>NC_142437.1:101662500-102912500 GCF_059453495.1 Arachis ipaensis
ATTCCCAACTGTGTTTGTGAGATTTGTCAACTAGAAAAGAAGCACAGAGATCCATTCCCTACAAGAAAGTCATAGAGAGCTAGAAGATTACTTGAAATTGTGCATTCAGATCTCTGTTCTGTAAAAGTTTCAAGTAATGGTAGTAGCAGGTACTTTATCACTTTTATTGATGATTTTAGTAGATATACATGGGTATACTTTCTGAAATAGAAATCAGAAGCATGTGATATCTTTAAGACATTCAAGGCATTTGTCGAAAAACAAAGTGGTTGTAAAATCAAAATCCTCAGAACAGACACAGGAACAGAGTATCTTTTATGTTCAGAATACTTTAAGCAACACGGGATTCAACATCAACTAATAACTAGATATACTCCTCAACAAAATGGAGTTGCTGAAAGAAAAAATAGAACCATCATGGATATGGTCAGATGCATGCTCAAGTCAAAACAAATGTCTAAAGAGTTTTGGGCAGAAGTAGTCGCAACAGTAGTTCATATTTTAAACATGTGTCCAACAAAAAGTGTTCGTGATAAAACTCCAGAGGAAGCTTGGAGTGGAAAGCGGCCTTCCATCCATCATTTCAGAGTCTTTGGGTGTATTGCTTATGCCTACGTATCAGATCAATTAAGAAAAAAGTTAGATGACAAAGGTGAGAAGTGTATCTTTATTGGCTATAGCACAGACTCAAAAGCATACAAGTTATACAATCCAAAAACAAAGAAAGTAATCATCAGCAGAGACGTGACGTTTGACGAGAAAGACATGTGGGACTGGAACACAAAGACAGAAAAGCAGCTGACTATAATTCTAAATACATGTGATGAAGTAGAAGAAAGGCAACCAGACACAACCAAACAACCAGAATCATCTAGAAGATCACAAAGAGAGCGGAGCTACTTGCTAGATTAGTAGATTATGAAGTTGGCAATTACAACGATCCGTCCGATGAAGAAATCATAAACTTTGCTCTATTTTTAGATTGTGAGCCATTGAACTTTGAAGAAGCCTCTAAAAACAACAATTGGAAGAAAGCAATGGATGAGGAGATTCATGCCATTGAGAAGAATGACACATGGGAGCTGATAGATTTTCCAGCAGATAAGAAGCCGATTGGAGTAAAGTGGGTTTACAAAACTAAGTACAAATCCAATGGTGAAGTTGATCGTTTCAAAGTAAGATTAGTTGCTAAGGGGTACAAACAAAAACCAAGTATCAATTATTTTGAAATATTTGCTCCTATTGCAAGATTAGACACTATTCATATGATTATTTCACTCTCGACTCAAAATAAGTGGAAGATACATCAAATGGATGTTAAGTCTGCATTTCTAAATGGCACTTTAGAAGAAGTGTATGTTGAGCAACCTGCAGGATATGAAGTTCTTGGAAAAGAAGATAAAGTTTACAAATTGAAGAAAGCTTTGTACGGGTTAAAGCAAGCACCAAGAGCGTTATATAAGAAGATTGATTCTTATTTCATTGAGAATAGTTTCAGAAGATGTCTGTTTGAGCATACTCTTTATATCAAGTTCGTTGAACCTGAAGATATCTTGATCGTGTGTTTTTATGTTGATGATTTGATCTTTACTGGGAATAATTTGAAGATAATTGCAGAATTTAGGGAGGCTATGATAAAGCACTTTGAAATGACAGATATGGGCTTGATGTCTTACTTTCTTGGCATTGAAGTGGTTCAAAGAGATGATGGTATTTTCATTTCTCAGAAGAAATATGCAAATGATATTTTGAAGAAATTTCAAATGGAACATTCAAAGCCAGTTCCTACTCCAATAGAAGAGAAGTTCAAGTTACTAAGAGAAGATAAAGGAAGAGCAATAAATCCTACATATTACAAAAGCTTGATTGGAAGTCTAAGGTACTTGACTGCGACTAGACCAGATATTGTGTTTGGAGTTGGTTTGCTTAGCAGATTCATGGAGGAACCTTGTACCAACCATTTGCAAGCGGCAAAAAGAATTCTTCGATATATCAAAGAAACAAGAAAAAGCACTTCAGGATTTGTATTTCATCTTAGTTCTGGTGCAATTTCATGGTCTTCAAAGAAACAACCAGTAGTTGCTCTCTCTACAGCAGAAGCAGATTATATAGCGGCAGCAAGTTGTGCAACGCAAGCAGTTTGGCTAAGAAGAATTCTTGAAGAATTGAACGAGAAACAAAGTACTCCAACAACAATATTTTGTGATAACAAGTCAGCTATTACACTTTGCAAAAATCCAGTATTTCATAGAAGATCGAAGCATATTGATATTCGGGTTCATAAAATTAAAGAATTGGTAAATGAGAAAGAAGTTGTGATCGAGTACTGTCCACCTGAAGAACAAGTTGCTGATATATTTACAAAACCATTGAAGACCGAGTTATTTTACAAATTGAAGAAGATGCTTGGAATGATTAATTCTGCAAGTTTGATTTAAGGGAGGCAATGTTGATTAAAATTTAAATCAACTTGCATGGACTAGAATCTTCATGAAACATGGTTAAAGAATTAAAGAAGCAAAGTTTGAGATGAAAACAATAATCATCTATTTACTAAAAAATTAAGATGTTGGAAGTTTGAAGATTTTTGAAGAACATTCAAGAGAGTAGTACAACTACAACATTCTACAACATTGAAGAAATTCAAAATCAAATTGAATTGAAATTGGAAGTCAAGCAAATTAGAAGATTATGGAAACTACATGAATACAAGTTGAAAGAAGATTTATGAAGCCAACTCATAAAATAGTGGTCATTACAAAATTGAGTTGTGATTCATAAATTATTATTTTAATAGGAAACATCGCCTCTATAAAGGCTTCATATGTATGTTGTTATCTATCTCTCCATGAATCAAAATACTTAGTGTTTGTTTCAAAAAATTCTCTCATTATTATGAGTGTTAGTCAATTTGAGAGATAAAAAATATGATAGCGTTATTTATATGAGTGAGTGATCCTAAAACCAATTAAGTGTGATATTATACTAACATTATCATTCAACCCTAAACCACATTGATGCGGGTGGTGTGGCCACTTCTGTCTCTCCGCAAAATGAGTATTGTTTCATGAAAATGTGATCATTTTGCGTAGTCCTCATACAAAGTGGAGCTTTATCTGCTAAGAAACTATCCTCTTGGGAAATGATAGTTGTGTAGTTACACAACTTCCAGATTTGCGATAGCTAGAGATATTAAAGTTTTTTAATTATATAAATAAAAAACTTTCAAGTGATCCTAATTATAACCTTATTTGCATCAATAAATATCTATTTCTTATTTTAAAAAAAATACATAAGTAAAATATTCTTTAAAATATTTACTAGTCAAATTTTTTCACTAAAATTTACCAAAGCTTCACAAATATCCAAGAGATTTATCTCGCAAATTTAGTATCATTGAATATAAACTTCTATAAATTCAATTTGGCAAAATACACCAAATATCCTAATGATGGCTGAGAAAGACAACAGTGAACGAAGAACTTGACCTTAACACTAAGGTAGCGTTTGTTTTGAGGTACTGAGAAGAGAGACTGAGATTTAATATTATGTTTGTTGGTTCAGAGATTAGTATTAAAATTTCTGTCTCTGTCTCCAAAATTTCTGTATTTTAGTACCTGCAAAAAATAAGGACACGGGAGACTAAAATTTTTAGAGATAGAGAGTGAAACTTTAATAATATTTTATACCTAAAATACCTTCATTTCAATTAATTAATTTTAATTTTACCCTTTATACAAATTAAATTAGAATTTCATTCTTGTTTCAATTTCTATTTCTCGCTTTGCATCTTTTAATTTCTACCTAATGTACCTAACTATCTCTCGATAGTTCAGTTGGTAGTTGGTACATATTTCTCCTGGGAATCTTCCTGCTGGAATTTGAATACACCAAAATATGATATTATTGCTTCAAATTTAAGAGTACTCCATGAGCATGAGCATATACAACCACACATTGTTAGAGCAACTGAGCAAGTATTAAATATACTTCCAAAATACTCATGAACTTTTCGGTACATTATGTAGAAAGAGAGCATTGCAATTAAGAACAAAAAATGTTTACGTTTATCAATATCCAGATAGGCATATATATTAGTGCATTGCATACTCAATTCCGCTATTGAACGGATACACTTCTGCTATTGTAGATGCCTCGCATGGTCTTTATACTTTTTTTTATTCCCTACCGTATCTTCTAGCCAGCATCTTCTAGCCAGCAGGCAAATGACTAATCTGTTGCAAATTCGAGTTTTATTTAAATATTTGTCCTTAACCAATAAATTGCCGCATATACAAAGCACGAACCCCGACACTTGCTGCATCGTGTTTATAACTAATTTGCTTTGTCATCACTCAAAACTTTCTTGACATGTTCAGTGCGAATAAATTACCAATGTTGTATAAACTCCAGAGTGCAATACGGAGATTATAACATTTCTATGAAGCCTATCACAAGAGCAGTCACTAAAGATGTTAAAAAATATTTTGGTTATTAAACTATTTGTGAAAGAGATGCATCCAGTGGTTGAGACAGCAAATTAATAATTCTTAGCAGACCAAAGTATTATTAATGGCAAATTGGCATTGAAACTCATATGGAGCCAATTTATGCTAGCTAATTTTACTTTTATTTTAGTATGTTCAAAAAAGGTCATTTCTCTCGTAAGACAGTTTAGCCTATTTTTTTTTAGTAATATTAGACATTAAAATAACTTGAGATAATTATACATCAAAAAGGAAAGAAAAAAAAGCAGCAGATAGGTAAACCTCTAAACATTGGTTACTTTTTTTCACATTTTGATGAATTATAAATTTATTAGTTTCTTTACAACAAACTGTGGTGTGTACAAACATGGTTAATGAATTCCTTGTATCAGGAAACTCTGGAGAGGAAGTACAGGAGCTTCCCTTTCCATTTAATTTCGATCGTTGTTCTTTTTCGCTTATCATCTGTTTCGCAAAACAATGCCCATGATGAAGCAACATCAAAACTTCATTTGGATCAAAACTTCATTTCGATGTTGATGCTCCTTGCACAACATCGTAGCCGGTGCGGAACTTAAGTCCAGAACCTATATGGCCTGCCGTAGGCCATAGCCAGCTAAGGATATTTGGACCCAAAACCTGCGTTAAAATGAGATATTATGTCATTATAAAAATAATTTTCAATTATTAGGGGCAATTAATAAACTGAGCTAAATGATAAACTAATAAAAAGGAGCACATCCAAAGAAGAAAGAGAAGCAATAGATTTTGTACATTAGAAACCCTTATTAGTACTAAAATCCATGATTAACCAGGAAAATAATAGAGTAAAGAGCAAATGAGAGAATATATTATTCTTATGTAAGGTGTTAAAGAGAAAATACTAGCCTCTATTTATAATAATAGTAAAACCCTAATAATACTAATAAGAAAATAATGATAAACTTCAAAACTAGAACTAAGATCATATTTTATGCTCTCTGATATGATTCAATTCTATCATAATTTCCAACAATTAGTGAACTGCTGTGACAAAGAAAAACTTTGAACCATAATGAATTACAACTACAGATATTAGAATTTTTTCTATATAGAAATGAAATAACCAAGCTACTTAATACTTTCCTGTAAAGCAATATAGACAGGCTCTGTTAAGAAGTAGACAGGTCATCTAAAAGCCTACCAAATCTTCATGACCTTCCTAAAACATTCAGTATATGTGCATTTAGCCCTAGCTAATAATGACTAGGATAATCAATGGAAAATGTTAAACCTGAATTCAATCTATAAAGTCATCCATCATGGTCAAGATGAAACAAGTGGAGAAAGAAGATGACCTAATGGTTGCAAAGAGTTAAAATACTAAAATAGGATTCTTCAGCTCTTACAGAAGTCAAATTCTCATATGGGCCAAGGTCATATGGATGTTTATAGATACTTCCACCTTTCTCAGCAAGCCACAGAGCTCTCACTCCTTCATAATACTGCGAACAAGATTGCCCGTTTAATAAAAGTTAATATCAGGCTAATACAACAAATAACAATGCAGAACTGAAAACATCTAATAACCTCTATCGTAGTCTTGTTATGTAAGATGAGATAGACATGCCATACTAAAAGCACACATAATGCTATAGATAAAGGGACCAGCAAGAGGCCCGAAACAACCTGGAAAATAAAAAGGATGAATTTCATAAGAAACAAAATTGCTGAGTTTAGATAAGGAGTACTTTTCTATCAAAGATAGATTTATATATAAAATAACCCTTAGCAGAACTTACATATACAGTTCTGAAAGAGCCGCCACTTTTATCATCATCCTGAACGCCATCATAAGCTAGACTTCCGACAAGTAAGACCTACAAAGTTGTGAGATATGGAAAACGAAAAGATTGTCAGCCCAAGCAAAACCACCAAATCTAGCACCGCTAGGAAACTAAATCAGGCCCCATGTTACATTCATGCAAATAGAGTTTAATAGAAGTCATAATCAAAATGAAAACAAACTCGTGCAGATAATGAAATATGTGACATACCAGGGAGTAGATGCATGCAATTACAGCATACAAGACAAAGATGAAGAAGACCTTATAGTTTGCATGGCCGACGCAGTTATTTATCCAAATGCAATGGTGATCCTTACAACCAAGACATGAAACTTGTCATTATTTAGAAAATCCGAGACAAACCTTGAATAATAATTCAAATAATGAAATCATGCATACCATTCGAAGCACACATCTTTTGCAAATCCGACAATGATGTGCACGGGGAGGCTTATAGTGTGAACATTTTTGGCAATATCGCAGATCTCCACTCTGCTTGCAGACCCAAAGAACCATCAGATGAAAGTTCATGATGTTCAATATTAATAAACAACTTGTTTATGGGAATTATTGTAAGATCAAGAATACATTATTCCTTTCTTTCAAGAGTAAAAATTCAAATTGTTAACATCTCTAAATAATTTCATAGTCATGTTTAGACGAAAAAGATTCAATAAGGAGCACAAAAGATAATACCCTGATTTCAAGGACTCCACATGATTCTGCAGTTCATAAGCATATTGACCATCAAAAGGCAGAAAGACAGGAAACAAGGCTGGGCTAAACCAATCAAATTTATAGCCATGGTTATGAGATTGGATAGATGAGATAGCTTTTTAATTAGCAAAGCATAGTTGCAAGACGTGAGTTATCACAATTCCTTGTCCTAGTGTTAGGAACTCGTTAGTTTTCAGGAGTTAAATCAAAAGTTTGACTATAGATTAATTTCTGACTGATAGCATGCCTCAATGTTCACCTTCAAGCACTGCACTAAAGTGGTTTATGTTTTGGCAATGTTCCTTTTTTTTTCCACCTTCATTTACTTTTTTCTTTTTTGGGGCTGGGGAAGTGTTCTTCAATTCTTTTTTTTTTTTTTTTTCGTCTTCTATTCCATCAGATTCAAATAGAAAGAAATTTAGGAACAATCAGCAACAGACTAAACCCACTCTTATCCATGTCATCACATCTAATGTAAACATAGAAACTATCAAAGGTAATGGTAGTTAGAGTAGTATAAAATCTGTTAGTGCTATTAGTGGAAAGTTGAGTCTGTTATGTTAGTGCCCAGCTGCTATACTACTATGTGTGCAGTGTATGAGATATAATGTGTAACATGAGTGTCCTATATAAACTGGAAATCACTCCTCTTTGGTATCAACACACTCATTACTTGCAATACACGTTTTTCTACTCCTCTCTCTGTTCTCCAATTCTGGTTTTCTCTCAGCACTACCCTATGTTCATCCAATCTCTCATACTCGCTAATTCATGCCTCAGACCATGAATGCTATAAGAAACAATGCATTTGAAGCGTTTTCAATTTCACTGTATTGTGTTGAAGCATTGAACAATAATCTCTCCAATCAAATTGCTCAAAAAATCATTTCAAGCTGTACTAAATCCTTAAATTCTTTATTTCTGATTGACAAATTAAAATTGGTTTCCAAACATTACATTCCACCTGAGAATCTATATTCTCTAACTTCTAGAGTATTAAACTCTGAAATGAAACAACAAAATGCTTTGGCTAAAAAAGAAGATAAATGAAATCATTTAATGGAGAATAACAACAAATTTAATTGCTAGCCAAAACCAACAACCTCGAAATCATTTCCATTACACCTTAACAGTCATATCAGATATGGAAGATCATTCATTCCAGCCAAGAACACAACACAATTATTAACCTTTTCAAATGGAAAAAATTATCTCACATCAACACAACACCAACTTGTAAAAGCTTGCACTTTTGTGCCCTAGCAAGTAGCAACCAAATAATAAAATAAAACCAATATACAAGAGCTTGCATCATTGCACCAAACAGCAAAACCTTGACTAGATAATCCTTTGCTGTAAATGCACCATGGCCATAGAACAGAAACCATCACACCAAAACAACCAAAGCAGCATTTCCACAACATCATCTAAGTAACTCACTCCAGTTAAGACGAAAGCATTCTACCAGAAAAGACAAAACATTTTAACCACATAACGTCTGTTCTAGAACCCTAAGCCTCACAAACATCACTACTTCCCAATCAGCAACGGACGCATGCTTCATATTGAAACTGAAAGCTCACTAAACTTTCTACTACCGCCACTCTCACATATCACGAACTCACAATACCCACAAACTCAAACCCAAACCAAACCCAAAATCAATTTCAGCTCAATATTCAATTTCCAATATTTATGTTCTCTTTTTAACAAGAAACCTCAACCCTCCCAAAATGCCGCACAGAATATGCATAACATTAAAATCTACAATATTTCAACAATAAGTATCTAAAGTAGGTCTATCATAAAAGTTCAATCTCGCAACGGAATCAAGATATGCAAAGTGAGTAAATGAGAAAGTTTGAGAAAACCTTGCGCTTGATCTCGTGGATTGGTGATTCGGAATCTTCAACGTCGGGCATGTAGGTGGCGGGGACGTGGCCGGGATCGGTGGAGATGGCGCGGCGGTAGGTGAGGACGCACATGGCTGCAAGAGCGGTGAAAACGGCGCTGTTTATGAGGCCAGGAGAGGAGAGGAGACCGAACCACCGGTCTACGAAGACGAAGACGGTGGAGGCATAGATGTAGGCGATGGACAAAATGACGAGGCTCACCGGCAGCGACCAGCGGAAACGACGCAGGTGCTTGGATTTCTCGGCCATAGGAAGGGGGCGGAGGCACCGGCGTTTAGTGCAAAACGACGGCGTCTCCGCGAGAGAGAGAGAGAGAGAGATGAATAATGATTAATGAGAGATGACTGATGATGACCTGTGTCCGAAGTTATGAGTACGGTGCCGTTGCCTTTAATTTCACTCTTTCTTTTTCTCTGTGCGATGGGATGCAAGTATGGAACTGCTCATTCCTAAAATCATCATTATCAATCAATGTTTAACCCAGAGAGATTTTTTTTTTTCTTAAATAAGGTTTTTGTTTTCTGTTTTTACAAGTTTATATTTTCAATTTGACTGATAATAAAAAATAATTATATTTTTATGCATTATATCTCGATTTTATAGGCCTGTGAAATTAAAGAACAATGTAATTTTGGAAAATTTTTTATATAAATAAAATAAATTTATAATATAATTATCAGAATTGAATAAGTAATTAATTCGAACAAACTATTGAATTACTGGATTAATAGTTTGATTGGTGAATTATTGGTTAAATTATTTGACCCAATAATAATTAAATAAAAGGTTAAATATATAAAATTATAGTAAAATAAATATTTAAATAATAAAAATAAATAATGATTTTATAGTTTAATATAATATAATATATAATACAATATTATAAAATTATAATACAATAGTATTACTGAGTGACTGATAATTAAATTATATATAAAGTGTAATTCATAAACAATGCATTCATGCCATATATATAATTAATTATTAGCATGTGTTATGACAAAAGATAAATTTGGTTAAGTGGAGAGAAATGTAGCAAAGCTAAGGACACAATCCTTGTTATAATATTTATATAAGATCAACAATTGTATATTAAATTTATTTTCTTTAGTACAATATTAAAAATATTTACTTTTTTTGTTATAATGATAATAATTTTTTCTGCGATTAAATTTTTTTATTTTATTTGAATTTAAAAATAATATATTTTATTTTATTTTTTTTATTATCTTTAATTAAAAGAAGTTATTTTTTTAGAAAAATAAATAAGTAAAATAATAAAATTATAAGTAAAATAATATATTTTTTTTTTTTTGAAACTAAATAGTTAAACAACAAATAAGTCACTAAAACTTACTTATAGAAATTATATTTTAAAATTTAAAATAAAAATAACTTCAAAATTATTTTAACAATGTGGACAAATAATTAGGGGCATCTATTCTATATGTATTCATATATAAGTAAAGAAATTACAAATTTTTGTGGAAACACTTGCCCCAGCCTCCTATAAGTAGATCCGTCTCTGTATGTACTGTGAGTGTAAAATAATTTTATACGTCATCTAATTATGTAATGCCACATTAATAAAAAAAAATAACTACCTTAATTTTTACATTAATCGCGTGAATAGTCATCTATTTCGTGAATTATAACTCAAAATAATAAATTTAAAAATTCTAAATTGACATTAACTGCATTCTAAAATTTATAATTTGTAAAGCATAATCATTTATATATCAATCGTTATTAGTCACATATTATAAGCATATTTACAATCCATAAACTTTTATTTTGTATTTAATATAAGTGAATAGTTAAAAATATAGTTATCAGATTCGGTTCGACCTGACCGATTCAACCAAAAATCCAGTCAGTTGATCAAACCAAATTACTTTTGAACCGTCCAAACATCAGACCCACTAAAAATTGGATCGAACCACTGATCCAACGATTGAACTAATAACCTAGTGATCTAGTGTTCTGATCGGATTAATTATCGATTCGGTTCTGATATCTATGGTTGAAAGTCTAAATTCTAAACTAAAAATAATTTATTTTTTTTACAAAATAATATTTTGATGAGCGACCCAACGAATTTTGTAGGCTTTTTTTAAAGCATATGACATAACCTTTTTAACTAATAAGCTTTACAAATAGTCCAAATCTAGCCTATTTAATAAAACGAATCGAGTCGAGCCTAAAACGAGTCGAACCATGAGCCCTCGTCGGATACCCGACCCACATCCATCCCTACCTACCACTACCAATAATATATCCTTCATTAATGACTAGTATCTAAGTACAAACAAAATAAATAAAGCGGGCTTAGTCTCCAAACAAGGATGGAAATATGTTGGGTTTTTCTCTCCCTTGTGAGGTCCAAGCCCAACTTTTTGAGGGTGTCTCTTTGCACCCATTGTACCATAACCCTAATCAGATTTTTGGGGTTATTTTGAGAGATAGAGAGTATAGCCACCAAAGTGAGAGAGAGAAGAGAAAAAACAGAATCACGTTTTTATGCAAAGCAGTAAGCTTTAAATAGCAGTTTCTCAATCGTTCACCGTTGGAACGGCTTGAAATTTGAACTGCGTGTTTCTCTCATTTTGTTCTTCATTATGGTCGGTGGGGATGTTGATTGGAGTTTTACAATGGGATAAATTGGCTTCGCAAGAGAGAAAATATGTTTACCATTTTTACAGAGAGTAGCAATCTTTAAACAGCAGTTTCTCATTATTTCACCATTGGATCGACGTGAAATTTGAACTACAGATTCTTCTCATCTTGTTCTTCATTTCTAATAGTGGAGATTTTGATTGTAGGTTTGCAGAGGAAGAAATAAGCTTCAAACAGCAGCTTTATTTTTGGGTATTTTTCATCTTCTTGCTTCTCATTTGTAAGCTTTGGTGCTTTGATATTTTGGCTGGTTATATGCACGTTTTTGTGCTTTGTTTGAGACTCTCTTGTATCTCATTTGATTATAGTGGAGCTATTTCATTGGTCTGGACGACTCGTGGTTTTTACCTCTCACATGTAGGGGATTTTCCACGTTAAAATCTCGGCGTGTTCTTGTTATTGCTTTACTTGCTATATTTGTTTATTCATAGTTGCTGTCATATTATGTTGTGAGTGCTTCCATATTGTTCTTGTGTTGGATATTTGTATTATTTCCGCTGCTAGGCTCTTTCACACTAGTATCAGAGCTTGTTGGTATTTTTCTGGGCTTGTGATTCTATGAACAATAGAAGCTAATACTAATACTAGTAGGATGATCACTCTTAATGGTCCTAATTATGATTTGTGAAAGTCAAAGATGGAAGATTTACTTTATGTCAAAAATTTTCATAAACCAGTTTTTGGTGCAGAGAAGCATAATGATAAATCTGATGATGATTGGACTTTGTTGCATAGACAAGTTTGTGGATATATTAGGCAGTGTGTTGATGATAATGTGTTGAACCATATTATCGGAGAGACACATGCTAGGACCCTTTGGATTAAACTTGAACAGTTGTATACTAGAAAAATTGGGAATAACAAGATGTTTTTTATCAAGCAGTTGTTGGCTTTAAAATATACAGATGGGACATCAATGACAGATCACTTGAATAACTTCTAAGGAATTATGAATCAGTTATCTTCCATGGGTATCAAGTTTGATGAAGAGGTTCAAGGATTGTTACTTCTTGACTCCTTACCAGACTCGTGGGAAATTCTTAGAATGTCATTGTCTAATTCTGCTCCTGATGGTGTAATCTCTATGGATCTTGCCAAGAGCAGTATTTTGAATGAAGAAATAAGAAAAAAGCCACAAGGTACATCGACTACATATTCAGATGTTCTTGTTTCTGAGTCTAGGGGGAGAAACAAAGTCGAGGTCCTAAAAGTTGAGACCAAAGCAGAAGCAAGTCTCGGAGTAAGTATAAAAATATTGAGTGTCATCATTGTGGTCAAAAGGGACATGTGAAGAAATTTTGTTGGCAGCTAAAGAAGGAGAAAGCCAAAGTGATTTCGTCCACCACAAAGCAAGTAAAGACAAGAGCAAAAATAAAGATGGTGGTAGCATTGAAGACAAAGTCAATGTTACTCATGATGATTTTCTTCTTGTTGAGGAGTTTGAATCTGTTAACCTTGTTGATAGTGGTGCTTCTATTCATGTTACATATAGGAGAGAATTGTTTATATCTTATGCTCCTGGTGATTTTATTGATGTGAAAATGGCTCACCAAGGTGTTGCAAAATGTGCCGGTGTTGGACAAGTTTGCTTAGAAACCTCCAATGGTACCAAGTTGACTTTGAACCATGTGAAACATGTTCCAGATATTCGGTTGAACCTACTTTTTGTTGGTAAGTTGTGTGATGAATACTTGGATAGTTCATTCTTTCGTGATAGTTGGAAGCTCACCAAGGGTTCCATGGTTGTTGTTAGAGATACACAACACTCTACTCTTTATTTAACTCAAGCAAAGATTGTGAAAGATGTTGTTAATGCTACTGAGTTTATTGATGAAACTGATTTATGGCATAAGAGATTATGTCATATGAGTGAGAAGGGTATGAATATGTTATCCAAGAGGAATCTTTTATCTGGTTGCAAGGTTTCTTTGTAAAAGTGCAACCATTGCTTTGCTGGAAAATAAAACAGGGCTTCTTTCAAGAGCCATCCACCTTCAAGGAAGCCGGAGATACTTGTCTTGGTGCATTCTGATGTATGTGGACCGATGAAGATAAGAACACTTGGAGGGTCTATCTATTTTGTAACTTTTATTGACGATCATTCTAGGAAATTATGGGTTTACGCTTTGAAGACCAAAGATTAAGTTTTAAATGTGTTCAAGCAATTTCAAGCTTCTGTTGAAAGAGAAAATGGGAAAAAGTTGAAATGCATTCGTAATGACAACGGTGGTAAGTACTCAGGTCTATTTGATGCTTATTGTAAAAAGCATGGTATAAGACATCAGAAGACTCCTCCGAAGACTCCTTAGTTGAATGGCTTGGCTGAAAGGATGAACAGAACATTGGTTGAAAATGTTAGATACTTGTTGTCATAGTCTGGATTGGCAAAATCTTTTTGGGGTGAAGCTTTAAGCACTGTTGTTCATGTCTTGAACCGGACACCATGTGTTCCCTTGCAATTTGAAGTGCCAGAGAAGGTATGGTCAGGTAAAGATGTTTCTTATAATCATTTAAGAATCTTTAGATGTAAAGCTTTTGTTCATATTCCTAAAGATGAGAGATCTAAACTTGATGTAAAGACTAAGCAGTATATTTTTATTGGTTATGGGATGGACGAGTTTGATTACAGGTTTTATGATCCTGTTAGCAAAAAGGTGATTCGGAGTAGAGATGTTGAAGACCAAACATTGAAGGATATAGATAATGCAGAGAAGCCAATGGTTTAGCCTAGTGATGATTTTTCTGACTTGGATATTACTCCCTCTATGCCTATGGTGGAAGATGGTAGAGTTGAAGTTCAAAATAATAAGCATGATATAGGTGCAGGTGAAGATGGAACAATTGATCTGATACTTGATGAAGTTGGTGATGATGATCAATATGAACAACCAGCTTTGGAAATTCCTGAAAATGCACTTAGAAGCTCTACAAGAGAGAGGAAGCCTTCGTCAAGGTATTCTCCATATGAGTTTGTTTTGTTGACTAATGGGGGAGAAACTGAATACTTTGGAGAGGCTGTTGAAAATGCAAGCAAAGCTCAATGGCTTGAAGCTATGCAAGAAGAAATGAAGTCCTTGCTTGAGAATGATACCTATGAGTTAGTGAAGTTACCGAAGGGTATGCGAGTTTTTGAAGAACAAATGGGTATTCAGAATCAAGAATGAAGAACACAATTCTAAACCTCGGTATAAAGCTAGATTGGTTGTTAGAGGCTTTAGCCAGAGAAAAGGTGTTGATTATGAGGAGGTCTTTTCTCTTGTTGTGAAGATGTCATCCATTCGTGCTGTGCTTAGATTAGTAGTATCTCTTGATCTAGAGATTGAGCAAATGAATGTGAAGACAGCTTTTCTTCATGGTGATTTAGACAAGGAGATCTACATGGAGCAACTGGAAGGCTTTGTTGTTAAAGGAAAGGAAGATTTTGTGTGCAAACTTAAGAAGAGTCTTTATGGGTTGAAGCAAACTCCAAGACAGTGGTACAAGAAGTTTAAATCTATTATGGGAGAGCATGGTTACTGTAAGACAACTTCAGATCATTATGTATTTGTGCAAAAATTTTTTGATGGTGATTTTATCATTCTTTTGCTCTATGTGGATGATATTTTGATTGTGGGCAAGAATGCTTTGAGGATTAATGAGTTGAAGAAACAATTGAGCAAGTTATTTGCTATGAAGGACTTGGGTCCTGCCAAACAGATTTTGGGCATGACTATTACTCGTTATAGAGATTCCAAGAAGCTTTATTTGTCACAAGAGAAGTACATAAAGAAGGTGCTTCAAAGGTTTGGCATGAATGATGCCAAATGTGTTGCTAGTTCTTTTGCTCCTCATTTTAAGTTGAGTACCAAGTAGTGTCCAACCACTGATGAGGAGAAGCAAGCAATGGATGAAATTCCTTATGCCTCAGCTGTTGAAAGCTTGATGTATGCTATGGTGTGTACTAGACCAGACATTGCTCATGCAGTTGGTACTATGGGTCATTTTCTCTCTAATCCAGGTAAAGAACATTGGAATACTGTTAAATGAATTATGAGATATCTCAAAGGTACAACTAACTTGAGTTTGAGTTTTGGTGGTGAGAAACATTTGCTAGTTGGCTTTACTGATGCAGACATGGCAAAAGATATTGATTCTTGAAAGTCTACTTCAAGTTATTTGGTCAAATTTGCAAGGGGAGCTATTTCATGGCAATCAAGGCTACAAAAGTGTGTTACACTTTCTATCACAGAGGCAGAGCTTATTGCAGCAACTGAAGCATGTAAAGAAGTTATTGTGGATGAAGAAGTTTCTTATAGCACTTGGTTTCAAGCAAGAAAGTCAAAGTGCTATTCATCTTGCCAAGAATTCTACTTTTCATGCAAGATCTAAACATATTGATGTTAGGTATCACTGGTTACGGGATGTGTTAGATTCCAAGTTGTTAGAACTTGAGAAAGTTCACACTGATAACGATGGTGCTGATATGATGACAAAAGCATTGTCAAGAGATAAGTTTAAAACATGTTGTTTGATAGCCGGAAAGGCGAGGGCCTCCACCTAGTCGAGAAGGGAGAGATTTGTTAGGTTTTTTTCTCCTTTGTGAGGCCCAAGCCCAACTTTTTGAGGGTATCTCTTTGCAACCATTGTGCCATAACCCTAATAGGATTTTTGGGATCATTTTGAGAGGTAGAGAGTATAACCACCAAAGTGAGAGAGAAGAGGAAAAACTGAACTTCCGTTTTTATACAAAGCAGTAAATGTCAAATGGCAGTTTCTCATTCGTTCACCGTTGGATCGGCTTGAAATAACTGCATGTTCCTCTCATTTTGTTCTTCATTCTGGTTAGTAGAGATGTTAATTGGAGTTTTGCAGTGGGAGAAATTGGCTTCGCAAGAGAGAAAATATGTTTACCGTTTTTACACAAAGCAGCAATCTTTGAACAGTAGTTTCTCATTATTTCACCGTTGGATCGACGTGAAATTTGGACTGCAAATTCTTCTCATTTTTTTATTCATTCTGAATGGTGAAGATTTTAATTGGAGGTCTGCAGAGGGAGAAATAGGCTTCGAACAACAGCTCTGTTTTTGGGTATTTTTTATCTTCTTGCTTCTCATTTGTAAGCTTTGGTCCTTTGATATTTTGGCTGGTTATATGTACGTTTTTGTGCTTTGTTTGAGACTCTCTTGTACTTCATTTGATTATAGTGGAGCTATTTCATTGGTTTGGACGACTTGTGATTTTTACCTCTCACATTGAGGGGTTTTCCACGTTAAAATCTCGGTGTGTTATTGTTATTGCTTTAATTGCTATATTTGCTTGTTCATAGTTGCTGTCATATTGTGTTGTGAGTGCTTTCATATTGTTCTTGTGTTGGATATTTGTATTGTTTTCGCTGTTAGGCTCTTTCAAAATAGACTAAGCAGTTAAAGACCTATAACCTAGTCTATATTTAACCTAACTTGGTATGGTTTGTTACAACTTACAAAAAAAGCCTAGACTTAGATCATTATAAAAATTTTAATACATTAATACGTCAGATTTAGACTCACTAATTAATCTTATTAGTCTGTCAAGCTTATTTGGGACTGTTAAAATATAAATGAATATATAAATAATTTTTTTTAGAAGAGTGTTAAAGCAACTCCAAGGCTGCTCATCCTAAGTTCCTCCTCTAATATAAGGGGACTTTTATCTGTTGAAGTGTGAACTCAAATGAGTTCCTTAACATAGATTGATGAGAAAAATTTCTACTCAAAAGAAAAATGTCTACTCAAAAAAAAAGTCTCACGCCAACAAATATTTGACACGTGGAATGTCGATAAAAAAATTAAAATATATATATAAAATGGTCATTGTATTGTATACATATATATTATGACTCTTGCATATTACATACTCTTTATATGTATGTTAATTAATTTTGCAAATTAGTTTAATTATATTTTTTGTATTAAATAATTTTACAAAATAATTTAAATTAATTAATTATTATAATAATTAATTATATTACATAATTATATTTTTATTTAATTAATAATTTATATTAATTATTTAAATAATAATTATATTAAATAATTAAATTATAATTAATTTATAAATAATTATAATAATTAATTTTTGAATTATTTTTTAATTTATAAATTTTAATAATATTATTATAAAAAATAATAATTATATTAATTTTAATTATTTTAATTAATTAATTAAGTGAAATCATAATAAAGAATAAAGTTAGTTTCTCTTAATGGAGAAGAAAGAGATACTTTGAGTTTCTATTTACTGTGCTGATGTGGAGTTACTTTTTAAGGGATGAGATGAGTTTCTTACTAGAGGTCGTCTTAGAGAGTCAGCAAATTTTGTTATTTGTAGCCATCAATTAACCATCATTAGTATTTTTAATGATATGAGATTACATCTAATGATATAAAATTACTCTTTTTTTCTTTTATTAGTTAAGTGCTGTCCATATTTTAATAAAAGTGTTGTTCCTAGATTTTTTTATTTTTTTATTATTAACAAAGTTATTAAAAATTTTAAATTTATTGTATTTTATTATAAATATTTTTGTATATTTTAAAAGTTAAGAAATTTTTGTAAATATTAATTTGGCATATTTTGTATAAATAATTTTTATTAAAAATAAATTTTTTAAATAATATTTTTAAATTTTTACTTTTGGGGAAACAAAATTATCAGGCCAGGTCAGCCTCAATAGGGGCATCCCAACCGTGTGTTGGAAAGGGGTACAATAGACAATACACACTCTCCGTCCATGTTAATTCTTAGTTCAGTTCAGTGACTCAGTGAGTAGTAGTTGTTCTTTTTCTCCATTGATCCGTTACTCCTCTGAAGTCTGAACTCTCTCAGTACTACCTCGCCCATCAATGGAGATTGAGACGAAGATAAATTATATGGACCCTGTTAAAATCGGCCTCAACTTGCTCTGCGTTTCCCTCCTTCAACCAATGGATATGATCAAGGTTCTAATCTAAATTCCTTCGGCCTTTCTTCTTTTTTTGGGTTGATTTAATGTATGATCCTCTGATTATGGTGTAGGTGAGGATGCAACTAGGTCAAGGATCAGGTGCGCAGATCGCATCCAACATTCTCAAAACAGAAGGGGGTTATGCCGCCTTTTATAGGGTATTTCTCATTTCCTTTCATCACAATCATTTTTATTCGAATGTCATGCCGTTCCCAATCTGCATTTGAACATGTGTGTTATGAGTTGTTACTATGGCTCATATTATTGTTACTATTATTGTTACTTTTAGCTGTTGCTCATTTTGGTCCAACTTTAACGTTCATTTCTTATTATAGTTAAAATAATCACATCATCTAGGTGAACAATACCCTATCCTTTGTTCTCTCAGTGTCTAACTTGATTCTTAACATAGGGTCTATCTGCTACACTAATCCGGCTGCCTCTGCATAGAGCTGTTAAATTTGGATCATATTCGTGAGTTTTTGTCATTCTTAACAATATTTGCTTTCTATCCTTTGGTCTCACTACTTGTATGCTTATGACGGAATTGCACTGTGTTCTTTATCACGGTGGTTTTTAATTGCTTTCTAGAATCATAGCAACTGCAGTAACTGAGGATAATGATCGCAAACCCTTGTCACTTCGCCAGGAAGTTATGATTACCTCAACTGCTCTAACAATGGGATGGGCTTTTAGTATCCCAACACAGTTGGCACAAATTCGTATGCAGGCTGATGCAACTTTTCCCACCTCTCAGCGCCAAAATTACACGAATGTCTTCAATGCGCTTCATCGTGTTGTTGCAGATGAAGGGGTTCGGGTGCTTTGGAGAGGTTCTGTGGCAGAAATAGCAAGGCAGTCCGCACTAATTACAGGGCGTATTGCTGGTTATCCTCTGAGTTTTAGGTACTTGAAGGATTCCCTTGGTTTTGGAGAGTCCACTAGTGCGATTGGTAAGTAAAAATTTTATTGGCGTTGAATAATTTTATTTGACTAATGCTATTTCTCTCAACAAGACTCTTGAGTAGTTAAAATGGTGTTACTCATTTTATTTTAACATATTGGTGGCATTAGTTTTGTGGACTTTCATTTCATATCATGACAGTGAAATCAAAAGAAAAAAAAAATCGTACAATATTTAGAGGGGCATTATGCAGAACAATTCTAGGTTTAATAACTAGGACCAAGATAACACAAGCCAACTTTCACTGTATTGAACTGAAATAATAAACCTAAGCTCATATAAAGAGAAATTTTATCTTAGGGTAAACATTCACATAATATCCTCACGGACAAATCAGTCCCAACAAATTTTTTTCTCTTTTTGATAAATTCACATCCAACAGGATCTAATGTGTTTGGCTTAAACAGCTATGTGATATTACATGGAACTTTGGTAAATTTTTCCCTTTTGTCATAAGCAGCAGCAGGCATGTGAAAAATTCTCTTTTGAAATGCCAAATATTTATCCCAACTCTTTTTGCTCTGAGTTATGTTAGACACTGTTGGATTGACATAGTGTTGGTTACACTCCATTTGTTATTAGATAAGTGTAACTTGAGTCCACCTCTCTATCTAGGTATGGTTGAGATCTGAGTTGTCATATATCTCATAAGAAGTTAGTACATCAATTATTGTAATTTCTTTGCTACTAATATCATTATTTTCTTTATATAGGTGCCTGTGCCATTTCTTCTTTCATCGGATGCGCTTTAAGTTTGCCATTTGACTATGTCAAGACCCAACTTCAGACTATGCAACCTGATGCTTATGGAAAATATCCTTATACTGGTAGTTTTGATTGTGTTCGCAAAACCTTGAAGACAGGAGGACTTCCTATGTTTTACTCCGGGTTCCGTTTCTATTATTTCAGAGTTGCTGCTCTGACGATGGTACTGCTTTTTATCTTATGTCCACTCTGCACTGATTATTTTAATTATTTTGCCGTGGGTTATTTGTTAGTTTTTATTTATTTTCTTTTTAACTTCAAAGATTTTCTCAAAGTTCAATTTTAGGTGCTTTCTATGGTAAGGTATTGAAGGGGTTTAAAATTTTAGTTTTCTGTATTTTTGTATTAGTTTTATTTTCTTTAATTTTCTTCTCAAATTTAGAATATGGATGTTCGGATGAAGATGAAATGGCTAATAAGGTTCTTAATACTTAGATCTTTAGATGGGATGTTTTGATTTTTAAAATGGGGGACTATTATTGTAGGCAGATCTTCGGGTTAAATTTACAAAGAGGGAAGATTATACTTTTATTCCCCCCAAAAACATTAGGTGTGTTCATTATTTATTTCATATTGTATATCGTCATTTTCGTTCATGATACAAGGTAGCCTGATGCACAGTTGGCCAGTTTCAGTAGCTCATCAGTTTTATTATTAGATAAAGTGCATTGGATTAAAGTTAAATTCTTATTGTAGTGATAACTAATAGTTTATTGTCCGATTATCCAGATTACATGGTTTATCATGAAACAGCTTCGTCGTTTGGATGCATCAATCAATGAAAAAAAGATTACAATAAAAGCTCGTTGAAGCGACGTTTGAGTTTGAGGTGGTTGTTAGTTAATGCTGAGTTCATGCATTTTTAGCATTTGATCTCAGGAGCTCTGATCCTAATTGATTGACTTCCAATTCCAACCTTATTTTGATGGTGTGCATTCATACCTGACGCTAATATAGTTCAACAACCAAGATTATAAACCAATTCATGCAGTGACTTTGTGAATCATAATTACTTACTAGAAATACTAAGCTCTATTTGGAACTAAGTTTTTTTTTGAGTAAACAGACATGATACATGATAGGCCGTAATGACATCATTTGCACTCTATCTAGTAGAATATGATTTAATTGTTGTTGTTGTATATATGTATTTTGTTGGATTTATCTTTATTGGACTTGAAATTGTTTAAATTTTCTACTAAATTGTGTCTGGTGTTGAATTGATTACTTTGTACATATTGTATAGTCTTTTATCTTTTCCCCTTTTATTGATATCTTTATTAATATAGTTTGTGAAAAATATAACCTAAATGAAAACCAAACACCCAAGAAGAAAATCTACGTTGGAAGATAACAAATGTTTTTAAAAAAGTACTTGAAAATATTTAAGTATTTTCGGTTTAACATGAAAATGAATTTAGAGTTTTGCTACACATATAAGCATTTTGACATACAAGTTCATACAAGTTAACCCTAATCCAAAAAAATCCACTTACATAATGTGCATGTGAAATCATACCGTTCTTCCTCCAATGTTTGTATCCTGCGTTCCTCCTCCTCCTCTTCTTTCTTCTTCTTCTCCTTCTTCTTTGTGTTTCTCCTCTTTTTTCTTCGCATGTTTTATCTTCATCATTGTTCTTTTTATTACTGTTGTTACTATTTTTTTCCCTCCTCTTTCTATTGATTTTGTAACATTATGTAATTTTTTTTTCTTTGTTTAATTTTTTCATCCCAAGAAGAATTATAAAAATATGAAATAAGAAAATGACGAAGAAGTAGCTACAGAAGATGAGGAGGAGGAAGAGGAATAGTTTTGAATTATGTAGAACTTATTAGAATAAAAATACACAGAAATATTTTCAAAATACACCGCAAGATTTCCAAAATACACCAAAACAAGAATGGAACAGATTCATCACAAATTCACAATAATAATTCAGATTCAGAACTAAATGAAAATTTTGCTACAAATGCACAAAAATATTTTCTTCAATACATTTTTCTTCTTTTTTTTCTTATTTTTTCTTTCTTTTAGTTGAATGAATGCGGGTTCATTCTCTTCCAAGTAATTTTACAGCATTATGTGTTTTTTCTTTTTTGTTTGATTTTTTTTGTTTTTATTCTTATTAAGAGAGTAAAATAAGAAGAAACTTGAGAAGGTAAAACAAGAAGAAAAAGATGAACAAGAAAAAAAAAGATGATAATAATGATGATGAAAAAGAAGAAGCAGTAGCAGAATATGAGGAGGAGGAAGAAGAAGAGTTTTGAATTATGCAGAACTTATCAGAATAAAAATACACCGAAATATTTCCAAAATACACCGCAAATTTTCCAAAATACACCAAAACAAGAATGGAACAAATTCATCATAATAACAGTTCGGATTCAGAACTCCTACATCAAAATTTTGCTACAAATGCACAAAAACATTTTCTTTAATGCATTTTTCTTCTTTTTTTCCTTATTTTTTCTTTCTTTTAGTTAAATGAATGTAAGTTCATCTTTTTTCAAGTAATTTTACAGCATTATGTGTTTCTTCTTCTTCTTTGATTTTTTTTGTTTTTATTCTTGTTAAGAGAGTAAAACAAGAAGAAACTTGAGAAGGTAAAACAAGAAGGAAAAAATGAATAAGAAAAAAAAAGATGATGATGATGATGAAAAAGAAGAAAAAGCAACAACAGAAGATGAAGAGGAGGAAGAGGAAGAGTTTTGAATTATGCAGAACTTATCAGAATAAAAATACACCGAAATCATTTCAAAATACACTGAAAGTTTTCCAAAATACACCGAAACGAGAATGGAATAGATTCATCACAATAACAATTTAGATTCAAAACTCTTACGTCGAATTTTTGCTACAAATGCGTAAAAATATTTTCTTTAATATATTTTTTTCCCTTATTTCTTTCTTTCTTTTAGTTGAATGAATGTAGGTTCATTCTCTTCCAAGTAATCTTGTAGTATTATGTATTTTTTCTTCTTCTTTGTTTGATTTTTTTTTATTTTTGTTAAGAGAGTAAAACAAGAGAAACTTGAAGAGGTAAAATAAGAAAAAAAAAGATGATGATGATAATGAAAAAGAATAAGATGCAGCACTAGAAGATGAGGAGAAGGAAGAGAAAGAATTTTAAATTATACAGAACTTATCAGAATAAAAATACATCGAAATATTTCCAAAATACACTGGAATATTCTCAAAAATACACCGCAAGTTTTTCAAAATACATCGAAACGAGAATGGAACAGATTCATCACAATAACAATTCAAATTCAAAACTCATACATCAAATATTTTCTTTAATTTTGAATCAAGCAATGTCATCGATATGGCAAAAATTCTACGATAATGGTAACGATGATATGTATAAGATGAAGAAGAAGACGATGACTATAACGATGATGATCATGATGATGAAGATGATGGAGGAGAAGGAGAAGGAGAAAAAGGAAGGAGGAGAAGAAATTCCAATGAAAAAAAAAAAAGAGGAGGAGGAGGAGGAAGAGAAGGAGGTGGTGTTGGTGACGACGATAATGAAGAAGAAGAAAAACGTGCGCGCGTGAATATAAATGACTTGTATAGACTTGTATAAAAAAAGACTTGTATGTGGAGTATTATTCATGAATTCAGAGGGAGAACCTAGGGTTTTGGTTTGGTGTTTTAACTTTGCTTCAGAGTTCAGAGGGATTCACAATTGGGAGGGGGTGTTAGAGGAAAGGGGTGAGGCCGTGAGGAAGTAAAGGCAACGTTGGGCTTTTGATTTTTCCAAAAAATCAAAACGGCGCCGTTTATCAAGAACCGGCCGGTTATCGGTCCGGTCCAACCGACCGGTTTCCGGCCGGTTCGACAGTTTTACAGTTGTTTGCAAAGGGGCGGTTTTTAAAGGTGGACCGGACCGTTTTTCTCACCGGTTCCCGATTAGACCAGTTCAGGTCCGGTCTGATTTTCAAAACCATGGTGTTTGAGGATGAGGTTGATTATAAAAAAGAAGAATAATGAGAACGGAGTTAATTATGATCTTTGAATGAGTATGAATAAATTATAATGATAACGAGAATGAATTTCTGAATGAGACTCCGGATAAGATGTAGTGGTGTTGTCCACTTGCTCCGGATATAAGTTTGATTAAGTTATGATGAGAATGATTATGATAATGAGAAGTGAGGATGATTTATGATGAATATGTCTATGAATTCTCTCTAGTTACAAATGGTGACAGGGCACTCTCCCTCCAATGATCAGCCAATGTGGTGAGATTTTTGTGTGCAACAGAGAGATAATGTCTGGGTTAGCTATCGGGCATGTCGGGTTAGCTGTATAACCGACAGATGAGGTCATTAGCCATAGGACAGACATGCATCATGTGCATTTATATTATTTTTTTGAGTATGCATTTGTTTTGGCTTATCTAATTGTTTATCTATGATTAACTACTATCTGATCTACTTGTTGTAATTGCATCCTATCTGTGTTTTCTTTGTTTGTCTTGTATATATTTGTAACTGAGAGAATCCTCGTTTAGCAAAGGTGTGACGAGGGTAGTTCCACCGGTGTTTTTGGAGGGTTGGAGAAAGCAAAAGTGAAGTGTTGAATTAAGATTAGATTCAGAACTTGAGAACCTTAGATAGTTACCAAATTTCTGGTTTAGTTATTTCTTTAAGTTTAAATATGAGAGTCGGAGTTTTAAGAATGCCTCTGGCTTTCTCAGAACCTTATATATTATCTATGTGGGCGCCTTTAACATACTGAGAACCTCCGGTTCTTATTCCATACATGTTATTGTTTTCAGATGCAGGGAGTGATGCACCTTGCTAAGCGTGCTGGATGACTCCTTCAGAAGCGAAGATCTACTTTTGTAGGGTTTTTATATTATGTACTTAGCTTATATATATATATGTATTCTCCATTGTTGTATAACACTTGTATTAGTACATCTTAGAGGTTGATGTCGGAGAATTAGGATTTATATCATGTCTTTTGGTATGTCGTTTGGGTTGTATATGTATATATGTATGCTGGTCGGCCTTTGCTTCGCAGGTCGGCTCCAGAACTTGATTATAGTTATCCGTTGGAACTCTATATATGCCTGTCTTTTGATTTTCTATATAAGCTTTTTGTAAGATCGTTCTTCCTGAGTGATGCATCTTCGGTTTCATTTTGATCATACCATTTTCTTTCAAGGCTCCTAGTTATATTATCCGTGTTGTATATATGTATCTATTTTGTTTTTAGAGGTCGTCGTGCCTCACCACCTTTGATTTACAACCTAGGCATAAAGCTCTGTGTGGTAGGGTGTTACAGCTGACCTAGGACCTTCTTCTCGTGTACACCCAACATTCCTAAAGACTTCTTTGAAAAACACATTTTCAGTTTGGTTGCCATTGTTATCATCATGACACAACAATATCTTCAACCCATCCCTATGAGTGACCCTAGAAATTTACACGTATAGTTGACCATGAGTAAAGGCTTGTTTTTTAAGAATCAATCCAACCCTAGACACTAATTGACATTGACTCTTATTAATAGTCATTGTATATGAAACCATGACAGTAAATTGCCGACGTTGGAACTTGAATGGGATTCGGTGATCTGATGGACTTAGTGTCATCCTTGGAATAAAAAATTTGTTGCCTGAGTTTTTTTCTGAAATGCTCAGTGCTTCTATAATGTGCTTTCCAAGCTTGGTAACTACTAAACGTGTCCCATTGCACAACCCAGCAGCATGATCTATGTTTCTTAAGAGCATGATTGGTATCCCCACTTTTAGTGTAAGCTCATGATTCGGCACACCTGAACACCTAATACTGTTTAGAAATTCAGGTATGTGTACTGATGCTAGTAACTCACTGTTCCCTTCTGTGGGGAATGCTTTTTTCGAGTTAAACAAAGTTTGCGATTCAGCCGAATTTAAAGTCATCATGTAATGTCGGTGCGAGTATGGCTCTGTCCTACAAACAGTGATGTGACTCTGGGGGTTCAAACAATTCTGGATAAGTGGCCTTACAAATAGCCTCTATGGGGTCTATCCAGTCATGTATAAGGTTGTCATCGGGAATTTTTACTTTGTCAACGCCACCCATAGATATTCCAATCTTACCATCCCTAATTTTCGGCATCCATTCAGAAAATTGATTCAATTCAGTTGAGCTTGCATTACCTGGGCCTACGCTAAGACGCATGTTTCTTGTTAGTGTTAATAAATTGCAGGCATTCCAAATGTACGACGAGTTAATGCTTGCATTGACAATTTCTTGTCTTGTACCCTTTGGTATAATGGGTAAAATTTGCCGAAAGTCACCTCCAAAAACAACTGTCTACCCACCAAATGGTTGATCTAGGCTGTTAATATTCTTGAATCTTAAAATGTCTCGCATTGTCTGGTCAAGGCCTTCTATACAATATTTGTTAACAATTGTAGCTTCATCCCATATAATTAATGTTGTTTTAACCAACAACTGAGTTAGATCACTCCCCTATTTTATGTTGCATGTGGAGAACTCATCTACATTGAGTGGGATAGCAAAGCGTGAGTGTGCTGTCCTGTCACCTAGAATTAATAGAGAAGCTATTCCACTTGAAGTAACGGTCAAAACAATTTGACCTTTAGACCTTAATGCCGAAGCTAATGTCTTCCACACAAATGTTTTTTCAGTTCCACTGTATCCGTATAGGAAGAAAACTCCTCCGCTATAACCATGGACCGCTTCCATGATTTTATCATATGCTAATCTATGTTCAGTTGTCATCTGATCTAGTCCAGTAGAGTGCTCTTCAGCTAATCTACGTCTATCATAATGCAACTCATCACAAGTTAGCCTATCGACCCTATTAAACATCATCTGAGAGGTGCATGAGTCAAAGTTGGAGTGTGCCATGGATTCAAAATATGTAAGACTCTTGTGGTACCCTTTGAGTATTAGCTCAATATCTATTAGAGTTAACTCCTTCAACTCATCATCTGTTAGTCTTAGATCTGTGTTAAACAAAGTTTTAATAAATACATTATCATAAAAATAGTGATTTTAAAATATAAAAACACAAAATTCTCATTATGAAATACTATTATATCAACATGCCTAATAGACACACATCCTATTATGTAATAATATTTTTATATTCAACTATTCGTTTGATTAGTATTATTGTGAATATGATAATTTTCCAGTTTATAAGACGATTAATTTCTATGTTTACATCTCATTTGAAATTAGGGACGGATCCAAGGAGGGCAAGCATAGGCCTTGGCCTCCCCCTGCCCCTCCCTTTTCTCCAATTTTTTTGAATAAAAATTAACAATTTTAAGTGTATAAAGTTATTATATATTACATAAATTTATTTTTTATTTGAAAATAAAGTAAGTAATTATTTTATATAAATAATTAAATTATTAAACTCAAAAGCAAGTAACAATTCTTAAATTGAAAAAAAATATTATTGTCAATCAATTTTCGATTAAATAAATTTTTAAATCTTTAAACTTCTTTTCTCTTTTAAATTTTTTTCTTAATTTTACACCTCTTATCGTATAAAAACATATAATAACATCAACATCTAATTAGGTGTTGAAATTTTTTTATATATATTATAGTATATACATGAAAGTAAATTATTTTAAATTTTTTTATTTTTCACGTGATGTTAAAATTATAACATATTAAGTAAATTCATTAAAATAATTATATTTTATATATTTTTTCACAAATATATTTTAAATGCATATAACAAAGTTATTAGAACACCTTATTTATATTTATTTTATAGCATATTTTTTATGATGTGAAGAATAAAATATAACTTACTATCATAATAATACTAAATAAAATAAACTAATTAAAAAAATAGATCATTTTTATATTTTATCAAATCTAAAATGAAAAGAAAATTTTTTAAAAACTAAGATAATTTTTTTATATGACAAACACTTAGTAGTGTTTTCTTAATTAAAAATACTAATCATGATTAATTTTATAAAAACTAAGATAATTTTTTTATATGACAAACACTTATTAGTGTTTTTTTAATTAAAAATACTAATCATGATTATATATATTACTAAATATACTATATTATATTTGATTATACAATATTTTAATTTTCAACCCTCCTCTACTGAGAGCAAATGCCATGTCTTTTCCCATATATGTTCTAGCCTTTCCATGAAATTTGAAAATAACAATGTTGCAAATAGCTTCCTCAAATAAATTCCTGATTCCAATGATTTGCTTTCTCTATTGCATTAATGTATTCTCTATCATCATCTAAAAGACATTGTGCATAACATGCATCCCTAAATGATGAATGAAGAACACCATCTATTGTCCTTATTTCTTCATATGATTTAGGCCCTTTAGCATAATTGAAAAGTAGTCTAAGGTAGTAACTTTCACCCGATCCAAGAGGGACAAAAAAATATGACCTATCACAGCAAGTGACTTTCGTGGAGACTATTTACTTTCCTTTGCTTTCTATACAAATTTTGTTGGGAATTCAGCATAAGTGATCGGGCTTTGGGATATGACTTTTTCACTTCAAACTATTCCAAAAACATGGATTCCTTTACAGAAGCTTTTCTAGCAACATCTTCCAAATTCTCATCATCTCTGAAAACCATTGGTTGCTTGTTTGGCAAGTGAAACCCCAACCTTACCACAGACGGGTCTCTATAGTAAATGTTGTATCCAAAAATTCTCCAAGAAGCTTTGCATGGAGATATATATCGACAATCATAATACATACTGACTTCATCGTGCTCATCCTTGAATAGATACTTTATTGATCTAGATTGGTTGCGCCACTCAACATTGATGTGTGCTCCATATCTCATCAATAAATACCTATTATAAGGAATGACATAATGATTATCAAGATCAATACCTAACTTCATGATTGTCTTTCTATCATCTCTGCGTCTGTATACTGGTCACTGGATAACCATTTTTGTCAATTGTTGTATTCTCAAAAAATTCTCGGGGAAATGTCTGATGCATTTCCATTTTTTATACATTGTGAATCTTTCTTGACTAAACCATATGGACCATACATCATGTGCTTCCCCACTGCTTCATAGTATTCTGGATCAGTCTTGTTATCTAGTATTTCAGCGGATATAATCTTATCAATATCTTCTGCAGTAGGATACTTGCCATCACGATGGAGGAACAACAACATGTGTGCGTAAGGTAGCCCACGTTTTTTAAACTCGATGGTGCAAATCACTAGAAAAAATAAATAATGAACTAAACCATTAGTGCATCACTCCATGTTGAACATAATCATTTAGTTCTAAATTATAAGCAGTCATACAAAAAAAAGTACGTGCCTTATATCTGTTTGATAATGACTACCATTATAAAATATTCATTCAAACTTGAACCAATTGAGAATCGCAAAACAATATGCATCTGTTTCTAATAAATCTCGCGAAAAAACTATACGAAGATACATATTAACTCAAAATATAAAAGGAACATGATTTAAGTGTTTTTTTCTGCGGAAACTCGTCCAAAAATCTTCTTGGTTCTTATGTCTTTAACTAAATGATCCAAATTCATCTTAAAATCCCTACATACCATGTCCAGTCGGTCTTCAACATTTAGTTCTCTGTTCCTTAAGGACTCTTTTAACTCAGGCCACTTTGGATTATATGTGAATGTAATGAAAAGGTCTGGGTAACCGACTACCTTGCATATTGCCATTGCATTAAAGTACTTTTGAATCATGTACCTAGGCCCTCCAATGAATGAAGATGGTAATATAATATGTTTGCCGCGAGAAGATGGTGCTGTCTCCCCACTCAGTACTGCTTCTTTGATACCCTTGTATATCTCACATCTGAACTTCTCTTGATTAAAACGTATGTAGTTTAACCTGGCTGACTCTATCATCGAAAAACCAACAACCAAAAATTGTTGGAATAGTCTCCTAGAATATAACAATGGGGATCCACGGACAATCGTTCTTGTATTCTAAACGCAAAAAATTCCCTTATCGATACATCCTATCGCCCCTTTCCGCCATCTGGATTACTCTTGTTAAGTGGAACATCTTTCTTATAACCATTATCTCTATACGGAAATAGCAAAGGGTATTGCAGGCCTAAATAAGCTGGATTTAGCTGGTTGATCCTTTGTAACCTTCCACTTTGAGTCTCCACAATAATGTCTCTATCAATTTTATCTATATCAAAAATCACCCACAATCAATGCAACAACCTCACTGGTTGATGATAAATTATATCTTCTCTCATCTTTGCCCCTCTTGCCTATAAGCCTTAGCTTCACTGTGGACCTAGAGGTCGAAGACATTGACTCCCTAACCATACGAAATGCTTTCACCAACACATTATTTTCATCTAGCATTGACTTCAATTCTTTCACTATGCCTTCGTGGATATCGTTGTTTTCTTCTTCCCTGTATGAGTTAAAATAGACTAAAGTTAATTGTCTCAATAAAAAATACTTTAAATTATATGGAGAATATAACCTTCTCAAAGAAAAATTGAATTAGCTACATTATATTAAGTATGAACCTGATAGCAGAAATGCAGTTTTGAACTTCGTTTTGAGTATCAAATACATATAGCTGAGAAAACTTTGCTCTACTACCATCTGGTGGGATAAGGCTACCCATTAAGTCATAGTTTTCACCAAATAATCTAAAGGTTGGTGGCCCTCTCGAACTATTTACCGCTTTGTCTATCTTGGCACCAATAGATATGATTGAAACATGCTATTGTAAGATCTAATGTTCTCCTAAAAATGTTTGCTTTTGATGTCATAACCGTATAACAAATTGTACAATGCCTTGGGAGGAATTTGACCTTGGCCGCCTCTACAACATAGTGTATATTTTGACTCACTTGTGTTGTAATTTTTGTTGATTCTTTTGGCATACCAAAATAGTGAATGACAAAATTCACACAATGCTGTGCAGATCCCATGTGCAAATATTTTGCACGTAAGAATCGTGTAGTTATAGCTACAAACTCTTATTTTATAAAATTTATTAAAAAATTATACTTTATTAAGTTTGGTGAAAGTATAAATTCAATAGAGTGGTCAATGAGTAATAGCTCAAATGACATAGACTCTCCATACTCAATTAAGAGGTTGCGGGTTCGAGTCTCATATCTTTGGTAAAAAAAAAAATTCAATAGAGTGATGGGTCATGAGTGTGTTAAGAAATGCTTTATGGTTAATCTTGTGAAAAATATTAATATAATCGGTTGAAGAAAATGTAATACAATTCTAAATCACTTACCATAATAAATTTATTTTTTTATCTGAATTTTGGACTAAAAATTTCAGCAGAGTGATAGGTGATCTTTTAGAAATTTGTAATATTTTTATTTGAAAGACAATGTATTTTTATATCAATCTTGGTGCAAAATATTATTTCAAATGGATCTGATGCTAGAAATATTTTATTTTTGTTTTATTGAAATAATTTTTTTTATGGAATTCATTACAAAATGATTATTTATGAATTTTGGTCAAAGTATAATTTTAAGAAAGTGACTGGTGTGATAAGAAATTTTTAACATTTTTTTAATCTACGATTATTTTTTTATATTATTTCGGAATAAAATATTAATTTAGCTTGGTGAGAAATTATAGTTGTTGCTTAAATAAAATATATTATTTATCTGAATTTTCATTAAAATACTATTTTAGTAAAATAATGAGTATTTTTTAGAAAGTTACAATATTTTTTGATAAAATTATTTTTTAATTACTTTTTATGCAAAATAAAATATTAATCGGGTGAAGGATACGCATGATAACTTTTTTTATTTAATTAAAAAATTTAAATTTTATAAATTTTAAAGAATATATAGTTTAATGAGAGTGATTGGCATATGTTCAAAGAATTTATAATATTTTTTATTAATCAAAAAATATTTTTTATATTGATTTCGGGATAAATATTAAATTATTTTGATGAGAAGAAAGTGTTAGGAAATTTTTTTGTTTCAATAATGAAAAATTATTTGTTCAATGATCTTTTGTCAAAATAATATTTTAGAAGAGTGATATGTTGTCATTTAGAAAGTTGAATTTTTTTTCTCTTTAACAAAAATTATTTTTTAATTTATGTTGGTGCAAACTTTTATTCTAATCGGGTGAAGGGAATGTGCTATCATTTTTTTTCTTATTTTAGCATTGGCAAAATTATTTTATATCTGAATTCTGGACAAAACATAATTCAAGTAGAGTGATAGGTATCTTTTAGAAATTTGTAATGTTTTTCTTTTATATAAAAATGTTTTTTTATATCAATTTTGACATAAAATATTTTTTTAAATGGGTCAATTGAATGAGTTAGAATTGTTTTATTTTTTGCTCAATGCAATTTTTTTATCAATTTTAACGTATATTTTCAAGAGAGTGATGGATGTAATAAGAGATTTTTTACATTTTAAAATAATAATAACATACCACTATTAGTTAATTTTACCCCAGCAGATCCTGCCGTATTCTTCTATAATCCCTTTTTGCCTGCATTTTTTTAAGATAGAGTAAGATGGTAACAATGATTCTTGGATATAGTAACAGATGGAAGACATGGCACATCATTCATTCACCATACAAATTTATTTTTTTTCTAACAAATATACCTTTGCTAGTATTCAGCTTCCTTCTATCATTGCTAGGTACTTCTTTTATTTGAGATACTAATAAATGAACAACAAAAAATCAGACTTGCAAGAGATTTTAAGTGTAGAAATTGGTGTAAAAAATTTGCACAATTGATTGTTTCCATCCTCACTGGAGACACTTGAACTGGTGTTGTTCTGCTTTGCCCCATTCAGAATGAGTCTCTGCTTTGTTCTAGCTTCCTTTGCTTGACCTGTATTATAACATAAAACCTCTTCTACAATCTTTTAATTACATATGAACATAAAATACTTGCACGATGTATAAAATACTCCTTATATAATAATTACCATGGGCAGTGTTGGTGGTCCCGGAATGACTGGCGACAAAGAAATCCCGCTTGAGGTCCCATTGGGGTCTATCTTTATAGTTCATAAGATCTCCAATTATGACATCGATTTGACCTGCGTCATGGAATTCACTCTCGGGTAAACTTTCAAGTCTGGCAAAAGATCATTGACACACAAACCTAATAAAACATATCAAGCCTATTCTAATAACATTTGATGCCGATTAATTTATACCTTTATAGCGTCCAATTATAGTTGCTTTCCTATTAAAACCAAGGGTCATCATCTGGTCTTTCGTGGCCTTCTTTTGGCGATTTGTGTTGTGAAGCATTTTACAACTTAGTACTTGAATGGTAGTTACTATCAATTAATCATATCATATGCTTTATGAAAATTGTATACTTTTGTACTCAGTGCTGAAATTTATCTATGCAAATCTCTGATTGTCTTGAATTGTTAACCTCATAATCATCAACTATAAGAGAATTTGACCTCAATGAAGTTGAGGTTGAATATGATTTCATGACTGATTCCATATGAATTGTGTCTAAATGGGCTGCATTGAATGTATGTTTCTATTAAATAATTGTACAACACATTAAAAGCATTCCTTTAACTATACATAATGTATACACTTGTCAAAAAGATTACCTCGAAAATTGTTTAGGTCAATAATATTTGCATTGTGTCTATGGTAGTTGCTGATCTTGCATCTACATTTTGAAGCATGCATATATCAATATTGTAGTTTATTGTAGCATGGTTTTTAACATTATCAGCTTCATATAATGATATTGGATAATACCAAAAGCTTTATCCTATTATTTATGGTGGCTTATCTCATATGCTACTTCCAAATATATTTATAACTAAACCTATTGGATTATGAAGTCGTTTGTATACCTTAGAAACAGCTTACCTTTATTGTTTGGTTTTGAAATCAATTGTCTCCTTCCTGCAATCTTGGATAATCTTTCTTTCCTAGCTAATGTGGCTTTTTTTATGAATACAAACATGTCATCAAATTAACCATAGTTCCCCTAAATAAGCTATTCAAATCAGTATATGGAGAAACGTACCACCATAGACATGATTTTGTGCACTCAAATTAGTAGCAATGTCATGAAGCGCCATTTGGGCCTGGTTAACTCCCTGGTTCGGGTTGGGTATTTTGGGTTTACATTGCATATCTGTCCTTGTAGGGTGTTTTCCTTTCCTTCTATTCACCTCTTGGGTGGATTACTGGTGGTGTTTACAATCCAACCTGCCAAATTTATTCTTTTAGAAACAGCAATACATCAACTTGAATAAAGTAATAATAAGTTTTAAAACTTGTTAGTTACTTGATGGTTAAGATGCTGAGTTATGTGATCCTTATGCAACAGCATCCATTTGGTTATCACCGGATAAGTTCTTTGCCATAGGCAAATCATTGTTGCCATAATATATGTTTGGCATCCATGATATTTCTTCTTTCCTTTCTGGCACATGAAGCTTAGAGATAATCTATGCACTTTCTATTTGAGCTCCTCACTAGGGTTTGAAGCATAGTCATTAAAATCGGACCGGATCGACTGGTTTGACCAGAAAACTGGTAAACCGAACCTATCATCGGTCCGGTCCGAGATTAGGACCGCTTAAGGTAAAGAACCAGATTGAACTGGACAAACCTGGAGTCAACCGGCATAAATCAGTCAAATTTGGTGACATTTGGACCGAACTGAACCGAACAGCTTGGTCTAGTTGAAGGCCAATCTACTGAACCCCTTAGCCCAGGGAAGCATGGGTGATGATCATATTATTACATATACAAATTAAGATATATATATATATATATATATATATATATATATATATATATATATATATAGAGCAGTCTTTTATTTTACTTATATTCAATTTATTTTAATTTTAAAGTCACTCATTTTTAAATCAATTATATTTTATTTAACTATAAATTTTATTAAATATATACAAATTAAAAAGATAAATAAAAAAAATTTATTAATCACAATTTAATTTTTTCTTTTCATAATTATATGATATCTATTAATATTATTTTTTCAATAAATACTTGTAGTATATAACAATAGGTAAAGACACACATATAATTGTCTTTATATGAAGTTAATAATTGAAAATCATTAGATAATATTTAGTTAAACTTATCAAATCATCTAACAGTTCTTAAAAAACAATTTCACATGAAAATAACTGTATGTGAGTTTTCACTTATAATAATATAATAACACAATAAATATAAACTAATTAATAAAGTATTAAAATTTAAAAATAATAATTATTTTTATAAAAACAAAATAAAAGTGCTTATAAAAGTGCTTATAATAATTAAATTTTATATAATTATTTAATTATACCGGGTTAACCGGTTTGACCAGTGACCTACCGGTTGAACCAGTGACCTAACAACCTGATCGGTTCGATCACCGATTCGGTTCTGATAACTATGGTTTGAAGAAAATATAGCATAATTTTGGTTGAGGTGGTGAATTAGTTAGACTGAATAAGTTATCCAGGTCTCATTTTAGCTATCTTGTGGTGGTTTGACTATCGAATGGACATTGCTTTACTTAACACTAAATAATAGAGTAGTTCTGAATTTCTATAGTCATGTTGAACTTTTGTTAGGTATAACCTTGCAACAATGCTCATTCTCTCGCTTTGATATGTTATTTAGTGGCAAGTGTTTAAGAATTCTTTATTAAATTAATTGGGATACCTTATCTAGCTACTTTAGAGTTGAAAATAACATATTAGAAGACAGAGTGGTCAGCTGTTTTTAAGTACATATTAGTGTATAAGAAAATTCAGGTTTTGTGTGCTAATCGAAAATTATTGTGCATTTTGGGATCATGGTGATTTTTTAATGCTCTTTTATGTTAGTTTTGAGCTATACATTGATGTGAGATTCATATTTGATACTTAAATTTGATACTTAATTGTATACTATGAAGTCCAATATTTTAGCTATAATTTTTCTGACAGTTTGTTGTTTAGTCAAGTCCCATAGTTATACATGATCCCATGTCCCTTTTTAAATGTTTGTTTTGGATTTGTATTTTAATCTTATTGTCTAGTATTAATTATGATGGTTTTTCCAAACTTGACTACTGTTGAGAATAGGCAAATATTCAACTTAATATCACAAATACGTATCTCTACATGGGACGTTTTTAAAATTTCTATCATTTTAAAACATAAAGATAGGGTACATCATGTGTACAACCAAACTTCTTTCTCAACCACATTTTTATAAACATATTAGTGATATTAACTGACCCATGACTAATCCAGACATGAATTAAAAAGCCTCCAAAATGTAAAAGCTGGGCAAACTTCTCACGACATTAGTGCTTGAGAATACAACTACCATGAAAGTAAATACTTAACAGTTACCTAGAATCATGCATTAACTAAAACATAAAGACCCATACTTAAGACATAATGTACATGAAAATAAAGGAAAGCCTAGTTGACATATATGATAGCAGTTAATAGGAGTGCATGATTTGGCCTGAGTCAGCGCCTATAGTTTAGATAAAAATATAAACCATGAAGAGCCCATTCGAGTGCAAACTGACTGATTTGACACTAACAACTTCATTCCATGTGCGCTGGACCAAGTGTTTCCTTATCTGTTGCATATACTTCAACCTTGATAAAAGGATATCTATCATCTCACCATCGTTTGAAGTTCCAAATCCAGTCCTTGCCTCCATCAAAGTAACAACATGCTTGTCTACAAATAAAGTGGGGTTGTATGGCATTCCAAGACCAATTACCTTTACCATCTTCTCCCATATAAGTTTGTCATCAGCAGACCGTTTAAGTCCCCACACGGAAACTTGCCTTGTGAAACATAGGTTCTTGTAAGACATGAACCCAACATTGTCGTTAATTTGAATCAGGGCATGATACGAAGCTTTTACCTCCTCTGGAACTATTTCTCAGAAAACATCCTCTGTTGCAGTGAAAATGTAATGATTGCCGCAGGATCTGAATTGTTGAAACCTTCTCATCCTATCCAATAAACAACGTCTTCTTGCACAATTGGCTTTGGGCCCAGCTTATGAACGTTACTTTGGAATGTTCCAGAGTAAACCCAGTCTCTCTGGATGGAATTAAATAGTTTCCACTTCATATTCTTTTCAGCATAGTGTTGCTTATACACATGCACTATACGATACTCAGTCTGATTCTGCAAGTATCCGAAGGCATATAGTGACACTGCATGGCAGCAATGTTTGCTAGGTTCATCTGAAATGTATCTAATATCCCTAGTGAGGGGATTCCAGATAATGATCCTTGAGTTAAGGCCACCCTGGGATAACCTTATGCAACTACCAATGAATAGTAGCCAAAGTGATTAATCTGCATTGGTACACTGAAATGAAACTGGCGACCACTCTCAACACTAGCTCTCACAAACTAATGTGAGTTCTCATCCGTAAGTGGATACCCGATGCCAATAATAATACTCTTATCGTTGTCCTTGTTTCTTTAAAAATTTGCTTCACAAACAAAGGTGTTGATAACGGGTAACTCCAAAGTCGGTTTAAAGACCTGCATCTGCCAATAGTCTCAGGATTGACTTGGCAAATATCTTTCACAATAGTTCATCACCAAGATGTGGGAGGTCAAACTCCTTAGGAGATACATCACTCATTCTGAAAAGAAACTCAGCTAGTTTCTTTGTAGTATCAGAACTAGGATTTTGGTTGGTGTCCTCCATCTTCTATGTGATATCCTATTTATATGCATGAGTTTAGAGGTTTAGTCTGGAAGAACTTGCGTTTTATGTTGAACCCTTGATGAAGGTAATGGGCTTATTAATCCTAACCTAGTCTATGGTAAAAAATCAAGAGTGCTTTATTCTTTTCACAAGAGCTATAATTTGTTTGTTTACACGATTTAGTATAAGTTATGTGTTGTCAACTTTATCATAGTGGAACTATAACTTCTAAAGACCATTTGTTTCTGATTATATCAAAAACTTATTTGTCTATACATCCTGCATTTTAAATTTTATAATAAATAAAATAATTTGGCAACAGGAATATATGTTACTGTATGATAGCTTGATATGAATTTTCAGTATACACTATGCATTGTGATGTTATATAGTATGTATCTAAAGGCTTTCTGTTAATCTTTTATAGATATCCATTAGAAAGAATGGTTGTACTAATATAAATATAAGAGACATTAATGTATAACTTATAATATGCAACAATCATATATAACAGCTGGTGGAATCAGATTTAAGAGACTATTTTTAATGCCTTTACATACTCTCCTATTATAGAATCTTTGAACTACTCCTAATGGCGAATCATTAATATTTTTAGCCATAATTTATCTGCTTGTACACCTTTTGAAACTCTTTTCAATTAGTGGTGTTAAGTATATCCTCTTATTTTATTTTTCTCTGGATGACCTTTCTTTATTAGACCTCCTACAAAATTTATATTTTAATCTTGATAGAAACTGACATCCTTTTTTAATGTGTTATTTTCTAGCAACAATAAACTAAATAACGACAGCCCATAGGTGAGGAAAAGACAAAGATACCATTTTTTTGTAAGACATTTGATCTGTCTTCTTAATTTTATATGCTTTTCCGATGTATTACTAAGTTGACTATTTTTTGACAATCAAAGGTAATCCGTTTTTTTTAACTCGGCTTAAGTAAAACTATAAATCGAAATCTGCTTCCTGCTTAAATCTAAATAAACACGTTCTACATTAGGAGTACGTGGAGTAAATGTTTTGCTTTCCCAACGGGCACATCACTAAAGAGTAGTTACCACATAAATAGGCTAACATCCTCAATAACTCCACAATATTAGACCCACTGAGTAACCGTCTACAACACAATAATTCTATAAATACAAAAGTTTAACTACGCAAAGAGGTACGTTATTCATTATGAACAACTTCATATTCATCTTCTATTCTTACTGACTTGAACGTTAGAGTGCCTTTGCAGGTGCCATTCCGGCGCCCTTCTTGGAAGAGCCGACGTATAATTCATCTACTCCAAGGAGAAGCGAATTCAAGTACTAAGTAAAATGAGCTATATCTTGGAGCCGGCTACCACACAGGAACATTTGGCGCCCACCGTGGGACCGAATTTTTTTAAGTCAACTATCACTTTTTCTGCCTGGTTACCTACCCTCTTTTGTAGGTTTTAATTGATGGCAGAAGAACAAAATAATCAATATCCTCATATCCCCTAATATAGCTGAACTATTGGCAATCAAGAAATCACTGAAAGCAAAAAATCAAAGGTTAACCGACCTCCTAAACCAAAACAAACAACGTGATAAGAAGGATCAGAAAGGTCCTAACAACAACAACAGCGGTGATGACCATATCTCAGGAATAACAACCGTGGTAGTAGTCCCTCTAAACCCATCAATAAAGGAAACAAATTCTGCTAAATGCTTTGGCAAGAGTGTCTAATGGTATACAATTTTAGCTAAATATAAAATATTTTCATTTTCCATGTTTTCATTAGAAATTCTGAATTAGCACAATGATGCAAGCATTTGATCAAATAAATTGATTTTATTATTCCTGATATATAACCAAGAATCGAATCACATATGAATCTAAGCCAACTTGTAACAAATTTCTATAATTACTTTTTTTTTTTTACATTTTTGTTTACATTATTATTGCTATAATTACTATTTTGCCCTAATTACTCAGTGATAATCCATGTTATTTTATTCAAATTTTTCTTCAATTATTTTGCCCCTGGAATAAGGGGATTCAGTTTTAACTTTAGCCGACGAGTTCAAAACATGTGTTTACAATAGAAAAAGAAAAATTCAAAATTAATTTGGAAGACAATTATAAGGCGAATAATCTCAATATATCAAACTGACAAGTCTTATACCATGGAGAAACAATGTATACGCATAACCTAACCTGCTTATATAATTTCTTTACTTTAATTTTCAATACGACATGGCCTCTTATAAAGTAAACACCAACCACTTTAATTTTACGTATCGTACCATTTCATATAGCAATATGCTATATCTCATTTTTGATTGACTTTCCTTAAGCATATCTAATACTATTGTTTTTACTATACATTTCTGCACCTAGTTCTACTTAAGGACAACATAATCACAACGAGCAAAAGAAAACAAGGCAGTGCTATAGACCATCTCACCAAAATAACCCCACAGCAACACCGCTATACAAATTATAACTTGGACAACTTACACCTAGCATAAGCCCACTTTTCAAATCAACATATAAGACTAGCCTAAAAGTGCATTACAGATAAACTCATAAGTCGAAACACGGTGATGTTCTACTCTTCCATTAATAATTTTTATTCCTCTACTTCCAATCTTATCTATTAAACTTCATTCATTATTATTCATTGATCTATAAGTATCTTATGCATAATCGATCAAAATAAATTGCTCTGCCACGAATCTTCAAAATCACATACATTCGACTCACCGAATCTCCGATCGGGATATACTCCTTTATAAAGCGCTCAGATTACTAAGTCATTTACCATCAATTTTTTCCATACCAACACAAACTTACATTTCAAACGGTCAGATCCCAAAAGCAAAATACAAATCAATTAATATCAAGTCAAACTACATAGGGGATATATTAATCCAATATTCAAATCCAATTTTCCTTATTGAATTATAATTCGACTTTTAAGTAATCACGACTATTACTCCTCTTTTCTCTGATAAACAATTTTAGATACTATCCACAAATAAATATTCCAATAATCTAACAAATACTTACAATCGACTACTGATCTTGTACTCAATTAGTACCAACTTTTAGACCACGACAAGTGGCTCAATCAACTAATTAAAACCAAGCTATACTTCGGTTTTCAAGCTATTAAGCCATCTATCATTTCAAACAAACCTATATCTATAAGTCGGTATCGTTTTGAACAACCTGACATCTATAAGTCGAGGTTCAGATGATGACCGACCTATTAGCTCAGCAACATAATGCAATGAAAGGCAAATTACCAAAATTAAATTACTAAGTCATTTCAACCTTGGTAAAATCATGTATATGCATAATCTAATTTTCTTATATAATTTTTTTATGTCAAATTTTAATACATCATAGCTTCTTATGAGGTATTTACTGCTCTATCTACTCGAATTGCTTTATATTATTTATGTATCTTATCATTTCATAGATCAAAATCAATTAATTAACCAATCCAAAAAGAATAACTTTTTTCCAATCCAAAAATAAATTCAATTAGCAATTATTTCAACTTGCAATTATCGTTACTTGATATATGGGTGATTAGCCCATCCCTTTTATTTTTCTATTTTACAATAATTTATACATGTTTACTTTCAACACATTTTATTTTTGTTACAACATCTTTATTATTTACTCAATATTCAATAATTAATTGGGGCAATTTACGCATCTAAATTGTTTGACCCCCAATATTACGCAAATACATTGTTTCCAAATTTAATACGCAAATGCATTGTTTCACTATTTTATGTAAACCGCTACTGGCAGTAGCGGTTTACAGATGTGCATAAACCGCTACAACCAGTCGCGGTTTATGTGTGTGAGTGTGTGAGTGTAAATCGCTGCTGCCAGCAGTGGTTTACGTGCGTGTGTATGTGAGTGTAAACCGCTACTGCCAGTAGCGGTTTACGTGTATGTGTGTATACTATTTAAATAATATTATAAATAAAAAATTTAATTTATCATTTCACAATATAATTTAAAAAATATAAATATGCATGTAATAAATTTTTTATTTGTATTTATTATTAAAATGAGATTAAATAGCAAATCAAAGAGTGAGTACTCACAGAGTACTAAAATATATAAACTAAGACTAAATTTTTTTTTATCTTCATCCCTTCTAAAACTCATGAATGATAAAATAATTTATTTTTAGTAAAAAATCCAATAAATCATACACTTTTTCTTTAAAAATTACTTCATTTTTTATCCATATAAATAATATGATTGCAAAAAATATATACTCCGTTTTCTTTCTCTCAATTTTTTTGTAACTTAATTTAGCATAAACAAACATTTTTTCTAATCAACGTAAACTGCTAGAGGAACACAGAAACCGCTAAATTAAGTTACAAAAAAATTGAGAGAAAGAAAACGGAGTATATATTTTTTGCAATCATATGATTTATATGGATAAAAAATGAAGTAATTTTTAAAGAAAAAGTGTATGCTTTAGTGATTTTTTACTAAAAATAAATTATTTTATCATTCATGAGTTTTAGAAGGGATGAAGATAAAAAAAAATTTAGTCTTAGTTTATATATTTTAGTACTCTGTGAGTACTCACTCTTTGATTTGCTATTTAATCTCATTTTAATAATAAATACAAATAAAAAATTTATTACATGCATATTTATATTTTTTAAATTATATTGTGAAATGATAAATTAAATTTTTTATTTATAATATTATTTAAATAGTATACACACATGCACGTAAACCGCTACTGCCAGTAGCGGTTTACACTCACACACACGCACGTAAACCGCTGCTGGCAGCAGCAGTTTACACTCACACACTCACACACATAAACCGCGGCTGGTTGTAGCGGTTTATGCACACCAGTAAACCGCTACTGCCAGTAGCGGTTTACATAAAATAGTGAAACAATGCATTTGCGTATTAAATTTGGAAACAATGTATTTGCGTAATATTGAGGGTCAAACAATTTAGATGCGTAAATTGCCCAATTAATTGCTTTGAGCAAAAAATTCGTCAATAAATTGTTGTGGGTTAGAAAATTTCTCAAGACAATTGATTATTATATCCTCGAATCATACAATCGATTCCGTTAACAAATACATATTTTCGAACTTTTTAGTTCGCGTCAATCAATTACTATATACATGCCATAAAAAATTGTTCTCAGAAAAGTATCCCCACACAATTATATTGATCGAACAACTCTTACCATTCAAATGGTTTTTGAATAATGTCGACTAACTGGCTAAGTTTGGGGGCTACCACTCATTGCATAGCCAATTTATAGATAGACATGACTATCTCACTTTCTAATTTTTTTATCCATCTTTATTTATTTGTTTCATCTGTTCGATCATTCACAATCTTTCAATATAACTTTTTCACTACCAATTTTTTTCCTTTTTTCTTTCTTTTCAATCAAACAAGTTGAGCTTGATGGCTGCTATAATTATAATTCCGATTTATAGGTCGGAAGCTCAACCTATTTAATTGAAAACTTTCACAGGTCAAGCTTGGGGGGCTATGATCCATTAGCTATAATCCGGATTAGGTAAAACTATAAATCAGAATCTGCTTCCTGCTTAAAACTAAATAAACACGTGCTACATCAGAAATACGTGTAGTATGTGTTTTGCTCTCCTAACGGATACATCACTAAAGAGTAGTTACCACATAAATAGACTAACATCCTCAACAACTCCACAATATTAGTTCCACTGAGTAACCGTCTGCAACACAATAATTCTATAAATACAAAATTTTAACTAGGCAAAGAGGTACGTTATTCATTTTGAACAACTTCATATTCATATTCATCTTTTACTCTTACAAATTTGAGCATTGGAGTGCCTTTGCAGGTGCCCACCACACCGTTCTTGGAAGAGCCGACGTATAATTTATCTACTCCAAGGAAAAGCGAGTTCAAGCACTAAGTAGAACGAACTATATGTTGGAACCGGCTTCCACACAGGAACAAAAGGGTTATAGAATATCGGTAGTACATATCCCAATAATTTTAAAAAAGTAAATTTGTTTTCATCAGCAGCTCATTTTAAATATATGTTGTTCATGTTCCATCAAAATCAATTGCATAAATTTCGTAATATCCTCAGACAAATATCCTTATTTGTATTAAATTGGTTTGGAACCAAATTTCTCTCCTTTGATACTCTCAACATTTTGGATGGGGAATGAACGATGTATTCTGGATATAGTTTTGTTATTGCTAACTTTTATTTAAAAAATGCAGGTAATAAGGGATCACATAACAATATGGCAGGATCTGTTGAGTTAGAATCATGTAATAGTAGTATGTTACTTCATTATTTTAAAATGTTTAAAATTTCTTATTACACCCATCACTCTCTTGAAAATATACCTTAAAATTCATAATAGAATAATTTTTAACCCATTCATTTGATTCATCTGAAATTTTGCATCAACTTTGAGATAAAAAATTAATTTTTGACAAATAAAAATATTACAAATTACTAAAAGACTCCATCACTCTACTGAAATTATGTTTTGTCCATAAATCAGATAAAAATAAATTTTATTGACGCAAAAATAATAAATTTATAGTCAATTTTCTTCACCTAATTAAAATAATATCTTGAACTAAAATAAATTAAAAAAAGTTTTTTGTTAATTTATAAAAAATTAAATTTCTAAATCACACCCATCACTATTCTAAAAAAGTAATTTAATATTTTACACTGAAATGAGTATAACAAATACTTTTTGTTTGATGAAAACTATTATAAATTTTTTGAACATATCATTCACTCATAAAATTTTATATTTTTTAATATTCATATAATTAATCATTTTTAAATAAAAAAAATAAAAAATTTTCATGTATATCCTTCACTCAATTAAGATTTTGTTTTGCATCAAAATTAATTAAAAAGTATTTTTATCTAAGAAATGCTATAAATTTCTAAAAAGTATCCATCATTCTACGAAAATTTCATAATATACTTAGACAAATATCTTTTTTTGTATTTAAATTAGGTCGAAACCCAATTTATCATTTTTGAATAAATATTGCGTGGCTTTACATTTGGTTTAGGTATACTTCTTCGTACTCCACTTAATAAAGTCCCTTTTAGTCTTTTACCTTCTTTGTTCGTTTCATATTACTCTCAATATAGATTTTTTTTTGTTACCATCTCATTGTATATTTAAAAGTGTAGGAAATAAAGGATCACATAAGAATCTGGTAGGATATTTAAAAGTGTAGGAAATAAAGGATCACATAAGAATCTGGCAGGATCTGCTGCGTTAGTACCAACTAATAGTGGTATGTTACTTCATTATTTTAAAATTTTAAAAAGTTCTTACTACACATATCACTATCTCGAAATTATATTTTAAAATTTATCAAAAAAGTAAACTTTAAATAAAACAAAAATAAAATATTTTTAATACATTTATCTGACTCATTTAAAATAATATTTTGTACAAAACTTGATATAAAAAAATATCTTCTGTCAAAGAAAAATATTATATATTTTTAAAAGACACCCATCACTATATTGAAATTATGTTTTGTTGAAAATTCAGATAAAATAAATTTCATTAATGCAAAAATAAAAAATTTATGGCCCATTTGCTTAACCCGCACCAAGATAATTTAATAATTTTGTTTAATAAAAAATGTTATAAATTTCGGGAACATGCTCGCTCACATGAAATTATATATTTTTTCAAAATTCATATAATTCATAATTTTTAATTAAATAAAAAAAATAAAAAAATTCTCATGCATATCTTTCCCTAATTAAGATTTTATTTTTGTTCCAAAATTGATTAAGAAATAATTTTATCAAAGAAATATTATTATTTTTTAAAAGTCACCCATCATTCTACTAAAGTTATATAATATACTCTGACAAAAATATTCTTTTATAATTAAATTGATTCCAAACCTAATGTCTCCATTTTAAGTAAATATTACGTGACTTTAAATTTAGTTTAGATATATCTGTTCATATTCTACTGAATAAAGTCTCTTTTACCTTCTTTTTTTGTTTCATATTATTTTTCAACATTAAAATTATAGCAAATTCATGGGATTGTGTTTTTCAAACTTTTAGGATTTGATGGCTCTTAACAAAAATTTTTTTTATTCTGCAGTGATTAATAAATTTTAATAATCTTTTGTCCCTCATTCTTGATGTAACTATGTTGTATTACACTTAATAAATCTGTATTATCTAGTGATAATGAGTATGATTTGAAAATATTTATTATTTGAATATGTTGAAAACTCTGTGTTGCGAGATTAACAAACTTTAAAATGACCATAGTATGGTTTTAAATAATTATCCTTATGAATCCGAAAAGTATCTGATCTCATGTTTCTACGACTTTTAACTTATAGCTTATAATCCACTAGGTTCAGTTTGGTCTTGTGTTTGAATTATATAGACTGGCAAAATAGTTGGTTACCTGCAAATTTTATTACATGAATTTGTTAAACCTTATATGACATCAATCATGAAAGTATACTATGCAAAGTCATTTTGTTTTAGCAAATAGTTTATCACTTACTTTTTTATTAATACTCTTTCATGTTTACCCCGTTTGGGATGAATCATGTTCTAATAAAGTATTTTTTGAAAACTAAATATTGCAAAAGAAAATTAATGTTTGCATGAGTCAGGAAATTGTTTTGCTTGAATCATGACTATCTTATATTTTAATCATCTACACGATGCTGAAAAAGCAAGTGCATTTGTTAACCTTATTGGAAAGGATTGCTTTGTCTAGAGCCTAAAAACTCTGTTCAAAGATAGAGCATTGTATATTAACCTATTCTATGCTAGTGTAGTGATCTTTCCCATAGTGTATCTGGTTTTATGGGCTATACTGTAAATCGGAACATCTCTGCTTATAAGAATACATTAACAATACCAATGCTACTGATGACTTCTTTCTAGAAATTTCACCAATTTGATATGCACTTTGATATTACAATTTTGTTTCTAAGTCGATATTAGTCCATGCATAGAGCTATGGTCATCATGCACTTTATTAGTTGCAAGTCACATTTTTGTTAGATAACTTGCAATAATAAAATGTCAAAGTTTGACAAAAAAAATTACAATAATGTGAATCTAAAAAAAATCTTTTACAAATTTGATAATAGCTATTTGAATATATCCTGCTGCTTTTATATGTAGAATGTATTAATCCTCTTGCATAATTTTTGATATGTTAGCTGTTGTGTTTCTCCAAATGTAAAAGCAATAGCTTATGTAATTGTTTCTCACAATTAAGTGGGATGGTATCATCTGTGTTAAATCAATCCAATTTTTTTATAATCATTTTAAAGCACCAACCAATTTTAAAATGCATTGTCTATATTATTGGTAGAGAACTGTCCTTCCTTATCAAGTCGTTCAGTATCAGGGGGGAGACTTTAAACACCCATGAGTTCTTTTAGATGGAGTTTTGGATTTGATACTATTAACACACTCTTCCACCAAATCGTGCTTTAACATAGCTTCTTAATGCAAACATGATAACTCTAAAATAATAAACTCTTAACATAGATAGTTGAGGATTAGTATCAATGTTAAGGTTGACCACATTCGCTGAAATATCAATTGAGTTACTATACCCAGTTTCCTGAAAACACATCCACCGCGGTTCTACTTAGTAGTTATAGATCACAGTTCATATCTATCCATGCAACAAAAATTACGAGTTTCGGTAAATTAAAAAACATACAGTAATATTCGAACTCAGAATGCTTTGGACCCCCTTAGATTGTACTCTTTCAATCAAGTTGTTGTCATCACAAATTTTCATCACAGTATATACTTGGTCATATTGTTTTATGTTAGCAGCTTTGACATTAATCTTGAATAGTAGTTTTCTATCCATCATAGCATCAAGGGTTGCTGGATACTCATCCTCTCCAGACTCCTACAATATTATCCTACATTACTTGTAGACCTTGCTAGAAAATTTGTATAAATATTTCATCACTGCACCCAAATGAATACCTAGCACTTCAGGTACCCTGTCTAATCTACTTAAATTTTAACACTAACACCGATATTAAAATCTTTTAAATGTTTTCTTCATGTTTTTTACCGAGTATTAGTTTTATATCCATCATATCATCAAGGGCTACTGGATACGCATCATATCACTGCACCCAAATAATACATAGTACTTCAAGTACCACATTATAATATATTGCTATATTAACACTCTAACACCAATATTAAAAGCTTTTTTAGTAACCAAGTTTACTTAAATTCAACTACATGTTGTTGTTTACATAGTGTATATATAATTCAACAACAAGAACATCATTCATACCTCTATGGGGAGTAAGACATCCTCTATAGATTTCACTGCAACATCTCTTCTTTTCAATTTGTCTGCAGCAGACCAAGCGGTATGGGATGTAACCTGGCTTATTCTAACTGAAGTTAGTGGTGCACCACCTAACAATCTGAAAGACATTTCAAAATTCATTACTGTATTGTTGCTCAAAAACGAAATGCATATTAATTATTATACATAAAAAAATATTGGAGATACTCCAATAAATTATATGGTTACCAACCTATTTCGGAACCCCACGACATCTGCTAGCTGGTCATCTATGTGTAGTTTGGAAATATCGAAGTGACTTTGAACAGATGTCTTCTCTGTTATAAATTGTTAATCTCCTGTCAAATTAGCTCTTAATGTTGTTATTGATGGTGTTTTTATTTGTTTACAAAAAATGAAACCTTGCACATTAATAAACACATACCATTCTACCTGATTGCTCTGAAATACTGTAGCACAATAATAAGTGGTTCCAACATTCATTCCTCAAAATGTGGTAGTATTTGGTCCACCATGCCACCAAACAGCATGCAGTTAATCCTATTATTCCTGACTTATATTATAAAGGATATTTTCAGTTGTTCGTATCTATTAGTTAGGATCAAGATTAAAAAATGACTATCGATTAGTGAACGTACTCGAGATCTTGTAATTGTTGGGAAAAATTCAACAAATGTTCAAAAGAAGAACCTGTCTAACAACGGAAGCACCAAAAATAATTTTTCCACAACCTGTGCGATTAAATAGACAATACCAAAGATACTCCAAACAGCAAATATAATGGCAGAAATTAAATAATCAGACACCAGAATTTTAACGTGGGAAAACTCCCAAAAGGGGGACAAAAAACCCACGGGACCTAGTCCAGTAAAATCTTCCACTATTAGAATAATGGGTACACAAACACTCTTCCTAGTGGCACTACGGCATCTCAACAATCAACAAAATACATCATCAAAACTGATGGAACCAACATAAATCCTCCACAAAGTGGGTATCTCAAATCAGGCAAAAGAGAAGGCAATACAACTAGCAAGTTATATCCTAATGTTCATCTCTACACCAAGAATAACATACTAAAATTTCATAAGAAATGGAGCAAGTTTACCAGTTTAATCGAATAAAAAATGGCTTGCCCTTTTCCCCTAATTTCTTCTTCTCCTTTGATGCCGAAACTCTCCTCTCTCTCCCTCACGATTTCTTTTTGTTTCTGTTTAAAAAAAGAGAGAGCCTTGCTCTCATTCTCCCTCCTTCGTGGATTAAAAGCCACTTTCTTTCTTTATTTATTTTATTTTTATTTTAAAGGTTCTGTGGCCCCACTTGAGATTAGGGACCCACCAACAAATCTTTCCCTCACCAACTCAAGTGGGGATAGGCTGCTCCACCAAGCCCGCCTTCTCTTTGCAAGAATCAAACTTCACTGCAGGTAAACTCTTAGTCATCATATCTGAACCATTATCATCAATATGGATCTTCTCAAGTGCATATGACTTCATCTCAAGCGCTTGACGTATCCAATGATACCTCACCTCTATGTGCTTTGATCTGGAATGAAACATTGAATTCTTGCTGAGATGGATAACACTCTGACTATCACAAAAAAACACAAACTTCTCTTGATTGATGCATAACTCTTGTAGGAATTTCTTCATCCACAAGAGTTCCTTAGAAGCTTCAACAACAGCGATGTATTCAGCCTCTATAGTAGACAAAGCAACACATTTCTGAAGTCGAGATTGCCACGACACATCTCCCACTTCAAAAGTCATCATATAACTAGAAGTAGACTTCCTTGAATCAAGATCCCCAGCCATATCCGCATCTGTGTAACCATCCAACACAGGTTGGCCACTCCCAAAGCATAAACAAACTCTGGAAGTACCATTAAGGTATCTGAGAATCAACTTTACTGCTTGCCAGTGTTCCTTGCCAGGATTAGAGAGAAATCGACTAACAACTCCAACGGCATGAGCAATATCTGACCTGGTACAAACCATAGCATACATCAAACTGCCAACTGCAAATGCATATAGAATCTTCTTCATTTCTGCTTTCTCTTTCTCACTTGTAGAACATTGTCGCGAACTCAGCTTAAAATGACTAGCAAGTGGAGTACTAACAGGTTTGGAATTACTCATGCTAAACCTCTCTAAAACATTCTCAATGTACTTCTGCTGCGACAACCACAATTTCCCATTCTTCCTGTCACGAGTGATACTCATGCCAAGGATTTTCTTTGTAGGACCCAAATCCTTCATAGCAAAGGATCTATTCAAGTCTTTCTTAAGATATTCAATCTTCTTAGTGTCATGACCAACAATCAACATGTCATCAACATAAAGCAAGAGAATTATAAAATTCCATCAGAGAATTTCTTAACATACATAAAATGATAAGAAGAAGTCTTACTATACCCATGATCTTCCATGAAGGAATCAAACTTCGTGTACGACTCTGCCTTGGCGCTTGCTTCAGCCCATATAAGCTCTTCTTCAACTTGCATACAAGATGCTCATTTTCTTTGACCTCGAAACTCTCTGGTTACTCCATATAAATTTCTTTATCTATGTCACTGTGAAGGAATGCAGACTTCACATTAAGCTGCTTAACCTCTAAAACAAGCTAGCTGCCAATCTAAGAACAACTCGAATAGAGGACATCCTTACAACTGGAGAGAAAATCTCCTCAAAATCAATACCTTTCTTTTGCTCAAAACTTTAACAACCAATCGAGCTTTGTACCTTGGCCATGAGACATTTTCATCCGCTTTTAATTTGAACACCCATTTATTCTTGAATGCTCTCTTACCCTTCGATAGCATCACCAATTCAAAAGTATGATTCTCATGTAAAGATTTCATTTCTTCTTGTATGGCCTTCAACCAATCTTCCTTATGCTCATCACACATAGCTTTCTAGTAGCTCTCTGGCTCCCCAGTATCAGTGTTCATCACATACTCATGAGGAGAGTATTTCTGAGAATGATGGCGCTCTCTAGTAGATCTTCTCAATTCAGGCTCAACTGGTTGTTCAGGTGGAACTTCAACATCTGGTAGAACTTCTGCATCTGGCACCTCAGGTTGAGGTGTAGGTTCATCATGCAAATCATCATCATCATTAACAACTTGTACATCTCCCCCATCAATAAGAGGTCTAGTGGAAGGACCAGGTTCATCATCAGCAGAACGTCTAACAGTTATTGTTGGCTTATCTGTCTTCTCAAGATCTTCAGTAGTTTGGTCTTCAAGAAAATTCACATCTCGGCTTCTAATTATCTTTGTTGCTCACCGAATCCTATAATATGTAACCAAAGTCTTCGTGACCATAACCCATGAAGATACACTGCTTTGACTTTCCATCCAATTTGGACCTTTCATCTCTTGGAATATGAATAAAAGCTCTGCAGCCAAACACTCTCAAGTGACTATAGGAGACATCTTTCCCTCTCCAAACTTTCTCTGGAACATCACCATTTAGTGGAACTGAAGGAGAAAGGTTGATCAAATCTACTGCAGTCCTCATCGCTTCACCCCAAAAGGATTTAGGCAACTTTGCATGAGAGAGCATACACATGACTCTATCATTGATAGTGCGATTCATTCTCTTTGCAACTCCATTATGTTGAGGAGTCTTAGGAAATGTCTTCTCAAGCTTGATCCCATGTCCTTTACAATACTCTTCAAACGGACCCTTGTATTCACCACCATTATCTGCTTGAACACATTTCAATTTCCTTCCTATTTCTCTTTCAACACTTGCATGAAAGTGTTTGAAGATACCGAGCACATGGTCTCTAGATTTCAAAACAAAAGCCCACACTTTTCGAGAATAATCATCAATAAAAGTAACAAAATATGATGCACCACTTAGTGTCTTAGCATCCATAGTGCAAACATCAGTGTGAACTAAATCTAGAATATGTGATCTCCTATGAGGTCCAAAATTATGAAATGATACTCTAGCATGCTTTCTAACAAAATAATGAGTACAAGTATTTAAAGTTGTACCTTTCACTGGAAGTGAGTGCTTCTTGGCTAAGACGCTTAGTCCTTTCTCGCTTAAGTGACCAAGACGTATATGCCACAAATCAGAAGAGGAATCATTAGCTACATTCACCTCTTCTTTGCACAACTTTGCTTGCAACCGATAGAGATTAGTGAGACTATTGTCTTCTTTAGCAACAATGAGAGCCCCTTTGGTAATCTTGCATTTTCCACTACCAAAGGAAGTGTAATACCCCTCTTGATCTAATGCCTTCACTGAAATAAGATTGAACTGCATATCTGGCGCATGCCTAACATTCTTCAACTGCAACTTGCATCCCATGTTGGTTTCAAGCCACAAATCATCCACACCAATAATATCACACACTCCTTTATCTCCCAATTTGATTTTGCCAAAATTTCCAACAGTATAAGAAGTAAAAAATTCACGCCTCAGAGTGACATGACATGAGGCACCAAAGTCCATAATCCAAATGGAATCATCACAAAAAAAATTCACATAATTTTCATCATATGTGGTAAAAACATCTTCATAAACAATAGCAGCAATTTCTTTATCACTATCTTTACCTTTGTCTTCGTTTCTTTCCTTTGATTGTTTTCTTTCCAAGAACCTACAATACCTCTTGATATGCCCCCGACTTGCCACAATGGTGACAAATGAACTCCTTTCTTGGCTTGTACTTTCCTCTTGACTTGCTTTGACTCTCTGACTTGTCGAAACTGTGAGATTTTCTACTTTGACTTCTCTCCCGTGACTCTGAAACAAGTGCTTCTGACTGGGAGGAGACATTAGTCAAACCTCGTGCTTTTCTTCTGGCTTCTTCATTCAACATGCTCTCTTTAACCATTGCTAACGTCAACTTTCCATTTGGAGCTGAGTTAGTCAGTTTCACAACCAGAACTTCTCAACTATCAGGCAAAGAGCTCAACAACAACAAGGCTTGCAACTCATCATTTAAAGTAATTTCATTATTTGTCAGTTGGTTCACCATCTTCTGAAAAATGCCTAAGTGCTCCGGTATTGATTTACCTTCAATATACTTCATATTGACAAGTTTCCTAATCAAGAATGCTTTATTTTGCAAATTCTTCCTCTCATATAACTCCTTCAATTTATTCCACATCTTCTCGGTATTCATTTCAGTGTCAACATGTAGATACACGCTAAGATCAAGCCATCCCCTAATCAGACCATATGCCTTCCGATTCAAATTCTTCCATTCAACATCGGATTTAGTACCTTTGGATTTATCCCCTTGCACAGAATCATACAAGTCCTTGCTATACAACATATCTTCCATGAGCGTCTTTCAAATTGAATAATTTTGGGAATTCAATTTGACCATATTCGATCCATGAGTATTTTTCTCCATTTAATCAGCACAGAGATAAACAACCAAAGCTCTAGATATCACTTTGTTGGGAAAAACTCAACAAATGTTCAAAACAAGAACCTGTCTAACAGCGGAAGCACCAAAAATAACTTTTTCAAAACCTGTGCAATTAAATAGATAATACCAAAGATACTCCAAGCAGTAAATATATTGACAGAAATTAAATAATCAGACACCAAAATTTTAACGTGAAAAAACCCCTAAAAGAGGGACAAAAGATCTAAGGGACCTAGTCCAGTAAAATCTTCCATTATCTAAATAATGGGTACACAAATAGTCTTCTTAGTGGCTCTAAGGCATATCAACAATCAACAAAATACATCATCAAAACTGACGGAATCAACATAAACTCTCCACAAAGTGGGTATCTCAAATAAGGCAAAAGAGAAGGCAATACAACTAGCAAGTTATATCTTAATGTTCATCGATCTCTACACCAGGAATAACATACTAAAATTTCATAAGAAATGGAGCAAGTTTATCAGTTCAATTGAATAAAAAATGGCTTGCCCTTTTGCCCCAATTTCTTCTTCTCCTTTGATGCCGAAACTCTCCTCTCTCTCCCTCACGGTTTCTTTTTGTTTCTATTTCAAAAAAGAGAGAGCCTTGCTCTCATTCTCCCTCCCTTGTGGCTTAAAAGCCACTTTCTTTCTTTCTATATTTTATTTTTATTTTAAAGGTTGTATGGGATCCACTTGAGATTGGAGACCCACTAACAGTGACACAAATGCCAAACATCTTGTCTCTTTTCCTTTATTAGTGATTAAATATCTTGGATCTTCCTTCCCAACAATCTCGCCAATGAGATCTATAAACCATAAAGACACCATAAAAAAACTAAAGAATGCTAAAACAAAATGACTTGCATATAGCATGAATATCATTAACTATATTAAGTTAACTTACCAAAAAGAACATTGTCGACCAAGCTTTCAGGATTGATGAGCCATGGAATCGTCCTAAAGCGAAAAAGCTCAAGTAGAAAATTTGGATTCACAACATGATCAACCCTAGTCCTATGTGAAAAAGTAAGGACCCATATCCCTAGTGGGACTCTCTTCATAGGATTGTTTTCTTTAATTACAATAAACTTGTTCATAGTGTACATCTGAAACTCAATAATGAATCCCCTCCACTTTTTCACCACGGATTTTGGAATGGAAGCTTGAATCCTACCACCCTGCACATTATTAAAAATGCACAATATAATCAAAATATTCATAACCAAAATATATTGATAACTGGTAGTCATTAGTTTGTATGTGCTTACCTTCTACCTTGAAGAACCATTTTAATGGAATTAAGATCCTTCAAGTTGAATCTGTTAGGACCTCCCAAATCCTAATAGCATAAACTTTGAAACTCCATGCAAGTTTGTTTGCATTAACATCTTCAATGAAATCATATGTTTCAACTATACTGTATTTTTCTCCAACTAACGAACCTAAGAAGGATCTTTCTTTCTCATAGATTCAAACTCAAAAGGATAGGCAAATGGGGAGTCAACACAAAGCCATTTGGCTATATTTGTCCTTGGAATAATTATCATCTAGTGTGTATTATCTACTAGACATTATTGACTCAATTTATCCATTTATCTGAAGGACAAAAATCTCTTTTTTATATTATAAAAAGTTTTTTTTGTTGGTGTTAAGTTAATAGGTTACTTGATCAAAGGGATAGAACACTACTTTAATACCAATCAAAGTACCCGATCCTTTAGCGAGAATCAACAAAAAGAGATGAGCGAGCCTTCATTAACTGACTTGCTCCTTTCTAAGGATCGAAATGACTTATTCTAGCATGCCCATTCAAGTCCCAGCAAATGCCCATGCTTCTTTTGGACTTATGCTTTGCCTGTGCTTTATCATTCATTCCCAAAAGCCCATCCAAAGGCAGGCCATGCTATTCAATGCTCGATATTTTACAGCGGAGGCCTAGACTAGGTGATAATCATATTGCCTCTTAATCAAGTTGCACCAAGTTCGAACCCCAACTGAAACTGGGATGAGGTTTGATAAAACCTCAAAGTGTGGGTGCGTGGGTGTGTGCCTAGTATAATGACAAAAAAAATGCTCGATATTTTTATTTGTTCGTATATGAACTCTTTTTTTCTTTCGTGGACATTAGGAAACAAAATCAACATTTTGTATTTATTATTGTATGATACTTCCTTGCTTTGAAAATTGCTAGGTGCCCAATTTTGAGAGCAAACACTTGTCAATCACACACAACTCCACGTGTCGGACATGGAAAGCTTCACTTGTCGATCATGGAGACCTCATTACCTTTCTCTTATTATATATTAATAGATTGAACCAAACTAATTTAATGATTTGGTTCGTAGTCTAAAAAAATCAAACCAAATTAATTCAATTAAATTTGATACAATTGGATCGAAAAACAAAATTTCTGATTTCTTTTAATGAAAATTGTTGGTGAAAAAAAAAGGTTGATAGTGTTAAACTGTTAATGTTAGTGATAGACGATGGTGGAGGCAGAGTGTGAAAAAAAATGAATACTTTTGTTCAAAAATAATTTTTTATGGGTATAATATTAGTTTTTTTTTATAAATAATTTTATCATCATTCTAAATCTTTGTGAGTAGAAATAGTAGTTTTTTCTTCTATTAAAACTGAATTCATCCGTACCACGAACACCCCTATCTTTTTACCCTTGTATATTTTAAGAATAAATATATTTTTGTATATTCTAAAATAATGAAAACGATAAATTTAACTAAAAGTGTCCTAAGGACATTAATCAAGGGAATACAAAAAATTTAGCATTTTAAATTTAATAAAAATTTTAATTTTGATATATTAACAATATAAAACGTTTTATATATTCGTTCAAGCATATCTATTTTTTTTAGATTATTATTTACACAGTTAATATGAAAAGGAACTACTTATGTTGACATGATGTTATCTAATTAAATACACATGTATTTTATGTAACAGTATATCAAAAACTTTTTTTTTAAATATATAAAAAGTTTACAAAATTAAAATTTATTTATATTTTTATTTTGTATAAAAATTTTCTATAAGTAATATACTTCATTAATTACTAGTATCTAAGGGGCATCCCAACGGCGTGTTGGAAAGGGGTACAATAGACATTAGACAATACACACACTCTTTCCGTTCTAGTTCTAACTTCCAAGTTCAGTTCAGTTCAGAGAGAGTAGTAGTTGTTCTTTTTCTCCATTGATCCGTTACTCCTCTGAACTCTCTCAGTACTACCTCGAACGCTCATCAATGGGAAATGAGAAGAAGAGAAAGAATATGGACCCTGTTAAAATCGGCCTCAACATGCTCAGCGTTTCCCTTCTTCAACCCATGGATATTATCAAGGTTCTAATCTGAATTCCTTCTGCCTTTCTTCTTTTTTTGGGTTGATTTAATGTATGATCCTCTGATTATGGTGTAGGTGAGGATGCAACTAGGTCAAGGATCAGGTGCGCAGATCGCATCCAACATTCTCAAAACAGAGGGGGGTTATGCCGCCTTTTATAGGGTATTTCTCATTTCTTTTCATCACAATCATTTTTATTCGAATGTGATGCAGTTCCCAATCTGCATTTGAACATGTGTGTTATATTATTACTATTATTAAGTGTTTCTTCTAGTTGTTGCTCATTTTGGTCAAACTTTTAATCGTTCATTTCTTATTATTATTGAAAATAATCACATTGAGCCTACTTTAACATTTTTCTTTTGGTTATACATATACAGTATCATCTCTCACACCAGTTTCTAACTTGATTCTTAACGTAGGGTCTATCTGCTGCACTACTTAGGCTGCCTCTGCATAAAGCTGTTCAAGCTGGATCATATTCGTGAGTTTTCGTCATTCTTAATACACGACACTTATATAACCTCTGTGTGTGATTCCTTTAGAATTTTCCATTAGTTGCTTTCTATCCCCTTGGTCTCACTACTTGTATGTTTATGATGGAATTGCACCGTGTTCTTTATCACAGTGATTTTTAATTGCTTTCTAGAGTCATAGCAACTACAGTAACCGAGGATAATCGCAAACCCTTGTCACTTGGCCAGAAAATTATGGTTAACTCAACTGCTCTAACAATGGGATGGGCTTTTAGTATCCCAACACAGTTGGCAGAAATTCGTATGCAGGCTGATGCAACTTTTCCTACCTCTAAGCGCCGAAATTACACGAATGTCTTCAATGCGCTTCATCGTATTGTTGCAGATGAAGGGGTTCGGGTGCTTTGGAGAGGTTCTGTGCCAGAAATAGCAAAACAGTATGCACTAACTACAGGGTGTTTGTCTGGTTACCCTCCGAGTTTTAGGTACTTGAAGGATTCCCTTGGTTTTGGATACACCACTAGTATGATCGGTAAGTAAAAATTTTATTGGCGTTGAATAATTTTATTTGACTAATGCTATTTCTCTCAACAAGACTCTTGAGTAGTTAAAATGGTGTTACTCATTTTATTTTAACATATTGGTGGCATTAGTTTTGTGGACTGTCATTTCATATCATGACAGTGAAATCAAAAGAAAACAAAAATCGTACAATATTTAGAGGGGCATTATGCAGAACAATTCTAGGTTTAATAACTAGGACCAAGATAACACAAGCCAACTTTGACTGTATTGAACTGAAATGATAAACCTATGCTCATATAAAGAGAAATTTTATCTTAGGGTAAACATTCGCATAATATCCTCAGCGGACAAATCAGTCCCAACAAATTTTTTTCTCTTTTTGATAAATTCACATCCAACAGGATATAATGTGTTTGGCTTAAACAGCTATGTGATATTACATGGAACTTTGGTAAAATTTTGCCCTTTTGTCATAAGCAGCAGTAGGCATGTGAAAAATTCTCTTTTGAAATGCCAAATATCTATCCCAACTCTTTTTGCTCTGAGTTATGTTAGACACTGTTGGATTGACAGTGTTGGTTACACTCCATTTGTTATTAGATAAGTGTAACTTGAGTCCACCTCTCTATCTAGGTATGGTTGAGAACTGAGTTGTCATATATCTCATAAGAAGTTAGTACATCAATTATTGTAATTTCTTTGCTACTATATCACTATTTTCTTTATATAGGTGCCTGTGCCATTTCTTCTTTCATCGGATGCGCTTTAAGTTTGCCATTTGACTATGTCAAGACCCAACTTCAGACTATGCAACCTGATGCTTATGGAAAATATCCTTATACTGGTAGTTTTGATTGTGTTCGCAAAACCTTGAAGACAGGAGGACTTCCTATGTTTTACTCCGGGTTCCGTTTCTATTATTTCAGAGTTGCTGCTCTGACGATGGTACTGCTTTTTATCTTATGTCCACTCTGCACTGATTATTTTAATTATTTTGCCGTGGGTAGCTTGTTAGTTTTTATTTATTTTCTTTTTAACTTCAAAGATTTTCTCAAAGTTCAATTTTAGGTGCTTTCTATGGTAAGGTATTGAAGGGGTTTAAAATCTTAGTTTTCTGTATTTTTGTATTAGTTTTATTTTCTTTAATTTTCTTCTCAAATTTAGAATATGGATGTTCGGACGAAGATGAAATGGCTAATAAGGTTCTTAATACTTTGATCTTTAGATGGGCTGTTTTGATTTTTTAAAATGGGGGACGATTATTGTAGGCAGATCTTCGTGTTAAATTTACAGAGAGGGAAGATTATACTTTTATTCCCCCTAAAACATTAGGTGTGTTCATTATTTATTTCATATTGTATATCGTCATTTTCGTTCATGATTTAAGGTAGCCTGATGCACAGTTGGCCAGTTTTAGTAGCTCATCAGTTTTATTATTAGATAAAGTGCATTGGATTAAAGTTAAATTCTTATTGTAGTGATAACTAATAGTTTATTGTCCGATTATCCAGATTTCATGGTTTATCACGAAACAGCTTCGTCGTTTGGATGCATCAATCAGTGAAAAAAAGATTACAATAAAAGCTCGTTGAAGCGACGCTTGAGTTTGAGGTGGTTGTTAGTTAATGCTGAGTTCATGCATTTTTAGCATTTGATAATTTGCTCAAGGAGCTCTGATCCTAATTGATTGACTTCCAATTCCAACCTTATTTTGATGGTGTGCACTCACACCTGATGCTAATAGTTCAACAACCAAGATTATAAACCAATTCATGTAGTGACTTTGTGAATCATAATTACTTACTAGAAATACTTAGCTCTATTTGGAACTAAGTTTTTTTACGAGTAAACAAACATGATACATGATAGGCCGTAATGACATTATTTGAAGTATTTTCTGTTTAACATGAAAATGAATTTATTCCTTTACCAATTATTCTTTATAATTGTTAACGTAACAAAATCATACTAATACTAAAAAAAAAAAAACACTAGGGATCAGAATTTATTATTTTTAATTATTATTTAGTTATTAATTCAATTTTTTTAATGTAGTTTTTTTAGTCTAATAATCTAATAATGTATTTTATCCCATATTTTTAAACATTAATAATTAAATGATGACAAAAAATAATATATTTTAATGACTCTCTAATATTTTGCGTACTGAAATGTTCTCTTAATACGTGATTGGATCTAATGATAATAATAGGTGGAGACAAAACGCGAAGGATGATGACAAACAATTTTTTTTATTAAATACTTTTCAAAGTATTGAAAATTTTTGGGGTATTTAACAAAAATCAAATTTTATATACATAATAAATTTTCTTTATATTATTATTGTTATTATATATACTAAATTAGTAATTTTGTCTGTAACATTATAGAAATATAAATATTTTAAAATTACGTTGATTTTATCCTGACATTATAAAGTATAGCACAATATATTTATAAAATTAAACTACTTTTATAAAAAGATTATAATCTTAGATAAAAAAAATCAAATTAATAAGCGTTTTAATTATTATTTTCATGTGAAAGAGTTCAATATTTATCTAATAACTATTTTAAAATTTATAAAAATTTAATATATACTTTTATATTTGGTTAAATATTAAGTCTGTTGTACAAATAAAAATAATTAATTTTAATGTTTATTATTTAAAAATAATATTTTTTTATGTATATAAAAATATAATTATATTTTTTCTAGAGATGCAGTGAGAGATTATATCTTTAAAATTGAGTTTTAATAATATTTTTAAAGATATACTTTTTAGCAAAACAGATTGAGTCTAATATATATACTTTTATATTTGGTTAAATATTAAGTCTGCTGTACAAATAAAAATAATTAATTTTAATGTTTGTTATTTAAAAATAATATTTTTTCTAAAGATGCGATGAGAGATTATATCTTTAAAATTGAATTTTAGTAATATTTTTAAAGATATATTTTTTAGCAAAATAGATTGAGCCTATCCTAACCATTGAAGAAATTAAAGATGCAGTGTGGAATTGTGAGGCAAGCCGAGCAGCCGGTCCGGACAGATATAACTTCAAGTTTATTAGGAAACTTTGGAAAGTAACTGGGCTGGATTTTTTGCAAGTTAGTGAAAGAAATTTTTTTCCGATTGTGGTCTTTCTAAAAAAGCCAACTTGACATGGGTTACGCTCGCCCACAAGGAGGGTGGTTCGAATGATCGTAAGGACTACCAGCCTATAAGCATAGTTGGATGCTTATAAAAAGTAGGAAGATGAGATAAAAATACATCTAAAAATTTGCACGTTAAACACAATTATACTTCAATCATTTAATGAGTCATGCGTGCATATTATTTATACATTCTAGTGGACACAATATTTTTAGTGTTTATTTTGTTTAGGAAAAAAGGACAAAAATACATCTGAAAGTTTACATGCTGGATACAATTACACTTCGATCATTTAACGCCGCCACACGCCGATGATCGGAAGGGTAAATGTGTCCGTCGGAATGTATAAATAATGTGCACGCGTGATTCATTAAATGATTGAAGTGTAATCGAATATTTTTGTCCATTTTTTCTAAAATTTTAAAGATAATGACTAGGAGGTTACAACCACTAATGCCGAGGTTAGTGAGTGAGATATACGAAGACGAATTTATGATGGAACTCTAATAACATACAAGACGATTCATTGACTGAAAAGGTCTAAAAAAAAAGCTTGGTTGATCAAATTGGACTTTCAGAAGACGTACGACAGAGTCAGATGGGATTTTATTGACAAGGTGCTTCATGGTATGGGTTTTGGGAGTAAATGGCCACATTGGGTTCATCAGTTGTGTCTCACAACAGCGTCAATGTCCATAATCATCAACGTAACGGTGGCAAAGTCTTTTGATTCGCAGCGGAGTCTACGCCAAGCTGATCCGATATCCCCTTTTCTCTTTGTACTTGTTGGGAAAGTACTGAATAAAATGCTTGCAAGGTTGGGTAAAAAAGGTCTATTAAAGTCTCTTGAAGTGGGTAAAAACAAAGTAGAATTGTCTCACCTATAATTTGCAGACAATACAATTCTATTTTGTCCTTGCGATGAGAATACTGTCTATAATAGGAGATTTTTACCTGGCTTTGAGTTTTTGCCGGGCCTAAAAATTAACTATGATAAATCTATTCTTATTGGTTTGAATGGGGGATTGGAGGAGGTTAGGAAGGCATGCAGTATCATAAGGTGTAAGGAAGCAAGCTTGCCTATTAAATACTTAGGTGTTCGATTCCTCTAGGTGCTAACTTCAAGCGAATTCATACTTGGGATCCGGTGATTAGGAAGATAGAGGAGAGATTGAAGGGGTGGAAGGGTAAACTAGTGTTGATTAAATCAGTTTTAAATAGTTTACCAATGTAATACTTAAGTATTTTTAAGATGCCAAAGTCTGTGCCAAAAAAAATTACTTTTCTTTAATCAAGATTTCTTTAGAGTAATGCAGAGGGAGGTAGGGGCTTAGCAACTGTTAGTTGGGAGGTAGAGCAATGACTGAAAAATTTAGGAGAGTTGGGAGTGGGATGTGGTTTTTGTTCAAATGGTGGTGGTGGTTTGACAAAGAAGGACGTCCTTTATGGAAGCGAGTAATTTGTTCATGCAATAATCTCAAACAAGACTTGAGATTAGAGGGACAGATAAGCAAGGATTATGGAGCGTGTGGGGATTATTGGAGGTCTAAAGGAGAGGGAAAGAAGATTGGGGGAGATATTTGAAGATGGGATGCAGCTTGTGGTTGAAGATGGCACTAAAACGAATATTTGGCAACATCTTTGGCTCAAAGAAGGCAGGTTGAGGGAGGTGTTCCCGCGGCTGTACCGAGTCTCAAGTAGTGCGGACTGCATGGTCAGTGAGTGTGGGGTGTGGGACGGATATTGTTGGGTTTGGAGCTTGTCTTAGCGGAGAGAGATGCGGAATTAGGAGATGGAGGATCGGTGCTATGATTCAAGTGCTTTCTAAAGTAGTTATAAAAGCTGACGAAGTTGATTCACTGGTTTGGAAACATGATAAGCTGAATGAGTACTTGGTAAATTCCTTCCTAAGTGTGATACATAATTACCGGTGTAGGCATCTTGAACTAAATATGAACAACTTTTCATCGAAACTGTGGATCGGGCTTGTTCCTCCAAGGGTGGAGCTTCTTACATTGTTCATTATTTTGGGAAGGTTAAATACAATGGATAGATGTTGTCTGAGGATGAGGCGTTATGCATTCTTTGCGGTACAAATAAAGAATCGGTGCACCATATTTTCTTTGCTTGCGAGTGGTCTTGGGGCATATGGAGTCCAATTCTCAGAAATTGGAATGTAGCTCGGGTTTGGCCACAAGCGCCTAAGGATTGCTTCCATTGCTGGATGGATCAGCCTATTAACAAAGTGTGCAAACGAGAATGGATGGTCTGTTTTTTTGCAGCTATTTGGGCGATATAGATGGAGCGTAACTCCAGAATCTTTAGGAAGAAGGAAGGAACCTATGATAAGTGCATCATGGATGTGCAGTTCTATGCAAACCTTTGGATGGAGGACAAGTTGGATGATCTAACGTGATGCTCTGCTGGTTTGTTGATCATCTATGTCACAAGGGATGCTTATATAGAGGTTGAGGTGATGGAACTGGAAGGGGGTTTTTCTTACTTACATTTTGGTTATCTTGTATTTATAGTTTTTATGTCCTGGTAGTAGTTTATTTTTTATTGATTGTTTCCTGTGTAAGCTTAGCTCTTCTTGTGTTTGGACTACTCTCACTTCCCTTCTCGGGAGTCAGTGAGTTACTGGGTTTTAAAAGTTATAAAAAAAAAAAAAAGACATTAGTGTAAAAAAAATTATATTTATAGTTATAAAATTAGCTCAAAATAAACTAATTTTTTTAAAACAATTGAATTGTAATTTTAATTATTAATCACAACATTAGTATTCTTTTCAAATTATATGTAATAAATATTTGAAGAAAAAAAATAAAAATATAAATTAAAAAAATAAGCGGTAAAAATTTAAAACTAAATAAAAAATTAAAACGTATGCATATAATAATACTAATAATAATAATAATAATAATAATAATATCTTTTTTTATATGAATAATATTATGGGATATTTTTAATTATATTTAATTATAAATTTAATGTATTCTTTATAATTTTATGATTTTTTTTGAATTATATTATTTTATTAAATTTATTTTTTATAGAATAAAAATATAGAGAGATGGAAAAAGATAAAGGAGAGAAGGTTTGTTAATTTTGAAAGAAAGATTTTATTTTAAACGTAGAATTTAATTTTGATGCACTCTCAGTGTAAAGTAGTTTTATATATATATCCAATTATGTAATAAATAAACAGAAAAGTATTTTTATATTGTTATATCCAAACATAATTGATAAATAAAAAAATCTTTTTGCATGAGATACCTAAACATGAAATTACTTTTACTTTTTCATAAGATCTTTAAAAAAAAGATAACTCGAAAAAAGGTATTTTCTTAGAAATTCATCTAAACAAGCTCTTAATTATTTCAAAAAAATTGATTTTGAATAAATTTATAACTATCAATATGAATTTTTATATGAATATCTAATTATATATATGGAGAGAAAAAATATTATTTTTAAAAAAGAAGCATGAAAATTAATTATTTTTATTTGTACAGCAAAATTAACACCTAATTAAATATAAAAATATACATATTAAATTATTTCAAAATTTGAATAATGAATATTAAAATTAATTATTAGTAAAAAAATAAATTCTTTCACATAAAAATATTAACTAAAAAACTTATTATTTAATCCTTTTTATCTGTAGAGATCCTGATTTGTTTAGCCAATAGAGATTTTCGTCTCCTATAATCGTTTGTAAAAGTAGTTTGATTCTATTAATTTTTTATGTTATAATTTGTAATGTTATGACAAAACCGACGTAACTTTAAAAAATTTATATTTTTATAATGTTATTACGGACAAAAACACTAGCATGATTATAATTCACAATTGAAATTTGACAAATATAAAAAAGTAATGAAAAATAAAACATGAGAGAAATAGACAAGAATAAATATAAAACGCGCATCTTTATATTTAAAATTACTTCTCTTTTTTTTCTTACTTTTTTATTGCTTTTTTATTCTATGTTTACTTTGAAAAAATGCTTATTTAGTTATTTATTTGAGAATATAATTTAGTAGCTAATTTTTTATATACAATTAGCATGATTGAAAATAATAATATGAGTGAAAAATTTAGATCTTTCTTAAAAATATATTTAAGATTTAGAATACTCATTTTTCTTTCATTAGAGCTTTCTACACCTAATATTCTTAATCGATTCATTTAGATAATAGAACACACTGAGAAATTAAAACTCATAATTTATAGCAAGAAACTTAGTATTCATGCTGAGGAGAAGACTTTGAGGTTGCCTTTTTAAAGACAACATAAGCCAACCAAACAATTCTGTATTCTGAGAAGGATATGGGAAAGTTCGAACTTGCTTCCATATCTCATACCAAATAAATTAATTCATTATCAAATAACAGTTTTGTGAGAGGGATCTAATGTGTTTATCTTAAACAGCTATGTGACATTACATGGAACTTTGGTAAGTTTTGCCCGTTTGTGTGAAAAATTCTCTTTTAAAATGCCAAATATTTATCCCACTGTTTTTGCTATGAGTTATGTTAGACACTGTTGGATTGACATAGTGTTGGTTACACTCCATGTGTTATTAGATAAGTGTAACTTGAGTCCACCTCTCTATCTAGGTATGGTTGAGATCTGAGTTATATTATATAGGGTATTTTAATAAGTGTTATATTATTTAGAGATTGATTAGATAATATATAAACTAATATTGAATTTAAATTGTATTATATTAAAAATAATTTGTAGAATATTTATTTGATAATTTGTATATAATTAGTATTTTTATCCGTAATTATATTATAGGAATATAAATCTTTTAAAATTATGTTGGTTTTATTCTAATATTATAGATTATAGCACAAAAAATTTATAGAATCAAACTATTTTTACAAAAAAATTATAGGGGACAAAAGTCTCCGTCGACTAAGAAGACCAAGATCTTCGTAGATAAAAAATCAAATAATAAGATTTTTAGTTATTATTTTCATGTGAAAGAGTTTGATTTATTACTAATAATTAATTTTAATATTCGTTATTTAAAAATTTCAAATGATTTAACTTGTATACTTTTGATTAGGTGTTAAGTCTGTTGCACAAGTAGAAATAATTAATTTTTATATTTGTTATTTAAAAATAATATTTTTTCTCTCTATGTATATAAAAATATAATTAGATAGTAGCATGAAAAAAATTATATTGATAGTTATAAAATTAACTCAAAATTAATTTTTTTTAAACAATTGAATCTTGATTTTAACTTTAATCATAACATTAGTATTCTCTCTAAATTATATTTAATAAATATTTAAAAGAAGAAAAATAAAAATATAGATTAAAAAGATAAACAGTAAAAATTAAAAACTAAATAAAAAACTAAAAAATATGTATATAATAATAATAATAATAATAATAATAATAATAATAATAATAATAATAATAATAATTTTTATTTGAATTATGTTATTTTGTTAATTTTATTTTTTATAGAACAAAAAGATAGAAAAAATAGAGAATGAGAGAAAAGAGAGAGAAAAATAAAGATGAAGACTGAGAGAGGAAATTTATTAATTTTAAAAGAAAAAAATTTATTTTAATTATAATAAAAAATATCTGATGACACATTTTGATTTGTCAAATTACTAATATAAAATATAAATTACAAATTATATATAGAGTGGGAAGAGTAGAGAGAAATAGAAGAAGAGAGAGAGATATATGAGAGAATTTAAAAAAGGAGTTTATTAATTTTGGAAGGAAATATTTTTTTCTTAATTTGAATAAGAGAATGTCATGTGACACATTTGGTTATTAAATTAGATAATAATATATAAATAGATCATAATTATATATAGAGTGAGAAGGGTAAAAAGAGATAGAAAAAAGGGAGAGGTAGATGAGAGAATTCAGAAAGGGAGTTTATTAATTTTAGAGAGAAAATATATCTCAAATTTAATAAGAGTGTCATGTGACACATTTTGTTATTAAATTAGATAATAATATATAATATAATATATACTATAGCTATATTTTAATTTTAATTTTAATATTTCAATTTTAATATAATTAAAAAATATCATGTTGAACATTTTGATTGTCAAATTTATAATTATTTATTGATAATGATATATAAAAAATTAGATGGAGTGGTTGAAGGAATGAGAGGGATAGATAAAGGGAGAGAGAGGAGGGGAGAACTCTTTAATTTTGGAGGAAAAGATTTGATTTCAATTGCAATGAGGGAATGACATGTGACACATTTTGGTTGTAAAATTAGTAGGGATGAGGGAAGAACTTTTTTAATTTTGAAGAGAAAGATTTTATTTTAATTGTAACGATGGAGTGCATGTGGCACATTTTGGTTGTAAAATTAGTAGGAAGGAGGATAGAACTTTTTAATTTTGGAGAAAAAAATTTAATTTCAATTGCAATGAGAAAGTGACATGTGGCACATTTTGATGGTAAAATTAAATATATATAATAGATTTCATGTAATTATTCAACTAAAATATAATATAAATTAAAATATAATTTATTATTTTAAAATTTGAATTTATTTATTTTTAAAAAAGACATAGATCTTTTATATTAAAATTGTACAAAACTACATATTCATTTGTTGCTTTCATTTTTATATTTGTTTTAGTAGTCATATTATTTCTTCTTATATGGTGTTATTTGGGTTGCAAATAATTAAAGAAAAAATTTTAAAAAATGAATGAGAATGAGAAGCACCAAAGATATAAATTAGCTTTATAATAATGATATATCTAAATATACATAGTAAAGAGATGTGCCAAATTTAAACTTATTTGGATTTAGAAAAACGAGTGAGAATGAAAAATATAAAAAATATTATAATTTTATAATCATGATATATTTGAATATATTTAATAAGAAAATATGACAAATTTAAACTTATTTGAAGAAATTTTCGTTAATTAGTACGAGAGATTAAGAAATAAAGAGCAGTAGAGTTTTATGTAATATGTATAAATAGATCAAATAATATAATAGTAAGAATATTAACATGTATAAATTGTAGAATTTTAATATTTATAACTGAAAATTTTTATAATACTTTTAATGAATATTTATTGTATTTAATTAGTATTTTATATTTTAATTGAATAATAATAGATAAAAAATTTTTTTAAAATTTTTTACTAGAAGATGATTAATTTCCAACTTTTGTCAAGTAAACAAAATTATTGACATAACATTATTAGAAAAGAAAATATGAATAGAAGAATTTAACTATTTAAATATTAACTTTTATATAATAAAACTTGATTGCATCGGATTAAAGTTAAATTCTTATTGTAGTGATAACTAATAGTTTATTATCCGATTATTCAGATTGCATGGTTTATCACGAAACAACTTGGTCGTTTGGATGCATCAATCAGTGGAAAAAAGATTGTGGTAAAAACCCATTGAAGCCACGTTTCAGTTCAGATGGTGATTAATTTATGATTGATTTTCAATTCTAACCTTATTTTGATGGTGTGCATTCACATCCGATGCCAGTCACCAAAAAAAAAAAAACATCCGATGCCAATAGTTCAACAACCAAGATTATAAAAAGTATCAAGCAGGAAATGTTACCAACTCATGCAGTGGCTTTGTGAATCATAATTATTTACTAGAAATACTTACTCTATTTGGAATTAAATTTCTTTACGTGTAAACAGTCAGATAATATACTAAATGTATCGCTGGATAAGCATAATACTAAGATCATAGTAATTTGTGTTTTATATATTAAAAATAAATCACTTTATTTCTTCTCCTTTTGCAAATTATTGAGATCATACAAAATAAGAAATATTACACACTAGTGTATACATATTATTATTATTATTCTTATACAATGTTTTTTATATTTCTTTGCTCAAAAGAGTACAAATATTCGGGAGAAAGAATTGCTGTCATGACTTCTCAACCCATGAATACAAATCAGCAGTTGTTGAATCTACTCTAAAGAGCAGTAATTGAGTCTTTAAAATAACATAAATAAATAGCTTATAATGTTTTATTCTATATGGTGTTGTCCAAAGCCTCCACCTAAGAAAAAAAACAACATAATCTCAAACTTTATGTGGCAAAAATGCAATATACCAATTTTTTGTACTGACATGCAAAAGCTAGTTCAGACCAAGATAATAATATCTCAGATGTTTTAGAATCATGAAAAAAAATCTATCAACTTTAAATCCACCAAACAAGTTGATTTTCATTCTTCTTTTTTAAGGGTTGTGTATAAAGAAATTGAAAAAGAAAATGTTAATTTTGACAAATCTTGCTTGTCTACTTTGTGCTTACCATCATCTAGATGATTTAATTTTATTTTAATGAGATGTATAAAAAACAAAAATTACCATCAATCACTAAACATGTTTCCCCAGAAGCTATGCATCAAAATTCTTTGATAAATATTTTTCAACTTGCAATTTTAATACTTGGCAACTTTAAATGGCATGGTATTAATCCTTGACCTCCCAAGAAAAAATTGAAAAATGAAATGAATGGTAGTTAGGAAGTTTACCAGCATAAATAGATATCGAAGACGCTAACCGAATCAGTTGATGGAGCTCATTTACAATCTACTTTTTGTCTGAGAGGCAAGTCAAGTTTGAGCAACTTGGTGAACTACAAAACATGTCAGCAACAATTGATGCAATCAATTTTTGTCATCATAACATTATATCAATTTTAGATCAATCTCATGCTCTCTCTTAGTCTATTATTTTTCTCTATCTATATAATGCTAACCTGTCTCGACTCGCTATATTAGTATTTACTAAGCATAGAGACGAAACCAAACATTTTAAATAATGATTTACACAAAACTAAAAACAAATCTTTAATTCTTTTCGAGTTGTCAAAATAGCAAAATCAGCCATAAAAGATTCCACCTACAGAATGAGATGGATTTTTTTTTTCACAAATTCACCTGAGATGTCTTGAGTTCTAGTTCATCCCACTCCAAGTAAGGATTGCTTCCTTCCACTATCCCTGTTCCAGCATATATCAATGCACCGTGATCCTAAAAAGAGATTGAATAAACTCGTATGATTTGCTTGCTTTTAAAGATTTAAATATTATTGCTAATACTAATAATGGTCTTCTTGAAATTATAGGGATTTCTTGAAACAGATTTTCTATTTCACAATTTTGCCGGGTTTTGCAAAAATCATTCCTACCAGTTTCAACAGAAAAACAGAAAAATTTTGCACACAACAATAATAATAATAAAAATAGTAGTGAATAGTGATATTATACCATATTAAAGGTACTTACTGCTACTTAAGCAATAGAATTATCACGTTTTCCCTTACTTTATATACATGTTACAAACACTAATCACTCATCAAAATCTGATAATAATATCAATCTATGCAAACTATATGTGGCAGTGTGGCACCTCTTTTTTCTCCACTAAGGAGGAAAAAATCCTCAAAATTGCAGCTAACCTTTTCCACCAATGCTGACCTGATGCCAACAGCAAACTCGCTCTCTCCGCCGCCGAACCAACCAACAGGTCCGGCATACATCCCTCTATCAAATACTTCTGAACATCAATGTAAAAAATGAAAAAATTAACATAAGTTTATTCAAGAGAATAGAAATCATAACTTGGTCAAACCAAACTTGAAACATCAACCACATTTTCTTCTTTATCACCTTATTAACCAGCATGCTCTAAAATGATTAATACCAATCTAATCATATCACATGTTTCATAAATGAGTGAAGGTTCATTTGGTCCTTGACTTTGCTGATCATTTCCGTCCCATCTTTATACCAAAATGCTCTTTTTGAAATTTCATAGACTAAAATGTATTGCCTTATAAAATCAAGGACCGAAATGAACCTTAGAAAAACTAACACTCAATTGGAAGGCAGGTATAAGCTTGTCTACCAAGGCATGATTTATTTCCCAGAAAATCAAGAAATTCCATTTTCAAGTATTGAAACAAAATTCCTCAACAACAAAAAGATTTTTTTTAATAAAGAGGGTTCTAGGATTGTAAGTCAAGAAAATTCATCCAACAGAAATTGACATATTTGCAGTAACAAAATTTACACTGATTCATAATAATCAACTCCTCTGATTTCTCTAATAATCACTGTGCCAAATCACAACATTTTCTACTTGCATAAAATATGCAGTCATATTAGAGTGAAATGAATGACCACCAATCACCATTGTCAACAAGCTAGCTTGCATGGATTTTCAGGCCCCACTAAAATTTATGTTCCTCTTTTAAGTTAAGTAAAGAATATTATATAAAAAAATCTATAAGAAAATGTAACTACTGCTAAAATTACCCTAAAAGAAAAAAAAGGATTAAACATCAGAAATAATAATGATGTAGAGAAAATGGATGCACCTGTTTTTGCAATTAAAAGTTGTGCCTCTTCTGTTGGAAACCCACAAACTGCTGGACTTGGGTGAAGAGATGACAAAATTTTAAACTATTAAAAGGAAAAAAAACAAAAAAAGAAAAAAGAAAGGAAAGCAAGAAAGATTCACAAACTTGTTGTATGGTGGGTACTAATAAAATTACTTCATTTGGAGAACCAAAAATTCGAACCTTTAAAGGAGTAAAAGTAGGGTACATAGCACTCAAATTTTACTATGATTACCTCGTCTTCTTCGCTTCTTAACCTGCCGGCTAATTGAGCAAATAAATGTTGGATCCTGGGGAGCTTTCTTATCATTTTCTTTGGCTTAATTACAACCTTTTCACACACTCCCTGTTGAAAAAAACAACAACCAGATGCAAGTTTTATCCTTATCATAATCATAACCATGGAAGGTCCAACATAACTACAAGAAGATGGAAAAGGTAATATGGTAAATTAAACTGTACATTGAGTTCAGCATTACACAAAAACAAAATACAGCCATTGTCAATGACAATTTGTTTTGTATTTAACTTAGCGAATGCTAATGCGCTCGGAAGAAAGTAAGGAGTGTAGCCCTCTTTGAACTCCATAAATCTTAAATCCTAAAACCTAAATTATGAACTCTAAATATCTGAACCTAAATTCTAAATTCTAAACTTTAAATCCTAAATCATAAATTCTAAATTTTAAATTTGAGTCATTGATATAAAATATAATAAATAAAGAACTAAGATTTGTCAAGTTAACAAGGAGTGCAGCACTCCTTACCTACAAAAAGTGAAATTAACCGAGAAAAAAAAGTCAAAGAAACTCACCTCTAATTTTCTTCTTATGGTATCTCTTACTATGGTGAACTCAATATCATCCTTTGGACTGTAAATATGTGAAGAAACTTATACAACAAATTTGGGGAGCTAGACACAATGAAAATAGTGGTAACCACAGGCATCAAGGAATATAAGTTAACCTTGTAAGCAAGTCAAGTTCTATTTGACGATCCAGTGCCATCGACACTCCTCTAGCTCGAGTTCCAGCCAAAGCCTCACTAGTAATGTGGAGCCATTTTCTGTGAAATAGTTGCTCTGGCTATTCATCAAGTTCATAGAAATTAAAATGGCAACAGAGCAGAAGAATTCATCATTGTTGATATTCACCGAATATTTCTTGAACAGGTTATCCATTGGATGACTCTCAAATTAAGAAAACTAACAACAAAGTGAAATTCATCTTCTGATATATAAATTCTGGAATTTTCAGCATGTAGAATGCAATGAAATAAGTTATAGACTTACTGTATTTCCGATAAATGCAGGTGCATTTGGCGGCTGAAGGAGAAACTGGTATGCATTTTCGCTCTCAACCTACACACATTTGAAATTCATTACTTCTTGATGCCAAGACACCATTTTAAGTGTCAAAATTCAAAGAAGATTTCAATACCGTTAAGCAAGCTAACCACGTAAGCGGATCAATGTTAGTAGTAGGCACTACTCTTGTACTACGAGCCAGCACAACCTGAATTTCCAATATAACAAAGATGAATTTTTTTTTATTTGACCAAGGAAAATAGTACTCATATATATATAAGATAAGAGGTAAAAAAAATAAATTTGTAATGTAGTACAATTCTTAGAATCCTATCTTGAACTACCTAGTTGATTATAAAAACAGTAATCGACATAGCACGCATATAAGACAGAATGATTACACATGGTTAAAGAGAGTGTTTTCAAATGAATTCTTGTGACGCAAGTTATGATATCAATGTAAGAAATCAAAACATGGTCGGAAAAATTATAGGTTTACCTTGGTTAGTAAGGAGTTGTTTTTCTTTATCATCTCCAAAGCTCTGTTAACAGCAATATCCCAATATATTTTACTTGGAATATCATGGCTACTTAGTATTAATGTTGGAGGAGCTTGTTTCGGAAACCTCACAATCGAAGCAGAAACCTGCAGCCCAAAATTTTAGTTTGAACTCTGAACTAAATCTCTGCCTAATAATAAGTAAAGTAACAGAATCAATTTGGAATCACCTTGCTAAGGGTTTCTTGGAGAGCATTGATTGCATCTTCCCAGGACCAAGAAATTGTATTGTCCCACGCAATGGTCGTAGTGAGCATCGATCCTCCTTCAAGCTCATTAAACTCAACCTGTCAATTTTTTTGGGCTTGGTATATCTAGCTGCTGATGCTATAAATACTATCAACAATGGAATAAGTAATTAGTGGTTTTTTGAAAGAATGCAATGTATGCACCTGAGGAATCACGAAGTAGAAAGAACCGAAAGGCAGCCACTCTGATGACACCTTAGCTTTTGCGTTGAATCGGATGGCTCCGTATGCACGAATCAATGGGCAGCTCTCAGAAAGAAACCTTGAAAGTAAGTTGTTTTATCAGGAACTAAACACAAGCAAAACAATAATAAGCATTCAATGGAGCAATGGTGCCGGGGGATATTAGAGTCATGAAAATTTATTATTTTTTATTATTACTTAATAATTAACTTATAATATATTTTATTTTATATTTTAAAAAATTAATAATTAATTAATAAATAAAATTAATAAATTTTAATAATTATCTAATATTTAAAAAAAAACAAAAAAAGTTGTGAGGTCACATGGCGTGTTAAGGGACACGGAAACAACCAAATAAAAAAAATAAGAGGAATGCTAGAAACCAGCAATTTTTATGATTTGTAGCCATCAAATAGTCATCAATGATAGTTTTAATGGTGTGAGATGAATGTTCATCTAATGACTCACTTTTCTTTGTTAGTTACATGTTGATTAGAATTTAACAAAGTTGCTGTTCTCTAGACTTTTTCAAAAAATAAATAATAGAAGTTTGTTTGTTGAAGGAAAAAAAAATGACTTACCTCCTAATGGATATCCAATCCCAATAGGAAAAGGGGTGTGGCTGGCAAAAAGAAACGGCAGAGCCAACACCGGCAACGCTAACCAAGCTTCTGCCATTAGAGTCAAAAGAATTGTGTTCCCTGCCGGAGAAGAAGCAGCGAGGAAGGAGCAGGTGGTTCTGTGAGTGGAGCCAATCAATGGCCTCAACCTCTTCCTCCTCAATGGGGACCTGCAGCCTCACTATGCCCGAAGAGCTCCGATATGGAGGCTCTGATTTCATCTTAGAAATCGTCATTTTCAGGCTGTACAAAGCCATTGAAGTTGTTGCAACCGGTTCCAACGTTTGTGTCTCTATTGTCCCAACAGGCCCTCTTGACTGTCCTTTTCTGCAGCCATTCATTGAAAGATAGCATCCATGGCACAATGGTCTCTGAACAATCACCAATAACAAAATAAAAACATATGACTAGTGTAAATATTAAAGATAGCGACATAATTAAGAGGAATTTTGGAAGACAAAGAAAGAATTAAAAGTGAGAGAGGAGTATTACTTGGTGAAAATGAAGAGTGTAAATAGAGTGTTGCTTCTTGGAGAGAGGAAATAAGAGGAAGGTGTTTGTGCATTTTGTGAGAGACTTGTGAGCAGAAGCTGTTGCCATAAGTGAGTTTTAGTATGTGTGAGGGAGCATAAGAGAGAGAGGGTGTGTGTGTGTGTGTGTGATGAAATGGTGGCTAGCTTGTGTTGTAAGAAAATGTGAGAGGATATGATATGATATCGAACGAAATTATATGGATTTTATAGGTGGGACTCGACATTCATTTGACTCTAGAGTCTGGAGGATGACCTTTTAATCTTTTATATATTCCCTCCATGATTTCAATTGGATTAGAGTGTTTTTATTTTCCTATTGAACTATTGAAGATTACACGTGTATGTTACTCCCTTTGTTTATACTTGATAGTTTTATCTATATTCTCAAAATCGAACCGAAGATGAAAGAGATTTAAAAATTCAACTTAAAATAATATATTTATTTATGAAATATATAATTAAAAAAAATGGCTTTTTAAATAATTATTTAAATCAATTCAACCGATTAATTAATTTTTTCAGTTTTTGGCTTATTTTGTTAAACAATTTTACCAAAGTTACAAGAACCAAACCGTCAATAAATTGATCAAGTTACTAATTTAACGGTTTAATCATCCAACCAAAATCAAAATATAATTGAATCGGTTTAATTAAATATAAAATAAAATTATTAAAAATTTAGTATATAATTTTAAATATTCAAATTACAATTTTTAAGTTAATAAAATTTAAAATTTTCTAATTTTACATAATAACTTATCTATATTTTATCATTAAAAATTCATAAACAAACTCAAACATTAAAGTTCATGAAAAATATCAAAACATAATTTATAATCAGCAACCCTACAACAAATAAGAAACTAATTTAGAATAAGAATAATAGTACAAAGTTAACTCTAAAATTTGACAACAATCAATAATAATTAACTCAACAAAACCAACAATTAACATTAACAATAATTAAAAATTAAAAAAATTAATTAACTTAAAAACACAACCATTAACTCAGAAAGAAAAACAATCAACAATAAAAAAAATTAACTCAAAAAACCAATTAACTCACAAATATAAAATTGAAGAAGCGAGGGAGAGCTTGAAGAGAACCTCAATGACACAAGAAGAGAACCGCGACTGTGTGAATGCCGGCAGTAACGTGAGTTTTCGACAATAAAAAAGGCAGTGGGAGTGAGTGTGGATATTGGGTAGGAATATGAACTCTTATTTTGATTCCTCAACATATGCGGCTTGGGTGAGGGTGAGAGAGAGTGCGGTCAGAAAGAGAGAGAGAACGATGGGAAACCAAAAAGCGCCGGGAAGAAAATGAACGTGTCCGTAGGTTCTATGCATGTGAGTGATGCCGACGGGAGAAGTGGGAGGCTCAGTTGAGACTAGTCCGGTGATGGCGACGGCACCCTCTGACTGACGAAGTGTAGCTCGGCAGTAGAGAAGGTGGGGGTGAGTGGTTGTAGGCTTCTCTGATGTATGAGAGACTAATGAGGTGAGACATGAGATGTTGTATTGTCTTACTGGGTTTGCAAATTTTTTATTTTTTTAAGGGTAGAGTATTATTTTAGTATCAATCTTAGGGTCAAATCTTAATTTGATCCCTAACGTTTTAACCTAAGGTTTTAAACGTTTTATTTTTGTTTTAAAAAGTTTGAAACAAGTTTAATGTTGTCTTACCATTAAATTTGATATTAATAGTTAACGGAATGAGTAATGTAAATATTAATAACGTTACTAGTTAAGTTATATATTCTTTCATGCGCTAGAAAAACATAATCAAAATCTTCTTGTAATACTTCTTCTCCTCAATATTCATTTTATACAAAACTTCAAATTCTAACAATCAATTATCAACGCTCCAAAATAAAAAGAAAAACTCTTATATTAGTGATTGTTGGTTGATCGATTTTACTTAGATACTAAAATCGAATGATATTGCCTCTTTAATATGCGAATTGTTTACGTCAAATTTAATGGTGGGACAAAATAATACTTTACCCTTCTTTTATTAGTAAAATGACCTTACATTGCATATTTTTAGTGAACCGAACAAACTCCAAAAAATTAGATCGGTTCATATAATTCATCGATTAACCGTTGATTCGACCATTTTTTACTGATTTTTTGCTAGATAATTTTTCACCTTAATCGAATTGATCAAAAAATTGATTTTCGATTAATCCAGTTGAATTGGACGGTCCGATTTGATTTTCATAACCGTAATTTTTACTACAAACTAGTGTATGTTTTTCGTACCTTGAACGGGATATATAATACATAAAATTATATAAAAAAATTATTAAAAAATTAAATAAAATATATGTAGTAATTATTATTATAAATATTTTACAAAGTTATAATTAAAATCAAATTCTCAAGACTTTTAATATTAAAATATTAAAAATAATTAATATTTGTCTTAATCAATTTAAGTTTGTTGAGTGATCATCTCACTCGTCCACTTAAACAACTATTAAGAGTTAGAATCTCGTCTTGTGTGTGTAGCAATCCATTGGCTAGCAATAAATCCTTAATAAATGGAGCATCAATACGTGGTTAGATTTGACAGGAGTACCCAAATACGTGGGTACCCAACCCGTCTATACCCGGTTGGGGAGGATAATAACTTGATCTGAGTCGGGGCTGATTTTGCTCAGGACAGGGTATGGTTGGGTTTAGGGTGTACCCGCCCCGGATATATACATATAAACGCTTTTTAGGAATTAGGATTTGCCTCACATCACAAATTCAGTGATTCACAACTTCAGTCTATACTCTATCGCCATGCAAGAGAAACCTAGTCATCCTCACTCAGAGTCTTCTTCTTCTCGGCTTCTTCACAAAAATCCTCATAGCTCCCGTCATCGTCGTTGCTGAGCCCATTGCTGCCTACCCCTTTACAGCTCTCATCTTCCTTCACAACTCATGTTGCCATCACTGGTTATTATGAGCCTAAGCATTGTCCTTGCAGTTTCATCTCAGTCTATCACCGAATAAAATAGAATTTTTATTCAAGTTGGACCAGTTGAAAATAGGCATGCATGAGATTGTTTTTTCATGTCAGAATTTTCTCATCCAAATTTGATCTATGTGGTTGAGTATTTTAGTATGGTGATCATCGTGGTTTCGTTACGACACTAATGTGATAAAAACTGCGGTAATTTCATAAAATTTATAGAATGTGATTATCTCAGAAAAATATATATGTATAGCCTAAATGAAAGATTGTTAGAAAATTATTATTTCTTAATATATTTATGGGCAATTCATATGTTAATTATAATCGCAAATTAAGTAATTTCACATTAAATGGCTTATATAACGGTGATCTCATTTATTGTCATAAATATTGAATTAAATAAGTCATTATTACTTTTGATTTGGATAAATGAGATTAAAACTATAGATACTATTTTATTTGAGTTTTAGGGTTTAATGAGTGTCACATTCAAATATAAATAATGACTTCAGGATTTTGGTCTCCAACACATCAAACTCGCCTCCGTAGCTCTTTTTTCATAGTGAAGTTGTGATTTAGCTCTATCAAAAATACAGAAAGTTTTGGTTGACGAAGATCAAATAATCACAAGAGCCAAGCTCCCTGATCTCAATCATGCTCTCGAATGAAAGGACGCTTCCGCTTTCTCAATTATATTTCTTAATGATTTAACATGGATGATCTTGAGGTTGAGAAATCATAAAATTTTCAGATAAAATAGAATTTTTATTCAATCAAATGATGATAAATAAATTTATTGAATTAAATTATATTAATGTGATCATTGGATGATAAAGAATGTTAGAAAAATAAATAAATAATATTTTAAGAGTATAGAAAGATTAAATTGTCATTTCAATTTACTTTTTTAATCAACAACAATAAATACCTTAAATTAATTAATTTTTTACAAAAAATTATATACTTAAAATTATTTCATTTCTTCAAAAATCTTTTGAACATACAATGGTTCAATGAGAGGTTGACTATTGAGAATTGAATATAATATTTTTAAATTCATATTTTCAATAAAAAGATGTACTTAGTTCTATCCATCCTAAATAATTCTATATTCACCATTACTTATCCATCTAAATAATTCTAACATTGATAGAATATTGTTTTTAGATGCAAAAAATTTAAAATATATTTATTCTATTTCAAAAATTAATATTCATATTTAACTTAGAAATTCAACAACAAATATGGCAAAAAATATTACATTTTTAGTTAAAAAAGTAAAATATCTACAAATATATTTTTGTGCTTTAGCTTTAAATTTTTCAAAAAAATTTAGCAAGTTAATGGAATCAAATCATATTTCTATAACGTATGTAAGAATGTATATTACACATAAATAAAAATGTTAGGTGTAAAAAGAACAAATACATAAATTAAAGTAAAATAGAGAAAAATAAGAACTAATAAAATATTGAAGGAAAGAAATATAAATAGAAGAGAAACAAAATTATTAAACGGAAGAGAAATAATTTAATAAATTTTATGTGTATATAACAGAGGAATAAAAAGAAGATATAAAGTACCTTATTTAATTTAACAAGATTTATGGGAATAAACATATAGAATAAGAGAATAAAAATTAATAATAAAAAATCAAATATCTGAATTAATATAAAAAATAAAAAGTAATAAAATAATAATAATCTATCGTAATCTTAATCTTTTAATATAATTAATTAATAACAATATAATTAGTCTACCATAATCTTAATCTAATCTAATCATATAAAGAAATAGTAGATTTTCTACCATTATATATTATATATATATATTAGGGATAAAATGTCATTTTAAAATGAGATTATTATTATTAATGATATATAAATATTAAAATTATATTAATACATTAATTAAAATATATTATTAGAATAAAAAGTTGTAAGAACTAAAATAACTAAAATTTATTAACTTTAATTAGTTAAATTAGCATAAAATAAGAAAGAGATAATTAATCAGATTAAATAAATTAAAAAATATTATTGAGCAAAGTAAATATCATAATAATTATATTACTAATTGAAAAAAAATTATTTCAATCAATTCAAAATTTTATTTAAAATAGACAATTAAAGATCGCCAATGAATAAAAATAAATGGGATAGAATAAAGAATAATTTTAGTAGTATAAATAATTAAATTAAACTATTATATACAATTTTTACTTTTTACTTTGTTATAATTTAAGTTAACATTAATGGTAAAAAAATAATTTTAAACAGCCCAATCTGTATTTTACAACATAATTAAAGCACAATTCATAATTTTTTATTTTGTGATTAATTAATATTTTTAAAATTTTTTAGTTAAGTCTTTTATATTTTATGATTGATAAATTTTCTCTACAAAACATAAATTTGTGATGAATTATTACAATCATAATTAATTAAGAAAATCAAGAAAAAATTATAAAAAAATCAAATAAAAGATAAAAAAATAGAGTACAAATTTATTTTGAAACTAAAAATTTGTTAATTGTGCTAGAAATTCTAAAAATTTGTATCTTATTATATAATCAAATTTGTTACTCAGTTCAACTTCATTATCCCTTTGTATCCAAAAAAGTATATAATGTCACACTTTTTTCAAAAAAGATGAAGCTCTTCAAATACATGGTATTATAATGTATAATTTAAGAACAATAAGATAAAAAAATATCTAAAATTTTATAATAGTATTTGAAATTTTCAATGACGATAATATAAAGAGTTTAAATCTACCAAATGAATTCAATAGTTACCCTTTGCACATCTTATTGAAATTTGAATTTTAACATTTAATTTGTATCTTTTTTTTCTTCTAATATAAATTATTTTTGACAAAAAATAAGAAAAATATCTATTAGACCAAAAAAATTCTATCAAAGAATTATTATAAGGATATTTATAATTAGAGAAGAAAATAATAAAAGTATTAATAATAATGAAAAAAAGAAATGAAGCTCATATTAAAGAATTTTATAAAAGAAATAATAAAGTTCATATTAATAATAATAATGTTGAGGAATGATGTTGCTGCTTTAGGCTTCTAGCCTCCGCCTTTGGGCATCAATTTTTATTTCTTTCTTTGCTTTTTTATTTAAATTATCAAGTTATAAAAAAATAAAGAACAATTCAAGAAAACAAAAATATCAAGATCAATAGTAACTATACAAACCAAAATACATAGGAGAAAAAAAACTATTATATGATAGAATTAACATGAGTATATTTCATCATTAAATAAACAAAATTAACGCAAAATAAAATTATACGTAAAGAGAAAAAAAAAAGAGTTAAAATATCCAAAGTGATAAAAAGATTATTTTTACAATTTTATTCTGTTATGTATATATATATATATATATATATATATATATATATATATATATATAGAAGAATATAAAATAATGAACTTCTAACTAAACTAAATTGTATTTATTATTTTTAGAAAGGGTAAGAGAGAGCAGTAGAGAAAAGGTTTGTGCGTATTCAAGTTGTGTAGAATGATATAATATAGAAGGGTATTTATAGATACTAAGAGAATCGAAATAATAAAGACGTAATATCCTATAATAAATATTCAGATATGTTAAATAATGCTACTTGATCCTAATTATACTCTAACATACCCTCTCAAACTCAAGTGGCAACTTGAGTTTGAAACTTATTTGAAATAACTAAATAAATAAAAAAAATACATAAACTGATAGAACGGGTGCAGATAGAACTGCCTGAAGAAAGCGCAGACAGAACTGTCGGAAGGAAGCGTAGATGGAACTACCAGAAAGAAGCACAGATGGAATTGCTAGAAGGAAGCATAGACGGAACTGGCACAAGAAAATGTGGACGGAACTTCCCGAAGGAAGCGCAGATGAAACTGCCGGAAGAGAATTCAGACGGAACTGCCGAAAAAGAACGTAGATGGAACTGCCGCAATAGTAGTGGCCAACTGCCGAAAAATTGTTGAAAAGATGGTGAACTGCCGAAAAACTACTGAAAAGTGACAAAGTGCGAAGAGATGACAAACTATTGGAAGGTGATGAAAAGTATATGGTTTCTCTATGAGAATAAGTAAGTAGTAGATGAGCTAATCGGTGGGGATCAAAAAAGCATCAAAGCATTGACCAAACAGAGGGAAAAAAATGCTGCAGAAGAAAAGTATGAAAAGTACAGTGATTTCACCAAAAAAATCAACTTATCCTTCCCAAAGAGGATACCATGACTCTGATACTATGTTAGAAAGGGGGGAGGGAGTGACGGAAAAAAATGTCAGTGAAGAATTTCTCAATAAAATCGCGTTGCAATTATAGATCTAAACCGACAATTAAACTTCAATCAATGTTTAATTGTTTGTCACTTAAGCAAACTCAATAAAATTAACTGAATTATTTAAACCTTGGGTCGTCTCTCAAAGGAATCGCATGAAAGTGTAATTTATTATTCGCTATGGGGTATATTTTGAGGTTTTTGTAATAAGAAACAAGAAAGTAAAATGGCAAAAAAATAAACTAATAACTAAGAAAGCTCTTAGCAAGGAAAGAGAATTAGAAGTCCTATCCTTATTATCGTCATCAATTGTGATGGTAAATGTAAATTGCCTTCACTTAATTAACCTCTAACCAATGAAGAAAAGTCAAGTGCATACAATCTACTTGAGTTCACAAGTCCTAGTCAACTCATAGTGAAAGACTAGATTTAGTGAAGTTCAAGTTAACCGGCAATCTTCAATTACCAATCAACAAGAGACTTTGACAATTCAAGAGTCTCCAAATCATCAACCCAAGCTAAGAACACAAGAATATATTTTAAAATTCGACCAAGAATTTTATCAAACACTTGAAAAGCACAAAATAAAAACATGAAAAACTAATAAGAAATAATAAAATCCAAGACTAACAATTGCAAGAAAACAATAACACAAATTAAAGAAAGCATTAATAACATGAAAATATAAATTACATTAATAAAGATCAAGAATAGCAAGAGTGCATATCATAAAGGCAACAAAGTGAAGGAAATAACAAGTAGAATTAAAGGACAAAGGTGCAGGAACAATAGGTTGCAAGGAAATGTAAATGAAAACAAGAATTGAATCTAAATCTAAGAAAAAATTGAAAGAAGAAACCCTAAAACCTAGAGAGAGGAGAGAGGCCTCTCTAGAATTCTACATTTAAAACCTAAAAATGTGTAAAAGTGAATGAATGATTCGAATGATTGAATGATGCCTCCGAGCTCCACTCTGCAGCCTCTTGTCTTCATTTTCGGGCCTGAAACTGGGTCAAAAGCATCCCAGAAATCACCCCCAGCGAATTCACTTTACTGAGGCACGTGACGCTCGTCATGTGTACGCTTCAGTCACGCATACGCGTCGTTTGAAGCCTGCACTATTCACGCGTAGGCGTCAGCCACGCGTGCGCTGATGGGTGAAAATTAGATTTCCACACAAACTCATCGGCAAGTGTACCGGGTCGCATCAAGTAGTAAAACTCACAGGAGTGAGGTCGATCCCACAGGGATTGATGGATCAAGCAACTTTAGTGAGGTGATTAGATTAGTTAAGCTAACAGTGGTGAATTGGGTGAAATTGAACTAGCAGAAAGTGAATTGCAGGAATTATAAATTGCAGAAGGTAAATTGGCAGAAGCTTAAAGAGCAAGAAAAGTAAATTGCATCAAATGTAAAGGGAATTGGGTGCTGCAAAATTAAAGAAAGCAGTAAATCAGAACTCAGAACAATTGCAGAAGAATTAAATTGCATGAAAAGTAAATTCAGATCACAGCAAACTCAAATGTAAAGTTACAGAAAGTAAAATTGCAAAAAAGGAAATTATAGCTGAGGATTGTAGAAACTGAAATTTCATAAACTGAATTCGATACTGAAATGTAGAAAGTGCAGAAAAATAAAAGTGTATCAAAGAGAGCCTTCTATTATACTCCTACTCCTACTCCTACTGCTGCCTACTACTATTGCAGCCTAACAGATCTTCCTCCTTCTGAAATGAAACTGATGCCTTTATATAGGCTTTACAAAATGAAAATAAAATTGAAATTGAAAGAAAATACAATTCAAATGAAATTCCTATTCTAACTGTTTCTTGTGCCTTTGAGTGATGAAAATAGGCTCTGCTTGCTTTGAATTTCACTTGGGCTTGGAATCAGATAAATTGAGTAGAAGTGATGCTTCCAGGAGAGCGTAGCGTTCATTTAGAGAACGGAGCGTTCGGGCACCCATGCGTACGCGTCCTTCACGCTTGCGCGTGCTTTTGCATTTTCGCCCATCGACGCGTACGCGTCACTTACGCGTACCCGTGACCTTCAGAAATTGGACTTCTAACGCGTACGCTTTCCATAAGCCTGCGCGTCCATACAGCGTTCAATTTGTGAACGTAGCGCTCGCTTTGACAGCGCTGCGCCACGCGTACGCATCACCCACGCTTGCGCGTCCTTCTTCAGGTAAGTCACACCCACGCGTACGCGTGGTCTTCCAAAGTTGCAATTTCGATGCGTGCGCGTCATCTACACGTGCGCGTCGATATATATTCTTCAATCCCAAATTCAGAATTGCCCGAAAACGCTCCTTTAGTTAACTTGGCGGTCTTTTTGCAAATGAGCGCTGATGGTGAAATAGAGCACGCTTCCTTGAATTAGTCATGAGCCACGCTTTTAAAGGCGTGGCCTAAGGCTCCAAAGCGTGCCTAAACTCCAAAATGTGCCCCAAAATTCTCTTTTCTCCTATTTTTGCTTATTTTGTGCTTTTTTGCTTCTTTTTCTTCTTATTTTCTACAAAGTTTATAAAATCAAAAGATCAAAGAAATATACCATTTAAACACAAAAGCATTCAATATTTAAGCACTAATCATCACTTTCTTGTATGAAAAAGCATAGAAAAACATGACATGATGACATGTCATCACAACACCAAACTTAAACCTTGCTTGTCCCCAAGCAAGAAAAGAATCATGCAATACAAGTTGACAATCCAAGGTAAGAAGAATAGCAACTTAATGTTCATGGTTGGCTAGTCTTTTATGCATGCTACAATCACAAAAGAAATGTAAATGATTAATGCTTCTATCTGGCTTATTTTATGAAATCTTTTCCTTATATTTCTTCCTTGAAACAAGCCTTTGATTTTCTTATTAGCTTCTCCTTTTGGGTGCCTTGCCCCATGAGTTGATAACAAAGCTACGACTTCTAAATGCTTTGTTTTCAAGTATTACCACTTGATACATAAGCACCACAAGCATTTAATTAGAGGACTTCTTTAAGCTCATTTATTTCTTTTCCTTACTCTCTAATCATTGATGCTCAGAGCCTTGAGATTTGAGGGAGTGCTTTTGCACTTGAGCCTAGCCTTGACTCTAAGTGTTTTGTTTTGAAGCTTTTTGCCTGATATATAAACACCACAAGTACTTAACAATTAAATTGTTATTGGTACTCAGAGCCTTCAGCTTTCTCATTCTTTCCCTTTTGCTTTTCTTGCCTTAATTTGCAATTGCTTTTTCAAGGTTTTCATGATTTCAAAAATTTCATAAAATGTCCTAGATGAAAACTTCAATTAAATAAAATCTAATGCAATTGAGCAACAATTAACCATACTAGCCTTCCAATATTTATATGCCCATGCTAAGTTCTTCTTTAATGATCTTGTTTGTTTATGATCATGATACTTTATTGCTTTTGAACTCACAAAATTCAAGTTGGTAGTCATAATGTCACAGCAAGATGTTAAAAATAATTAATCAAACTATGGTTATTCATAATACACATGCATACAGAGAAGATAAAGACAATCATGCAATTTATAGTGCTGGAAGTAAGTAGGAAGACAAAGGAGCGTTACCACCTTGCAGTTCATCTTCCTTGTTGTTGTCCTTTTCCTTCTATTCTTCCCCTTCCCATGCCAAACTCAGAATGCTTGCTCATCCTCAAGAAATAATTATAACAATGGTGATGGGGTCTAAAATGGACCATGAATGTCTTACACAATAAAAATGTTAGTAGTACATGTGTTTTAAGCAAGAAAAATTAAAGATAACAATCAAGGCACAGGAAATAGAGACATTGTGATTGCAAAAATAAGAGGGTGTGCATGATACATTGTATAAAAAATAAGTGGCACACCAAACTTAGTGTGACACTTTTACTTGGAATTGATGCAAGTATCCAGTATGGATTGGGAACAAATTTTGTTGCATAGCAACACCAAACTTAGAATGCAACCATATGTCAATTTATTTGAACTAAAACTAAACAAAAGAAACTGTTTTATGTTAAATACAATCACCAAGCGAAGAATCTGTCATGAATAGGGAATTCTTGGTGAGGTATTAATAAAAACAGTTAATAAAAGGAAGCATTAAAAATAGGAAAATGACTAAAACAAAGAGAAAACTAAAATGGTCTAACTAAAAGAAAGATAACACTGCAAAGGCATTATGATTATGCAGACAAGTGGTTGCTAAATAAAATGAATAGAAAATAAGTGGCACACCAAACTTAGAATCTTAGTGTGACACTTTCGTTTTTGATTTGATGCAATCATCCAGAAGGATTGAAAACAAATTGTTGTAGGGCAACACCAAACTTAGAATGTAATCATATGCCAATTTATTGAAATTAAACAAAGCAGACAGAGAAAGTAAACAAAGCAAAGAGATGAAATGTTACCTACGGTTGGGTTACCTCCCAACAAGTGCTCTTTTAGTGTCATTAGCTTGACATGTTGTTCTTCACTTTCTTCCTCTTCTTCCAGTTTGTTAAGAGGAATGACCTCAAGGGGGGAGAAGATTCAGCTATTGTCTCCTGTTTTGGTGTCTCCTCAGCAAGCTTCCTTTTGTAAGTTGCTTGTTTGAGCTTGCTTGCTGGATCAGGGGTAGGATTGTTTGCAGTTGACCTTTTCTTGAATGTTGTCATTGGTATCTTGGTCACAATCCTCTTCTCGGCGCTCTTGTTAGTTGCCTTTACTCCTTGGATATCAAGACATGGTTGCTGTGTGATTGTTGGAGCTTTATCTTCATCAAAAGCCTTTTGAATTGGTGGTTCAATGAGCCTTTCTTCTGTGCAACTTTCTGTCTCACTTGAGTATGGTCTTCCTTGATTGCCTTCCTCACTTTCTTGTTCTTCCACTTCCTCTTTTATACTCAACATTTGATTTAATAGAACTTTCATGGAGGAGGTTTGTTGTTCTTCCCAAGATTTCTTCATCTCCTCTTCATATCTTTCAATCACAGATTCAAGTGTTGAGAGTTTTTGGTTCAGGGAGGCTTGTGGGGGTTGTGAGTTTTCATGTTCTTTCGTCATCTCAAGTGGCTTTTGTAGATATGCAGTCTCAGGTTCAAATATCTCCACCACCTCATTAATCCTTGAAATTTTGCTTGACACAGATGTCTCTTCTTCTTGCTCTTCCACTTCCTCCTTCACATCCACCAATTAGTCTTCATCTTCCTTGCTCAACAGTTCTAAGTTTCTCCTCATTTTCTCTAAGTGCTCATCCATCTTCTTGAAGAGGATCTCTTGCTCTTTCTAGGATTGTTCTTGTCTTTCCAAGGATTCTCTAGTTCTCTCCCTAGAGTCTATGGCACTTTGCAGGCATTGTTCTGCTTGTAGCAAGAGAGAAGCAGATTGGGGTGGATTTTGTGGGTTTGTAGGTATTGTGGTGAAATTTTGTTGAGGGATATGAAATGAATTTTGTGAGTAATCAGGTGTGTCTTATGGTTGGTGAAATGAATTGTATGGATATTGGAGGAAACTTTGTGTTGAGGTATAGTCAAGTGATTAAAGATTTTCAAACGAAAAATGGAGAAGTGGGGTTTGACAACTTTCCATGAATGAATTGAAGGTTTACTCAAGTGATGATGGCTTTTGATTAATGGAGTATGACACATTGGGTGCTCTCTGATTTTTATCCTCCCAAGCATAATTTGAAGAATTGTTGAATTCATCACAGTATGGATCATCTTGTGGCACTGGGGGACAATCTTGCATGAATTTATTGAAAGCACACTCCAGTGATGATGTCTCTTGATGAGTGGAGTATGAACTATTGAATGTTGTTTGGTTTTGATCCTCCCACCCACAACTTGAGTGATTGTTGAATTCATTACTGTGTGGATTATTTTGTGGCATAAAGGAATAATCTTCCATGTATGTACTGACAGCATAATCAAGTGATAATGTCTTTGGATGATTAGAATGTGAATCATTGCAATTCCTTTCCCAGCCATCATTTGTGTGCGTGTCATAACAGTATGAGTCACTTTGTGGCTCTGGGAAGTAGTTCATTTCACTTGATTGTTCATACTCTCTCATTTCTTGTTGATATTCCCAATCACCATGAGGATAATGACCTAAATCATCTTGTGGTGGTGGGCAATATCTCATGAAATTGTCTTGATCATTTTGTGAAGCATATCCCCATTAGTTGGGTTGCTCAGAATTTGTTAATTCTTGGTGATACTCCTAGCCACCATTAGAATAATGACTTGAATCATTTTATGGTGGTGGAAAGTATCCCATATGATTTCCTTGCTCATCTTGTGGTTTTGAAGCATATCACAATGGATTGGAGTGCTCAGAATTTGTAATTTCTTGGTGATATTCCCAGCCACCATTAGAATAGTCAATTGGTGATGGTGGGTAATATCCCATAAAATTTGTTTGATCACAAGATGAGTTGAACTCCATTTAAATTTTGTAAAACACAATACCAGTGAAAATTGAAACTCATGTCACAGATGAAAATTTTTTAGTGAGGCAATAACTCAAACACCTTAGTATCAGTTTAAAACAGAAAGAAAAAACAAAGAAAATGCTTAATCTAGACTTCTCACCCACTTAATCATGTCGATCTATATCAATCCCCGGCAACGGCGCCAAAAAATTGATGGGTGAAAATTAGATTTTCACACAAACTCACCGGCAGGTGTACCGGGTCGCATCAAGTAGTAAAACTCACCGGAGTGAGATCGATCCCACAGGGATTGATGGATCAAGCAACTTTAGTGAGGTGATTAGTTTAGTTAAGCTAACAGTGGTGAATTGGGTGAAATTGAACTAGCAGAAAGTGAATTGCAGGAATTATAAATTACAGAAGGTAAATTGGCAGAAGCTTAAAGAGCAAGAAAAGTAAATTGCATCAAATATAAAGGGAATTGGGTGCTGGAAAATTAAAGAAAGCAGTAAATCAGAACTCAGAACAATTGCAGAAGAATTAAATTGCATGAAAAGTAAATTCAGATCACAGCAAACTCAAATGTAAAGTTGCAGAAAGTAAAATTGCAGGAAAGGAAATTGTACTAGAGGATTGCAGAAACTGAAATTTCATAAACTGAATTCGATACTAAAATGTAGAAGGTGCAGAAAAATAAAAGTGTATCAAAGAGAGCCTTCTATTCTACTCCTACTTCTACTCCTACTACTGCCTACTACTATTGCAGCCTAACAGATCTCCCTCCTTCTGAAATGAAACTGACGCCTTTATATAGGCTTTACAAAATGAAAATGAAATTGAAATTGAAACAAATTGCAATTCAAACAAAATTCCTATTCTAACTGTTTCTTGTTCCTTTGAGTGATGAAAATGGGCTCTGCTTATTTTGAATTTTACTTGGGCTTGGAATAAGATAAATTGAGCAGAAGTGATGCTTCCAGGAGAGCGTAGCGTTCATTTAGAGAACGGAGCGTTTGGGAACCCATGCGTACGCGTCCTTCACGCTTGCGCGTGCTTTTGCATTTTCACCCATCGACGCGTACGCGTGACCTTCAGAAATTGGACTTCTGACGTGTACGCGTGACATAAGCCTGCGCGTCCATACATCGTTCAATTTGTGAACGTAGCGCTCGCTTTGACAACGCTGCACCACACGTACGCATCACCCACGCTTGTGCGTCCTTCTTCAGATAAGTGACACCCACGCGTACTCGTGGTCTTCCAAAGTTGCAATTTTGACGCGTGCACGTCGATATCTATTCTTCAATCCCAAATTCAGAATTGCCCGAAAACGCTTCTTTAGTTAACTTGGCGTTCTTTTTGCAAATGAGCGCTGATGGTGAAATAGAGCACGCTTCCTTGAATTAGTCATGGGCCATGCTTTTAAAGGCGTGGCCTAAGGCTCCAAAGCATGCCTACACTCCAAAATATGCCCTAAAATTCTCTTTTCTTCTTTTTTTGCTTATTTTGTGTTTTTTTGCTTCTTTTTCTTCTTATTTTCTACAAAGTTTCTAAAATCAAAAGATCAAAGAAATATACCATTTAAACACAAAAGCATTCAATATTTAAGCACTAATCATCACTTTCTTGTATGAAAAAGCATAGAAAAATATGACATGATGACATGTCATCATAATACCAAACTTAAACCTTGCTTGTCCCCAAGCAAGAAAAGAATCATGCAATACAGGTTGACAATCCAAGGTAAGAAGAATAGCAACTTAATTTTCATGGTTGGCTAGTCTTTTATGCATGCTACAATCACAAAAGAAATGTAAATGATTTATGCTTCTATCTAGCTCATTTTATGAAATCTTTTCCTTATATTTCTTCCTTGAAACAAGCCTTTGATTTTCTTATTAGCTTCTCCTTTTGGGTGCCTTGCCCTATGAGTTGATAATAAAGCTACGACTTCTAAATGTTTTCTTTTCAAGTATTACCACTTGATACATAAGCACCACAAGCATTTAATTAGAGGACTTCTTTAAGCTCATTTATTTCTTTTCCTTACTCTCTAATCATTGATGCTCAGAGCCTTGAGTTTTGAGGGAGTGCTTTTGCACTTGAGCCTAGCCTTGACTCTAAGTGTTTTGTTTTCAAGCTTTTTTCCTGATACATAAACACCACAAGTACTTAACAATTGAATTGTTATTGGTACTCAGAGCCTTCAGCTTTCTCATTCTTTCCCTTTTGCTTTTCTTGCCTTAATTTGCAATTGTTTTTTCAAGGTTTTCATGATTTCATAAAATGTTCTAGATGAAAACTTTAATTAAATAAAATCTAATGCAATTGAGAAACAATTAACCATACTAGCCTTCCAATATTTATATGCCCATGCTAAGTTCTTCTTTAAAGACCTTGTTTGTTTATGATCATGATACTTTATTGCTTTTGAACTCACAAAATTCAAGTTGGTAGTCATAATGTCACAGCAAGATGTTAAAAATCAGTAATCAAACTATGCTTATTCATAACACACATGCATACAGAGAAGATAAAGACAATCATGTAATTTATAATGCTGGAAGTAAGTAGGAAGAGAAAGGAGAGTTACCACCTTGTAGTTTATCTTCCTTGTTGTTGTCCTTTTCCTTCTATTCTTCCCCTTCCCATGCCAAACTCAGAATGCTTGCTCATCCTCAAGCAACAATTAGAACAATGGTGATGGGGTCTAAAATGGATCATGAATGTCTTACACAATAAAAATGTTAGTAGTACATGTGTTTTAAGCAAGAAAAATTAAAGATAACAATCAAGGCACATGAAACAGAGACAGTGTGATTGCAAAAATAAGAGGGTGTGCATGATACATTGCATAAAAAATAAGTGGCATACCAAACTTAGTGTGACACTTTCACTTGGAATTGATGCAAGTATCCAGTATGGATTGGGAATAAATTTTGTTGCATAGCAACACCAAACTTAGAATGCAACCATATGTCAATTTATTTGAACTAAAACTAAACAAAAGGAACTATTTTATGTTAAATACAATCACTAAGCGAAGAATCTGTCATGAATAGGGAATTCTTGGTGAGGTATTAACAAAAACAATTAATAAAAGAAAGCATTAAAAATAGGGAAATGACTAAAACAAAGAGAAAACTAAAATTGTCTAACTAAAAGAAAGATAACACTGCAAAGGCATTATGATTATGCAGACAAGTGGTTGCTGAATAAAATGCATAGAAAATAAGTGGTACACCAAACTTAGAATCTTAGTGTGACACTTTCGTTTTTAATTTGATGCAATCATCCAGAAGGATTGAAAACAAATTATTGCAGCGCAACACCAAACTTAGAATGTAATCATATGCCAATTTATTGAAATAAACAAAGCAGACAGAGAAAGTAAACAAAGCAAAGAACTGAAATGTTACCTACGGTTGGGTTGCCTCCCAACAAGCTCTCTTTTAGTGTCATTAGCTTGACATGTTGTTCTTTACTTTCTTCCTCTTCTTCCAGTTTGTTAAGAGGAGTGACCTCAAGGGGGGAGAAGATTCAGCTATTGTCCCTTGTTTTGGTCTCTCCTCAGCAAGCTTCCTTTTGTAAGTTGCTTGTTTGAGTTTGCTTGCTGGATCAGGGGTAGGATTGTTTGCAGTTGACCTTTTCTTGAATGTTGTCATTGGTATCTTGGTCACAATCCTCTTCTCAGTGCTCTTGTTAGTTGCCTTCACTCCTTGGATATCAAGACATGTTTGCTGTGTGATTGTTGGAGCTTTATCTTCATCAAAAGCCTTTTGAATTGGTGGTTCAATGAGCCCTTCTTCTGTGCAACTTTCTGCCTCACTTGAGTATGGTCTTCCTTGATTGTCTTCCTCACTTTCTTGTTCTTCCACTTCCTCTTTTATACTCAACATTTGATTTAATAGCACTTTCATGGAGGAGGTTTATCGTTCTTCCCAAGATTTCTTCATCTCCTCTTCATATCTTTCAATCATAGATTCAAGTGTTGAGAGTTTTTGGTTCAGGGAGGTTTGTGAGGGTTATGAGTTTTCATGTTCTTCCGTCATCTCAAGTGGCTTCTGTAGATATGCAGTCTCAGGTTCAAATATCTCCACCAGCTCATTCTTCATTGAAATTTTGCTTGACACAGGTGCCTCTTCTTCTTGCTCTTCCACTTCCTCCTTCACATCCACCAATTGGTCTTCATCTTCCTTGCTCAGCAGTACTAAGTTTCTCCTCATTTGCTCTAAGTGTCCATCCATCTTCTTGAAGAGGATCTCTTGCTCTTTCTAGGATTGTTCTTGTCTTTCCAAGGATTCTCTAGTTCTCTCCCTAGAGTCTATGGCACTTTGCAGGCATTGTTCTGCTTGTAGCAAGAGAGAAGCAGATTGGGGTGGATTTTGTGGGTTTGTGGGTATTGTGGTGAAATTGTGTTGAGGGATATGAAATGAATTTTGTGAGTAATCAGGTGTGTCTTGTGGTTAGTGAAATGAATTGTATGGATCTTGGAAGAAACTTTGTGTTGAGGTATAGTCAAGTGATGAAGGATTTTCAAATGAAAAACGGGGAAGTGGGGTTTGACAACTTTCCATGAATGAATTGAAGGTTTGCTCAAGTGACGATGGCTTTTGATTAATGGAGTATGACACATTGGGTGCTCTCTGATTTTTATCCTTCCAAGCATAACTTAAAGAATTGTTGAATTCATCACAGTATGGATCATCTTGTGGCATTGGGGTACAATCCTGCATGAATTTATTGAAAGCACACTCCAGTGATGATGTCTCTTGATGAATGGAGTATGAACTATTGAAAACAAAGAAAATACTTAATCTAGACTTCTCACCTACTTAATCATTGTCGATCTATATCAATCCCCGGCAACGGCGCCAAAAACTTGATGGATGAAAATTAAATTTCCACACAAACTCACCGGCAAGTGTACCGGGTCGCATCAAGTAGTAAAACTCATAGGAGTGAGGTCGATCCCACAGGGATTGATGGATCAAGCAACTTTAGTGAGGTGATTAGTTTAGTTAAGCTAACAGTGGTGAATTGGGTAAAATTGAACTAGCAGAAAGTGAATTGCAGGATTTATAAATTGCAAAAGGTAAATTGGCAGATGATTAAAGAGCAAGAAAAGTAAATTGCATCAAATATAAAGGGAATTGGGTGCTGGAAAATTAAAGAAAGTAGTAAATCAGAACTCAGAACAATTGCAGAAGAATTAAATTGCATGAAAAGTAAATTCAGATCACAGCAAACTCAAATGTAACGTTGTAGAAAGTAAAATTGCAGAAAAAGAAATTGTAGCAGAGGATTGCAGAAACTGAAATTTCATAAACTGAATTCAATACTAAAATGTAGAAAGTGCAGAAAAATAAAAGTGTATCAAAGAGAGCCTTCTATTCTACTCCTACTCCTACTCCTACTGCTGCCTACTACTATTGCAGCCTAACAGATCTCCCTCCTTCTGAAATGAAACTGATGCCTTTATATACTCTTTACGAAATGAAAATGAAATTGAAATTGAAACAAATTACAATTCAAACAAAATTCCTATTCTAACTGTTTCTTGTGCCTTTGAGTGATAAAAATGGGCTCTGCTTGCTTTGAATTTTACTTGGGCTTGGAATCAGATAAATTGAGCAGAAGTGATGCTTCCAGGAGAGCGTAGCATTCATTTAGAGAATGGAGCGTTCGGGCACCCACGCATACGCATCCTTCACGCTTGCGCGTGCTTTTGCATTTTTTCCCATCGACGCGTATGCGTCACTTACGCGTACACGTGACCTTCAGAAATTGGACTTCTGACGCGTACGCGTGCCATAAGCCTGTGCGTCCATACAGCGTTCAATTTGTGAACATAGCACTCGCTTTGACAACGTTGCGCCACGCGTACGCATCACCGACGCTTGCGCGTCCTTCTTCAAATAAGTCACACCCACACGTACGCGTCATGCACGCGTATGCGTGGTCTTCCAAAGTTGCAATTTCGACGCGTGCGCATTGATATCTATTCTTCAATCCTAAATTTAGAATTGCCCGAAAACGCTCCTTTAGTCAACTTGGCGCTCTTTTTGCAAATGAGCGCTGATGGTGAAATAGAGCCCGCTTCCTTGAATTAGTCATGGGTCACGCTTTTAAAGGCGTGGCCTAAGGCTCCAAAGCGTGCCTACACTCCAAAATGTGCCCTAAAATTCTCTTTTCTCCTTGTTTTGCTTATTTTGTGCTTTTTTGCTTCTTTTTCTTCTTATTTCCTACAAAGTTTATAAAATCAAAAGATCAAAGAAATATACCATTTAAACACAAAAGTATTCAATATTTAAGCACTAATAATCACTTTCTTGTATGAAAAAGTATAGAAAAACATGACATGATGACATGTCATCATGCGTGTTGATGAGCGAATAATTTATATGCTTTTTGGTATTATTTTTAAGTAATTTTTAGTATGATTTAATTAGTTTTTACTATATTTTTATTAGTTTTTAAATAAAAATCACATTTCTGGACTTTACTATGAGTTTGTGTGTTTTTCTGTGATTTCAGGTATTTTCTGGCTAAAATTGAGGGACTTGAGCAAAAACCTGATTTAGAGGCTGAAGAAGGACTGCAGATGCTGTCGGATTCTGACCCCCCTGCACTCGAAATAGATTTTCTGGAGCTACAGAAGCCCAATTGGTGTGCTCTCAATTGCGTTGGAAAGTAGACATCCAGAACTTTTCAGCAATATATAATAGTCCATACTTTGCCCGAGTTTTGATGATGCAAACGGGCGTTCAAACGCCAACTTCCTGCCCTATTCTGAAGTTAAACGCCAGAAACAGGTTGCAAACCAGAGTTAAACGCCAGAAACAGGCTACAACCTGGCGTTTAACTCCAAAAAGAGTCTCTACACATGAAAGCTCAATGCTCAGCCCAAGCACACACCAAGTGGGCCCGGAAGTGGATTTCTACATCATTTACTTATCTTATGTAACCCTAGCTACTAGTTTAGTATAAAAACTACTTTTAGTGATTTATTTGATATCTCTGGTTAGTCTTTGAATAATTTTACATTCAGAGATCACGTTTAGGGGGCTGGCCACTCGGCCATGCCTGGACCTTCAGCACTTATGTATTTTCAACGGTAGAGTTTCTACACACCATAGATTAAGGTGTGGAGCTCTACTGTTCCTCATGAATTAATGCAAAGTACTATTGTTTTCTTATTCAATTCAAGCTTATTCCAATTCTAAGATATTCGCTTGCACTTCAACATGATGAATATGATGATCCGTGACACTCATCACTATTCTCAACCTATGAACGCGTGCATGACAACCACTTCCGTTCTACCTTGGATTGAGCATTTATCTCTTAGCCTCCATTCCGAAGTCTTCGTGGTATAAGCTAGAATTATTGGCGGCCATTCTTGAGATCCGGAAAGTCTAAACCTTGTCTGTGGTATTCCGAGTAGGATCTGGGATGGGATGACTGTGACGAGCTTCAAACTCACGAGTGTTGGGCGTAGTGACAGACGCAAAAGAATCACTGGATCCTATTCCAGCATGAGTGAGAACCGACAGATGATTAGTCGTGCGGTGACAGCGCATTTGGACCATTTTCACTGAGAGGACGGGAAGTAGCCATTGACAACGGTGATGCCCAACATACAGCTTACCATGAAAAGGAGTATGAATGATTGGATGAAAGCAGTAGGAAAACAGAGGTTCAGAAGGAACAAAAGCATCTCCATACACTTATTTGAAATTCTCACAAATGAATTGCATAAGTATCTCTATCCTATTTTATATTTTATATTTTAATTATCAAAATCTCATAACCATTTGAATCCGCCTGACTGAGATTTACAAGGATGACCATAGCTTGCTTCAAGCCGACAATCTCTGTGGGATCGACCCTTATTCACGTAAGGTTTATTACTTGGACGACCTAGTGCACTTGCTGGTTAGTTGTATCGGAGTTGTGAAAAAGAATTTGAGATTATAAACGTGCGTACCAAGTTTTTGGCGCCGTTGCTAGAGATCACAATTTCGTGCACCAAGTTTTTGGCACCGTTGCCGGGGATTGTTCGAGTTTGGACAACTGACGATTCATCTTGTTGCTCAGATTAGGTAATTTTATTTTAATTTTAAGTTTTTGTTTTAATTATTTTTATTTTCGAAAATACAAAAAAATTATAAAATCATAAAACCAAAAATAATTTGATGTTTCTTGTTTGAGTCTAGTGTCAATTTTTAAGTTTGGTGTCAATTGCATATTTTTAATTTTTATTAAAATTTTCGAAAACTCATGCATGTGTTCTTCATAATCTTCAAGTTGTTCTTGATGATTTTTCTTATTTGATCTTTGTATTTTCTTGTTTTGTGTCTTTTCTTATTTTTCATATGCATTTTCAATTTGTTAGTGTCTAAACATTGAAAATTTCTAAGTTTGGTGTCTTGCATGTGTGTCTTTTCTTAAAAATTTTCAAAAAATAAGTTCTTGGTGTTCATCTTGACATTCAAAATGTTCTTGCATGCATAATGTGTTTTGATATTGAATTTTCATGTTTTGCATCATTTTTATGTTTCTCTCTCTCCTTATTAAAAATCATAAATAAAAAAAATTATCTTTTCCTTATTTTGCTCATAATTTTCGAAAATTTGGATTGACTTAATCAAAATTTTTTAAAAATTTAGTTACTTCTTCTGAGTCAAGTCAAATTTTCAATTTAAAAATCCTATCTTTTCAAAACCTTTTCAAAAATAAAATCTTTTTCATTTTGTCTTTATATTTTCGAAAACTTTTAAAATTTGATTTTCAAAATCTTTTTCTTATTTTTTTATTTCATGATTTTCGAATTAACATTAACAATTAATGTTTTGAGTCAAAAATTTTAAGTTGTTACTTGCCTATTAAGAAAGGTTCAGTCCTTAAATTTTAAAATCATATCTTTTAGTTTCTTGTTAGTCAAGTAATCAACTTTAATTTCAAAATCAAATCTTTTTAAATTTCCTTTTCAAATCTTTTTCAAAATGATTTTCAATCATATCTTTTTCAAAACTTAATTTCAAAATCTTTTCTAACCTCCTATCCTTTCAAAAATTGATTTTTAAATCTTTTTCAATTAACTACTTGACTTTTTGTTTGATTTTAAAAGTTTTCTATCTCAATCATATCTTTTTCAAAACCACCTAACTAATTTTCTCTCTCTAATTTTCGAAAACTCCTACCCACCTTTTCAAAATTCTTTTTAATTAACTAATTGTTTCAAATTTTAATTTTAATTTTAATTCTCTTTTTAATTTTTGAATACTAACTAATATTTAAAATAAAAACAAAAAATATTTTTATTTTATTTTATTTAATTTTCGAATTCTTCCCCCTCTCATCTCTTTCTATTTATCTGTTTATCTACTAACACTCTTCTTCCACTCAAATTCGAACCCCCTCTTCTTCTTTGTGTTCGAATTTTTCTCTTCTCCTTCTTTTATTCTTCTCTTCTTCTACTCACATAAAGAAATCTCTATACTGTGACATAGAGGATTCCTCTTCTTTTCTGTTCTCTTCTTTTTCATATGAGCAGGAACAGGGATAAAGGCATTCTTATTGAAGCTGATCCTGAACCTGAAAGGACTCTTAAGAGGAAACTAAGAGAAGCCAAAGCACAACCCTCTGGAGAGGACCTGACAGAAATTTTCAAAAAAGAAGGAGACATGGCCGAACCCAATAACAATGGTGGAGATGCAAGGAAGATGCTTGGTGACTTTATTGCACCCTCTTCTAACTTCTATGGAAGAAGCATCTCAATTCCTGCCATTGGAGCAAACAACTTTGAGCTTAAGCCTCAATTAGTTTCTCTAATGCAACAGAATTGCAAGTTTCATGGAATTCCATTGGAGGATCCTCATCAGTTCTTAGCTGAATTCTTGTAAATCTATGACACTGTCAAGACCAATGGAGTTGATCCTGAGGTCTACAGGCTTATGCTTTTCCCTTTTGCTGTAAGAGACAGAGCTAGAACATGGTTGGATTCATAACCTAAGAAAAGCCTGAACTCTTGGGAAAAGCTGGTCAGTGCTTTTCTAGCCAAATTCTTTCCACCTCAAAAGATGAGCAAGCTTAGAGTGGAAATCCAAACCTTCAGACAGAAGGAAAGAGAGTCCCTCTATGAAGCTTGGGAAAGATATAAGCATTTGATCAAAAGGTGTCCTACTGACATGCTTCCAGAATGGAGCATCATATGTATATTCTATGATGGTCTGTCTGAGTTGTCAAAAATGTCATTGGATCATTCTGTAGGAGGATCTCTTCATCTAAAAACCCCTGCAGAAGCTCAGGAACTCATTGAAATGGTTGCAAATAACCAGTTCATGTACACCTCTGAGAGGAGCCCTGTGAACAATGGGACGCCTCAGAAGAAGGGAGTTCTTGAAATTGATACTTTGAATGCCATATTGGCTCAGAACAAAATATTGACTCAGCAAGTCAATATGATTTTTCAGAGTCTGAATGGATTGCAAGCTGTATCCAACAGTACTAAAGAAGCATCTTCTGAAGAAGAAGCTTATGATCCTGAGAACCCTGCAATGGTAGAGGTGAATTACATGGGAGAACCCTATAGAAACACCTATAATTCTTCATGGAGAAATCATCCAAATTTTCATGGAAGGATCAATAGAAGCCTCAACAAAGCTTCAATAATAATAGTGGAAGAAATAGGTTTAGCAATAGCAAGCCTTTTCCATCATCTTCTCAGCAACAGACAGAGAATTCTGAACAGAGCCATTCTAGCCTGGCAACCATACCCTCTGATCTATCCAAGACCACACTAAGTTTCATGAATGAAACAAGGTCCTCCATTAGAAATTTGGAGGCACAAGTGGGTCAGCTGAGTAAGAAGATTACTGAAACACCTCCCAGTACTCTCCCAAGCAATACAGAAGAAAATCCCAAGAGAGAGTGCAAGGCCATAACCATGAACAACATGGCCGAACCTAGAGAGAGTAAGGAGGACGTGAGTCCCAGTGAGAAAAGCCTCATGGGACGTCCTTCGGACAGAAACGAGTTTTCCTTTAAGGAACCAAAGGAATCTGAGGCTCATATAGAAACCATAGAGATTCCATTGAACTTCCTTCTGCCATTCATGAGCTCTGATGAATATTCTTCTTCTGAAGAGGATGAAGACATCACTGAAGAGCAAGTTGCTAAATATCTAGGAGCAATAATGAAGCTGAATGCCAAGTTGTTTGATAATGAGACTTGGGAGGATGAACCCCCATTGCTCATCAATGAACTAAGTGATCTGGTTCAATTGAAATTACCTCAGAAGAAACAAGATCCTGGAAAGTTCTTCATACCTTGTACCATAGGCACCATGACCTTTGAGAAGGCTCTATGTGACCTGGGGTCAGGGATAAACCTCATGCCACTCACTGTAATAGAGAAACTGGGAATCTTTGAGGTATAAGCTGCAAGAATCTCACTAGAGATGGCAGACAAATCAATGAAACAGGCTTATGGACTAGTAAAGGACGTGCTAGTAAAGGTTGAAGGCCTTTACATCCCTGCTGATTTTATAATCCTAGACACTGGGAAGGATGAGGATGAATCCATCATCCTTGGTAGACCCTTCCTAGCCACAGCAAAAGCTGTGATTGATGTTGACAGAGGAGAGTTGGTCCTTCAATTGAATGAGGACTACCTTGTATTCAGAACTCAAGATTCTTCTTCTGTAACCATAGAGAGGAAGCATGAAAAGCTTCTCTCAGTACAGAGTCAAACAAAACCCCCACATTCAAACTCTAAGTTTGGCGTTGGGAGGCCCCAACATTGCTCTGATTATCTGTGAAGCTCCATGAGAGCTCACTGTCAAGCTATTGACATTAAAGAAGCGCTTATTGGGAGGCAACCCAATGTTATTTAATTATATCTATTTCTTTTCCATTGCTATTTTATGTTTTCTTTAGGTTGATGATCATGTGAAGTCACAAAAACAACTGAAAAATAAAAAATAGAATGAAAAACAAAATGAAAAATAGCTCACCCTGGAGGAAGAGCTTACTGGCGTTTAAACGCCAGTAAGAAGCAGCCGACTGGCGTTTAACGCCAGAAGGAAGCACCAAGCTGGCGTTTAACGCCAGAAACAAGCACCAAACTGGCGTTTAATGCCAGAAGTGCAATCTAAGGGCGTTTTGCACACCCTAAATGGAGCAGGGATGCTAAGTCCTTGACCCCTCAGGATCTGTGGACCCCACAGGATCCCCACCTATCCCACCTCTTCTTCTCTCTTCTTCACACCTTTTCATAATACCCTTCACCAATCATCTTCAACACCCTTCACCAATCACCTCTATTACTCCTCCAAAACCATCATACAATCCACCTACACCCACCCACTCAAATTCAAACCATCACTCCTTCCTTTTCACACATCATAACCACCTAAAACCCCCTTGGCCGAACCATTCACACACCTCCATCTCCTCCATTTTCTTCTTCTTCTACTCACTTCTTTCTTCTTTTGCTTGAGGACGAGCAAACCTTCTAAGTTTTGTGTGGTAAAAGCATTGATTTTTGATCTTCCATAACCATTTATGGCACCTAAGGCCAGAGAAACCTCTAGAAAGAGGAAAGGGAAGGCAAAAGCTTTCACCTCTGAATCATGAGAGATGGAGAGATTCATCTCAAAAGCTCATCACTAAGAAAAGGATGGAGCAAGCAAGAGAGCCTACTCATGGACCTCAACAAGAGCATGAGGAAGTTCCTCATCATGAAATCCCTGAGATGCCTCAAGAGATACACTTTTCTCCATAAAACTATTGGGAGCAAATTAACACCTTCCTAGGAGAATTAAGTTCCAACATGGGACAACTAAGGGTGGAGCACCAAGAGCACTCCATCCTCCTCCATGAAATTAGAGAAGATCAAAGAGCTATGAGGGAGGAGCAATGAAGGCAAGAAAGAGACATAGAGGAGCTCAAGCGTTCCATTGGATCTTCAAGAGGAAGAACTAGCCGCCATCACTAAGGTGGACCCGTTCCTTAATCTCCTTGCTCTTATTTTTCTATTTTTCAAAAATTATGCCTTATGTTTTATCTATGTTTGTGTCTTATTACATGATCACTAGTGTCTAAGTGTCTATGTCTTAAACCTATGAATGTCCTATGAATCCATCACCTCTCTTAAATGAAAAATATTTTTAATCACAAAAGAACAAGAAGTACATGATTTCAAATTCATCCTTGAAATTAGTTTAATTATTTTGATGTGGTGACAATACTTTTTGTTTTCTGAATGAATGCTTGAATAGTACATATTTTTGAATTTGTTGTTTATGAATATTAAATTGTTGGCTCTTGAAAGAATGATGAAAAAGGAGAAATGCTATTTGATAATCTGAAAAATCATAAAAATGATTCTTGAAGCAAGAAAAAGCAGTGAAAAACAAGGCTTGTGAAAAAAAAAACTTGGCAAAAATAAAAGAAAAAGAAAGAAAAAGAAAAAGTAAGTAGAAAAAGCCAATAGCTCTTTAAACCAAAAGGCAAGAGCAAAAAGCCAATAGCCCTTAAAACCAAAAGACAAGGGTAATAAAAAGGATCCAAGGCTTTGAGCATTAATGGATAGGAGGGCCCCAAGGAATAAAATTCTGGCCTAAGCGGCTAAACCAAGCTGTCCCTAACCATGTGCAGATGTGCTTGTGGCGTGAAGGTGTCAAGTGAAAAGCTTGAGACTGAGCGGTTAAAGTCGTGATCCAAAGCAAAAAGAGTGTGCTTAAGAACCCTGGACACCTCTAATTGGGAACTCTAGCAAAGCTGAGTCACAATCTGAAAAGGTTCACCCAGTTATGTGTCTGTGGCATTTATGTATCCGGTGGTAATACTGGAAAATAAAGTGCTTAGGGCCACGACCAAGACTCATAAAGTAGCTGTGTTCAAGAATCAACATACTGAACTAGGATAATCAATAACACTATCTAAATTCTGAGTTCCTATAGATGCCAATCATTCTGAACTTCAAAGGATAAAGTGAGATGCCAAAACTGTTCAGAGGCAAAAAGCTACTAGCCCCGCTCATCTAATTGGAACTAAGTTTCATTGATATTTTGGGATTTATAGTATATTCTCTTCTTTTTATCTTATTTGATTTTCAGTTGCTTGAGGACAAGCAACAATTTAAGTTTGGTGTTGTGATGAGCGGATAATTTATACGCTTTTTGGCTTTTTTAAGTAGTTTTTAGTATGATTTAGTTAGTTTTTACTATATTTTTATTAGTTTTTAAATAAAAATCACATTTCTGGACTTTACTATGAGTTTGTGTATTTTTCTGTGATTTCAGGTATTTTCTGGCTGAAATTGAGGGACTTGAGCAAAAATCTGATTTAGAAGCTGAAGAAGGACTGCAGATGTTGTTGGATTCTGATCTCCCTGCACTCGAAATAGATTTTCTGGAGCTACAGAAGCCCAATTGGCGCGCTCTCAATTCTGTTGGAAAGTAGACATCTAGGGCTTTTCAGCAATATATAATAGTACATACTTTGCCCGAGTTTTGATGACGCAAACGGGCGTTCAAACACCAACTTCCTGCCCTATTCTGAAGTTAAACGCCAGAAACAGGTTGCAAACTAGAGTTAAACGCCAGAAACAGGCTACAACCTGGCGTTTAACTCCAAAAAGAGTCTCTACATAGGAAATCTCAATGTTCAGCCCAAGCACACACCAAGTGGGCCCAGAAGTGGATTTCTACATCATTTACTTATCTTATGTAACCCTAGCTACTAGTTTAGTATTAAAATTACTTTTAGTGATTTATTTGATATTTCTGGTTAGTTTTTGAATAATTTTATGTTTAGAGATCATGTTTAGGGGGCTGGCCACTTGGCCATGCCTGGACCTTCAGCACTTATGTATTTTCAATGGTAGAGTTTCTACACACCATAGATTAAGGTGTGGAGCTCTGCTGTTCCTCATGAATTAATGCAAAGTACTATTATTTTCTTATTCAATTCAAGCTTATTCCTATTCTAAGATATTCGCTTGCACTTCAACATGATGAATATGATGATCTGTGACACTCATCACTATTCTCAACCTATGAACGCGTGCCTGGCAACCACTTCCGTTCAACCTCTTAGCCTCCATTCCAAAAGATCGGAGTCTTCGTGATATAAGCTAGAATTATTGGCGGCCATTCTTGAGATCCGGAAAGTCTAAACCTTGTCTGTGGTATTCCGAGTAGGATCTGGGATGGGATGACTGTGACGAGCTTCAAACTCACGAGTGTTGGGCGTAGTGACAGACGCAAAAGGATCACTGGATCCTATTCCAGCATGAGTGAGAACCGACAGATGATTAGCCGTGCGGTGACAGCGCATTTGGACCATTTTCACTGAGAGGACGGGAAGTAGCCATTGACAATGGTGATGCCCAACATACAGTTTGCCATGGAAAGGAGTATGAATGATTGGATGAAAGCAGTAGGAAAGCAGAGGTTCAGAAGGAACAAAAGCATCTCCATACGCTTATTTGAAATTCTCACCAATGAATTGCATAAGTATCTCTATCCAATTTTATATTTTATATTTTAATTATCAAAATCCCATAACCATTTGAATCCGCCCGACTGAGATTTACAAGGATGACCATAGCTTACTTCAAGCCGACAATCTCCGTGGGATTGACCCTTACTCACGTAAGGTTTTTTACTTGGACGACCCAGTGCACTTGCTGGTTAGTTGTATCGGAGTTGTGAAAAAGAATTTGAGATTATAAACGTGCATACCAAGTTTTTGGCGCCGTTGCTAGAGATCACAATTTCGTGCACCATGCGTCGAGACCAGCTTCTCAAATCTCCAAATTCTTGTGTTCCTTCTACTTTTGCATGCATCCTTCCCATCCTCTAAGTCATTCCTACCCTATAAACTCTGAAAACACTTAACACACATATCACGGCTGTAAGGTCCCACATCGGTTGGGGAGGGGAACAAAGCATACCTTATAAGGGTGTAGATACCTCTTCCTAGCATAACGCGTTTTGACGAGTGAGTGTGGGAGGTTTCGGCTATTATCCCTATCGTCAAATACAAAATTGTGAAGCCTTGTATGTGCTAAAGCGGACAATATCGTACTAGCGGGTAGTTTGAGCCGTTAGCATAATAATAATAGTAATAAAAATAATAATAAGAGTGATATCTAATAATAATAATAAGAATTTTTTTAAGGATAAGCATAATAGTTATACCAAGGGCAGAGGTTGTATTGGAGGGACGGCTTCGGAAAAAACAGTGATTTTTCTCTCTCGTATAATAATAATAATAATAATAATAATAATAATAATAATAATAATAATATGAGTTTGTCAGTATAAAAACATGACTTTGGTATGTGGTAATTTAATAAAGCAAATGATTTGATATTTGAATTGGTTCACAAGTTACTTTTCATTATTTGTGAATCCACCTCTCTATTTTTTATTATTTTTTTTATTATCTGATCTTTTAAGGTTCAGAAGATATTTTTTCACAGAAAAAAATTCTTTGTTTCGTTCTTTGAACTTAAATTCTCACACTTATGATTCTTTTGTTCATACACCACAAATAGTAATGATTGGTTACCTTTTAGTTCTTAAGTCATAAATTGTAATGAACCACTATGATATATGAACATAGCCTTGCATTCTTCTTCTTCTTTGGTGTGCCTTGTAGGCTTAGAAAATATAGTGTATTGCTTTGTCTTTTTGTGCGATTTATTAGCATTGATAGCACTTTACTCATGAAACCTTTGTTTTAATTTGATGGTTGAATTTTACAACAAAATATCAATTTTTGCATGTGTTCTACCATTTTGTCAAGGATCAAATTAAGAACAAAGACTAGTAATTATGTCTATCGTTTCACATCCAGGGCAAAGAAAGAAGAAGATGAAGACTTTTATATGGTTAAATGATTAACAATAAATATGAGTGACGTACAAGCCAAAAGAAAGAATGAATTTCTGTTTTTAGTTAAGAAATTTTATATTTTGGTAAAAAAAAAAACTTTTTGTTTTTTTGTTTAGTTTTTATATCTCTTTCAAAAATTTATCTGTTTTTTTTTTTTGAGTTTTTTTGTATTTCTTTTAAGAATTTTATGTATTTTCGTCATATGGTTCTCTTAAAAAAATTTATATTTACCTTAAAAAGATTTTTGTTTTGATGCAAAAAAATATTTGTACTCTTATTATTAAAAATTTTATGTGTTTGTTTCCTATGTTTCTTTTTAAAAATTTGAGTGTTTACCCTTAAAAAAATAGATATATACATCATAAAATTTATGTATTTATTGTTATAAATTTTGTGTTTGCTTCATATGTTCTTTGTAAAAAAAATGTTGTGTTTGTTACAAAAAAATTTTCATGTTTATTATCATAAAACATTTTAGTTGATTTTAAAAAAAAATTATTCCTTATGTTTCTCTATGTTTTCCTTTCATAATTTGTATATTTATATTAAAAAATTAGGTATTTGTCATAACAATTTTTTTTGTACTTGCAATAAAAAATTTAATTATTTTATTTTTTATTATTTATTTAATTTTTATGTTTATCATAAAAAGGTTTCTCATAGGTATAAGATGTTGGGAATAAGGAGTATGACCACAATTCAATCAATCATGTGTCAAATAATTTGTTATTGTTATTATATTAAAATATTAATATAATAAGGTCCTTGATTAAATTTAGAGATTTATCGTTGTGATAGTGATCATAATATTGAGAGATAAATCTTTTATAATTTAATCTAAATTGTTCTTGGTCATAGGATTATTAAAAATGACATTAATGATCAGGAAATATATATATATATATATATATAATGGTCTTCATTGGATGAAGATTAATAGATCTCATTTATTAAATTATATATATAGATGGTGCATATAGAGATATGACCATTGAACTGACTCACTCTAAAAATTTCTAATGGTTATAATTACCGCATATTTGTCAATAGGATATTCTCAAGATGAATATAGTAATAGAGTTTTCTTTGATCTGCAACTATCATAATAATTAATGATGTATTTATTATACTTTGATTCCAGACACCTAATACCCTATGGTGCTAGTTGAATGGATATTAGGTATGATTTAAATACTTGTAGAATTAATAATTAGTCAATAAGGAATCCGTGTCAACTCTCGGTAAAGAGTTTGAGTTCTATGATTATAATGACTAAGATGAATAAAACCTTGGCCAAGGGGATTGAATGAACGAAGAAATGAGTTTCTTAAGTCATTCACAATTCATTATAATAATGCTAACAAGTTAGAGTTTGACAATTAAACCATACTCTAAGGGTGTGTGTGGTTCAAAGATTAAATTTTATTACCAAGTAATCTCATTCCTAGGCATTATATTCCTAGGAATGAGATTACTTGGAATATATGATTCCCATATTTGGTTGTAAAATTTAATACATTGGAATATTATGTAATAATCCTAGGAATGACTAAATTTTTGTTTGGTTGAGTTTAAATATCTTGGTCATATTATCCTTAATCATTCAAATTAAAATATTAATGACTAAAAGTTAAATATTTTTTAAATTTACTAAAATACCTCTATAATAATAAATATTTTTAGTTAAAATTATTATTGATTCTAATTTTTTTAAATTTACTAAAATACCCTAATAACAAATATCTTAGTTAAAATTATTATTGATTCTAAATTTTTTTTAAATTTACTAAAATTAAATTTTTTTAAATTTACTAAAATACCCCTAATAACAAATATGTTTAGTTAAAATTATTATTGATTTTAATTTTTTTAAATTTACTAAAATACCCCCTAATAACAAATATGTTTAGTTAAATTATTATTGACTCTAAATTTTTTACTAAAATACCCCTAATAACAAATATGTTTAGTTAAAATTATTATTGACTCTAATTTTTTTAAATTTACTAAAATACCCCTAATATCAAATATCTTTAGTTAAATTCTTATGGGTAAAGTATATTTTTTGTCCCTGAAGTTTAGCAAAAATTTTAAAAATACCCTTAAGTTTTATTTTGTTTCAATTTTGTCCTAGAAGTTTTCGATTTGCATCAAATATACCCTTAACGGTTAAATTTTCAAAAAAATTAAGATCAATCTAACAATAATTCATGAAAATTATGCTTGATTTGCTTGTATTGAGGGTTGTTCTTATAAAATTGTTGTTGAATTGGTCTTAAATTTTTTGAAAAATTAGCCATTTGGGGTATATTTGATGCAAATCGAAAACTTCTAGGACAAAATTGAAACAAAATAAAACTTAGGGGTATTTTTGAAACTTTTGTCAAACTTCAGGGACAAAAAATATACTTTACCCAATTATTATTGATTCTAAATTTTTTAAAATTTACTAAAATATTCCTAATAACAAATATTTAAATTATTATTGACTCTAAATTTTATCTCTACTAATAAATTTACTATAATACCCTTAATAACAAATGTTTAATTAAAATCAATTTTATCATAATTAAATTAGTGATTATGACAATGTAAAACGAGCAGTGTTCATCTCAGATGATCTTCAACTAACTGAATGTCGGCATCTCTATTCTCCTAGCATTGTAATTACTTCCAAAGATGCAAAATATGTGATCAATTATACACAAAGCAACAAAAATCTAAAATTCACCATCAATTTTCAACAAACATTTCTTGGAATTAAGCCATCACCAGTTGCTACACATTCTAGTTCAAGAGGAACTTTAACTAGTTTTCCATGGATCTTAAAACCTGATATAATGGCATCAGGAACTAGGGTTTTAGCTACTTATATTCCTCACAAAACAACAGCAACAATTGGCACAAATGTCTTCCTATCAAGTCATTATAATATTCAATAAAAATTCAAAAATAGCAATATTTAAAGCAATTTCTTCAAAAATAGTAAAAGTTCCCCCGGTTGAAGTTGGAACACCATGTCGATCAGACTATTGTCCCTTAGAATGCTAAGGCCAGCCGTCATTCTATCATCACCGCTCAAACCAGGAGCATCTCTCAATAGTGTCATTAGCTTCATTCTGCGCTCAGCTCCTTCTTTCTCATGCTTAAAACAAGAAACCATATCAACTAAAACGGCTGTGTTCTTGATAAGCACCTTTCATATCTCTCATTGATTCTACTAATATGTCAATCACTTCCTCACTTTTGCTCCCTCTTTTTTTTTATTCCTTTCTATATATGAAGCACTAGGAGCAGTAGAAGAACTAGGAGCAGCAGAAGCACCGGGAGCAGCAGGAACACCAGGAGTTGGAGGCTCCTAAAAATTAAAAGCAACACCAGCAGGAACATCAGAAGATTATTCAATATTGATAGAAATGAAGAACAAGTAGCCTAACTGATTATACATGCTCTACACTTGTATATACAAGCATTATCTCTGCCTTGGCCAGCAAGACTAACAACATTAACTAACTAAATAGAACCTAATAGAATATTAACTACCCTGATTCTAATTCTGTTTGCATAATTATATTCATATTCTTTTTTTCTTTGTTATTATACTCCACAGAAATGAAGATCAGTATTTCTATCTAAATGTTCAACATGATGAGAATAGTTAAGGCTAGTCACAGGCACAGGTTAAAGTAAATGAACTAATGAAGAATCACTCCAAAATCCAAGAAAATACACAGTAGTAGGATCAACAATAAGTGAATTTATGTACATGAATTAGAGTCAATTGCTTACGTACTTGAGAATCAGCTTCATATTCCATTTCGGTTTATTCCAAATTTACTTTGGGTGTTTTCATTCACTTGCCGATCACTCAAGGTTGCTTCGCGCTCAGCCTCCATTGTAGCAACTGCTTGAGTTACATTTTCTGCATTGCCTCCTTGAGCCCTATCTCTACCAAATGCTATTCCTAACTCCTCAAAATGTGAAAATAGTTTATTATAGAGGCCAGTAGCATTAAGATGAGACTGAAATTAAAAGAAAATAAATAAGCAATTAATATTAAAAAGCTAAGATAAATGAACTTGTATTAAGAAAGTTATTTAGAATTTACACTCTTCCATTTATTGAAAATTTTTCACTCTACCACAATCATTTTATCTTTGTCGTTCCAACCAAATTCACTCCCAGCCGTGCCCATCATCTTAACTATTGCAAAATATTGTCTTTTTAGCAATTTCACCCTTGATTCAATGTGTGGATTAGCCTAAACATAGCAAAATAATTTAGAATTATTACTACTCTGTATATGACACCACAATTCATCTAAGCATAACTAAATATAGTGAATGTATGGAGCAGTAATAATCATTCAGTTTTTGAATAACCAACTTATTATGAATAAGGTAAAGTTTATATGTAAGTTGAATATAAAATTTTTTTATTTAATTTAACACTACAATTTTAAGACTATATATATGAACCAATTCGTAATAACACAACAACCTAACAACATAAAGATCACCAAAGTGCGTCTATGAATTAAAATTATGCATTTATAAAAAAGTTGACGATCATATAATTTGAATCTAAATCAATGATGATAATATAATATAATCGCATTCATAGATCATGCATGGTATCTAGTTTTGAAGGCATCCTTCTTAACATATCCTTGATTTTTTAATTTTGTCTAAATTATAATTTTTATATATTCAAACTAAATTCTTTCTGGTCCTTTCATCTTTATCCCATCATCATCTTAAAAATAAATGAGAGCACAACAGTAAATCATCTCAATATAGAAGCATAAATATTTTGTAAACTATACAATTATAACACAAATATAGAATTATAAATAAAGAAAACAAATATTATGTAAAAAAACTGTACCTTAAGATCACATCCAGGGATCTTTTCATGCAGCATTTTTTTCAAATGTTTTCCATAGCCGGATTTAAACGTGCCATTGTCACACTTCCAAGAAGTAGTTGTAAGCTCTACCAAATAATCAACTAATTTTGTATCTTCATGTGGCATCCATTGATGCTTAGTTTACTTTGAATTAAGTCGAGTATTCTCTTCCATTTTCTATAGAAGCTTTGATATAAAAATAAGATGGAATAATAAATCTCTGTCTAGAAACAAACAAATGTATAAAAGCATATATTTCTCCTAATGCTAGCAAGCTGAATTAATACTCATACATGTTACTATTTTATAAATAATAACATAATTGTTTTCTAATTAATCAGTAAAGTGTTACTATCTAGTATCTAATACAATTGGTATAGAAAACTACAATTTAATATCAGGAAGTTCTCAATTGAAGCATATTTTATTGCTTGTTTGGTTTTATGGTATCAATCATAAACTCTCATTTAGAGTAGGTGACATGATTCTTAAACTAATTTTGTTTTGATTAATTTTAATCAAACATTTGCATCTAAATCCCTGCTTGAGAAGTGTAAAGAGGCCATCATAAAATGTAACTCTATTTTGGAAAACTAGTTTCATGGTAAGTTTAAAATGCATGATACTTAACCAAAATCAATTGCAAGTTTCTTAACATAAAATCTAATACAAAACAAGCTTTTGCTCCAGCTCATGTTCACAAAATCAATTCCAAACAAAACAATATTTTACAAAAGAAACTACAAAGATATACTATATAACATGCAATATGGCCTTCATATCAAGTTGTCAACACTAAGTTAAAAGAGGTTTTTGAGAAGAAGCCTACCTCAGAACCCTTAAATTTGATATACTTCACTTGATTTAATTGTATGAGAAGTAGAAAAGCATGAAGTCCTGTTTGTGTGTCCTTCTCACATTTCCACAGAGTGATATCAGCAAAAGCATTATGAGCAGACAGTGGATCTACAGTGTAATACACTATGATATAAAACCATAAGCACAGTATCTGAATCTTTTCAAATGTGAAGCAGAAACATAGATCGGACAGCTACTTGGCTTATAAGATGCAGATTTAGCTTCTTGTTTCATGAAAAAACTAAAGAATACCACAACCAATAACCTTTTACACCATGGAAACTAATTTTCAATATGAAACTAATGGCAATATCATGGCTAATCAAATGTTCTTGAAACATCAAAGTAGCAAAGAAGTTATGCATCAGAACAAGACAAAGAAAGAAACATTAACAAATTCAAAAGATCAAAATTCAGCAATTATTATATAAGATTCAAAGAAAACGGCAACAAACATAAAGTGATCTTCAAGTTTTGTTCAAGAGCTGAAACTATACAACAGAAGCAGTTAATAAACTAGGCAGAAAACAAATCATCAAATCATCAAAATCAGTGACAACAAGCTTAAACTCTTTATTTGAGGCAAATCATCAAACATGATGTTTGCATGCAACATAATCACAAAGAGCATCTAAGAAATCAAGCAAAATAGAAAATAAATAATCAAATTAGCAGTCTATTGCAGAAAATTAGTGTAATATGACGTAGAAAGCATAAAAAAACCCAAACATTAATGAGAGATTCGAAGAAATTCAAAGAGAATTCGCAGAGAGAAGCAATGCGAACATGAAATCGAAGAAGAGAAGGAGACCAGTCTTTCATTTAGGGTAACGGTGGCGCCGGCGCAGCTCCGGTGGGGGTGGCGTTGGTGAAGTCTCACTGATTTGGGGATAAAAACAAAGCTCTGCTAGGGTTTCGCCATTTCCTTCTTCAGAGAGAAATGAAGAAGCTGAAATCTGTATTAAATAGCAGGGATAATTTAGTCTTTTTGTTTCATTATATACATTTCATTCCCATTGGAATGAAAGATAACCAGGGAAGAGATGGGAATTAAATTGGTGGTAATTCAATTCCTTGGAATAAAATATACCCAGGAATGATTTTTTAGATCTTGAACCAAACATGGAAATAAATCATTCCCATCTCAGAATTCCTGGGAATATACTTGCATTCCCTCCAACCACACACCCCTAAGGGTTAACCAAGAGACGGAAAGATGGAAGGAATTATACTTTGTTCTTCTAAGGTTCTTAGTAAAAATATATTACTTTATACTATCGGGTCGTTGAGGACTGTTACTAGATTAGAACCTTGATTAGTAAATTTAGTATAACTAATTTACTACCCGCTTAGTATTGAACCTATGGGGTCACACACTAAGGAGTGTTCTAATCTTTGCTATAAAATTATTTAATTATTATTTTGATTTGATCAAATAAATAATTATATTAATTTAAAATAGAATATTATTATATTCTTTGCTAGCACCAAGAATATAATAATAGTATGATAATTGAGAATATTAAATGAGATTTGAGAATAATTAGTTATTCTATTTCTAAATTTGGATGAGATCTTAACTAATTCTATTTTAAGTTGAATTATGATATAATTCATAAATTTGAAGGATTCAGATTTAGAATTTCAAGATAAGATTTAAATTTGAATTGAGATTCAAATTTAAAATCAGTAACAAATCTCATACTATATATATGTATGCCAAGAGTACAGGAAATAGAAGAGAATAAAAACACGAGTTTATTCCTTTATCTCTACACACATAAACTTATGTGAGCCTAATTCTTGGAGAAGAGTTTTATGGCATGCAAAGAGTTGCAAGAGGTTTGTCAATTTAGATCAGATGTCCATTGGTCAAGGAGTTGACAGCAAAGGTTGGTCTCAGTGTGGATACGCATAGCGCCTTCGTATAATCAAAGGAGAAAGTGATTTTTACTAGCGTACACATAGGTATTTAGATCTGATCTATATATTGTTTATTATTGGAATAAAGTTTAAGCACAAAATAGATCTTTAGGATTACTTTATTTGTAAAACCCGGTCAAACTGTAATTAATTAAATAATAAATTAATAGGTGCAAATATGGTTAGAAAATTTATCAATCGGAATTTGATAATTTAAATGTGATATTTGGACTTAGTAGATTTTTCTGAGTCGGAAAACATAGTTTTCTGCGTAAGAATGCGCACTGGAATTTTGACCGGCAGTACCGGTTGAGATCTGTCTGGTACTGTAGTTGAGAAAATTGATTATAAGTAAATAAGGTTAAGAAATTAGGATTTATAATTTGGGAAGATAGAAATATTCAAAATACGATTTAAAACTCTAATCTTAAAGGTTTTGACCCAAAATGAGCCAACGGGCAAAAATAAGTGAATCGGGCCCAAGACCCAACATATATAAGCATTAGTTATGAGCATTTCAGCTCATTTTACCCTAAAGAAAGGGTGTGAGGCGCAGCTATGATAAAGAGAGGAAGAAGAGAGAAAATCCTATCTCCATCAAACTTTAAATCACTATAACTTTCTCTCCGGAACTCCGATTGACGAGCCGTTTGCGGTCACACATTGCTCTTCTTATCCTCTTTGATTCTATCTAGTTATTATGGTGAGTATCCTATTCATCTTTGCCCAGTTTTCGAAATTCCCTACTGTTACACGTTTTTGGTAGTTAGTGTTAAAATCTTGTGATTTTGGTTGTTTAGGGATACTCTAACATGGATTCTAAGTGGGTTCTATCCCTATTTCATATGGACTGAGGTAAGAAGTACTCAAACTCTTGTAATTTTTAATTTCATGAACCCTAGGTTGATTATAAGTGTGAAAATTGATTATGTTAGAGTATTGGGTGATTTTGGTGCATAATTGGAAGATTGGTGTTGCTTGTGGAGCTTTGGTGAAGCGTGGAGCTAAGGGTTGATGGAGACTCTCAAGAAGAAGCTCAATTATTTTGGCTACAAGAGGTACGATTTAAGTTTCATTTAAGTACCGTGTGGTGTGATGAGAATTTCTAGGCTAGATGCCCCTAGGATTAAGTTTGAATTGTGTAAATGGTTGGTGCTAATATGCATAGTTGATATGTAATGTGAATTAATGATTGAGTTGAGAATTGTGTGGATTTGTATGTATGGTGTGTTGAGAATTTGATGAATTGGATAATGAATATTGGTTTGTAGAATATGCATTTAAATTGTGAATTTGGGCCGGAGGCCGTGGATTTTGGGTCGGAGGCCGGAATGAGGTAAGGAAGGTAAGTTGATGTGTGTATTGTGTGATGATATAAGAGATTGGATGGACTTTAGATATTGAATGTGTGAATAATTGGTTTGATTATTGAATAATAGGTTTTGAGGAATTGAGGTGAGGAATTTGATAGTTTTGGGTGAAATTGTATAAATGATGTAGGTTTGGTTTTAGTTGAGTGTAATTATGTGTATGTGGTTGGGTTGTGGTCATTTGGATGAGTGGAAATGAATTGGCTTGTGAACATTGGAAAAATTGGTGATTTCTAGTTTTGCGTAAAAACTGATTTTTGACCAACTTGGTGTTTCGTAACTCAGTCCACGGATTTTGGAATTCTTTAAAATTGGATTTTTATGGAAGTTTATTCAAGGATCTTTTCAACGGTTCAGAAATGGTTGAAAAAAGAATTTTGTTGAAGAAGTTATGTGTGTTGGAAGTTTGGGATTTGAAAATGTAATTCTGCAGCTTTTTAACTTAGTAAAAATTTCGGAAAATTGTGCTTCCACGCGCACGCGTCAGTCTCGATTTTTACTCACCCACGCGTCGCTGCACTGATGCGAATGCTCCATAGAAAATCCCGAGAGTTGCGCGGGTACTGTGCCGGTTTTGTGCGAGGAGCACAAAACGCACCCACGCGTACGCGTCGCTCTGCTTTTCTGACTACCACGCGTACGCATGGGCGACGCGCACGCGTTACTTTGTTTTTCTGACTTCCACGTGTGTGCGTGGGCGACGCACACGCGTGATGCCGTTTTCGGCAAAAGGTTGATTTTGATTTTTTCAAAGCCGAATTTCAGACTTCTAAGCCTCCATTTTCATCCTCTAAGTGCTAAGTCTTTATAGTATGTCTAGTAATGAAAAGAAGCTAGGACATGTGGCAACTTGTGGATGAAGTAAAGAGAGAATCAATGAGGAATGATGAGTAATGATGATTGTATGAGTTGCTGAGGGTGATGATGGAAGTGCGGTGTATACCGTGAGCCAAAAGGATGTATTTAATAATGATTATTGGCTGGTTTTGGGTTATGTTATGAGTCGGATGGCTATGATAAATATTGATTTATGGCTGGAAATGAAAATATGGCTTTGAATGATTATTTTATCTTGAGCTCTCTTTTTCGAAAGTGCAACCCCAGAGAGATGAAGGAAGGTGAGGATCCCCTTCCTTATTCCTCATGGTATTGTAAAATTGGCCCCAGCGAGATGGTGGGAGGTTAGGATCCCCTCCTTGGTTTCTCTTGGGCATATGAGAACGTACCTCCTGGGTAGATGCAAGGGTTGTGGTTGTGCCGCACTTGCTCCAGGTTGGTTAGTATAGAGGCTCCCCGGATAGACGGAAGGGTTGTGGTTCATTCCACTTGCTCCGGGTATGAGATTGTGATGCTTGGGTAGTAGCGGCAGTAGTGGTGACTCCACTCGCTCCAAGTTGAGTTTTTAAACACCTGCCTGGGTAGATGCAGTGACTTTGGTCCACTTGCTCCGGGATGTGGTGAGATATATCTGCTTGGGTAGAAGTAGTGGTATTGGTCCACTTGCTCTGAAATGTGGTGAGATATACCTGCCTAGGTAGATGCAGTGGCATTGATCCACTTGCTCCAGGTTTGGTTTGCAACTCCTGGGGTAGATGTAGTGGTTAGCCCCCGCTTGCTCCCAGTCGAGTATGATTTGAGATTGAAACTATCTGAGTCTCGGATTTCCTTGGGTAGATGCAGTGGGCCGGCTATACTTGCTCCAGGTCGAGATTCGAGATTTTGCTGACCCTATGTCGTAAGTGTGGCCGGACACTGTGAAAGTTCCAGATGAGCTCGCCCCCGTGAATAAACACCAGTGTGGGTGTTATGTGATTGTGATTATGATTGTGAATAACTCGAATTGGGGATGCACAACAGAGGGACAGTCCAATGGTTAGCTACCAGGACTTGTCGGGTTGACTTTATAACTGACAGATGAGACTCATCAGCCATAGGGCAGGCATACATCATTTGCATATGTTTGAATTGTTTGGGTTTGCCTATTTGTTTTGGATTGCTATATCATATATGCTATGTGACCTGATTATGTGCTACTTGTTCTACTTTAATTGTGTATTACTTGCCTGTATTGCTTGTGTTTATACAACTGAGAGGTCCCTCATGCTGGTGTCGGTGGACGCTGAGGGCTGTTCTTGACGAGATGAATTGATGATATAATTGAATAATGATGATGATTATTGAATGAGGAAATTGAGCTCCCTGGGTAGATGCAGTGAAATAATTTCACTTGCTCTGGGTGAGGATATGAGGTAACGCTATAGAATTGCTGAGACCAAATAACTGGTGATAGTTTGGCTTATTATTCTAATTCTGATTTGTTGGAGAGTTAGAAAGTTAGGAAGCATGAAAGATATGAATTAGATTTAGCATTCCCTTATGACAGTTGCCTGTTTATGGACTAGTGAGAACATAGGGTGAATATTTGGTAAAAAGAAGTTTAGGATGCTTAGTGAGTTTTTATTGAAATGTATTGTATTTATTTGGCACTTTTACTGTACTGGGAACCCATAGGCCGGGGGTTCTCATTCCGTATATGATGCGTGAGCATCTTTCCTATCTTTTCCTAGTGAATTTGCATTTAATTTGTTGAGTTTAATTAAGAATTAATTATCTTTTAGCCACTATGGATGCTACTTTGAGTCTTGTGCAATTCTGTTTATTTTAGGTAGCATTTGGTTGGATTTGATGAAGCTTCCGCAGAAAAAGAGAAGAAGGCTATATAGGGCAGGAATAGCTTAGAGGATGGAGAGGAAGCTTGCACAAATGGAATCAGCACAAGAATTAAAGGAGATGACAACGAGGAGCGACGCGTGCGCGTACCTGACGCGTACGCGTGAAAAGCGAAGTTGCACAGCAACGTGTGCGTGTACCTGACGCGTACGCGTGACACGCGAAGAAGACCATCGATGCGTACGCGTGACTGACGCGTACGCGTGACATGCGCCACGTGCAGAGAACGCAGAAAATGCTAATTTTAATTCTGATTTAAACTTTATTTTTTATTTAAAAATAGGAAAAGATATTATTTAGTTTTAGAAGATAGATTTTAAATTAATTAGGATTAGATATAAAAAGAAGAAACTTCTCTTTTGGAGATTATTCCACCTCATTCCAATTTACAGTTTAAGAGAATCCTAGTTTCCACTCTGAACCATGAGCAACTAAACCTCCACTGTTAAGGTTAGGAGCTCTGTCTATTGTATGGATTGATTCTATTATTTTCCTATTTTAATTCATGTACTGATTTATATTTCAAGAATTATTTTCGTTCTTTATCTTATAAATTTGGGTGGAACGGAAGTATGACACTCTTTCTAATTGTGTTCTTGTATAACTTGGAAAAACTCTTTACTTGAGCAACAGCTTGAAAACAATTTCTCATAAATTTCTAATTATTTGGACTTAACGGGATACGTGACATATAATCCTCTTATATTTGGGTAATTAGGATTTCTGTGGCATATAAACTAGAATTGAACTTCACCCTCTAATTGGAATTAAGTGACCAAGGAATTGGCGGTTGATGAATTTTATAGGAGACTAGAAAGGTCTAAGGAATTAGGGTCTAGTCATATATAGTTTGCCATGAATTAAATCTTGCGTGATTAAAATAGTTAATAAGAAAAGTCAATCCAGAAAATAGATAACTTTGAAACCTTAACTGTTTCTTCATACTTTATTCCCAACTTATTTATTCGCCTGTCTTTAATTTAATGCTTTTTGAACTCTCAAACACTATTTTCTATTTGCCTAACTAAGTAAATCATTTAACCATTGTTGCTTAGTCTATCAATCCTTGTGGGATCGACCCTCACTCACCTGAGGTATTACTTGGTACGACCCGGTGCACTTGCCGGTTAGTTTGTGGTTATAAATTCCGCACCAGTATATATCTCTTGTTTTTCAGATACAGGTCCAGGTGCTCAGAAGTGAGCTGTGGTTCATCTGAGAGATGGCGATGATTTTTATATCTCTACTTTATATTTTGCTTAGAATCTCTCCACCTTTACTTTGAAAAGCTTATATTATGTATTGAACTCTTTTGAACTTGCCTATAGATGCTCTTATATTTCTTTTGTGAGAGATTAGGAGTTTCTGATGTCAACTACTGTTATACTGTACCCTAGCCGGCCTAAATTTCGCCGATCGCGACTAGTGGCTATTTACTTATGTTATATATCTATATACTGTCTTTCTCTTATTCTCCTTTATGCCTTTATCTGTACATCGCTTTTGACTTCACGCTTTATCTTTTAGTTGTCGAAACGTGAGTGATATGACTTCGCGATTTTATTTTTACTCTTTTCAGGCTTCTCGATTAATACCCCTTTCTATTTTACTTATAAATATGTATTAAAAATCCACCTGAGAGTCGTACCACCGTAATATCATTGACTTATGACTCGAGCATAAAAATTTGAATATTAGGGTGTTACATTATTAGTTTCGCTACGTGTTATGAATAACAAGGTAATCCTTCATAAGAATACTTGGATGGAGTTCATTTCTAAAAAGATTTGTTTTAAACCAAAACAAATCTCATATCTAATTTCATGAGATGTATATTTGAAGTAAAATAAAAATGCTATATGCAAATAAAAAAATTATTAAATTCGTTATTTTATATATATAGTTTATTATTATTTTTTAAAGATAGAATTGTATTGTTTTAAAATGAAAAAAAATATAGTTGTCCAATATAGGATTACATATAGCAAAAGGAGATCTTCTATAGCTCACTAACAAGTGAAAAGAAATAAAATATTAATACTTTAAAAATAGAGTAAATCATAAAAAATATATTCGAATAATTTTGTCGCTGACAAAAATGCATTCGATTTGTTATTGACAAAATGTCCTTAAATAATTTAAAAATGCGACAAAAATGCCCAATTATTAAATATGTATTTGTTAATTGAAAATATTTTCGATTAAGGTAAGTTGGTTCGAGGTAGTGAAAAGGTCGATTGAGATGTGAGCTGTTGTCGAAGAGATGCACGTGCAGGCATCGGTTGAAGGTACTTGACACGAATTCGATTTCAGACACTTTACCAAATCGAACGGGTTTAGTCAAATAAGTATTCGAAAGGAGAAATCGAATAGTTGTTCGAATAGCAGATCGAGCAGTTACATAAGTAGAGAAGTTGGAAGCTTTCATGCGAGGAATTTATGGGTAACGTCTATTAGCAAAAGAGCGGAAACGGTTACTTGTGAGTGCGCGGACAAGATTATGTTATGTAATTAATAATCGGTTATAGAAGTAGGCTATAAATACTAGAAAGTTTTAAGGAATAAAGGTTGGAACTTCGTTTCAAAAATTTCTCACGTACTCTCACATCCCAGCGACTTTCTGAGTTTGCCTCGAGTTAATTATCTGTAGGGTTCCTTCCATTTGTCTTTATTTTCAATTTATAATTCCAGTAAAATTTACCTTTCAAGCAAGTTTATCTTTCAAGCTAATTTATCTTTGAAGCATCCTTTAATTTCCATGTCCAATTTACATTTCAGTAAATTTAATTTTCAAGTCAAAGCCCTTTGATCCAGTCGAAGGCACTTCTACCGCTTTATTTAAATTTCAACGCAATCTTTCCGATTTCAGTTAATTTACTTTTTTGAAAACTTCATTTTTCATTCCTTTTGTTCTTTTACAAATTTTGATTTATATTTCATTTCTATACTCGTCTAATCAAAGACGCTTTGATGCACTTATAGAAAACTGGTAGCTGCAAAAGAGGAGTTGGTTTCACTCCCAGACCATTAGAATTGAACCACCATTAATTTGCTAAAAAATGACAAAACAAATTGGCACGCCCAGTGGGACAGTCATAAATTGAAGTGTGTCAAAAAGTTTTTATATCATTTGATGTATGCGATTGAGAAGTGGAAAAATCATTCACATGGCTGATGAATTGTCAAATGTGAATGGTGGTTCCTCCACCAATGATAGCATACTAGTAATTGTGCAACAAGCGGACGTGACTTCACGTTCGAAAGGTGTAATTGGAAGTGAAAGCATAGCGGTTACCACTGCGCAAACTAAAAGTGTAGGATGTAACATTTGTCCACGTGGTCATTTACCACCTCCTCTAATAACTACCGGTTGGCCCCCTTATGGCCTTGCTCCCGGTTATACTCCACCGGTGGGTAGTTTTATTCCTCCTGTTCGATTTGGGAGTGTAAATGGAGGAAATAATTCTCAAAATCCACAACAACATTCCAAGTATTCTTGTGATTATAATGTGGGCTCTACTTCGAATACTGCTAATTCGATGGCAGCATATCGACAGCAAGTAGAGGAAAGTCATCATGACTTAGTCAATTTGCTGACTCAATAAATGACCACAATTATGAATCCAACGATGGCTAATCACGAATCGAAATTCGAATGTCTTGCTAGACAAGTCAAAAGAATCGCTCGAATCGTAGATTATGAGGAAGGTGAGGCATGATGCCAGGGGAAATAATGAAGGATTCAAAAATATTTTTCAAAATGAGAACAATATTTTGAACAGAGAAAATCCTCATATAGTTCTCCGTGGACAAGATGCTGATGAGGTTCTAGCCAGATTACGTGTTAATCATGGTGGTAAACGTTATCAAGTCACAAGAATTATGGAGGAAGTACTCAATCAAGTTGGCTTGAATGTTAGGTTTATGAATCGGCCTCATTTTGTCTCTGCTTTTCCTCAAGTTGTTCAAATGGCTGAAGTGCCAAGAGGGGTGAAAAATCCAAAGATAATCACAAAATTTGCAGGGGAAGTTGGAGAATCAATCACTGAACATGTTGCTCGATATTTGGTTGAGATTGAAAATTTAGCCAATGATAAGAATTTGAAAATGAAGTTTTTTCCTTCTTCGTTAACGAAGAACGCGTTTACTTGGTTTTCGAATCTCAGACCAAATTCGATAACAACATGGAATCAGTTAGAAACTGCTTTTCATGCTCAATTTTATCGAGGGAAAATGAATGTGGCAGTTACTGATCTAGTTGCTTTGATACGTGAAGATGGTGAAGCCATTGATGATTATATGATACGTTTCAAAAATGCTAGAAGCAGATGCTATGTGTCATTACCCGAGAGTGAAGTTTTGAAAATAGCAATTATGGGGCTAGGGTTTTATATGCGCCGAAAGTTGCTTAATGTGTATATCCCCGATTTGGCCCATTTGGCTGAAAAGGTCCGTCAAACCGAACTCATGAAAAAGGAGAAGGAGAAATATAGGAGTGAGCAAAGATCAAAGAGTAAAGCTTTTACTCGAAAAGAAAAAAGTTGCTTATGTAACTATGGAGTCCTTAGAGGAGGAACTCGATTTCGAGGCAGAAATCGATTTGGCTGAACTTAAGAAGGGCCCTTCATATGTTTGTTCTTTACTGAAAAAGCTTCCTAGTAATGAAAAGTTGAATGATTCAAAACTAAAAAGTGGAAAGAAATACAATTTTGATATTTCAAAATCTAATAAGATTTTCGATGTGTTGGTCAAAGATAAACAGTTAATTCTGCCTGAGGGTAGAACTTTACTTTTGGTGAAAGATTTGAAAGGGAAACCTTATTGTAAATTTTACCAAGCAACCAGTCATTCGACTAATAGTTGCGTTCGTTCCAGGGACTTAATTCACGAAGCTATTATGGAGGGACGCTTGAAGTTTGACGATGGTAAGAAAGAAATGAAGGTTGATACTAATCCCTTCGATGTCGATGCCAGCTTTGTCGAACCATATTTCAGAGTAAATATGGTTGGCATGTCTTACGACTTTGACGTGGCTCATGATGATTTTGAGTCACAAGTTCGATCTGTGTACCCTCGAGCAGGAGATGGCTTGCTCAATTTTTTGGTACAGCAGAAGATTAAAGATCGTGATGTGTCTTTATGCCCACGATGTAACGCTGTGTTTGATGCTGAAGCAGCGGAAATTTTTGAGAAAGAAAGAATGAAGAAAGAATTGGTTCATAGAGAAGAGCAGGCGCGCCAAAGGCAGCCGATTCGGCATGTTAAGGGTCAAAGCTTTAAGACCCTTCAGCAAAATATGGTTGCACCATTGAGTCGGTCTCAAGCTATTGGCGTGCAATGGATTCAGAACTATCAGGAGTTCCAGAATGGAGACGCCCTCTATCGAAGGAACCCACAGTGGGGACATCGAGGACCTCATCAAAATCAAATTCCCTATTATCGTGGTTGAGCCAGAGGATACCTCAGGGGTAGGGGTAGAAGAAGTGTTAATCAAAACAAGAAGCCTCAAGTAGATGTGAGCAAGGGGGCAACGCCTTCTGTACATTCCGGAATTGTTTTTCCTTCTGATGGAGAGACGTGCCCAAAGAAAATTCCATCTCCTGCAAAGATGGAGAAAGGCAAGGCGATAGCTCATTCTTCGGGGGTCGACGAAGGCAAGGAAGTTGATGTCGACGAGGAGTACTTCGAAGAAGGTGATGATGACATGGTTGGAATGATCTCAATTATTCCAACTGACTATCTGGGGGAATATGAAGGTGACCCAGAGGAGGACTGTGATGTAGAAGCTGAAGAAGCTTTCTCCTTCATCCGATATGAGGATGAATCGGGCTATTTTCTGAGGCCTACTAAGAAACAAAAATCTCATCTCCGCCCACTCCATATTACCACTACTCTAAGTGGGATCAAAGTAAGCAAAGTTTTGATTGATGGGGGAGCAACAATAAGTCTCCTGCCTGAGAGGATGTTAATGAACGTGGGGAAGCACCCTGATGACTTGGTCCCCACAAATATTGCTGTAACGGACTTCAGTGGGGCTTCAACCCCAACAAAGGTTCTAGTTACTTTAAGTGTAAAATTTGGGTCCTCCAAACAAAATACTGTGTTCATGGTGGTGTCGTCAAAAGTAAGCTATAATGCTTTGTTGGGGCAAGACTGGATCCATGGCGTGGGGGCTGTACCTTCTACCGTGCATCAAAGTGTTCTTCTTTGGACAGAAGATGGCAAACCTGAAGTCATTAAAGCGGATTCGAACCTGTATATCGAACAGCTGCATGTTGACTTCAGAGTGTATAGCCCTAAATTGAAACCTTTAAATGTTGACAGGACGCTGAACTCTTACAATTGTGAAGGCTGTTACTTGTCTTCGGAGGGATTAACAATGAAACTGCATTACCCACAGTTGAATGTGAGCCCAACTGGCTGGGATTGTCTTTCTTAAGGGCTAGATGAAGGATTGCTCGGTTAACTAGGGTCGAAATGTTTCAGACTACCTGGTAACTTTAAACAGTTATTTAAGTAATTCTCTTTCTGTAGGAAATAAAAATGGTTCCTCTAATGAAGTGGAATCATTTAGGAATGCAAGTTCTTTAAGTGATTGTAGTAACTCAATGCTTTCTATCGAGTTTTGCCATGGTTTTCATTTTTCTTCTTTATGTAATCCAAGTGATGTTTCAAACCACACTGCTGATGTAGTGGTAGAAGTACATGGTATTGAAAATGAATTTAATGTTAATTTAATAAATGATCAAGCACATTCGATTCTCAATGAATCTGTTGATTTTTCTTTTGATTGCATCTATGATCTAGAACCTTTGGGTTTCGAAAAACATTCAGTAAAAGATTATGATCATTTCAAAGGTTTTGAATCTCAAGATCCCTTAGAAGAAATTAATCTGGGAACTCTTGATGATGTTCGAATTACATATATTTGTAAAGATCTTGTCGATCCTTTTCGAACAGACCTTTTCCATCTTTTGCATGAATTTAAAGATTGTTTTGCTTGGGATTATCATGAGATGCCTGGTCTCGATTGTTCTCTTGTAGAGCATCGATGAGCATTGAAACCAAATGCTCGACCTGTAAAGCAAACCCCTCGTTGTTTTGCTTCGGAAATCAATCAAAATATTAAAGAAGAGATAAAACGCTTGATTAAAGGAAAATTTATTCAAACTGCACGATATGTGGAATGGTTTTCAAATATTGTTCCTGTGATGAAGAAGAATGGGAAGTTAAGAGTATGCATTGACTTTCGAGACTTGAATAATACTACTCCAAAGGATGAATATTTTATGCCAATTGCAGATATGTTGATTGATTCTGCAGCGGGAAACAAAATTTTAAGTTTTATGGATGGTTATTCAGGATATAACCAAATCTTCATTACAGAAGATGATGTGTCCAAAACTGCCTTTCGTTGTCCTAGGGCGTTAGGTACTTATGAATGGGTAGTTATGCCTTTTGGTTTGAAAAATGCTGGTGCTATTTATCAACGAGCAATGAATGCTATATTCCATGAGTTTATTAGAAAATTCATGGAGGTATATATCGATGACGTCATGGTCAAATCGATTTCGGTGAATCAACATATTGATCACCTACGAAAAGCATTTGTCACCATGAGGAAGAAGGGATTAAAAATGAATTCTTTAAAATGTCCTTTTGGGGTGTCGGCTGAAAACTTCCTAGGTTTTGTTATTCATAAAAAGGGAATTGCAATCGATAAAAACAAAGCAGATGCAATATTGGCATTATCTGCACCCAAATCGAAAAAAGAAGTGCAATCCTTCCTAGGAAAGGTGAATTACCTTAGAAGGTTCATTTCGAATCTTTCTGATCGAAATCGAGTGTTTGCACCTTTAGTGAAACTAAAGAATGACTCACAGTTCGAATGGACGGATAAGCATCAATTGGCCTTCGATTCGATCAAGGCCTATTTATCTAAGGCTCTAATTATGGCAAATGTTCACCCACATGAGCCCCTAAAATTATACGTTGCGGCATCTATAAACACAATTGGATGTATGTTAGCCCAAGATGATGAGAATGGGCATGAATGGACTGTTTATTACCTTAGTCAAATTTTGACTGATATCGAGACAAAGTATTCCCCAATAGAGAAATTATGTTTGTCTTTATACTATGCATGTATGAAACTAAAATGTTATATGGTGGCTAAATCAGTGAAAGTTATAGCACAAACTGATCTCATTAAATATATGTTAAGTTTTCCAATGTTACGAGGACGTTTAGGGAAATGGATGCTTGCATTAACAGAGTTTGATTTACAGTATGTCCCGGCCAAAGCTATGAAAGGCCAAGTCATTGCAGATTTTTTTGTTGATAATTCGAATAATCTGAATGACCAGGGGGCAAGTGTAATCGATATAGTAGTCGATTATTGGAAGTTGTATTTTGATGGATCGAAGCACAAAGATGGTGTAGGGGTTGGAATTCTTATTATCTCACCAGAAGGGATTCCATCAGAATTTTTTTTCGAATTAAAATATCCTTGCTCAAATAATGTGGCAGAGTACAAAGCTTTGATTCTGGGTCTCAAAATATTAATTAGTAAAGGGGCTTTGGAAGTCCAAATATTAGGGGATTCCCAGTTAGTTTTAAAGCAGTTATCGAAGGAGTTTAAATGCAATAATGAGAAGTTGAAAAAGTATTTAACAACTGCTTGGGAGTTGTTAACCTCCTTTTGAAAAGTTTCTCTGGTCTACATCCCGAGGATTCATAATGAAATTGCTAATGAACTAGCCCAAATTGCTTTGAGATATAAAATCAGTCCAGAAACTCTTAAAAAATTGGCTAGTATCCATCAAGTATTAGTGCCTGCGAATGAAAGAGAGGCTTTAGGCATAGATGAATGGGAAGATGATGATTAGAGAAAGCCTATTATTGAGTATTTAAAGAATTCCAGTATCCCAGTCGATAGAAAGATAAAATTGCGAGCAATAAATTTTGTCTTAATGGATGATGAATTGTATAAGAAAGGAATTGATGGGAGTTTGCCGAGGTGTTTAGGCCGAGATGAGCAAAATATTGCTCTGGGTGAAGTCCATAAAGAAATATGTGGGGCTCATCAGGCTGGAAAGAAGATGAAATGGGTGTTATATTGCAATTATTTGTATTGGCCAATTATGATCAAAGATTGTATTGAATATACAAAGGCATGTCAGGAGTGTCAAAAGCATGGTTCGATACAACAGATCCCAGCATCTGAGTTGCATTCGATCATAAAACCGTGGCCATTTGTTATATCAAAAATAATATTTTCGATAAAGATATTATTGAACTCTTTGACAAGCCAATGTTCGACAAGAATAGGCTTCGATCATTCCCAAGTGTCAAAAAATATTTCGATCAACGTCCAAATACATGTTAGAATTAACTTTGAATTGAAGCCAATTAGGTACTCCTTTAAGTACTTTTTATTAATCGATTGACACAAATGTAGAAATCGAAGAGGCAGACTCGACGGAGGTCAGCTGTATTGAAGAAGAGGTTACTGGTGTCGAAGATGGTAGACAAAAAACCGAATCGAAGGCAAAAGTTTCAATCTCTAAAGCAATTTTTTGGTTGAAAAAAGAAGTGAAGATTAACCACATAGGATTCATCGAGGATGGTCAATTGATGAAGGGGCGGATTTTAATCGACTAAGACTCGTAAAAAAAGAGCGAAGCAATCGAAGAAGTGAAAAAGTTAATAAGTGAAGATGGTTAGTGGCAGTTACATATGGCACTCAAGGAGAGAGGGAAAAGTTATTCAAGGATTGACGCACGTGGAAGTTATATCTGAATATGATTGGTCGAAGACCTCTATAAATACGTGAAAGATTGAAAGAACAAAGGTTGGAATCTTTTCAGAGAAAACACTCATACTCACTCACATCCCTAGCGACTTTCTGAGTCAGTCAAGAGTCTTTTTTTTAAGAGTTCCTTCCATGTCTTTACTTTTCATTTAAATTCTCTACAACTTTCCTTTTCATGCAATTTATCTTCTTTGCAATGTCATTTTAATTCCTTTAAATTCAGCAACTTTTATCCTTTCCAGTCTTTACCTTTCAATTTGTCCTTTATTTTTCCAAACACTTTTCCTTTATTTAATTTGATTTCCCTTTTATTCAAATCTTTTATGTTTTATTGTTCATTTTAAATTTCTGCAAAGCTTAGTTCCTTCTTCTTTGTCATTATCAAAGGCATGGATTTTGATGCAAATAAAACTGGTACTCACAAAGAGGAGTAAGTTTCACTCCCAGACTATTAGATATCGAACCACCATTGATTTGCTAAAAATTGACAAAATAAATTGGCACGCCTGGTGGGACAGTTTTAAAATTTAATTGTGTCAAAATTTATTGCTTTCAACTATTGCATTGTGCATGCAGTGTTGATATTTGGTGCATGCGAAGTGATAGATTTGTTACCATGACTGACGAAGTTTCAAATGGCAATGCAGAAACAAGTAATAATGCCCCAATAACTGCTACACAAATTTCTGCAAATTTGATTCCGCATGCAGAGTATAATTCTGGGAGAATATTGCAGTTATTGATGTAAGTGTTGGTGGTAGTAGGCAAAATTCACGCCCTAGGATCACCCAGTGCAGAATCAATCGCAAGTAACTGCAGGTTGGCTTCCATTTGGCCTTCCTCCTGGCTATACGCCTCCTATGGGCAGTTACACATTTCCAATCAGATTTGGAAATGTGTCAGGTACGGTTTCTAACTAACCTTCTTTCTCATATCCCGACGTTAATCGAGATTACCAAGTGGGCTCCTCGTCGAATAATTCAGGATCGATGGCTGAGTTTCGACAATATATTGACGAAAGCCATCATGATTTAGTCAACATGTTGACTCACCAGATGACTACTATTCTGAATCCTATCCTGGCTGACAATGAGTCAAAATATGATCGACTGGTTAAACAAGTCGAGATAATTGCTCAAACTATCGATTATGATGAGGGGCAGTCTATTCCCCAAGATTTGGTAGTAGACCAGGAGAACGTAGCATATAATGAGGAGAATGTATTTAACAATCCTGAAAGGGAAGAAAATATCCCTTATCTCATTTGACGAGATCAAAATGCTGATGAATTTTTTAATAGACTTCACACACAACGTGGATATCATTACCAGGTGACAAGGATTGTCGAGGATGTCCTTAATGGAATGGGTATCAATGTGGGTTTCATGCATCAACCATATTTTATTTCTGCTTTTCCTTTTGCAGTGCAAATGACAGAAGTGCCAATGGGTGTAAAAAATTCCAAAATAATTACAAAATTTGCAGGAGAGGCTGGAGAGTCAATTGTCGAGCATATAGCTCGCTATATGGTCGAATTAGGAAATTTGACAGATAACGAAAACCTGAGAATAAAGTTTTTTCCTGCTTCATTAACAAAAAATGCTTTTACTTGGTTTTCAAATCTGAGACCCGGTTCGATTTTAACGTGGGCACAATTGAAAAATACTTTTCATGCTCAATTTTATAGAGCAGAATTGAATGTCTCATTGACAGATTTGCTTGCAATAGAACGAGATGATGGAGAATTGATAGATGACTATATAATTTGATTCAAAAATTCTCACAATCGATGTTATGTGCTGGTCACTGAAAGCGAGATCGTCAAAATAGCCAACAAAATTCTTGGCTTGTATATGCGTCAAAAATTACTCAATATGCATATTCCTGATTTAGCCTATTTGGCTGAGAGAGTTCGACAAGTTGAAAAAATAAAATAAGAAAAGAAGAAAGAAAGAGAAATGGTTGAATATGAGTTTGTCGAAAACAATATTCAATGATGATAAGTATTTTTGCTTTTGTCCATCAAGCAAAAAAAAATCATCATCAAAAATAATATTTTCGACAAGATATTGTTGAATTTTTCGACAAGCCAATGTTCGACAAATTCAAACTTTATCAAGTTATAGATGCATATTGGAATACTTTGGAAGGATTTGCGTACTCTGTTAAGGTATGTACAAGTATGTCTGTGAAAAGAAGTTCTTGAGAAGCGATTATTGGCAGTTATTAGATATAACTGTGGAAAAGAGAAAAAAAAATTTTATTCAACTTTGAAACTCTATAAAGTTGATCAAATTTCAGATGAGAAAAAGCTTCTCTGTTCATTTTGGAAATTGTGAAGTTGGAAATTTAAAAAAAAAATTGATTATAATATTTTCAAATCATCAAATATGACAAGTCTTGGACCACAATGATTCGAGAAGGAAAAGGAAAATTACCATGATTTGGGTAATATGTTGTCATAAAAAATTCGATGAGGTATCGAAAATGAATATGGTTGAAAATATTCAACAAAATGTTGAAGATCCAATAGTTCGACAAATAACCACTTTGCCTCAAGATGACGAAAACAAATACTTGGGGGCATTTCTTATATCGAAGATAATTTTTCTTCGATAGATTGAAAGAAGAAAGCATCGTTGAAATACGGGATATCGTTATCCATTTTATTATCCTTGACTCTTCAAGAATGACACGATGCTTCACTAATATTTTGTCATGTACTACATGAAAATATTTTTGAAAATTTGTACAATATATAAAGTTGATCAAACAATTATTTGGGGTCAGTTTTGAATTGGTCAAGCCATCGAAGACCAATTTCCATAAAAAAAGAGTAAACTAGACACTTAGGCTCAATTTTTTCAGAGTCCACAGGATAATTATTCACCTTCGTTTCGTCGATCCCATGCTATCGGGGTTGGATGGATCAAGAATTAGCAAGAGTTTGGTGAATGAGAAAATGAGAGAATACCGACCACAACACGCTCGATGTAGTTATTTTTTATCGAGGCCGTGGAAGAGATACCATTTTTCAAGATCGAATTGGTGGTAACCAAAGTGGTCAACAGTTGCGTCGTGTTCCTTCTATTTCGACCGATCGAGGTAAAGTAGTTGAAACTCCATTCCTAAAAATGGATTAACTATGTCGAGAAAAATTTTGAGGAAGAAGATGAAGAGGTGACTGGTACCATTGTCCAAAATATTGAATAATAGTAAGTATTTATACTTTCTTCCTTCTAGTCGAAAAAATAAATACTTAGGGAGCATTTGTTATATCGAAAATAATATTTTCGATAAAGATATTATAAAACTCTTTGACAAGCCAATGTTCTAGAAGAATAGGCTTCGATCATTCCCAAGTGTCAAAAAATATTTTGATCAACCTCCAAATACATGTTAGAATTAACTTTGAATTGGAGCCAATTAGGTACTCCTTTAAGTACTCTCTATTAATCAATTGACGCAAATATAGAAATCGAATAGGCAGACTCGAGGGAGGTCAGCTGTATCGAAGAAGAGGTTACTGGTGTCGAAGATGGTAGACAAAAAACCGAATCGAAGGCAAAAGTTTCAATCTCTAAAGCAATTTGTCAGTTGAAAAAAGAATTGAAGATTAACAACATAGGATTTATCGAGGATGGTCAATCGATGAAGGAGCGGATTTTAATCGACTAAGACTCGTCAAGAAAGAGAGAAGCAATTGAAGAAATGAAAAAGTTAATAAGTGAAGATGGTTAGTGGCAGTTACAGACGGCACTCAAGGAGAGAGGGAACAGTTATTCAAGGATTGACGCATGTGGAAGTTATATCTGAATATGATTGGTCGAAGACCTCTATAAATATGTGAAAGATCGAAGGAACAAAGGTTAGAACTTCATTTCAGAAATTACTCTCGCACTCTCACATCCCAGTGACTTTTTGAGTTTCCCTCGAGTTAATTATCTGTAGGGTTCCTTCCATTTGTCTTTATTTTCCATTGATAATTCTAGTAAACTTTACCTTTCAAGCAAGTTTATCTTTCAAGCTAATTTATCTTTCAAGCATCCTTTAATTTTCATGTCCAATTTACATTTCAGTAAATTTAGTTTTCAAGTCAAAGCCCTTTGATCCAGTTGAAGGCACCTCTACCGCTTTATTAAATTTCAACGCAATCTTTCCGATTTCAGTTAATTTACTTTTTTGAAAACTTCATTTTTCATTCCTTTTGTTCTTTTACAAATTTCTATTTATATTTCATTTCTATACCCGTCTAATCGAAGACTCTTTGATGCACTTATAGAAAACTGGTACCTGTAAAAGAGGAGTTGGTTTTGCTCCCAGAGCATTAGAATCGAACCACCATCGATTTGCTAAAAATCGACAAAACAAATTATGGGAAGATGATGATTGGAGAAAGCCTATTGCTGAGTATTTAAAGAATCCCGGTATCCCAGTTGATAGAAAGATAAAATTGCAAGCAATAAATTTTGTCTTAATGGCTGATGAATTGTATAAGAAAGGAATCGATGGGAGTTTGTCGAGGTGTTTAGGCCGAGATGAGCAAAATATTGCTCTAAGTGAAGTCCATAAAGGAATATGTGGGGCCCATCAGGCTGGAAAGAATATGAAATGGGTGTTATATCGCAATTATGTGTATTGGCCAACTATGATCAAAGATTGTATTGAATATGCAAAAGCATGTCAGGAGTGTCAAAAGCATGGTTCGATACAACAGATCCCAGCATCTGAGTTGCATTCGATCATAAAACCATAGCCATTTAGAGGATGGGCTTTGGATCTAATTGGATTAATTCACCATCCTTCATCGAAACAACATAAATTTATCTTGGTAGCAATCGATTATTTTACAAAGTGGGTTGAAGCAGTTCTCCTAATAGACGTTGGTCAAAATGAAATAATATGCTTCATTAAGGAACATATTATCCATCGATTTGGAATTCCCCAAACATTGAGTACTGATCAAGGGACTATGTTTACTAGTCAACGAATTAAGAATTTTGCAGCCTCGAGGAAATATCAATATGGTTACCTCAACTCCTTATTATGCACAGGCTAATGGGCAAGTAGAGGCAGCAAACAAAATCTTGATAAGTCTGATCAAGAAGCATATCAGGAATAGACCCTGAACATGGCATAAAACTTTAAGCCAAGTATTATGAGCTTATCGAAATTCACCAAGGGGGTCAACAAGTACTTCACCCTATAAATTAGTTTATGGCCATGATGCAATGCTACCACTAGAGATTAATTTGAATACTTTAAGAGTATCAAAACAAAACAATTTGCCAGTCGATGATTACTGGAATGCAATATTTGATGAGTTGAATGAATTAGATTCAGAGCGAATCTTGACACTTGAGAGTATGATTCGACAAAAAGAGGGTGTTGCTCGAAGTTATAATCGTCGAATAAGAGAAAAGTATTTCAGTATCGGTGAATTAGTTTTAAAAGTCATTTTGCCAATGAAAAAGAAATCAAAATTTCTTGGCAAATGATCCCATACTTGGGAAGGTCCTTTCCAAGTGATAGGATTGTATTCGGGAAATGCATATCGGATTAGAGATATCGAATCGGAAAATATAATTAACTCGATTAATAGGAAATACTTAAAGCAATATTTTTGTTTGCCAAATTGAAGTCAGGGTGCATAAGTCCGAAAGAAAGTAAAATTATTACAAATACTTAAATCTAAGAGGTATGAAGTGCCAGGAGTTTTGCCAAGTCTGAGCATAGCTTTACCCTTTTGTTGTCCAAAGTTGAAAGTACCTCAGTGGTGCACGAATTGTAAATCACACGTTTCACAACTCGTACCACTAACCAGCAAGTGCATTGGGTCGTCCAAGTAATACCTTACGTGAGTAAGGGTCGATCCCACGGAGATTGTCGACTTGAAGCAAGCTATGGTTATTTTGTAATTCTTAGTCAGGAAATTTATAATAAAAATTGTTGGATTTATGAAGAGTAATTAACATAAAATAAATAATACTTGCTATGTAGTAATGGAGAACAGATTGAGGTTTTGGAGATGCTCTGTCTTATGAATTTCTGCTTTTCTGTTGTCTTCTTCTTCACACACACAGGTTTCTTCCATGGCAAGCTGTATGTTGGTGGATCACTGTTGTCAATGGCTACCATCCGTCCTCTCAGTGAAAAAGGTCCATGTACAGGGCTAATCATCTGTCGGTTCTCACTTGTGCTGGAATAGGATCCATTGATCCTTTTGCGTCTGTCACTACGCCCAATACTTGTGAGTTTGAAACTCGTCACAGTCATCCCTTCCCAGGTCCTACTTAGAATACCACAGACAAGGTTTAGACGTTTCGGATCTCAGGAATGCTGCCAATTAATTCTAGCTTTTACCACGAAGACTCTAGATTCATGGAATTGAGCGCTCTGTTGTCAGGAGAGGCAATCAAACTCCTGAACCAGGAACCCAAGAGATATACACTCAAGCTATTGCAAATAGAATGTAAGTAGTTGTCAGGCACGCATTCATAGGTTGAAAATGATGATGAGTGTCACGGATCATCACATTCTTCAGGATTAAGTACGAGTGAATATCTTAGAACAGAAACAAGCGTGTTGAATAGAAAATAGAAGTAATTGCATTAATTCATCGAGACACAGCAGAGCTCCTCACCCCCAATCATGGAGTTTAGAGACTCATGCTGTAGAGATACAAGGTAAAACGTGAAAAATGTCATGAGATACAAAATAAATCTCTAAAAGTAGTTTTTATACTAAGCTAGTGACCTAGGTTTACAGGAATTGAGTAAACTAAGATAGATAGTGCAGAAATCCACTTCCGGGGCCCACTTAGTGTGTGCTTGGGCTGAGCATTAAAGCTTCCATGTGTAGAGACTTTATTTGGAGTTAAACGCCAGGTGGTAGCCTGTTTCTGGCGTTTAACTCTGGTTTGCAACCTGTTTCTGGCGTTTAACGCTAGAATAGGGTAAAGACTTAGCGTTAAATGCCAATTTGCATCATCAAAACTTGGGGAAAGTATGGACTATTATATATTTCTGGAAAGCCTTGAATGTCTACTTTCCAACGCAATTGAGAGCACGCCAATTGGGCTTCTGTAGCTCCAAAAAATCTATTTCGAGTGCAGGGAGGTCAGAATCCAACAGCATCTGCAGTCCTTTTTCAGCCTCTGAATCAGATTTTTGCTCAGGTCCCTTAATTTCAATCAGAAAATACCTGAAATCACAGAAAAATACACAAAATCATAGTAAAGTCCAGAAATATAATTTTTGCATAAAAACTAATAAAAATATACTAAAAAGTAGCTAGATTCTACTAAAAACTATATGAAAATACCCCCAAAAAGCGTATAAAATATTCGCTCATCACAACACCAAACTTAAACTGTTGCTTGTTCTCAAGCAACTAGATAAATAAAACAGGATAGAAAGAAAATCAAGAGGCAATAACATCTCAGAGTTTCATATGAAGCTCAAATTCTCATTAGATGAGCGGGGCTAGCAGCTTTTTGCTTCCGAACAGTTTTGGCACCTCCATTTATCCTTTGAAGTTCAGAATGATTGGCATCTATTGGAACTCAGAATTCAGATAGTGTTATTGACTCTCCTAGTTTAGTATGTTGATTCTTGAACACAGCTATTTTATGAGTCTTGGCCGTGGCCCTAAGCACTTTATTTTCCAGTATTACCACCGGATACATAAATGCCACAAACACATAACTGGGTGAACCTTTTCAGATTGTGACTTAGCTTTGCTAAAATCCCCAGTTAGAGGTGTCCAGAGTTCTTAAGCACACTCTTTTTGCTTTGGATCACGACTTTAACCGCTCAGTCTCAAATTCTTCACTTGACACCTTCACGCCACAAGCACATGGTTAGGGACAGCTTGGTTTAGCCGCTTAGGCCAGGATTTTATTCCTTTGGGCCCTCCTATCCATTAATGCTCAAAGCCTTGGATCCTTTTTTCCCTTGCCTTTTGGTTTAAAGGGTTACTGACTTTTTCTGCTTGTTTTTTCTTTTTTTTTTTCTTTTATTTTTGCAATTTTTTTTCACAAGCTTTGTTCTTCACTGCTTTTTCTTGCTTCAAGAATCAATTTCATGATTTTTCAGATTATCAATAATATTCCTCTTTTTCATCATTCTTCAAGAGCCAACAATTTTAACATTCATAAACAACAAATTCAAAAGACATATGCACTGTTCAAGCATTCATTCAGAAAACAAAAAGTATTGCCACCACATATAAATAATTTGAATTTTTCTTATTAAGAACTCGAAAATAAAATTGCTTCCTTATTCTAAAAATCTGCTATTTTATTCATGTTTAATGATGATAAGAAAGATAAATTATAACTTATTTGGGGCATAAAAATAAAAATAAAGATACTAATTAATACTACTCATATAACTTCTAAGGTAGATTTCTAATAGTAAAAGTTATCACAGAGTTAAGACTAAAATTAGGACTCAACAACCTTTATCTTGGGAGATGGATGCTCCTTTAATTTGTGGGGTGCTTGGCCCTTCAAGAGACAGCTTATGGCGCTTCAACTCCTGTAGCTCACGCCCTTGCTCCTCTTGTTCTTTCAGCAGTTTGCAGAGCATGCTATTTTGAACTTGCTGTTCTTCTTTCAGTTGATCCATAGCTTCTTGCAACTTGGTAACAGATGCTTCTAGGCGGGTCTAGTAGTCAATCTGAGGGATTTCTGGGAGGAACTCCTGTGCCCTCCTTTTGATGGAGTTATCCTGCACTTGTTGTCCTTCCATTAACTTTTTGGTGATTGGTTGCTCGACTGAGATATACTCATCCACTCCCATCTTCACCCCAGCATCTTTACATAGCAGAGAGATTAAGTTTGGGTAAGCCAATTTGGCGTCAGTGGAGTTCTTGTTTGCAATTGTGTAGAGCTCACAAGAAATCAGATGATGAATCTCCACTTCGTTTCCCAGCATAATGAAGTGGATCATTACTGCTCTTTTGACAGTGACTTTAGAGCGGTTGCTGGTGGGCAGTATAGAATGCCCAATGAAGTCCAACCAGCCCCTAGCAATTGGTTTGAGATCTCCTCTCTTGAGTTAATTTGGGACACCCTTTGTATTGGTTATCCATTTGGTTCCAGGGATGCATATGTCCTCTAGAACTTGGTCTAAGCGCTTATCAAATCTCACAATTCTCCTATTAAAGGATTCTGGATCATCTTGTAGTTGAGGCAGCTTGAAGACCTCTCTTATTTTGTCCTGGTGGAAGTACATAATCTTCCCTCTGACCAAGGTTCGAAAGGTATAGAAGGCGGCTCCAGTTAATCTCTGCTTATCTGTTTGCCACAGATTTGCGTAGAATTTCTAAACCATGTTCCTACCCACCTTTGTCTCAGGATTAGCCAGAATTTCCCAGCCTCTTTTTCGAATCTGCTCTTGGATCTCCGGATATTCGTCTTCTTTCCGATCAAATTTAACTTCTGGGATCACTGATCTTAGACCTATTATTTTGTAGTAATGATCTGCATGTTCTTTGGTTAAGAACCTCTCTTGATTCCAAAATGATTTTGGAATATTCTCTTTCTTGCCTCTTGAAGTGGTTTGTTTCCCTTTAGGAGCCATGATCTTAGTGAGCCTTAGCTCAGGGATCACGAAAAGCACACCAAACTTAGAGGTTTGCTTGTCCTCAAGCAAAAGAAAGGAGAGGAGAGGAATAGAAGGAGGGACAAATTCGAATGGTAGAGGAGAGGGGGAGGCCGAGTGTGAATTTATAAGGGAGGGGGTGGGTTTGAAAATTTTGAAAAAGATATGATAGAAGATATGATTTGTAAAAGATAAATATGATATGAAGAATATGAAATTTTAAAATTGAAAAAATATGATGGATTTGAAAAAGATAAATATGAATTTGAAAAGATAATAGGATAAGTAGAAAAGATATGAGAAGAAATTAAAAAGATAGGTGAGTTTTAAAAAAGATTTGAAAAGAAATTGAAGAAGATTTGAAAAATATTTTTAGGATTAGAAAAAAAATTTAAAAATTTTTTGAAAATGAAATTGAAAGATGATAATTTGTAACATGTTTATGCAAGAAATTATGGATGAAATCATGAAAATTTGAAAAAAATTTGAGTTGGAAACAAACTTCCTCCCCTCCACACATCTGGCGTTAAACGCCCAGTTGTTGCTTGTTTTGGGCGTTTAACGCCCATTTGTTGCTTGTTTTGGGCGTTTAACGCCAGAAATCCTTTGTCACTGGGCGTTTTTCTAAACGCCCAGAAAGCTATCTTTACTGGTGTTAAACGCCCAGTAGATGCTTCTTTTGGGCGTTTAACGCCCACAATTCCCCTTACTGGCGTTTTTGTGCTAGTGAGCTCCTTTTCTCTGCTTTATGCTCTGAATGCTTCTATAACTCTGTGAACTCCTGCAATTGTTAATCATTCTTAAAGATAATTTATATAAAACTCATATAAATATTATTTGCATAACAAATAAACATTGCTAATGGCTGGGTTTCCTCCCAGCAAGCGCTTCTTTATTGTCTTTAGCTGGACTTTACTGAGCTTCAATCTAGTCTCAGCTTTGAGCATTCTTGCTCAACATTTCCTTCAAGATAATGCTTGACTCTCTATCCATTAACAATGAACCTCTTATTAGAGTCAATATCTTGAAGCTCTACATACCCATATGGTGACACACTTGTAATCACATATGGTCCTTTCCACCGGGATTTCAGTTTTTCGGGGAATAATCTGAGCCTAGAGTTGAACAGCAGAACCTTTTGTCTTAGTTCAAATACTCTGTGTTGTAGTTTCTTATCATGACACCTTTTTGCTTTCTCTTTGTAAATCTTAGCATTTTCGAAAGCATTGAGTATGAATTCCTCTAGCTCATTTAGCTGGAGCAATCTTTTCTCTCCAGCTAATTTGGCATCAAAGTTTAGGAATCTGGTTGCCCAGTAGGCCTTATGTTCCAGTTCCACGGGCAAATGACAGGCCTTACCATACACAAGCTGGTATGGAGAGGTCTCTATAGGAGTCTTGAATGCTGTTCTGTATGCCCACAGAGCCTCATCCAAGCTTCTTGCCTAATCCCTTCTACTGGTAATTACAGTCCGTTCCAGGATTCTTTTTAGTTCTCTATTAGAGACTTCAGCCTGCCCATTTGTCTGTGGATGATATGGAGTTGCTACTTTGTGGCTAATTCCATATCTGACCATAGTAGAGTAAAGTCGTTTATTGCAGAAGTGAGTGCTCCCATCACTGATTAGTGCTCTAGGGACACCAAACCTGCTAAAGATATGTTTCTGGAGGAACTTCAGCACTGTCTTAGTATCATTAGTGGGTGTTGCAATGGCCTCTACCCATTTGGATACATAGTCGACTGCCACCAGAATATAGGTGTTTGAGTATGATGGTGGGAAAGGCCCCATGAAGTCAATACCCCATACATCAAACAACTCAATCTCTAAGATTTCTTGCTGAGGCATGGTGTAACCATGAGGCAGATTACCAGCTCTCTGGCAACTGTCACAGTTACGTACAAACTCTCAGGAGTCTTTATAGAGAGTAGGCCAGTAGAAGCCACATTGGAGGACTTTAGTGGCTGTTCGCTCACCTCCGAAATGTCCTCCATATTGTGATCCATGACAATGCGATAGGATCTTTTGTGCTTCTTCTCTAGGCACACATCTACGGATTATTCCATCTGCACATCTCTTAAAGAGATATGGTTCATGCCACAAGTAGTACTTTGCATCAGTAATTAATTCTTTTGTTTGTTGCCTGCTGTACTCTTTGGGTATGAATCTTACAGCTTTATAGTTTGCAATGTCTGCAAACCATGGTGATTCCTGAATGGTAAACAATTGCTCATCCGGGAAGGTTTCAGAAATCTCAATAGAGGGGGAGGACGCCCCTTCTACTGGTTCTATCCGGGACAGATGATCAGCCACTTGGTTCTCTGTCCCTTTTCTATCTCTTATTTCTATATCAAACTCTTGCAGAAGCAACACCCATCTTATGAGCCTGGGTTTTGAATCCTGCTTTGTAAGTAGATATTTAAGAGCAGCATGGTCAGTGTACACAATCACTTTTGATCCTACTAAGTATGATCTAAACTTGTCAATGGCATAAACCACTGCAAGCAACTCTTTTTCTGTGGTTGTGTAATTTTTCTATGCATCATTTAAAACACGGCTAGCATAATAAATGACATGCAGAAGCTTGTTATGCCTCTATCCCAATACTGCACCAATGGCATGGTCACTAGCATCACACATTAGTTCGAATGGTAATGCCCAGTCTAGTGCAGAAATAACCGGTGCTGTGACTAGCTTAGCTTTCAGAGTTTCAAACGCCTGCAGACACTCTGTGTCAAACACAAATGGTGTGTCAGTAGCTAGCAAATTGTTCAGAGGTTTTGCAAATTTTGAAGAATCCTTTATAAACCTCCTATAGAATCCTGCATGCCTCCAGAAAGCTTCTGATTGCCTTAACATTGGCAGGTGGTGGTCATTTTTCAATTACTTCCACTTTAGCTTGATCCACCTCTATTCCCTTGTTTAAAATTTTATGCCCAAGGACAATTCCTTCAGTCACCATAAAGTGACATTTTTCCCAGTTTAAAACTAGGTTGGTCTCTTGGCATCTTTTCAGAACAAGTGCTAAATGGTCAAGGCAAGAGCTGAATGAGTCTCCAAATACTGAAAAGTCATCCATAAAGACTTCTAGAAACTTCTCTACCATATCAGAGAAGATAGAGAGCATGCACCTCTGAAAGGTTGCAGGTGCATTGCACAAACCAAAAGGCATCTTTCTGTAGGCAAACACTCCAGAAGGGCATGTGAATGCTGTTTTCTCTTGGTCCTGAGGATCTACTGCAATTTGGTTGTAACCTGAATAGCCATCCAAAAAGCAGTAATATTCATGACCTGCTAGTCTCTCTAGCATCTGGTCTATGAATGGTAAAGAAAAGTGATCCTTCCTGGTGGCTATATTGAGCCTTCTATAATCAATACACATATGCCACCCTATAACTGTTCTTGTAGGAACCAGTTCATTCTTTTCATTATGAACCATTGTCATGCCTCCCTTCTTGGGGACAACTTGGACAGGGCTTACCCAGGGGCTATCAAAAATAGGATAAATAATCCCAGCCTCCAGTAACTTGGTAACCTCTTTCTGCACTACCTCCTTCATGGCTGGATTTAGCCGCCTCTTGTGCATGCATCTTGCTGGGCTGATGCCCTTAAGATCACTTATGGACCACCCAAGAGCTGCCTTGTGTGTCCTTAGCACTTGAAGTAGTGCTTTCTCTTCCTGTGGATTTAAAGCAGAGCTTATGATCACTGGAAAAGTGTCACCTTCTCCCATAAATGCATATTTCAGGGATGGTGGTAGTGGTTTGAGCTCGGGTTTAGGAGGTTTTTCCTCTTCCTGAGGAATTTTTAGAGGCTCTTTTATTTCCTCTGATTCCTCCAGATCAGGTAGGACATCTTTAAAGATGTCTTCTAGCTCTGATTCGAGACTCTCAGCCATGTTGATCTCCTCTACCAGGGAGTCAATAATATCAACACGCATGCAGTCTTTTGATGTGTCTGGATGCTTCATTGCCTCAACAGCATTCAGCCTGAACTCATCCTTATTGACTCTCAAGGTTACTTCCCCTTTTTGGACATCAATGAGGGTTCGTCCGGTTGCTAGGAAGGGTCTTCCTAGAATGAGAGTTGAACTCTTGTGCTCCTCTATCTCCAGCACTACAAAGTCAGTGGGAAAGGCAAATGGCCCAACCTTGACAATCATGTCCTCAATTATGCCTGATGGGTATTTAATGGAGCCATCAGCAAGTTGAAGACATATCCGAGTTGGTTTGACCTCTTCAGTCAAGCCAAGCTTTCTGATAGTGGATGCAGGGATTAGATTGATACTTGCCCCAAGGTCACATAGGGCTGTCTTGGTACAAGTACCCTCTAATGTGCATGGTATCATAAAGCTTCCAGGATCCTTAAGCTTTTCTGGTAAGCTTGTTAGGATGACTACACTGCATTCTTCAGTGAGAAAAACGTTTTCTGTTTCTCTCCAATCCTTCTTATGACTTAAGATCTCTTTCATGAACTTAGCATAAGAGGGTATTTGCTCAAGTGCCTCTGCAAACGGAATCTTTATTTCAAGAGTCTTGAGATAGTCTGCAAAGTGCGCAAATTGTTTATCCTATTCCGCTTGGCGGAGTTTCTAAGGATAAGGCATTTTGGCTTTATATTCTTCAACCTTAGTTGCTGCAGGCTTGTTTCCTACAGAGGCAGGTTGAGAAGCCTTCTTGAGGGAGTTATTATCAGCACTTGCAGGTGTCTGATCCCTCATTGGCATTTGAACGCCAGGGTTGGACGTGGATTGGGCGTTTGACGCCAGATTCCAACCCTTTTCTGGCGTTTGAACGCCAGAACTGGACATGGATTGGGCGTTTAACGCCAGTTTTTCACCATTTTTTGGCGTTTGATCGCCAGACTTATTCCTCTCTGGGCTCTTACTGTCCTTCGAGGAATTTTGCGTAGCAGGTTGCTCACCCTCTGTCAATTGTTTCTTTCTTAGCTTTCTGCTGCTTTGAGTTGAGATATTTAATGTTTTTCCACTTCTTAATTGAACTGCTTGGCATTCCTCTGTTATCTATTTTGATAATTGCTGTTTTGTCTGATTTAATTGTGATTCCATATCCTTGTTATCAATTTTGGTTTCTTGTAGCATCTCCTTAAATTCTGTTAACTGCCTTGTTATAGAAGATAGTTGCTGATTGAGTTCAGCAACTTGTTCCTGAGGACTAAAGTCAGTTGATACTGCCTTAGCTTCTTCTTTCATGGAGGACTCATCTTTCGAGTACTTTGGAAAGCTTTTCATTGATCTGAGCCAATTCTGTTTCAAGTCTTATCTCTTCCTTGTTATAAAAAGCTTGAATAGAAATAGCCTGGGAGATTCTCAGATCGAATTCTTTATGAGAAGCTTATTTCGGTTCAAGAGCTGAGGCACAACCTTCTACTTCAGTTTTGATCTTGGCTTATTCGTTTTCAATCTCTTGGGGTTTATCTTGGAAAGCTATGTTGTTGTTGGCAAGTTTTTAAAATTTTTGGATTATGGCAGAATACGGAGTAGAAGCCAGAAATTCAAAGGAAGAATTTAAAAGATCAAATAAAAGCTTGTTGAGAATGGCATCCTTGATCCATGCAGCAGGTGGATGATCCAAGAGTTTAAGAAGTGACCGAAGTTGTTCTCGAGTATCAACATCTAACTCGAGTGGAGGGCTAGATGTAGAGGGTCTGGAAAGTATTGGTGCAAGAACAGGTACTTCGTCCTCTTGGATGATTCGATTTAAGATGGAAACCAGGTTGGCCAAGATAGCACTTGTAGGTATGGTAGAAGTGCCCAAGTTTCCAGAATCTTGACCAGGAGGAGTTTGAAATTCAGCCTGTTGAGGGGGATTGGAGAATCCTTAGGGAGTTTCTAAGACTCTGGATCGAGGCGAATCTGAATTGGTAGTTTCAGCAATTCAAGAGACAGAGTCAGAGTCTGGGGCTACTTGGTTTTCAAGAGAAAGTGCAGCCTGGTTGTTTGGTGAGGTTGGACCAAGGATTTGAGTCTGTGTTGGAGAATGCTATAAAGGGTCTTTTGTCAAATCAACCACCTGTGTTCCAGAGGAAGGTGGGAAGGCAACCTATAGTGGTTCGATAGACTCCGTAGCTTGAATTGAATCATGAGATATGGAATGTCCCAGATCATGGTGTTGTTGCAGAAGTGGTGGATCAAGTGCCAAAGGAGATGTGATTGAGTGAGCAGCAGTGGTAGGCTGATATAAAAGGTACACATTTATAAGTTAAGATTTATTCTAACTCAAATAAAATATATATAGAAATGATGATGTTACCAGAATAAGTCTTGGCCTTCGAATTAATTGAGGATCAGGGTCTGAATCAGCTGTATCTTCTGATTGAGAAGAAGCAGCAAGAATGTTCTGAATGGTTTGCTCATTTCCATCAGAGCTTTCACTTGATGGTTGCAACTGTAACTGATGAAAAAATCAAAATCAAGAATTGTTAAACAAATATGATTTTCGAAATATTCTAATTCGAAGTGCATAGGTATGTGTAAAAATAGTTACCCTTCTGGAAGTCCTGGTAGAAGTCCTTCGACTTTTGTGTTATGGTTGTCGAGAAGAGGCTATGGTGTCAGCTTTTCTTTTTTGAGATTTTTTGGGAGAATCTTCAGCAGCAGGGGCTGTTCAAATGGCAGATTGTTGGATCTCCTCTAAAATACGACTGTACCTAGAGTAGTAAGCAATCCACCATTCAAAATAATACTTGGTGATATATGAGCTGCGATCATAAACAAGGAAATTGAAATGCTCCCTTTTTGTTGATTTGTTAAGAGGCAGAAATCAAGTTAACTTTGAGAAGTCAGAGTGATGTGGCAAAATGGTTTGTTGTTTCGAGGAAGAGGGGTTGGAATGGCCTGTGAGAATCCCAGTTGCTTGGCTGAAAAATGAGGGGGCATACAGGGTTATTTTGAACTTTTCTTTTTTGTGCTGGGGTAGCCCTGTAGGAATTACTTGAACGGCCAGCAAATTTTCCCAATTTCGATTAGCCAGTTCATTTTCCTCAGTATCATGTGGAAAGAGCAAACGATCGAGCCATGCAGGACCACAATATCGACGCAAAAAGAGGGCAAAATTGAGGTTTTCATTATAAAAATCTTTACAAGAGTGGAAGAGAGAAAAGACAGCCCAAAATCGGTTTTCATCTGATTATGTTTTGGGATGTTTGGCTTGTAATCAGCCAATCGAAAGCCTTCAATGTGCTATTTATCGGTAGCACCACCTCCAGGCTTTGTCATATATTTTTCAAAAATGGCATTAAGCCATAGTTGGAGAAGCCAGAGAGGGCCACCTGTACTTATCAGAGAAGCCAGAGGAAGAAAAAATTTTGACATCTGGACACTTCGAGAGCAGAAAATAATTGCATTTAGCCAATAAAATAGAAAAGCCACATGTTCATCGTCTGTAACAGCAGTTCCCTCCTTACCCATGTGATGAGCAATAAATTCACTATAGGAGGTGTTAGAGGCAATGTTGTAGTGGTGTTTGGGTTGCATAGCAGAAGTGCAGTTTGGAGAATTTATTGGGAGCCCTGTAATAGTGGCTACATCTAAAAGAGACATACCAACCTGTTCCGAGGGTTACCTGAAACTGAAGGTCGATCTCGGATGAGATCTACGGTGGTGGCCAGAGCTGTCGTGTCCGACTTGTTGGACCTGGTGGTGCTGCTGATCCCTGGTCACCGGAGGGTGGTGGTACCTGCAAGAGACTCTGATGCTTAAGTTAGCATGGGCTTTAAGTAGGTTTTTAGTAGAATCAGAGTATGAGTTATACCTGGATGCTCCAGTGTATTTATAGTGGTGTAGGCTGACCTAACTTATCTTATCTTTATCTTTAAGTGAGGTCATCTTATCTCTTAGGGGAACCGCCCTTATCTTTCTAGGCTTTAGCTGCCTTTAGATTGGGCTGTGTCCCTTCGTTTGGGCCTGTTTGGGCCTCTCGTGGTAGTTTGGCTGACCTCTTTTGAGAGGAAGTCGGGGTGACCCATCTGAAGAGGTCGGTCGCTTTGTTTTCAATCAGTCCAGGTCGGATAGCTCGACCCAGGGTATGAACAGTGCCCCTACTTGAGCTCGATCTTTACTTTTTAGGATCGTATCTACAGATTTCGTCCTTTTTGAAGAAGTCGAGCTCGAGCATTATATAACTTCTGCTGGGTTCTCCTGAATGCGAAGCATTTTCCTCTTTTTTTTTTTTAATTGTAGTGCGCATTGCGCTTTCCTTGGGAACGTGCGAGAATTAAATGCTCATTAACCCCTTTTGCTGTTTTCCCTCTTTTCGTTTCATTTTGAATTCTTTAAGCCCTTTTTTAGTTTCTCTTCTCCTTTCTTTTCGCTCTTCTCTTACTCACGACGTTTTCACTCCCTTTGCACCCTTCTATTTTCACATCTCTCCTCGAAGAAGTTTGTTTGGCGTGGGTCTGTTGTAGTCTCTTTCTGATCTTCTTTGACAATCTTTAAAACGTTTGTTGCTTTCTTCTTCTTCCTCAGGTTGGTATTTTCTTCCTCCATATTTTCATTTTCATGACTTGTTTTGGTATTTTATGTCTGCAAAGAATCTGTTTTGAAAGGCTGGATCCTTTTTGCTAAAGATTGCATTTTTTTAATTAGTGTTGTGCTTTCCTTGACATGCCCCTAACTTTGTGCTTTGTATTTCCACTTTTTCAATCCATCCTTCTTTCCCTGCCTTGAAGCGACTATTTGGTGCGGACTTTACGCCGTTCTTCATTACTACTTTCTTCCCTGCAGGTTAGTATTTTCTATCTTTTCTCTTTTTCACTTTCGACAACTGTGCATACTTTTGATGTAGGGCTTTGACTTTGTATCTCGCTTTTGCTCTTTGAAAAACTTTGATTCTTCTGTGAAAATATTGTCTCTTTTTGTGTCTTGATCCATGACTTGTGATTTTTCCTTGCTGCTTGCTTTTTTTGTGAAGAATGTGCACCTTTTGGTGATCTTGTTTAGGGTTTTTGTTGCTGTTCTTGCATCGTTGTCTTTGGCTTTTGTTTCTAGCTTAACACTCTTTTGATGATGAATTGTCAGTAGGAGAATTTGTGACTTTTGATGCTTTTTGTTGGTGATGATGATTTTTGCTTTGAGATGTTTAGGGCGTAGGTTGTTGATTTCCTTTTTCCTGTTTCTTGCCTTGTTATTGCCTCCAAAGAGTGCCCCTGGGCTTTTGGTGTGAGTCCTGGGGTTTCCCTTTTACTAACTTCTTGATTTTCATATGTTATTGTCCGAGTCGTTTCCCTATTTGTCCGAGTTGTCTGGTAGTAACCCATTTTATTTTTTCTTACTGTAGGAATAGTTGACCCATGTCACATCACAAAAACATTGTTGCAATGTCTTCTAAGATCCCGGATGGCATGTCAGATTGGCTAGATTCCATTGTTCTGATGTGTGTTACAGTTGTTGACTCTGAGTATTGCGTGCGGCTTAGGAGACACCATAGGATTTGTAGTGATAGGGATCAAGAGAAGAACTATGAGTTAGTGTCACCTGACCCTGAGGAGAGGGTTTGCTTTCCCTCTTTAACTCAAGGAGAACGCCCTTTTTTCTATGCTTATGACTATTTCTTGAGTCAGTTGAATATTACTATTCCTTTTACCCCTTTTGAGACCGAGTTGATGTGGTCTTGCAATGTAGCTCCTTCTCAGCTTCACATGAACTCCTGGGGCTTTATAAAAATCTTTCAATTGTTGTGTCAGGAACTGGATATCCGACCTACCCAAACTCTTTTTCTTTATCTTTTTGTGTTGACGAAACTTGGGGCCGCTAAGAAGAAAGCCTCCTGAGTTTCTTTCCGATCCGCTCAGGGCAAGAAGGTTTTCTCCATGTATGACGAGTCCTTTAGGGACTTTAAAAACTATTATTTCATGGTCCGAGCTATTGAGGGATCTCGACCCTTCTTTTTGGATGAGAATAATGAGTGTTCCTTCCCTTTGTGCTGGCAGAAGAATGTAGTAGTATCCAAGTATTCCTGGGAGAGTTTGGATGAGGTCGAGCAGGCCTTTGTAAATGTGTTAGAGAAAATTTGGGGAGAGCCTCCCCATCTTGATACAAAGAAATTTTTGGGAGATCCTTCCCTTCTCCGGACTGAATTGGGTAGTTGCCGACTTTTATTTGTAGCTTTTCTTTGCTTGTTTGTTTGTCAATATATCCCTTTCTTAATTGTAACTTTATTTTGCCTGTCTTCCTATTTCAGAAATGGTGAAGTTTGTGGATTCCATGAAGGCTTATCGCCGGGCTAAGAAGGCGACAGCTGCCTCCAACATCTCGGCCAAGACTGCGGAGGGAGAGTCTTATCAAGTTCCTCCTCAGAAACCAACATCGAGTGCTTCTGGGTCGAGGGGGTTATTCCTACTCCTCAGGTCCGAATTATCCCTTCTGACCTAGTTCGCCCATCTACTGGTGCTGCCTCTTCTCCTACTATTGGCCCTCCTCCTAAAAAACAAAAAATTGTTGAGCCTTTTGACTTGGATGCCCCAAATTTTGATGCAATGGGGTTTGTTGACAATCAGATTGCCCCCTTTGGTCGACTTCCCATGGACAATGTGTCCATTCTTTGTCATTTCATTACTAGTAGTAGCATTCGGATGGCCCATATGGGTGCAGCTTTGTCTCAGACTATCCAGAGTTCCCCAGTTCATGCAACTAAGGAGTTTTTGGAGGATGCTAAGTCAGAATTTGATAGGATCAAAGGTCTGAAGGACGAGCTTGACGCCAGGGTTATTAAGCTAGAGTTGGATTTGGAGAAGGAAAAGTCGAGGGCCGTCAGGCTGAGGCAGCTACAAACTTGGCAGAGGAGATGGCAAAGAAGCATAAGGAGAGTTACACCCGTACTTATGCCGAGGTGTTGGAGCTGAGGGGGAGGCTTAAAAATGCTCTTGTAGATTACGCCGATCTCCAGAGCCATCTGGTAGATAACGTGACAGGTGCGTATGAAAATTTAAAGGCGCAGGTCTGAGTTCTTGCTCCTGAACACGACCTGACTCTCTTCAGCCAGGACAACGTGGTGGAGGAGGGAAAGATAGTACTAGCTCCTGATGATGGAGATGATGAGCTTCTTCCTGCCCCGTCAGCCAAAGCTTCTGCTGCCATGACTTCTTCAAATCCTTCAGCTGAGGTCGACCCTTCCCGGCCTGATCCGGATTGTGAAATTCTTAACGTGAGGATGGAACCGTGGACGTTGTCCCTGTGAACATCATTCCTCCTCCTTCTGCCACTGATGCTGCTACTGGGGAAACCTTACATCCCTTATGATTTATGTGTTTTTATCTCCACAGCCCGACTTTTGGGCTTTTGAACTCTAGTTTCTGTAACTTTGATTATAACCTGGCTTCTTTGACTGTTAGTTGCTTCTATAAAACTTGATAGATAAACAAAAATGCTTTTGGACTCTTGAAGCCTTCTTTTAGGTCGCCTTCTGAGTCTTTTTAGTAATTGCTGACTGTTCTTTTTGCAAACTTTGTAACTTTTGTAGATCTTTATAGAGTATTGGTACTCTGCTTGACCTCTTTTTGATTAGATCTTTTGTCTGTCTTCTGGTTGGGTGAGATGACCCTTGGGGCTAACTTGCTCGACAACTATTTAGTGTTCTGGTAGAACCTTTTTAGTTAGTCTTTGAACAATTTTGATAGCCTTGTTGTTGTATTGTGGCTTTTTGGACAGGGCTGCGCTTCTTTTAGCGCATGCTTTGGATGGTTGACTTTGTGTTGGTTTGAGATACCACTTTCATTGGTCGACTTCTCTTGTTGAACCCTCTTAAGTTATTTTTAGTAATCCATTTTTACTCAGACCTCGCCAGGCCTCTTTCTATGGATTTACTTTTTATAACTTTTGCGTTGATGGGTTTGGTTCGACTTCTTCTAGTCGAGTCCTCTTAAGTTATTTTTAGTAATCCATTTTTACTCAGACCTCGCCAGGTCTCTTTCTATGGATTACTTTTTATAACTTTCGTCGCTTTGCTTGGTCTGACTTCTTCTTTTGTCGGGCCTTCTTAAGTTATTTTTGGTAATCCATTTTTAGTAAGACCTCGTCAGGCCACTTTTTATGGATTGCTTTTTATAACTTCCTGCATTAATCTATTTTTATTGCTTTCACCTTGCTGACTTTCTTGTAATCGGGCGATGAATTTGGTTTTCATCTTGCCGACCTTGTTGTATTCGGACGGTAAATTCTTGCACTCAGATTAATACGTCTTAGTAAATAACCTTTTTATGGAATCTGAAAAGCTTTATTCAAGTAGAAAATATAAAATAGACAAGAGTATATACATAGGGGTGAGCACGGGTCGGTTTGGTTCGGGTTTATGGTAAAATTAGAATCAAACCGATAAAAATGTTATTGGTTTGGTTTGGTTCGGATTTGTATTTTTTTGTACATGTACCCGAACCAAACCAAACCGATTAAGAACAGATTGGTTCGGTTCGGGTAATTGGGTACCCGATAACTTTGAAATTCATAAAAAAAACCAAATTTTTATCTTAAAAAATCAACAAGTACAATAAACATGTAACATCAATAGAAATAATCCAAACATTTTAAATACCAAATACATTAAAAACTAAACTCATTAAAATCTAAGCATATTAATAGTGATAATTTTTGTCTAATAGAAAAGTCATATATATATATATATATATATATATATATATATATATATATATATATATATATATATTATTTTTTATTTAATTAATATATGATCGGGTTCACGGGTTGGTTCGGGTTCTGCACCTCTAAAACCGATACCCGAACCAATCACTAACAAAGATCATCAGTTTGGTTCGGTTCGGGTTCGGACAGGTAATCGGGTACCCGCTACCCATGCTCATCCCTATATATACATATAAGTGGTTACCCTTATCAATTAGGTAATTTTGTAGATCTTGGCCTAGCACCTCATTAAAAAACCTTTTCAGGAAAAAGAGTGCACCTAGACCTAAGATGAGATCATTATTGGTGAAGCTTCGCTGGACTACTCTCTTATTATACCTTGACGCCATTCGACGCTTTAGCGCTTCCTCTTTAATTCGAGCTCTTTCTCAGACTTCTGGAAGTAGGTCGAGCTCTTCCCTTTGAGTTTGAGAATTGGTATTTTCATTGTAGAGGATTATTCTGGGGGATCCTTCCTCTATCTCTACTGGGATCATTACCTCCATTTCGTAAGCAAGTCGGAAGGGTGATTCTCCTGTGGTGGAGTGTGGAGTTGTTTGATATGCCCATAGGACTTGTGGGAGCTCTTCGGCCTAAGCTCCGTTTGCCCTTTGTAGTCTTCGCTTTAACCCTGCTAGTATGACTTTGTTGGCAGCTTCTGCCTGTCCATTGGCTTGTGGGTGTTCTACAGATGTGAATTAGTGCTTTATTTTTAAGTCGGTCACCAAGTTTCTGAAACCTGTATCAGTAAATTGAGTGCCATTGTCTGTGGTGATGGAGTAAGGGACTCCAAACCTTGTAATAATATTCCTATATAGAAATTTCCAACTTCTTTGAGCAGTGGTATTGGCTAGGGGCTATGCCTCAATCCATTTTGTGAAATAGTCCACCCCTACAATGAGGAATTTTACTTGTCCCGATCCTTGGGGAAAGGGCCCGAGGAGGTCTAGTCCCCATTTTGCAAACGGCCAGGGTGATGTTACACTGATGAGCTCTTTTGGTGGGGTGATGTGGAAGTTAGCGTACTTTTGACATGGTGAACATGTCTTGATGAACTCTGTTGCTTCCTTTTGCAAGGTCGGCCAGAAGAATCCAGCTCGGAGTACCTTTTTGGAAAGAGCTCGTGCCCCCAGTTGGTTACCACACATGCCACTGTATACTTCTTCCAGGACCTCTCTTGTATTGGAGGTCGGTACGCATTTTAGGAGGGGTGTTGAGATCCCTCTCCTATATAAGAGATCGCCCAGTATAGTATAGTATTGTGCATCTCGTATTACCCGTTTTGCCTCTTCCTTGTCTGTAGGGAGTGTTTCCGTTTTGAGGTATTTGATTATGGGGGTCATCCACCCCTGATCCTGACCTGATATGGTTAGGACCTTTTATTCCTCTAAGATTGATGGGCTTTGCAATGTTTCGTGGACAAGGCTTCTATTATTGCCCCCTGGTTTGGTGCTGGCTAGTTTTGAGAGTGCATCAGCTCGAGCATTCTGTTCTCGAGGTATATGTTGAATCTCATATTCCCCGAGTTGTCCGAGCTGCTCTTTGGTTTTGTCCAGATATTTCTTCATGGTGAGATCTTTAGCTTGGTACTTCCCTTCTATTTGTGAGGTAACTATTTGAGAATCACTGAAGATGGTGAGCTTTTGAACTCCTACCTCCTTAGCCAGCCTCAAACCAGCCAGTAATGCTTCGTATTCGACTTGATTATTTGAAGCGAGGAATTCGAACTTTAGTGAGAGTTCGATTTGGGTTCCCTGATCGCTTTCTATTATCACACCTGCCCCACTCCCGGCTTTATTTGAGGATCCGTCCATGTAAAGATTCCATTTTATGTGAGTTTCCAGGGTATCAGTGTACTCAGCAATGAAGTCGGCCAGATACTGTGATTTGATTGCTGTTCGAGCTTCATATTGCAAGTCGAATTCAGACAACTCGACTGCCTACTGCAGTATTCTCCCAGCTAAGTCTATCTTCTGTAGAATGCCTTTTATGGGCTGGCTAGTCCGAACCTTGATGGTGTGTGCTTGAAAGTATGGGCGAAGTCATCGGGAAGTGAGTATGAGAGCGTAGGTGAACTTCTCTATCTTTTGATAGTTTAGTTCGGCCCCTTGTAGGGCTTTGCTGATGAAGTAGATGGGTTGCTGCCCGTTTTCATCTTCTCTAACTAGTGCTGAGGCTATTGCCCGATTTCCTACTGCCAGGTATAGTACGAGTGTCTCTCCCTCCCGTGGCCGGGTAAGAATGGGTGGTTGCCCCAAGAAACTTTTGAAATCTTGGAAGGATTTTTCGTACTCTTCAGTCCATTCAAACCTCTTTCCCTTCCTTAATGTGGCGTAAAAGGGGAGGGATCTTATGGCCAAACCGGCTAAGAACCTGGACAGAGCTGCCAGTCTTCCGTTGAGCTGTTGTACTTCTTTAACGCAGGTCGAACTTTTCATGTTGAGTATAGCCCGGTATTTATCTGGGTTTGCCTCAATTCCTCTCTGTGTGAGCATGAAGCTCAGGAATTTGCCAGCTTCTACCGCGAAGGTACATTTTGCAGGATTAAGCCGCATACCATGCTTTCTGATGGTGTCAAACACTTTTGCGAGGTCGGTCAACAAGGATTCCTCACTTTGTGTTTTTACCAGCATATCGTCGACGTAGGCCTCCATCAGTTTCCCGATGTGTTCTGCGAAGACTTTATTCATTAATCTTTGGTAGGTAGCTCCTGCATTCTTGAGTCCGAACGGCATGACGATGTAGCAGTAATTTGCTTTGGGAGTTAAGAACGAGGTTTTTTCTTGGTCGGGTGGATACATCGGGATTTGGTTGTATCCGGAATAAGCATCCATGAAGGAGAGGTACTTGTATCCCGAAGATGCATCCACTAGAGCGTCTATACTTGATAGTGGGTAGGGATCTTTTAGGCAAGCTTTATTAAGGTCGGTGTAGTCAGTGCACATCCGCCACTTTCCATTTGACTTTTTTACCAAGACAATGTTGGCTAGCCATAGTGGGTCTTTGACTTCTCTTATGAATCCTGCCTCCAGTAAGGCTTGCACCTGTTCTTCCACAGCTTGGGACTTTTTTGGTCCGAGATTCCTACGCTTCTGCTGCACTTGCCGAGATCCTGGGTATACTGCCAGTTTGTGGCACATTAGTTTGGGATCTATGCCGGGCATGTCTGTGGCCTTCCATGCAAAGAGATTGGCGTTCTCCTTTAGAAATTGTATCAGAGACTCCTTCAGGTCTTTTTTCAAGGTTCCCCCGATATTTGTCGTTTTGTCCTGAGCATCACCGATTTGGACCTCTTCAGTCTCGCCTTCAGGTTGTGGGCGAGATTCTTCGCGAGCTCCAATTCTCCCGAGTTCAATGGTGTTGACTTCCTCTCCTTTGGGGTTGCCTTTGAGGTTTAGACTTTCATTGTAACAGCGTCGCACAATTTTTTTGTCTTCTTTTATCGTAGCGATCCCTTCCGAAGTTGGGAACTTCATACATAGATGTGGAGTTGAAACTACCGCTGCGAGCTGGTATAATGTTGTCTGACCTATTAGGGCATTGTAGGCTGAGCTCACGTCAACTACTATGTAGTCTATGTTGAGTGTCCTTGACCAGGTTCCCTTTCCAAAGGTTGTATGTAGTGAGATATATCCAAGTGGTTAGATTGGAGTATCTCCCAGCCCGAATAAGCTATTCAGATATGCTCTGAGCTCTTTTTCTTGTAGGCCGAGTTTGTCAAAGGCGGATTTGAACAAGATGTCCACGGAGCTTCCTTGGTCAACTAGTGTTCTGTGAAGATTAGCGTTGGCCAATATGATAGTAATGACCATGGGATCATCATGTCCCGGGATGACACTTATTGCATCTTCTTTAGTAAAGGTAATTGTGGGGAGGTCGGTTGACCTCTCTCCTTCTCCGACGTGATATAATTCTTTAAAGTGTCTTTTGCGAGATGATTTAGAGATTCCTCCTCCTGTGAACCCTCCATTTATCATGTGGACATGTCTCTCAGGAGTGTGAGGTGGTCGTTCCGTTCGCCCGACCTCTTCATCCCATCTTCTTTTTCTTGGTTCCTCTGTCTTGTTAGCTAAGTATCGTTCTAGTCGACCTTCTCTTAACAATTTCTCTATAAAATTCTTTAGGTCGAAGCATTCATTGGTGGGATGTCCGTAAATTTGGTGGTATTCACAGTACTCTGTCCGATTTCCCCCCTTTTTTACTTTTGATTGGTCGAGGTGGAGGGATCTTCTCAGTGTTGTATATTTCTCGGTAAACATCTACAAGGGATACCCGAAGTGGGGTGTAGTTGTGGTATTTTCTTGGCTTCCCACTGGGTTGATCTTCTTTCTTCTTAGATTCTTTGTCCTTATCCCTAGATGAGTAAGAGAATCCAGATTTTGAGGCCTCTCCTAGTCGCAAGTTTTCCTCCATGTTAATGTACTTTTCTGCTCGCTCTTGTACCTCAATCAAAGACGTCGGATGCTTTTTTGATATGGAATGGCTAAAGGATCCCTCTCTTAGGCCATTGATGAGACCCATGATGGCTGCTTCTGTTGGTAGACTTTGTATGTCCCAACGTACTTTGTTAAATCTTTCCATGTAGTTGCGGAGGCTTTCCCGTTCTCCTTTCTTGATCCCTAACAGGCTCGGGGCGTGTTTGGCTTTGTCCTTCTGAATGGAGAATTTGGCAAGAAATTTTTTAGCTAAGTCATCAAAACTTGTGATGGACCTGAGAGGCAAACTGTCGAACCACTTTATTGCTGTTTTTGTCAGGGTTGTCGGGAAGGCTTTGCATCGAACGACATCAGAGGCGTCGGTGAGATACATTCTGCTCCTGAAATTGCTGAGATGATGGCTGGGATCCAAGGTACCATCATATGACGTCATGTCGGGGGCTTTAAAATCTTTTGGAACTTTAGCTTTCATGATCTCTTTGCTGAAGGGATCTTGGTCCTTGTGGGAGTTATCTTCATGGTTGGAATGAGTATTTCTGGTCTTGAGGTCGGCCTCGAGCTTTAGCAGCTTATCCTCTAGATCTCGTCGTCACCTAGTCTCTTTGCGGAGGTCTCTTTCAGCTTCCCGCTGATGTTCGGCCTCTTGTTCGAGCTGTTTGAGGCGATCTTGTTGTTCTCGGATGGCTTCCAGGATTTCTGTGTTTGTGTTGGAGGGTTGTTTATCCCCCTTATTTTGAGGCACATCTTTTGATGTGGCATCCGTGTTTTTAAGCGGAGTTCTTTCTTCCAAACCATAGTTGTGGTCGTTGTCATGGTCATCCGCCATGGTGATGGGATGACTTCCAGGTTCCCCGGCAACGGCGCCAATGTTCCGAGGGTTACCTGAAACTAAAGGTCGATCTCGGATGAGATCTGCGGTGGTGGCCGGAGATGTCGTGTCTGACTTGTTGGACCTGGTGGTGCTGCTGATCCTTGGTCACCGGAGGGTGGTGGTACCTGCAAGAGACTCAGATGCTTAAGTTAGCATGGGCTTTAAGCAGGTTTTTAGTAGAATCAGAGTATGAGTTATACCTGGGTACTCCAGTGTATTTATAGTGGTGTAGGCTAACCTTTCTAGATAAGATAAATTAATTATCTTATCTTTATCTTTAAGTGAGGTCATCTTATCTCTTAGGGGAACCGCCCTTATCTTTCTAGGATTTAGCTGCCTTTAGATTGGGCTATGTCCCTTCGTTTGGGCCTGTTTGGGCCTCTCGTGGTAGTTTAGCCGACCTCTTTTAAGAGGAAGTCGGGGCGACCCATCTGGAGAGGTCGGTCGCTTTGTCTTCAATCAGTCCAAGTCAGATAGCTCGACCCAGGATATGAACACAACCATTCCACAGGGGAGGTGGAAATTGTTGGTTGTTCTATTCCAAAAACAGGTTACAGCTCGGATCATCCAAGGGAGCATTGAAGGTGAGAAGTGAGAAAGCCTTAGGAGTTCCTGAATCCCTAGAGCTCCCCAAGCAACACTTTTGGAAGGGGCAAGGCGTTGAAGCCAGGCTGTGAAATCGGCTCCGCGAGGGTTAATCTTTGGATTGTTTCTGAAGGGTTATTAATTGATAAAAAAAGAGATGTCAAGGGTTTGATTGATTAATAAATCCTCTCCCTGAGCACTGGGGAAGAAAGGTAGCTTCTTGTTCGCCCTTTCCAGGGTTTCGACAGGCCCAAGGAAGCAATGAACATCTCCACCCACTGTAAAAGAGATCAGGATTCTGTTATCATTAACTTAAAGTTGAGGATCGTCAATGACTTCATCATTGACTTGATTCAAGATATGAAGAGCTGGGGGAGCCGGTGGTTCCATTGCAGGGCCTTTCCCTTTGTCTTGAGCGGCCATATGAGATGATGAAGCAGCCATTTCCGAATAGAGAAGAGTGAAGTTTAGGGATTGAAGAATAGTGGTCGTGAAGAAGATGGATGCAAGAGAAATCGAAAGAATAAAGGTTCGAAAAGATTTGTCAAAGATGGAAGTGTCAAATTTAAAGGAAATTTCACTGTAGCCGTTATCGTAGATAGAATTCAAAGGGAAAAGAGGTAACTTCGCAAAGAAGACGAAGTGGTTGGAGAGAGAAAGTGTGAGTCACGGGAAACGTGTCAAACGGGTAAGTATTAATGGGAAGTTAAATGGTAATTATTACTGATTCAGGAAATTGAAGTTTTGAATTTGGATTAAGTGCTTTATCTTCCAAAAATGATTTAGAAGACAAACACATTAATCCAAGGGGGCAATTTGTTAATCGAAAATATTTTCGATTGAGGTAAGTTGGTTCGAGGTAGTGAAAAGGTCGATCCAGATGTGAGCTGTTGTCGAAGAGATGCACGTGCAGGCATTGGTTGAAGATACCTGACACGGATTCAATTTCAGACACTTTACCAAATCGAACGGGTCTAGTCGAATAAGTATTCGAAAGGAGAAATTGAATAGTTGTTCGAATAGCAGATCGAGCAGTTATGTAAGTGGAGAAGTTAGAGGCTTCCTTTCATCATGTGAGGAATTTATGGGTAACATCTATTGGCAAAAGAGCGGGAACGGTTACCTACGAGTGCGCGGACAAGATTATGTTATGTAATTAATAATTGGTTATAGAAGTAGGCTATAAATACTAGAAAGTTTTAAGGAATAAAGGTTGGAACTTTGTTTCAGAAATTACTCACGCACTCTCACATCCCAGCGACTTTCTGAGTTTGCCTCGAGCTAATTATCTGTAGGGTTCCTTCCATTTGTCTTTATTTTCCATTTATAATTCCAGTAAACTTTTCCTTTCAAGCAAGTTTATCTTTCAAGCTAATTTATCTTTCAAGCATCCTTAATTTCCATGTCCAATTTACATTTTAGTAAATTTAATTTTCAAGTCAAAGCCTTTTGATCTAGTCGAAGGAACCTCTACCGCTTTATTTAAATTTCAACGCAATCTTTCCGATTTTAGTTAATTTACTTTTTTGAAAACTTCATTTTTCATTCCTTTTGTTCTTTACAAATTTCGATTTATATTTTATTTCTATACCCGTCTAATCGAAGACACTTTGATGCACTTATAGAAGATCAGTACCTGCAAAAGAGGAGTTGGTTTCGCTCCCAGATTATTAGAATCGAACCACCATCGATTTGCTAAAAATCGACAAATCAGTATTCTCAAAAAATGCCTTAGAAATTGAATTTTAATGCGATTTTATACAAGTATGATTAAAAAATAAAATATTTTTATCCTTAAAATTTGATATTTTTTGCTAAGTATATATTTTTTGTGATTTTTTTGTCAATATATAGTTAGCAAAAAATTACCAAATTTTAAGAATAGAAATATCTCAATTTTCTAATCATGCTTGCAAAAAACTGCATCAAAATTCAAGCTCTAAAGTATTTTTTGAGAAATACATATTTAATATTGAATATTTTTGTCGCATTTTTAAATGATTTGAGGGTATTTTTGTCGACAACAAAACTTAGGTGCATTTTGTCAGCGACAAAATCATTCGAGTGCATTTTTTATAGTTTACCCTTAAGGAAAAAAAAGGTAAAGTAATTAAGTCAGAAATTTATTCTCTCTCAAGCTCTCTAAAATTCTTAGACAAGTTTCATAGCTATTGTATCCATCTTCAATATAGGTGTTTCTGTTTGTTCAAATAGCCATTCAATCCTTCCCTTCCACAAGCTCCAGCACAAAGTAGCAATCTTCTCCATATTCCATTGTGCTCCTTTACTTTTACAACATTTTAATCCACCAAGACGCAAAATTAGGAAGTAGTAGCTTAGCTTCTTTAACATTCATAGGCAATATAGTCCCAGCTAAGGCTTATGGTGGGCATCTCAATATGCAGTGCATAACAGATTCATCTTTAGCTTGGCATCTGTTACAAGTTAGCAATGTAGCTGGAAAGTAATGGTGAATGAGATCAAGAATAGGGATTCTTTTCATATACAACTCTCCAAATGAAGATTTACTCTTTTGAGGGCACTTTCAAATTTTAAATAGAGTTTTATAGCTTCCAATTTTGTAGTAGTTGGGGGCATTGCTCAATGCGGGTGTCGGAAGCCATAGATAATTTGGTATCCGGATGTGACATCGTAAGTTCCACATTTGTTCCATGAGCAACTCCACGAATCAGACCCAGAACCATCAATCGGAGTGACTAGAACTTTGCTTGCAATTTCAGATGAAAAAGTGTTTTCAACCAGTGTCTGCTTCCATCTCCTCTCCTCGGTGAGCAAATCTTTTATCCAACAGATATTTGGGTTGTTAATACTTGTCATATTGATTAGAAAATGATGAGTTGAATGAAGCCATGGATCCTTGAAAATTCGAACATTGTCTCCAGTACCTATACTCCATCTCAAGCCATTCTCTATAACAATTCTTCCTTCTAACAGGCTCTGCTAACCCCAAAATGGATGAGATCCTTTTTTAACATTCAACAGAGATGAATATCTAGAATACTTACTCTTTAGCAATTTGGTCAGTAGAAAATGGGGTCTAGTAGCAACTCTCCAACATTGTTTCCCAAGAAAACTTAAGTTGTGCGCCCTCAAGTCTTTGAATCCGAGTTCTCCTTCTCCCTTTGATCTCGTCATTATTTTCTAATTGATCCAAGACATTTTGACTCTTTACTTCATTGAACCCACCAAAATTAACTTAAAATTTGGTAAATAGCATCTAACAGAGACTCAGGGAGTTTAAAGTATGATAATGTATATATCAGGATAGTCTTTCCTACTGCTTTGATGAACACGTGCCTCCCTCTGACATAAAGGAGGTTTTTCTTCCATTACTGAGCTTTCTTTTGAACTTTCTCCTTTATTTTTCCAAACATTGTCTTTTTTTTTATCTTTTCACTATTGAAGATAACCCAAAATATTTATCTTGAGCAATAATGTGTTTTATATTTATAATTTATGCTATCTGTTCTCCGAGTTATTGAGGAGTGCTATTGTTAAAGAATAATATTGACTTGTGTAAATTGACTTTTTGACCACTCACTTTTTCATATTTTGGGAGCATTGAAAGGATGTTATGACAAGTATCTGAGGAGGCCTTACTGAATAGAATAGAGTCACTTGCAAAGAGTAAGTGATTGAATGGTGGTCTTCTTCTGTTAATTTGAATTCTTTGAATTATACTGCTTTGTTCTATCTTATGTAGCATAAAGAAAAGACCTTCAACACAAATAAGAAATAGATATGGTGATAAGGAATTTTTTGATGGATTTTCTTTGTTAGTTTAAAATAACCAAAAGGTTGACCCTCCACAAAAATAAAATAAGAAACAGTAAATACTAGTTTCCAATCCAAGAAATTACCTTCTCATCAAGTCTCATCCTTCCCATCATAAATCATAAGAAATGTCATTTAACTCTATCATAAGCTTTACTCATATCTATCTTCAAGGTCATTTCACACTCCAACCCTATTTTCTTAGTCGTTAAATAATGCATGCATTCATGAGCGACTAAGATATCATCAAAAGTCAGGAAACCCTTCAAAAAAGTACCTCGGTTTGGGCTTATAATATTGTTTATGAATTTTTGAAATCTATGAACTAACATCTTAGATACGATCTTATAAAATACTAAGGATAAGCTAATCGATCTCACCTGAGCTATATCTCGAGCATCTAATACCTTTGGGATCAAATAGATTTGGGTGTGGTTGAATCACTTCAAGATTTTGTCTCCTCCAAAAAAATTACAAACCATCGTGTGCACACACCTCCAACTATATCCAATAAAATTGAAAAAAATTGCTGTAAAATTGTCATCACCTAGAACACTTGTTGCATACACACTAAAGGTAGCCCTGTTAATTTCTTCAAGTGTCACTATTCTTGTCATTCTTCGGTTCATAAGTTATAATCGAAGCTTGAAAATCTTCAAAAATTCTAGTTGGGTCTTCTTGATTTACTACGGTGAAAATGCTTTTAAAATAAGACTTAATCATATTTGCAATACCTTTAGGGGTTTTGTTTCTCGGGTTCCTAGCATGAAAGTTTTGGTGAAAAAACTTTGTATTGCTATCCCCTTCTTTCAACCATTTACATTTGGGTTTTCTCTTCCAATATGACTTCTCTCTCATATGTGCCTTTTCCAACGTCCTTTTTAGCTCTATAATCTCATTACCACCATGAATGCCTTCTTTCCTCAAAGCCTCCAGCCACATCATCAACTTATCAATCTCCTTTTTGAATGGTTATTACTTTGTCTTTGCTATTGAAGGATCTTAAGTCTACATGCAGAGTTTTTGGGCCAAAACATACATTGGGTTGCCAACAACCTCCATACTCCAAGTTTTCTCAACTAGTCTTCTTACTTCCTCTTTTTCACACCATCTTTCTTGAAATTTAGACCTCCTCTTGCTTTGCTAGTTAGGAGGCTCGGTGTTTAATAAAAGAGGAGAGTGATAAAAATCATTCTCTACTAATTTTCTCACCAATGCTAATTGATGCCAGTTTCACTATTGGCCCTCACAAACACACGATCAAGTATTTCTCTAATGAGATCATCTCCCTTATGCCTGTTTGACTATGTAAACGGCTGGCCAATCATGCCTATATCAATAAGAAAATCATCATCTATGAATTGATTAAAGATTTTCAAGAATTAGAAGACTTTGCACTACCTCCTATCTTTTCTCCTTGATTTTCGATAGCATTAAAATCTCCTAAAATCATCACATCACCTCCAAGTTGAGTCTATAAGGCTAAGATCTCCTAGAATTGTTGCACTCTTTTTGTGTTATTGGTTCTAAGATAAGTTGCTATCAGGCCCTACTCTTCTATTCTAGCTGCATCTTTAATTTTTGTCACTAGTGGATATAATCACTATAATAAATTACCTGCACTTAATGTAATTCTTCCAAACCAAAGTAATTCCCCCTGGTAAGCCAATAGGATCAACCAGTTTTCATTCTTTGTAGCCCAATGACCTAAGCTTTTGTTCCACCAATCGAAGTTGATTCTTTATTTCACATAAGAATACAACCATGGGAGAGTGGAATTGACAAATCCTTTTCATGTTGTGAACTGTTAAAGGTCTCCCTAAATTTCGACAATTGCATATAAGAACTCTCATGGTGCCTTAATTGAGTGCCACTGTATGGCTAGCACCTTCCACCATTTCAACTTCAACTTCATCCTCTCCCAAGCAAATACGTGTATTATTCCTTCATTGTTAGGTTCTTGTGCACTTCTTTTGCTCCTAGTCACCTGCACTTTCTTATTACCATCTCCTCTCACCAATTTTTTCATTTTATTAATGCTCCCTGATTTTTTGGTCTCCTCTCTACCCCTGATCAAAATTAGCATTGGCATTAATTTTTTTAAGGGGGTTTTTATTGTAGAAAAATCCAATATGTCCTTTCTTTGTTTTTCCAAATTTATGGTAGTCTCTTGTTCATTGTGGCTATTATTCTCCATATTTTGAGTGTGATTCTCTATGTTTTACTTATCTTTCTTGAAATTTAACCCCGCAAAGTGCTCCGCTAGGAAATTTGGCACAGGTTTCTTCCTTCTAATTCTTTCATTAGCTTGCGGTTTCGAGTTGCCACCATTTTCTGATTCCTCTTTCATCTCTACTCTGGCTCAAACTTGATTAGTCTTGAACCATTCACCCAGCTTGTTTGGTAAATTGTCTCTACTATTTTGCATCTTCTAACAAAGCAAGGTTGGATCGATGGTCATGTCCTGTCATGGCACAATAGGTGCAAGTAGTGCCTATTCTTTCATATCGGAGAGCAATTTCAACATTTGAACCATCTGATTTTTGTCACCCTTATATCATCATTCAGTCTCTTCTCCACGTTAATTTTCAATTTGGCTTTAACAATATGAGATTTTCGTCCCTTTATAGCAAAAACTTCTACATCCAGAACCTTTTTAATTCGATTCCCTAATTTTCTTGCAACAACCTTAGTCTTATAGAATTAAGGCAAACTCCAAAATTGCACCCAAGATGGGATTCTAGTGAAAACTTGATCTACATCCCCCACTGCATTCGACCATCTCCTTAGATTCAAAACACAATCCTTAAACAGCCATGCCCCTTTTTTATTCTCAATATATCCATCTCTCTATCAAAGTAAAATTGAAAATGGTTGTGTCTAATTTTTGTGACTTTGAAACCTATTGATCTTTTCTAGATTGCTCGGAAGGCGTTCTCCATGGTCCCTATCGAGTATGATTTATCGGCAAAGAGCCTTCCCATCATACTATTAACACATGCCTAAAGCTCTCCTTTAAATGCCTTTTCCTCAATCTGAACAGGTCCATCGTCATCGCTTTCCAAATATGCAAATTTTCGTTGAGAGACTCTTCTATGGTTAGACATATTACTAGAGAGCCAACTCCAGTTCTTAATTCAAAAGTCTCACACAAGCAACTTTGATCAAGACGTTGACTCGTCGGCATTATTAGACTCTGTAACGGCAAAAACCTATCGGAGCCAAGGAAAGCCTCATGGGTGTTTGAAACCTAGACGACGCTCTTCTTCATATATATATTTTGTTTAACTCATTTTTAATGTGTATTTTATATTTAAACATGTATTTTATACGAGTAGTTAATTTAATTATTGATTTTTTTTATAAAATTTAATTTTGATGAGTTGTTAATATAAAATAGTTTTTCATGTGCATCCAATTACGTAATGTCATATCAGTAGAGCTGGCAATATATACCCTATCTGCGGGTGCCCAATTCGGACCAATCCGTTCGGGTAGAATTTTTTACTCGACCTGCTGCGGGTAGGGTAGGGTACGGGTTTAGGGTATATCCTACCCACACCCCTAATATATTATATAATATATATGTAAAAGTTATGTATGTAGTGAAGAAAGTGAGTGTTGAACCCACAATCTTTTTTTTTATAAAAATTTAAAATAATCACTAAACTAGTTGATGATCATATTATTTATAATTTTATGTTAGATTCCTTTAAGATTTTATTGTTTCTAATTTTAATTTGAACTTAGTTTTTTATTTTCTATTTTATTAATATGTATGAAATTTGGAATGGTTGAATTTTATATTTGTTTAAATTTTTTTTATTTTTCTGTGGGTGATCGGGTAGGGTAAGGTTTAGAACTTTAGGGTGCGGGTAGGATTAGGGTTGAGATTCTCAACTCACGGATAAGATAAAGTAGAATTTAAAAAAATTTTTCAACCTGGGTTAGGGTAGAATCTAAATCCTATCCTACCCTACCCATTATCAGGCCTATATATCAGCAAAAATAATTATATTTTATCTTAATTATATAAATAATAAAAAATATAATTGGACAAATTTTATAGAACATTTTGCATAAAAAAATAAATTCTTTTTTATATACACCTAACATCGTTGCATTTAAAATATATCCAAATTAATTAGGTCATAATTTAATATTTTTCGATATACCAATTTCCCTTTCTCACTTCCTCATTTCATGTTCCCCTTCCCTGCAACGCCCTCCACAATCTACCCAGCACCTCTTGGCTTTTTAATTTTCATATTGGACCGGGGCTGGGGTATCACAGGGATATGGGGGTGGCTGGTGTGTAACCAGGTTGTGGTGTCAGGGGGAGTGGGACTCGGACCCTCCGAGTTCAAGCAACAAAACGCACGGTCCGAGTCCAGTGCATGCTGATGAAGTTGGTGAGGGACTCGGACCCTCCCAGTTGGCGTGCGTCACGGACCGTCCGATTTCGGTCTGGGTAGTCGCACGGTCCGACTCCAGTGCTGTAGTGTACACGCGGCGCTTCCCCCTTGAGTCCCTATTCGGTGTGCATCACACACTTAGTAAAGGAGAACCCTGCTCCCTTACCATCCGAATCCCTCCTTCACTCTCACCAACCTTTCTCCCCCAAAACCTTCATCTTCATTTCTCTGAAAGCTTGCATGGTGGAGGAGCATCATTGATGGGGAAAAAATTAAAAATTAAAGATGTTGATCGATCTGAGCTTCATATTATTCACTATCTCAGTGATCCTGATTATGTAAGTATTTTTTGAATTTCTTTTGAATTTTTTTAATTTTTTTATAGTTATAGTTATTAAAAAATAGAATTTCAATATTATGATTGTTGTTAGGATACACAGTTGAAGAATATAAATAGAATGATTACGACTGATTTGTTAGTATTAGTTAGATTATTTTAAATTATGTTGAACAGATTAATAATTATGTTTATGATGATTAAAATTTATTTTATGATTATATTATTGTTGTTAGTTAGACATGCATTTGAAAAACATAAATGGAATGATTATGACTTTTTTAAAATTATTTTACAGATTAATAATTATATAAATCATGATTAGAAAATTTGTTATGATTATGTAGTTGTTAGAGATATATGTAGTTGAAGAATATAAATAGATAGAATGGTTATGACTAATTTTGAAATATTTGTTAGGTTGTATTTAAATATTTTTTTAAGTATTATTAACTATATATATCATGATAAGAAAATTTGTTATGGTTATGTTGTTGTTCTTCTTTAGTTTTGTGTTTTTGGCTGTAGTAGTAAGTAGAACATAATGTAAATTTTTAATAAATTTATTTAATTGTAGTATAATTATTATTTGTAAGCCAATGGTATTTGAATGAATGTGTTTTTAAGAAATTAAGTGTAACTGTTATCGATTTTGGTTAGATGTTATTATTATTGTGGTAAAGTGTTAATGCTGAGTTGATTAGAAAGGTTTTTTTAATTAAGCCATGTTAGATATTTCTTTATGGGAAAATTTAAATAATTTTAAATGTAGTAATTATTATTAGCAAGTTAATTATTAGCGTTGTTAGAATATGAATGATGGCATATATAGATTTATTCAAATTTTTGTATTGTATTGCAGGGGAAAAATTTTTTAACAAAAGTGTAATTAATTAATTAATGTTCGATATTATTGTGGATGTTGTAAATATTGTTGAGATTTATGATTAGGAATATATGTATTTGTAATGAGTTTCATTAGCAATTCTTAATAATTTGATTAGTAATTTGTTATGTTTTTTTGTAGAAATCAAGAATGTTGACATGTAACCATCCACTTCCTCCGGATCGGTACAACGAAAGGGTGGAGGATCATCTGCGAATTACCGGGTTCTATCATGCATCTCAGATTGGGATAGTGCAGTGTCAGAAAGCATTGGTAAATGCTCTAATTGAACGTTGGCACCCAGAGACACATACGTTCCACCTTCCCATTGGTGAATGTGCTGTGACACTTGAAGATGTAGCTATGATTCTTGGTCTTCCCACAGATGGTCTTCCGGTCACAGGGATGACAATGAGCAGTTATGAAGCGTTGGAGGCGGAGTGTTTGCTTCAATTTGGAGTTGCACCGCGTATGTCTGACTGTAGATCTAGTTGCATAAAACTTACCTGGCTGCGTGATTTAAAAGAAAATTTACAGTTGATTGATGATATCAGTATACAGAGGTATGTGAGGTGCCATATTATGTTGACCCGGATGACGAGGAGGATCATGATGACGATGAAATAGAGGAGTTTGACGAGGATGAAGAATCTCGTAATGATGGTATTATGTTTTGTATTCTACTTTACCTGTTCCATTACTTTTTTATTTTATGTTCATAACTGGCATCTATTTTTTACTTTTAGTAAATCTTATGTGGTTTATGTCTTGCTGTGATTACCTGCTGCGCATAATTTAATTATTTTTTATAATTTCTATACAGGTCATGCACGCACTCCGGATGAAACCTCCAAAGGTTACAATCTGAGGATTGATCCACCACGTCGCAGTGCTAGTCGCTACACTCCATCTGTCTTCAAAAAGGCGGCCAAGAAATGCAAGAATTTAGTCAAGGATGTGAAGTGGGCCATGAGAAAGTAGTTGCCTTGTAACTTATTTATTTAAGTAGTAATCACGTGGACCATGTTGTATTTATGTAGTATGTTTTGAGTATGTACGCACTACATTTATGTTGTATGTTTAGAGTATGTACGCACTACATTTATGTTGTATGTTTAGAGTATTTATGCACTACGGACACTATTCAGGTATTGCTAACCTTTAGTACGCAGTAAGGTACAGGTGCTGTATATGTACCCATTATTGTTGTTCAGTCATACAAGCAGATTGGACCGGAACCTGCCGGTTCATTTATACATTCAGATTGCACCGGAAAGGCCGGTTCAATCATAAAATCAGATTGCACAGGCCAGGCCGGTTCATTACGAAAAACAGATTGAACCGGACCGACCGGTTCAGTTATACAATCAGAGTGAACCGGACCGGCCGGTTCATTCATAAAATCAGCTTGAACCGGACAGGCCGTTTCATTCATAAAATCAGATTGCACCGGACCGGACGGTTCATTTCGAATAATAGATTGAACCGGACCGGCCGGTTCATGTATACAACCCAATTGGACCGGACTGGCCGGTTCATTTATACAATCAGATTGCACCGAAAAGGCCAATTCATTCAAAAAATCAGAGTGAAGCGGACCGACCGGTTTTTTCAGAAAATCAGATTGAACCGGACCAGACGGGTCATTCATAAAATCCGGTTGAACCGGACCGGCCGGTTCTACAAGGAACACATTGCAATACAAAAACCGTTTTAACATAAAAACATCAGAAAAACATTACATAATGTTCCACATATCAGGTCAACATCTATTGGATTTTCACAAATAAATTTTACCCCTTCAGATGTTTCTAATAAAATTTGACCAAAATAATACACCTTTATTAGTACTCTATCACTCATTTCTCCTACTCACAAAAAAAAAAACATAACACTAACTACACACTCCTTTGATTTTGAACAAGCATATAAGAGATCCAGAAGAAGGAAACAGAGGAACGAAGCGGCGCATAAGAAGGGGAAGAAGAAGGGTCCCCAAACGCTAACTCGTTGCACACTTTTATATACACTCTATACTCAACTCGGACCATCCGACTAGGTTAACTTCATTCAAAAATATACTAAGCAACCAAATCGGACCATGCGTGTTCATAAACCGGTTCTGCCATCCCCAGCCAAAACGGACGGTCCGAATCCACTCCATGCACGCAACTCGGACCTTGCGTGTTGTACCTCCCCTATGCCATCTCGCAGGGTCCGATTCCCCCCCCCCCCCCAACTCGGACCGTGCGTCTTCCGGTTTACCATAGCCACGAACAGAGAACTCGGACCGTCCGAGTCCTCCTCCCAAAACCTGCCAAAATTCTGCCCCACATCCATGTCTAACCCACCTTAACTCCATATCCATGAAAAGCTCACATACGAGCTCCATATCCAAAAAATTGAGCCGCACCTCTTCTCATTGAATTGCATTCCCAATTCCCCATTATCTATTATGGAAAAATTCTTCAGTGCAGGAATAAGCCAGCACCACATATGAAATTATATCAACCTCTCAAAATTCTGTCATGTGTTGCATAAGACACACGACGACATCGTTTCGTGCCTCCAAATCATAATCTACTAGTTCTCATCTGCTTCATTTCCACTCTCTCTCTCATCTGCTTCATTGCCTCTGTCATTTGCTATACATAGGAATTAGGAAGCCAACTACCATTATTTCATTTATTTGTTGCCTGGGTCTTTCTTCTTTGTAGGTTTGGTATACAATAAAATTAGATATTAAATTAGTTATTATATATTTGTATATAAATATATATTATTTAATATATTTTAATATATACTTTATAGTTTAATATGTATTTTATATGTCGAATGTTAATACATTTTGCAAAAAGTATAAAATATACTGTTTCTTAAATTTTTAAGTTTAATTTTAAATTTTAAATTTTAAGAACTAATTAAACCTCTAAATCCTAATTAAATTATAAATTTTAATAACGAGTTTAGTACTCTTTATTTAATAAAAAAACGTTCAAAAATAAATTATTTTATATGAATAACTAAATTGGTATTATTTTTTATACATATATAGTATGATTAAAATTTTTGTTATGAATGATTTTGTCAACCCGTTTATTTTTTATAATATAAATAAAAATTTAATAAAATAAAAATTAAGAGACTTGAAAGGGACACATATTTTATTTATTAATGTATACGGAAAAAGAGAAAGAAGGGTACTCTTCTCAATTATATGGATTAATGCAAGTTGAATTTGGGAGGAAATGCTAGCCACATTTCAGCTCCTTGTTAATTGTGTATAATTGGGAGATACCAAACCATTTCTTCAGAAAAGAAAAAAGGGTTTTCAATTCTACAGGATTATATATATATATATATATATATTAACATTTTAATTTCTATCGTCATTAATTGAAATAGGATAGGATTCTAGTTATCATAGGAATATAGGAATATGGGATAAAGTCCTCTCATCCATTCACAATATCAATAAATATGAAATGTTTATAGTAGCAGGCTGCGGACGAATATAGATGATGACATTATAAGGTGAGTTTTACTGTGTTTTTATCTCTAATTTATTTTTTAAAGTAAAAAATAAAATTTTAAAATAAAAAATAAATTATATAAAATTTATTAAATATTATTTATTTATCTTTTTTAATAACTTAAGTATAACGTAATAAGTACAATAGCATTTACCATATTATAATGCATAAGGGAAGATATTATAATAATAATTATATAATTATTTTTATGTAAAAATATTTTTTTATTAGATGATAAATTATAAAATTTAATTTTAATATATTATAAAAACAAATTTTTATTTAAAATATAACCAAACAAACAAATTATATTTTTAATATAAATATTTTTATAAAAAATATATTTTTTATGTCTTTATTTGAGTAGATGTTAATAGAAAAAATATAAGGTAATATAAGAAGTTAAAAACATGACAATTAACAAGGATAATTTTATATATTTATATTTCAGAATAGCTAACATATACAAATTCATGTTACTTTTCTAGATTAGCATCTTACGACTTTGATTTTGACAATAAAACTGTTTAATTATTATGTATGTTAATATTTAAAAATTATTTTTTAAAAATATAATTGAAAAATAGAGATATATCATAAGAATATGACAATATAATAAATTTTAGGGTAAAATATATCTTTTATTTTTATTTTTTTTAAAATTTAAAGATATTTATAATGTTTAATTTGTTTAAATTTTATTCTTGAAAAATTTCAAATACTTTTAGAATGAAAAATAAATTTTACACTATATATTAGAATGAAAAATGTCAAGAGAGTTTACTAAGTAATTTATTATAAATAATTTTGTGTTTTATTATCCATTGTAACCTTAAAAATTCTTAATGCTTTTCGTTGATATTATTTTTGGCAATGCAAAATATGATTTACAAAATATAGTTTTGCGTGATTTTATTATTGATTTTTTTTTTGTTTATTCTAAAAAATTTTTCAACGGCCTAGAAAAATGAGAATTTGAATTTAGGGCCTCTTTTAATTTTTTTTTAAATTACAAGACCAAAAATTTATTTTACTGAGTCTGCAAAAATGATTATATAGGAGACAAAATTGTCTCATAAAATACAGAACAAAAATAGGACAAAAAAAAAATACACACTCATAATCAACACTTTTAAATTTGTACTTTGTCTCTAAATTCCATTTTTTACCAAAATTTGCTTTTCCTTCTATTTTTGTCAGTGGATTGGACAATCTCAATCCTAGGTACACAACACACTCGCACATTCCTCACACATATTATCACATTTTTTCTCAATTGTATTCTCTAGGATTTGAACCCTAGACCTTTAAGGTGGGGAGGGAGAGATATGCCATGTGAGCTAAGGCTCATTGACTTTTCCCTTCTTTTTCTTCTTTGATGATAAGTTAAAAAGTGATGCACTTTTTTTTTTCGCTTTTGCCTTACTCGAATTGTCAAAACTCCATCTCCAACAATTTTTTTTTTCTTTCATGAAGCTAATGAGTTGGGTTGTGGACTTGATCCAAGTAGCTACGTTTTAGGCACATTGTTCCTTTACTTTGGGCTACACAAGTAAACTTGGGCATGCATCACTAACACATGCATCAAACATTGGACTTTTAAACCTAACCAAATATATATTTGTCATCACCAAGAATATCATTATTATTTTTTAAACTCAACAATCTCTCCCTTAATAACAAACATCATTATAATAAAATTTAAGAGAATTGAAATACAATTTGAGATTAGAGACATCCCTTTAGTTATGCCTCTTTGGCTTGCATGAATGGCTCTCCTTACTTTTGTACTTTGTGCTTTCACTTAATGGGCTTTATACCAATTACCTAAGTCACAAATTTTCAATGATACACCAAAGAATGCAATCGGATACAACTTATCAAAGTACTTATGCAATAGTTATCTAAAAGCAATAACCAAGTATATCAAAATATCAAAAATCAGCAATAATCAACCACATATAACAATCTGTCCTATCAAAATATCATGGTACTACTCAATCACATACTCAAACACATTTAGCAATTTATCCTATATCATGTACTACTCTCCCTTTTGTCATCAAAGAGGGAACAGAAATATCAAATAACCCTGCAAGAGATAGATTAGATACAAAAGATAAAATTATCACAAAAAAGATGTCAGAAAATTAATTCAGTTTTACAGCCATCTCGAAAGTATGAAAAATAGTAGCAGAAACATAAATCATAAATTAAGAGATATTAGAAACACAATTTGAAATCTGCAGCAGAAGACATTCTTAGGCATTCGAGCCTTCATACTCCGTGTCCAGGGGCTCCTCGTGATCTGACTGTGGTGTTTTGTCATTGTTCAGATTGTCCATGTACTTCAAAAGTACAGACACTCAATCTCTTGACTTACGCAATGCATGTTCATTGTGAACAACAAGCTTTCTCTCTTGTTGGCTAGAAAAGATGAGGTAGTTGGACAGATTTACGAATTTCTGTAAGACATATTTGACAACACCATTCAGAAGAATCCTGCGACTTCAGGAAGCAGATGTTCCAGTAGTTGATCTAGGAGGAATGTCTTCAAACTCTTCTTTTTCATCGAGATCCACCATTTCTAAACGGATTGGTCCTTTTTTTGTTGCTTAATTACACCACCCCCTTTTAGGTAAGAGTTTCTATTTTCATAGGACCCATGAGTCAGGTCAATACCAAAATATTCAAAGAAGCAAGTTAAAAATATGCCATAAAAAAGTGACAGATCCTTATCACTCTTGATTCAATCATACATATGCCTCATAATTAAATATACAAATGAAATTTTAATTTTTATAAGAATGGCATACAAAATCAATGTGTCATAAAATGAAACTCTTTGATATGAATTGCTTTGAGGGAGGATTATGTGGTTTATCATTTTGTGGAGTCGAGCACGGATAGGACCTAGGACTTTGTGAGTAGAAATAAGACCATCAATAAGAGAAATTTTTACACATACAGAGGCTAAGGCATCTTGGTACGAAAGACCTAAGTCTTCATCCATTTTCCAAAAGTATAAACATTCACACCAACATCAGTGTAATCTAGGGCTTCACTGATTAGTTTTTGGTTCAAATTTATTTCATAGTCCTAAACATAAGAGTGAATATTCTCATTATGGTAGGTTATGTTAGCATAGAACTCACGAACTAGGTCAGGATAAATTGATTTTTGAATAATAAAAAGGTGGTTCCAATCCAGAAATTCAATGTTTTCAATAAAATCAAGTCCTTTGGCAGCTAAAGAAGGAAGATCAACAAGATATGAAGAGCACAAGGGACGTTTGACGACAACAACTTTATAAAATTCGACGTTCATTGCTGATGAAAAATGAAGAGGTTTGAAATGTGAGTGTGGTAAGTTTGCAAAGTGATCTTTGAAAGCAAAAGGGTCATGATCAGAGGGTTCTTTGACTAAATAAAGAAGGATACGATAGTTACCTCTTTGAGGAGGAGGAGGAGGAGGAGGAGGACAAGGAACGGACTAAGGTTTAGGTCTTGTAGAAGGATGAGAACGAGGAGAACGAGGTTCCTCTTCTGCCATTGAATGTTTTCCTACTAGCGCGTGATGGAGGATGAGAAGTTTCGGCTGCATGGGAAGCAGACGAATGAGGAGCAGTGAATTTGGTTCTAGCCATGAGTTTCGTGTGTGGAGGAAAAGGAGAGGGAGAGTAAATGTGAATATGAATGTGAGTTGGTTTTTGAGAGGTTTTTGGGATTTTGGGTTGGTTATGAACAAACGTGCCTCTTCGGGTAGTGATTTTCTTTCTCATCTTTATGGTACAGAGGAGTTGCAGTTTCTTAAAAAATGAAATAATGATAATGAGAAATATTTAGAGTTTGCAAGTAGAAAAAATGATGTGATATGAGGGTTATGGCAAATGCAATAAGTTATGAATGCTTCTTGGAAAGACAAAAGATAGAACCTAATAGAGACTATCTTAAAAAAGGGTTTGACAAAAGTTGAAAAGGTTGTAATTGAAATAAATATTTAACGTACAAAAAGACAAATTTAAGGAATGTGAATTAATTTTTAACAAAAATCAATGAGGTCCACTCATGAAAAAGAAACTCATTTTGGGCCCAAAAGGAAGAGTTAAGAAAACACAAGGGACCACTTAAAATCCACAGATTTCCTTGTCCCACTTGGTATATTCTTCAAAAATTAAAGCTAGCCTTGAAGTTCTTATTAGAAGGCTCTTCATTTATCTAGAAATATCTCATACCGATCTGTGAGGCAAAATCTTCACACACTACATCAGCACGCTTAAAACAATGAATCATAACAAAGAATGCCTAAATCAGTTCTTAGTTTGCAAAATCTATCTTCTGCCAAAAGTTTAGTAAATATATCAGCGAGTTGTTCCTCCGATTTAACAAATTGAATATCAATATTTCTTTTTTGAATATGTTCTCTTATTGAGTGAAATCTCACTCCAATATGCTTTGTTCTTGAGTGTAAAACTGGATTTTTGAAAATATTTATAGCACTCATATTGTCACAAAGAAAGAAAATATTTTTAGTTTTTAATTTGTAATCAACTAATTGAGTTTTTAACCATAATAATTGGGAATAACATGAAGACGCTGCTATATATTTGGCCTCAGCAATGGATAGAGCTACGATGGACTGTTTCTTGCTTGACCACACATTCAGAGATCTTCCAAAAAATAACAAATTCCTGAAGTACTTCGATCCACTCTATCTCTAGTAAAGTTTGCATGATAGTAACCCACTGCAGAAAAATTATTAGACCTTGGGTACCATAAATCAAAATTAGAAGTGCTATGAACATATCTAATGATCCTTTTAATGGCTGAAAGAGGGGATTCTTTATGATATGATTGGAATCTAAAACAAACTCTAACACTTTGAACTATGTCAGGTCTAGAAGAAATAAGGTACATTAGTGACCCAATCATTCTCCTAACTCTAGTTTCATCCACACATCTTTACCATTTTCATCTTTTTCAAGTCTAGAATTCGGATGCATTGGAGTATCATAGGCTTAGCATTTTCTAATTTGAATTTTTTAACTAATTTTTTGGCATATTTTTCTTGGTGTACAAAGTTTCCACTAGGAGTTTGTTTGATTTGGAGACCAAGGACGAAGGTTAGTTTTCTCATCATGCTCATATCAAACTCACTAGTCATTAGTTTACTAAAATCGGCACACAAGGATTCATTTGCCGAGCCAAAGATAATGTCATCCACATAGACTTGAACAAGAATAAAATGATCATTAGACTCTTCAATAAACAAAGTAGTATCTATGGTACCTTTTTGAAAACCATTTTTCAACAAGAAAGAACTGAATCATTCATACCATGCTCTGGGAGCTTGTCTCAAACCATAAAGTGCTTTAGAAAGTTTAAAAACATGGTTTGGAAATTCTTTATTTTCAAAACCATGAGGCTCGGCTACATATACTTCTCTATTTATAATTCCGGTCAAGAAAGCACATTTAACATTCATTTTAAAAAGTTTTAAACCACAATGGACAACATAAGCAAGAAAAAGCCTGATTGCTTCCATTCGGGCCACTGGTGCAAAGGATTCATCAAAGTCAATTCCTTCCTCTTGATCATATCTTTGTGCCACTAATCTTGCCTTTTTCCTTGCTATGCTTCCATCTTCTCCCAATTTGTTCCTAAAGATCTACTTTGTTCCCGTCACTTTCTTTCCAATTGATTTTGGTACTAGCATCCACACTCCATTTTTCTCAAATTGTTATAGTTCATCTTCTGTGGTCTTGACCCAAGAAGGATCACCAAGAGCTTCATTTACATTTTGTGGCTCAGTTTGATAAATGAGTGCCAAGTTGGTTTCCTCCATTCTTCTTCCAGAGGAAGATCTTATTGTGACTCATTGAGATGGATCTCCAATGATGAATTCTTGAGGATAGTTCTTCAGAAATATCCATTCTCTGTGTTTGGGGGATTTAAGAATAGATTCGAACATATTTGGTTCATGGTTGCTGGAACTTCTAGGAAATTTTGCAGTTGTAGGAGATAAAATGAGATTGTCTCCTACAGAATGGTTTGTAATATCAGAATTAGGGACAACTTGTAAGGGTTTAGATTTTTCTTGAAACTGGGCTTTCTTTTGGTTCTTCTTAACTAGATTACCTACATTATTATCTTTCATAACACTTGGAATAGAATTAGAATCATAGAAAGTAACGTGTATAGTTTTCTCAATGGTCATAGAGTCTTTGTGGTATACTCTATAAACTTTGCTAGAAGTTAAATATCCCATAAAAATACATCATATGACTTTGGATCAAACTTTTCAAGATTGTCTTTTGTATTCAAAACAAAGCACTTACATCCAAAGACATGAAAGTATTCATAATTGTCTATATCTTCAGTCTCATATCTATCAGAGATGTCCCCAACTTGCTCATCAACCTCCGTTAAACTTTCATCACCTCGAGTTGATCCAGCTGCTGCAGGTCCCTCATCATTCAGTGGGCCAGTGAATCTCCCAAAAGCATTTGATTGTGGATCATTATCCTCCACCTCAAATCCAAAGTGATCCTCATGATCATCATCATTGATACTGTCATCAAATACCTCTTTATCAGTAGAAGGCTCTGATTCAGCATCCACTTCAACTTTTATCAACCCACTGCCACTGTCTTGACCTTCCTCTAGCACATAATCAACATCACTAGAAGTGATTTCAATCTCGTTACCTTCTCTGACTCTATCGACAATATCTACCTCACAATGTTTTCAAGAACTTGACACCAGTGACCTAGCCATTCTCATCGTATCCCCATCGGACTTCATCTCTCTAAGACCTGACTTCAAATCCATCCCTGGTTCCTTGTACCATAACCTAGCGTATCCCTTATACCCTAGTTGCTTTAGCTCACTCACAATCTCTTACAATGACCATTCACCAACGTCAAAATGTAAATCCTCCACAACCATTCTACCTAAATACTCTAATCCGTATCCGCTGTCAATAAATTTTTTACCATGGTGGACCTCAATGGTGAAATCTGAATCTCCCATAACTACATACCCAAAAAAAAAAAAAAACATAAATTCCTATTCAACCATTTTCAAAAACAAAAGGAAACTCTAATAAGCAAAACTCCCCAAACAGAAAAAAGAAAAACATTTCAATGACTGACAAAGTTAAACATTGTCTTACCTAGAAGCGGCAGAAACACCTACAACGATGGCGGTGACAATAGAGAAGCGACACCCTCTAGCAACATTCCAGTGGAGTTGATCTCGACTGATGACAAAGTGTGTAACAAACGAACGAAAGAGGGGGTGAAGAGTTTTCTCTAAGTCTGGAAAAATGAAGAGTTTTCGTTTAACTCTGGGAGGGTTATTTTTGTTTACATGAAAATTAGAGTGAGAGAGAATTAGGGATTTAGAAAAAAGTTAAAAAATCTTTAATTTAGGAACAGAATATTCTGTTAAATCATACAAATTGATCACGGTAATTTAGTATAGAGATCCAATTAAAAAATATATATAAAGACTTAATTAAAAATTTCGAAAAATCATCGGCACCAAGAGTAATTAACTTAAACCATGTAAAATCCTAAACCAAAGCGATATATGTTGTTTGAATCAGATTAGATTGGTTTTTTTTTTTTTTTTTTTTTTTTTCGGATACTTATTTATGCTTAACTCGTTTGCAGATGAAATAAGTGAGCAAAAGACAAAAGAGGTGATAATGCACACAACAATTGCTTAGTGGCAAAAAGTTTGACCAATAATCTATGAAACATTATTCGGCCCTTTGAACAAAATCTTTTGGCCCAAAACTATGTCCACAAGAAAATGAAAAATTTATTCTTTGACCAAAAAAAATAAATTTAGTAATTTGTATCTATTCTCCCATATGACGATTTATATTAAGCCATTATAATTGAAGCAACTATAAGATACTAATATAAGTATTTGTAACTGCGGGAAAAAAATAGACCATGCTTTTATGTTTTGTTTGCCAAACTAATGTATGCAGTAATGCAGTATCCTTCAATTCCAACTTCCAAGCATCTGTGAAGCTTTGATTTGGTGTTCTTTTATGATGTCAAATTTGACATATATAAACGTCATTTTCCTTTTTCTGGCAAGCAAAGCCGGAACTGAAAATAATGAAAATAATTACAAAAGAAAAAAGACTAGGAAACCTCTCATTCACTGGTAAATTTCAAGTAATTGGACTAAGGTTTATTTGTTCTCTTAATAAAAAAAATTATGAGTTTAAACTTGGAAATAAAAATAATATATTTTTAAAAAAGTTTACGGTCTTATCCTTTTTCTTTTAGAATCTCAGTGAAGTTGAATTAAATTAATAATATTTGAATAAATTCAAAACTAAAAAGTGTAAATTCTTTAATAATGGCCTCTCTCGACTTTATAAATGTTACTACTGCAACCACAAAAAATTTTGCAAATCTTAGTTCTTATTTTTCTCTTAGCAATGACAAGAGGAAATTAAAGAGATTGATTATTTATTTATTTTCATAGGAGCAACTTTTGACATTGTTTCACAATTTTTTCTTTTCCGAAAATATTATTTCTAATAACCGAATAAGCCAACCTAAATCAACAACTCTCCCACTCAAGAGTTGGCCAATTGGATTATCATATATATATATATATGAACAATCCTGACATTAAGAATAATTATATACTCAGAATACAAAGCATTGTCATATTTGATTGTGAAATTATAGTTTATTTAAAAAAAAATAGAATTCACATACCAAATCATTCATTCTTATTCTCATTCCCTATTTACTATACAATTTCTTAATTTCAATCTATAAAAGAATAGGCACCTATATAAATAGACCATAATTTTTTTCGAATTTTTTTTATTTAATAAATATTTTATTTACTAATGTGCGTATTATTGAGTATATTACATTTTTATATGATCATTACATATATCGAGTACACAAAATAAAAGATAAATAAGCACTGAAATTAGATACTGTGCTTCCAAAATATGCAATTTTTCTAAAAAATATATATTTTGGGTGTATCCAAAATATGTTATATCTACGTAAATGTATATATCTAGAATGTTGATGCTATGTGTAACACTTTACCACACATAATCTTATGCTTAAGTCATAAGATAGAGGTGGTGAGATATTACGACCTCTAAAAATAAAATTTAATATATCTAATAGTGTGAAAAAGGTTTTTAACTAGGAGCATTTGAAGAAAAAGGATAAAGCAAATTCGAAAAATTGAAAAGCGCAACACGATAACGTAAGCGAAGTAAGGTAAAAAATAAACTAACATGGATTATATACAGAAGAGTGCCAAAATACAGATAACAAAGTTCAAGACTCGGTTTGCAAAAGTAACCGGCTCGAGCATATATATATATATGAGAACCCAAAATGACAGAGTTACAAAACTTGTTTCTCCAAAATAACCTCTAGGGGGGTTAATACAGTACATATATAAATAGTGGAGATAGTAAGTATCTAGGTAAGTACATATAAACAAAATAAAACCCCGAGAGATAAGAGTCTTCGCTAAATCAGAAGCTTCCAACATGCCTCAGAGAGGAGCCTCACGTCTTATATCTGAAAACCACAAAATTCGCATGGGTGAGAACCGGTAACAGTGCCCACATATCTAACATATAATGTCCTGGGAAAGTCGAAGGCAATCCTAAAACTTCCAACATAAAGTTAAAACTTATAAACATATCTAAACCATGAAAGAAAGAGGCAACTAGTTAAGGATCTTCGGTCTATCTAAAACTCCCCTTTCCAACTCCTCCGAACCTCCCAACCGCCACCGGAACCAGTTGTTACAAACACAATTATTACAGACAAAGAAATCACAAGTAGAAAGCAGATACAACAATTAAACAAGTAGCAAGTAGTTATGCAATCAATTAGGCATTCCAAATAGAACACACCAAACAAACATATAGATGCATATGATGCATGCCTGTCCTAGTGGCTGATGAGTCTCATCTGTCGGTTATGAAGCCAACCCGACAAGTCCTGGTAGCTAACCGTTGAACTGTCCCTCTGTCGTGCATCCCCAACTCGAGTTATTCACAATCATAATCATAATCACACAACACCCACACTGGTGTTTATCCACGGGGGCGAGCTCATCCGAAATTTTTAGTGTCCAGCCACACTTACGACATAGGGTTAGTAGAGTATCGAGTCTTAATCTGGAGCACGTGGTGGCTAGCCACTGCTTTCACCCAGGAAAACTCGTATCTCAGATATTTGGAAGTGTAACAATCACATTATCAATCAACAAGCATATATGCATTCATACTCAGTCATAATTCAATATTAACACAGCCATTCGACTCATAACATAATCTACAACCAGCCATAATTCATTATCACATACAGCCATTCGACTCATATCATACACAGCACTTCCGCCATCATCCTCAGCAACTCATACAATCCTCATTGATCATGATTTATCATAAATTTTTCCTTTACTTCATCCATAAGTTACCACCTCATAGCCCTCACTATGCTTCATTACCCAAAAACTACCTATGAGGCATTAAACAAGAGAAAATATGGCTTTGAACGTTGGAGGAATGTATTAAAAACCAGAAATCATAGTTGCAGAAAAATAGGGGCTCTCGTACGCGACCTATTGCTCACGTACGCGAGGAGCATAGCCTGTAGCATATGCTCATGTCGCGTGCCCCTTCTCGCGTATGCACCCTGGCAAAACTGAACTTCTCGCGTACGCGTCACTGGTTCGCGTACGCGAGCTCTTCAACCCGAATTGATTGCTTGCGTCGCGTGCCATATGGTCGCGTACGCAACCAAGAAAATGCCACTCTCGCGTACGTGACTCACACCTTGCGTACGCGAGACCTCGAGGCCATAGCCATTGGTCGCGTCGCGTGTGTCCCTCGCATACGCATACATAGCAGAAGTTTGAAAAGCTGCTAAGTTCAGAATTTTCAGTTTTTCATACCAAACTTTGATTGAGCATAGCTTTCTCATTTTAAAACATTTTCCTCCGTTCTTCGAACAGCATAAACATCTCGGACCAAATTTTCTTTCTGAATAAGTTTGAAATAAATTAGAGGTTGGAGACCAAGTTATGCTCCGTCAAAGTTGGGCCAAAATCACAATTTTCACAAAGCTTGCAAACCTCCAATTTCAAAACATACACTTTTCAAACCCTTTAAATTCAACCAAAACCTTACCAATTCAGCCTCAACCACATTCCAACTTCCTTATTCAATCTACAACACATCAATTCTCTATTTTTATCAATCTTAACTCAATAATCCAAGTTCAACAATTCACAATATACATTATCAATTACCAACCTTCCATTCTCATCAAACTCCAAAACCAAGACTTCTAATTCCACAATGTTCAACATACAAGACCAATTATCCATATCAAGCACAATTTTAACTTCAAATCAACCTTCATAAATACCAAACATCATCATCATATACAACTCACATGCATCATTTATCAAGAACATAAATTACACCCTCCAAAACCAATAATCACATAATCAATACTATCCATTTCAACCAATTAACAATCATCACAAATTCAATTCCTATCCTAGGGTCACTAGCCTAAGTCTTCACATTACATTACATTTTAGATACAAGAAACCGACACCATACCTTGGCCGATTTCCCGCTCAACCCGGAACACTTCCAATTTCACTTTTTCTCAACTTTCAAGATTCCAACAGATTTTTCCAGAATATAGCTCCACTTCCAAGCTTCCCAAAACCTCAATCAAGCTCTAATACACATACTTACACTACCTAATCCACAATATCACATTCAAACATAACAACTTAATACCTATACATACAAACTCAATAACTAATCACAACAAATCAAGTATCTCACTAGGGTTGAGGATACTTACCATACCCAAGGATTAAAGAGGCAAGTTTAAGCTTTTTCTTCAAGCTAATTGGATCCTATAACACCAAAGAATTCAAAATCTCAACATTTTTACCCAATAAATTTTGAAATTAAGGGTTGGAAAGACTGCAAGGAAAACATGGCTTACCTCTTGAATGATGTTATGGGTTTTGTAGAGCTCGACGCCGTAGTCATGTGGCCGCAAATGGTGCGGTGATCGGAGCTCCGAATCGAGAGTTATGATCAAATGAAGTTTGAATTGAATTTGGGCAAGGGTTTCATGCTCCCCCTTCCCTTTCAACGTGTTTTGCTTACGTGGGGAAGAAGAGGGTGCTGAGCCCTTTTGTTTAATGAGGCTTGGCTAGGCCTTGGGCACAATCTTGGGCCAAATTCTTTAAAATTAGTGTCAAAATTCTCGTTTTAATTTTCTCTATCATATTAAACCATAAAAATCACATTTCTAATTTTCTAGAATAAATTTTAATTTATGGGTTAATTATTCATTAATTAACCGGGTTTTACATTCTACCCACCTAAATAGGAATTTTGCCCACAAAATTCGAATTCAGTTACCTGGAAATAGGTGCGGGTAGTCTGTTCGCATTTCCGACTCAAGTTCCCAAGTATGCTCCTCAATACCGGCTCGATTCCATGCAACTTTAACTAATGAAACTTCTTTCCCGCGCAACTTCTTAACACTAGGGTTGTCAATTCTGACCAGAGTCACCTAGAGTGTCAAATCTTCCTTTAATTGCACCTATTCAGGTTCTAACACATGGCTAGCATCAGGAGTGTACTTCCGAAGCTATGACACGTAAAATATGTCGTGTAGGTTCGAAAGGTGAGGTGGTAGAACTATCCGATGTGCAACTGGGCCAACCCGCTCAAAAATCTGTAACGGACCGATGTATTAAGGATTCAGCTTCTTCGTTTTAATTGCTCTACCATCTTCTATTGTTGGGGTAACCTTAAGAAAAACATGGTCTCCTCCCTCAAATTCTAAGGGCTTCCGCCTCTGATCGGCGTAACTCTTCTGACGGCTCTGAGCAGTGAGCATCCTATCTCGAATTTTCTTGACTTGTTCAGTAGTTTCAGCTATCATCTCAGGTCCCAACAAGCTTTTCTCCCCAGCTACATACTAGCATAGCGGAGATTGGCACTTTCTCCCAACAGAGCCTCAGACAGAGCCATTTCGATGCTTGCATGGTAGCTAGTATTATACGCAAACTCCACTAGCGGCATATACCAATCCCAGCTCGCCGGCTGGTCCAATACACAAGCCCTCAACATATCTTCTAGGGTTTAGATCGTCCTCTCAGATTGACCATCTGTTTGAGGATGGTAAGCTATACTCAAACTTAATCGGGTTCCAAAAGCTCTCTGAGATGCACCCAGAACCTTGAAGTGAAACGGGAATCTCTATCGGAAATTATAGTGGTAGTCACACCGTGAAGTCTCACAATTTCCTTTATGTATAAACGTGCTAGCTCCTCAAGGGTATAGTTCATCCGAATAGGTAAAAAGTGAGCCGACTTCATCAGTCGGTCCACAATCACCCAGACAGCATCAAAACAGGCCCTAGTTCTCGGCAATCCTGATACAAAGTTCATCGCAATGCTCTCCCATTTATATTTCGGAAAGTCCCGGAAGTTCTCTGGTGTTCAATCTTCACTTTTTGACAAGTTAAACACTTTGAAACATGTTCTGCCACATTATTTTTTATACCAGGCCACCAGAACATACCTTTTATATCTTGATACATCTTGGTGCTCCCCGGGTGAATAGAAAACTCGATTTTATGTGCTTTCCTCAAGATATCTTGCCGTAAGGTTCCGACGTCCGGCATAATAATTCGGTCCTTGAACCTCCATAATCTATTTTTGTCCTCTGATACTCTCCACCACTTTTCTTGCTCAATAGCCGGTAGTACCTTCTGCAATTCCTTGTCATCCTGCCGAGCTTTTTTAATTTCAGATTTAAAATCACTTGAAATTTGCAGCTGACTCAAGCACAGAGTTCCGGACACTTCTTGAACACCTATCTTCAGGCTCTCGAATGCTTTAAGTAACTCCTCTTCTCTAAGCATCATCCAAGTAGCACACAACGATTTCCAACTTAAGGCATCCGCCACAACATTTGCTTTCCTCGAATGGTAATTCAGCTCAAAGTCGTAGTCTTTCAGTAACTCCATCCACCTCCTCTGTTGCATATTAAGCTCTTTCTGATCAAAGAGGTATTTCAAGCTCTTGTGATCAGAGAAAACTCAGAACTTAATCCCATATAGGTAATGCCTCCACACCTTCAGTGCAAACATAACCGCAGCAAGTTCCAGGTTGTGCGTCGGGTAATTAACTTCGTAAGGTCTCAACTGTCGTGATGAGGTATACGCCACCACATTCCAGTGCTGCATCAGCACGCACCCCAGTCCTTTTAGTGAGGCATCATAGTACAGTTCAAATGGTTCATTCGGCTCAGGCAACACTAATACAGGTGTAGTGGTCAATTTTTGCTTTAGCGCTTGAAAACTCTCCTTGCACTTAGAAGTCTAGACAAACGGCGCATCTTTGCGGGTTAACTTTGTCAATGGTAAAGCTATTTGGGAAAACCCTTAATGAATCTCCGATAATAGCCAGCTAAACCCAGAAGACTCCTTAACTTAGTTACTGTGGTCGGTTGCCCCCACTCCATCACTGCTTCCACCTTGGAAGGATCTACTACTATCCCCTGTTTACTCACTACATGGCCAATAAACTTCACCTCGCTTTTCCAGAACTCACATTTAGATAACTTGACGTACAATTTTCTCTCTTCCAAAATGTGTAATACAATCCGCAAGTGCTTCGCATGCTCTTCTTCAATCTTGGAATAAATCAATATGTCATCAATGAAGACGACAACAAACTTTTATAAGAATGGACGAAAGATTCTGTTCATGTAATCCATGAACACCGCAGGAGCGTTCGTCAACCCAAATGACATTACAGTTACTCGTAATGACCATAACGAGTTTTGAAAGCGGTCTTAGGGATGTCTTCATCTCTTACCCTTATCTGGTGATAACCAAATCGCAAATCAATCTTAGAGAAAACTTTGGCTCCTGGTAACTGATCTATGAGGTCGTCAATCCTCGGCAGTGGGTACTTATTCTTTATTGTGTCCTTATTCAGTTGCCTGTAATCTACACAGAGACGCATACTCCCGTCCTTCTTCTTCACCAATAACACCGACGCTCCCCACGGAGAAACACTAGGTCGGATGAAGCGTTTACCCATTAAGTCTTCCAGCTGATCCTTAAGCTCCGCCATTTCTAAAGGCGACATTCTGTAAGGAGCAATCGAGATCAGACCTATTCCAGGCACCAACTCAATCACAAATTCAACCTCTCGGGTAGGAGGGAATTCATCAATGTCGTTCGGAAACACTTTAGGAAATTCACAAACAATCGGAATCTGCTCTAAGGTTTGTTCCTCCCCCAAGACACCCGCGGTTAACAGTATAACACCCTGACATTCATACCCAGAACAACTTATTGTCATAGAATCAAATAGTAGTTATTCACTACAACCGTCCCTTCCAATCCTTCCAGCATGAAATACAATGCCTTCTCGGAACAATCAAGCAAGACATGATTCTTAGATAACTAATCCAGTCCCAGAATGAGATCCAGACCGGTTATTGGTAAGCAAATCAAATAATGGATGAAATCTCGTTGTTTAACTCGAAATGACACTTGTGGACAACCTAACCTAGTCACAACGGCTTCCGAATTAGCATTATGCACATTCGGATCATAATCTAACACAACTATCTTCAGCTCTAATTCACTAGCCCTCTCAAATGCAATGAATGAATGGGTAGCTCCAGAATCAAATAAAGCATTCAAAGTTTTACTGGCTATCTTGTATTTACCTCGGATAAGTGTATTAGATCCATCGATACTTACAACTAAGGTGGTGAACACCCGACCAGGCTACTGTGCTTTCCCAGCACCTTGCCTTTGCTTCTCCGAACAGTTTGAGGCCTTATGCCCCGCCTTACCACAATAGTAGCACAAGACGCATCCATCCTTGCACGGGACTCCCAGATGATGAATCCCGCTTGAAAGTCTGACCCCTAGGAGCAAAGCTCCTTCCTCGGTTCTGTTGAAAAGGCCCCCTATGACTTCCTTTCTCTGCGGTTGTCCTTTTCACATAGTCTTCAGCCACTCTGCTCTTATTCACCAACTCAGAGAAAGTCCTGATCTCCATTGGCCCTAGTGAATTGAAGATGTCGCTTCGGAGCCCTCCTTCAAACTTAATGCATTTTCACTCCTCAAAGTCTTCAGGAGCTCCTTGACAAATACAAGAAAATCGATATAGTTCTTCGAACTTGTTAGTATACTCAGACACGGACATAGCACCCTACTTTAGCTGCAGTAACTCAAGTTCCTTTGCCGTCCTGACAGAATTCGGGAAGTACTTCTTATAAAATTCTACTTGGAAAGCATCCCATGAGATAGGATCATCGCCATGCTGCAGGAGGCGTCGTGTAGCCTGCCACCAATGCAGTGCTTCCCCATTGAGCTGAATAGGTAGCAAACTCGACACACTGCTCTTTAGGCACCAGTTGTGCTTGAAGTGCTCGCTCCATAGCCTAAAACCAATTCAATCGGATTGGTGGTTCCTCTGAAAACTGGCAGGTTAACCTTCAGGAATGCAGACAGTGTCATCGGCCCATTTCCGCTATTTCCCCCATTACCATTATTGTTCATTTGCTACCCAAGCGCCTCAACAGTGGCTTGCATAGCAGCAATTATATTCTCTAGCGCCGCCGTAAAGTTTACCGGGTTATGCGTGTCGGTTTCCAGCCCCTGAGTATTAGTACGACCTCTCCCATAGCCTCGACCGCATCCACGAGGTGCCATCTGGTTCCTATACACACCAAACAATCAATATCAAGTTGATCAGTCCCAATATCGGAAGTCTAGTACTTCAAAGTACCAAATGCATGCTCATGAATGTTTATGCCAGTTATATCAGTCAGATATCCTAATAGCACATAATCACACACATAGAAAATGCACAAAAGCATAGTTAGTCCATCCCTCAGGCTCTACAGAAACGAACTACTCTGATACCATAATTACCTTCGCAAACCGAGTCTTGAACTTTGTTATATGTATTTTGGCACTCTTCTATATATATATATATATATATATATATATATATATATATATATATATATATATATATATATATATATATATATATATATGTCCGTGTTACACTACTAGAAATAGGGTTTTTTCGGACGAATTTTGAGACGAAATTGAAATAAATTTCAAACAAATTAGAGACAAATTTTTTTTTCAAACAAAATTGGGACGAATTTTTTTTGTCCCAAAAAGCCTTGTTGCTAATTTAAATTTTGTCTGAATTTTTGTCCGAAATTTTTTTCAGACAATTTTGTGACAGATTTCGAATAGGCATTTATCTGCTAGATTTCTAACTATTATGATGTATTTTAGACGAATTTCAGACATATTAGCTAACTTAAAAACAACGTATTTCAGACAAATTTCAAACAAAAAATATATTTTATTTCAGACAAATTTCTAACGAATTTAGTCAAATATAACAAATTTTTTTCGAACAAATTTTAGACAAATCAAATATTTCTTTTCAATTAAATTTCAGACAAATTTAATTTAAAAGAATTTACGTATTTGAAACAAATTTCATACAAAACAAAAAAATTATTTTCGCACAAATTTTCTACAAATTTAATATAATATTTCAAATAATTTTCATACAAAATAATTTGCTATTTAATAGATAAATATTTTAGAAAATAAATTATATTCGATCTGCTTTCTATATTAAGACCATCATAATCATTTTTTTCATATTACATCATCTAAATTATAAACACATAATAAAATCATGAAAAAGTTAATTACCATAAAAGAGTTAAAAAATTATTTATTATTAAAATACTTTTGTCCATAAATGTAATCAAACTAAAATAAGAAAAAAAAATACTTAAACTAAAACAAAGAAAGCCTTTAAAAAGGTCAAATATCATGAATAAAATGAAATGTACTAACTAATTCACTTAAAAATTCCTTAATCTAAATCAGAAGAAACATATACTCCAAATATCAATCACTCGTGTTATCATCACTAGAGCCTATCCCAAGCTCATCTTCCGTAGGATCAAACAAGGTTGAAGGAAGTGGGAGATTCAACTTTTTATACAAAGCATGAATTGTCTTTTCAGTAGAACCAATTCTTTTCTGTTGAACTTTTAGTTGACGTCCTTGATCTTTTAACTTGTGCTCAGCATCTTTCAACTTAACCTTTTGCTCTTCATTGATCATTTCTTGCTCCTTTGCTTTTTCTTTCCACATGTGAAGTTCTTGCTCAATATTTAGATTGTTTTTGGATGTCTCTGAACAATTTCTGGAATCCAACTTTGAAGAGAGAGCTAAACCAAAAGAACCTAAACCAAAAGCAGCTTTCTTTTTTCCCTTTGTCACAACTTCATTCCAAACAGTATAATCATATGGTATATCTAGGTTTTCCTTAGATGCCTCAACATCTCCCTCATTATCCAAGGATAAAGCTACTTGAGAAAGTTCTGTCTTTCGCTTTTTGAATTCACCCTACAAAATAAATTCATGTTAATCGCAACTAAATATGCCATGAACAAATACTAACATATAGTGAAAATTAGCAATTGAAAAAAACACTAAGAAGAACAAATTAGCATCACATACAATGACTTTCTCAGATCTTTCATCAATCCAACTTTTGTCTTTTTTGGTGTGGCATTTAGTATAAACCTCCTCTAGAGAAGGTTTTACTCCCGTAGCTTTCTCCTATAATATAACAGTTTTAATCGAAAGAAAAGAAAAAAGAATCAAAAAACATTGCACATAATAAGAACAAGACTAAAAATAAACTATTTTTATCTTACCATTCTGCGTGCATGTTCACCCATAGATATGGAACCACCAGTATGCATAGAACTTTCAGCATTTGATGCTCGATTCACAGTATTTGCTGCTGACCAGTTCTTAAATTTCGAATCTGTGGCAAAATAATATAATAATTGACGCCAAACGGGTTCAGGAATATATTTTGGTACATGGTTAGGGTCTTTTGAATAATTGTGTCTCTCCTGATTCATCAACGATCTTAATCGAGCACTCCCTTTAATCTCAAAAATTTGACGAATTCTTGCATTGTGTTGAGGTTCCCACATACAATTTTTCTATAAAAGAAAATAAATATATACATTGAATTACCCACTATGTATAATGTCAAAATAAAAAAATGATAATAAATACTTACCTTAAATTCAGTAAACCACAAATCTCGCATTTGCTCACTGGCATGTCCCCAAGAAGGGCAAAATTCTGAAAATTTGCTTTTAATGATTTATGTTTGGCAATTCTATACTAAAATTGATTTTGATAAAATGAAATTGTTTGGATAATATTAATTAAAATCACTTTTAGATAGATAATTAGTTAATTACTAAAAAAATATAATATTAAATTATAATATTATTTTTTAATATATTTAATCCTTTTTTATATTCTTTTAATATATTTTTTATATAATATTTTTTATAAAATTCTATTTTAGTTTGTTATAATTTTTTAATAAAAATTAATATTTATTTATTAAATTAAAAATAATATATAAAATAATATAGTTTAGTATTTTTTATGAGTACTCTCAATAATCTTATTTTGTTTACTGTTTTTTATTCTAATTTTTTATTAATTATGTTTTTATTATTATTTATAATCAATTTTTTATTTAATTTATCATTTTCAATAGGAACAATAATACATATTATAACAAATTAGAATAATAAATAATGAACAAAAATTATAATACTAAATTTTACAATGTCAAACAAAAAAATATTCTATAATTTTGTTAGTATTCTCAGTATTCTTTTATTTAGTATTATTTTAGACCTTAAATTTTTATTACTTATGATTCCATTGTTATGTATAATTAGGTTTTTATTTACTTTATCATTTTTAATAAGATCAATAATTCATATTATAATAGAATTATAATAACAAATTTATTAAAAAAATCAAAATATAAAAAAAGTACTAAAAATTAAAAAAAATTTTAATTTATATTTGAAATGACTTGAAACAAATATAAAAATTCTTTTGAAAAAAATCAATAATGATCATCAAAAGTGAACTTACGTTGAAATGAACGTAGAAGCAACAATTTTTTGTTTCTAGTGCTTAGCCACTCCTTTCAACATTTATTTTTCTTTTAACAACTTTATCCTTTATACATGTTATTGCATTATTTATAAAATTCTTATTATTTCTTTCTATATGAACTCTTTTTTATTATTTATTATTTAATTATATGTTATTATTTTACTAAAAATATTTAATAACTATTTTTCATATTTATTTTGTAAATGATTATAAAAAGAGAATGTCATTGAGAGATTATATGTATAAATTATTTTATTAGGATATCAAAATTTGTCAGTTCTTCTATTTAATTTGAAAAATATTAGTCTTTTAATAGATAATATATTTTGCAAGCTTATTTTTATTTTAATTTTAATATAAATTCTTTGTCACATTTTTAATTATATCAAATTTATGAAAAATAAATAAATATAAATCAATTTATCAACTGGATCGAAACACTGCATTATAAATTGGTTTTAACTATGTTATGGTCAATACTCTTTGTTAAATTTTGATTTTTTATCAATTTTTAATTAATTTTTCTTGTTCATAGTATAGATATTTTTTTTAGAGTTTTTTATGTTCACTTATGTATATTTATCAAAATATAATATTATAATTTTGTAACATTATATTAATTATACTCATAGTTGGTTATCTCATAAAAATATAATTTAATTAATCTAATTTTCAATATACTTTATATGTAGATATGGAAATTCCAGAACATCGAAAGTGGATGTACAATAGAAATTTGCCAAACCGAGGAGGATTGCGACAGGAATTTATCAATGGTGTTCGAAATTTTATTGATACAGTTACAAAACAACCTTAATTTGTACTTGAAGGCAGTGTACTTAGATGTCCTTGCAACAAACATAAAAATGAGATTTTCTCAACTCCGGATGAGGTTTCACTAGATTTATATAAATATGGTTTCATGCCAAGTTACTGGTATTGGGATTCACATGGAGAGAGTCTTTTGCATTTGAATGTAGATCATGATAATCAAGAAGGTACATGTTCTTCTCCGTCTGCAAATGTGCCGATAAGAAATTCGTATGAATCAATGGTGGTTGATGCTGCTGGACCAGAATTGATGAGTCAATTTGAAGAACACATGGAGGAGCCTCCGAATGCAGAAGCTAAAAAATTTTATGATTTATTACAGTCTGCTCAGCGCCCACTATTTGAGGGATGCATTGATCATTCAGAATTATCAATGGCCGTTAAAATGTTGAGTATAAAAGCTAAAGGAAATGTATCTCAACAAATCTTTAATGATTTCATGAAAGTTATGAAAGAAGTGATGCCGAAGGATAACTTACTTGTCTCCAATTTTTATGAAGCAAAGAAGCTAGTATCGAAACTTGGCATGGAAAGCAATAAAATTTATTGTTGCATTAATGGTTGTATGCTGTATTACAATGAGAATGATATACCAGGAAAGGAATGTAAATTTTGTCATTCTCCAAGGTATAAGATAGGTAAAAAAGGTAAACAAGTGCTTTTGAAACGAATGCACTATTTACCGCTTATACCTCGTTTAAAAAGACTTTATGCTTCAATGAACACAGCACCTCACATGCGATGGCATTTTGATCGAGTTTAAAGGAGTTTTTGAGCATCCATCGGATTCAAAAGCATGGAAGTATTTTGATAGAAAATATCCACAATTTTCCCAAGAACCACGCAATGTCAGACTAGGATTATGTGCTGATGGATTCACCCCTTTTGGTCAATCTGGTAAACAATATTCATGTTGGCCAATAATTGTCACTCCTTATAACCTGCCTCCTTCTATGTGCATGAAAACTCCTTACATGTTTTTATCCATGATTATTCCTGGTCCCCGTAATCCCAAAACTAGGATTGATGTATACCTGCAGCCCTTGATTGATGAGCTAAAACTACTATGGGAAGATGGAGTTTTAACTTATGATATTCATTCCAAGTCAAATTTTGTAATGCGAGTTGCATTGTTGTGGACTATTAATGATTTTCCTGCATATGGAATGTTGTCTGGATGGATGACAGCAGGCAGGCTAGCATGCCCATACTGTATGGAACGAACAAAGGCATTCCAATTAAAAAATGGGGGAAAGCCATCATGGTTTGATTGCCACAGACAATTCTTGCCAGATAATCACATGTTTAGAAGAAACAAGGATGCATTCTATAAGAATAGAATTGAGAGATCAGAACCTCCGCCAAGATTGACTGGAGAGCAAATATGGGATATAGTTCAGAATTATGATAAGATAAGTGATGTTGAGCAACTTGAGATAGAAGGATATGGAAGTATGCATAATTGGACCAAAAGAAGCATATTTTGGGATTTGCCTTATTGGCGTCATAATTTAATCCGTCATAACCTTGATGTAATGCATATTGAGAAGAATGTATTTGATAATATATTCAATACTGTCATGGACATCAAAGAGAAGACTAAAGATAATGCAAAGGCTAGAATGGATCTGTCATTATACTGCAAGCGAAAAAGTTTAGAACTGCCAGAACAAAGTAGAGGTAAAATTATAAAACCCAAAGCAAATTACACATTCACCCTCCAGCAAAAGAGGGCAATATGTGAATGGGTGAAAGAGTTAAGGATGCCTGATGGATATGTTTCAAATTTAGGGAGATGTGTTGACATGAAGGAGGGCAAGTTATATGGAATGAAAAGTCATGATTGTCATATATTTATGGAACGTTTACTCCCAATTGCTTTTAGTTCATTGCCAGAGCAGATATGGAAGCCAATAACAGAGTTAAGTCTATTTTTTCGAGATTTATGCTCAACATCGTTACGAGAAGATGTTCTCAATAAGCTTGAAGAAAATATTCCAATTGTGCTATGCAAGTTAGAACGTATTTTTTCTCCTGGATTTTTTGACTCAATGGAACATCTACCTATTCATTTGCCATTTGAAGCATTGCTCGGTGGTCCTGTGCAATATAGATGGATGTATCCTTTTGAAAGGTACCTTAGTCACACCTCTATATTTATTCTCAAATTTTTTTTTACTGTTTTATTAAGCCAATTATTTGTTAATTGATTTTTGTTATAAATTTTTTTACGACAGATTTCTTCATCATCTTAAGAAAAAGGTCAAGAACAAAGCACATGTTGAAGGATCTATCATTGAATCATATCTAATTGAGGAGATTTCTCACTTTTGTGAGTACTATTTTAGCCAAACTAGCATCGACACAAAGCAAAATGATGAGGATGATGATTCAATGCAACCGACTTTGTCTATTTTTAATTTGCCTGGTTGTTTAGCTGGTGAATGCAAAACTCGTTATTTAGATGACAAAGAATTTAGTGCAGCCATGAATCATATACTGATAAACTGTGATGAAATTAAGCCATATATTGAGTGAGTATTTATCTTCCTATATATATTCTTACTATTAATAATATTTTCTTATATTAATAATTTTAATTTATTTGAAAATCATGTACTATAGGATCTTTGTGAACTTCATACGACAAGATGATATTACTCTAAGTGATGAACAAATTGATCAATTTATTGAAGTGGATTTTGCAAAATGGTTTAAAAATTATGTAAGTCAACATGATATGATAGTCTTATTGTACACACATTTTTTGGTAGATGACATATTATATTCTAACTTATTGGTTCTTATTTAATACAGGTTCATGATCCTTTAAATAATGTGACAAATTCGAATATTCATTCCTTGGCATGGGGTCCTTTGAGAATTGTTAAATGTTGGCCTATCTACAAAGTCAATGGCTTCAAGTTTCACACAAGATCTCACTCAAGTGGAAAGTCAACTCAGAATTATGGAATATGTGTCAAAGGGACAGGTTATGGTGAATATGAAAATGATTTCTATGGCCAGCTTGATGAAATTATTCAAGTTGAGTATACTGGCCTACCACTAAAAAGAGTGGTACTATTTAAATGTGAATGGTTTGATCCCACGATTGGCAAAGGAACAAAGGTAAACAAAGAGTATGGAATCATACAGATTCGAAAGAATCGACGATATGGTAAATATGATCCATTTATCATTGCACATAAAGCAATTCAAGTATATTTTGCACCTCATCCAATGAGCAACACTAAGGAAAAAGCAGCATGGTGGTTTGTATTCAAGACTAAAGCAAGAGGTGAGATTGAGATTGAAACAACGGAGGATTTTGCATATCAAGAAGATGGCACAAATCAATCTGCTAGCAATCATATCTCAAATGATATTGACATTATTGTTGATTTACTGGATACCAATAGTACAAGATATGAAGAAGAAGAAGAAGAAGAAGATGACGATGACGATGACGATGATGATGATGATGAGCCACTTGGGCATGAGGACGAAGATATAGATGAGGATGAGAACGAGGACGAGGACGACGACGAGAACAATGAGGATGAAGATCAAAATGAATAGTATGAAAAAGTCCACTAAGAAATGTATTTATTTGTATTTTTTTTAATTTTTAATGTACCTTAATCTTATGAAAAAGTATATGAATTTTTTATTTACGTGATTTTTTATTATATTTTATTTACTATTTTTTTAGAAGATTGGATATAATTTATTGAGAAAGTCTATGAGTCAGCACTTTTACTAAAATTTGGTTAGCATTTAACCATCAAAAGAAAAATGAGTAATTCTCCACCATTAGATGTAATCTCACACCATTAAAAACACTACTGATGGCTAATTGATGGCTACAAATCACAAAATCTGCTGGCCCCTATCACTCCTCTACTTTATTTTTAAGATTTTTATATATGTAATTCTTTTAGATACACTTTATCTTAAATTTGTTAAAAAATTAAATTTTGAATTATTATAACATAAATAATTAAAAAAATAAATTAAAAAATAATGAGGTAACTAAAAAAATCAAAATTAAATATTAGATGGTATATAAAAATTTGTATAAGAAATTTAATATTAAATATAATAAAAATAAAAGAATAAAAAAAGATAAAATATATAAAAAAATAAAAAGATAGAGTCTCCCAAGTTTAACTAAAAAAAAGTCAAATATAATATATAATGATAGAAAAAAAATAACTAATAAAAATATAGTCAATTTAGTTCTAAAATTTAGGATTGAATAAGTATATTTGTTAAATTTTTTTATTTAGTACTGAGTACGTACTACCTGAATTAAAAGAGTTATGGTGAATAATAGATTAATTTACTAGTCTTATATTTTAATGGTTGATCTATGATGATTCAATTAATTATTTTAAGATGGTAATTTATTTCATATTTGATATTATATAAAAATAAATTATTAACTTAATAAAAAATTAAATAATTTTTTTATTTTTTAAAATATTAAAAAATTTATTTTAAAAATAAACCAACTAAATTTTATGATAGTCCCACCAAAAGTACCCATTTCGTTGGCGTCAGGCACAAAATGGCTTCCCCCATCAGAAGTTCCAATTCGTGTGCGCCCCTCTTGAAATGACCACTAAATCTATTTCACGGGTGCTTTGCGAACAATGGCCATGCGCATTTTTGTAAAGCTTTCTCTGCATGCGTATTATAGGAATTAATAAATTTTATTTACTTATTTATATAAAAAAAGCCTGCATAAATAAAACCTATTAATCTAATTTTTAAAAATATGTATAATAATAAATAAGATGTTAATTGGTATGATCAATATTTTATATTTTGATCAAGAGGTTTTGGAATTGAAAGGTGCAAACAAAAACGGTACCGTTTTATAAGTTATATATAATTAAGGTTATTTTAGAAAAAAAAAACTTTAGTTTGGAATAGTAAAAATATTTGGGACAAATCATAGACTAATTTAAAATATAAATAATATTTTTGTACTAAATTTTAAAGGTTTTCAGTAAATATTTGAAATCTGTTTTAAAATTGATAAACTTTCAAACGGAATTTACAAATGATGTTATTTTTGTCTCAAATTTATAGAAAAAAATTTTGTCTACTTCAAAGGATTAGTTATAGTAAAAGCATTTAAGATTAATTATAGACAAATTTGGGATAGAATTAACATTTTTCAAAATGCATCCCAAATCCGTCTGAAGTTATTGCGCATATTCAGATGGAATACGGACGAATTATAGTTTTTGTCCAAAATGTGTTGCTAATCTGTATGAAAATTTTGGCGCCATCTAAAAAAAATTTGGCGCCAAAATTTGGGACAAAATTTAGACAAATTTAGGACAGAATATATTATTTCAATATCTCCACTAAAAATTGTTCAACATTTGTCTCAAATTTGTCCGAAATAAAAAAGTCATTCAGACGGAATAAATTTCGTTTGAAATTTTTGTCCGAAAAAACCCTATTTCTAGTAGTGTTAGTTTATCTTTTACCTTGCTTCGCTTATGCTATCGCGTTCGGGAGTGTTGCACTTGTCAATTTTTCGAATTTGCTTTATCCTTTTTCTTCAAAAGCTCCTAGTTAAAAATCTTTTTCACACTATTATATATATTAAATTTTATTCTTAGAGGTCGTAATACCTCACCACCTCTGTCTTATGACTAAAGCATAAGGCTCTGTGTAGTAGGGTATTACACTATGCACCGAGATAAAGCCAACTTACAAAAATAAACGTACTTATATTATTATACAAATAAACATACTCGTATTATTATACTCGTATAGTTAATTATGTTTATATATTCAATTTTTTTAAAAAAAAATTAACGATCTAAAACTTTTTAAATTTAAAAATTAATAATTTAAAATTTTAAATACATCCAAGATATGTGCAAAACCAACTTAAAAATGTAGATATAATGTTTTGGATTGTATTGTATTGGTTTGTTTTTTATTTTTTTTATTTCATCTAGTTTTATTCAAATAATTTAACATGTTAAAATTATAAAATTTTTAATTTAAAATTTAGATAAATATAATTTTAAAATTTTAAATTATTTAAAAATATTAGATAAAATAAAAAATAAATCAAATCGAATTGTAACATATCTTAAATATATTAGGTTAATTTTTTTTTGCTTTATCTCAGATCCACAATACCCTAAATATGTATATCTACGTAAATATAACATATTTTGGTACACTTAAAACATATTTTAGGTTTACGGTACTTAATTTCTATATTTATTTGTCTTTTATACTGTATACTCGAGATGTGTAATGACAATATAAAAACATAAATATTTTATATGTTGATATTTTAATAAATAAAGTATTTAAATAATTTAAATAAAAAATCTCTAAATTTTTTATACATAAATTACAGATAGTACTTTCCAATAATTAACAATAATTTTTTTGTTACATTCTAGAGTTTCTTTCATTTTTAAAAAAAAAAGAAAGGTAGGACAAGAAAGTAAGAACATCATTTCTCCCATGATATCCGATACAAAAGTTATGTTTGATAAGACCTCTTAAACTGCCTAACCATTCTAATTCCATCATGCTGTCCACCCAAATTTGTTTTTTCAAAGGAAAATTTAAATCACTGTAATCAAACAATCTTAATCAATAAAACTATAAAAGTCATCCTAATATATAATATTTGTTTTCCCTCCAGACGCATATTTAGTTTGTATTTTTCTTATAGCATGTTTTGTTTTATGAGGTTTTTAGGGAAAAAAAAAATAAAAACAGTAAATAAAAAGAATAATTTTTTATTTTTCTGTTTTCGATTTCTTTTATGAAATTTAAAGAACAAAAAAAATACTAAATTAAAACAAAAAATCTCAAGTTATATATGGCCTTACTTTCTTCTAATTTTCTCGACTTAATCTTTGTAATTCACACTAATAATAATTATTGTTATAGCATATGTGAATTCAATTCCTTCAAGTCTTTTTTTTTTTTTTTTTTTTTTTTATCATTTCCTAAGTTTGTGGCGTGAGACTTGATTTTTATGTATAGTTCATGAGTGTTAGTTTGACATGATTATTCATCAAGTTCAATTAGGCCAATAATTTAAAATATGGGGGGTTCAAGATGTAATTATGGTTTCATATTGGTGTTAGGTAAGCGCATATTATTATACTCCCATATGTAATAGACAATGCCCCATAAAATAAGGAAAGCAAGACTAAAAACCAATGGATTCCATTTTTAGTTTAACATTTCTTCTTCTTAGCTAGATTTTGTTAATCAGTCAAATTCTTCAGCACAAACTATCAAAAACTTATAACAGTATCAAACTAAAGTGGTCAGAAGATGCTGAGAATTTTCCTTTCTCTTCTTAGATACTAGTATAATTGTCTTTCATTTATGATTTAGTTAATGAAAAACAGAAAATAAATAAAAAACTAATATGGATAGGTTATGTTGGCTAATTCCAGAGACATTTTTTATTTAATTGGAATTTCACGAACAATTTTGGGGTACAAGACAAATTTTAGGTATTATTTTAGAGTTTTATTAGTCAATTTAGTTACCAAGTATAAATGAGCTGAGTGATCAAATAAAATTGATTCTAATTAGTTTAGATATCTAAATCTAGGATTTGATAATACATACTAAAAAATGTGCATACTTTTAATTTTAGGAATGAATATTATCAATTCCAATTTTTTGTTTCAATTTGGCAAGGTGAAATATTATATTTCACCATAAAGATTCTAAATAAAATCAAGCGAACACTATAAAAAAGTCATCGGATACTGTCGAATTTATTTTTGAATTTTTTGATAAATTTGTTAGTAATTTGTTAACTGTCAAATTTAGCGACAGAATAAATTCGATAGTATAAACTTCGTCGGTAATTATTTATTGACGGATTTTTTTTATCCGTTGCTAATTACAGGCGAATTTAACAGCGAATATAAATTTTTAATTGGCAAAATTTTGGAACTTGTTACCATCAAATTTCTTCCCAGTAAATCCGACGGTAATATATTATTTATTGTTAATAATTAAATTAATTGTTATCGACAGATTTAACCGACAGTAAATTTAAATTTAAATTTTGTTAAAAAAATAGTTTAAAAATTCAATATATAATTTTAAATATTTAAATTTAATAATTTCTAAACTAACAAAATTTAAAGTTTTACAATTTTTTATACTAAATTTCTTTACATTGAGATGTTATAGATGTATTTCTTTACTAATTTTAGTGTATGACAACAATTGCTAACATATTACAAATAAATGATACTTTACATATCCAAAAAATTTAAGAACTTCTCAACCTGATCTGTAAGGTCATCCACACAGAACAATGACTTGTCCAACAAAATCACATTGGCTCCCAACTGCAATAACTCTTAAGCAAACGAAAAAGAGTTTATTAAACTCTATGAGTAATTGCACGGAGAGCATTCATGGCTTTTATTTTTTGTTTTATGAATCTGAGGAATGCAAGTCAATACTAAAATTACGAAAATGGTTTATAAAAATTAATATTTTATAGAAGTAAAAATACATCAAAAGTCAGATAAAAATTAATAATGGAAGAGCATTATAATGTAAAAATTCTCTATTAATACTATCCTCATGGTAGGGAGCATTAATGTAATAAATAGAGAAGTTATGAAATAACAAAAAAGCTATTTCTTGGTAGAATAATAGATTTTGAAAAACAAGATATATATGCATAAAGACCCTGCTATATTTTTTAAAACTTCACAATTCTCGAACACATTCTACCAATAGAAAGACCTTAGTTTAATTTGCTTTCAATCCCTCAAAATATTTCTATCAAAAAAAAAAAAAATAAAAAAATAAGGTATTTTTTCTCAAGTTCAAAATGAAAATAAACTTCACATAACTGAAAAAAATTAGAAAAAAAATATACAAACAAACACAGAAACTAAAATAGTAAATTGAACATTTATTTGTTTTTATGAAACTGGCTTTTCTTGATCCCCACAAACAATTACAAAAACTGAATCTTTATTTATTTTCATCGTGAATTCTTGCAATACATACACACAAAAATTAAATTAAATTAAAAAATAAATAAACAGAGATACAAACTCATAAAATTAACAATTTCAAAAATAATTTCAAATAATTAAACAAACCCTAAACCTCCAAATGTTGAAAAAAAACCAAAAGAAACTGATTAGAGAAAAGGCCTTAGTATAGAAGGTGACGACAACGGAAGGAAGGAATGACGAGGTGGCAAATTATGAGAGGCAAAGATGCTGGAGCCGGCGATGACATTGCTAGTGGTGTTGACGATTTTGTTGGACGCGGCGACGACGAGGGAAGACTGATTGGAGGAGACCGCGATGGTGATGAACAAGCATGGAGTAGGTACCGACGCTGTTGAACGAGCATGGTGTAGGACGTGACAACGTTGAGACGGCGACAGTAGCTGAGTGACAGTGACCAGCGATGAGAGTGAGTGAGGGTGACGGTGACGGTGGCAAATAGTGGCGATGGGGAGCTAACGGCGAGAGACAAAGAGAAAGGAGAGAGAAGTGAGGTTACTGATGTTGCACAAATAAAGAGGAAGGGTTCGCGAATTCGAATTTAGGGTTAATTTTATCGGCAGATTTACCGTCGAAAAAATTCTCCGGTAACGCATAGTCTGTGACCAAAACTGCGCGTTTCATTTAATTACCTTACCGTCGAATTTTTTTGCCACTAAATTCAAAGGTAATGGTCGCGCCAATTTTTTTTCCCTCTAATCATTTCCAACAAATTTATCGTTGAAAAACCGAATCTGACGATAACTTTTTTATTTGATAAATTTATTGCCAGATTCGCTGATAAATCTGCCGATAAACCTGCCCAAACTTCCAACAGTAAATTCGACGGTATTCAATTTTTTTTTTATAGTGGAAGATATTTGATGAGGGAAAATAATATATTGAGAGACCACATTTAGTTTTCTGAATTAAAAATAAAAATTAAGAGAATTAATCCTCTTATATTTGCAATAAATAATCAGTAGAGATATTTTCCCGAGGCTTTTTTGTTTAGGTTTCTTTATTTATTAATATGTATTTGTATGATTTTTTCTATATTTTTTAATTTAAAAATATTATTAAATATCATTCGATTACCCAAGCCAAATCAACTCATTTTTTAGTTCAATCAGTTCATAACAAATCCTCATTCTAAACCAAACCAATTAATAACAATCGACTCAAATTATTTTTTCCCTGAACCTATAGCAAAAAATTTTCTGTCAACCATTAAACTCCTAACTATATGCTTAAAGAGTATCTAACAAGCAATCAAAATATAAGCACATTTGGATGACTTGTCTATATATACGAACATATTATGATAATTGATTTGCAAATCATCAAATCCACTAATATAATGCCCATATATATAAGAGAGAGGCTAAGGTTAACTCATTATTTTTAATTTCGTAACATTGCAAGCCACCACCCTCCATTAAACCTTTATAAAACCACTAATCTTGATGTTAATAGGGATTATATGTGACTAGCTAATCATGCTCTTGTAACATGGATTCCTACTTGATTACCATAGTGAGCTATAAATAGTACTTAATTCCACCAATCATCTAGTAAGTTCATGACTCACTCTTCATTATATTATTCAGAGGATTGTGGCTCTTACGGCTTAGTAGGACTATAGGAGGAACTCAATTACCTTATTATTAATGATTTAATTTTTAAATATTAGGGTGCCCGATAGTTTTTTATCAATATTAACGAACATTTTGAACAATCATCAAATTTTTATATTATTATGATTTAAAATTCAGCTTTTAAAATTTAGAGTTTAGTCAATCCCGTATTTTTGGACATTACGTATAAAATACGTTTGTTGGTCAAATATTAGCTCAAAATAATAAGTTTTGTTGGCTATGTAACATTGTTTTAATATAAATTAGTACAAATATATATTTAATTATGTATATAATTATATTGGTAAAAATAATTATGTTATGTTTATTATTTGAATAATATACTAAAATGATAAATTTAATTAGTTATAGTATATTAAGTTTTAAAATATATCAAAATTAAACTTTATTATTAAGTCTATTATTTATGAGTTGGTATTTAATGATAGAATACCTTCCTTCCTTCCTTCCTTCTTTCTTTTTTTTTTTTTCAAGTGTGTCAAGTTAATTACATAGCTGAACCTGCATTCCTAATATACCATTTCTTTTTAGTGATAAAGACATTCTTTTTCTTTTGGGTGCTATATATTATAATTATTCGATGCCGATGTCTAATGATAATCACGAATGGTGGAAGAGAGAGATTTGAATTTGAGACTGAGATTGCTTGACAATAACAACTTGAAAACTTTGTTCATATTAAAATATCATTGTAAACTTTTTTGCTATATATATCTACAAATATCAAAGATTTATAGCTGTCGGCTAACCCTTTCAATAATTGAGTTTTCTTGCATAAATAATACCTAATAAATATATATCGTATTAATCGTAACGTGTATGTGAGCAAGCAATAGGTAACAGAATCGGTGTATGTGAAATTCATAACCAATTACTGATGATGTGGGAATGTGCGTGGTGGCCGTTCTCTTTCAAAATAATATTGGAATGAACAGGTAAAGTATAAAATTGTAACTATCAAGTGATACATTATGAGATAAAATGAGGAAAATCAATTTTCCCATCTCAAGGATTAATTAATTCCGAATTTACAATAACTTCTCGTAATTTTTCTTCTTTAGAGCTACAAATATGGGATACAATATTCGTCATAAAATAAAGTGAAAGTTCATCCTAACTTTTGTCTCCAAGATTCTTACCAATTGAGTGTAAAATTTATTGAGGACCTCATCAAGTGTGGAGTCTCAACTCCCAAACTCAACCAGGACTCCAGGAGCGTATACTGCGTATAGCTATTGGTTAGGAGTGTACATGGTTCGAACCAGAATAGATGTAAATAGATCTAAATTTAATATCTGAATATTTTATTAGGACTATTTTAAATATTTGAATTTAACTCTAAATTAGTCCAAAATAAATTGGGTTTACATTATACATATTTTTTTTTTACTAAAGATAGGAGACTCGAACCCGCAACCTCTTAATTAAGTATGGGGAGACTATACCATTTGAGCTATTACTCATTGGCATCACATTATACATAATTAGCATATACAATTTTTGTAAATTTTATATATCAAACTAATAAAATCTTACCTTTAAAATTGAATTTAATAAATATTATATAACATTTATACCAAAATAAGTTATTTTAAAACAAAAATAATATTTTACAATATAAAAAATATTAATAGAAGTACAAAAATATATATAAATTTTATTATTAATTTCAAGGGTAAAACACATAGTTAACCAAATCAATGTCAATATTACATGAAAATTCTAAAACAAAAAACGTTACATAGATGTCTTCGTTCACATATCTATATAAATTGAATTAGGATAATTCGAATTAAAAATTATAGTAGTAAATCGAATTAGGGGTATTCGATTTAGTAGTATTGAATAAATTCACATAAACCGAACTCACCTACTTAGATTTAGGCATTATAGTGATAAATCTAATTAATCTGTATCGATTTACCATGGAACAAATGTAAATCAAATGCACCCAATTCGATTTACAATCCACTTTCAATGTAATAGTAAGTCAATAATGTTTAATCACAAATAATACCTATAATGAGTACAATAAAGAGTATATTTAATAATAAATTAAAAAATATTATAAATATTTTTTATAAATTATTAAAAAATCTCATTATAAATTATTAAATATTTTTGCGAAAACTTTCTAAAATTTGATTGTGAGTTAATTGTCGGTTTAGATTATACTTGCGATGTAATTGAGTTTTTAAAACTGGTTAAATTCTGAACCGGTGATTAGCCCGCGTCAAGTTTTTGGCACCGTTGTCGGGGACTTTGCATATGTGTGCCATATTGTTGGTTATTGTTAATATGTGCATATGTGAATAGTTTACTTTTTGGTTGTTTTCCTATTTTTGTCAATAGTTAAGATTCTATTAATTAGTAGTAATTAGTTGTTACTTACCTTTGGTTATTTCATTTTGTCATAATAATTGCATGAACTCTATATTTCTTACGTTGAATGACTCAGTCACTACTGGAACTGAGCTTAGCCCAATTTAATCTAAAGATTGAAAGAATCTTGTTACATATTAGGCAAACTCGGCACCGGTTGGCTTTTGTGGATAGTGAAGCGGCTTCTGTCGACTCACCTTCCCCTTCTGAGATTGACTCTAAGTCTTCATTCAACGAAAGAACCGTATATTCCTCTGTTGATACTTTTGACGCCTCCTTTTCTGATACAAGTGTTGAAGATATGGCTTCCCCAAGGAGAGTTACTCTTAAGGAAGCGAGGGCCTCTGACATTACTCTTCAACTGCTCCAAGTTCGATATCCTGACTTGGATGCCAACTTTAAGCTTAAGACTGGTTTGATTAACTTGCTTCCTTAATTCCATGGATTGTCTGCAGAAGATCCGATTAAGCACCTGAAGGATTTTCAAGTGGTATGTTCAACCACTAGACGACATGGGTCAGATGAGATTGCAATTTCGGTATTTACTTTCCTATTCTCTATTGAGAAAAAAGTGAAAGAAGGTTTTATATCCAGCCTGACGAGGTGGTTATGAACTGGGATATGTTACGGAGAGAGTTCTTGGATAAGTTTTTTCCTCCTGAGATGACTGATCGTTTGAGGGAAGAAATTTCTTGTATTATGCAAAGAGACTCAGAAACACTCCATGAATATTGGGAGCGATTCAAGAAGTTACTTGATTCTTATCCTCACCATTGGATGGAAAATTTGGTGTCAATTAACTACTTTTGTCAAGGCCTTAAGCCCCAAGATAAAATCCTCCTTGATGCTTCTAGTAATGGTTCACTTGTGAAGTATAGGATAGCAGAAGAGACTTGACAACTTATCTCCAATTTGGCTGAGTCTACACAACATCTGAGAACAAAAAATCCTCAACCCAAGGCTATTGTTGAAGTATCTCCAACTGAGTCCGCTTTGACCAAGACCTTAGGCGAGATGACTACCCTCCCGAGGCAAATCCACCAGAACCAACAAGCGCCTCCAAGAATTCAAGGACTACCATAACAATATCAACTTGAAGGGCCACCAAGAATTTGTGGTGTGTGTGCTTGTAGTTTCCACTATACTAATGAGTGTCCACAACTCCAAGAAGACAATGTATTGGCGGTGGCCAATCCTTTTTTCAACCACTCAAACTACCATCCTGAGAATTAAGGTCCTTATCAACAAGGGAATAATTATAACCAAGGATGGAGGGATAACTCTAACCAAAGATGGAACAACAACCCACACAATCAATTATAAAACCCACAACCATACCGCAATCAACCATACAACCAACAATTTCATCACAATCCACCATTTCAACCACAACCTCAAAACCAAAGATATCAACTTCTCCACCAAAGACAACAACCTCAAATTATCCAACCTTCCTCCTAAACTCAAACCTCCATTGATGACACTCTCCAATCCTTCATGCAAGAACAAAGGGAGTCTCAAGAAGCTTTAATGGCAACTTTGGTTGACACCATGTCCCGGATGTCCATGCGATCATCCAACAACATTCAAATTCCATCAAACCTTCATGCTCAAGTAGGATCCCATCTCAACCACTTCCAAACCCCGGACTTGCCATCATCTTGAGGTCCGGTGTCATACTAGAGGATATTGCCCCCAAGGATTTAATTGCCATGGAGAATGCTCATAATGAAAAATTTGTTAAGGTAGAGGACATAGATGAAGATGAAGTGGAAGAGGTTGTTCGGGAGGAGGAAGAGCAAGCAAGGACTAAAGAGTCCTAGAAAAAGAATGTCATGGAAGAACCTATCCCTATTCCTTTTCCAACTATGGCAAGAAGGCTAAGAAGCATGTGGAGTTGGACCCAACATGGTGGAAATCTTCAAAAAAGTTGAGGTAACAATCCCTCTCTTTAATGCCATCCGACAGGTTCAAAATATGCAAAATTTTTAAAAGATTTGTGCATTCACAAAGATAAGATTAATGACTTTGAGACTATTTCATTGGGTAGTTTTATTTCCTCTTTAATGGAAACTATTCCTGAAAAATATGGTGATCCTGACCCTTACTTAGTATCTTGTACGATTGGTGGTATGCAATTTGTGGACTATATGTGTGACTTAGATGCTCGGTTTGTGTTAGATGACAAGAGCATAATTTTTGTTGTGGGTATTGCTGAGGATGTCTTGGTAAGCATCAAGGGTTTGATCTTTCCAGTAGACTTCTATATCCTTGAAATGCAGTAGACTTCCCAGTAGCCAAGCTTTTAGTGAAAGCTTCGGTCCAAAACACTAGACATGGCCAACGACCAGCCAAGTTTTAGCATATCATTATATTCAACAGCAAGATTGATAGAAATCAACAAGCTCTTATGATGATAAGTTGAAACCTCGGTCCAAAAGATTAGACATGGCTTCACAGCCAGCCAGACTTCAACAAATCATCATGAAACTCTAGAATTCATTCTTAAAAATTCTGAAGTCATAGAATAATTTATTTTTTTTTTTTGAAAATTTTTTCGAAAATAAAAATAATAAAAACAAAAAGCTTAAAATTAAAATAAAATTACCTAATCTGAGCAACAAGATGAACCGTCAATTGTCCAAACTCGAACAATCCCCGGCAACGGCACCAAAAACTTGGTGCACGAAATTGTGATCTCTAACAATGGCGCCAAAAACTTGGTGCGCACAATCTTAATCTCAACTCTTTTTCACAACTCCGCACAACTAACCAGCAAGTGTACTGGGTCGTCCAAGTAATAAACCTTACGTGAGTAAGGGTCGATCCCACGGAGATTGTCAGCTTGAAGCAAGCTATGGTCATCTTGTAAATCTCAGTCAGGCAGATTTCAAATGGTTATGAAGTTTTGATAATTAAAATATAATTAGAACATAAAATAAGATAGAGATACTTATGTAATTCATTGATGAGAATTTCAGATAAGCGTATGGAGATGCTTTGCTCCTTCTGAATCTCTGTTTTCCTACTGCCTTCATTCAATCATTCATACTCCTTTTCATGGCAAGCTGTATGTTGGGGGATCACCGTTGTCAATGGCTACCGTCCGTCCTCTCAGTGAAAATGGTCCAAATGCACTGTCACCGCACGGCTAATCATTTGTCGGTTCTCACTCATGTTGGAATATGATCCATTGATCCTTTTGCGTCTGTCACTACGCCCAACACTCGCGAGTTTGAAGCTCGTCACAGTCATCCCATCCCAGATCCTACTCGGAATACCACAGACAAGGTTTAGACTTTCTGGATCTCAAGAATGCTGTCAATTGATTCTAGCTTATACCATGAAGACTCCGATCTTTCGGAATGGAGGCTAAGAGATACACACTCAAGCTATTGCAGATAAAACGGAAGTGGTTGTCAAGCACGCGTTCATAGGTGAGAATGATGATGAGTGTCACGGATCATCACATTCATCAGGTTGAAGTGCGAGTGAATATCTTGGAATAAGAATAAGCTTGAATTGAATAGAAAAACAATAGTACTTTGCATTAATTCATGAAGAACACTCCACACCTTATTCTCTGGGGTGTAGAAACTCCACCGTTGAAAATACACAAGTAATGAAGGTCCAAGCATGGCCGAATGGCCAGCCTCCAAACGTGTACAATATGATCTATAATAGCATAGAACTGATCAAAGATGGTCCAAAAGACCTAAAATAAATCTCTAAAAGTAGTTTTTATACTAAACTAGTAGCTAGGGTTAACAAAAATGAGTAAATGATGCAGAAATCTACTTCTGGGCCCACTTGGTGTGTGCTTGGGTTGAGCATTGAAGCTTTCATATGTAGAGACTTTTCTTGGAGTTAAACGCCAGCTTTGGTGCCAGTTTGGGCGTTTAACTCTAGCTTTTATGCCAGTTCTGGCGTTTAACGCCAGAATAGGGTAGAAAGTGGGCGTTCAAATGCCAGTTTGCGTTATTAAAACTCAGGCAAAGTATGGACTATTATATATTGATGGAAAGCCCAGGATGTCTACTTTCCAACGCAATTGAGAGCGCGCCAATTGGGTTTCTGTAGCTCCAGAAAATCCATTTTGAGTGCAGGGAGGTCAGAATCCAATAGCATCTGCAGTCCTTTTTCAGCCTCTGAATCAGATTTTTGCTCAGGTCCCTCAATTTCAGCCAGAAAATACCTAAAATCACAGAAAAACACACAAACTCATAGTAAAGTCCAGAAATGTGAATTTTGCATAAAAAATAATAAAAACTTAGTAAAAACTAACTAAATCATACTAAAAACTACCTAAAAATAATGCCAAAAAGCGTATAAATTATCCGCTCATCAATACCTCACTGGAAATTCTCTACACTCTGACGTAGAGATTCTCATTTCTCTTTGTTTTCTCTTTGTGTGTGCAAGAGTAGGGAGAGTTCACTATGGATCCGAATGGTAATGCATAAATTAGAAGAACTCTGGTCTCATACACCACCCCTACTCCTGATTTCTTTCTCGCTTAGAACAAGCTCTTATCTCAACAGATGAGCCTTATTACTCAACAATTGAGTAGTATGCGGAGTCAAGTTGCTAAGGTTCATACTGCTCCTCCAGATGATCCTTATGATATGAGTGTTGGTTGCCCGCAAGGTGAGAATTATGAATATGGCGACTTCATTCCTAAGCAAGCTAACTTCATGGGAAATTTCTCCAGAAGCCCAAACAATGGTTCATATGCCAACAATTTCAATCATGGGTGGAGAAATCAACCAAACTATGGATGGAGAGAACAACCTCAGAGGCAGCAACCGAATTCTCAAGGAAGTTTCAGTCAGAGTTACTTCAACAACCCCCCATTCCAACATGCTCAGCCTCAGTGCGGCCCTGATCTTGCATCGATGATTGCAGAAATCTCCAAGAGCCAACAAAGCTTTATACAGAAAATCCGAGCCTCCCTTAGGAATCTGGAGATGTGAATAGACCAATTAGACGAGCGAATACCTAAGAGACCTCTCACTCTTTCCAATGACACAGTGCCTATCCCAAGAAAAGAGTGCAAGGCCATCACAGTGGATACTGAATCCATGCCAAAGAAGGAAGTAAAAGTTGCTGAAGGATCAAAGCAAACAGAAACACCAAAAGAGGCTGAGAGCATCAAAGTACACGCCCAAAAGCCCCAAAAAGAGACCAAGGATGAGCACTACTCACAATTCTTGGAAGTCTTTAAGAAGCTGCAAATTAATATTCCTTTTGCTAAGGTTCTAGAGCAAAGGCCTCCCTATGTTGTACTCATGAAAGGCTTACTCTTTGAAAAGAAGGCCTTAAAGGAAGATGAAATAGTGGTTCTAACTAAGGAGTACAGTACCCTAATTCAGAGTAAGCTGCCAAGGAAGATGCCAGATCCAGGGAGCTTTCAGATTCCATGTACTATTGGGAACATCACCTTTGACAAAGCCCTGTGTGATCTTAGCTCAAGTATCAATTTAATGCCATTGTCTGTAATGAAGAAGCTGCAAATCCCAAAGGTACAAGCAACAAGGATAGCACTGAAGATGGCGGATAAATCTCTGAAACAAGCATATGGAATAGTAGAAAATATCTTGGTCAAGGTTGGAAAACTTTTCCTCCTTGCAGATTTTGTGATACTTGATATGGGAGAGGATGCAAATGACTCCATAATCCTAGGAAGACCTTTTCTGGCTACTGGTAGAGCTTTAATTCATGTAGAGAAAGGTGAACTAGTTCTGAGGATGCACAACGATTACTCAATATTCAAGGTTTGTAGACCTTCATTACACTCTGATGAGAGAGGCACTTGCATAAGGAGTGAGGTTTCTAATCCAAGTCTCCAAGGATCCCTGATTGAAGCAAGGCAGAGTTCACACTTCAAACCTTCTTTGATGGGAATCAATGTAATTCTCTCTGACATCAAACTTAAGTTTGGTGTTAGGTGTGCATCATCCTCTAAGGAGGAAGGTCCCAGAAAGAAGATACCTAGGGGATGGAGAAACAAAAAGATCCCACTAAAGACTTCTCACCTAGGATAAAAGTGGTATTTACTAGAAGTCAAGTCCTACTTCATACTGTGAACAGGATCTTGTCCCTTGAGCATGTTGAGCTGAGCCATGAAAGCATAGGAAAGAAGCTCATAGTGAGGGGTGAAGACCTGAGCCCCTATGACCCTCCTTAGAGGAGCTGACCGTCAAGCTAGTGACGGTAAAGAAGCGCTTATTGGGAGGTAATCCAACCATAAGTATCTTTAATTTTATGTCTATTTTATTTTAGTTTAATTGTAGTTAGATTTTCATTTGATTTTTCATTGATTTTCATAGTTTTTCTAGGTTTAATCTAGTTTGTGATCATGCACATTGCTTAGAACAGGGACAGGAGGACTCAGAAGGAAGAACAGAACGCCCTGGAGTACATTGAACCAAACGGATTGGGTGCTAAATGCTAGGGAGGGTGTTTAGTGCCAGAAATAGGGCATGAAGAGATGGTGTTTAGCTCCAAGAAGAGGGAGCAGCAGCCACCATGACTGAGGTGGTTAAGTTTCATTATCCCTTGCCTTATCTTATCTTCTATTTTTCTAGTATTTTTAGCTTATTTCCTGTTTTCTATTCTAGCTTTTGCATGATCACTAGTAGGATTTTCTTGCTTTCTAGTTTAGTTTTTTATTTTGTTATTTTATGTTTATTTTGAAAGATGTCTCATGTATTGCTCACTGAGCTTAAAAAAAAATTAAAAGAAAAGGAAGTAGTAAAATGCATGAGATTTTAGTTATATATTATGAGTTATTCTAGTTACTTTGATGTGGTGGCACTATCTTTATTTCTGAATGTATGACCTGAACAGTGCATATTTGATATTGGAGATGAGAATATTGGTTCTTGAGGAATATGAACTTAGATAAGTATTATAGATTCTCGGAAATAAGAAAGACATTGATTCTTGAAGCAAAACAAACAGCAAAAAGAAATAAAAAGAAAAATAAAAAAGGGTCCAAGGCTTTGAGCATTGTTGGTTAGGAGGATCAAAACTGATCTAATGCTCAAAAGAGTGGTTTTTCCTAACCATATGCTTATGGTGGAGAGTGTCAATTAACCCTTGAGACTGAACACTTAAAGTCGTGACCAATTACTGTTACAGAGTATGCCTAAGACTCTGAGCACCACTGTCTAGGAGAAATAAGAAGAAAAATTAGAGCTCAAAGAGTTTCTCAGTTAAGTGCTTGTGGTGTTCTTGTATCAAGTTAAGCTTGAGAAACACTTAAAGTCACGGCAAGGCTCAAGGTTCAAATCACCAAGGAAAAGAGAGAAAAAAAAGCTGGGTTCAAGAATCAATTAGAGCCTAAAGAAGAGAATCTATAATATCATCCGAGTTCTAGTTCTGAAGGATACCAATGCTTCTGAGCTTCAAAGGATAGTAAGATACCAAACCTATTCAAAATTAGAGTATCATTAGCCCCATTCAGTAACTAGACCTAAGCTTAATTGACAACTCGAGTCTTACGCATTTTCTCTTCTTGGTTCTATATTGTTTTGGTTACTTGAGGACAAGCAACAGTTTAAGTTTGGTGTTGTGATGCGTGAGCAACTTGTACCCTTTTCCCCTTCATTTTCTAGTTATTTTTAGTTAGAAATTATTAAAATTTATTATATTTTAGTGCAAAAATTCTCTTTGGAAGCTACTTTGAGTTGTTTTGGTATTTTTATGATTTCAGGTGAAATTTGGGCGAATTTGACAGAGTTCTATGCAAAAACAAAGGAAGAAAGTAGATGTTGTCAACCTTGACCTCTTTGCATTCCAACGAGCATAACTTGAGCTATAGAGGTCTAATTAACGCGGTTCTAATGGCGTTGGAAAGCTAACTTCTAGAGCTTTTCAACGATATATAATAGTCTATACTTTTCTTCTAGAATCATTGCCAAATCTGGCGCTAAATGTCCTGCCTGGTGTTTAGCACCCAAGAAGGACAGAACCACGCCAGAACTTCCCCTTGCCGGCGTTAAACGCCGGAAAAATGCCCGATACGGGTCAAACTCACCCAAGGAAGCATCTTTAGTGGGATTTAGCTTTTAATTGTTATCTTTTATTTTATTTTAGTTATTTTTATTTACAAACAAAATCTTCTAGGTTTAGACTTTATTATTCTATTTTATTTTCAAATCGAATTAGGTTAGATATAAAAGGGAAAAGATTCACCCTCTATGGGGGATTTGGATTCAGATCTTCTCTCTTTCGCACGTTTCACTTTTGGGGAAGAACCCTAATTTTCTCTGTTAGTCATGAGCAACTAAACCTCTTTGGTTAAGGTTAGGAGCTCTGTTTATTTCTATGGATTGAGACTATTGCTTTTCTATTTTAATTAATGTATTGATTCAGTTTCAAGGATTGTTTCGTTCTTAATCTTATGAATCTGGGTGGAACGACAGTATGACCCTTATTCTACATGTGTTCTTGTGATTCTCGACAGAGTTATCTCGCTTGAGCAATAACTTAAAAACAAATTTCTCCTAAATTGCTAATTACATGAACTAATTGGGATATGTGACATATAATCCTGTTAGCTTTGGGTAATTAGGGTTTTTGTGGCCATAAACTAGTTTTGAACTTAATCCTCTAATCGGAATTAAGTGACCACGACGGTGGCGGTTAATGAAGGTTAGAGGAGAATAAATAACTAAGACATTAGGGTTCAGTCATTTATAGTTTGACATGAAATGAATCATGCATTGTTAAAATAGTTGGTAAGAACTTTTAATCTGGAAAAGTAAACATCTCCGAAGCATTAATTGTTTTCTCTCACACTTTTTACACCTAATTTTTTAATTGCTTTCTTTGTTTTCTTGCCTACTGTTTCATACATTTTCAACCATCAACAACCCTTTTTTGTCTGCTTAACTCAGCCAATTGGATAACCATTGTTGCTCAGCCCGAAAATCCTCATAGGATCGACCCTCACTCATCTGAGTTATTACTTGGATGACCCGGTACACTTGCCGGTTAAGCTGTGGAATTCTAAATCCCGCACCACTACTCCTTCGAAATTGATGGAAGGATAATGAAGTTTAATTTAAAAGAAGCCATGAGACACCTGCCGGAAGAGTATTCTATTCTCCGATGTGACATTATTGATGAGGTTGTAGCAGAATTCCAGCATGATACTTTTGAAGAGATGGCTTTGGGTAAAGGTTTGAGTGTGGGAAAATATGATGAATTTGATGAAGATGCTCCACCACCTCCATTATATCAAGAGAAAAAATTGCCACGTCAAGATTTAAATGAGGAGTTGAAACCTCTTCCTCCTCACTTGAAATATGCATTCCTAGAAGATAACAACAAACTCCCGGTGATTATTGCAAGAGAGCTTTCTTCCCAAGAGGAGGGAAAGTTGCTTGAGGTATTACAGAAGTACAAGAAAATGATAGGGTGAAGCTTCAATGACAATGTGGGAATAAGCGCATAGACATGCCTACATCACATTTTTTTGGAAGATGGCGCCAAGCTAGTCCGACAACCTCAACAGCGTTTGAACCCAACAATCCTTGACGTGGTCAAAAAGGAGGTTACTAGACTTTTGAAAGGGGACATTATCTATCCCATTTCTGATAGTGAATGGGTAAGTCCGGTTCAAGTAGTGCCTAAGAAATCTGGCATAACCATGGTAAAGGCGGATAGTGGAGAACCAGTAGTAACCAGAGTCCAGAATAAATGGAGGGTCTGTATTGATTATCAGAGACTCAATCTAGCCACAAGAAAGGATCATTATCCTTTACTCTTTATTGACTAGATGTTGGATCATTTGTCAGGTAAATTCCATTACTGTTTCCTTGATGGTTATACTGGTATTTTTAGATTCATATTGCTCCTGAAGATCAGGAGAAAACCACATTCACATGTCCCTTTAGAATTTATGCTCATAGGAGAATGCCGTTTGGCTTGTGCAATGCACCGATAACTTTCCAAAGGTTCATGACAAGTGTTTTCTCTGATTTTAAAGAGAATTGCATGAAGGTCTTTATAGATGGTTTTAGTGTTTATGGCAATTATTTTAATGTGTACTTAGAGAACTTAGCTAAGGTACTAGAGAAATGTGTCAATACTAACCTTATGTTAAATTTTAAAAGTGTCATTTCATGGTGAAACAATGCATAGTATTGGGGCATATTGTCTCTAGTGACAGAATTTTTGTTGACCCGGCTAAGATTGATGTTATTTCTAACTTGCCTTACCCCTCCTCGGTAAGGGAGATCCGTTCTTTCCTTGGCCATGTAAGATTCTACAGGAGGTTCATCAAGGATTTCAGTAAAATTGCTTTACCACTTTCTAGATTACTTCAAAAAGATATGGATTTTGACTTTGATGATGCTTGCAAGGAAGCTTTTGATAGGCTAAAGGGAGTTTTGATCACAGCTCCAATAGTGCGAGGCCCATATTAGAACAACCCGTTTGAGATTATGTGTGATGCTTCTAATTATGTTGTTGGTGCCGTGCTTGCACAGCGCGAGGGTAAGATCCCTTATGTTATAGCCTATGCTTCTAAGACTTTTGATGTTGCACAATCCAATTACACCACCACTGAAAAAGAACTCCTAGCTATTGTTTTTGCATTGGACAAATTTAAAGCTTACTTGCTAGGATCTAAAGTGGTGGTGTACTCAGATCACGCAGCTCTAAAGTACCTTTTGGCAAAGAAAGAATCCAAACCTAGATTGATTAGATGGATATTGCTTCTCTGAGAATTTAATTTAGAAATCAGAGAAAGGAGTAGATCTCAAAACTTAGTGGCAGACTACTTGAGCCGTCTTGAAAACACCAAATCGGATCTCACTCCTATTGATGATTCATTTTCTTTGGATGCCTTGGGTGCAATTTTCCCTAACACCCCTTAGTTTGCACTAATAGAAAATTATTTGGTAGCTCACACCTTCTCTCCAATTTTTTTCAAACATCAAATGGACAAGTTGAAGAGTGATTCCAAGTATTATATTTGGGATAACCCTTATTTGTGGAGGTGTGGAGCAAACCAAGTAATCAGAAGATGTATGCTAGAATCCGAATTCTAATCTATTCTTCAATTCTGCCACTCATCTGAGAGTGGAGACCATTTTGACCCTCAAAGAACTGCTAGAAAGGTTTTAGATTGCAGATTTTGGTGGCCAACATTGTTCAAGGATGCAAACCACTTATGCCAAAATTGTCATCAATGCCAAAAGTCCGAAAATGCATCCCAAAAGGATGAGATGCCCCAACAACCTATGTGTTCTGTGAAATTTTTTATGTGTGGCGCATTGACTTTATGGGTCCATTTCTGAACTCAAATGGGTTTTTATATATTTTGTTAGCTATTGATTATGTGACAAAATGGGTGGAAACTGCTCCAACCCAAATTGATGACACTAACATGGTTGTTTTCTTTGTGAGGAACATCCTCATTTGCCGTTATGGGTCGCCACGAGTAATCGTGCGCGACCAAGGAACTTATTTTTGTAATAGGAAGTTGGAGGCATTGATGAGGCAGTATGGTGTCATCCATAAATTTGCTACCGCCTATCATCCTCAAACAAACAGCCAAGTAGAAGTTTTAAACCATGAAATCAAGAGGATTCTAAAAAAGGTGGTGAAACCCCAAAGGAAAGATTCGAGTGCAAGGCTAGGAGATGCATTGTAAGCCTATCAAAATGCATACAAGACACCAATGAGAATGAGCCCCTTTCGGTTGGTCTACGGCAAAGCTTGCCATCTTCCTGTTAAAATTGAGCACAAGGCCTACTGGGTGGTAAAGGAGTGCAATATGGGCTTATAGAAAGCGGGTGTGGAAAGAAAGTTCCAATTGAAAGAATTAGAGTGCCTGACACTCGAAGCATATGAAAATGCTAGGATTTATAAAGAGAAAACCAAGGCAATGCATGATCAGAATATCCGGTAAAAGGAATTCAGAAGTGGTGATTTGGTGCTACTCTATAATTCAAGGTTGAGGTTAATGCCAGAAAAGCTGAGATCAAGGTGGGACAGCCCATACAAAGTGGAAAAGGTTAAGTCCTTTGGTGTGGTTTATTTGTGTCATCCATCAAGTGAAAATGTCTTTAAGGTGAATGAGCATCGACTCAAGCTATATTACCATGCCAACCCAAGAACAACAAGGAATTAGAGGTGCTCTTCTTGGAGGATGCACCGAATGCAAAGGATTAAGCTTCATGCTTGTCTAACTTAAGGACGTTAGAGAAAAGTGCTAGGTGGGAGACGCCCCACCATGGTATGATCTTGTAGTTTTTTCTCTTTGTATATAGTTCATTTCTAGTTTTCTATTTCTTATTAGTTGCATTTCTTAGATTTTCTTAGTGAAATTAAGGTTTGGAAGTGTTTGCAATTGTTTTGGTAGTTTGTTATGGGCTCACAAGGTTTAATTTGATGAAAAGGAGCAAAGATTGCTAATTACAATCATGCGTACATATGACCAATGCGTACGTATCATGCTCCAAAACTTGCCATATCATGCGTACGCATGAAGCATGCATACGCGCAAGCACCTTTCCAGAATGAAATTGCATTTGTGTGAGTATCGTGCAAGTATTATGCATACACACGATTCCAAACCAGAATGAAAAGTGATTTGTGCGAGCATCGTTCGAGTACTGTGTGTACGCACGATGCCTTACCCGAATGCAATTTCTTTTGTGCGAATATTGTGTGAGTATCGTGCGTACCAATCCAGAAAGGAAAGTGAATTGTGCGAGAATCATGCAAGCAATGCGGGTATGCACGATTTCGAATGCTTCAAGCCTTGTTTTGAAGTCATGTGTACGCATAGGTGATGCGTATGCATGACCCCCCTTTTCACGTCAGAAAAGAGTGTGAGTCCTAGTCACTCATAGTATCCTCTTCTTCTCTTCTCAACCTACACAACCCTCTCATCATGTCACTTCCGGTGACCCATTGCCGCCGGCGCTACCAACATTCTCTCCCCTTCTTATCTTCTCCTTCCCTCACTCCTCCTTTCTTCTTCCATCGCACTCCAACTTGTGAGCGGCAGCCTAATTACAGGGCACTCCCTATGTCTCTTTCTCATTCCGGCGTGTCAACTGCCATTGGCGCCACCTCCTAGTTGGCCATTGCAGCTACTCTGCTCAGCTGCCCTTCCCTCATTTTCTCTGTTCTATTTCTTCTTTCTCTGTTGCAGGTTTTAACTTCATTTTCGTTTCTAATTTCTACTCAGTTTAATTGATATTGTTGCTATAGTTGATTTTAGTTAGATAGTTGGTTAGATTAGATTTTTGTTTTTAATTTCTATTCAGATTCATATTAGGATTAGTGTAGCTTGTACGTAATTACCTATGCTTTTATGTTTTCAGAGTTGGACTTGAATTTGTTTTCAATTTTTGTGGATCATTTAGACTGTTATGATGCTGATTATTCTATTTCATGCTGATTGTTTGATGCTTTGATGATTAATATTGTGAATTTGGTTGCAATGAACTCTTGGTTGTGCCAGTTTATGAATCATAGAATGATGCACACCAAGAGATTATGAATGAATTTTGGGTCAGGTCTTTAGGAATCAATGCTTGTTCTCATATGATACTTATTCTTTATACATTGATAGAGATTTGATTTATCTTTAAGTAACCCAATTTTTTTATTTTGTGATTGCTGTGACTTTTGTCTGAGTCTGAAAGCTTAGTGAATCGTCCCTCTCTAATCTTGCACTCATTCATTAGTAAGTGTCGTTGATGCTTGAATTTGTTCTTTTCACGTTGTTTAACCATGTCCTTGCTTCACTCTTGTATTGACTGTTTATGGATATGCCTCTATGTTATCTCGCATTCTAAATTACATGTTGTATCTACCATGTGATTTAGAACTCTTAATTTTGTTTGGGATTATCCGCTGCTTGTATTCTCCTGGCTTTGGTGTATTTGCGACTATGCTTAATGTACTTTCTTTCTCACTTCTTTTTAGGATGGGCGGCGAGAAAGGGAAATAAAAGGCTTCTCTACGGGCACCTAGCAAAACCGCAAAGCACAAGCAGCCCACCGCACCGCAACGTGCGAAGCGGTAAAAAAGGGCTAAGAGTATTGATGAAGCGGATAAAAGGACCCCACCAAATAAGCCAACATTATCCTCAAACCGCTTCTGTAAGCGGATATATACTAAGCTACTGGAGCGAGCTGTAAACCCTACAAAATTAATAAATAATTAGCTAATAAGTTAATTAATATTCAAAGATATTATAAAATTAAATTTTATAGGTTAAGGAAATAAAGATATTAAAAATATAAATTTTGACACTAATTTTAAAGAATTTGTCCCAAAATTGGGCCATCGGGCCAAACCGAGGCCATGGCCCAACATACAAATATTCAATTCAGCTCCCCTTCCTCTCATAATCTGAAAATCACGAAGAGAGAGGGAAGAACAAGAACACCCAAACCCTCACTCAAATTTCTATCCCTCATAACTTTTGATCTGGAACTCCGATCGCTGCACTGTTTGCGACCACACGATCACTCTGTTGAGCTCTATAAAACCTACCCAACAATTTGGTAAGAAAATCTTGATTACTCCCTCAGCCTCCCTCTCCTAAAATTTGAAATTTGGATTTTGAGTTTGATAAAATTATGTGATTTTGATGTTCTAGCCTTGAATTAACTTGAGGAAACTATTGGTTCTTGTTCATTTGATGTGTGGATAAGATAAAAACCCTCAAAACTCTTGTGAATTCTTTGATTATATGAGGTTGGGTATTGAGCTTGTGTATATGGATGTAATGATATGAATTAGGTAGTGTATATGTGATTTGGAACATATTTGAGGAGGTTGGAAGCTTGGATTGATCATTGGGTGCTGAAATCTTAGTGGTGGGGGCTTGAGATTTTGTAAATTGAGGTGATTCGGCATTAGGAAGAAAATCGGACAAGGTATGATTTCGGTTTCTCGTAGTTAATATATAATGTCACGTGAAAACTTTGGCTAGATACCATAGGATAAGTCTGAATATTTTGAATTGTTGGAAATTAATGGGTTATATGTATTTGTGAATGTGATGAATAATGTGAATGAATATATATATATAGGTGAGGTATGACAAGCATGATGGAATTAATGTGTGTATATGTATTGTGTATTGGATTCGTTAATGATTAGTTGAATATGGAAGTTTGCAATTTAGGAAGTTAGGAGATTAATGAGTAGGATACTAGTATTTGGTGGTATATGTGAATGTTGAGGTTAATTTTGGTTATAAATGGTTTGGTTTATTTTGAGGATTTTGGAAAGTTTGAGGTTTTGTAAACTTTGGTAAAAGCTGATTTTTTAACCAACTTCGTTGGGTCATAACTCGGCTTCAGGACTCTCAAATTTTTTCAAACTTACTTTAGATGAAAACTAGATCTGTGAAGTTCATGCTGTTTGAAGAACAGACTAAAAATAATTTTTAACGAAAAAGTTATGCATGTTCGAAGCTTGGTACAAAAATATGATTTTTAAGACTTGACAGCTTTTTGCAATTCTGATAGAGCTTGTGTACGTAGACCTTTGCACACGATGTGGACCCTGGCCTCTGCACAGATGTCTCGCATACGCGAGCATGTCATGCGTACGTGAGTTTGTCAAAATATGCCTCATGCGTACGCGGACTTCCAAATTTCAGCTTGTGTGTACGTGGATAGGGCATGCGTACGCATGACCCTGTTTTTCTTAAAATTGTGTTTTTTGAGTTTTAAACTATTTCTCTAACTTTCCAAACTTCTATAACTACTTTCTAGGGTCTGATAGCTAGTTGTTAGGCTTCGGGAGAAGAGTGAACCTAATGAGAAAGTGAAATTGATAGTGAAGAAGTTTGTGAAGTGAAGAGTTTAACTAATAAAGCGCGGATATTATTGATTGAGAAATTATTGATTGAGATTAAATGAGATAAAACTAATGATGAGGTGGCTGTGAAAATGAAGAATAATGATGAGTAACTTGATTATGATTGATGGAGTGAGGCGAACCATGTTTGATAAAGAGAAAGAACTTGAAATTGAAAATGTCTGTGGGGATTGTGGTGGTGTATTGCTCACAAATGGTGGGGATCGTGGTTATTTACCACCCACGGGTGTGTGTTTTCCAATTGAAAATCTTGTGAGTATCGTGGTGGTGTACCGCCCACCGGTTTTCAAGAGGATGATATCCGGGTTAGCTACCGGATATGTCGGGTCCTGGCAAAGTAACCGGCACATGAGCTCATGGCCAGTAGGAAAGGCATACATCATATGCATTTGGTTGTCTTGTTTGAGTTTGTATTACTTGGGTTTGCCTATTTGAATATCTATGCTTATTTGCTATATGTTCTACTTGCTGTAACTGTATTCTATCTATGTTTTCCTTGTCTGTATTATATGTCTTTGCATCTGAGATACCCCTTGTCTAGCAGAGGAGAGACGAGGGTAGTTTCACCAGTGTTTAGAATTAGGTTTATAACTTGGAAACCTTTGATAGTTACCTAAATTGTAGTTTAGCTTATTCCTTTAAGTTTATGTTTTGAGTGTCAGAGTTCTAGGATTGCCTCTGACTTTCTCGGGACCTTAAATATTATGTACATTGGCACCTTTACCATGCTGAGAACCTCCAGTTCTCATTCCATACATATGTTGTTATTTTTCAGATGCAGGTCGAGAGGCACCTCGCTGAGTGTCTGGAATTTTCTGAGCAAGCGGAGTTGGTTCTTTTGGGGATTCTACTTTTTGTCTTAGGCTATGTTATATATGTACTTAGACTCTCCTTTTATTTATTTTGGATATCACCTCTTAGAGGATACTTTGGAGAAATAGGTGTTAGTTGTGTTTTGGGATATTATTTGGGATGTTTATATATATATGTAGGCAAATATTCTCCGGCCGGCCTTGGCTTCGCAGGTCGAGTAAGGACTTTGATATTCTGTTATTTTAGTACTCTATTTTGTATATCTTCATGTCTTATCCTTTTCTGTTGACCCAGTTTTAGGTTTTCGAGTATGAAGCACTTTTCTTTTTATGATTTTTGCTTAAACTTTTCTTCAAGGCTCCTAGTTACAAATTCTTTCGATTATATCTACTTATATATTTTATTTTTAGAGGTAACAATATCTCACCACCTCTATTTTACGAACTTAAGCGTAACGCTCTGTGTGGTAGGGTATTACACAAGCCGCCCATTGTGAACGACAACTACGTATCCTAGAGAACTTAACATGGTTTGTCGTAGACTGCATCGAGCGACGCGGATGGGGATTCCTTGATAGGGATGTGAGCAATATCAACCTATCTTGGGTCAATGAATTTCATGCTAACTACTAGTCAGCGGCCCTTGACTCGGTTTTTGTCGAGGCAAGCAAGTCTTGGTGACTGAAGCCGTCATGCAGCAGGCACCTCCGCACCACCAGCAACACTTCCACAAGCATCTCAATCTATCCACCAACTAGTGATTCAGCTCTTCTAGAAGATTGACCGACAAAGCCAGAAGATCGAATAGAATGAGCATCATAGTAAGTGATGCTATGAATATTTGAAGAAGCTAATCAGCTGCAACAACCCACCCCCAGAAGAACCAGATACACCGGAATCCACCTCAGACTACTATGGAGACGAAGATCAGGCGGTGGACGTGGAGGCGCCCCAGTCTCACCGGCCTGAGGATATTGGAGGTGGAGATTTGTAGCATCCCTTACTCCCCAGTTCAACATTTAACGTACGGAAGACCGTACAAAATTTTAAGTATGGGGAGTTCGATGACCGATTTTTTAGGTGATATTATTTTAAACTTTTCTTTAGTATTTTTGCATTTTAGTTAGTTTGTACATAACGCTAGGCTTTATTTTGATTCCTGGTACGCTTTTTAGGATCTTTTGCACATATTTCTTTTATCTTTGTAGTTGTGATTGGATGGATATGGATTATATGACCTAGACAACTTTCTATATGCATGAGATAACTTGGAATAATATAGAATAGAGATAAGAACTTGGAATTTCAATTTTTCATCCAACCACCCTTAAAAAAATTAGGCCACTTGGTTAGAGTACTGATTTTCCAAGAAAATTATTTTAGGGCATCCTGCTGATTTGAGTCGAAACCTTTACTGATCTTGCTTGAAGAAAAATACTTTTTGAAATATAATTTAGAGTTAGAACACACAAATCAAATAAGATTTGAGATTAAATGTTTGGTTGCATCTTTCCAACTAATATTTCATTCTTATGGTGTTATTCTCTTTAAAATTGTAATCTTTGACTTGTTTGATTCTATATGTCCAATAATTTTTGTATGTGAACATGTATATGTATGATTGAGGCCATCAATTCTTATAAACTCACTTGTCTAAATAGCCTACCTTTCTATCTACCATTATTAGTAATTTTAAGCCTATTTAATTTCTTTTGTTCTTAATCTTTAGCTCATCACTAGCCCTAGTGGAAAACAATAAATGTCCTTGCCCGGATCTTTGATTGGCTTAGATTAGTGTGTGAGTGCATTATGTGATCTTGGGAATGGGAAATTGGGAACTTGGTAGAAAAGAAAGATATATTTTGGGTTTTATTGAGGATTTTTGGAGAAGCAAGTTTATTTTCATGCAGTAAATGTTCGTTTAAACCATGTGCATCTACCCCTTTATGTTTTATGTTTTATGTTAAAAAAAAGGAGAAAAAAAGGAGCAAAATAGTAAGTGTATATACTTGTACATAAGAAAACAAAAGAAAAGAATAAAAGGGGATAAATCATACCCCAATAGAATTTTGGAAAGTGAATGCATATATGATGAATCTTGACAAATGCATGAGTGAAACATGGGTAGTTGGAAATTCACATTAGGAATAAGTAGGCTATCTTGGATTAGGTGATAGTCTAAGCTAATCAAAGGTTTGAATTTTGAGTCCACCGGCCAAATACATGCCCATCTTAACCGTAACCCCATTACAACCTCTTATAAGCCCTCATGATACTTGTATGCATGCATTAAATGATTGTTTAGTAGAAAAAAATAAGTCTTAGAAAGCAGGATTAGAAGAGAATTGAGAGAATCAACCCGAAATACTAGAGAGACTAGAATGTAAACACATCCAGTGAGGGTTTGAATGCTCAATTCTATGTTTCCAACTTTCATTAATTGTCATTTTGCAAGATTATTTATATTTCATTTTGGAACTCAAATTAGTGGGATTGTATTGACCACTATATTGCTTTTGACCCTCTATGCTCATATGTGTTCTTGAAAATTGAGTTATTTGTAACCACGTAGATAGAAGTATGTAAAATTAGGTAAACTAGTTACACTCATGTAGATAGTTTGTATTCCATAAGTTTTACCACTCCCTTGATCTTGTCTTTTCTAATGCTTAGCATGAGGACATGCTATTGTTTAACTATGGGGAGGTTGATAAACCCCTATTTTATGATAAATTTTGGATAGAAAACATGGAGTTTATCAACTTAACTTGCATTTATTCACCAAGAATGCATGTTATTATGATTTCTTTCCTAAATTTTGCTTAAGAGTTAAAAACATGCTTTTTGGACCAATAAACTGTCAATTTTAATTCACTCTTTATTCCATTCGTTGTCGTAATGTGTTTGTTGAGTGATTTTAGGTTTAATAGGACAAGAATGGATTAAAAAGAAGAGCAAAAGTATACAAAAGTGAAGAAATCATGGAAAATTAAAGAATTGAAGACCTGGCTTCCATGCGTATGCATGACCCATGCGTACGCATCTTTCTCAATTCGCGCGTACGCACGAGGTGTGCATACGCATGACATGCAACACATACCTCATTAATGGAAACACGTGACCGCAATTTTGAGGTTATTTTTTTGGCTCAATTCCATTTTGAAGTATTGGAGGCCTAGACTCAAAGGAGAACACAGACTGCATCATTCCATCATTCCACATAGTTTTAGATAGCTTTTGTTCATAGTTTCTAGTGAGAGAAATTCTAGGTTTGCTCTAGATTTTTTCTAGGATTCTTGTCAATTTTGCTCTCAATTTTATATTCCGAACTTGTTTAGTTGTAATTTTGCTCTAGTTTTGTTATTCTCTCATTTGCTATTTCCTTAGTTTATGAATCTTGTTAATTTCGAATTTTTATTAATGTATTGATGTTTCTATGTTTTTATATGTGTTAATTGAGTTGCTATTGTTGATGTTTGGTAGTAATTAGATTTACTTTTGATTAATTTTCACAATTCCATGATATGTTCTCTTATTACTCACCAAGGGTTTGATGAATTATTTACTTTATCTATGGAGTAGATTCTTGAATCCTTGACTTGGAGTTGAGTAATTAGGATCCCTTAATTATCAATGTCCAATATTGAGTGGTGATTTAGGGTTGGTAGTTGATTTGGTTTCCACTAACGCTAATCTTTTACCAAATTTGTTTGGTAAATTGATTATGATTTGTGGATTGATATCAATTACGCCTACTTGAATTTTTTCCAATGTTAGGGGATAATGAAGTGGGAATAGCTCTTAATAATTTCCATGTTTGTGGTTAATAACAAGGATAAGAAGCCTAAATTCTCAACCCTAGCCAAGGCCTTTTAAGTATTTGATTACCATCTCTTTTATCGATTCAATTCTCTTAGTCTCTTTTTGTTTAATTCCATTGCTTCCTAGTATAGCTGCCTCGTAATTGTTGCTATTTCAATCGCATGCTTACTAGCTAATTATTTACTTGTTTATTGCTTTTACTCATTGCAACTTTATTACCGATTACTCTTTAATTTCTAATTACCTTAACTTTTTGCAATTATATTCAAACCTCCCCCCCAAATTCCATAACCAATGATGTGCATTCAATTGCAAGTATAAAGGAGAATGACCCGGAATTCAACTCCTTGTTATTGAATTGATTTTTGTGACAACCTTCTTAACTTTGATTTTGAGTTAATTGCCGATTTAGACTATACTTGCGACATAATTGAGTTTTTAAAACTGGTTAAATTTTGAACTGATGATTAGCCCGCGTCACATATATTTGGTTTCACCCTCTCTTTTAATTATTCTATTGTCCTTAATTTTGGACATTTGTATTTCATTTATCATCTAATGAAATATATCTATATCTTTGGCAAAAAAAATGCACCTTTCATCTCAACTTTTTGCACAATAGCTGGACCCTACAATTCTCTACTCCTGAAAAAACTTGAAGCAATTTTTAAGGATCCATATTCAACCAACTTGAATCTCTACCTTCATAAAAAAATAACACACCTCCAAATCTCCAACCGCTATTGCCTAAAACAAGAACAACAATCATAGTCAACAGAATTTTCATACTCCACTTAGAGTATATTCACTTGGAATAAACCCCTAATGATTTCACCATGTCACATCTCGAAAGAAAATTTTGTTAAAATTTAAGGTCAAACTTCCTCGTTAGTAATACCAAGAACTACGTTAGTCATCCATATAACTTCACAAAATACCTTGCATCATTGCTAACCAATGTCATGTGCAATTGTAAACTTGCTAGCAGCAACCCATCCTTTTTCATGGTAGTCCAAAATACGATAAAAATATTTTTATCATTCCAGAAAAAATCACCAAGAGAGATAATGTGAGATTCTAACTTCAACTTTTCATTTAAACTTGCTCCCGCTGCACAAAATAACATTCTCAAACTTGACTTTTTTTTAGTCTCGTGTAATCCTTATTGTATGAACACGTCCTTGACTTGAATTCACGCCAAGCTAAATTTTATCTTTCTATCACATTTCTATGTCAAGCATCACAGTTTCAGCAAAGGACCATGTAACTATACATCAAAGTAGTGTGTTCACATTATAAATGATACAAGATACACCAAATAGGTTTCGTACCATACTTTTATAATATTGCACTTCCTCCAATAACCAAGGCAAACTCTTTAACAACAAAGCAATTCTTTTCTAATGTGGAAGATCATATGACATTACAACTATAGAGCATATAAAGAAATGAACTTTCTAGCCCCTACAAGCTTCAATCGAACCATAGGCTCTAATATCACTTGATGTGAATTTTTTTTTTTTGCAAAAATATGACATCATTTCCTAGATAATCAACTTTAACAACAGAGGAATAAATTTGATGAAAAATATATTCTTGAACAATATCACATAGATCAATACTATCGTATACATATACAAATGTAAAATGAATAATACTATATCTAACTTATTAAAAAAATAGTAGTTTGCACCAATATTTTATATGAAAAATCTCAAAATAAGGTAAAACTAACAGGCCAAAACTTTGAAAGAAGTTTTATTATATTTAAGATAAGAGTATTTACTCAAATTAGTCCCCAAAAATTTTAAAAGTGGATACTTTAGTCCTCAAGAAAAATTAATAGACAAAAATATCCTTAACGTTTTACTCTGCCATACAAAATAGTCCATGGCTTGCTTTCTCCATTTGTACTTGATGAAAAATGATAAAGTGGCACGTTTAGCCACTCACATGACCCATTACGTTTTGCTAACAAAGACGGGGACTGATTTGTCGATATGGGTCACCTTCACATGTAATAGATTACATGAGCGATTAAATGTACCGCTTCATCATTTTCCATCAAGTACAAACGGAAAAAGCAACACAGTGACTGTTTTGTCGGCCAGAGAAAAACGTTGCAGATTTTTTGTTTATTAATTTTTCTTGGGGACTAAACTGTCCATTTTTAAAATCTTTAGAGACTGATTTGGGTAATTACTCTTAAGATAACTACATAGTGTCTTTACTACACTTTTACAATATGAGAGTTACATATAACGTTTTTCAATAAATACCCATTCCTATTCCGATAATAATAAAGATGTTATCCAAAAAATATTTTCATTGTATAAACTCACACCTTATAATTTTTGGACACTATACACACTTCTTTCAGAGAAAAAAACCTTTCTCTACATGTAACTTAATTGTTATATAACTTTCTCATGAATTATTCTTTCTCTTGTACATGATACAAATGAAACTCTCTTATTTATAAGCAAAAACCTATTCTTTAAATTTTTACATTCTTACATGTTACTTTGCATAACAAAAATTACTTCAGATTCTTTTACTTTTCGGTTACTGTGTACAAACATATTTTTCACTACTTTCATTTAAAAAATTATCTAAGCACTATTTTTTAGTAGTTGTACCCCAAAAATGAAAAGACATAGTACCAATATTTATTTTGTCTAGAAACTTTTGGAGAAAGGAGGATTAATAGGTTGAAAAAATATTTGGCAAAAATTGGTAGAGATATTAAGAGATATTCTAAAGTTTCTTATGATGTAGAAAAAACAAATAAAGACTTATTGAAAGAAATTTAATAAAAGTACAAGTAAAAAATAAAATGTAAGCTTTACCTATGAAGGAAGTGATGAGATTAAGGACATAATCGATGAAGCAATAGCAAAAGAGGAGTAACAATAAACTCCAAATCAACTACCAGTTAACAAGTAAGTTTATTGTTGGAAGCACTCCTAAAAAGAAAGCAAAAGTCTTTCCTGTTATCTTTGCACCAAGGCCAATTCCAAGAGCTCAACAAAGTCTAATAATTGTCTTCTAAAATAAAGAAGAGATACATGAGGATGATATGTGGTTGCTAGATTGCTTTTAGATACAAGAATTTCCTTCAATACAATTATGTTACCATAATATAATGATATGTTGGATAGTATTATTGTTGTTGGGCCGACTATAAATTGTTGATAAATCGTCAAACTGGTTGAACCACTATGATTTTTTTCGGTTTAGATCAATTTTTTATTGTTCCCATATTATATCATTAGTTCAATGTTGTCTCTCATTAAATTTTTTCATTTCTATAGATGCATAGAAATTTAAGTGAATAAGATTTATTTTTCAATAAGAAATTACATTAAATAATTTTATTTTGTTTAAACTAGTTAACCACGATTTATCACCATTAGACTATTAAATGTTTGAGCTAGTCACTCAACCAGTTTATTACCCGGTCCAGCACTTAGAATTTTCGTTATGAATTGTGATAATTGGTTATTTTAAGTCACAGTTTAAAACTGTAATTATAAACTCTTTTAAGTTATCTTATAACTGTGCTTATTATAAATCTTTTTAGGTTACAGTTTAATTGCGTGACTATAGAACCTTTTAGATCATTCAATAAAATCATGACTATAGACTTCTTTTTAGATCATACTAATAAACTATGATTATATACTTTTTAGATTACGCTTTAAAACTGTGGTTATAGACAGTTTTAAGTAACACTTAAAACTCCATAATTATAGACCGTTTAAGGTCACAATAAATCTTTATAGGTTAAGATTTCTAAAAAACCATTACTCTAGGTATTTTTAGGTCATGATTTTTAAACATGACATAAAAAAGATGATCTAAAACCTAAAATAATTATGATAGAAAAAGGTCATCATTTAAAACAGTGACTTTTGACATTTTATTGTTACGTTTTTTTTTTTATTTTTTTATAAAAAAACTATTTTATAAATTAACGGTTTAATATCATGATCATATGTTATCTATGGTAATAATTGTTAAACTTGATGTAAAAAATCGTGGCTTAAAACAAAAAATGTTGTAGTGATAAATGATGGATTTATTTTTCTTATTGATGATAGAACATGAATGGATTCATCAATATTTATCCATTGACTCCCATGTTCTTATGAGCAAGGAGCTTGGTCGCTACTATCAATAAACTATCTCTCCTTAGTTGTTAAGTATATATTTAATAAGTTTTTTTTTGTAGGAGCTTTTTTGTTTTTTCATCTTAAGTATGGATAGACACGTCATTTTTTTTGTATTGAACTTCTACTTTGTCGTTTAGAAGAATCGGATAATAAAGGGATCAAGATAAGGACTTTGCGTCGAGGGACTTAGACTTCAAGAGGAGTGGGTATCCACCTCCAGTATTTCCAAGGCTGGAATGATCATCGAAGGAATGACAATCGTCAAGGGCATGGTAAAGAAAAGCAGGCGAGGACTTATTCAAATGACTTAACTTGCAAGAGATGCGGAAAGTACCACCCAAACCAGCCATGTAGGGCCAGGTTAGGCATATGTTACAAGTGCAGAAAGTCAGGACATATCTCACGAGATTGTCCATACATGAAAACTCATGGAGAGGGTCGATCTCAACAATAAGGTTGGGAGAAATCGTGAGATGGGTAAGTATGATTAAATTCAAATTGCTTCACATAATAATGGTGTGTGGTATTTGTTTGTAACGTAAGGCTGAAATTGCAATAAACATGATTTTCAAATGAACTATTAACTCAGTCACAGATTCTTGACTAATCCTAAGAACAAGGAAGATGCATCGTGGCTTAAAGAGGAATTTGAGGCAATTAAAATTTTGAAGGCAAAATTTCTAATAAGGTGTGTAGGATGTAAAACCCGGTCAAACCGTCACTTATTTAAGTAATTAGTTAAATATGGGTGAAAATAGTTAGAAAATTTAGCAATTAGAATTTGACAATTAAAATATGATATTTGGACTCATTGGATCTTTCTAAATCAGAAAACATAGTTTTCTGCGTTAAAATGCTAATTTTAAAGGTTTTGGCCCAAAGTTAGGCCAAACGGGCTAAACCAAGTGAACCGAGCCCACGTAGACCCAAGCCCACATATATATAACATTACTAAACACATTTTCAGCCACCATACTCCCCCATTTATGAGAGATCCGAAAATAGAGAGGAGAAGAAATAAGAGAGAAACCCTAGCCTCCTTGAAATTTCAAACCACCATAACTTTCTCTCCAGTACTCCGATTGACAAGCCGTTTATAGCCACGCATCGCTCTCCTCCTCTTCTTCAATTATATCTAGGTATTGTGGTGAGATTTCTAAGCTCTCTATCCAGTTTTATTTTCACCTTCAATTTTCATTTTTGGTTAAGTGTATGTTGAGATATTATGATTTTGGTTGTTTAGAGATGCTCTAGTGTGAGCTATTGGTGAGGTTCATCCCAAATTCTCATGGGTTAAGGTAAGGAACCTCAAAACCCTTGTGATTTATCAAATTTATGAGCCCTAGGTTGACATATGTATGATATTAGTTTTGTTAGAGTTGTTAGGTGAATTTTTGGTGCACTTGAAAACTTGAATTGGCTTGTGAAACTCTTGGGTGAGCTCAAAAGTGGAGATTCAATTATGGGTACATTGTAAAAGAGGCTCAAGTGTGGGTGTCAACCACCGTCAAGAAGGTACGGTTTAAGTTTCATTTAACTACCGTGTGGTGTGATGAGAATTCCTAAGTTAAATTCTCTTAGGATTAATTTTGAATTGTGTGTTTGGTTGGAATTGATGTGTATAGATGACATGTTGCTGAAAGTAATGATTTGGATAAGTATTGTGTGATTTTGCATATTTGGATGACGATAGTATCTGTTGAATTATATATATATATATATTGCATTGATGAATTAGGCCAGAGGCCATAAATCCTGGGCCGGAGGCCAGAAAGAGGTAAGGACGACAAGTGGTGTTTGTATGGTGTGATGATATATGAGATTGAATGGATTTTTAGATATTGAATGTGTGAATAATTGGAATGATTATTGAATAATGAGAATTGAGTCATTGAGGTGTGGAATTCATGGATTTGGGTTGAATTGTGTGGATGAAGTAGGCTTGGATTTGGTTGAGTGTAAATATGTGAATGTGGTTGGTTTGTCGTCAATTTGATAAGAGAAAACTATTTTGGCTTGTGGACATTTGGAAAGATTGGTAAATGCCACTTTTGGTTGAAAAAAGATTTTTGGTCAACTTTGATGGGCCATAACTCGGTCCTCAAAGTTAAAAATTTTACAAAACTAATTTTTTTTAAAAAATTCATTCATCGATCTTTCCAATGGTTTAAGAATTGTTGAAAAATGAATTTTGTACCAAAAGATATGAAGGTTTGAAAATTGGGTTCAAAAACTGATGTTTACACTTAACAGCTTTTTACCTTTTCTGCAAGACTCGCGTACACGGAGGTGCCACACGACGCGGGCACTAGGCTCTGTCCAGTGGCCTCGTGTACGTAGAAGGAGGCACGCGTACGTGGGAGTGTCAAAATTGACTCGCATACGCGAACGTGCCATACGACGCGACACCTTCAGTTTTCATTACATGCGTACGCGAGCCACTTGGATGCGTACGTGAAACCCTCAGATTTTGGAAAAGTGTGCTTTTATGTATTTTAATCATTCTTTTGGCCTCCTAAAGGTTTATAAACTTTGATATGAATGAGTATAGAGAAGCTAAGAATGAGAAATTATGAGTTGAGAACTTATGAATAGAGAAGCTAAGAATGAGAATTTATGAGTTGAGAACTTGGAGAGGAATGATGAACTTGTTGGTTATTGAAAGAAAGTGTGCCAGACACTATATCCTTGGAACGATAGTGTGTCGGCACTATATCCCTGGACTGTTGAGACTTGAGAGTGAGAATGGATTGAGATGAGAAAATAGTGATGACTGATGATGATTTGATGTTGATGGATGAGTTGGGTTTGAGGATTCTCCCTTAGTTATTGTGGTTATAAAAAGAGACACATGTTTTATGCCTACGAGGTGTACAGAGTACTCACCCTGCGAGAGATACTGGCTGTTTTGCCTGCGAGATAATAGGAGTGATGGTGAAATCGTGAATGGTTATATGATGATATGGCAGGGTACTAATCCTGCGAGAAATACAAGCTATCCTGCCTGTGAGGTGTATAGGGCACTCAATCCTACAAGGTTCCCTCTATCTGCGAGGTGCATAGAGCACTCTCCCTGCAAGATATATAGATTATTAACTCTGCGAGATGTACAGGGCACTCACCCTGTGAGGCTATGCAATATGGCAAGTAAACAGCAGAGAGGACAATGTCTGGGTTAGCTACCAGATGTGTCGGATTTGGCTGTATAACTAACAGATGATATCATTGGTCATAAGGCAGGCATACATCATTTGCATGTTTTAATTTGTTTGGGTTTGTTTAATTGTCTGGTTTGCCTAATTATATATATTACATGATTATATGCTACTTGTTTTACTTGAATCTACTTGTGTATTACTTAATTGTATTACTTGTGTTTGTATGACTGAGAGGTTCCTCATGCTAGTGTTGGTTGACGCTGAGAGTTGGTGTTTGTTCTGGTTATGATGCTGTCTGATTGGAAAGTTAAAGAAAGGCGAGAATTGTTGACTTAAACTTAGAAATCCCTTAAGATAGTTGGCAAGTTATGGAGTAGAGAGAATAATAAGATGGATATGATGAGGTGTGAAGTTAAGATGCTTAGTGAGTTCTTATTATAGTGCATTGTATTTATTTGGCACATTTACCGTACTGGGAACCCATGGGTCGAGGGTTCTCATTCCGTATATATATCTTGTTTTTCACATGCAGGTCCTGGTGCTCAACAGTGAGCTGTGCTTCATCTGAGAGATGGCGAAGATCTTTGGACTCTGTTTACTTTCTGTTTAGAATCTCTCCGTATTTATTTTGAAGAACTTATATTATGTATTAATCTCTTTTGAAACTTGCCTATAGAGGCCTTATGTATATTTTGGGAGAGATAGCACCTAATGTTGTCAAACTGCTTTTATTCTGTATCCTAGCTAGCCTAAACTTCGCGGGTCATGACTAGTGGCTATTTACTTATTTTATATATCTATATTCTGTCTTTATCTTATTCTTCTCTACGGCTTTATCTTTATATCGTTTTTGAATCACGCTTTATCTTCTTGTTGATACGTGAGTATTACGCTTTGCGATTTTATTTTCACACTTTTCAGGCTTTCTCGATTAATAATTCCTTTCAATTATATCTATACTTATGTATTGTAATCCACCTTAAGATTCGTACCACCTTATTATCGTTGACATATGACTTGAGTATAAGGATTTGAATATTAGGGTGTTACAGTACACACGTCAACATTAATATTCTCTTATAGCAAACTTCTCTTATGTTATTGTTAGAGAAAAAAAGATAAAATAAAAATATAAAAAATAATAACTTTAATATAATGCACATTTCATATAGCAACTATAACAATCAATTTGATTTTTATTTTCATTTCCATTACCAAAAAGAAATCAAACATTTTAAACAAGCAACAGTTGATGCGTGAGCATCTATCTTATCTTTTCCTAGTAAATTTGCATTTAAATTATTAAGTTTAATCAAGATTTAAATACTTTTTAGCCACTATGAATGCTACTTTGAGTTGTGTGAAATTCTATTTATTTCAGGTAGTATTCGGATGGATTTGACAGAGTTTTATAGAAGAAGAGGAAGAAAGTGGATGATGTTGTCAACCCTGACCTCCTTTCACTATAATGGTCATAACTTGAGCTACAGAGGTCCAATTGATGCGGTTTTAGTGGCATTGGAAAGTTAACTTCTAGAGCTTTCCAATGATATATAATAGTATACACTTCTTCTCCAATCTGTATGGCCATGTTTGCGCCTAACTTGGGATTCTCCAAGTTAGGCGCCGGGTGAAGAACTTGCTCTCCAATTCATTCGGGAATGATGGCGCCTAACTTGGCTTTTCCCAAGTTAGGCGCCAATCTTGAAGTTAGGCGCCACCTTTGGAGTCTGCAGTGGTCCCACACGAAGATTTTATTTATTTTTTATTAAAACTTTATTTTATTTACAAATAGGAAAAGATATTATTTAGTTTTAGAAAATATATTTTACATTAATTAGGATTAGATATAAAAGGAGAAGAGATCTTGACTTAGGCATCTCCTAATTTTCATTCCACACTTTCATACTTTTCTCTATTAGGGTTTATTTTCTCCATGAGGAACTAAGCCTCCATTGTTAAGGTTAGGAGCTCTATTTACTTTGATGAATTAATAATTATTTGTTCTTCTACTCTTGATTAATGTTTTGATTATTGTTTAAGAATTGGTTTCGTTCTTCATCCTAAGAATTAGTGATTATTGGAAAATAACTCTAATTCAACTTGAATTCTATTTGAATCTTGGAAAAGCTATATCATTAGAATTACATCTTGAAATCAATTCCTCACAACTCTCTATTTATCTGGATTTAACGCGATACATGACATATAATCGTCTTATTTTTGGGTATCTAGGGTTTGTGTGGCTAATAAACTAGTTTTGAACTTAACCCTCTAATTGGAATCAAGTGACCAAGGAATTGGCAGTTGATGAAGATTAGAGGAGACTAAAAAGGTATAAGGAATTAGGGTTTAGTCACATATAGTTTGCCATGAACATAATCTTTGCATGATCAAGGTAGTTAACATTGAATATTAATTCGAAAATTTAAATATCTCTGACACCATAACTATTTTTTCATATTATTTTCTTAACCAATTTTAGTTTGCTCTTATTTAATTTTTTATTTTTATGTTATTTGCTATTGAAACCCTAAATTTTGACTGTCTTACTAGAATAATCAATTGACTATTGTTGCTTGATCTATTAATCCTCGTGGGATCGACCCGCACTCAGTTGAAGTATTACTTGGTACGACCCGGTGCACTTGCCGGTTCAGTTGTGGTATTCTAATTCTGCACCAGCAGTATATCCCATGAGACACTTCCCTAACCTAGTCTTGGCTACGGAAGTTGAAAATTCCAGAAAACTCATACTTCTCTTGTGGTTGGTGCTACACTTTGCCCTTCCAACCTCTGTATTTAGGCACAAGAGAAATTTTGTTGCCTCAAACCTATCTCAGATATGATAGAACTTTATTATATTTATAGTTTAATTTGTTAATATAGAAATTAGTCTTGGTGGTATTGTAATTATTAAAAAATTCTTATTAGTTAATTATATTGCCTGTTGATTAGTTCTCTAATGAAAAGAATACGTCTGTTCACAAAAAAGATATAATTTGGGTTCCTAATTCTAATCATCATGACATACACTCTAGTTCCATCTCAAGTTGGTGGTTCAAGAATTGAAAGTTTCAAATTTGAATAAAGAATATTTGGCAATAGTTAGAGTTACATAAATTATTGGTTTAATTAAATAACTAACATGTGGTATTAGAGCAAACAATTGCCTCTGGCTAGCCATTATCTGAAGAAGCATGAATAGTTTTTCAATCCAAAAGAAAATTTCAAGTTTATTGTTAAATTTCAAAGTTACTTGATACTATTTAGATAATGTTCATGCATATTTTTAGAATTTTTGAGCGTTTAAGATATTTATAATGAAAGAATAACTTTGAAATCTAACTAAGAGATTCAAATAAAGAGAAGAGGGAATAATGGTAAATATTCTTGAAGGACTTTCTCAGACTACCATGACTCGAATGTCAACGATTTGTTTCGGTGGTAGTGGAGTAAGGGCTTACGGTAATCCTTTGCGTGTTTATTCTTCGAGTAAATGGTCAAATTGATCCCTGAAAAATCACCTGATCTCCAAATTGTTCGAAGATTAAAATAATCAAAATCATCTCTGAAAGATTTTAAGTTAATCATGTTAGTCCCTCCGTCAGCTTTGTGGCTAACGGCGTTAATATTTTCTAATATGGCATGTTAAAAAAATAATCAAAAGAGAAATTAGAAAAAAAAAAGCATGAACTCTTTTTGTTTACTCAAGGTATAAAGCAAACTTCCATATTATACTAAATTTGAAACCATTTAAGCTCTAATAGCTAACCTCACTCTCACTTTTACTCTCGATATCAATTTTTAACACACCATAAAAGCTAAAAGCAACAAATGCGGTGAGTGGAAACAACGTTGTCACAAAATCCCTTCCCTTTCTCTAGGCTCAGCTCAAGCTAGTACACAACAGCGAGTGAAAACCACCACCTGCAGCTACGTTGACGAGGTGCGCTGTAGAAGCACCGCCAAATCTGAGCTAAAGCATCATTGACGCTGATGGAGAAGCTGCAGCAAAAGCTTCGGTGGCGGTGGCAAGAGAGGAGATTCTGTTCCTCCAACAAGGGTGGAGTCGGTGGAGGCAAAGGTCGGTGGTGGGCTAGAACCCAACTTGACAAGTGCACTGAATTGTATTAAGTAATACTACGGTGAGTGGATATCATTCCCACAAGGATTAAAGGACTGAGCAAGCAATGATTAGAATATGCTCTAATTAGACAAGCCAAAGATTTTGTTAATGAATGAATGATTATAAAATAGTAGTTAGAAGTAATGTAAATTATGCTAGTTGAAAATAATAATGATGAGAATGTTAAGGTTTTGGAGATGTTCACTCTTCAGAAAAATCAATCTTTATGTTTATATAGTTTGAGGCTTACAGAGATCCCTCATGACAAATCTTGTATAATCAAATTCCAATCCTTGACATTCAATTTCTCTTTAACTAATTAATCGCCAATTCCTTGGTCAACTACTTGATAAAAGAGGTTTAGCACAATTCTGATTTAATATCTCTTAATATTCAAAGGTAGTTCTAGGTCGAATTATATGTCACATATCCAATCTAGTCCTAAACAATTGAAGTTTATGAGAATGAAAAAAGTTGCACACTTTTTAATATTATAGGTCGAATTATATGTCATGAGAAAGAGTTTTCAAGCTGATTCCAATATTAAATTTTTCAAAGTAATAATCAGAACCCAAAATAGAGTTAAAATATTTTCCAATACATCTAATCTTTAGGATGAAGAACAAAAAATCAATCTTGAGATCGGATCAATGTAACAACCTCAAAACAAAATAAAACACTTAGATTAATAATCCATAAAAAGATTAACAGAGCTCCTAACCTTAACAAAGGAGAATTAGTTGCTCATGATGCAGAAAACAAAAACAACGATGAAGTGTAAAGTGATAAGATAAGATCCGCAAAGCTCAGATCAGATGTCTCCGGAGGAATTCCTTGAACTTATTTATGTTCTAACCTAACCCTAACTTTTAAATTCAAAATGAAATGAAATCAAATATTTCCTAATCAATCTAAACCAAAAGTGATCTACCCCTTGTAATTGAAATTCAAAGCTTAGTCATTACTTGGAGTGTTTGGTATTCATTGAAATCATGGTCCTTATAATTGGTCTTGGATTTTGGGCTTGGAGAGTTGGCGTGGCACTTGGATGAAGTAGCGTGGCACTTGGTGGAGTGGCGTGGCATGCCAATGTGTTTGCTTCTTAGAGGCTCTTTGTAATACCCAACCACACAGAGCTTTACGCTTACGTCATAAAACAGAGGTGGTGTGGTATTATGACCTCTAAAATAAAAAAATATATATGTATAATAATTGAAAGAACGTAGTATACTAGGAGCCTTGAAGAATAGGTAAAGCAAAAAGCGTAAAATTAAAAGCGCAACGCTTAGGAATAAGGATTTCTTGCGTACAAAGAAAGCTAAGGTGCATAAACATATATATGTAAAAAGTGAGAATAGAAGGCCAAGAGTACAAAATAACAAGCTCCTAACTCAACTTGCGAAGCTAAGGCTGGCCGGAGAATATTTACATACATATATATGAAACCCATAACCCAAAATATACAAAAGTAACCCTAGTTCTCCATACACCTCTAAGAGGTACAAAAGTAAAACAACTTAATAGGAGAGTTCTATATATATTGTCATATATAAACAGTACACAAAATAATGTCCCAAAAGGTCCACTTCGCTACAGAAACACCAGACGCCTAGCGATGTGCCTCTCAACCTGCCTTTGAGAAACACAAATATCCGTATGGAATGAGAACTGGGGGTTCTCAGCATTGTAAAGGTGTCACATACATAAGATATAAGGTCCCGGGAAAGCCAGAGGCAATCCTAGAATGCAGACACTCAAATTATAAAGTTTAAAGAACTAAAGCAGAAACCATAAGTCAGGGTAATTCTCTAAGGACTCCTAATCCCAACCAAAATCTTACTAAAACCCTAAACTCTTCTGCCTTTCCCCCAATCCTCCAACACCAGTGAACCCACACAGACAAACAAGCAGACAATGGCAAACATAGGTAGAATACAAGTACTGCAGATAGCAAATATAATAATTAATATAGTAAGTTCACTTAGGCATTCCCAATTAGTGCACAAGCAAGCAATTCAAATAATATGCATATGATGCATGCCTATCCTAGGGCTGATGAGTCTCATCTGTCGGTTATCAAGCCAGCCCGATAAGTCCGGCTGCTAAACCCTGGACTGTCCCCCGTCATGCATCCCTAAGAGTCAACCTTACGACGTAGTCTCATTTATAAAATTTGCTCATTGGGGGTATCCTTCCCGGGACCCGGTCACCTTACGACATAGGGTCAACAGAGTATCGAGTCTCAACCTGGAGCACGTGGTGGCAAGCCACTGCTCTTTACCCAGGAAAACTCGTATCTCAGATAAAATCGAGTGCATAAGCTACATAAGCATTCATAATCATTCATAGTTATTGCATAACCATTCATTAGAGCCATGACATCACATATACTTCATATCTTCACACTTTTCATACATAACTAATCATTTTTCAAATCTTATTTCATCTCCAACTTATCACCTTTTCCTAGCTTCATCTCATTACTAGGCATACCATTAAGATCTAAGGGTTAAAAGAGTAAAAATAGAGGTTTAGAGGTTCAAAATTAGGTTTTAAAATATAAAATTCCCTTTGCTGAAAACATGGGTCCCGGTACGCGTGAGTGTATATTTTTCCTTGCCCGCATACGCAAGAACCTTGCTCGTGTACCCGAGATGCCCAACCTGAAAAGGTTGGTCACGTCGCGTGCAGGTGGTCGCATACGCAACCCCTCAAAATCACTGCTCGCATACACAAGATGCCAAACCCGAAAGGGTTGGTCACGTCGCGTGCAGTGGTCACGTACGCAAGGTATGCAGAGTGGCAAAAATGTTGAATGCTGCAGAATTTCAATTTTGCACTCCAAACTTCTGACGCACATAACTCTTTTGTTTTAAAATATTTTTCATCCATTTTTTGAATGGCATAAACTTCACGGACCCAAGTTTTATATGAAATAAGTTTGAAACAATTTGAGGGTCTGGAAGCCAAGTTATGGCTCGCCGAAGTTCGACAAAAAATCAGATTTTCACAAAAGTTCATAAACCTCTATTTTCACCAAAATCAAACTCAATATCAACATTCTATACATACAAACAGCACCACAGCATTCCATTTACAGCACCACAATCCCCCTATCCTACCACAATCAACGATACCTCAATTTTACATAATCTCATACATAAATTCCTCAATTAACCAACAAGATCATCAATGATTCATCATATATACACATTCATTCTTAACACCTTGTCAATCATCATTAAATCATCATTTAGCATTCTATTTCCATCCCCAATATCAAACAACAAACCAATACTCAATCTAGTTCAACAATTATCATCAAGGCACTAAGCAATTAACACACTCATGCATTCCCACCTATCCTATGGTCATCTAGCCTAAGTTTTCACAAAACATTATATATTAAATACGAGAAACCAAAACCAAACCTTGGCCAATTTTCTCGTATAACCCAGAGACACCACCAAATGGCACAAAACTCAGGCCCCAAGAATTCTCAATCTCCAAAATAATAGCACCCAAAGCTCCACCAAGCATCCAACACTCACAACTATGCTCCAATTTACATATATACACACCTAACACATATTATCACATTTACACACCCCAAATTCAATACCCAACACACTTAATCAAGGAATGAACTAGGGTTCAAGGATTCTCACCTTACCCAAGCACCAATGAAGCAAGATTAAGCATTTTCTTCAAGCTAATCGGATCCTATAACATCAAGGAACAAAATCTAAACACTCTATTTATTGAATTTTTAAAAATTTAGGGAAGGAATAACTGAGATTAAAACTGAGACTTTCTTACCAAATTAGGCACTGGGCTTTGTAGAGCTCGTCACCGTAGACGCGTGACCGCAAACCAAGGTTGCAAGAACCGGACCGGTCAATAAACCGGTGAGGTCACTGGTTCAGTGGTTCACTGGTTCGACCGGGGTTCAACCGGTTTAATTAAATATTAAATAAAATTATTAAAAAACCTATATATAATTTTGAATATATAAATTCAATAATTTTTAACTTAATAAAATTTAAAATTTCACAATTTTACTTCATAAATTATCCAAAATTCATAACAAAAAACAACCATTTCTCCAAGGCATGACCCAAATTGCTTCCATTTACACAACAACATTCAACAATCATATCAATCAAAATCAAAATCAAAGTTTTATTACTCAACAAGAAGCATAGTTCACTTGAGCTGCAACTATTCATAACTAAATATGCATTAACAAACATGTTGAATAATGTGAAGAGGATCAAGAAAGGGTTAGAGAGAACAAGGTCAGCTATTATTAGAATTAGACCAATGATTGATGTTCCAATTTGCACCCAGGTCAAATTCTGACTTTTGTATAATCATATAGAATGTGCATTCCTTGTGATGTCACTAGAGGCCATAAATATTTGATGTTCTGCATGTGGGTAGCTAATTAGGAAAGAAGTAGGGGTAATCTCACATGATGGATGCAGAATTCCTCAAATAAGTGAGTCCCACATGGCTGCTTGATCCATCAGCCTCAAAGATTTGATCAATTGACACAATATTAATAAGTGAGTGGTGCAACAATTCAGTTTCAGGAAAAAAGCATAGTTGAATAAAATTCAGCTCAGACTTACAGCAACACCCAAGTTCCATCGAGAAGCACAGGTTCCTCAACAAACAATAACCTCAGGAAAAAATCATGAATAGAAAATCAGATTCCAATATAAACAATATTTCCCCTCACATCCAGCAACCCATAATCAACAAAACACCATCAATAACTCAAATCCAGCAACCAGAATCAACAAAGCAGACAAATCAGCAGAATCAAATCAGAATAAAAATCATACCATAAGGCGAGCTCACAGAACCTCGGAAAATCAAAATCCAAATTCAAGAAGGCGAGCATAGAACAGAGTCTTACCGAATTCAGAAGGACGCGGGCTCGGCCGGTTGTGGTCGCAGCGGCTGTGGATGGTTGTGGGTGGCGAATGAGGAGGCGGCCTAGGTAACGTTCGGCGACGAGGAGGCGGGCTCGGCCGGTGGTGGTCGCGGCGGCTGTGGATGGCTGTGGGTGGCGAATGACGAGGCGGCCTAGGTGACGTTCGGCAACGAGGAGGCGGGCTCGGCCGGTGGTGGTCGCGGCTGCTCTGTATGGTTGTGGGTGGCAATGGTGGCCTTGGTGGGTGAATGGAGGCTGGCGCCGATTAGGTTAGGGGAAAGGGGAAGAAAGGGGAAGAAAGGGTTAGTGACTTAGGGCATAGTGGGTTACAGGGTTAGTGACTTCGCGTACGCCTTTCTCTCTCTCTTTTTTTTTTTAAACGCCAAAACGACGTCGTTTGTCATTGAAGTTGCAAACCACTAAACCGCCAAAAAACGGGACGGTTCTTCGGGTTCACCGGTTAACCACCGGTTTGACCGGTTTTTTGCCAGGCGGTTTTCTACGTTACCCGGACCGGCTAGGTAACCGGTTCCCAATTTTTCCGGTTGAACCGGCCGGTCCGGTCCGGTTTTCAGAACTATGCCGCAAACGGTGCAGCGATCGGAGTGAGAAGATATGATAATTTGAATCAAAACCAAGGGTTTTGTTCTTGTTCTCCTTGCCTTGACCTTCCTTCAGCATTTTTGCTGAATGGAGGAAGAAGAATGATTCTTCTTTAAGTGTATTGGGCTGAGTGGGTTGGGCCTTGGGCCCAATATAGGCCCAGTTCAGCCCAATCTTAGGCCAAATTCTTTAAAATTATTATCAAAATTTTTATTTTAATTAGCTCTATCTCATAAAACTATAAAATTTATATTTCTAATTTCTTTTATTAAATTTAATTTATTGACTAATTATTCGCTAATTTTACAAGGTTTACATCCTACCCACCTAATTAAGAATTTTCCCCACAAAATTTAGATTTAGTTACCTGAAAAGAGGTATGGGTAGTCCTTCCGCATATCGGATTTGAGTTCCAAAGTATGTTCTTCGATACCAGCCCGACTCCAAGCTACTTTAACCAATGATACTTCCTTTTCGCGCAATCATTTGATGCTGGTGTCGTCAATCCTAACCGGGATTACTAGAAGTGTCAGCTCTTCTCTTACTTGAACCGATTCCGGTTCCAGAACATGACTTGCATCGGGAGTATACTTCTGAAGCTGCGACACATGAAATACATCGTGCAGGTTCGAAAGATGCAGCGGTAAGGCAATCCTATAGGCTACCGGTCCAATCCTCTTTAGAATTTCAAATGGTCCAATGTACCGGGGATTTAGTTTCATCGTCTTGATTGCTCTACCCACTCCGGTTGTTGGAGTAACTTTCAGAAACACATGCTCTCCTTCCTCAAATTCTAAAAGTTTCTGCCTCTGCTCAGCATAGCTCTTCTAACGGCTTTGAGCGACAAGCATTCGGCTTCGGATTTTCTCTATTTCTTCAGTGGTTTCAGATATCATTTCAGGCCCTAACAAACTTTTCTCCCCAGATTCATACCAGCATAGCGGAGATTGACACTTCCTTCCATACAGAGTCTCATACGGAGCCATTCCTATGCTCGCATGGTAGCTGTTATTATACGCAAACTCCACTAACGGCATATATCAGTCCCAGCTCACCGGCTGGTCTAGAACACAAGCGCTTAGCATATCTTCCAAGGTTTGGATTGTTTGTTCTAATCTCTCGTCGGTTTGAGGGTGATACGCAGTACTTAAACTCAACTGAGTTCCAAATGCTCGCTAAAAAGCCCCCCAGAACCTCTATGTGAATTGAGGATCTCTGTCAGATATAATGGTGGTAGGCACACCATGCTACCTCACGATCTCTTCGATATACAAATGTGTTAGCTCCTCCAATGTATAACTCATTCAAATGGGTAGAAAGTGAGCCGACTTTGTCAGTCAATCCACAATCACCCAAACAACATCGTAACCATCTCGAGTTCTTGGTAATCCTGACTCAAAGTCCATCGCGATGCTATCCCATTTCCATTGTGGAATTTCTAAAGGTTGAAGGGTTCCCGAGGGTTTCTGATGCTCAATTTTGACTTTCTGACAAGTCAGGCACTTAGACACATGCAACGCTACGTCATTTTTCATTCACAGCCACCAAAACATCGCTTTCAGATCTTGGTACATCTTAGTACTTCCCGGGTGGATAGAAAATCTGCTTTTATGCGCCTCCTTTAAGATATCCTACCGCAAGGTTCCAACATCCGGCACATAGATCCTACCCTTGAATCTCCATACTCCGTCATTGTCCCATGATACTCTCCACCGTTTCGCTTGCTCAATTGTCGGCCACGCCTTCTGTAATTCCTTCTCGTCTTGTTGAGTTTTTTCGATCTTGGACTTGAAATCACTTGAAATTTGCAACTGGCTTAGACATAGAGTACCAGACTCCTCTCTAATCCACAATTTTAGACTCTCGAATGCCTTTAGCAGTTCCTCCTTTCGTAGCATCATCCAAGCAGCACATAGGGACTTCTTGCTCAAAGCGTCCGCCACAACATTCGCTTTCCCAGGGTGATAATTTAACTCGAAATCATAGTCCTTTAATAGCTCAATCCACCTCCTCTGACGCATATTCAGTTCTTTCTGCTCAAAAAGGTATTTCAATCTTTTGTGATAGGAGAAAACTTGAAACTTGACACCATAGAGATAGTGCCTCCAAAGCTTTAGAGCAAACACAACGGCAGCAAGCTCTAAGTCGTGAGTTTGGAAATTCATCTCGTGAGGCCTTAACTGTCGTGAGGCGTATGCCACGATATTACGGTGCTACATCAGCACGCACCCCAGACCCTTCAATGAGGCATCACAGTACACCTCAAATGGTTCCTTCAGCTCAGACAACACCAATACAGGAGCAGTGGTCAACTTCTGCTTCAACGCTTGAAAACTCTCCTCGCACTCAGAAGTCCAGACAAATGGCGCGTCCTTCCTAGTCATCTTAGTCAAAGGCAGAGCGAGTTGCAAAAACTCCTTGATGAACCTTCGGTAATAACCCGCTAGATTGAGAAAACTCCTAATCTCCTTTACAGAAGTTGGTCGCCCCCAGTCCATTACCTTCTCAATCTTAGCAGGATCCACCGTAATTCCTTGCTGACTTACCACATGACCAAGAAACTTTACCTCCCTCTTCCAGAACTCACATTTAGATAACTTGGCGTACAATTTTCTCTCTTTCAACATTTGTAGCATAGTCTGCAAGTGATCCGCATGCTCTTCATCAGTCTTAGAATAAATTAGTATCTCATCAATAAAGACAACAACAAATTTATCCAGAAACAGACAGAAATTTCTTTTCATGTAGTCCATGAACACTGCATGAGCATTCGTCAGCCCAAAAGACATTACAGTGTACTCGTAATGACCATAACGAGTTTTGAAGGCAGTCTTAGGGATGCCTTCGTCCCTCACCCTTATCTGGTGATAACCAGATTGCAAGTCAATCTCGGAAAACACTTTGGCTCCCTGTAGTTGGTCCATCAGATCGTCGATCCTTGGTAACACATATTTATTCTTGATGGTGACCTTGTTTAGTTGCCAGTAGTCTACACATAAACGCACACTCCCATCTTTCTTTTTTACTAGTAGCACTGGCGCTCTCCACGGAGAAACACTCGGCCGAATAAAACTTTTACTCATTAGCTCTTCTAACTAAGACTTGAGTTCAATTAACTCTAAAGGCGACATCCAATAAGGAGCAATTGAGATTGGCCCGGCTCCAGGCACCAACTCAATCGCAAACTCGATCTCTCGAGTAGGAGGAAATTCAGGAATGTCTTCCGGAAATACTTCAGGGAATTCACATACAACCGGAATTTTCTCTAAGCTTTGTTCCTCCCCCGACACATTTGTCGCCAATAGAACAACACCCTCGCATTCACACCCACTGCATTTCACAACTACAGAGTTCAGATATAATCCTTCGCCACAACCAGCCCTTCCGACCCTTCCATCATAAAGTGCAACGTCCTTTTAGAACAGTTTAACAACAAGCGGTTCTTAGACAACCAGTCCAATCCCAATATGAGATCAAGACCAATCATTGGCATACAAATCAAGTCATGAACAAAATCATGCTGTTTAACTCGGAATGACACTTGTGGACAACCTAACCTAGTCACAATGGCTTCAGAAGTGGCATTATGTACCTTCAGATCATAACCCAAGACCACAATTTTCAATCCTAGTTCACTCGCCTTGTCAAATGCTATAAATGAATGTATTGCTCCCGAATCAAACAAAGCATTTAAAACTTTACCAGCTACTTCACAGTTACCTCTAATAAATGTCTCAGATCTCTCGGCACATGCTATATAAGTCATGAACACTTTTTCCAGTTGTTGTACTCTACCGGTCTCATACTTCTTCTTCTCTAGACAATTCCAGGCCAGGTGTCTGGGTAGTCCACAAAAGTAACATGCCCCCGATCCTAGTCTGCACGGGACTCCAAGATGATACTTCCCGCACCTCGGACAACTTAAATAAGTCTGTGGCTACTTTCCATACCTTCTTCCTTGATTAGCATTGTTATTCGGCCTTCTGAAGTTGCTTTGACCCTGATTGTACTGTGGAACAAAAACTCCATACTTAAAGTTTCTACACCTCGGTGCAAAGTTCCTTCCTTGAGTCCTCTAAAAGGGCATCCTCTGACTTCCTTTCTCCACTACTACCTTCCTCAGACACTCCTCAACCACCTGGCTTTTCTTTACAAGCTCGGATAATACTCTAATTTCCATCGGCCCAACGGAGCTCAAAATATCACTCTAGAGTCCTCCCTCATACTTTATGCACTTCCATTAAGCAAAATCCTCTGGGACACCTTGATAAATTTGGGAAAACCGGCACAGTTCTTCGAACTTGTTAGTGTACTCAGTAACAGTCATCTGGCCTTGTTTTAATTACAGCAACTCAAGCTCCTTTACGTTTCTGACCGAACTGAGGAAGTACTTCTTGCAAAACTCCGTCCAGAATACCTTTCAAGGTATTACAGCAATATCTGGTTGCAGGATACATCGTATTCCATGCCACCAGTATTGGGTCTCACCCTGTAACTAATAGGTCGCAAACTCGACCTACTATTTCTTGGGAACCTGCTGATCCTGCAGAGCTCATTCCATCTGTGGGGTTTGTGGTCCCCCTGAAGGTCGGAGGGTGCACCATCAGAAAAGATGTGAGCATCATAGGACCCTCTTCACCGTTGCTCCCATTATTCCCATTATTCATTTAATTCCCTAACGCCTCGGCTATCGCTTGCATAGCCGCAGCCATATTTCCTAGGGCAGCCATAAAGTCTACAGGGTTGTTACCTGCCGGTTCAGGACTTGCATTGTCTAATCTACCTCTACCTCACTCACGACCACGTCCACGAGGCACCATCTGGTTCCTATACACACCAAATAAGTGATATCAAGTTGATCATTCTCAATATCGCAAATCTAGTACTTCAAAGTCCCAAATCCATGCTCATGAATGTATATGCCACATATATCAGTTAGATATACTAATAGCACATAGACACATACACAGAGAATGCACATAAGCATAGTCAGTCCATCCCTCAGGCTCTACAGGAACGAACAGCTCTGATACCATAATGTAACACCCTACCACACAGAGCTTTACATTTAAGTCGTAAAACACAGCTGGTGTGGTATTACGACCTCTAAAATAATGTGTGTGTGTGTGTGTGTGTGTGTGTGTGTGTGTGTGTGTGTGTAATAATTGAAAGAACGTAGTATATGAGGAGCCTTAAAGAATAGGTAAAGGGAAAAGCGTAAAATTAAAAGCACAACGCTCAGGAATAAGGATTTTTTGTGTACGAAGAAAGCTAAGGTGCATAAACATATATATGTAAAAAGTGAGAATAGAAGGTCAAGAGTACAAAATAACAAGCTCCTAACTCAGCCTGCGAAGCTAACACTGGCTGGAGAATATTTACATACATATATATGAAACCCATAACCCAAAATATACAAAAGTAACCCTAGTTCTCCATATACCTCTAAGAGGAACAAAAGTAAAGCAAGTTATTAGGAGAGTTCTATACATATGGTCTTATATAAACAGTACACAAAATAATATCCCAAAAGGTCTGCTCCGCTGCAGAAACTCCAGATGCCTAGTGAGGTGCCTCTCGACCTGCATCTGAAAAACACAAATATCCATATGGAATGAGAACAGGGTGTTCTCAGCATGATAAAGGTGCCGCATACATAAGATATAAGGTCTCGGGAAAGCCAGAGGTAATCCTAGAATGCCGACACTCAAATTATAAAGCTTAAAGAAGTAAAGCAGAAACCATAAGTCAGGGTGGTTCTCTAAGGACTTCTAATCCTAACCAAAACCGTACTAAAACCCTCAACTCTTCCGTCTTTCCTCTAATCCTCCAACACCAGTGAACCCACAGAGAAAAACAAGTAGACAATGGCAAACAGAGGTAGAATACAAGTACTGCAGATAGCAAATATAACAATTAACATAGTAAGTTCACTTAGGCATTCCCAATTAATGCACAAGCAAGCAATTCAAACAATATGCATATGATGCATGCCTGTCCTATGAATGATGAGTCTCATATGTCGGTTATCAAGCCAACCTGACAAGTTCGGCTGCTAAACCTTGGACTGTCCCCCATTGCACATCCCGAAGAGTCTATGCATAGGTTTTTCTCATTTATAAAATTTTTTCAATAGGGGTATCCTTCCCGGGAATTTATACATGCACGGTCACCCTTACAACGTAGTGTCAGCAGAGTATTAAGTCTTAACCTGGAGCACGTGGTGGCAAGCCATTGCTCTTTACCCAGGGAAACTCGTATTTCAGATAAAATTGAGTGCATAAGCCACATAAGCATTCATAATCACTCATAGTTATTGCATAACCATTCATTAGAACCATGGCATCACATATACTTCATATTTTCACACTTTTCATACATAACTTATCATTTTTCAAATCTTACTTCATCCCCAAGTTACCACATTTTCCAAGATTTATCTCATTACTAAGCATACCACTAAGATCTAAGGGTTTTACTAAGGGTTAAAAGAGTAAAAATAGAGGTTTAGAGGTTCAAAATTAGGTTTTAAAATATAAAATTTACTTTGTTGAAAACAGGGGCCTACGTACACGTGAGTGCGTATTTTTCCTTGCTCGCGTACGCGAGATGCCCAACCTGAAAGGGTTGGTCGCATCGCATGCAGGTGGTCGCGTACACATGCACCCTGCTCTCGTACGCGAGATGCCAAACCCGAAAGGGTTGGTCGCGTCGCGTGCAGTGGTCGCGTACACATGATATGTAGAGTGGCAAAAATGTTGAATGTTGCAGAATTTCAGTTTTGCACTCCAAACTTCCGACGCGCATAACTCTTTCGTTTTAAAACATTTTTTATCCGTTCTTCAAATAGAATAAACTTCACGGATCCCGTTTTCATATGAAATAAGTGTGAAACAATTTGGGGGTTCGAAAATCGAGTTATGGCTTGCCAAAGTTAGGCCAGAGCTCAGATTTTCACAAAAGTTCATAAACCTCTATTTTCACCAAAATTAAACTCAATATCAACATTCGATACATACAAATAGCACCACAACATACCATTTACAGCACCACAATCCCCACATCCTACCACAATCAACCATACCTCAATTTTACATAATCTCATACATAAATTTCTCAATTAACCAACAAGATCATCAATAATTCATCATATATGCACATTCATTCTTAACACCTTGTCAATCATCATTAAATCATCATTTAGCATTCTATTTCCATCCCCAATATCAAATAACAAATTAATACTTAACCTAATTCAACAATTATCATCAAGGTACTAAGAAATTAACATATTTATGCATTCCCACCTATCCTATGGTCATCTAGCCTAAGTTTTCACAAGATATTATATATTAAATACAAGAAACCGAAACTATACCTTGACCGATTTCCTCGTATAACCCAGAGACACCACCAAATGGCATAAAACTCAGCCCCCAAGGATTCTCAATCTCCAAAATAATAGCACCCAAAGCTCCACCAAGCATCCAACACTCACAACTATGCTCCAATTTACATATATACACACCTAACACATACTATCACATATACATACTCAAAATTCAATACCCAGCACACTTAATCAAGGAATAAACTAGGGTTCAAGGATTCTCACCTTACCTAAGTACCAATGAAGCAAGATTAAGCGTTTCCTTCAAGCTAATCGGATCCTATAACATCAAGGAACAAAATCTCAACACTATATTCATTGAATTTTTGAAAATTTAGGGAAGGAATAACTGAGATTAAAACTGAGACTTTCTTACCCAATTAGACACTGGGATTTGTAGAGCTCGTCACTGCGAATGCGTGGCTGCAAACGATGCGGCGATCGGAGCTTGGAGTGAGAAGATACGGTGATTTGAATCAAAGCCAAGGGTTTTGTTTTTACTCCCCTTGATTTAAGCTTTCTTTAGTATTTTTGCTGAATGGAAGAAGAAGAATCATTCTTCTTTAAGTGTATTGGGCTGAGTGGGTTGGGCCTTGGGCCCAATATGGGCCCGGTTTGCCCAGTTTGGCCCGTCCGGCCCAATCTTAGGCCAAATTCTTTAAAATTAGTGTCAAATTTTATTTTAATTAGCTCTATCTCATAAAATTATATAATTTATATTTATAATTTCTATCTTCAATTTAATTTATTGACTAATTATTTGTTAATTTTTTGGGGTTTACAATTTTTGGATTTTGGCCCAGCGTGGCACTTTGGGAAGTAGCGTAGCACTTGGAAAGTGGCATGGCATGCCTTTGCTTAGAGGAGGTCGAAGGAGTGGCACTTGGGAAGTGGCGTGGCATGCTATCTTCTTGGCCTGCTTGCTGGCTTCTAGAATTTAGCCCAGCGTAGCATGCCACCCTTAATTCTTTTTCTAGCTTGATCAATGGGGTGGCACGCCATGGGTGCGCTACACGCCACCTTCGATTCCCTTTGACGGCGTGGCACTCCATGGGTGGCGTTGAACGCCATCCTCCCTTGCTTGTCTTTCTTTCTCTTTGTTCTTGTTAAAACTCTTTCACCAATCTCCTGCAAAAATACAAAGTACTCAAAGTAACATTGACTAAAACACAAGGAATTTATTGAAAGATCAGTAACATTATTAAGAGAAATGACAAGAAAAACTATTAAAAGATGCTCATGCATCAACTGGAGGCCGATGATTTGGTCAAGGAAGTCTTCGGCGGCAGGAGCTTTGGAAGGATGGTGATTGGCCATGGGAGAGAGCGAGTTGAGTTTCTTTTGGACTCGGGCGAGTTGAGTCCTGAGTTGAATCTAATGAGTTATGAATTCTTTTGTTCTATGACTCACTACACTTCTTTAACTCTGCACATAACTCGATCATTTCATTCTTCTTTCATTCAAAGCAAAACCTCTCCCGATTAAGGTTTGTGCAGTTGGGGACTAATTTGTCATAGTTCATTAAACTTATCTCAGAAATCATTGGGTTATTCATATATTGTGAGTTGTCACTTTATCTTGCTGGCTCAGAAAATATTAACGTTGTTAGTTACAGAGTTGACAGAAAGACTAACATAATTAACCTAAAATATTTTAAAGGCGATTTTGATTAATTTAATCTTTTGAAAGCTAATTTAAACATCATTGGGTTAGTCATATATTGTGGGTTGTCACTTTATCTTGCTGGCTCAGAAAATATTAACATCATTAGTTAAGTTGACGGAAGGACTAACATAATTAACTTAAAATATTTTAAAGGTAATTTTAATTAATTTAATCTTTTGAAAGCTAATTTAAACATCAGATGTTCTTTTAGGGACCATTTTGATCATTTTCTTCTTTTCTTCCTTTTGGTTCTTTATTTTCATTTTGCATTAAAAAAATTAAATAAAGGGATGAAGTAGAAGGAAACTTACAAAACTGAAAGAAGAAGAACGACGTGCTATATATGCATTAGGTTTCATTGAATTCTCTTTCATTAGCAAATATTACTATATGTTCTTGAAGATTGTATTATGATTGGTCCACTTCTCATAAATTTTGTTTTGAGTGGGTTTTGAACTTGGAAACTCCACTTCTTATCAAAAGGTTTTAGCCACTAGATCATACTCAATTTTAATATTTATGTGATTATGATAATTATATTTTCCTGTAATATAAATTTTTCTGCTGTATATTATATTATGCTTAATATATATATAATTTATTGAGGAATAGCCACATTATTTTTTATAATAATTGTGTTTAAAAAATTACATAAATATTAATATGACATATTGGTAATTATTGTGAATGATATAGTGAATTTACCCACATGAATTCATTATGTTATTCACATATAATTAGGTTGAAATAGAAAATATTTTACTTTTTAATTAGCCCACAGGTATTAAGAAGTTGTATCTTATTTTCTAATTTCAACACTTTAGTCAATATAGTGAATATTATGTGTGTTAAAGTCTTTATTCACAGGTGGATTTTAATGACACTATGATTCAGTTATTTTGATATGACTTGCATTGGCATGTATTATTATATGTTTTGAATTTTGATGTGCCTATTTAAAGTGGAGTAATGTTAGCACGATTTATTATTGCAGTAGTAGTGATACCTGAAAATGTATCTGAAATTCATTTGTTAAGTGATGACAACTAATAAAGAGTGAAAAGATAAAATTTTCTTTCATTTATGGTGTGCAAACTTTGACTATACTCTTCGTATGGAAGAGCCTCTGGCACCTACTGATGCTAGCACTCTAACCGAGGTAGCATTATACAAAGGGTGGGAGAAATCCAACTGTTTAAGTATGATGTTCATTAAGTCTCCTATCTCAGCTAGTATCCATGGTTCAATTTTTTATTGCGAGAATGTCGAGGATTATATGAAGGCTATTGATGACCAGTTTGAGTCTTCTAGTAAGGCACTTGCAAGCATCTGGCACAATTGTCATCCATGAGTCTTACCGGCATACGGGATGTGCGTGAGTACATCATGATGTTGAGAGACATAGCAGCATAACTGAAGTAGATTTCTGACTCATTTCTAGTGCATCTTATTCTGAATTTCTTTCCTACCCAGTACAAACCATTTAAATTTTCTTACAACACACATAAAAAAAATGATCTATTAATGAATTACTAGTGATGTGTATGCAAAAGGAAGGAATGCTAGTTCAGAACTTGGTGAAAGTGCACTGCTGGTGACAAATGAGGGTGATAAGAAGCAAGCTCATAAGAAAAAAAAGAAAGGGTATTGCTGATAGACGGATAAATACCGGTCAAGAATTACCAAAAGTATTTTTCCAAATTAACGTTGCAAGTATAGTCTTGACCGACAAGATTTTCACTATCGAATTTAAAATGTGTCACAAGTGAAATAAATAATCGGGAGTAAAATCTCGAGTCGTTTTCCTAGGAGTTGACACAAAATGCAAATTATTGGTTGTGATTTTCCTGGAAATTTTTAAGGTTGAGAACAAGAGAAATAAATAACAAGAAATTAAAGCAATGAATAATTAGCAAGACTTGTAAAATAATCAATATAAAAAGTCTTGGTTAGGGGTGAGAATTGAAAATTCTATCCTTATTGTCTTTCCCAAGTGTGATGGTAAAAGCTTATTGCTCTCACTTAGTTATCCTCTAACAAGTAGAGGAAAGTCAAGTGAAACAATTAACCTTAGCTCACAAGTCCTGGTTACTTCATAGGGAAGAACTAGAGTTGGTGAGTCTCAAGCTAATTGGCAATTTCCAATTACAGATTAATACTTGGGTGTAACAATTCAAGTGGCTCGAATTATCAACCCCCAACCAAGCAAGAAAATCTACTCCATGATATTGGAAGACATTTTCTCAAACACTTGGTGGGCGAAAATAAAAGATATGATAAATATGACAAAATAATTCAATCCAAATTACCACTAACAATAATCAATCATAACAAAATAAGCAATAATAATAGATATGGAAATAACTCAATGCATTAATAAAATCCAAAGGTAACAAGATCCAAACATGAATTAAAAATAATCAAATAGAAAAATAGAAAAGAGGAATAAAGGGATTAGAGAAGAAAAACTATAAGGAAAATGACTCCAAATGAAGGTGAATACAGCTTCTCTCCAGATCCAATTGCAAGTAAACTAAGAAAAACCAAAAACCCTAGAGATAAGTGGGAGTTTCTCTCACTAGAAATTGAAAATCCAAAAACTAAGCTAAAGTGTGAAGTATCTTCAGTCTTAGCTCCATCCCAGCCTCTAGTCTGTATTTTCGGGCTTGAAACTGGGTCCAAATTAGCCCAGAAATTGCCCCCAGCAAGTTCTGTTAATTGCAGCACGTGACGCTCATCACGCGTACGCGTCAGCCACGCGTACGCATCAGTGGGCTCTGTAAAAAGTCACGCGTACGCATCAGTCATGCGTACACGTCAGTGAAAAATGGCTTGATCAGGCATACACGTCAGCCATGTGCGCACATCGCCTCCAGTTTCTCAAATCTTCAAATTCTTGTGTTCCTTCCACTTTAGCATGCTTCCTCTTCATCTTCTATGCCATTCCTGCTCTATGAATCCTGTAATCACTTAACGCACATATCACGGCATCGAATAGTAATAACAGAGGATTAAAATTAGCGGTTTAAAGGCTTGGGAAGCATGTTTTCAATCATAGCACAAAATTTAGGAAGGAAACTTAAAAACATGTAATTTACATGAATAAGTGTGGGAGTAGTTGGCAAAACCCACTCAATTCAGTCCAAAATATATCATAAAATAGTGGTGTATCAATTGCATCCCATCTTTAAAGAAAGAAAGTACACGGTGTTTCTTTTGCAAACACAAAGGATGCATGAAGAAGGAATGCCCAAAGTTTAAGTCTTGACTTGAGAAGAAAGATACTAACCTTTGTGATCTTATTCCTTCAGTATGTTTTGAATCTAATTTTGTTCAAATATGCCATGATACTTGGTAGATTAATTCTGGTGCTGAAATTCATATTTCAAATACCATGCAGGCACTACAAGAAAAACGTTGAGTACTGTCGGATTTAGCATCACAGAGTAATGGTGGTTTTACTGTCGGATTTACCGGTGATAATGGCGTCGAAATCATAAGATTAAGTAATTACTGGGGTATTTACGTTTGTGATGGTATATTCACTGGTAATATTTGGAGGAAAACAAAAATAAATTGGCGCATCCTTTCGGGGTCGAATTTACCATCGAAAAAATCCGACGGTAAACCAACTTAGTGAAACGATGCATTTTAGTGAGACGCAATAGTTTACCATCGGATTTTTCTGATGGTAACTAGGCCGTAAATTCAAAGCGCAAACTTTTTTCCCTTTCATTAAAATTTGTCTCTCTCTCACTCATCTGTTTCTTCCATTCTCCCCATCACCACCATCTTCCACCGCCGAAACCACCACCATCACAACCCCTTCTCCGTCGCTGCCAACCCACTGCTTCTCTTCCCCTTTGGTCAGACCCTAGACCTTGCCAACAGCCACCCACCATCACCACCACCACCTCTGTTCCTTCCTCTTTGTCACCACTGGCAACCACAGAGCCACTACGACGTCGCCCCCTTTCCTTCTTCTTCCCCTTTCTCTTGTTCTTCCTCTGGCCGAACCACCCTCACTGTCTCAAAGACCACCCAAGATCCATCCTTTGCCTCCCCTCGAGCTCACTATCGCTGTGGCTAGTGATGAGCGGATAATTTATACGCTTTTTGGCACTGTTTTTACATAGTTTTTAGTATGTTTTAGTTAGTTTTTACTATGTTTTTATTAGTATTTATGCAAAATTTATATTTCTGGACTTTACTATGAGTTTGTATGTTTTTCTGTAATTTCAGGTATTTTCTGGCTGAAATTGAGGGACCTGAGCAAAAATCTGATTTAGAGGCTGAAAAAGGACTACAGATGCTGTTGGATTCTGACCTCCCTGCACTCGAAATGAATTTTCTAGAGCTACAGAGACCCAATTGGCACGCTCTCAATTGCATTGGAAAGTAGACATCCTGGACTTTCCAGTAATATATAATATTCCATACTTTGCCCGAGCTGAGATCACACAAACTAGCGTTTAACGCCAAATTTCTACCCTATTCTGGCGTTAAACGCCAGAACTAGCATAAAAGTTGGAGTTAAATGCCCAAACTGGCACAAAAGCTGGAGTTAAATGCCAGGAGCAGCCTATGCACGTGAAAGCTTCAATGCTCAGCCAAAACACACACTAAGTGGGCCCCGAAAGTGGATTTCTGCAAGTTCTATCTTAGTTTACTCATTTTCTGTAAACCTAGGTCACTAGTTGAGTATAAAAACTACTTTTAGAGACTTACTATGTATCTCGTGACATTTCACATCTGAATTTTGTATCTTCTACGGCATGAGTCTCTAAACTCCATGGTTGGGGGTGAGGAGCTCTGCTGTGTCTCAATGGATTAAGCAATTACTAATATTTCTCATTCAATCACGCTTGTTTCTATTCTAAGATATTCATTCGTACTTCAACATGAAAAATGTGATGATCCATGACACTCATTACCATTCTCAACCTACGAACGCGTGCTTGACAACCACTTCCGTTCTACCTTAGATTGAATGTATATCTCTTGGGTTTCTGGTTCACGAGTTTGACTGCCTCTCCTGACAACAGAGCATTTGAATCCGTGAGATCAGAGTCTTCGTGGTATAAGCTAGAATCAATTGGCAGCATTCCTGAGATCCGGAAAGTCTAAACCTTGTCTGTGGTATTCTGAGTAGGATCCGGGAAGGGATGACTGTGACGAACTTCAAACTCATGAATGCTGGGCGCAGTGACAGTGTGCAAAAGGATCAATGGATCCTATTCCTATATTAGTGAGAACCGACAGATGATTAGCCATGTACATGGACCCTTTTCACTGAGAGGACGGCTGGTAGCCATTGACAACAGCGATCCACCAACATACAGCTTGCCATGGAAGGAGATCTATGTGCGTGAAGAAGAAGACAGTAGGAAAGCAGAAATTCAGAAGACAGAGCATCTCCAAAACCTCAACCTGCTCTCCATTACTGCATAACAAGTATTATTTAATCCATGTTCTTTTACTCATTCCAATTAAAACTAAGAATTATTATTGATATCCTGACTAAGAGTTACAAGATAACCATAGCTTGCTTCAAGCCGACAATCTCCGTGGGATCGACCCTTACTCACGTGATGTATTACTTGGACGACCCAGTGCACTTGCTGGTTAGTTGTGCGGAATTGCAAAAGTGTGATTGTGATTTCGTGCACTAAGTTTTTGGCACCGTTGTCGGGGATTGTTCGAGTTTGGACAACTGACGGTTTATTTTGTTGCTTAGATTAGGAAAAATTTTTCTTTTTGATTTAGAGTCTTCTATTATTGTTTTTGGTTAAAATTTTAAAATCCTTATTTTATTTTTCTAAATTAATTTCGAAAATTTTTTTTACCAATAACTTCATAATTTAGTCTTTTGTTTGAGTTTAGTTTCATATTCTAAGTTTGGTGTCAATTGCATGATTTTATATTTCTTTCATTTTTTTTCGAATTATCAGTGCTCAAAATATAAAAATTTTCAAGTTTGGTGTCCTTTATGTTTCTGTTTTCTTAAAAATTCTCAAAAGTTGCTCTTAGTGTTCATTTTTGATATTCAAAGCTTCCTTGTTTGTTTTCTTTGTTTTGATCTAAAAACTTTAAGTTTGGTGTCATTTTTCCTGTTTTTCTTTTTCTTCATTAAATTCAAAAATATTTTTTCTCTTTATTTTAATTGATTTTCGAATTCTACCTTTAAAAATTCAAATTTTTATTTTAAAACTTCTTATTTGATTTTATCTTAGTTTTGGAATTTCAAAATTCAAATCTTTTTCAAAAATCATATCCAAGGTTTTTCAAATTTTCTTAATTAATCAATTATTCTAGTTTTCGAAACTTTTATTTTATTTTCCATTTATTTTATTCTATTTTATTCGGTTGCTTTTAATTAAATAAAATAAAATAAATAAAAATATAATTCATTTGAAATTCATATCAATTCCCTTTTCTCCATCATGGACATAAGTGGAAATGAACAGTCCAGAAGGACTCTGGGGTCATATGCTAACCCCATTACCGCTGCATACGGGAGTAGTATCTGTATACCTCCTATCAAAGCAAGCAGTTTTGAGCTATTCCTCAGGTCATTGTCATGGTGCAGCAAAATTGTCAGTATTCCAGTCTTCCACAGGAAGAACCTACTGAGTTTCTGGCGCAGTTCTTGCAATTTGCTGACACAGTGCGTGACAAGGAGGTAGATCAGGATGTATACAGATTATTACTATTTCCATTTGCTGTAAAAGATCAAGCTAAGAGATGGTTAAATAACCAACCCACAGCAAGCATAAGAACATGGAAACAGTTATAAGACAAATTCCTGAATCAATATTTCCCTCCAAAAAGGATGACACAGCTAAGACTGGACATCCAAGGCTTTGAACAAGAGGATGATGAATCCCTTTATAACACCTGGGAGAGGTACAGAGGGATGCTAAGGAAATGCCCCTCTGAAATGTTTTTAGAGTGGGTGCAGTTAGACATCTTCTACTACGGGCTTACAAAAAAAGCTCAGATATCTCTAGACCACTCAGCTGGTGGATCTATACAAATGAGAAAGACTATTGAAGAGGCTCAAGAGCTTATCGATACAGTTGTTAGAAATCAGCACCAGTACATAAGTAGTGAGTCCTCCATGAAAGAAGAAGCTAAGGTAGTATCAACTGACTTTAGTCCTCAGGAACAAGTTGCTGAACTCAATCAACAACTATCTTCTATAACAAAACAGTTAGCAGAATTTAAGGAGATGCTAAAAGAAACCAAAAATGCTAACAAGGATATGGAATCACAATTGAATCAGATAAAACAGCAGTTATCAAAACAGATAATAGAAGAGTGCCAAGCAGTTCAATTAAGAAGTGGAAAAACATTAAATACCTAAACTCAAAGCAGCAGAAAGCCAAGAAAAGAACAGCTGACAGAGGATGAGCAACCTGCTACCCAAAATTCCCCTGAGGACAGTAAGAGCCCAGAGAGGAATAACTCTGGCATTCAAATGCCAGAAAAGGGTAAAAAACTGGCGTTAAACGCCCAGTCCATGTCCAGTTCTGGCGTTCAAACGCCAGAAAGGGGAGGGAATCTAGCATTAAACGCCCATCCAACCCCCAAGCCTAGCGTTCAAATGCCAATGAGGGATCAGACACCTACAAGTGCTGATGGTAACCCCTCTAAGAAGGCTTCTCCAACCACCTCTGTAGGGAATGAACCTGCAACAACTAAGGTTGAAGAATACAAAGCCAAGATGCCTTATCCTCAGAAACTCCGCCAAGCAGAACAGGATAAACAATTTGCCCGTTTTGCAGACTATCTCAGGACTCTTGAAATCAAGATTCCGTTTGCAGAGGCACTTGAGCAAATACCCTCTTATGCTAAGTTCATGAAAGAGATCTTAAGTCATAAGAAGGATTGGAGGGAAACTAAAAAAGTCTTCCTCACTAAAGAGTGCAGTGCGGTCATTTTAAAAAGCTTACCAGAAAAGCTTAAGGATCCTGGGAGCTTTATGATACCATGCACATTAGAGGGTACTTGTACCAAGATAGCTCTATGTGATCTTGGGGCAAGTATCAATCTAATCCCTGCATCCACTATCAGAAAGCTTGGCTTGACTGAAGAGGTCAAACCAACCCGGATCTGTCTTCAACTTGCTGATGGCTCCATTAAATATCCATCAGGCATAATTGAGGATATGATTGTCACAGTTGGACCATTTACCTTTCCCACTGACTTTTTAGTGCTGGAAATAGAGGAGCACAAGAGTGCAACTCTCATTCTAGGAAGACCTTTCCTAGCAACTGGACGAACCCTCATTGATGTCCAAAAAGGGGAAGTGACCTTGAGAGTCAATGAGGATGAGTTTAGGCTGAATGTTGTTGAGGCAATAAAGCATCCAGACACATCAAAAGACTGTATGAGTGTTGATATTATTGACTCCCTGATAGAGGAGATCAACATGGATGAGAGTCTCGAATCAGAGCTAGAAGGCATCTTTAAAGATGTTCAGCCTGATCTGGAGGAATCAGAGGATATAAAAGAACCTCTGAAAATTCCTTAGGAAGAGGAGAAACCTCCTAAACCCGAGCTCAAACCACTACCACCATCCCTGAAATATGCATTTCTGGGAGAAGGTGACACTTTTCCAGTGATCATAAGCTCTGCTTTAAATCCACAAGAAGAGAAAGCACTACTTCAAATGCTAAGGACACACAAGACAGCTCTTGGGTGGCCCATAAGTGATCTTAAGGGCATCAGCCCAGCAAGATGCATGCACAAGTTCCTATTGGAGGACGATGCTAAGCCAGTGGTTCAACCACAGAGGCGGCTAAATCCAGCCATGAAGGAGGTGGTGTAGAAAGAGGTCACCAAGTTACTGGAGGCTAAGATTATTTATCCTATTTCTGATAACCCCTGGGTGAGCCCTGTCCAAGTTGTCCCCAAGAAGGGAGGCATGACAGTGGTTCATAATAAAAAGAATGAACTAGTTCCTACAAGAACAGTTACAGGGTGGCGTATGTGTATTGACTACAGAAGGCTCAATACAGCCACCAGGAAGGATCACTTTCCTTTACCATTCATAGACCAGATGCTAGAGAGACTAACAGGTCATGAATATTACTGATTTTTGGATGGCTATTCAGGTTACAACCAAATTGCAGTAGATCCTCAGGACCAAGAGAAAACAGCATTCACATGTCCTTCTGGAGTATTTGCCTACAGAAGGATGCCTTTTGGTCTGTGCAATGCACCTGCAACCTTTCAGAGGTGCATGCTATCTTTCTTCTCTGATATGGTAGAGAAATTTCTGGAAGTCTTCATGGATGACTTCTCAGTATTTGGAGACTCATTCAGCTCCTGCCTTGACTATCTAGCACTTGTTCTAAAAAGGTGCCAAGAGACCAACCTAGTTTTAAACTGGGAAAAATGTCACTTTATGGTGACTGAAGGAATTGTCCTTGGGCATAAAATTTCAAACAAGGGAATAGAGGTGGATCAAGCTAAAGTAGAGGTAATTGAAAAATTACCACCACCTACTAATGTTAAGGCAATCAGAAGCTTTCCGGGACATGCAGGATTCTATAGGAGGTTTATAAGGGATTTTTCAAAAATTGCAAAACCTCTGAGCAATCTGCTAGCTGCTGACACGCCATTTGTATTTGACACAGAGTGTCTGCAGGCGTTTGAAACTCTGAAAGCTAAGCTGGTCACAGCACCAGTTATTTCTCCACCAGACTGGAAATTACCATTCGAACTAATGTGTGATGCTAGTGACCATGCCATTGGTGCAGTATTGGGACAGAGGCATAACAAGCTTCTGCATGTCATTTATTATGCTAGCCGTGTTTTAAATGATGCACAAAAAAATTACACAACCACAGAAAAAGAGCTGCTTACAGTGGTTTATGCCATTGACAAGTTTAGATCATACTTAGTAGGATCAAAAGTGATTGTGTACACTGACCATACTGCTCTTAAATATCTACTTACAAAGCAGGATTCAAAACCCATGCTCATAAGATGGGTGTTGCTTCTGCAAGAGTTTGATATAGAAATAAGAGACAAAAAAGGGACAGAGAACCAAATGGCTGATCATCTGTCCCGAATAGAACCAGTAGAATGGGCGTCCTCACCCTCTATTGAGATCTCTGAAATCTTTCCGGATGAGCAACTATTTGCCATTCAGGAAACACCATGGTTTGCAGACATTGCAAACTATAAAGCTGTAAGATTCATACCCAAAAAGTACAGCAGGCAGCAAATAAAGAAATTAATTTCTGATGCAAAGTATTACTTATGGGATGAACCATATCTCTTTAAGAGATGTGCAGACGCAATAATCCATAGATGTGTGCCCAAGGAAGAGGCACAGAAGATCTTATGGCATTGCCATGGATCACAATATGGAGGCCATTTCGGAGGTGAGTGAACAGCCACCAAGGTTCTCCAATGTGGCTTCTACTGGCCTACTCTCTATAGAGACTCCCGAGAGTTTGTACGTAACTGTGACAGCTGCCAGAGAGCTGGTAATCTGCCTCATGGTTACGCCATGCCTCAACAAGGGATCTTGGAGATTGAGTTGTTTGATGTATGGGGTATTGACTTCATGGGGCCTTTCCCACCATCTTACTCAAACACGTATATTCTGGTGGCAGTAGACTATGTATCTAAATAGGTAGAGGCAATTGCAACACCCACTAATGATACTAAGACAGTGCTGAAGTTCCTCCAAAAACATATCTTCAGCAGGTTTGGTGTCCCTAGAGCACTAATCAGTGATGGGGGCACTCATTTCTGTAGTAAACAGCTTTACTCTGCTATGGTCCAATATGGAATTAGCCACAAGATAGTAACTCCATATCATCCACAGAAAAATGGGCAGGCTGAAGTCTCTAATAGAGAACTAAAAATAATCCTGGAACAGACTGTAATTGCTCGTAGAAGGGATTGGGCAAAAAGCTTGGACGATGCTATGTGGGCATACAGAACAACGTTCAAGACTCCTATAGGAACCTCTCCATACCAGCTTGTGTATGGCAAGGCCTATCATCTGCCTGTGAAACTGGAGAATAAGGCCTACTGGGCAACCAGGTTCCTAAACCTAGATGCTAAGTTAGCTGGAGAGAAGAGATTACTCCAGTTTAAGTGAGCTAGAGGAATTCAAACTCAATGCTTTCGAAAATGCAAAAATTTACAAGGAGAAAGCAAAAAGGTGGCATGATAAAAAAAAACTGTCATCCAGAGTCTTTGAACTAGGACAGAAGGTTCTGCTGTTTAACTCTAGGCTCAGATTATTCCCTGGGAAATTAAAATCCGTGGAGGGGACCATATGTGATTACAAGTGTGTCACCATATGGATATGTAGAGCTTTAGGATATTGACTCTTATAAAAAGTTCATTGTTAATGGACAGATAGTCAAGCATTATCTTGAAGGCAATGTTTAGCAAGAATGCTCAAAGCTGAGACTAGATTAAAGCTCAGTAAGGTCCAGCTAAAGACAATAAAGAAGCACTTGCTGGGAGGTAACCCAGCCATTAGCAAAGTTTATTTATTATTCAAATAATAATTATAGGAGTTTGATATAAACTATCTTCAATGTTAATTATCAATTGTAGGAGTTCACAAAGTTACAGAAGAATTCAGAGCATAAAGCAGAGAAAAGGAGCTCACTGGCACAAAAATGCCAGTAAGGGGTATTGTGCCCATTCTGGCGTTTAACGCCAGAATTACAGCATCCTGGGCATTTAGAAAAACGACCAGTGATAAAGGCTATCTGGCATTTAACGCCAGCCAAGGTACTTGGCTGGGCGTTAAACACCCAAAAAAAAGCAACAAATGGGCGTTAAACGCCAGAATGGGTGCCATTTTGGGCGTCTAACGCCAGGAATGTGGAGGGGAGGAAGTTTTGTTTCCAACTCAATTTTTTTCAAATTTTCATGGTTCCATCCAAAATTTCTTGCATAAACACGTTACAAATTATCATCTTTCAATTTCAATTTAAAAAAAAAAACAACAAAACAAATTAAAACGAAATTCTTCTTTAATCCTAAAAATCTTTCTCAAATCTTCTTCAACTCCTTTTCAAATCTTTTTCAAAACTCTTCTATTTTCTCAATCCTTTTTCAACTCATCATACTATCTTTTCAAATTCAGATTTATCTTTTTCAAATATCTCATATCTTTTCATTTTTAAAATTTTATCTTTTTCATATCATATTTATCTTTTACAAATCATATCTTCTATCATATCTTTTTCAAAATTTTCGAACCCACCCCCTCCCTTATAGATTCACATTCGGCCTCCCCCTCTCCTCCATAACTCGAATTTGACTCTCCTTCTATTCCTCTCCTTTCTTTTCTTTTGCTTGAGGACAAGCAAATCTCTAAGTTTGGTGTGTTTTTCATGATCACTGAGCTAAGCTTCACTAAGATCATGGCTCCTAAGGGAAAACAAACCACTTCAAGAGGCAAGAAAGAGAACACTCCAAAATCACTTTGGAATCAGGAGAGATTCTTAACCAAAAAACATGCAAACCATTACCACAAAATAATGGGCCTAATGTCAGTGATCCCGGAAGTTAAATTCGATCTGAAAGAAGACGAATATCTGGAGATCCAAGAGCAGATTCGAAACAGGGGCTGGGAAATTCTAGCTAATCCTGAAACAAAGGTGGGTAGAAACATGGTTCAGGAATTCTACTCAAATATGTGGCAAACAGATAAGCAAAGAATAACTGGAACCGCCTTCTATACCTTTCGAACCATGGTCAAAGAGAAGATTATTTACTTTTCCCTGGACAAAATAAGAGAGGTCTACAAGCTGCCTCAACTACAAGATGATCCAGAATCCTTTAATAGGAGAATGGTGAGATTAGATAAGCGCTTGGACCAAGTTCTAGAGGACATATGCATCCCTAGAACCAAGTGGATAACCAACACAAAGGGCGTCCCAAATCAACTCAAGAGAGGAGATCTCAAACCAGTTGCTAGGGGCTGGCTGGACTTCATTGGGCATTCTATACTGCCCACCAGCAACCGCTCTGAAGTCAATGTCAAAAAAGCAGTGATGATCCACTGCATTATGCTGGAAAATGAAGTGGAGATTCATCATCTGATTTCTTGTGAGCTTTACACAATTGCAAACAAGAACTCTACTGACGCCAAATTGGCTTACCCAAGCCTAATCTCTCTGTTATGTAAAGATGCTGGGGTAAAGATGGGAGTGGATGAGTATATCTCAGTCGAGCACCCAATCACCAAAAAGTCAATGGAAGGACAACAAGTGCAAGATAACTCCATCAAAAGAAGGGCATAAGAGTTCCTCCCAGAAATCCCTCAGATTGACTACTGGACCTGCCTAGAAGCATCTATCACCAAGATGCAAGAAGCTATGGATCAACTGAAAGAAGAACAGCAAATTCAAAATAACATGCTCTGTAAACTGCTGAAGGAACAAGAGAAGCAAGGGCGTGAGCTACAAGAGCTGAAGCGCCAGAAGCTGTCTCTTGAAGGACCAGACACCCCACAGATTGAAGGAGCATCCACTTCTCAAAATCAAGGTTATTGAGTCCTAACTCTATGATAACTTTTGTCATTAGAGATCTATTTTAAGAGTCATTTATTTTTATGTTTTTAATTTTCTGTCTTCTATTATTATTGGTCTACTTTTATGTTTATTTTAAGTCTTATTTTTATTTCATGATTAATAAAATTTAGAGTCTATGCCTTAAAGCTATGAATGTCCTATGAATCCTTCACCTTTCTTAAATGAAAAAAATGTTTTTAATTACAAAAGAACAAGAAGTACATGATTTTAAACTATATCTTGAAATTAGTTTAATTATTTTGATGTGGTGACAATACCTTTTGTTTTCTGAATGAATGCTTGAACAGTGCATATTTTTGAATTTGTTGTTTATGAATGTTAAAAATTGTTGGATCTTGAAAGAATAATGAAAAAGGAGAAATGTTATTGATAATCTGAAAAATCATAAAATTGATTCTTGAAGCAAGAAAAAGCAGTGAACTCAAAAAAAAAAAAGAGAGAAAAAGCAAAGCAAGCAGAAAAAGCCAATAGCCCTTTAAACCAAAAGGCAAGGGTAAAGAGGATCCAAGGCTTTGAGCATTAATGGATAGAAGGGCCCACAGGAATAAAATCTTGGCCTAAGCGGCTAAACCAAGCTGTCCCTAACCATGTACTTGTGGCGTGAAGGTGTCAAGTGAAAAATTTGAGACTGAGCGGTTAAAGTCGTAGTCCAAAGCAAAAAGAGTGTGCTTAAGAACTCTGGACACCTCTAACTGGGGATTGTAGCAAAGCTAAGTCACAATCTGAAAAGGTTCACCCAGTTATGTGTCTGTGGCATTTATGTATCCGGTAGTAATACTGGAAAATAAAGTGCTTAGGGTCACGGCCAAGACTCATAAAGTAACTGTGTTCAAGAATCAACATACTTAACTAAGATAATCAATAGCACTATCTGAATTCTGAGTTCCTACAGATGCCAATCATTCTGAGCTTCAAAGGCTAAAGTGAGATGCCAAAACTGTTCAGAAGCAAAAAGCTACTAGTCCCGCTCATCTAATTGGAACTAAGTTTCATTGATATTTTGGAATTTATAGTATATTTTCTTCTTTTTATCCTATTTGATTTTCAGTTGCTTGGGGACAAGCAGCAATTTAAGTTTGGTGTTATGATGAGCGGATAATTTATACGCTTTTTGGCACTGTTTTTACATAGTTTTTAGTATGTTTTAGCTAGTTTTTACTATGTTTTTATTAGTATTTATGAAAAATTCACATTTCTGGACTTTACTATGAGTTTGTGTATTTTTCTATAATTTCAGGTATTTTCTGGCTGAAATTGAGGGACCTGAACAAAAATCTGATTTAGAGGCTGAAAAAGGACTGCAGATGATGTTGGATTCTGACCTCCCTGCACTCGAAATGGATTTTCTGGAGCTACGGAAGCCTAATTGGTGCGCTGTCAATTGCGTTGGAAAGTAGACATCCTGGGCTTTTCAGTAATATATAATAATTCATACTTTGCTCGAGCTGAGATCACGCAAACTGGTGTTTAACGCCAAGTTTCTACCCTATTCTGGCGTTAAACACCAGAACTGGCATAAAAATTGGAGTTAAACGCCCAAACTGGCACAAAAGTTGGAGTTAAATGCCAGGAGCAGCCAATACACGTGAAAGCTTCAATGCTCAGCCCAAACACACACAAAGTGAGCCCCGCAAGTGGATTTCTGCAAGTTCTATCTTAGTTTACTCATTTTCTGTAAACCTAGGTCACTAGTTGAGTATAAAAACTACTTTTAGAGACTTAATATGTATCTCGTGACATTTCACATCTGAATTTTGTATCTTCTACGGCATGAGTCTCTAAACTCCATGGTTGGGGGTGAGGAGCTCTGCTGTGTCTCAATAGATTAATGCAATTACTACTATTTTTCATTCAATCATGCTTGTTTCTATTCTAAGATATTCAATCGTACTTCAACATGACGAATGTGATGATCCGTGACACTCATCACCATTCTCAACCTATGAACGCATGCCTGACAACCACTTCCGTTCTACCTTAGATTGAATGTATATCTCTTGGGTTCCTAGTTCACGAGTTTGACTGTCTCTCCTGACAACAGAGCATTTGAATCTGTGAGATCAGAGTCTTCGTGGTATAAGCTAGAATCAATTGGTAGCATTCCTGAGATCCGGAAAGTCTAAACCTTGTCTATGGTATTCCGAGTAGGATCCGAGAAGGGATGACTGTGACGAACTTCAAACTCATGAATGCTGGGCACATTGACAGTGTGCAAAAGGATCAATGGATCCTATTCCTACATTAGTGAGAACCGACAGATGATTAGCCATGTACATGGACCCTTTTCACTGAGAGGACGGCTGGTAGCCATTGACAACGGTGATCCACCAACATACAGCTTGCCATGAAAGGAGACCTGCGTGCGTGAAGAAGAAGACAGTAGGAAAGCAGAAATTCATAATACAGAGCATCTCCAAAACCTCAACCTGTTCTCCATTACTGCATAACAAGTATTATTTAATCCATGTTCTTTTACTCATTCTAATTAAAATTGAGAATTATTATTGATATCCTGACTAAGAGTTACAAGATAACCATAGCTTGCTTCAAGCCGACAATCTCCGTGGGATCGACCCTTACTCACGTGAGGTATTACTTGGACGACTCAGTGCACTTGCTGGTTAGTTATGCAGAATTGCAAAAGTGTGATTGTGATTTCGTGCACTAGCTAGCTCCCTCCTTCTTCCCTCCTTCTCACTCTTGGCCACTCTAGCTCGACCCCTGTCTCTCTCATTTTGCTCACCATTCTAGGTGTTCGCTCAAATTGCTAATTCATATTCTATTTTAGTTAGAATTATTATTGGTTTAGGTTTTAGTTAATTAGTATTATGCTTTAGGTTTTAGTTGTTAGTGGATTTTAGGTGGTTAGGATATGGTAGATTAGGTTATTAGGGTTTTAAATTGTTGAAAAGTGTTTAGATTATTGAACTGAATTGCTAAATATTATTGCTGTTGTTGTTTGAACTGTCTTAATTATGTTAATTCACTGTGTTACGGCTGGTTTTGCTGAGATTTGATTGCCAAATTATTTGGATTATACTTGGTTGTTGCTGGTTTTGAATTATTTGTTGCTGTTATTGATCGTAGATTTGAAATTGGTGCTATCAATTGATATTTGATCTTGATTTTGCATGATTGAGGCATTTATTTAATAGTACAAGATTAATTAAGTTGGTCCTTTTTAACCCAGTTGTATCAACTTTGTATGTTGAACTTAATCTTGTGGTATTAGTTATAAGAATTACATTAGTATTATTATAATTTATTATTGATTTGTTGTTCTAAATTTCTGTTAGTTGGTATGCTCTTTGCAGACATGATGGCATGTAGAGGTGTCGCGGATTAGCCTACCGGTCGTGGTTGTGGTAGAGCGAGGGTTTCTTGTGGTAATCTTGGAAATTCTGGATCCTCTCCCGCTACTCCGACTACTCCAGTGACGTCACAGGTTGCGGGTTTATCGGACCAACAGTTCATCATGGCCCCTAACCTTAACTATGTCTCTCTGTACTCAGCAGCATATTGTCTCCACGATGCCGTTTCCAGTGACAGACACTGCGGCCCCAGAATCCTCTCTCGGAAGTGAGCCAGTTGATGCTCCTCCACCACCTCCCATCGTATGGTTGACGATTTAGCCTGATGGTGGAATGGGATAGGTATCACTTTAAGTCTTCTATATGCTGAAAGTGTCTGACTATTGATTCTAGTTTAGTGGATTTAGGGTTGTAGGTTTGAACTGCTAAAAGTGTTTGATATATCGTGATTAGTGATTCTTGATAGCTGATTCTAGTTTTAGTGGATTTAGGATTGTATGTTTGGATTGATAAAAGTGTTTCATATTTTTTTATTATTGAATTGCCGAAATTGTCTGATTATTAATTCTAGTTTAGTGGATTTAGTGGATTTATGGATATTACTTCTTGATTATTGCTTGTTGTTCATTGATTATTGATATTTGGTGCTATTTAAGTTAATTGTTTATGGATAGAGTTTGTGGTGCATTCCAGTTATAGATGAAACTCTTCCGACATGATGGATAGGAGATGACCAATGCCATCAAGCTATAAGAAGATCCCCTCTAGGCCAGAGAGTTATAAGAAGATCTCCTTTGAGACCAGAGAGAAATGGTTTTAGAAGTGGGCGGTAACTAATTTTTTTTAGTTTCAAACCTTCTTAACTAGTTTATATCTTCTATTTTGATTAACTACTTTTAAAGTTTCTTTGTGCAGTTAAAATTTATCTGGGACACTGAGCACGATGCCTTCATCAGAAAGATATACGACCATCAAATGGGTTAGCGACTACAATAGATGTTGGAGCATATTCATGAGGGGTGGGACCACCTTACGACCTGGCTCTGCCTGAAAATCAATAAGGCTCTATAAGTTCACTAGGAGACCGACGACGAGTTCAGGCATCAGCGTCTCACAAACAGAGTTAACAAGGCATCGGCCAGGTTGTCCAAGTACACCGGTTGCTCAGCGACCTTCATAAAGACTAAGACTATGCTGGTATGTAGCTTCTTTAATTTTGTTATTAACTTAGTTATATTCTTTGACATATCATTACTATACATCCTAATCATATTGTTTCAATGCAACATGTGTAGTCGAAGTCGTTGGATCGCGATGCAACATTGGCGAAGACATTCAAGTACATCCACACTTTGAAGGAGAACAAAGAGAGATTTGCTTATCAGCGGTCTCAGGATCATTATGTGAGTAAACATCTAATCTTGTGATATAAAATTAAAGATTAAGTCTATAGCTGTCTTACTAATTATAATAACATCTATTACACAGAAGTTCTACACGCAGAGACTAGAGGAAGCGACTCAGCAATCTCAACAAAGTGGGGAGGGTGTCAATGGCTCTGCTACTTTAGTTGTCAATCCCAGTACAAGAACTGCGTATACAGGCTAGGGTCGTTCTTTGCCAACAGCCTCTGCACCTCCACGTTGAAGCCATCATCTGTCTCTGTAACCAGTCAAGTCGTCGACCCCAAGGAAGGCATTGATTTGAGGCTGCAGGTGCAGGAGCTCACCTGCATCCTTCACGAGCAAGCTCAGAAGCTGACTGGATATCGGGAGAGGTACCAGAAGATCCTCACACGCGTGATGGACATGGATGACCTCAGTTTAGAGTGGAGGGAGCAGTTGGAGCTGCTTCAGCAGATGGAGGCAGGCTCAGATGGAGGTGTACCAGGCTCAAATACGCGCCGCTAGCATCACCCTGCTGGTGGCTACAGTCCTGCTGGTGGCAGACAAACATCGCCGCCTTCTGCGCCACCTCAGTAGGACCACGAGAATGACGACGATGACTACTTGTATCTTTAGTGATTAGGACTTCATTTCATTGTTTCATTGTATTTATTTGATTTATTTGACTTTCAATTTATTTAAATATTTGATATTAAATATTACATAATTGGTTTCTACTATTTATAAATTTGACTATTAATTGTGTGAAAAATAAATTTAACTAAAAATTAAAATTAAAAAAATTGCATCACTATTTTAAAAAAAATGACATTACCTTTGGATTTACCAAAGGAATAATTCGACGGTAAAAGTGAAGGAAACAACATATTGTGGTCCCAACTTTACTGTCAAAAAAGGCTGACGGTAATCAAATGGTTTTTCGGGTAGGTAATCCGTCACAGAATCTGGCGATAATTACCGTCGAACAAAAAAATCTGACGGTAACCATTTACTCATAAGGATTATACCATCTGATTCCTTCCAACGATGCTCAACATTTTTTTCTAGTGAGGTGATGAGCGAAAATTGAAGCTCACGGATACCAACAAGTGGACCGAATCGCACAAGTAATACCACGGTGGGTGGTGCACGAAACTGGCTTCGCAAAATTCGCATAGATAGACCGGCAAGTATACCGGGTCGTCCAAGTAATACCTGAGGTGAGTCAGGATCGATCCCACGAGAATTGTTGGTTTGAGCAAGTAGTGGACACCTTGCATATCTTAGTTAGGCGGATAGAAATTATGGTTTGTCACGAAAAGCATATAAAACGAATAATTAAATAAAACGTTACTGATTAAACAAGAATTCAATGGTGATAGAATGGTTGAGGCTTCGGATATGCTTTTTCTTTTTGGATTAACATTTCGTACTGTCTTCTTCAATAACCTTCTAATTCCTTCAATGGCAGCCATAAGTGATTAACTCATGTCCTCTCATCAAGTTAACCTCTTGTACTGCAGCAATACACCACGTTGAGATGACTCATGTCCTCTCATCAAACCACCTCTAGGTTTCTCACTGTAGTAGAAGATGAAGCTCTAAGCAGTCCACTCCCCTCCATAATCCTACTCAAGGTGCCACAGACATGGCAGATCTTCCGGATCAAAAAGTGCCGCTTCTCTGACTCTAGCCTTAATGCCACAGAAACTTCACGCACCCATAGTCAACGGGATTATATGTCACATATCCAAGGTTGCTCAGATGCTCTATAGGAATCCGCAATGCAATCTCTAGCTTAAATTCAACGCTATCCAGGTCAGGGATTGCCACAGAACCCAAGTAAAACAAGGGTGATTGTCACGGGTCACCCTTAATTCATAAGATGAAGAATGAGGTTGCATAAGAGAATAGAGTCAGACATATTGAATGAAAACAGTAATATTATTGATCCATGAAACTCAGTAGAGCTCCTAACCTTAACCTTAGGAGGTTAGTAACTCATACTGTACATAAAATTAATAATGTTCGAATGGGGGAGGAAGAAGATCCTAAACATGGTTGATCTTCTCCTATATATACTAATCTAATAACTAAGGATTACAGAAATATGATTGACTAATCTTAGGGGTGTGAAAATCCACTTTCGGGGCCCACTTGGTGAATGTTTGGGCTGAGCTTGAGTGTCTCCCACGTGCTAGTGTCCCTTAGGGGCATTGAACGCTGGCTAAGGACCCCCTTTTGGGCGTTGAACTCCAGTTGCTCCCCTGTGGGCGCTGGACGCCAGGAATGGGGATGGTGGCTGGCATTGAAACACAGTTTTGGGCCTTTATTTTCGAAACAAAGTATGAACTATTATATATTTTTGGAAAGCCCTGAATGTTAGCTTTCCATAGCTATTAAGAGCGCGCCATGTGGACTTCTGTAGCTCCAGAAAAGCTCCTTCGAGTGCATGGAGGTTAGATCCTAACAGCATCTGCAGTCCTTTCTCTGCTTCTGAATCATACTTCTGCTCAAACTCCTCAATTTCAGCCAGAAAATACCTGAAATCACCATAAAACACACAAACTCAAAGTAGAATCCAAAAATGTGAATTTTGCACTAACACCTATGAAAAATTAATAAAACTTAGACAAAACATAACAAAAACTATATGAAAATAATGCCAAAAAGCATATAAAATATCTGCTCATCAGAACACCAAACTTAAACTGTTGCTTGTCCCCAAGCAACCAAAAACAAAGTAGGATAAAAAGAAATAGAAGGATGTAATAAATTTCAGAGTTCTCAATGAAGCTTAGTTTCAATTAGATGAGCGGGACTAGTAGCTTTTTGCTTCTGAATAGTTTTGGCATCTCACTTTCCGTTGAAACTCAGAATAGTTGGCATCTTTAGGAACTTAGAATCCAGATGATACTATTGATTCTCTTAGTTAAGTTCTTTTTTATCCTTGAACACAGCTTCTTTAGAGTCTTGGTCGTGACCCTAAGCACTTTGTTTTCCAGTATTACCACCGGATACATAAATGCCACAGACACTTTAACTGGGTGAACCCCTTAGGATTGTGACTCAGCTTTTCTAGAATCCCCAGCCAGTGCTGTCCAGAGTTCTTAAGCACACTCTTTTCTTTGGACCACGACTTTAACTGCTCAGTCTCAAGCTTTTCACTTGACACCTTCACACCACAAGCATATAGTTAGGGAAGCAGCTCATTTGAACTGCCTAGGCTAAGATAGTTCTTTTAGACCCTCCTAACCATTGATGCTCAAAGCCTTGGATCCTTGCTCTTGCCTTTTGGTTTAAAGAGCTATTGACTTTTTCTGCTTGCTTTTCTATTTATATTTTTTATTTTTTATTTTTTATTTTTCATGATAAAACTTTTAGTAACTGATTTCCAATTCCTTGGCTCCTCAGTTTCTCAAGAATTAATAAGGCGTCACTTTAATTAAACAAGAGATTAAGTACAAAAATTGATTTTGAATTCAAATAGGTTTTAAAAGTAGTCATTAGGTTGGATTATATGACACGTATTCAAGCTAGTTATGTCCAGTTAAATCTTAAAAGAAAACATAATTTTCAAAAGTTTTTCTAATCCGAATTATATGTCACTTATTCAAAATTAGAGTGATTGAAAATCATGTATGTGTCGCATACTAATTGAACCACTATTCCTAGCCGAATTCAAATAGTCATGTGAATCACACTTTTCACAACTCGTACCACTAACCAGCAAGTGCACTGGGTCGTCCAAGTAATACCTTACGTGAGTAAGGGTCGAATCCCACGGAGATTGTTGGTTTGAAGCAATCTATGGTTAACTTGCAATTCTTAGTCAGGAAGTCAATTATATTTATCAGTTGAATTGCGAATAAACAAGAGAGCATGGATTAAAGGTTACTTGTTATGCAGTAATGGAGAATATGTTGGAGTTTTGGAGATGCTTTGTCTTCTGAATCTCTGCTTTCCTCTGTCTTCTGATTCACGCACGCACGTCCTCCTATGGCAAGCTGTGTGTTGGTGGATCACCGTTGTCAATGGCTACCATCCATCCTTCCAGTGAAAAGAGTCCAGGTGCGCTGTCATCGCACGGCTAATCATCTGCAGGCTCTCAGTCGTACCGGAATAGGATTTACTATCCTTTTGCGTCTGTCACTACGCCCAGCACTCGCGAGTTTGAAGTTCGTCACAGCCATCCAATCCCATAATCCTACTCGGAATACCACAGACAAGGTTTAGACTTTCCGGATTCTCACGAATGCTGCCATCAATCTAGCTTATACCATGGAGATTCTGATTAAGGAATCTAAGAGATATTCATTCAATCTGATGTAGAACGGAGGTGATTGTCAGACACACGTTCATGTATTGAGGAAGGTGATGAGTGTCACTGATCATCACCTTCTCCATAGTTAGGCGCGAATGGATATCTTAGATAGGAACACGCATGTTTGAATGGAAAACAGAAATACTTGCATTAATTCATCGAGACACAGCAGAGCTCCTCACCCCCAACAATGGAGTTTAGAGACTCATGCCGTCAAAGAGTACAAAGTTCAGATCTAAAAATGTCATGAGATACAAAATAAATCTCTAAAAGTTGTTTAAATACTAAACTAGTAACCTAGGTTTACAGAAAATGAGTAAACTATAACAGATAGTGTAGAAATCCACTTCTGGGGCCCACTTGGTGTGTACTGGGGCTGAGACTAAAGCTTCTCACGTGCCTGGGGCTGTTTTGGGCGTTCAACGCCAGCTTTGGATCCTTTTCTGGCGTTGAACTCCAACTTGCAACTTGTTTCTGGCGCTGGACGCCAGAATTGGGCAGAGAACTGGCATTGAACGCCAGTTTACATCGTCTATCCTTGAGCAAAGTATGAACTATTATATATTGCTGGAAAGCCCTGGATGTCTACTTTCCAACGCAATTGGAAGCACGCCATTTGGAGTTCTGTAGCTCCAGAAAATCTATTTGGAGTGCAGGGAGGTCAGAATCCAATAGCATCAGCAGTCCTTTTTCAGCCTGAATCAGATTTTTGCTCAGCTCCTTCAATTTCAGTCAGAAATTACCTGAAATTACAGAAAAATACACAAACTCATAGTAAAGTCCAGAAAAGTGGATTTTTCCTAGAAACTAATGAAAATAAACTAAAAACCAACTAACACATACTAAAATCTATATGAAATTAACCCCGAAAAGCGTATAAAATATCCGCTCATCAACGTGTCATCACAACACTAAACTTAAAACTTTGCTTGTCCTCAAGTAAAAAGAAAGATAAGCGGAGTTTTGCTTAATGAAAGAGATTTGAAAAGATTTTAAGATTTGAAATCAAAAAGTGGAATTTATGATAATTATTTGTGATTATACTTGGCTTCTCTTATCCTTCATGAATCTTGCATACTTAGGATTAGGAATTTTCAAAAATTGAAATTCAAATTGTATTATGAGAATTCTTTTTAAATTTATATGACTTGAAGGTAGTTTACTTCTTATTTGAATTACGGAAAGATTTCTGCGGCTTTTGACTCTAAGGGTTCTGTCACAAGGCAACTCTTAATGGTCTTTCGACTGGTAATCCCGATCTAGTTGGCCTAAGATACCGGGTGATAAAGGACCCCACGGATCTAATTACCTAAGCCTCTCCTTGGCATAATCACCCCACAAGCACATAACTAGGGTTTCAATTTTGCAGACATCGATACCCAGAGCCTCTTTGGACTTCTTAATATTTTGTCTTAAGGCAACTCTTTAAGCAGACTTTCAATCGATAATCCCAGTCCAATTGGACCTAGTTATCGGGTGATAAAGCACTCCTCAGATTTACTAACCCAAGTCTGTCCTTAAAATAGAAACATCATGGGCACATAACTGGGCCCTACTCATTGGTGCTCAGAGTCTTAGAACTTTTGATTTCTTTGAATCTTTCCGAACTTTTTTTTTCAACTGCTTCAAAGAATTGATGGTCGGATCCTCATAATATTTCTTTAAATATCTGTTCTTGAAGATTCTTTTTCTGTTTCCTCAAAATTCAAGCATTTCATATTTCTTCAAATGTAATCACATATATTTAATCACCTCCATTGTTTGTTTTTAAATTTATTTAATTAAATCTTTTCAACAAGATATCCTCCATAAAAATAGTTACTAGAGGACAAACATTCAAATTTTAAATTTAAGATAAAAAAAGATAGAGTATGCTATGTATACAGGGAAGAAAAATGTAAATAAAAGAGAAAAACAAGAAAACTAAAAACAGAAAAGATGAGAGTAAAGGAGAAAAATAACTAATCATCATTAGAGAGATTTTATCTTATTATGATCTTACCCAAGTCTATTCAGTTATCATCACTGCTCCTTGTGCCGATTTCTTATGATCCATGGTGTTACCAACACCAAACTTAAGGGTATACACCAGACTTAGAAATTTATATTAAATTTAAAGATTGACAAAGTAATGGATGTAAATCATGTCCAAAAGCATACATTTATGAAGAGAAGATGCATAAGATAAAAGAATATAATCTAGCGTGATTTTAATTTTTTTTTTTGGAATAAACTTAAAACAAAGAAAAGTAAATATGCATGCAAAAGAGGAGGAAGAAAGGGAAGAAGATGATGATGATGACTACGGGCTCTTAAACAAAAGAAACAAAGATGAAAAAGGAAATATTAACCATGGTTGGGTTGTCTCCCAACAGGCGCTTCTTTATTGTCACTAGCTGAACGTTAGGCTTCTTAAGTTGGGGTTCGGATTATTTCACAGCACCCCTTAGTGTTGTGTGTCTTAGCCAGCTCTTTGTGGTATTCCTTCCTCAGATTGTTGGTTGTAATTGCTATTGCTGCTAATACCTTTTCAGATGTCTTCTTTATTAATGAACCTCTTACTGATGAATCAATTATCGTTCTTGAGGTTTGAGAGACCTCATCATAAAAGAAGTAGATTATCAGCCAATCGGATAGGGTATGATATGGGCATCCTTTGAACATTCTCTTATACCTCTTCCATGCTTCATGGAATGATTTGCTCTCCTTTTAAGAAAAAGAAGCGAGGTCATTCCTTAATCAGATTACACTTTTATTATCAGCCATCATTTTTTCCATCTTTTTCTTGCATGTGTAAAAATAAACAAGATCAAACATACTTTGTGAAATAAGGAAAATTACAGAAGAAGAAATTTAATCCAACAAAGTGAATACAAAGAAAAAAATAAATAGGATTTAATTTTAGATAAGAAAAATAAAATAGAAGGGAAGAAAAACTCAAAAGCAAAGAAAAGAATGTGGAATAGAATATATATATATAATAAACTAATAATGTAAACAAAGTTTTTTAAAAAATAGAATAAATGTATGTGAATAAATAGGAAAGGAAACAAAGGATGTGAGAACCAAAAACAAGAACAGAGAAAATAAAAAGGAGAGAAAGAATAACGTGAAATAGAAAACAAAACAAGAAAGAAAATAAAAGAAAAGGAAAAGAACGTGAAAGAAAAAAAAAAGAAAACAATGAAACTTAAAGAAAAGTACATAAATAAGATCTAAGTTAGGATTTCATCGGAAATTATGTTGTCAATCTCAATTAATCTCTGGTAATGGTGCCAAAAATTTGATGAGCAAAAATTGAAGCTCACAGATACCGACAAGTGTACCGGATCGGACAAGTAATACCACGGTGAGTGGATATCGTTCCTACGAGGATTAAAGGATTGAGTAATTAAAGGACAGATTAAATACCTAATTAGATTAATAAAAGCTAAGAGACGATAGTATTGCTAAGAGCCTTAAAAGTATTGAATGTTGAATGTTTGGATGTCATAGACAGTGAGCTTGAATGAAAAATTGAGAGAAGACAGTGATGATGAGAGTCAAGGGCTTTGGAGATGCTTATGCTCTTAAGAAAACCAATCTTGTTTATTTTCTTGAAGTTTTCAAAGATCTTTCACGACAAAATTTTTAGTAAATGATTTCCAATTCTTTGGCTCCTCAGTTTCTCAAGCATTAATAAGGCATCACTTTAATTAATCAAGAGATTAAGTACAAAAACTAATTTCAAATTCAAATATGATTTAAAAGTAGTCCTTAGGTTGAATTATATGTCACGTATTCAAGCTAGTCTTGTCTAGTAAAATCTTAAAAGAAAACATAATTTTCAAAAGTTGTTCTAATCCAAATTATATGTCACTTATTCAAAATAAGAGTGATTGAAAATCATGTATGTGTCGCACACTAATTGAACCACTATTCCTAGCCGAATTCAAATATTCATGTAAAAGAGTTTTCAAGCTTTGATTCAAATATCAGATTTTTCAATTATAATAAAAGAATCCAAGAAGAATTAGCTTACCTTTCGATCCACTAATTTGAATGAAGAATGAATATCTCAATCATGAAATAGATTAATGCAAGACTTCAAAATAAAATAAACATAGATTAATTATCCATAGAAAATATAAACAGAGCTCTTAACCTTTTGACAAAGAATTAGCTACCCATGAAGAAGTAAGAAAAACAAGAAGAAGAGAAGTAGTCTGAGGACTTGATGCCTTTTCCTGTGAGCTATGCTCACTTATTTATAGCCTAAATTCTAGAATTCAAATTCAAAACTAAACTAATCTTATCTTTCAGAAAGAAAGATAAGCTACTGACTTCCATTTTAAATTCAAAATGAAAACTCAAATCAAATCTAAAATGACTAATCTCTTATGCTTTTAGATAGAATCAATAACTAATCTTCTAGATCTTCAAGTCTTCTGAATGTAATTAAGACTTTTGATAATGTGGATAATTAAGTTTGAGCCTTGATTTGTTGAATCCAAGATTTGTAAATGCCTTTAAGCTGACTTGGATAGGAGATAATTGGGCAAAAGGCCCAGGAACACCTTCCAGGAAGGGTGTGTCTGCCAGGCGTGGAGTTGGCATGTAGGATGGATGCCTGGCAGAGGTGATGATCAAAGGGGGGCCACCAGGCGTACAAGGAGGCCGTCGGGCGTGTGAAGGAGCCGTAGGGAGTGGAGTTCCATCCGCCTGGCATCCGTGCTGGGTGTCTTGGCTCCAGGCGTGCGTGTCTTCATTCCCCTTGGGCCACGCTTCTTGGGCTATGCTTTTAATTTCTTTATGTTTTTCTTGTGAAAAAACCTTGATTTTAGCTACTTTTTGAACCCAAAATTTTTGAAAATATAAAAATACTATCCCAACTCTAAATATTAGATTATTTATTAAATTTTATTAGAAAATATAAGAAATTTAATTAAAACCTAAGAAAATAAATAAGAAAAATAATTTAAAAACCACTTAAGATGACGTGTCATCACAATACCAAACTTAAAACTTTGCTTGTCCTCAAGTAAAAAAAAAAAAAGATAAATGAAGTTTAGCTTAATGAAAGAGATTTAAAAAGTTGTTAATATTTTGATGAGTTTGAAAAACTCTAATTGAAATTAGTGATGATCAAACATTATTAATGTGACTAATTACAAAATTATTAATTCATATATGTTAATTAAAATAATTTTTTCTATGTAGGTTTTTGTTTGGGCCGAAAAGAAAAGAAAATAAAACAAGCCCATTAAAATATTTTCAACATTGATACAATGTTTATTGTGGCTGAAACAATGATTTGCTGGTTGGGCCAGTAAAATAGATTTGAAGCCCAACAAGGTGGCTGGTCCGAAATTAAAAGGGAATTGGGGCACTATGATTAACTTGTTCTTTTAATATATGGTGAAACCCAATTTCTTTGATACTTTGCTGCATGTTTCCACGGACACCACCCTTTCTCTCAATATATTTCAAAATTTAATTTGCTAGCATTGGAAACATAAATGAGAAAGAGAAATTGATTTGATTGCTTTAATGACTCTACACGCTACTCAGCAAAGGGAAGTGGAAAACTTGAATTCACTTTTGTTCTCTCTCTTTGTTACATTGATTATTGTTCAAATCCATTGAATATTTTCTTTCTTCTCTCTCTACTCTTTCTTCTCTTTCGGCCATATCAACAGAGAAAGCATGGAAGCTAAAGCTAGCTACCGAAGAGATGAAGATGCAAGCTACAAGACCATTGTAATGATGGCAAGAAAAAGAAAACAAAAAGTATGTTGTGGCTGAGATTTTCATCACTTATGGTAAGATTTGGTGAAGAGATCTCAGCTTCTCCATACCAAAAATGGAAGAAGAAGATTTCGGTCAGTAGAGGAAGATCCTTGGAGGGATGGCTTGTCTCTGATTTTGCTTAACCACCACATGAGGTAGCTACAGTGGCTACGTGATGGAGGAGGCAGAAGTTGGAGCAGATGAAACTGTCATCATCATAACTCATCAAGGGCTAGGAATCCGTCTTGGAGGGCAAGGCAAGATGGAGGGCTTGGATTGATGAAGATTGGTGACCAAGGAAGGACTAGAGGTAATTGCATGTTGGGTTTTGCATTTGGTTATCTTTCCTCTCACTTTGGCCGAACCAGTTTGCATGAAGAAGAAGTTTAGCTTGGTTTATTTAGTTTCAACCGTGGAGGCTTCCCCCTATAAGTAAGGGAGAACAACCAGGGCTTGAAGCAAGGAGAAAAGAGTGAAAGCACAGAGTTCTCATAGCTACCCAAGCTAACAGAAATTCTTCTCCTTCAATGTTCTTCATTCTGTATTTTTTTGTTTAATTTTGTCTGTCTTGAGTCTCATGGAAAAAGACAAACAGTGAGGTTTGTAAGAAAAAGTCATAGAGCGGAAAAAGACAGAGAGTGCAAAATTAAAAGAAAAAGCCATAGATATCCTTAGAGGTCCTTTGTACATCTGTGTTGTGTTTCATGATTCTGTGGGAATCCCCTTGCAAGTTGGGTTAGCACTTAGCAGTTGGAAAGCTTGGCAGTGACCAAGTCAAATTCAGGATTGGGGTTTAGATTCTGGACTTGTCCCGGATAGAAAGGGTAGTTCCTAGGGAGAATTGGTGTTGGTAATCAAGAATGATTATAGTGAAATTCCATCATTATTGTGATGTAGGCTGCCTTGCACTTTGCAGCTGAACCAGGATATATCTTGGTGTAATTCTCTCTCTCTTCTACTCCATTTTTGTTTCTGCTGCCCAGGAGATAAAACTGAAAAATAACTCGTGCCGAGTGACGAGACAAAAAGAAAAAGTCTCGTGGCTGGGTACGAGACAAAAATCAAAAAGTCTCCAGAAGTTGTTTTAAAGACCAACAAGTGTTATTAAGTGAAAAGGGGGCTAAGATTCAACCCCCCTTCTCTTAGCCACTGAAAACCATCATATTTGAAATAAAAAAGTGAGATTTATGATAATTATTTGTAGTTACACTTGACTTCTCTTATCCTTCATGAATCTTGCATACTTAGCATTAGGAATTTTCAAAAACTTAAATTCAAATTGTATTATGAGAATTCTTTTTAAATTTATATGACTTAAAGGCAGTTTACTTCTTATTTGAATTCAGGAAAGATTTCTTGGACTTTCGACTCTAAAGGTTCTGTTGCAAGGCAACTTTTAATGGGCTTCCTGTGGAAGTTATTAGAATTTTTAGGTTTGTATTAGGTACTGGTTGTATTTTAGATTTAAAAGGAACCTTTTATATTCCAGATTTCTTTAAGAATTTAATTTCTCTATCTAAACTTATGAAACAAGAATTATGTGTAAATTTTTATCATTATGTTGTTAATATTATTAAAAATCCTAATATTATTGGATATGGTACTTTAATTGGTGATTTATTCAAAGTTCATCTAGCAAATAACATTCCATCAAGTTTAATGGTTGTGCGTGATAATTGTATGAATGAAAAACCTTTCATGTTGTGACATCGTAGGGTCACACATCTCCATTGGGAGAATGAAGAAATTAGTAAATGATGGGATTCTTAAACCTCTAGACTTTACTGATTTTAATACTTATGTGAATTGCATTAATGGCAAGTAAGTCAAAAGGTCTCAAAAACGTGCTAAGTTGAGTTCTGACATATTATAAATAATTTACAATGACATATGTTATCTTATATGTCCTTAAGTAGTCAGAAATACTTCATTTCCTTTATTAATGATTATTCACGATATATGTATCTCTATACGCTTCATGATAAATATGAGGTATTTGATGCTTTTAAAGTTTATAAAGTTGAGGTAGAAAAATAATGTGAAAAGCAAATTAAGATCGTGAGTTCAAATATAGGTAAAGAAATTCTATGGGAGATATACTAGAAGTGGACAAGCACCTAGTCCGTTTGCAAAGTCTCTTTAATAGTATGGTATTGTGGCACAATACACCATGCCAAGCACACAAGCTAAAAGAAGAAATAGGACTTTGCTGGATATAGTGAGGAGTATACTTAGCAACTCTAATCTTCCTTTATCCTTGTAGAGTGAAGCCCTTAAAATAGCCGCATGTATATTAAAATGCCATTTGAACTATCGAAAGGTTAGAAACCTAGTTTAAATCATATACACATTTGGTGTTATTCTGCTGAAGTTCGGGTTTATAGTCCACAAAAAAGGAAGTTAGACCCAAGGACGATAACTGTCTATTTTATAGGTTATGCAGAAAAGTCTAAGGTTTACAGGTTTTATTATCCCTTTCACTCAAGTAAAATAGTAGAATATAGAAATGCAAGATTTTTAGAGCATGATGTAGAAAGTGGGAGAAACCGTTCTCTTAAGATTGTTGAAAATGATAATGTTTGTAAAACTACTCTATGTACAAGAGTGATTGTTCAATACAATGTCCATACAGATAGGGTCAATGTAGAACAACATATTATTGATGTTTCACATCATGAAGATAATGTTCTAGTAGATCATATTGTAGAAGATCAAACTCTTCATAATGAAAATATTGTTCAAGAGCAATCTCAAGAAGATGAAAAAACTACTCTGCCACTATCTTTATAAGAGGTTGATGATGCAATATTAAGAAGATCAACTAGAATAAGAAAACTTGCTAATTTTAGTGATTATGTAGTGTATCATACTAAGTCTAACTATGATGTTCATAATGAAAAAGATTCAACGATATTTTCACAAGCAATGAAAAGTCATAATTCCAATTTATGGCTAGATGCTATGAAGGATAAAATAAAATCTATGGTGGATAACCAAGTTTAAAATATTATAGAAATACCTTATGGGAAAAAGGTCATGGGCTGTAAATGGGTCTTTAAGACCAAGAAGGATTTATTGGGTAATATTGAGCATTACAAGGCTTGACTTATTACCAAAGGGTTTACTCAAAGAGAAGGAGTCGACTACAGAAAAATATTTTCTTCTGTTTCAAAGAAAGACTCTTTCGGTCTTTCCACATCATTATGGCATTGATAGTGTACTTTGATATGGAATTGCATTAGATGAATGTGAAAACGGTCTTCCTTAATGAAGATTTGAAAGAGGATGTCTATATGAGACAACCCGAAAGGTTTATCTCAAATGTTGGTAAGAAGTTAGTTGGCAAGCTTAAGAGAGCAATGTATGGTCTTAAGCAGGCTTTTCAAGAGTGGTATTTAAAGTTTCACAATATGATTTTTTCATTTGGTTTTATTGAGAATAATTATGATCAATGTATATACTACAAGGTTAGTAGGAGTAAGATCATATTTTTCATCTTATATGTAGATGACATTTTGCTTGCAACAAATGATTTGGGGTTGTTACATGAGGTGAAACAATTTCTCTCTAGACATTTTGATGTGAAAGATATGGGTGACTGATGAGCGGATAATTTATACGCTTTTTGACATTGTTTTTAGTATGTTTTTAGTAGGATCTAGTTACTTTTAGGGAAGTTTTTAATAGATTTTGTGTTAAATTCACATTTCTGGACTTTACTATGAGTTTGTGTGTTTTTCTGTGATTTCAGGTATTTTCTGGCTGAAATTGAGGGACTTGAGCAGAAATCAGATTCAGAGGTTGAAAAAGGACTGCTGATGCTGTTGGATTCTGACCTCCCTGCACTCAAAGTAGATTTTCTGGAGCTACAGACCTCGAAATGGCGCGCTTCCAATTGCGTTGGAAAGTAGACATCCAGGGCTTTCCAGCAATGTATAATAGTCCATACTTTGGCCAAGAATTGACGACGTAAACTGGCGTTCAACGCCAGCTTTCTACCCAAATCTGGCGTCCAGCGCTAGAAAAGGATCCAAAACCAGAGTTGAACGCCCAAACTGGCACAAAAACTGGCGTTCAACTCCACAATTGGCCTCTGCACGTGCAACACTTAAGCTCAGCCCAAACACACACCAAGTGGGCCCCGGAAGTGGATTTATACATCAAATACTTACTCATGTAAACCCTAGTAGCTAGTTTATTATAAATAGGACCTCTTACTATTGTATTAGGCATCTTTGGATTATATTATGATCCTTTGATCACGTTTTAGGGGGCTGGCCATCTCGGCCATGCCTGGACCTTCACTTATGTATTTTCAACGGTAGAGTTTCTACACTCCATAGATTAAGGTGTGGAGCTCTGCTGTTCCTCAAAGATTAATGCAAAGTACTACTGTTTTCTATTCAATTCTTCTTATTTCTCTTCTAAGATATCCATTCGCACCCAAGAACGTGATGAAGGTGATGATTATGTGTGACGCTCATCATCCTTCTTCCTTATGAATGCGTGTCTGACAAACACTTATGTTTTACATGAAATAAGCTAGAATGAGTATCTCTTAGATCTCCTAACCAGAATCTTCGTGGCGTAAGCTAGAATGATGGCGGCATTCAAGAGAATCCGGAAAGTCTAAACCTTGTCTGTGGTATTCCGAGTAGGATTCAATGATTGAATGACTGTGACGAGCTTCAAACTCGCGATTGTTGGGCGTTAGTGACAGACGCAAAAGGAGGGTGAATCCTATTCCAGCATGATCGAGAACCGACAGATGAATAGTCGTGTCGTGACAGGGTGCGTGAGCATATTATTCACTGAGAGGAGGGGATGTAGCCACTGACAACGGTGATGCCCTTGCATAAAGCCAGCCATGGAAAGGAGTAAGACTGATTGGATGAAGATAGCAGGAAAGCAGAGGTTCAGAGGAACGAAAGTATCTCCATTCGCTTATCTGAAATTCCTACCAATGATTTACATAAGTACCTCTATCCCTATCTTATTAATTATTATTCGAAAACACCATTATCCATTTATATCTGCCTGACTGAGATTTACAAGGTGACCATAGCTTGCTTCATACCAACAATCTCCGTGGGATTCGACCCTTACTCACGTAAGGTATTACTTGGACGACCCAGTGCACTTGCTGGTTAGTTGTATCGAAGTTGTGACAATTATGAATTAAGATCAGAGCACCAAGCTTTGGAGCCATTACCAGGATTTGTTCGAGCCTGGAGATCACAATTTCGTGCACCAAGTTTTTGGTGCCGTTGCCGGGGATTGTTTGAGTTTGGACAACTGACGGTTCATCTTGTTGCTCAGATTAGGTAATTTTCTTTTTATTTTATTTTCAAAAAAAAATTTCAAAAAAAAATTTCTAAAATTTTCTCATCTGTTTTCGAAAAAAATAAAAATGTTTTCAAAAATAAATTATTCTATGGCTTCAAAATTTTTAAGAATGAATTCTAGTGTTTCATGGAATATGTTGAATCATATCTGGCTGTAAAGCCATACCCAAACTACTTTGGGATTGGTATTCAACTAATCACTCCAGCCCATGTAATTATATGTTGCAGCTTGGCTGGCTGTAAAGCCATGTCTAAATTCTTTTGGACTGAGGCTTGTAATTTGTTATCAAGAGCAAGCTAGTTGGAGCTAATCCACCTGCTACTGTTCCTGATCTACCTGCTGAAGCTTGGCTGGCCATTGGCCATGTCTAGTGTTTTGGACTGGAGCTTTCTTTGAAAGCTTGGCTGGCTAGTGAGCCATGTCTAATTCCTGGACTGAAGCTTTAGAGTAAGAATGCAAGATTCCTGGAATTCATATTAAAAATTTTGGAATCCTTATTTTTCTTTTTCATATAATTTTCGAAAAATATAAATAAAAATCCAAAAAAATTAGAAAATCATAAAAATCAAAAATATTTTCTGTTTCTTGTTTGAGTCTTGAGTCACATTATAAGTTTGGTGTCACTTGCATATGCATCTTGCATTTTTCGAAAATATCATGCATTCATAGTGTTCTTCACGATCTTCAAGTTGTTCTTGGTAAGTCTTCTTGTTTAATCTTGATGATTTTTTGTTTTGTGTCTTTTCATGTTTATCATATGCATTCTTGAATTCTTAGTGCGTAAGCATTAAAGAATTCTAAGTTTGGTGTCTTGCATGTTTTCTTTGCATTAAAAATTTTTCAAAATTATGTTCTTGATGTTCATCTTGACATTCATAGTGTTCTTGGTGTTCATCTTGACATTCATATCATTCATGCATGCATTCATTGTTTTGATCTAAAAATTTCATGCATTGCATATTTTTCATGTTTTTCATAAAAATTTCAAAAATCAAAAAAATATCTTTCCCTTTTTTCTCTCATCAAATTCGAAAATTTTGATTGACTTTTTCAAAAATTTTTAAAATCAAGTTGTTGCCAATGAGTCAAATCAAATTTTCAATTTGAAAATCTTATCTTTTTCAAAATCTTTTTCAAAAATCAAATCTTTTTCAAAATTCTTAGTTATTTTCGAAAATTCCAAAAATATTTTTCAAAAATCTTTTTCTTATTTTTATACCAAATTTTCGAAATTAACTAATCAATTAATGTTTTGATTCAAAAATTTGAAGTTTGTTACTTGCTTGTTAAGAAAGATTCAAACTTTAAGTTCTAGAATCATATCTTGTGATTTCTTATGAATCAAGTCATTAATTGTGATTTTAAAAAAATCAAATCTTTTTCAAAAACTAATCTCAATCATATCTTTTCAAAAATATCTTCTTATCTTATCTTTTTCAAAAATATCTTTTCAAAATATCTTTTCTAACTTCCTAACTTCTTATCTTTTCAAAATTTGTTTCAACTAACTAACTAACTTTTTGTTTGTTTCTTAACTTTTTCAAAACTACCTAACTAACTCTCTTTCTCTAATTTTCGAAAACATCTCCCCCTTTTTCAAAAATTTCTTTTTAATTAACTAATTATTTTATTTTTATTTTTATTTCAAAAAAATTTTCGAAAAAAATACTAACAATTTTCAAAAACTATTTTCAAAAATCACTAACTCCTTTTCAAAAATAAATTTCGAAAATTCCCTCCTTCTCTCCCATCTCATTCTATTTATTCATTCATATCCTAACATCTCATCTCACATTCCAATCCTCACAGTTGTGTTTCTTCCTTTACATCACATCCTTTATCTCCCCCTCTTCTTCTACTTACAAAGGGATCCCTATACTGTGGTATAGAGGATCTCTATTATTATTATCATTTTTCTGGCCATTCTTCCTTGTCATATGAGCAGGAGCATGGATAAGAACATTCTTGTGGAAGCAGATCCAGAACCTGAAAGGACTCTGAAGAGAAAATTAAGAGAAGCTAAAATACAACAATCCAGAGATAACCTTTCAGAAATTTTCGAACAGGCAGAGGAGATGGCAGCCGAAAATAATAATAATGCAAGGAGGATGCTTGGTGACTTTACTGCACCTAATTCCAATTTACATGGAAGAAGCATCTCCATTCCTGCCATTGGAGCAAACAACTTTGAGCTGAAACCTCAATTAGTTTCTCTGATGCAGCAGAACTGCAAGTTTCATGGACAATCCATCTGAAGATCCTTTTCAGTTCTTAACTGAATTCTTGCAGATATGTGATACTGTTAAGACTAATGGAGTAGATCCTGAAGTCTACAGGCTCATGCTTTTCCCTTTTGCTGTAAGAGACAGAGCTAGATTATGGTTGGATTCTCAACCTAAAGACAGCCTGAACTCTTGGGATAAGCTGGTCACGGCTTTCTTAGCCAAGTACTTTCCTCCTCAAAAGCTGAGCAAGCTTAGAGCTGATGTTCAAACCTTCAGACAGAAAGAAGGTGAATCTCTCTATGAAGCTTGGGAAAGATACAAACAGTTGACCAAAAAGTGTCCTTCTGACATGCTTTCAGAATGGACCATCCTGGATATATTCTATGATGGTTTATCTGAGCTATCAAAGATGTCACTGGACACTTCTGCAGGTGGATCCATTCACCTAAAGAAAACGCCTACAGAAGCTCAAGAACTCATTGACATGGTTGCTAATAACCAGTTCATGTACACTTCTGAAAGGAATCCTGTGAGTAATGGGACACCTATGAAGAAGGGAGTTCTTGAAGTTGATACTCTGAATGCCATATTGGCTCAGAAAAAAATATTGACTCAGCAAGTCAATATGATTTCTCAGAGTCTGCATGGAATGCAAGTTACATCCAACAGTACTCAAGAGGCATCTTCTGAAGAAGAAGCCTATGATCCTGAGAACCCTGCAATAGCAGAGGTGAATTACTTAGGTGAACCTTATGGAAACACCTATAACTCAACATGGAGAAATCATCCAAATTTCTCATGGAAGGATCAAAAGCCCCAACAAGGCTTTAATAATGGTGGAAGAAACAGGTTTAGCAATAGCAAGCCTTTTCCATCATCAACTCAGCAACAGACAGAGAACTCTGAACAAAATGCTTCTAATTTAGCAAATATAGTCTCTGATCTATCTAAGGCCACTGTAAGTTTCATGAATGAAACAAGGTCTTCCATTAGAAATCTGGAAGCACAAGTGGGCCAGCTGAGTAAAAGGATCACTGAAATCCCTCCTAGTACTCTCCCAAGCAATACAGAAGAGAACCCAAAAGGAGAGTGCAAGGCCATTGACATAAGTGCCATGGCCGAACCTGTGAGGAGAGGAGAGGACGTGAATCCCAAGGAGGAAGACCTCCTGGGACGTCCAGTGGTCAATAAGGAGCTTCCCTATGAGGAACCAAAGGACTCTGAGGCTCATCTAGAGACCATAGAGATTCCATTGAACCTCCTTATACCCTTCATGAGCTCTGATGAGTATTCCTCTTCTGAAGAGAATGAGGATGTTACTGAAGAGCAAACTGCCAAGTTTCTTGGTGCAATCATGAAGCTGAATGCCAAATTATTTGGCATTGATGCTTGGGAAGTTGAACCTCCCTTGTTCATCAATGAACTAAGTGATCTAGATCAACTGACATTGCCTCAGAAGAGACAGGATCCTGGAAAGTTCATAATACCCTGTACCATAGGCACCATAATCTTTAAGGCTCTGTGTGATCTTGGTTCAGGAGTAAACCTCATGCCCCTCTCTGTAATAGAGAAACTGGGAATCTATGGGGTGCAAGCTGCTAAAATCTCATTAGAGATGGCAGACAGCTCTAGAAAACAGGCTTATGGACAAGTAGAGGACGTGTTAGTAAAGGTTGAGGGCCTTTACATACCTACTGATTTCATAGTCCTGGATACTGGAAAGGAAGAGGATGAATCCATCATCCTAGGAAGACCTTTCCTGGCCACAGCAAGAGCTGTGATTGATGTTGACAGAGGTGAAATAGTCCTTCAATGGAATGAGAACTCCCTTGTATTCAAAACTCAAGGATCTCCCTCTGCAACCATGAAGAGGAAGCAGGAAAAGCTTCTCTCCAAGCAGAGTCAACCAGAGCCCCCACAGTCAAACTCTAAGTTTGGTGTTGGGAGGCCACAACCAAACTCTAAGTTTGGTGTTGAACTCCCATATCCAAACTCTAAGTTTGGTGTTGGAGAGTTTCAACAAAGCTCTGCACATCTGTGAGGCTCCATGAGAGCTCACTGTCAAGCTATTGACATTAAAGAAGCGCTTGTTGGGAGGCAACCCAATGTTTATCTAATTCTTATTTTTATTGTTTTTCATGTTTTCTTAGGTTCATGATCATGTGGAGTCACAAAATAAATATAAAAATTGAAAACGGAATCAAAAACAGCAGAAGAAAAATCACACCCTGGAGGAGCATCTGTCTGGCGTTCAAACGCCAGAACAGAGCATAGTTCTGGCGCTGAACGCCCAGAATGGGAGCATCCTGGCGCTGAACGCCCAGAACAAGCATGGTTCTGGCGTTCAACGCCAGAAATGGCAGCAAAGGGGCGTTGAACGCCCAAAATGGGCACCAACCTGGCGCTGAACGCCCAGAGTTGTGTGCAAGGGCATTATACATGCCTAAATTGGTGCAGGGATGTAAATGCCTTGACACCTCAGGATCTGTGGACCCCACAGGATCATCTCAGGATCTGTGGACCCCACAGGATCCCCACCTACCTCCTCATAATCCTAGTTTTTATTTCCACATCTTCTTCTTCATCTATTCCTTCTTCTTTTGCTCGAGGGCGAGCAACATTCTAAGTTTGGTGTGGTAAAAGCATAGCTTTTTTGTTTTTTTCCATAACCATTGATGGCACCTAAGGCCAGAGAAACCTCTAGAAAGAGGAAAGGGAAGACAAAAGCTTCCATCAAGGGTCTATAGCTCAGTGGTAGAACATTTGACTGCAAATCAAGAGATCCCTGAGATACCTCAGGGGATACATTTTCTTCCACACAATTATTGGAAGCAACTAAGGGTGGAACATCAAGAGCACTCCATCATCCTTCATGAAATCAGAGAAGATCTAAAAGCAATGAAGGAGGAGCAGCCAAGGCAAGGAAGAGACATAGAAGAGCTCAAGGACATCACTAAGGTGGACTCATTCCTTGTTCTTACTTTCTCTATTTTTCATTTTCTATGTTATGTGCTTATCTATGTTTGTGTCTTCATTACATGATCATTAGTAGTTAGTAACTCTGTCTTAAAGTTATGAATGTCCTATGAATCCATCACCTCTCTTAAAATAAAAACTGTTTTAATTCAAAAGAACAAGAAGTACATGAGTTTTGAATTTATCCTTGAACTTAGTTTAATTATATTGATGTGGTGATAATGCTTCTTGTTTTCTGAATGTATGCTTGAACATTGCATATATCTTTTGAAGTTGTTGTTTAAGAATGTTAAATATGTTGGCTCTTGAAAGAATGATGACTAGGAGACATGTTATTTGATAATCTGAAAAATCATAAAAATGATTCTTGAAGCAAGAAAAAGCAGCAAAGAGCAAAGCTTACAGAAAAAAAAAATAGGCGAAAAAAAAAATAGAAAGAAAAAGCAAGCAGAAAAAGCCAAAAGCTCTTAAAACCAAGAGGCAAGAGCAAAAAGCCAATAACCCTTAAAACCAAAAGGCAAGGGCAAATAAAAAGGATCCCAAGGCTTTGAGCATCAGTGGATAGGAGGGCCTAAAGGAATAAAATCCTGGTCTAAGCGGCTAAACCAAGCTGTCCCTAACCATGTGCTTGTGGCGTGTAGGTGTCAAGTGAAAACTTGAGACTGAGCGGTTAAAGTCAAGGTCCAAAGCAAAAAAAAAGAGAGTGTGCTTAAGAACCCTGGACACCTCTAATTGGGGACTTTAGCAAAGCTGAGTCACAATCTGAAAAGGTTCACCCAATTATGTGTCTGTGGCATTTATGTATCCGGTGGTAATACTGGAAAACAAAATGCTTAGGGCCACGGCCAAGACTCATAAAGAAGCTGTGTTCAAGAATCATCATGCTGAACTAAGAGAGTCAATAACACTATTCGAAATTTGAAGTTCCTATAGATGCCAATCATTCTGAACCGCAATGGATAAAGTGAGATGCCAAAACTATTCAAGAGGCAAAAAGCTATAAGTCCCGCTCATATGATTGAAGCTCTGTTTCATTGATAATTTGGAATTTATAGTATATTCTATTCTTTTTATCCTATTTTGATTTTCAGTTGCTTGGGGACAAGCAACAATTTAAGTTTAGTGTTGTGATGAGCGGATAATTTATACGCTTTTTGACATTGTTTTTAGTATGTTTTTAGTAGGATCTAGTTACTTTTAGGAATGTTTTTAATAGATTTTGTGTTAAATTCACATTTCTGGACTTTACTATGAGTTTGTGTGTTTTTCTGTGATTTCAGGTATTTTCTGGCTGAAATTGAGGGACTTGAGCAGAAATCAGATTCAGAGGTTGAAAAAGGACTGCTGATGCTGTTGGATTCTGACCTCCCTGCACTCAAAGTGGATTTTCTGGAGCTACAGACCTTGAAATGGCGCGCTTCCAATTGCGTTGAAAAGTAGACATCCAGGGCTTTCCAGCAATGTATAATAGTCCATACTTTGGCCAAGAATTGATGACGTAAACTGGCGTTCAACGCCAGCTTTCTACCCAAATCTGGCGTCCAGCGCCAGAAAAGGATCCAAAACCAGAGTTGAACGCCCAAACTGGCACAAAAACTGGCGTTCAACTCCACAATTGGCCTCTGCACGTGCAACACTTAAGCTCAGCCCAAACACACACCAAGTGGGCCCCGGAAGTGGATTTATACATCAAATACTTACTCATGTAAACCCTAGTAGCTAGTTTATTATAAATAGGACCTCTTACTATTGTATTAGGCATTTTTGGATTGTATTATGATCCTTTGATCACGTTTTAGGGGGCTGGCCATCTCGGCCATGCCTGGACCTTCACTTATGTATTTTCAACGGTAGAGTTTCTACACTCCATAGATTAAGGTGTGGAGCTCTGCTGTTCCTCAAAGATTAATGCAAAGTACTACTGTTTTCTATTCAATTCTTCTTATTTCTCTTCTAAGATATCCATTCGCACCCAAGAACGTGATGAAGGTGATGATTATGTGTGACGCTCATCATCCTTCTCCCTTATGAACGCGTGTCTGACAAACACTTCTGTTCTACATGAAATAAGCTAGAATGAGTATCTCTTAGATCTCCTAACCAGAATCTTCGTGGCGTAAGCTAGAATGATGGCGGCATTCAAGAGAATCCGGAAAGTCTAAACCTTGTCTGTGGTATTCCGAGTAGGATTCAATGATTGAATGACTGTGACGAGCTTCAAACTCGCGATTGTTGGGCGTTAGTGACAGACGCAAAAGGAGGGTGAATCCTATTCCAGCATGATCGAGAACCGACAGATGAATAGCCGTGCCGTGACAGGGTGCGTGAGCATATTATTCACTGAGAGGAGGGGATGTAGCCACTGACAACGGTGATGCCCTTGCATAAAGCCAGCTATGGAAAGGAGTAAGACTGATTGGATGAAGATAGCAGGAAAGCAGAGGTTCAGAGGAACGAAAGTATCTCCATTCGCTTATCTGAAATTCCTACCAATGATTTACATAAGTACCTCTATCCCTATCTTATTAATTATTATTCGAAAACACCATTATCCATTTATATCTGCCTGACTGAGATTTACAAGGTGACCATAGCTTGCTTCATACCAACAATCTCCGTGGGATTCGACCCTTACTCACGTAAGGTATTACTTGGACGACCCAGTGCACTTGCTGGTTAGTTGTATCGAAGTTGTGACAATTATGAATTAAGATCAGAGCACCAAGCTTTGGAGCCATTACCAGGATTTGTTCGAGCCTGGAGATCACAATTTCGTGCACCAGTGACACATCTTATGTCATTGGTATAAAGATTCATAGAGATAAACATAAACAAATTTTTGGTTTATCTCAGGAAAACCTATATCAATAAAGTTCTTGAGAGGTTTAAAATACAAAGTTGTTCATCAAGTGTTGCACCTATTGTAAAAGGTAACAAGTTCTACTTAGATCAATGTCCTAAAAATAAACTTGAAAAAGGACAAGTGCAAAATATTCCTTATGCTTTAGTCATTGGAAGCTTAATGTATGCTCTGGTTTGTACAAGACCTGACATTTCTTTTGTCGTTGGCATGTTAGGAAGATATCGAAGTAATATAGGTATAATCCATTGGAGAGTTGCAAAGAAGGTCTTGAGATATCTTCAAGGGACCAAGGACTTCATACTCATATATAGAAGAACCAACAATTTGAAAACTCTTGGATACTCATATTCAGACTTGGCAGGATGTGTTTTCTAGGAAGTCAACATCAGGATATATCTTCGTGCTTGCTGATGGAGCAGTATTTTGGAAGAATGTGAAATAATCACTTGTTGCAACTTCTACCATGAAATCCAAATTTATTGCTTGTTTTGACACTATATCACAAAATGTTTGGTTGAAGAATTTTATTTCTGGGCTTAAGATTATGGATGGTATCTCTAAACTATTGAGAATATATTGTGACAATTCAACTACTGTATTTATGGTTAGGAATAATAGAAGTAGTAGTTGAAGTAAGCACATTAACATTAAGTACTTATCCATTAAAGACCGAGTTAGGTCTAATGAGGTGGAGGTAGAGCAAATTAATACTAAGCATATGATAGGTGATCCTTTAACAAAAGACATACCATTAGGATTGTTTAAGGATCATGTTAGTAGTATGAATTTATAGTTCTGTAACGTCACTTATATGACTTTTGTTGTATTATATGACATCTTTGGATGAAATTTTTATTATTATTTGTTTTTCATTTGGTTTGTATATATGCGCATACATAATTGAGAATGACAAAAAAAATTTAGCGAATGACCTAGAATAAACATTGGGCTTAATCATATAGAAATACCACATAAAGAGTTTATTCAATTAAGGTATGTTACATTGTAATACATGGAAGGTAATACTTGATTAATGAGGACCTACCATAACTATGATTCGTGTAATTTGTCTTAATTATTTGAGCATAGTATGTAGTTACAGACTAAATGTAATAAATGTTAGAATTTGATTATATTTGTGGTCCAATTTGTTAATACAAAAATTAGTTTGGATGGTATTATAATTATTGAAAAATTATTATTATTTAATTGTATTGGCAATTGATTAGTTCTCTAATGGAGAAAATACGACTATTTGCAGAAAAAACATAATTTGGGTCCTCAATTCTAATAATCATCATGATATATGACTAGAGGTACGTAAACTATTGGTTTTATGAATATTTGGAACTTTCAAATTTGAATTATGAATATTTGGCAATGGCTAGAGATACGTAAATTATTGGTTTTATGAAATAACTAACAATGCAACACTCAATTGAAAAGTATTTTTCACTACCTTAGGAATTGCAACAAATCAAAGATAGTTTGGTGTTTATTGGGTTTTTCAAGTAATAATTTTTTTTCAGCATAGTGATTTGCTTGGAGATTCTCCCTTCACTTTTGGGACTGCTATTTAGTGTATTTGAGTATACTGCAACGATAAGAACCTTTAAGAGTTCCAACCCAACTGTAGGGGTTACTTTCTGGTCTCATTTAGTGGTAAAGAATTTTCAAATAACTGCCACAACAAATTTCATGCATTGCAGAGCTATCCATCTATTTCATGGTCATGTTTGGAAGAAGGGAAAGCCGGTTTTGGGTTTAGGCGCTCCTTCATGTCATGGTCCTTCACGATGTGAATCTTGAAAGAATTTGGTTCTGCGTGCGACGACAGTATGTGTTGGGGTTACAACGAATATGACAAAGGTCAAATGGGTGGTAATAGAAAATCTGGTTCTATATTTTTTTTTCTTTTTTTCTTTTTTGCTTTTAATTCAGAGAGAACATGAAGAATAAAAAAATACTTTACTCAAATTATAAAAAATAATTTTAGATATTACTCAAAATTATAACTACTCAAATAAGTCCCTATTGTTGAGTTTCAATCTTATTATCTAAGGATAGACAAAATCCATTTTGAGATAATGCAATGTTATATATTCATTTTGGTGAAAATTAGTAATAATGTAATGTTATTTATTCATGCTTTAATTAATTTTTTATATTATATAACGCCACTTTTGTCTTATAATAATTTATTTTGGTATATATACTGTATAATATTTATTGAATTTAATCTTTAAGAATAAAATTTTATTAACTTGTTATATATAATTTTTACAATTATATACATTAATTATATGTTAGATAAATTTAATCTTATCCAAGTTTTATTGGAAGTTGTTTAAAGTTAAATTCAAATCTTAAAAATACAAAAGGTTCACTCAAGTGTGAATTTGTGCACCCCTTAATATATATTATCCCTTTTATCAAGAATGTTCAAATATTAATCTAAACAAATTGTTCATCTAATTTAATCTAAATTAAAAATTAATCATAACTGCATTAATTTGGATTATTGGATTAGATTCTATTTTAACAAATTACATAAATTAGATCAGATTTTATATTCACTTTTTAAAATCGAATCATTTCAATCCAAATCACAAATATAATATAATTTATTACATATTGTTATCTTATTCATTATGTTAAAATTTTACGTATTGATGAGATAATGGTTTTATAAGTAACCTAAGAGAAAGTCAAAATCTTGCAAGGATTTGATTTTTTTTTTTTTTTTAAAAAAAAAATTTTGATATTTTCTCTTGACAAGAAAATGAACTAAAATGATTTTCCGGCAGTAACCAATTGTTATTATCATAACTTAAAAAAAAAAAAGAAAAATTAAACCAACATAGTTTGGCAAAGTGATCAACTTATTTATAGGAGTGGATCTTTTTTAATAGAAAAAAAATTAGATAGTGTTCAGTGTAGAATCTTACCCTTTATTATTTTTTCTCTCTTATTTAATTTTGATCCCATTTATAAAATTAAATGTGAGAGATTACACTGTATCCTCTCAAGTGTTAAAAAAAATAGAGAGGATCTATTTTCTTTATTCATTGGCCAACAGTAGACCTTTAAATATAATTTAAATCTGCAACCGAATAGTCTTTAACCTATTGAACTAGAAAATATTGTAAACAACCAAAAAGATTTTTTAAAAAAAAATACAATAATTCATTAAATTTTGAACAACAATTGAGGAAATAAAACAGTCTAAAAAGGTGGAATAAACAGTTTACCTATTCTAAAACTGTCAAAAAATAATTTTCAAAAAGGGAACCTCCATAAAACGACTAACATAGGTTTCTGTAACACTATTATGTATTAACCAATCTAAGATAAGTAGATAACCCAATCAAATGCACCATACATGTAAGAATACCACCTAATAGACTCTGGAAAATGTCAATTAAATCCAAATGTTCATTTCAATATATATACTCAATAATTTTTTTAAAATAATATAATTCACTAATATATATATATATATATTGTTTTCTTCATTGTTAAAAAATAATGTCTTAAACCGTTAACGTACCTTCTTCTTTTTTTACCAAAGATATGAGACTCGAAGAACTCGCAACTTCTTAATTGAGTATGGTGAGACTATGCCATTTGAGCTATTACTCATTGGCGCCTTAACGTACCTTCTAAAAAAAAATTAATGCAATCACATGTATCATTTTATTCGAGGTAATGTATTCAAATAATAAAAATGAGCTTACTTTCAATTAATTGTGTGCAAGTTAATACTATCATAACAAACTTAAATTTGTAGAATTAAGCTAACTATTTCAAAATTATTGAATGGTCTTGAATCTTGATAGTAAGCTGTAAGTTGTAACGTCAAATAAATAAAAGAATAAAAAAAAGGGAAAGTAAAGTTAGGAGTGGGAACAAGTTGGGGTTGGAGGGACCAAAGCTTCCACTTAGACACCATTTTTTTTTCTTAACTTTGTGACCAAACATATTCCATAGCATATATAGAATCAAATGGAGGGTACCCTCCACAATATATATAACCCAAAAACCTATAAAATTTTCTTCCCATTTTCCCATGATTGTCCTCACATGGATCCCAAGTTCCCGACCTACAACAATGCTTATTTAATTTATTAATTAATTGTTGGTTTTGAAATTAAAAAGGCAACTAATCGCTACTATAAATTATGCCAAGTTGCATTGTGCTCTATTCCTCATATGTTCCCACTTGGATAAATTTATGTTTAGTAGTAGCCCCACATAATTTTTTGCTAATTAAATCTAGATGGAGATGGAGAAGGGAATCAACATATATTGATTCTCTAAAAGGCAATTTCATAAGGTTACTTTGGAAAGAGGTTTTTTTTTTTTTTTTTCTTTTCATCCAATCAATGTATATGTTTGTTTTCGATCTTAATTCAATCCATTATTTTTTCCTCCTTATATATAGTACCTTGAGAGAATTAAACCATCCAATTCATAAAGAAAAAGCTAACACACATGTGAGATGTGACTTAAGGGGTAAATATGTATGTAAAGGTTATCGATTAAAAAAGTTTATAAAAAAATTAAGTTTGTAATATATTTATTATGTATTTAATTATTAAAATAAAAATTTTAAAAAGTTTCTATTAATCATAATCTTACCATATGTTTTAGTTAAATTAAAGATATTCTTTTTTCTGAAGAAATTTATTTTATGAATAAATTTATTATTTTATTATAATCAATTACACATCGATTAGTCCATAAATTTTTAATTTCACTAGTAGTTCAATATAATAAAAATTTTAATTTAAATCTTATTATATTTTCTAAATTAATTCATCAATTAAAAATTATTACTATGCATGTTCATCCCCAAAAATCTTTGACATCGTTCAATCCTAGGAGTTGAGTCAATCTTCAATGACGGAATAATAAATAATATATGTTTAAGAGAAAACTGAATATCAACTGAGAGATAATATTAGTTTATTCCAAATGAAACGTTTGTAACTGCAGGCCAAGGGTAGATATGTAAAAACCCAACCAAAACCATGTTAATTGGTTTCCACGTGGTTTCTGCATACAAAATTACAAAAAATCGACCAATCATAGTACTGTCTCTTTTTCCTCTTGGCAACCAAGCGCAAGTTTAATAATTATATCTATAGTATATATTTATTAATATTATTAATAATTAAATAAACCTAAGCTTTTAAAATTAAAGGCTTCCTTGTCTTTAGTCTTTGGTGACGTTTATAATAAAGTTGAAAAAGAAAGCATTCCTGATTTGAGGGGCTGGTGATGGTGGTGGGAGAATCAGCAAACATGTCCCTTTGAAAAACTATAGAGAGCAAAGCAACAACAACAATAATAATAATAATAATAATAATAATTATTATTTTAATAATAACAATAATTATCCTATCCCCATTCATCATTGTGAGAGCTCACGTATATTTCACATCATTAATCCCTATTTTTTGTTTCTTTAATTTTTTTTTTTTCCAGTTTGTCTTCTCTTATTTAATTAACTTTAACTAGTGAGTATTAAACTTTAACAAATTATTATATTTCTATATCTTCGACTTAGTTTTCTATCAGCATGAAGCTAGCGTGCCTAATGGCTGGTCTTAATATATATTAGTTGGGTAAAAACAATAACAAGAAGTCAATAACACTGGCAATTACCAGAATAATAAAAAAATAAGTATAGAAAATTAATTTTTAATTAGTCAATATTAACTAATTTTTTAACTCTTATTTTATAAAGGTTTAGAATTTAGCGTTATAATTTAGGATTTAGAATTTAAATTTTAAAATTTAGAGTAAAAATATAATTTAAAAAATTAGCTAATGTTAACTAAACAAAGTCAGCTCCTTAATTAATTGAATTCAATAATAATAATAATAATAATAATAATAATAATAATAATAATAATAATAATAATAATAATAATAATAATGAAATTAAATGTTAGTGCATAAAGAGATGCAAGAAATGCACCAAAAGAAAAGTGATGAGTTTAGGATTTTATTCTAAACTTGCGAGTACCGACTAATGTCAAACTTATCTAAACTTTTTATTTATCCACCAACAAAGAATCATAGTTTTCTTTTACATAACTATTTATAATTTATTCTTTTTTCATGCATGCATAGAATATTATGCTGTGTGTTAAATGATTCCTGATGCATGTGTGATCGATCTGATATATTCTTTTAAGTTAAAAAGCGAAGCGACAATTTCAGCATTATTTTTGCTGTAAGCGTTTTAATATAAAGAAATGAAAGTGACTCTTAATACAAGGCAAAAGACATGTATACATACATCACCGGTAAATAAAAATAGAAAAATATATTAAAAAAAAACTAACTTTTAGTTAGTTAATATAAATCAATTTTAGAATTTAAATTTATAATTTAAAATTAATAATTTATAATCTAAAATTTTAAAATAAATAAAATAATTTTTTAAAAATTAATTGAAAAAAAATTAATTTTCTAACATTACTGGTAAAATTGATGGTTCCATCTTCTAATTGGGCATTGCCTCAAAGCATAGCATATAATTCATATCATTATATAATCAATCACTATAAGAAGGACAAGTGTCAAATAATAAAGTTTGTTATACTTTTGGCCTAATAATGCAGATGTACAACCAAATGCACACATAGCTAAAGTTTGATTGGTTTTATTGTGGCTTTTTTGCCCCTGTATGTGATATATTATTATTAATTTATTATATATAATATATTTTTTTCTGATGAAAAAGCTTTTCTAATTTGATACCTATCTTGGAGAAGAACTGAAAGTGCTTATCCACACTACTACCAGTGTAGCATATCAAACCCTAATAATACCTAATCCAAAATTATAAATAAAATGGAAGAACAAATAATGATTGGAAACATTGCGAACAAATGAGTAAAAAGGTATTGCTTTAATTTTCTTTACTCCTTACTTTAGGAAACAAAAAAAAAAGCATTGATCCTTGAAAAAATTTCTCCTGGTCAGAATTATTATTTCTACGACGTTAAAATAGATTTGGAGACTATGTTCGTAACGGATAATAATAGAGATGTATATATGTGAGTGTTTTTAAATGTTAAAATATATATATATATATAAGATTAATCCAAGATTGTCAATACTTTGAATCCTTTAATCCTAGATTATTCAAGTTGGAGAACAGAAAATTCTTTTAAAAGACTCACACATCATTCGTATATAGAATGTCCGACAAATAGACCAAGTTAGTTGGGCTCTTGTGATAATAACAAAGGGAAAGATGAATGTAACTTCTTTATAATTTAAAATTTTGAAGTTTATATATCAAAAAGGTTTGTGAATATCTTAATCTTATGTTATATATATATATATATATATATATATATATATATATATTGTTGGAGCAGACTATACCCTTTATATTTATCAAGGATTTACATGCAGGTTAATTACTTTAAACTTTGAAAAAGATCATTGTAAGTCATTGTTTTAAGAGTTCTTTACTACAGGAAAAAAAATGGAGTATTATCGGATTTATTGGTATAAAAATGAAATTAATTTGCCCATAATAAATTTATCGTCAGATTTTGTTTAGTTCTAATTTGATAGTATAAATTTTGAATATATTACCAATTGTTGAAATTGCATCTCTGAATTTGATACGAATTTATCAAAACTGAATTTAAATTGAGAAAATTCAATCTCATTATGTGCTCCGCTTTGAAAATTTATGGGCAGACGTAGAAAGCATGGAGGAGATGGAATTTAAACTTAGCTTGGCCTACAAAATTCTGTGAAAATAATTTCTCAATAAAAAATCGAGCTCTTCCCAAGAAAACTAATTTTACCCACATTCCATTAGGTTGGTTATAATATATGAGTAGATCCAACCATCTTTCGGTAAAATAGAGTTTACTGCCCCTTCGTGGGACGCTTACATCCATGTAATTAGAACCCAAATTAGTGAATACAACTTGAGATGGTATTTGATGGATGTGGTGCATTGTAAACCAGTGTGGCAAAAGACAATCGCATTGGAACATTAGACGAAAAGAATAAGTTAGAGGAAGAACAATCATTAAATTATCAAAAGAATAATATAATAGAATGAGTATATAAAAAATAATATAAAAAATTATAAATTGTACCTTAAAAAGATCAACTTCGATGAAAAATGAAGAATACATTCTTATTCTATGAAGTAGTCAGAAAAGAATAATAAATTAAAAAAATGTGTTGACTCTCAGATCTAAACTCACGAACCACAAAAAAACACTATATATAGCCTTTTTTGAACAAAAATAATTATATAAATTAGTTAATATTAAGTTAATTTTTTATTATTTACGTTATACATCATATATTTGCCATGATTAAATAAACCATTATCATATCATATACATTTTTATCATGATTAGAATCATAGATTTTTGTTTTAATTTTTTAAGGTAGATATCAATATCAAATTACCAAAAATTACAATTAATTTAAAATTATATTACAATGATAGAAAATTAAAATTATTGACAATTAACATAACTATGTATTAAATGCTGATTTGATGTATAGTTATAAAAAATTATTGACAATTAACATAATTATGTATTAAATGCTAATTTGATGTATAATAACTGACAATTAAAATAATCACTACTAGAAAATTAGTTATTACAGACGGATATTTTCAACGGATTTTATCCCACGAAAATACAGACGAAATTTCAGAGGAATTTTTTGTCGGAAAACAAAAAAAAATGAATTAGCATAAATTACAGATGGAAAAGAGAATCCGTCGATAATTCCGTCGAAAAAATTAATTTCTTTTCATGAAAAATAATTACAGACGGAAAATTCGTCTGTAATTTAAAATTTTCCGTCAGAAATGTTATATTCTGCATTTTATGATCGATTGTGCCCAAGCTCTATTCATTCACAGCACCAAATCAAACGAGCTCAACCTAGCATTCCCTCTCCGTCGACGAGCTTCTTCTTCTCCTTTCCTCACCCACAGCGCCACCGCCGGCTACCCTAACCACCGCAGCTACCTTCTCCTTCTTCTCCTCTTTTTTAAACACTGAACCAGTAGAACACAGCTCCTGTCTCTCTCGTTCTTTCTTGTTCGCAGAACAAAGCAAGCTCAAGCTCCACCACCGCCGTGCCTCTCTCGTTCTGGCTCGCATATCTTCTCAGTGCTACAGCCATCATCTCCTCCAGTCAATGCCGCGGCTACCTTTGCGCAAGCCCTAGCTCCGTAGTGACCAAAATCGGTTCCACCATCAGCCGCAATTCCACCTCTCTCTTTCCCCCTGTTCAAACTGTAGAGGGTTCAATTAATTTTGTTTAGTTAGTTTGATTATCTCTGCTTCCAGGTTTTGGTTTCAAAATTCTTTTAATTTCTGTTGAGTTCAATTAATTTCATTTAGTTAGTTTGATTTTAGTAATTAGTTTAGTTAGATTTGTTTTCTGATTAGTGGATTTTTAGGTTGTTAAAATAGGATTAGATTAGGTTTTGATTCTGAATAGCTGAGAAATGTTTAGATTGTTAATCTGGATTGCTGAACAAACAGAATTCAGAGAAACACTCGTGAGTTTTTCTTTTTCTTCTTCCCTCCCCTCTATGAATTTCGCTGTGCACACCAAGTGTTCGATGGTTTGCTTATTTGTTGGTTTGACCTAACATGCACATCAAGTGTTTGTTAATTAGTCTCAGTGGATAATTAGGTAGATATATGTGCTCAATGTTGTGTTTGTGCAGACGAGGTGTTTGATCTAATGACTGAACTGCTTTTGAAATAGGTGTTGTTTCTTTCTTTGGAGTCATAATGGCTTATTGTTTTCTTTTTTTGAAAATTGATTAGGCCTCAATCTGGCTTTGATTTTGCTTCTTTTGTGGTGTTTAGGCATTAGTGACTAGCTTCTGCTCGTAGTAATTATACTAGTATCTTCAATTGAGTCTCTATTTTTGAATTCAGATTTAGTCTCTGTTTTCTTCACTGCTGTGCTTTTCTTTTATGTGTACATAAGTAGTAATATGTATCTTTATTCTTACTATTTCACTCTTAATTATTTTTATGTTGCAAGTTCTGTCAAGGGGAGGGGAGGCTGTACAGATGACCACTGACCATGAACCTAATACTGAGCGAGGCAACATTGAGAACAGAGGTAGCTTTGTCTCAAACATGCCAGGTTCTTCAACTAACCCTGAATTCTATGCTTTGTTGCTACTAATATTCAGTGCTGTTTTTTGTGTTTTCATTCATGTTTCCTTTTACTATAGGAACTTGAGTTTCGTTTGTTGTGATATTAGCTTACTCAATTCCTTTTACTATAGGGCAGTGTCTCTTCTCTGACACTGATATTCTCTTTCCTAGAAAAAAGAAACTTCTTTTGGAACAGAATGGACTACATGTTACAAAATCTCAGTTTACGAGGTATGCTATAAGAACCGTTTACTCAATTAAAACCTCCTTGTCTTTTTATTGTTCCTTTGCTGCTTTTTATAACTCGAGTTTTTGTGCAGGGGTGTGAGAAAGAGGTTGCTGAGGCTGGGAAGCAATCCAATGAGTTCTTGCAGGAGTGTCTCCTGCGATTATCGTGGGCTCCTGTTCACTCAAACGATCAAAAGATGTACAACGTGGGATAGCAATGCTTGAAGGTGGCTCCAAATTTCCTTACCTTTTGAGTTAAGTTTTCTTCTCTCTAACATTCTTCTCTCCAAATTTTGTTACTTTATTCTAATTATTTGAATGTGTTCTTGTTTGATAGTTGACTGAACAAAAATTGATAAAAAGGGAAGGTATAAGCTTTTCTTGTTGTTTAGGAAGCTTGCAAACAAGATTGCAGCTTCTGGTTACTATGTGGTTATTCCGGACTTTTTTTATGGTGAACCCTATGATTCTCATAATACTAATAGGCCTTTAGGAGAGTGGCTAAAAGATCATGGAACAGTTAGTTCTCTTTAATGATTCAACATTATTTCTTTGTTCATAACTTTCTATTGGTGAACCCTATGATCTCTTGATTGTTTAGTTTAGTAGTTCTTCAATATGGATAAAACTTCAGAAGTGTGATGCTACAATCTCGTTAGAATTTGACAGGTGGTAGGCTTGTTTCGGTTGAATGAGTGGAGTCGCCATTATATGCTCTCGAGGTACTCATTTTGATTGTGCACAACTCCTTCTTTGTAAAGGGTAAATGGAATTGACTTCGAGCAGATTAAGGTAGATATTTCCAAAGGTCAACACCTCACTCCTGACTTTACGGGTACTTATTTATCTATCTATCTATCTCTATTTGTTGGTGTCTATTATCTCTGCTCTGCTGATTCAACAAATTTCTATCTAACATGTCTTATATTTCTTGTACGATTTGGTTGCAATAGTTGGTGCTGTCCGCTCTGCTACTTACATGCGTTGTTTGATGTCTTTGCAGAAGTAAACCCTCTGCAGAAAGTTCCAGCTATTGTTCATGGAAACTTGAAGCTCTCCGAGAGGTAATTCTTGATAAGGAACCATGCTTTTTAACCCTCCTTTCTTATTTTAATGCTTATGGCAGTGCTCCATTGCACCTGTTGGTTATCACTGGGTTGTCAAGGTTATTTATGTACATCATGGCTATCAAAATGAAGGAAACATGTTGGGATATCCTAATTTAAATCTGAAACATGTCATGTATTTTATTTAAGTATCCTCCATTCTGTTCACTTTTTCGTTTTGTTAGTCTAATTTGTGTAATTCACTTTATAAATACATGAATCTGTGTTTCTTTACAATGCTTATGTAAGTGGTGGAATTAATCTTGTTTTCTTTTGGCAGCCATGCAATCCTAGTATATCTTGCTTCTGCTTTTACTGGAATTGCTGACCACTGGTTAGTAGAACTGTCTCATCTGCTTCTTGTGACCTGATGAACTGCTATTGTTCCAATCTTTATAGAGTACTCATTACTTGGGAACTCGTAGATTTCAGAATTGAACCGTTACATTGTCCATTAGTAAAACACGATTTTGGGTTCATTTCCCTCATTTCTGTATGTTCATTGAAAGGACAGATTAGGGTGACAGAGATTAGAATAAATAACTTCATAAATTATAACATCTTCCATTTTGATTCATCAGGTATCTAACTGAGCTGTCTAGAAGAGCCAAAATTAACTCAGTAATGGATTGGCATTATTCTAATTTATGAAATGAAGCAGGTAGATACATTCTAATTTCTATTTTGAACTCCTTTAAGTAATGTGACTAGCCATGAGCAGTTGATTTTTTTCTATAGACTTGTATGCTACTTAGCAATTAATTACTAGAAGAAAATCCAGGAATGTGGTTATTATCCATCATTTGTTGTATGACTTTGCTGTGAATTATGTAATACTTACTACACTAGTACCTGCCCTTGGCCGTCAACTGAATCCAAAAGCAGCTACTGAAGCAGAAAAAGTTTTATTATCTTCTCTGAAAGCACTGGAGGATTTCTAGTTCAATGGAGATAATGGAGGCTTTCTGTGTGATAGCACCCAACCATCGGTGGCTGATCTCAGCATGGTTTGTGAACTTATGCAACTTGAGGTAACTAGATATGACTTTATCATTATTATTGTCATTAATGCTCCATTACCTGATAAATAGCTCTTGTGAGTATGGTAGCTATATTCCTAAGTCTTAATTTGTGAGCTTAAAATTTCTTATTGTAAACGATGCTATCAATTGACTCGTCATCTTGAAATCTTTGGTTGAACCACAATGGTGGTTGGTAATATGTGTGATATCTTTTAGCATGAATCTATAAGATATCTAATTCTCTAATTGAACTCTGAATTATCACAGGTTTTGGATGAGAGGGATCGCAGTCGAATATTATCTCCTTACAAGAAAATTCTTCAGTGGATTGAGAATACAAGAAATGTCAAAGTAATAAATTTGTGGCATATTGTGGGCTTTGTTCTATATGCAAATCAGGAAGAAATAGTCTCTCCTCCCTAGTAGGTCTGTCCTTTTCATGGGTGGCATTATCTTCAAGGTCTAGTGACTCTTTGAAGTTTGGCACTACCATCAGTGTTTTAAGGCATGTGCGTGATAGTCTTTCTTTTCCTTTTTCATTCTTTGGTAAGGTTCCAAGATGTAAAGCTTTAATGCTAAAATTGTTATCTATTTATAATTATTACTGCAAGTTCATCAGTTTCATTGATTATAATTTACTTCGGTAACAAAATTTTGCTTGGCTGCAGTTGGATATTAGAACCAAATTGTGCCTAAGGGATAGTTTGTACCGTTTGGCTAAGAGTGCCGAGCAAAGACATAATGACTCAATTGCAAATGGTTGCACCAGAGATGATCAAGCATGCAAATCAATGGTGCCACATAATGGTAGCAGGTATTGGTTGCTGTCTTCACTTCAATTTTATTGCTCAGAGTTATAAGTACTTAATGTCAGTGCATAGAAAGTACTGTTAAACAAACTTTTCTAATTTATTGCAGAAATATAATGCTATTTAATCTTCTTGATAAGTTGATGAGCGGATAATTTATACGCTTTTTGGCATTGTTTTTAGTATGTTTTTAGTAGGATCTAGTTACTTTTAGGGATGTTTTTATTAGTTTTTATGTTAAATTCACATTTCTGGACTTTACTATGAGTTTGTGTGTTTTTCTGTGATTTCAGGTATTTTCTGGCTGAAATTGAGGGACTTGAGCAAAAATCATATTCAGAGGTTGAAGAAGAACTGCTGATTCTGTTGGATTCTGACCTCCCTACACTCAAAGTAGATTTTCTTGAGCTACAGAACTCAACATGGCGCACTTCTAATTGCGTTGGAAAGTAGACATCCAGGGCTTTCCAGCAATATATAATAGTCCATACTTTGGTCGCGTTTAGATGATGCAAAAGAGCGTTGAACGCCAATTCTACGCTGTTGTCTGGAGTTAAACGCCAGAAACACGTCACAAACCAGAGTTGAACGCCAAAAACACGTTACAACTTGGCGTTCAACTCCAGAAAGAGCCTCTGCACGTGTAACATTCAAGCTCAGCCCAAGCACACACCAAGTGGGCCCCGAAAGTGGATTTATTCATCAATTACTTACTTCTGTAAACCCTAGTAACTAGTTTAGTATAAATAGGACTTTTTACTATTGTATTAGACATCTTATGATATTTAGTTCATCTTAGGATCATAGTGATCTCGTTTGGGGGCTGGCCATTCAGCCATGCCTGAACCTTTCACTTATGTATCTTCAAACGGTAGAGTTTCTACACTCCATAGATTAAGGTGTGGAGCTCTGCTGTTCCTCATGAATTAATGCAAAGTACTACTGTTTTTCTATTCAATTCAACTTATTCCGCTTCTAAGATATTCATTCGCACTTCAACATGAATGTGATGAACGTGACAATCATCATCATTCCCCCATGAACGCGTGCCTGACAACCACTTCCGTTCCACCTTAGATTGGATGATTATCTCTTGGATCTCTTAATCAGAATCTTCGTGGTATAAGCTAGTGGTGCACGAAATTGTGATCTCAGACAACGGCGCCAAAAACTCTGTACGCACGTCTTAATAAATCGTTTTTCATTCAAAACTTCGATACAACTGACCAGCAAGTGCACTGGGTCGTCCAAGTAATAAAACCTTACGTGAGTAAGGGTCGATCCCAAGGAGATTGTTGGTATGAAGCAAGCTATGGTCATCTTGTAAATCTCAGTCAGGCGGATATCAGATGGTTATGGAGTTTTCGAAAATTAATATTAAATAACAGAAAATAAAGATAGAAATAATTATGTAATTCATTGGTGAGAATTTCAGATAAGCGTATAGAGATGCTTTCGTTCTTCTGAACTTCTGTTTTCCTGCTGTCTTCATCCAATCAGTCCTACTCCTTTCCATGGCTGGCTTTATGTAAGGACATCACCATTGTCAATGGCTACTTTTCATCCTCTCTGTGAAAATGGTCCGATGCGCTGTCACTGCATGGCTAATCATCTGGAGGCATCACCGCGGTCAATGGATGCATCCTATCCTCTTGTGAAAATGGTCCAAATGCTCTGTCACAGCACGGCTAATCATCTGAGGTTCTCGATCATACTGGAATAGGATTCACCCTCCTTTTGCGTCTGTCACTACGCCCAGCACTCGCGAGTTTGAAGTTCGTCACAATCATTCAATCCCAGAATCCTACTCGGAATACCACAGACAAGGTTTAGACTTTCCGGATTCTCATGAATGCCGCCATCAATCTAGCTTACACCACGAAGATTCTGATTAAGAGATCCAAGAGATAATCATCCAATCTAAGGTGGAACGGAAGTGGTTGTCAGGCACGCGTTCGTGGGAGAATGATGATGACTGTCACGTTCATCACATTCATGCTGAAGTGCGAATGAATATCTTAGAAGCGGAATAAGTTGAATTGAATAGAAAAACAGTAGTACTTTGCATTAATTCATGAGGAACAGCAGAGCTCCACACCTTAATCTATGGAGTGTAGAAACTCTACCGTTAAAAATACATAAGTGAAAGGTTCAGGCATGGCCGAATAGCCAGCCCCCATGATCTAAGAACTAAACGTCCGAGGATGATCAAAAGATGTCTAGTACAATAGTAAAAAGTCATATTTATACTGAACTAGCTACTAGGGTTTACAGAAGTAAGTAATTGATTCATAAATCCACTTCCGGGGCCCACTTGGTGTGTGCTTGGGCTGAGCTTGAATGTTACACGTGCAGAGGCTCTTTTTGGAGTTGAACCCCAGGTTGTAACGTGTTTCTGGCGTTCAACTCTGGTTCGTGACGTGTTTCTGGCGTTTAACTCCAGACAGCAGCGTAGAACTGGCGTTCAACGCCCTTTTACGTCGTCTAAACTCGGCCAAAGCCCTGGATGTCTACTTTCCAACACAATTGGAAAGGCGCCATTTGGAGTTCTGTAGCTCCAGAAAATCCACTTTGAGTGCAGGGAGGTCAGAATCCAACAGCATCAGCAGTCCTTCTTCAACCTCTGAATCTGATTTTTGCTCAAGTCCCTCAATTTCAGCCAAAAAATACCTGAAATCACAGAAAAACACACAAACTCATAGTAAAGTCCAGAAATGTGAATTTAACATAAAAACTAATAAAAACATCCCTAAAAGTAACTAGATTCTACTAAAAACATACTAAAAACAATGCCAAAAAGCGTATAAATTATCCGCTCATCACAACACCAAACTTAAATTGTTGCTTGTCCCCAAGCAACTGAAAATCAAATAGGATAAAAAGAATAGAATATACTATAAATTCCAAACTATCAATGAAATATAGCTCCAATCAGATGAGCGGGACTTGTAGATTTTTGCCTCTTGAATAGTTTTGGCATCTCACTTTATCCATTGAGGTTCAGAATGATTGGCATCTATAGGAACTCAGAGTTCAGATAGTGTTATTGATTCTCCTAGTTCAGTATGTTGATTCTTGAACACAGCTACTTTATGAGTCTTGGCCGTGGCTCTAAGCACTTTGTTTTCCAGTATTACCACCGGATACATAAATGCCACAGACACATAATTGGGTGAACCTTTTCAGATTGTGACTCAGCTTTGCTAAAGTCCCCAATTAGAGGTGTCCAGGGTTCTTAAGCACACTCTTCTTTTGCTTTGGACCTTGACTTTAACTGCTCAGTCTCAAGTTTTCACTTGAAACCTTCACGCCACAAGCACATGGTTAGGGACAACTTGGTTTAGCCGCTTAGGCCAGGATTTTATTCCTTTAGGCCCTCCTATCCACTGATGCTCAAAGCCTTGAGATCCTTTTTATTACCCTTGCCTTTTGGTTTTAAGGGTTATTGGCTTTTTGCTCTTGCCTCTTGGTTTTAAGAGCTTTTGGCTTTTTCTGCTTGCTTTTTCTTTTTCTCATTTTTTTTTCGCCATTTTTTTTTCTGCAAGCTTTGTATTCACTGCTTTTTCTTGCTTCAAGAATCATTTTTATGATTTTTCAGATTATCAAATAACATGCCTCCTTGTCATCATTCTTTCAAGAGCCAACATATTTAACATTCATAAACAACAACTTCAAAAGACATATGCACTGTTCAAGCATTCATTCAGAAAATAAAAAGTATTGTCACCACATCAATATAATTAAACTAAGTTCAAGGATAAATTCGAAACTCATGCACTTCTTGTTCTTTTGAATTAAAACATTTTTCATTTAAGAGAGGTGATGGATTCATAGGACATTCATAACTTTAAGACAAAGTTACTAAATACTAATGATCATGTAATAAGACACAAACTTAGATAAGCACTTAACATAGAAAACGAAAAACAGAGAATGAAAGAACAAGGAATGAGTCCACCTTAGTGATGGTGGCGTTTCCTTCTTGAGGAACCAATGATGTCCTTGAGCTCTTCTATGTCTCTTCCTTGTCTTTGTTGCTCCTCCCTCATTGCTTTTTGATCTTCTCTAATTTCATGAAGGATGATGGAATGCTCTTGATGTTCCACCCTTAATTGTCCCATGTTGGAACTTAATTCTCCTAGGGAGGTGTTGATTTGCTCCCAAAAATTATGTGGAGAAAAGTGCATCCCTTGAGGTATCTCAGGGATTTCTTGATGGTGAGCTTCCTCATGCATTTCTTGAGCTCCATGAGTGGGCTCTCTTGTTTGCTCCATCCTTTTCTTAGTGATGGGCTTCTCTTCCTCAATGGGAATGTCTCCTTCTATGAAAGCTTCAGCTGAGTAACATAGATGGCAAATAAGATGAGGAAAAGCTAGCCTTGCCAAGGGGGAGGACTTTTCGGCTATTTTGTAGAGTTCAAGGGAGATGACTTCATGAACTTCTACTTCCTCTCCAATCATGATGCTATGAATCATGATGGCCCGATCTACAGTAACTTCAGATCGGTTGCTAGTGGGGATGATGGAGCGTTGGATGAACTCTAACCATCCTCTAGCCACAGGCTTGAGGTCCAGTCTTCTTAGTTGAACCGGCTTGCCTTTGGAGTCAATCTTCCATTGAGCTCCTTCCACACATATGTCCATGAGTACTTGGTCCAACCTTTGATTAAAGTTGACCCTTCTAGTGTAGGGGCGTGCATCTCCTTGCATCATGGGCAAGTTAAACGCCAACCTCACGTTTTCCGGACTAAAATCTAAGTATTTCCCCCGAACCATGGTGAGATAATTCTTTGGGTTCGAGTTCTTACTTTGATCATGGTTCCTAGTGATCCATGCATTGGAATAGAACTCTTGAACCATTAGGATGCCGACTTGTTGGATGGGGTTTGTTAGAACTTCCCAACCTCTTCTTTGGATTTCATATCGGATCTCTGTATACTCATTTCTCTTGAGCTTGAAAGGGACCTCGGGGATCACCTTCTTCTTGGCCACAACACATAGAAGTGGTCTTGATGAGCTTTGGAGATGAATCTTTCCATCTCCCATGACTTAGAGGTGGAAGCTTTTGTCTTCCCTTTCCCTTTTCTAGAGGATTCTCCGGTCTTGGGTGCCATCAATGGTAATGAAAAAACAAAAAGCTTATGCTTTTACCACACCAAACTTAGAATTTTGCTCGCCCTCGAGCAAGAGAAGAAAGAATAGATGAAGAAGAAGAAGAAATATAGGAGAGGGAGAGAGAGATGTGTTCGGCCAGGAAGAGAAGAGAGGGTTGTGTTGTGTGAAAATGAGGAAGAATGGAGGGCTTTATATAGGGAGGGGAGGGGGGGTTAATATTGGCCATATAGGGTGGGTTTGGGTGGGAAATTGATTTTGAATTTTGAAGTTATGTGGAGTTTATGACGCAGGTTTATGGGGAAGAGTGGATGATGTGAGTGGTGAAGTGGTGATAGGGAAGAGAGATTGAGGTGATTGGTGAAGGGTTTTGGGGAAGAGTGTTTATTGGGAAGAGAGGATGAACATTGAGAAGAGGGAAGAGAGTGAGTGGTGGTAGGTGGGGATCCCGTGGGGTCCATGGTGCACGAATTGTGAATCACACTTTTCACAATGCGTACCACTAACCAGCAAGTGCACTGGGTCGTCCAAGTAATACCTCACGTGAGTAAGGGTCGAATCCCACGGAGATTGTTGGTTTGAAGCAATCTATGGTTATCTTGTAAATCTTAGTCAGGAAGTCAATTATGTTTATCAGTTGAATTGCGAATAACCAAGAGAGCATAAATTAAAGGTTACTTGTTGTGCAGTAATGGAGAATATGTTGGAGTTTTGGAGATGCTTTGTCTTCTGAATCTCTACTTTCCTCTGTCTTCTGATTCACGCACGCACGTCCTCCTATGGCAAGCTGTGTGTTGGTGGATCACCGTTGTCAATGGCTACCTTCCATCCTTCCAGTGAAAACTACGCTCACGCGCTCTGTCACAGCACGGCTAATCACCGGTTGGTTCTCGATCCGGTTGGAATAGGATTTACTATCCTTTTGCGTCTGTCACTAACGCCCAGCCTTCAGGAGTTTGAAACTCGTCACAGTCATTCAATCCTTGAATCCTACTCGGAATACCACAGACAAGGTTTAGACTTTCCGGATTCTCATGAATGCCGCCATCAGTTCTAGCTTATACCACGGAGATTCTGATTAAGGAATCTAAGAGATACTCATTCAATCGTATATAGAACGGAGGTGGTTGTCAGGCACACGTTCATGATTTGAGGAAGGTGATGAGTGTCACAGATCATCACCTCCATCACAGTTAAGCGCGAATGAACATCTTAGATAGGAACAAGCGTGTTTGAATGGAAAACAGAAATACTTGCATTAATTCATCAAGACACAGCAGAGCTCCTCACCCCCAACAATGGGGTTTAGAGACTCATGCCGTCAGAGAATACAAAGTTTAGATCTGAAATGTCATGATATCCAAAATAAGTCTCTAAAAGTTGTTTAAATACTAAACTAGTAGCCTAGGGTTACAAAATATGAGTGGACTATGATGGATGATGCAGAGATCCACTTCTAGGGCCCACTTGGTGTGCTGGGGCCCACTTGGTGTGTGCTGGGGCTGAGACTTAAGAAATTCATGTGCAGAGGCCATTTGTGGAGTTGAACGCCAGTTTTTGTGCCAGTTTGGGCGTTCAACTCCAGTTTTTGATCATTTTCTGGCGCTGGACGCCAGAATTGGGCAGAGGACTGGCGTTGAACGCCAGTTTATGTCGTCTATTCTTGTGCAAAGTATGGACTATTATATATTGCTGGAAAGCCCTGGATGTCTACTTTCCAACGCAATTGGAATCACGCCATTTCGAGTTCTGTAGCTCCAGAAAATGCACTTTGAGTGTAGGGAGGTCAGAATCCAACAGCATCAGCAGTCCTTTTTCAGCCTGAATCAGATTTTTGCTCAGCTCCTTCAATTTCAGCCAGAAAAATACCTGAAATTACAGAAAAACACACAACTCATAGTGAAGTCCAGAAATATGAATTTTTCCTAAAAACTACTGGAAATAAACTAGAAACTAACTAAAACATACTCAAAACTATATGAAATTAACCCCAAAAAGCGTATAAAATATCCGCTCATCACAACACCAAACTTAAACTGTTGCTTGTCCTCAAGCAACTAGACAAATAAAATAGAAGACTAGTAGGTTGAGAAGCAATAATATCTCAGAGTTTTTGATTGAAGCTTAGATCCCAATTAGATGAGCGGGACTAGTAGCTTTTCGCTTCTGAACAGTTTTGGCATCTCACTTTATCCATTGAAGCTCAGAGTGATTGGCATCTTATAGGAACTCAGAATTCAGATAGTGTTATTGATTCTCTTAGTTCAGTGTGATGATTCTTGAACACAGCTTCTTTATGAGTCTTGGTCGTGGCCCTAAGCACTTTGTTTTCCAGTATTACTACCGGATACATAAATGCCACAGACACATAAATGGGTGAACCTTTTCAGATTGTGACTCAGCTTTGCTAAAGTCCCCAATTAGAGGTGTCCAGAGTTCTTAAGCACACTCTTCTTTTTTGCTTTGGACCTTGACTTTAACCGCTCAGTCTCAAGTTTTCACTTGACACCTGCACGCCACAAGCACATGGTTAGGGACAGCTTGGTTTAGCCGCTTAGACCAGGATTTTAGTCCTTTAGGTCCTCCTATCCACTGATGCTCAAAGCCTTGGGATCCTTTTTATTTGCCCTTGCCTTTTGGTTTTAAGAGCTTTTGGCTTTTTCTGCTTGCTTCTTCTCTTTTTTTTTTTTTTTCTGCAAGCTTTGTTCTTTGCTGCTTTTTCTTGCTTCAAGAATCATTTTTATGATTTTTCAGATTATCAATAACATGTCTCATGTTCATCAGTCTTTCAAGAGCCAACATATTTAACAGTCTTAAACAACAAATTCAAAAGATATATGCACTGTTCAAGCATTCATTCAGAAGACAGAAAGCATTGCCACCACATTTAACCAATTAGAATTTCTTTTATTAAACTCTAAATTTTATTGCTTCTTATTCAAAAGATCTACTATTTTATTCATGTTTAATGATGATGAGAAAAATAAACTATAGCTTAATTGGAGATAAAATCAAATAGATACTAATTACTATTATATGACTTCTAAGGTAAACTTTTTATAAGGACACTGCCACAGAGTTAAGGCAGAAATTGGAAATTAACAACCTTTATTCTGGGGGTATGGGGGTTCCTCTGATCCTTGGGATGCTTGGTATTACAGAAGACTTTTGGCGCTTCAGTTCCCTTAAGTCACGTCCCTGTTCCTCTTGTTCTTTAAACATATGGGTCAGCATTTGACTGTGTTCCTTCTGTTGTTTTATTATTTGCTCCATAGCTTCCTGTATCTTGGTGACAGACGTCTCAAGATATTCCCAATATTCTGCTTGAGGAATCTCTGGGAGGAATTCCTGTGCTCTCTTCTTGATAAGATCCTCCTGTGCTTGTTGTCTCTCCATTGATGCTTTGGTGATTGACTTTTCAATTAGGATATATTCAGTTATTCCCATCTTGACTCCAGTGTCCTTGCAGAGCAGAGAAATCACGCTTGGATAAGCCAACCTGGCCTCTCTTGAATTTTTATTAGCTATCTTGTAGAGTTCAGTGGAAATCAGCTGATGAACCTCCACTTCCTTCCCCGTCATGATGCAATGAATCATCACTGCTCTTTTAACTGTGACTTCAGAACGGTTGCTGGTGGGCAACAGAGAACGCCCAATGAAGTCCAGCCATCCTCTGGCAACTGGTTTGAGATCCTCTCTCTTGAGTTGATTTGGGACGCCCTTTGTGTTGGTGGTCCACCTGGCTCCAGGGATACATATGTCCTCTAGGATCTTATCCAGGCCAATGTCTACTCTCATCATCCTCCTGTTGAAGGAGTCTGGATCATCCTTTAGCTGAGGTAGCTTTAATATCTCTCTGATCTTGTCAGGGGTGGTATGAACAATCTTTCCCCTGACCATGGTCCGAAATTCGTAGCAGGCTGTTCCAGATAGTCTTTGCTTGTCAGTCTGCCACATATTAGCATAGAACTCCTGGACCATGTTCCTTCCTACTTTCGTTTCAAGATTAGCTAGGACTTCCCAGTTCCTGATTCGAATTTGCTCCTGGATCTCCGGATATTCGTCTTCTTTCAGATCGAATCTAACTTCCGGGATCACTGATCTCAGACCCATTACTTTAAGATAATGGTCTGAATGTTCTTTAGATAAGAACTTCCCTTGATTCCAAAGTGGTTTTGGAACGCTCTCTTTCTTGCCTCTTGGATTGGATTGTTTTCCTTTGGGAGCCATGATCTTAGTGATCTCGGAAAAATACACCAAACTTAGAAGTTTGCTTGTCCTCAACCAAAAGAAAAGAAAGGCGAGGGATAGAAGGAGATCGAGGTGCACTTGTTGATGGAGGAGGGGGGAGGCCGAACCCAATTTTAAAGGGGTGGGGGGTGGGTTTTCGAAAAATTGGAAGAGATAAGATAAAAAGATTGAGTTGAAAAAGATAAGATAGAAGATAGAGTTTAATTTTGAAAAGATATGATAGATTTTTGAAAAAGATAACTCTGAATTTTGAAAAAGATAATATGGATATTTGAAAAAGATATGGATTAGTTGAAAAGGTTTTTGAGTGAAAAAGATAGATTTGTTTTCAGAAAAGATTTTGAAAAGAGTTGGATTGAATTTGGAAAGATGGATTTTTAGAAATTAAGGATTTTAGAAATCAGGGTTCTTGATATGTTCATGTAAAAATCATTCATTGAAGCATAAAATTTGAAATTAAAATGGAAATACGTGTGGGATAACTGGATTTGGCTCCTCCCTGTCTTCCTGGCGTTTGAACGCCCAAACACTGCTTGTTTTGGGCGTTCAACGCCCAAATGCTGATCTCCTGGGCGTTCAGCGCCCAGTTGCTGCCATTACTGGCGTTCAACGCCCATTGGGTGCCTGTTTCTGGCGTTGAACGCCCAATTGCCGTCTTTACTGGCGTTCAGCGCCCAGTGGATGCCCATTTTGGGCGCTGAACGCCCAAAATGCCTCTTTACTGGCGTTTTCTTGCCATTGAGCTCCCTATCTCTGTTTTGTGTGCAGATTCCTTCTGTAACCCTGTAAACTTATACAAATGATTCTATACCTTAGTGTCAGTGAACTTTATATAAACAAATAAAAATAAAAATAGGGCAAAAATGCTTAGAGGATTGATGCCCCATGGCTGGGTTGCCTCCCAGCAAGCGCTTCTTTATTGTCTTTAGCTGGACCTCGCTGATCTTTTAATCTAGCTTCAGCCTTGAGCATTCTTGCTCAATGTTGCCTTCAAGATAATGCTTGATTCTCTGCCCATTGACAATGAACTTCTTATCAGAATCAATATCTTGAAGCTCCACATAACCATATGGTGACACGCTTGTAATCACGTATGGTTCCCTCCACCGGGATTTCAGTTTCCCGGGGAATAGCCTAAGTCTAGAGTTAAACAACAGGACCTTCTGTCCTGGTTCAAAGATTCTAGATGACAGCTTTCTGTCATGCCATTTTTTTTATTTTTCTTTATAAAGCTTGGCATTTTCGAAAGCTGTGAATCTGAATTCCTCTAGCTCATTTAGCTGGAGCAATCGTTTTTCTCCTGCTAATTTGGCATCAAAGTTTAGGAACCTGGTTGCCCAATAGGCTTTATGTTCCAGTTCCACGGGCAGGTGACATGCCTTACCATACACAAGTTGGTATGGAGAGGTCCCTATAGGGGTCTTGAATGCTGTTCTGTAAGCCCACAGAGCATCATCCAAGCTCCGTGCCCAATCCTTTCTACGGGTACTTACTGTTCGTTCCAGGATTCTCTTTAATTCTCTATTAGAGACTTCAGCTTGCCCATTGGTTTGTGGATGATATGGAGTGGCTATCTTGTGGCGAATTCCATACCGAACCATGGCAGAGTAAAGCTGTTTATTGCAGAAGTGAGTGCCCCCATCACTGATTAGTACTCTAGGGACACCAAACCTGCTAAAGATATGTTTCTGGAGGAACTTCAGCACTGTTTTAGTATCATTGTTGGGTGTGGCAATAGCCTCAACCCATTTTGATACATAGTCAACTGCCACCAGAATATAAGTGTTTGAGTATGATGGTGGGAAAGGTCCCATGAAGTCAATTCCCCATACATCAAACAACTCTATTTCCAAGATTCCTTGTTGAGGCATGGCGTAACCATGAGGCAGATTACCAGCTCTTTGGCAACTGTCACAATTACGTACAAACTCTCGGGAATCTTTATAGAGTGTGGGCCAATAGAAGCCACATTGGAGGACCTTGGTGGCTGTTCGCTCACCTCCGAAATGGCCTCCATATTGAGATCCATGGCAATGCCATAGGATTCTCTGTGCTTCCTCTCTGGGGACACACCTACGGATAATTCCGTCTGCACATCTCTTAAAGAGATAGGGCTCATCCCACAAGTAGTACTTTGCATCAGTAACTAATTTCTTCTTTTGTATTCTATTGTACTCCTTGGGTATGAACCTTGCAGCTTTATAGTTTGCAATATCGGCAAACCATGGTGCTTCCTGAATGGCAAATAGATGCTCATCAGGGAACGTCTCAAAGATCTCAAGAAAGGGGAGGGATGTCCCTTCCACTGGCTCTATCCGGGACAGATGATCAGCTACTTGGTTCTCTGTCCCTTTTCTGTCTCTTATTTCTATATCAAACTCTTGCAGAAGCAATACCCATCTGATGAGCCTGGGTTTTGAATCCTGCTTTGTGAGTAGATACTTAAGAGCAGCATGGTCAGTGTACACAATCACCTTTGATCCTACTAAGTAGGATCTGAACTTGTCAATGGCGTAAACCACTGCAAGTAATTCCTTTTCTGTGGTTGTGTAATTTTTCTGGGCATCATTTAAAACGCGACTGGCATAATGAATGACATGCAGAAGCTTGTCATGCCTCTGTCCCAATACTGCACCAATGGCATGATCACTGGCATCACACATTAGCTCAAATGGTAATGTCCAGTCTGGTGCAGAAATGACTGGTGCTGTGACCAACTTAGCTTTCAGCGTTTCAAACGCTTGCAGGCACTTTGTGTCAAACACAAATGGTGTGTCAGCAGCTAGCAGATTGCTTAGAGGTTTTGCGATTTTTGAAAAATCCTTTATAAACCTCCTGTAGAATCCTGCATGCCCCAGAAAGCTTCTGATTGCCTTAACATTGGCAGGTGGTGGTAATTTTTCAATTACCTCTATTTTTGCTTGATCCACCTCTATTCCCTTGTTTGAGATTTTATGCCCAAGAACAATTCCTTCAGTCACCATGAAGTGACACTTTTCCCAGTTTAAAACTAGGTTGGTTTCTTGGCATCTTTTCAGAACAAGTTTCAGGTGATCAAGACAGGAGCTGAATGAGTCTCCATATACTAAGAAGTCATCCATGAAAACTTCCAGAAATTTTTCCACCATGTCAGAGAAAATAGAGAGCATGCATCTCTGGAAGGTTGCAGGTGCATTACATAGCCCAAATGGCATCCTTCTATAAGCAAACACTCCAGATGGACATGTGAATGCTGTTTTCTCTTGATCCTGGGGATCCACTGCAATCTGGTTATAGCCTGAATAGCCATCCAAAAAGCAGTAATAATCATGACCTGCTAGTCTCTCTAGCATCTGGTCTATGAATGGTAAAGGAAAATGATCCTTTCTGGTGGCTGTATTGAGCCTTCTGTAGTCAATACACACGCGCCACCCTGTAACTGTTCTTGTAGGAACCAGTTCATTTTTTTCATTATGAATCACTGTCATGCCTCCCTTTTTTGGGACGACTTGAACAGGGCTCACCCAGGGGCTATCAGAAATGGGATAAATAATCCCAGCCTCCAGTAATTTGGTGACCTCTTTCTGCACCACTTCCTTCATGGCTGGATTTAGCCGCCTCTGTGGTTGAACCATTGGTTTGGCATTATCCTCCAATAGGATTTTGTGCATGCATCTAGCTGGGCTTATACCCTTAAGGTCACCTATGGACCACCCAAGAGCTGTCTTGTGTCCTTAGCACATGAATAAGTGCTTCCTCTTCCTGTGAATTTAAAGCAGAGCTTATGATCACTGGAAAAGTGTCACCTTCTCCCAGAAATGCATATTTCAAGGATGGTGGTAGTGGCTTGAGCTCGGGTTTAGGAGGTTTTTCCTCTTTCAGAAGAGAGTTCAGAGGCTCTTTCATGTCCCCTGAATCCTCCAAATCAGGCTGAACATCTTTAAAGATGTCTTCCAACTCTGATTCGAGACTCTCAGCCATGTTGATCTCTTCTACCAAAGAGTCAATAAGATCAACTTTCATGCAGTCTGTTGATGTGTCTGAATGCTGCATGGCTTTGACAGTGTTCAACTTGAACTCATCATCATTGACTCTCAGGGTTATTTCCCCCTGTTGGACGTCAATGAGGGACCGTCCAGTTGCTAGGAAGGGTCTTCCTAGAATGAGAGTAGCACTATTGTGCTCCTCCATTTCCAGCACAACAAAGTCAGTGGGAAAGGCGAATGGCCCAACTCTGACAATCATGTCCTCAATCACGCCTGATGGGTATTTAGTGGACCCATCAGCAAGTTGGAGACATATCCGGGTTGGTTTAACTTCTTCAGTCAAGCCAAGCTTCCTGATAGTGGATGCAGGTATTAGGTTGATGCTTGCCCCAAGATCGCATAAAGCTGTCTTGGTGCAATTACCTTCTAATATGCATGGTATCAGAAAACTCCCAGGGTCTTTAAGCTTTTCAGGAAAGCTCTCTAGAATGACTGCACTGCATTCTTCAGTGAGGAGAACTCTTTCTGTTTCTCTCCACTCCTTTTTATGACTCAAGATCTCTTTCATGAACTTGGCATAAGAAGGTATTTGCTCAAGTGCCTCTGCAAATGGAATCTTTATTTCAAGAGTCCTTAGATAATCTGCAAAGCGAGCAAATTGCTTATCCTGCTCCTCTTTCCGGAGTTTTTGTGGATAAGGTATCTTGGCTTTATATTCCTCAACCTTAGTGGTTAAAGAAGCCTTTTTAGAGGGGTTGTTATCAGCACTTGTGTGTGTCTGATCCCTCACTGGCAATTGAATGCCAGAGTCAGAAGCTGGAGTGACGTTAGACGCCAGCTCACTGTCTGTTCCTGGCGCCTGAACGCCAGAAATGTGCCCATTTTGGGCGTTCAACGCTGGATTCTGCCCCATTTGGGCGTTCAACGCCAGATTCTTGCCCATTTCTGGCGTTGAACGCCAATCTTGCCTTGTTTCTGGCGTTGAACGCCAGTCTTGGGCATGGTCTGGGCGTTCAGCGCCAGCCTTCCACCCATTTTCTGGCGTTTTAGTGCCAGAATTATTTTTCCCTGGGCTCTTACTGTCCTCAGGTGAATCTTTGGTGGGTTGCTCATTTCTTGAATTTTTGATGCCTTGAGGTGGGGTATTTAGTGTTTTCCCACTCCTCAATTGAACTGCTTGACATTATTCTGCTATTTGCCTTGATAGCTGCTGCTTTGTTTGCTTAAACTGTTCGTCCATATGTATATTAGCTATCCTTGTCTCCTGTAGCCTGTCCTTGAATTCAGCTAACTGCTTTGTTAGAAAATCCAATTGCTGATTGAATTCAGCAGCTTGTTTTACAGTACTGAATTCAGCAGTTACTGTTTTAACCTCTTCATTCATGGAAGGGTTGCTGCTTAGATACAGATGCTGATTTCTGGCAACTGTATCAATGAGCTCTTGAGCCTCTTCAATTGTCTTTCTCATATGGATAGATCCACCAGCTGAGTAATCTAGAGACATCTGAGCTCCTTCTGCAAGCCCATAGTAGAAGATGTCTAACTGAACCCACTCTGAAAACATTTTAGAGGGGCATTTTCGTAGCATCTCTCTGTATCTCTCCCAGGCATCATAGAGAGATTCATTATCTCCTTGTTTAAAGCCTTGGATGTCCAGCCTTAGCTGTGTCATCCTTTTTGGAGGAAAATACTGATTCAGGAATTTTTCTGTCAGCTGTTTCCATGTTCTTATGCTGGCCTTAGGTTGGTTATTTAACCACCTTTTAGCTTGATCTTTTACAGCAAATGGGAACAGTAATAGTCTGTAGACATCCTGATCTATTTTCTTATCATGTACTGTGTCAGCAATTTGTAGAAATTGTGCCAGAAACTCTGTAGGTTCTTCCTGTGGAAGACCGGAATACTGGCAACTTTGCTGCACCATGATAATGAGCTGAGGATTCAACTCAAAGCTACTGACTCCAATGGAGGGTATGCAGATACTACTCCCATATGAAGCAGTAGAGGGGTTAGAATATGACCCCAGAGTCCTCTTGGACTGTTCATCTCCAATTATGTCCATGATGGATATGTGGATATAACTTGGACTGATTTACCTTTTTAATTATTTTATTTTATGGAAAGAGGACAACTTAACCAAAAATAAAAATAACAAAAATTATGATTTTCGAAAAAGTGAGGGGAGAAAAAGTGGTTAGAAAGTTTTGAAAAAGATATGATTTGGAAAAGATTTTAAAAAAATTTTTTTTTTTATTTAATTTTCGAAAATTTGTTTTGAAAATAGAGAGAAAAGATATTTTTGAATTTAGTGAGGAAAGAGAAAAACAATAGGATAGCACAAGATTTAAAATTTTTAGATCTAGTGCTCCTTGTTTTCGAAAAATTTGGAGCGAAAACACCAAGGAACACCAAACTTAAAAATTTTAAGATCAAGACCAAACCTAAATTTTCGAAAATCAAAGGAAATCAACAGGAAAACACCAAACTTAAAGTTTGGCACAAAATTTAATAGAGAAAATATTATTTATGAAAAAGAAGGTTTTGAAAAGAATATAAAAGACTCTAACCCAATTACCAAGAACACAGATTAACGCTCTAGCCAAATGAGTTATGAAAATTTTCAAAAATTTTAAGAAAAATCAACAAGAAAACACCAAACTTAAAGTTTGGCACAGGATTTAATAGAAAAATGATTTTTGAAGAAGGTTTTAAAAATATGATAGCCAATTACCATGAACATAAACACCACGTTCTAACTAACTGAGCTATAAATTTAAAGTGTTTTAACAAGGGATAAATAATAAAAGACTCTAAACCAAAAAAAGAGAATTTTTTTTTCTAATCTAAGCAACAAAATAATCCGTCAGTTGTTCAAACACGAACAATCCCCGGCAACGGCGCCAAAAACTTGGTGCACGAATTGTGAATCACACTTTTCACAACGCGTACCACTAACCAGCAAGTGCACTGGGTCGTCCAAGTAATACCTCACGTGAGTAAGGGTCGAATCCCATGGAGATTGTTGGTTTGAAGCAATCTATGGTTATCTTGTAAATCTTAGTCAGGAAGTCAATTATGTTTATCAGTTGAATTGCGAATAACCAAGAGAGCATAAATTAAAGGTTACTTGTTGTGCAGTAATGGAGAATATGTTGGAGTTTTGGAGATGCTTTGTCTTCTGAATCTCTACTTTCCTCTGTCTTCTGATTCACGCACGCACGTCCTCCTATGGCAAGCTGTGTGTTGGTGGATCACCGTTGTCAATGGCTACCTTCCATCCTTCCAGTGAAAACTACGCTCACGCGCTCTGTCACAGCACGGCTAATCACCGGTTGGTTCTCGATCCGGTTGGAATAGGATTTACTATCCTTTTGCGTCTGTCACTAACGCCCAGCCTTCAGGAGTTTGAAACTCGTCACAGTCATTCAATCCTTGAATCCTACTCGAAATACCACAGACAAGGTTTAGACTTTCCGGATTCTCATGAATGCCGCCATCAGTTCTAGCTTATACCACGGAGATTCTGATTAAGGAATCTAAGAGATACTCATTCAATCGTATATAGAACGGAGGTGGTTGTCAGGCACACGTTCATGATTTGAGGAAGGTGATGAGTGTCACAGATCATCACCTCCATCACAGTTAAGCGCGAATGAACATCTTAGATAGGAACAAGCGTGTTTGAATGGAAAACAGAAATACTTGCATTAATTCATCAAGACACAGCAGAGCTCCTCACCCCCAACAATGGGGTTTAGAGACTCATGCCGTCAGAGAATACAAAGTTTAGATCTGAAATGTCATGATATCCAAAATAAGTCTCTAAAAGTTGTTTAAATACTAAACTAGTAGCCTAGGGTTACAAAATATGAGTGGACTATGATGGATGATGCAGAGATCCACTTCTGGGGCCCACTTGGTGTGCTGGGGCCCACTTGGTGTGTGTTGGGGCTGAAACTTAAGCAATTCACGTGCAGAGGCCATTTGTGGAGTTGAACGCCAGTTTTTGTGCCAGTTTGGGCGTTCAACTCCAGTTTTTGATCCTTTTCTGGCGCTGGACGCCAGAATTGGGCAGAGAACTGGCGTTGAACGCCAGTTTACGTCGTCTATTCTTGTGCAAAGTATGGACTATTATAAATTTCTGGAAAGCCCTGGATGTCTACTTTCCAACGCAATTGGAAGCATGCCATTTCGAGTTCTGTAGCTCCCGAAAATCCACTTTGAGTGCAGGGAGGTCAGAATCCAACAGCATCAGCAGTCCTTTTTCAGCCTGAATCAGATTTTTGCTCAGCTCCTTCAATTTCAGCCAGAAAAATACCTAAAATTACAGAAAAACACACAACTCATAGTAAAGTCCAGAAATATAAATTTTTCCTAAAAACTACTGGAAATAAACTAGAAACTAACTAAAACATACTCAAAACTATATGAAATTAACCCCAAAAAGCGTATAAAATATCCGCTCATCAGTCCACAGATGCTGAGATGATCCTGTGGGATCCACAGATTCTGAGGTGTCAAGAATTTACATCCCTGCACCAATTAGGCATGTAAAATGCCTTTGCATTCAATTCTGGCGTTTAAACGCCGAATTGAAGCTTGTTCTGGGCGTTCAGCGCCCAGATGCTTGTTTCTGGCATTCAGCGCCAGCTCTTCTTCACTGTGCATTTTTGGCATCTAAACGCCAGGATGCTGCTTGTTTCTGGCGTTCAATGCCAGATCCATGCTCTATTCTGGCGTTGAACGCCAGCCAGATGCTCCTTACTGGCGTTTAAACGCCAGTAAGATCCTCCTCCAGGGTATGATTTTTCTTCTGCTATTTTTTATTCCGTTTTCAATTTTTATATTTATTTTGTGACTCCACATGATCATGAACCTAATAAAACATGAAATAACAATAAAAATAAATTAAAATTAGATAAATAAAAATTAGGTTGCCTCCCAACAAGCGCTTCTTTAATGTCAATAGCTTGACAGTGGGCTCTCATGGAGCCTCACAGATGTTCAGAGCATTGTTGAGACTTCCCAACACCAAACTTAGAGTTTGACTGTGGGGGCTCTAGTTGACTCTGTTTTGAGAGAAGCTTACTGTGCCTCTTTTCCATGTTTACATAAGGATGACCTTGAGTTTTAAACACAAGGGAGTCCTCATTCAATTGAAGGACTAGTTCACCTCTGTCAACATCAATCACAGCTCTTGCTGTGGCTAGGAAGGGTCTTCCAAGGATGATGGATTCATCCTCATCCTTCCCAGTATCAAGGATTATGAAATCAGCAGAGATGTAAAGGCCTTCAACCTTTACTAATATGTTCTCTACTTGTCTATAAGCCTGTTTTCTTGAATTGTCTGCCATCTCTAATGAGATTTCAGCAGCTTGCACCCCAAAGATTCCCAGTTTCTCTATTATAGAGAGGGGCATGAGGTTTATCCCTGACCCAAGGTCACATAGAGCCTTCTCAAAGGTCATGGTGCCTATGGTACAAGGTATCAAGAACTTTCCAGGATCCTGTTTCTTTTGAGGCAATCTCAGTTGATCCAATGCATTTAATTCATTGGTAAACAAGGGAGGTTCATCTCCCCAAGTCTCATTACTAAATAAATTGGCATTGAGCTTCATGATTGCACCAAGGAACTTGGCAACTTGCTCTTCAGTAACATCCTCATTCTCTTCAGAAGAAGAATACTCATTAGAGCTCATGAAGGGCGTAAGGAGGTTCAATGGAATCTCTATGGTCTCTAGATGAGCCTCAGATTCCTTTGGTTCCTCAAAGGGATACTCCTTATTGATCACTGGACGTCCCAGGAGGTCTTCCTCCTTGGGATTCACGTCCTCCCCTTCCTCTTTGGATTCGGCCATGATGGTTATATCAATGGCCTTGCACTCTCCTTTTGGATTTTCTTCTGTATTACTTGGGAGAGCACTAGGAGGAGTTTCAGTGATCTTCTTACTCAGCTGGCCCACTTGTGCTTCCAAATTTCTAATGGAGGACCTTGTTTCATTCATGAAACTCACAGTGGCCTTAGATAGATCAGAGACTAAGTTTGCTAAATTAGAAGTATTTTGTTCAAAGTTCTCTGTCTGTTGCTGAGTGGATGATGGAAAAGGCTTGCTATTGCTAAACCTGTTTCTTCCACCATTATTAAAGCCTTGTTGAGGCTTTTGTTGATCCTTCCATGAGAAATTTGGGTGATTTCTCCATGATGAGTTATAGGTGTTTCCATAAGGTTCACCTAAGTAATTTACCTCTGCTATTGCAGGGTTCTCAGGATCATAGGCCTCTTCTTCAGAAGATGCCTCTTGAGTACTGTTGGATGCAGCTTGCATTCCATTCAGACTCTGAAAAATCATATTGACTTGCTGAGTCAATATTTTATTCTGAGCCAATATGGCATTCGGAGTATCAATTTCAAGAACCCCCTTCTTCTGAGGCGTCCCATTACTCACAGGGTTCCTCTCAGAAGTGTACATGAACTGGTTATTAGCAACCATGTCAATGAGTTCTTGAGCTTCTGCAGGCGTTTTCTTTAGGTGAATGGATCCACCTGCAGAAGTATCCATTGACATTTTAGCTAATTCAGACAGACCATCATAGAATATATCCAGGATGGTCCATTCTGAAAGCATGTCAGAAGGACACTTTTTGGTCAGTTGCTTGTATCTCTCCCAAGCTTCATAGAGGGATTCACCTTCTTTCTTTCTGAAGGTCTGAACATCCACTCTAAGCTTGCTCAGCTTTTGAGGAGGAAAGAACTTGGCTAAGAAAGCCATGACCAGCTTATCCCAAGAGTTCAAGATATCTTTGGGTTGAGAGTCCAACCACACTCTAGCTCTGTCTCTTACAGCAAAAGAGAAAAGCATGAGCCTGTAGACTTCAGGATCTACACCATTAGTCTTAACAGTATCACAGATCTACAAAAATTCAGTTAAGAACTGAAAAGGATCTTCAGATGGAAGTCCATGAAACTTGCAGTTCTGCTGCATCAGAGAAACTAATTGAGGTTTCAGCTCAAAATTGTTTGCTCCAATGGTAGGGATGGAGATGCTTCTTCCATGTAAATTGGAATTAGGTGCAGTAAAGTCACCAAGCATTCTCCTTGCATTATTATTATTTTTGGCTGCCATGTCCTCTTCCTGTTCGAAAATTTCTAACAGGTGCTTACTGGATTGTTGTAATTTAGCTTTTCTTAGTTTCCTCTTCAGAGTCCTTTCAGGTTCTGGATCCGCTTCAACAAGAATGTTCTTGTCCTTGCTCCTACTCATATGAAAAAGGAGGGAACAAAAAATAATAATAGGGATCCTTTTTACCCAGGTATAGAGGTTCCCCTGTGTGAGTGAAAGAAGAAAAGAATGTAATGTAAAGAAAGAAACACAAGGGTGAGGAGAGCAGAGATGTGAGATGAAGAGAAGTGTTAGTAGATGAATAAATAAATAGAAGGAGATGAGAGAGAAAGAGAATTTTCGAAAATTGTTTTTTGAAAAATGGTTAGTGATTTTCGAAATTAGTTTTTGAAAAAGGTTAGTAATTTTCGAAAATTAGGAATAAAATTAAAATCAAAAATTAAAATAAATAGTTAATTAAAAAGAATTTTTGAAAAAGAGGGAGATATTTTCGAAAATTAGAGAGAGAGAGAGTTAGTTAGGTAGTTTTGAAAAAGATAAGAAACAAACAAAAAGTTAGTTAGTTAGTTGAAACAAATTTGAAAATCAATTTTGAAAAGATAAGAAGTTAGAAAAGATATTTTAAAATTAAATTTTTGAAAAAGATATGATTTTGAAAAAGATAAGATAAAAAGATATTTTTGAAAAGATATGATTGAAATTAGTTTTGAAAAAGATTTGATTTTTAAAATCACAATTAATGACTTGATTCACAAGAAATCACAAGATATGATTCTAGAACTTAAAGTTTGAATCTTTCTTAACAAGCAAGTAACAAACTTGAAATTTTTGAATCAAAACATTAATTGATGATGATATTTTCGAAAATTATGAGATAAAATTAAGGAAAAGATTTTTGAAAAATATTTTTATAATTTTTGAAAATAAATAAGAAAAATGAAAAAGATTTTATTTTTGAAAAAGATTTTGAAAAAGATAAGATTTTTAAATGGAAAATTTGATTTAACTCATAAAAATAACTAGATTTTAAAATTTTTTGAAAAAGTCAATCCAAATTTTCGAAATTTATGAGAGAAAAAAAAAGATATATTTTTTTATTTTTGAATTTTTAAAGATGAGAGAGAAAAACATGAAAAAGGATGCAATGTATGAAAATTATGGATCAAAACAATGAATGCATGCAAGAATGCTATGAATGTCAAGATGAACACCAAGAACACTTTGAAGATCATGATGAACATCAAGAACATATTTTTGAAAAAAAATTTTATGCAAAGAAAACATGCAAGACACCAAACTTAGAAATCTTTAATGCTTAGACACTAAGATTTCAAGAATGCATATGAAAAACACCAAACACAAAACACTAAAATATGAAGATCAATCAAGAAGGTTTATCAAGAACAACTTGAAGATCATGATGAATGCAATGCATGAATGTAATTTTCGAAAAATGCAAGATGAGTATGCAATTAACACCAAACTTAAAAATTGACTCAAGACTCAAACAAGAAACATGAAATATTTTTTATTTTTTATGATTTTATAATTTTTTTGGTTTTTTCAAAAATTAATGTGAAAAAGAAAAATAAGAATTCCAAAATTTTTAATATGAATTCCAGGAATCTTGCATTCTTAGTCTAAAGCTCCAATCTGAGGGTTAGACATGGCTTAATAGCCAGTCAAGCTTTAGCATGTAAATCAAGTGGATCAGGAACAGCAGTAGGTAGATCAGTAACAACTAGCTTGCTCTTGATAATGTTGGGTTGGAAGCCCCAGTCTAAATGAATTTAGACATGGCTTTACAGCCAGTCAGGCTTCAACATGCTTCATGAAACTCCAGAATTCATTCTTAAAAATTCTGAAGAACATAATAAAAATTTTTTGAAAAGATTTTTTTTTTCGAAAATAAAGGAAAAAAAATTTTTTTGAAAGATTTTTGAAAAATTTTTAAAAATAAAACAAAAAGAAAATTACCTAATCTGAGCAACAAGATGAACCGTCAGTTGTCCAAACTCGAACAATCCCCGGCAACGACGCCAAAAACTTGGTGCACGAAATTGTGATCTCAGGCAAAGGCGCCAAAAACTTTGTACACACGTCTTAATAAATCGTTTTTCATTCACAACTTCGATACAACTGACCAGCAAGTGCACTGGATCGTCCAAGTAATAAAACCTTACGTGAGTAAGGGTCGATCCCAAGGAGATTGTTGGTATGAAGCAAGCTATGGTCATCTTGTAAATCTCAGTCAGGCAGATATCAGATGGTTATGGAGTTGTCGAAAATTAATATTAAATAAACAGAAAATAAAGATAGAAATACTTATGTAATTCATTGGTGAGAATTTCAGATACGCGTATAGAGATGCTTTCGTTCTTCTGAACTTCTGCTTTCCTGTTGTCTTCATCCAATCAGTCCTACTCCTTTCCATGGCTAGCTTTATGTAAGGACATCACCATTGTCAATGGCTACTTTTCATCCTCTCTGTGAAAATGGTCTGATGCGCTGTCACTGCATGGCTAATCATCTGGAGGCATCACCGCGGTCAATGGCTGCATCCTATCCTCTTGTGAAAATGGTCCAAATGCTCTGTCACAGCACGGCTAATCATCTGAGGTTCTCGATCATACTGGAATAGGATTCACCCTCCTTTTGCGTCTGTCACTACGCCCAGCACTCGCGAGTTTGAAGCTCATCACAGTCATTCAATCCCAGAATCCTACTCGGAATACCACAGACAAGGTTTAGACTTTCCGGACTCTCATGAATGCCGCCATCAATCTAGCTTATACCACGAAGATTCTGATTAAGAGATCCAAGAGATAATCATCCAATCTAAGGTGGAACGGAAGTGGTTGTCAGTCACGCGTTCGTGGGAGAATGATGATGATTGTCACGTTTATCACATTCATGTTGAAGTGCGAATGAATATCTTAGAAGCGGAATAAGTTGAATTGAATAGAAAAACAGTAGTACTTTGCATTAATTCATGAGGAACAGCAGAGCTCCACACCTTAATCTATGGAGTGTAGAAACTCTACCGTTAAAAATACATAAGTGAAAGGTTCAGGCATGGCCGAATGCCCAGCCCCCATGATCTAAGAACTAAACGTCCCAAGATGATCAAAAGATGTCTAATACAATAGTAAAAAGTCCTATTTATACTAAACTAGCTACTAGGGTTTACAGAAGTAAGTAATTGATGCATAAATCCACTTTCGGGGCCCACTTGGTGTGTGCTTGGGCTGAGCTTGAATGTTACACGTGCAGAGGCTCTTTCTGGAGTTGAACGCCAGGTTGTAACGTGTTTCTGGCGTTCAACTCTGGTTCGTGACGTGTTTCTGGCGTTTAACTCTAGACAGCAGCGTAGAACTGGCGTTCAATGCCCTTTTACATCGTCTAAACTTGGCCAAAATATAGAGTATTATATATTGTTGGAAAGCCCTGGATGTCTACTTTCCAACGCAATTGGAAGCGCGCCATTTTGAGTTCTGTAGCTCCAGAAAATCCACTTTGAGTGCAGGGAGGTCAGAATCCAACAGCATCAGCAGTCCTTCTTCAATCTCTGAATCTGATTTTTGCTCAAGTCCCTCAATTTCAGCTAGAAAATACCTGAAATCACAGAAAAACACACAAACTCATAGTAAAGTCCAGAAATATGAATTTAACATAAAAACTAATAAAAACATCCCTAAAAGTAACTAGATTCTACTAAAAATAAACTAAAAACAATGCCAAAAAGCGTATAAATTATCCGCTCATCAGCTAGATTGATGGCGGCATTCATGAGAGTCTGGAAAGTCTAAACCTTGTCTGTGGTATTCCAAGTAGGGCTCTGGGATTGAATAACTGTGACGAACTTCAAACTCGCGAGTGCTGGGCGTAGTGACAGACGCAAAAGGAGGGTGAATCCTATTCCAGTATGATCAAGAACCTCAGATGATTAGCCGTGCTATGACAGAGCATTTTGGACCATTTTCACAAGAGGATAGGATGCAGCCATTGACCGCGGTGATGCCTCCAGATGATTAGCCATGCAGTGACAGCGCATCGGACCATTTTTCAGAGAGGATTAAAAGTAGCCATTGACAATGGTGATGTCCTTACATAAAGCCAGCCATAGAAAGGAGTAGGACTGATTGGATGAAGACAGCAGGAAAGCAGAAGTTCAGAGGGACGAAAGCATCTCTATACCTTTATCTGAAATTCTCACCAATGATATACATAAGTATTTCTATCTTTATTTTCTGTTTATTTAATATTAATTTTCGAAAACTCCATAACCATTTGATATCCGCCTGACTGAGCATAGCTTGCTTCATACCAACAATCTTCGTGGGATCGACCCTTACTCACGTAAGGTTTTATTACTTGGACGACCCAGTGCACTTGCTGGTTAGTTGTATCGAAGTTGTGAATGAAAAACGATTTCTTAAGACGTGCGTACAGAGTTTTTGGCGCCGTTGCCTGAGATCACAATTTTGTGCACCAAGTTTTTGGCGCCGTTGCCGGGGATTGTTCGAGTTTGGACAACTGACGGTTCATCTTGTTGCTCAGATTAGGTAATTTTTTTTTTGTTTTATTTTCAAAAAATTTTTCAAAAATCTATCAGAAATTTTTCTTTTGTTTTCGAAAAAATAAATAAATAAATAAATAATAAAATATATTTTCAAAAAAAAAATTTCAAAAATCTTTCAAAAATTCCTCATCTGTTTTCGAAAATTATTCTAAATTTTTAAGAATGAATTCTAGAGTTTCATGAAAAATGTTGGAGCCTGGCTGGCTGTAAAGCCATGTCTAATTCTTTTGGATAGGGGCTTCCAACCATCAGCATAGATGCAATTAATTTGATAAGTAATGAGCAGTATGTTCTGATGTTACATGCTAAAGCTTGGCTGGCTATTAAGCCATACCTAACCCTCAGATTGGAGCTTTAGACTAAGAGTACAAAGATTCCTGGAATTCATATTAAAAATTTGGGAATCCTTATTTTTATTTCACAAATAATTTTCGAAAAATACAAAAAAAAATTATAAAATCATAAAAATAAAAAAATATTTTGTGTTTCTTGTTTGAGTCTTGAGTCAATTTTTAAGTTTGGTGTCAATTGCATACTCATCTTGCATTTTTTGAAAATTGCATTCATGCATTGCATTCATCATGATCTTCAAGTTGTTCTTGGTAAATCTTCTTGATTGATCTTCATATTATATTGTTTTGTGTTGTATGGTATTTTTCATATGCATTCTTGAATTCTTAGTGTCTAAGCATTAAATATTTCTAAGTTTGATGTCTTGCATATTTTCTTTGCATATAAAATTTTCAAAAATAAGTTCTTGATGTTCATCATGATCTTCAAAGTGTTCTTGGTGTTCATCTTGACATTCATAGCATTCTTGCATGCATTCATTGTTTTGATCTAAAAATTTTCATGCATTGCATCATTTTCATGTTTTTCTCTCTCTTCATAAAAATTCAAAAAAAATCAAAAAAATATCTTTCCCTTTTTCCTCTCATAAAATTCGAAAATTTGAGTTGACTTTTTTAAAAATTTTAAAATCTAGTTATTTTCTATGAGTCAAATCAAATTTTCAAATTTTATCTTTTTCAAAATCTTTTTCAAAAATCAAATCTTTTTCATTTTTCTTAGTTATTTGCGAAAATTTTAAAAATATTTTTCAAAAATCTTTTTCTTATCTTTACCACATAATTTTCGAAAATAAGATCATCAATTAATGTTTTGATTCAAAAATATCAAGTTTGTTACTTACTTGTTAAGAAAGATTCAAACTTTAAGTTCTAGAATCATATCTTGTGATTTCTTGTGAGTCAAGTCATTAATTGTGATTTTAAAATTCAAATATTTTTCAAAACTAATCTCAATCATATCTTTTCAAAAATATCTTTCTATCTTATCTTTTTCAAAATCATATATTTTTCAAAAATTTGATTTTAAAATATCTTTTCTAACTTCTTATCTTCTTATCTTTTCAAAATTGATTTTCAAATTTGTTTCAACTAACTAACTAACTTTTTGTTTGTTTCTTATCTTTTTCAAAACCACCTAACTAACTCTCTCTCTCTAATTTTCGAAAATATCCCCCCTTTTTCGAAAATTCTTTTTAATTAACTAATTGTTTCAAAATTCAATTTTAATTTATTTCTTCTTTTAATTTTCGAAAATCACTAACCTTTTTTCAAAAATAATTTTCGAAAATTCTCTTTCTCTCTCATCCCCTTCTATTTATTTATTCATCTACTAACACTTCATCTCACCCAAATTCGAACCCCTTCTTCCATCTGTGTTCGAATTTTCTCTTCTTTCCTTCTTTACATTACATTCTTTTCTTCTTCTACTCACAACAAGGGAACCTCTATACTTGGGTAAAAAGGATCCCTATTATTATTATTTTTCTGTTCCCTCTTTTTCATATGAGCAGGATCAAGGACAAGAATATTCTTGTTGAAGCAGATCCAGAACCTGAAAGGACTCTGAAGAGGAAACTAAGAGAAGCTAAATTACAACAATCCAGCAAGCACCTTTCAGAAATTTTCGAACAAGAAGAGGAGATGGCAGCTGAAAATAATAATAATGCAAGGAGGATGCTTGGTGACTTTACTGCACCTAATTTCAATTTACATGGAAGAATCATCTCCATCCCTACCATTGGAGCAAAAAATTTTGAGCTGAAACCCCAATTAGTTTCTCTGATGCAGCAGAACTGCAAGTTTTATGGACTTCCATCTGAAGATCCTTTTCAGTTCTTAACTGAATTTTTGCAGATCTGTGATACTATTAAGACTAATGGAGTAGATCCTGAAGTCTACAGACTCATGCTTTTCCCTTTTGCTGTGAGAGACAGAGCTAGAATATGGTTGGACTCTCAACCTAAGGATAGCCTGAACTCTTGGGATAAGCTGCTCAAGGCTTTCTTAGCCAAGTTCTTTCCTCCTCAAAAGCTGAGTAAGCTTAGAGTGGATGTTCAAACCTTCAGACAGAAAAAAGGTGAATCCCTCTATGAAGCTTGGGAGAGATACAAGCAACTGACCAAAAAGTGTCCTTCTGACATGCTTTCAGAATGGACCATCCTGGATATATTCTATGATGGTCTGTCTGAACTAGCTAAGATGTCATTGGATACTTCTACAGGTGAATCCATTCACCTAAAGAAAACGCCTGCAGAAGCTCAAGAACTCATTAACATGGTTGCTAATAACCAGTTCATGTACACTTCTAAGAGGAATCCTGTGAGTAATGGGACGCCTCAGAAGAAGGGAGTTCTTGAAATTGATACTCTGAATGCCATATTGGCTCAGAATAAAATATTGACTCAGCAAGTTAATATGATTTCTCAGAGTCTGAATGGAATGCAAGCTGCATCCAACAGTACTCAAGAGGCATCTTCTGAAGAAGAGGCCTATGATCCTGAGAACCCTGCAATAGCAGAGGTAAATTACTTAGGTGAACCTTATGGAAACACCTATAACTCATCATGGAGAAATCACCCAAATTTCTCATGGAAGGATCAACAAAAGCCTCAACAAGGCTTTAATAATGGTGGAAGAAACAGGTTTAGCAATAGCAAGCCTTTTCCATCATCCACTCAGCAACAGACAGAGAACTTTGAACAAAATACTTCTAATTTAGCAAACTTAGTCTCTGATCTATCTAAGGCCACTGTGAGTTTCATGAATGAAACAAGGTCCTCCATTAGAAATTTGGAAGCACAAGTGGGCCAGCTGAGTAAGAAGATCACTGAAACTCCTCCTAGTGCTCTCCCAAGTAATACAGAAGAAAATCCAAAAGGAGAGTGCAAGGCCATTGATATAACCATCATGGCCGAATCCAAAGAGGAAGGGGAGGACGTGAATCCCAAGGAGGAAGACCTCCTGGGACGTCCAGTGATCAATAAAGAGTATCCCTTTGAGGAACCAAAGGAATCTGAGGCTCATCTAGAGACCATAGAGATTCCATTGAACCTCCTTACGCCCTTCATGAGCTCTAATGAGTATTCTTCTTCTGAAGAGAATGAGGATGTTACTGAAGAGCAAGTTGCCAAGTTCCTTGGTGCAATCATGAAGCTCAATGCCAATTTATTTAGTAATGAGACTTGGGGAGATGAACCTCCCTTGTTTACCAATGAATTAAATGCATTGGATCAACTGAGATTGCCTCAAAAGAAACAGGATCCTGGAAAGTTCTTGATACCTTGTACCATAGGCACCATGACCTTTGAGAAGGCTCTATGTGACCTTGGGTCAGGGATAAACCTCATGCCCCTCTCTATAATAGAGAAACTGGGAATCTTTGGGGTGCAAGCTGCTGAAATCTCATTAGAGATGGCAGACAATTCAAGAAAACAGGCTTATGGACAAGTAGAGAACATATTAGTAAAGGTTGAAGGCCTTTACATCTCTGCTGATTTCATAATCCTTGATATTGGGAAGGATGAGGATGAATCCATCATCCTTGGAAGACCCTTCCTAGCCACAGCAAGAGCTGTGATTGATGTTGACAGAGGTGAACTAGTCCTTCAATTGAATGAGGACTCCCTTGTGTTTAAAACTCAAGGTCATCCTTCTGTAAACATGGAAAAGAGGCACAGTAAGCTTCTCTCAAAACAGAGTCAACTAGAGCCCCCACAGTCAAACTCTAAGTTTGGTGTTGGAAAGTCTCAACAATGCTCTGAACATCTGTGAGGCTCCATGAGAGCCCACAGTCAAGCTATTGACATTAAAGAAGCGCTTGTTGGGAGGCAACCCAATTTTTATTTATCTAATTTATTTTCATTCTTGTTGTTCTTTCATGTTTTATTAGGTTCACGATCATGTGGAGTCACAAAATAAATATAAAAATTGAAAACAGAATCAAAAACAGCAAAAGAAAAATCACACCCTGGAGGAGGATCTTAAACGCTAGTAAGGAGCATCTGTCTGGTATTCAACACCAAAACAGAGCATGTTTCTGGCGTTGAACGCCAGAAACAAGCAGCATCCTGGCGTTCAGACGCCAGAAATGCACAGTGAGGAAAGCTGGCACTGAACGCCAGAAACAAGCATCTGGCTGGCGTTCAACGCCAGAAATATGCTGCATCTGGGCGCTGAACGCCTAGAACAAGCATCAATTCGGCGTTTAAATGCCAGAATTGTATGCAATGGCGTTTTACATGCCTAATGGGTGCAGGGATGTAAATCCTTGACACCTCAGGATCTGTGGACACCACAGGATCATCTCAGGATCTGTGAATCTCATAGGATCCCAACCCACCTCACCCTCTCTCTCTCCATTCATGGTCATCCCTTCTGTTTTCCATTCACTACTCACATCCATACACACATCCTTCCATCTCCTTCATACCCTCTTCTTCTTCTTCTATTCTTTCTTCTTTTGCTCGAGGGCGAGCAACATTCTAAGTTTGGTGTGGTAAAAGCATAAGCTTTTTGTTTTTCCATTACCATTGATGGCACCTAAGACTGGAGAAACCTCTAGAAAAGGGGAAGGGAAGACAAAGGCTTCCACCTCCGAGTCATGGGAGATGGAAAGATTCATCTCAAGGGTCTATAGCTCAGTGGTAGAACATGTGGCTGCAAATCAAGAGATCCCTGAGATACCTCAAGGGATGCACTTCCCTCCACATAATTATTGGAAGCAACTGAGAATAGGAATACCAAAAATCACTAGGGATCAAGCCACAAAGGCAAGGAAGAGACATAGAAGAGCTCAAGGATATCATTGGTTCCTCAAGAAGGAAACGCCACCATCACTAAGGTGGACTCATTCCTTGTTCTTACTTTCTCTGTTTTTCGTTTTCTTTATGTTAAGTGCTTATCAATTTTTGTGTCTTCATCACATGATCATTAGTATTTAGTAACTATGTCTTAAAGTTATGAATGTCCTATGAATCCATCACCTCTCTTAAATGAAAAATGTTTTAATTCAAAAGAACAAGAAGTACATGAGTTTCGAATTTATCCTTGAACTTAGTTTAATTATATTGATGTGGTGACAATGCTTCTTGTTTTCTGAATGAATGCTTGAACAGTGCATATGTCTTTTGAAGTTGTTGTTTAAGAATGTTAAATATGTTAGCTCTTGAAAGAATGATGACAAGGAGATATGTTATTTGATAATCTGAAAAATCATAAAAATGATTCTTGAAGCAAGAAAAAGCAGCAAAGAACAAAGCTTGCAGAAAAAAAAATAGCGAAAAAAAAAAAGAGAGAGCAAAAGCAAGCAAAAAAAGCCAAAAGCTCTTAAAACCAAAAGGCAAGAGCAAAAAGCCAATAACCCTTAAAACCAAAAGGCAAGGGTAAATAAAAAGGATCCCAAGGCTTTGAGCATCAGTGGATAGGAGGGCCTAAAGGAATAAAATCCTGGCCTAAGCGGCTAAACCAAGCTGTCACTAACCATGTGCTTGTGGCGTGAAGGTGTCAAGTGAAAACTTGAGACTGAGCGGTTAAAGTCAAGGTCCAAAGCAAAAAAAGAGTGTGCTTAAGAACCCTGGACACCTCTAATTGGGGACTTTAGCAAAGCTGAGTCACAATCTGAAAAGGTTCACCCAATTATGTGTCTGTGGCATTTATGTATCCGGTGGTAATACTGGAAATCAAAGTGCTTAGGGCCACGGCCAAGACTCATAAAGTAGCTGTGTTCAAGAATCAACATACTGAACTAGGAGAATCAATAACACTATCTGAACTCTGAGTTCCTATAGATGCCAATCATTCTGAACCTCAATGGATAAAGTGAGATGCCAAAACTATTCAAGAGGCAAAAAGCTACAAGTCCCGCTCATCTGATTGGAGCTATGTTTCATTGATAGTTTGGAATTTATAGTATATTCTCTTATTTTTATCCTATTTGATTTTCAGTTGCTTGGGGACAAGCAACAATTTAAGTTTGGTGTTGTGATGAGCGGATAATTTATACGCTTTTTGGCATTGTTTTTAGTATGTTTTTAGTAGGATCTAGTTACTTTTAGGGATGTTTTTATTAGTTTTATGTTAAATTCACATTTTTGGACTTTACTATGAGTTTGTGTGTTTTTCTGTGATTTCAGGTATTTTCTGGCTGAAATTGAGGGACTTAAGCAAAAATCAAATTCAGAGGTTGAAGAAGGACTGCTGATGTTGTTGGATTCTGACCGCCCTGCACTCAAAGTGGATTTTCTGGAGCTACAGAACTCAAAATGGCACGATTTTAATTGCGTTAGAAAGTAGACATCCAGGGCTTTCCAGCAATATATAATAGTCTATACTTTGGCCGAGTTTAGACGACGCAAAAGGGCGTTGAACGCCAGTTCTACGCTGTTGTCTAGAGTTAAACGCCAGAAACACGTCACAAAACAGAGTTGAACGCCAAAAACACGTTACAACTTGGCGTTCAACTCCAGAAAGAGCCTCTGCACGTGTAACATTCAAACTCAGCCCAAGCACACACCAAGTGGGCCCCGGAAGTGGATTTATGCATCAATTACTTACTTCTGTAAACCCTAGTAACTAGTTTAGTATAAATAGGACTTTTTACTATTGTATTAGACATCTTATGATTTTCAGTTCATCTTAGGATCATAGTGATCTCGTTTGGGGGCTGGCCATTCGGCCATGCCTGAACCTTTCACTTATGTATCTTCAAACGGTAGAGTTTCTACACTCCATAGATTAAGGTGTGGAGCTCTGCTGTTCCTCATGAATTAATGCAAAGTACTACTGTTTTTCTATTCAATTCAACTTATTCCGCTTCTAAGATATTCATTCGCACTTCAACATGAATGTGATGAACGTGACAATCATCATCATTCCCCCACGAACGCGTGCTTGACAACCACTTCCGTTCCACCTTAGATTGGATGATTATCTCTTGGATCTCTTAATCAGAATCTTCGTGGTATAAGCTAGATTGATGGCGGCATTCATGAGAGTCCGGAAAGTCTAAACCTTGTCTATGTTATTCCGAGTAGGGCTCTGGGATTGAATGACTGTGACGAACTTCAAACTCGCGAGTGCTAGGCGTAGTGACAGACGCAAAAGGAGGGTGAATTCTATTCCAGTATGATCGAGAACCTCAGATGATTAGCCGTACTGTGACAGAGCATTTGGACCATTTTCACAAGAGGATAGGATGCAGCCATTGACCACGGTGATGCCTCCAGATGATTAGCCATGCAGTGACAGCGCATCGGACCATTTTCCAGAGAGGATTAAAAGTAGCCATTGACAATGGTGATGTCCTTACATAAAGCCAGCCATAGAAAGGAGTAGGACTGATTGGATGAAGACAACAGGAAAGCAGAAGTTCAGAGGGACGAAAGCATCTCTATACCTTTATCTGAAATTCTCACCAATGATATACATAAGTATTTCTATCTTTATTTTCTGTTTATTTAATATTAATTTTTGAAAACTCCATAACCATTTGATATCCGCCTGATTGAGATTTACAAGATGACCATAGCTTGCTTCATACCAACAATCTCCGTGGAATCGACCCTTACTCACGTAAGGTTTTATTACTTGGACGACCCAGTGCACTTGCTGGTTAGTTGTATCGAAGTTGTGAATGAAAAATGATTTATTAAGATGTGCGTACAGAGTTTTTGGCGCCGTTGCCTGAGATCACAATTTCGTGCACCATAAGTATAACCTGCAACTTCATTCAGGTGTATGGGATTCATGGATATGGAAACTGACACAAACTCCTTGGATCGATCTATAGCACACTTACTGTTTCATAGGCCCCATGATCAATCAATGTCACATCCTTATGATACTATACCTTTCAAATCTAGTGCCACGGTATGCTTTCATTAATTCTTAACATGTTTAAATGAATGAAGTAGAATATAATCGTTTGATCCTTGCTTCATTTTCTTTATTCAATTATTTTTCTATGCTTTCTGTAGTGGTTATCACTCATCCACTCCTCCAAAAATTATTGTGGCACGCAGAAGAAACCCAGAGGTCTTAGCAGAACAAGCCGCCAGGAGAAAGAGAAAACGTTGAATGGATCTTAGAAGAATTGAACAACTAATGTTCAGTCTGTGCTCATGTATCTCCTTGTAAACCAGTGTTGCTTGGGGATTATACTTTGTTTATGTTTTGAATTATATTGACTTGTTTATTTATAGTACTTTTCTTTTAGTTTGATAATACGATGAATTTGTTTATTTTTTGAAAAATTATAAATATTTGAATAAAATTAGATAAAATTTGTATTAAATTTATATTTATTTTGTATGAAAACTAGTCTATTTTGTAATTAGAAAATTAAAAAAAATCTATTTTACCTTACTGAAGGATTTACAGACGAATTTTCTATCTGTAATCAGAATGTGAGATGATTTTCCAAAGTTCAAATTACAGATGGAAAATCTGTCGAAAAATCCATCTGAAAATCCGTCTATAATTACAGACGGAAAATCCGTCAGAAAGTTCGTCGCCTTCGGGAAACGGATGGAGAATTTACAAAGGAAAAATCCGTCGATAACTGGTAAAAATTCGTTGATAATTTTCCGACTGAAAAAAAATCATTCGGTAAATAATTTTGGACGGGACTTTTACATAGGGACAAAATCCGTCAGTAATTTCGTCGGTAACCAAAAATCCGTCTGTAATAAAGACCAAATCTATCTGTAAATCTGTCAGTATTAATCCATTTTCTAGTTGTGAATTATGTAAAAAATAAAACATAGCAACTAAAATTAAATTTGTTAAGTAATTGAAGCTAAGTAGACCATGTTTGCAATTTATTTTAGTATTTAATTATTATTATTATTATTATTATCAATTGATATCAATATAAATGGGTCATCATTAACGTAACAACTTGCCACTAATAAAATTATTGCATAATGAATGAGGAATAGAGCTGTATCAATATAATTAAAATAATTAAAAATATTCCCAATTAATCATTAGTTTAATAATATATTAAATATTAATTTTATATAATTATAATAAAGATATTTTCTTAAATTAATATAATCATTCATTATTCGTTAAATGTTAATTATAATATAATTGTAATATTGTAATATAATTATAATAAAGATATTTTTCTAAAATAAATTTAGAAGAGAGAATAGTGCTTGCATTTGGGAGGGAAAAAGAGTTCATGAAGAATTGACACCTCACCTTTATTAGTTAGAGAAAAAACTCAATTTGTGTAGGTTAATACAAATTAACTACGTACCAATTAAGTTAAACTATTCATTTATTTGTTTCAATATATCAGCATGAGCAAGAAAATTGAAGTGATTGTTAGAAATTTTACGATCATCAACCGTATTTACTATACGTGACTCCATCTTAAAAGTTATTCTACACACGTGTGCAGTTGGAAGATAAATTTCGCTAGATACCTCAATCACAAAATTTGAGAAGACATACACCCTCCCCTCGATCAGTTCATTCTCAAACATCTTTACCAAATAACTCTTGATTGAACAATAAATTTTATCACTCTGTAAAACAAATTAAATATAAAAGCTATTAGCACTTATAAAGCTATTAAAAATATTTATAAACTGGACTTAACATCACTTGAAATAATCATGAAAAATAATCAACTAACATTATCATCCATTAGAACCATTTTTATGTAAGTCGTCTTGCTCTTGTCAAATTTGAATAGGACTTTCCATAACCATATAATTCTTGCCTTTATTTTCCAAATTTTTTCATCACATAATCTATCATAGGTAATACTATTAATAGAATCGTAGCTAGTAGCCATTAGATATGAAAATAACATAATTGTAATATATAAAGAAGAATAGTTGTAATATATATTGAGGCAACAATTTAATTTAAATTAATCTAAAATTAATTTAATCAAATATATAAAGAAGAATCGTAGCTAGTAGCCAATAGTTGTAATATATAAATTGAGGCAACAATTTAAATTTAAATTAATCTAAAAATAATATTATTACTTAAATAATATTTAATCTGTTCGAACATTTAGAATTTGTGCAAATTCAGACCATCTCCTTGTTAAATAAGCTTCATTATCCGCTATCCATGCAATACTGCAAGGTATAGAATTGCCACACTGAGAAACTAAAGTGACCTTTATTCCCCTCAATGGCATTGCATTGATGCAAAAAAGGTCGGTAATTTCTGGAAAAAAAAATCACAATTTGTTATAAAATTATTTTAATTACGAAAAGCTTAAAATAAGAAAATTTGAATATATTATCAATCGTTGAAATTGCATCTCCGAGTTTGACACGAATTTACCAAAAACTGAACTTAAATTGAGGAAATTCAATCTCATTATGTGCTCCACTTCAAAGATTTTCGGGCAGGCGTAGAAAGTATCGACGAGATAGAACTTAAACTTGGCCTACAAAGCTCCGTGGAAACAATTCCTCAATCAAAACTCGAGCTCCTCCCAAGAAAATTAAATTTACCCATATTCCATTAGGTTGGTCATAATATATGAGTAGATCCAACCATCTTTCGGTAAAATAGAGTTTACTACTCCTTCGTTAGACTCTTACATCCATGTAATTAGAACCCAAATCAGTGAATACCACTTGAGATGGTATTTGATGGATGTGGTGCATCGTAAACGATTGCGGCAAAAGGCAATCGCACTGGAACATTAGACGAAAAGAATAAGTTGGAGTAAGAACAATTATTAAATTATCAAAAGAATAATATAATAGAATAAGTATATAAAAAATACCATAAAAAATTATAAATTGTACCTTAAAAAGATCAACTTCGATGAAAAATGAAGAATACATACTTATTCTATGAAGTAGCCAAAAAAGAATAATAAATTAAAAAAAGAGTAGACTCTCTGATTAACCGCTATTTTACGGTTTATTTTGTATTGAATTGAGTGGATTTTATCCATTATTATCACACTTATTCATATAATTCGCATGTTTTACATTTTCCTTCCTAATTTTGTACTATGATTGAAAACATGCTTCTTTGGCCTTAAATTTGCCCATTTTAATTCTCTCTTATTACCATTCGATGCCATAATATGTGTGTTAAGTGATTTCAGTTTTCCAGGGCAGAAATGGCTTAGAGGATAAAAAAGAAGCATGCAAAAGTGGAAGGAACACAAGAAATTGAAGTTTTGAGAAGCTGGTAGCGACGCGCACGCGTGGATGACGTGTACGCGTGACTTGTGCAGCAGACATACGACGCTCACGCGTGGCTGACGTCTACGCGTGACAAGGAATTTGTTCAGCGACGCATACACGTGGCTGACGCGTACGCGTGACAGAGCATCATGTGCTGTATTAAATAGAAAATGCTGGGGGCAATTTCTGGGCTGCTTTTGACCTAGTTTTAGGCCCGAAAACACTGCTTAGAGGCTGCTGAGTGGAGCTGGAAGGGGAATCAATCATTCACTTCTCATTCATTCACATTAGTTAGGTTTAGATATAGTTTTCTAGAGAGAGAGGTTCTCTCATCTCTCTAGGTTTTAGGGTTTTTAGGTTTAACTTTTCTCAAATTCAGATTTCTACCTTACTTTTATTTAGTTTTCTTCTACTTTTATTTGTTCTAGTACTTTGGTTTGTCTACTTCTATCATTGATTCCTTTATGTTGCCAATTTAGTTTATGAACTCTTTTGTTTCCTTTAATCTATGTTAATGCAATTTATGTTTTTAAGTTTATGATTGCTTCCTTTACTTTGTTGTTATTGTTTCTTCTTGCAATTGTTAGTCTTAGATTTTGCTATGTCTTGTTAGTTTTCCATGTTTTTATTTTATGCCTTCCAAGTGTTTAATAAAATGGTTGGTTGGATTTTACGTTAGATTTTTATGTTCTTAGCTTAGATTGAGTAAATTGGAGATTCTTGAATTATCAAAGTCTCTTGTTGGTTGGTGATTGAAAGTTCCTAGTTGGCTTAATCTTCACTAACTCTAGTCTTTGATTAGGACTTGTGAACTCAAGTTGAATTGCTCACTTGACTTACCTCAATTGTTAGAGATTAACTAAGTGAGACCAAAAGGTAATTACCATCACAAGTGACTATGATAATGGGGATAGGAATTCCAATTATCAATCCTTGCTAGGACTTTTCTTAATTGTTAGTTTACTTCCTTGTTGTTTACATTTATTGTTCCTTATTTCAAAAACCCAAAAATATACTTCCCCATAACCAATAATGAATACACTTCCCTGCAATTCTTTGAGAGACGACCCGAGGTTTAAATACTTCGGTTAATTTTATTGGGTTTGCTTAAGTGACAAACAAGTTAAACATTGACTGAGGTTTAGTTGTCGATTTAGAACTATACTTGCAACGCGAATTTTTGTGAAAATCTTTACTAACATTTTTCCTCTGACACTTTAATCATATACACTACTTCCTTTTATGTATATAAAAAAATATAGAAAATAAATAAATAAATAAATGAAAAAAAAAGAGGAAGCAATAAAAAGGGGACAAAATGCCCCAAGTGAAATAATTAAATTAATGCATATGATTTGTATTCAAAAGACATTAAGGTGCATGAATTTGTGACAAAAATAATCAATGGGTAGTAGGTTCTGCATTGTAATTACTTGGAATGTCTTAGGTTAGGTGAGAAGTTTAGGTTAATCAAGGATTCGGATTTTAGTCCACTTAACCAAATACATTCCTACCTTGATCCTAACCCCATTACAACCCTTAAAAGACCTCTTGATATGTATATTTGTGCATTGAATTGTGTTGATTGGTAGAAGAAAAGCAAGCCTTAGAAAGCAAGATTAGTAGAGAACCGAGAGAATCGACCCTTAAATACTTGAGTGATTAGAGTGTATACACTTCCAGTGAGGGTTCGATACTCAAGTCTTTGTTCCCGGCTTTCATGAGCTTTCTTCTTGCAAGTTTACTTGTTCTTTATTTTGAGATTTAAATTAGTGGAATTCACTTATGGTTGTTCATGGAGAATTTGTTTACTTTTAACCAAGTAGGTAGAAGCATTTTAGCATGTAGTTTCATTCACATAGATAGGTTGCATTGCATGAGTCTCACATTTTTCTCCTTCATTCTTTTGGTCTCCTTGAGCTTAGCATGAGGACATGCTAATGTTTAAGTGTGGGGAGATTTGATACACCACTATTTTATGATATATTTTGGACTGAATTGAGTGGGTTTTTGTCAACTAATCTCACACTTATCCATGTAAAATGCATGTTTTTCATCTCCTTCCTAATTTTGTGATATGGTTGAAAACATGCTTCCTAAACCTTAAAATTATTAATTTTTAATTCTCTTTTGTACCATTCGATGCCGTTATGTGTTTGTTAAGTTTTTTCAGGTTTACAGGGCATGAATGACTTAAAGGATGAAGAGGAAGCATGTTAAAATGGAAGGAACACAAGAAATTATGAAGTTAAGAAGCGAGGAGCGACGCGCACGCATGGCTGACGCGTGCGCGTGATTTGGAGCATCTTACAGTGACGCGTACGCGTGACTGACGCGTATGCGTGACCAGCGCAGGATTTCAGTGACGCGTATGCGTGGCCAACGCGTACGCGTGACAGAGCGTCACGTGCTGCACTTAACAGAACTCGCTGGGGACGATTTCTAGGCTGATTTGGACCCAGTTTCAAGCCCAAAATCACAGACTAGAGGCAAGGAGCAAGCTGAGACTGAGGGGACTTTCACTTTTCACTTAGTTTTAGTTTTAGTTTTGAATTCTAGAGAGAAAAAACACCTACTTTCCTCAAGGTTTTTTTATTTCTTAGTTTTGCTGCTACTACCTTCTATTGAAGTCATCATTTCTATAGTTTGCTTTTCCAATTTCCCTATTACTCTTTTCCTTTTGTTTATTTTGCATTCACGTTTGGATCTTGTCACTTTTGATTATTATTAATGCATTGAAGTATTTTCTTATTTATTTTTATTGCTTGTTTAATTCGTATTGATTATTGTCCGTACCAGTTTTAATTTGATTAATTTCCCAAGAATTTTACCATGTCTTTTATTTATTCCTATTATATGTTATTGAAAATGGCATTCATATTAATGGAGTAGAGCTCCCAACTTGGCTTAGGAGTTGATTAATTGGAAACCCTTGAGTTGTGATACTCAAGCATAATCTATAATTGGAAATTGCTGGCTAACTCGATTCTCACCAATTTTAGTCCTTCCCCCTGAAGTGACTAGGACTTGTGAGCTAGAGTAGTGGTACCCACTTGACTTTCCTGCAACTGCAAGAGGATAACTAAGTGGAAGCAATAACTCTTTGCTATTACACTTGGGGAAGACAACAAGGATAGAAATTCCAGTTATCTCTCCTAACCAAGGTCTTTTATTTCAAATACATAACATCTCTTGTTACTGCTCATTATTTTAATTTCTAGCCATTTATTTTTCCATTCTCCACTTAAAAAAAATTACTTAGAAAAATTCTAACCAATAAATTGCACCTTGTGTCAACTCTTTAGGAAACGACCCGGGATTCTACTTCTGGTTATTATTCTTAATTGTGACACACTTTTAAATTGATAGTGGAATCTTCGTCGGTTAAGAACTGTACTTGCAATGCTGCTTTTATAAGAAATTCTTAACCGGCATTTTTCCACCCATCACTCTCAGATCTAGGCTCACGAACCGCAAAAAACACTATATATAGCCTTTATTAGAACAAAAATAATTATATAAATTAGTTATTATTAAGTTAATTTTTTATTGTTTACGTTATACATCATATATTTGCTATGATTGAATAAGCTATTATCATATCATATACGTTTTTATCATGATTAGAATCATAGATTTTTGTTTTAATTTTTTAAGGTAGATATCAATATCAACTTACCAGAAATTACGATTAATTTAAAATTATATTACAATCATTGAAAATTAAAATTATTGACAATTAACATAATTATATATTAAATACTGATTTGATGTATAATTATAAAAAATATTGACAATTAACATAATTATGTATTAAATGCTAATTTGATGTATAATGATTGACAATAATTTACATAATTATGTAAAAAATAAAACATAACAACTAAAATTAAATTTGTTAACTAATTTAAGTTAGGTAGATAATGTTTGGCAATTATTTTAGCATTTAATTATTGATATCTATTACTACTACTACTACTACTACTACTACTACTACTAATAAAATTATTGATAAATGGGTCACCATTAACGTAACAATTTGCCACTAATAAAATTATTGCATAATGAATAAAAATTAGAATTGTATCAATATAATTAAAATTATTAAAAATATTCATGATTGATAATTAGTTTAATAATGTATTAAATATTGATTTTATATAATTATAATAAAGATATTTTCCTAAATTAGTATAATCATACATTATTCATTAAATGCTAATTGTAATATAATTGTAATATTGTAATATAATTATAATAAAGATAATTTTCTAAAATAAATTTAGAAGAGAGAATAGTACTTTTATTTTGGAGGGAAAATAAATTCACGAGAAATTAACACCTCACTTTCATTAGTTGATAATGTATTAAATATTAATTTTATATAATTATAATAAAGATATTTTTCTAAATTAGTATAATCATGCATTATTCATTAAATGCTAATTATAATATAATTGTAATATAATTATAATAAAGATATTTTTCTAAAATATATTTAAAAGAGAGAATAGTATTTTCATTTTGGAGGAAAAAATAGTTGATGAGGTATTGACACCCCCACTTTAATTAGTTGGAAGAAAAATCAGTTTTAATATATTAAGTAGATAGATTAGGCCACCAGTAATTAGTTAGTAGATGACTAAATTCAGTTAGAGTTTTAGCTTATCAAATTGGTCAGAGAATTAGTTTTTTATTTTTATTTTTATTTTTTTTTTACTAAAGACAAACAAACCAAAAAAGGCAGAAAAAATTAAAAGAAAGAGGGCATATCTTTTGCTATAATCTCAATTAAGCTAGGCATAGGCAACAACCCCTCCGACTAAGGAAGTTTATTCCGCTTAGCATGCTTTGCCATGTAGCCAGCAGCAAAGTTAGCAGTTTGTTGAATAATGACAAAATTTACTCTCCAACTCATCTTGCATAACTTTTGAAGTTTGCCAATGAGATCCGAATGCACCCAAGAAGAAAAATGTACAATAGCATGATAAGAATCAATGTAGTCAGTTTTACAAATGACTTCTTTAAAACCATAATTTCAAGACAAACAAATGCCACACAAGATTTTTAGCAATTTGTACTGAACAATGTGACCCTCTGGAAACGTGCCGGAGTAGCCCTTGATCCAATTCTCCGAGTATTCCAAAGACACTAGCATCACAATTAAGTTTAATCACGGAGATAGGGGAGGAATCCGAGAAAAGGGAGAAAGATTCTAATTCAAATTCAACCCGAAATCATACAAAACGCGATAATCCTTTGATGCGTGCTTTATTAAATGAACCACTTTTATAGTATTCCAGGAATCATCAGTATTAAAAACATCATTAATACGGTCACGCCAAATCCACCAAAAATTCGCCGAGAAAAGGCACTCTGAATCATGCGTATTATAGTTGATCCAGCTATAAAAATCCCTACTAAGATCAGCCACTATGTGACTAAAACCCAAATGATTCCAAACTTTTGTGCAATCTTGAAGCAATGGAAAATATCCTCCTCTACCAAGTTGCAACGTTGACAGATTGGGGAGCTAGCTAGGCCTCGACGATTATGAAACCTATCGGTCAGCAACGCATTGTGAATGCTAAGCCACATAAGAAGCATAATCTTTTCCGGAACTCACAGTCGCCAAAGCTAGAGGTATTTGTCATCAGGATTCCAGTGAGTGATCTGTTGCAAAAGTCAATCATAACCATTTTTAGCAGAGTAAACCTTTGTGCTTGAGTTTCTCCACACCCATCCAGGACCAAAATTACCATGCAAGGCTGGTTGGATAGAAGACATCCTGGCTTTAAATTCATTGTCGATGGGGGTGCATAAAACATTCCAATCCCAATGGTCTCAAGATCATACATCCTGCATCTGCAGAATAGTATCTGTAATGTGAACAAAGGGAACAAGTTCAGCTAGACAGACATCTGGGTGCCATAAACCGAACAAGAAAGAATGAGTAAAAGATCTGATGGTCCAAGATAACCCCGCTTGCATCTTGATCTTAGTCTTCACGATGTTGCGCCAAATACCCAAAGCATTACTAGTAGCCACGATATCCAACATCAAAGCATTGGGAATATATTTAGCTTTCAACATATGCACCCAGAGTTTATGGAGATTATGCAGTAACTGCCACAAAAATTTGCCCATCAAAGCCAAGTTGACACACTTTATGTCTTTAACACCAAGGCCATCGAACTTGTAGGGAGTAATAAATTTATCGCACTTAACTAAGTGAAGACACCGCTAATCAATTTCTCATAACAGCATCAATCTTGTTGCAAAGGGAGGTAGAAAGAGAGAAACTTACATATGATAAATAGGTAAAGCAGAAGCAATTGATTTAATCAAACAAAGTCTACCTGGTCTATTGAGGAATCTACCCTTCTAATTCGCCAATCTAGACTTGATTCGGTTCAAAGTTTCCACAAAAGAGGCTTTAGAAGTTCTGGGGTACCCAATGTTGACACTTAAATATTTTCCCAAGTCACTAGTCAACCGAATATGAGAAACCCCAGTCAGAACCTCCCTTCTACTATTAGAGATATTATTGGAATAAACTGCTTTGGATTTTTTAAGGTTAACCTTTATACCAGATTTCTCACAAAAAAGTTGCATAGTCCTCATGACATTCTAGCCTTACAGAACAAGAGAAGATCATCAGCGAACACAAGGTGAGACACACGTGAGCCACCCTGAGAAACCCCCACACCCTTCCATCTACCAGAGCCAACTTGGGCTTCAATAAAAGTGGCTAACCACTCCATACAAAGGACAAAAAATAGGGTGACATGGAGTCCCTCTGTCTTAGCCTCCTCCTAGGCTGAAACTCCTCCAACTTAATATTCCACATGATGGACAGATTAGACGCTTGATTGCAATTTATAATGAGATTGATAGTAGCTTCGGAAAAGCCAAAAATAGCCAAAGAATTCGATAAAAAAAATCCCAATCAATCGTATCATATGCCTTCTCTAAGTCAATCTTAAAGGCAATAACTCCATTATTAGATTTTTTCCTCTTCAGAAAATGCAACATCTCATGAGGCACAATGATGTTGTCCGGAACATCCTTATCAAGGATAAAACCCCCTTGAGTATGACTAATAATATCATCAAAAAAATGTCTCAACTTATTAACCAGAACCTTCGTGATAATCTTATAGATGATATTGCAGAGGATAATCGGCCAAAAATCCTACAAGGCACAAGGAGTATTACACTTGGAAATGAGAACGACAAGTGTTTCCACTAGAGAATAACTCAAAGAGCCACCTAGAAAAATACTTTGAACAGCATTCCATACCTCATGACCTACTACATCCTAGTATTCTTTAAAGAAGAACACCTAAAAACCATCGGGGCCAGGAGCTTTCAAGGGATTCTTGCCATCCAAAGCATGTTTAACTTCTAAAAATGTTACTGACAAGATAATACCATCACATGCCTCCTGACTGAGCCTAGGAGAAGTAACCTCTCCCATACATGCAAGATCAACTTGCTCAGTAGAGCAGAAGAGATTTTTATAAAATTTCAAAAATTCATACTGCAAGACATCAAGATCCATGGTCCAAGTACCATCACTTATCAGTAAACCATGAACCTTATTGACTTTCATTCTTACAATAGTTTGCAAGTGAAAGAATTTTATGTTACGATACCCATATCTCACTCACTGCTCTCTAGATTTTTGAAACCAAAATAACTCTTCTTGAGCTAGAATAGTATTAAGCGCCTCTCTAAAACCCTCTTCTGTCCACCTTAAATCGGCATCATCACACACATTTAGCCTTTTCTGAACTTCATCTAATTAGGCTTCAAGATTACGCTTGTTGATAAAAATGTTTCCAAAGGTTCTTGAATTAAAATCCAAAGAAGCCCTCTGCACTGAAGTTAATTTCCTCTGAATACACACCACACCATAATTGCTAGCCCAGGTATTCTTAACAAGCGCTCTATAATCCATATGAGATGCCCATGCAGCTTGGAATCTGAAGGGTCTAACACCCTTCTTCACAGGAGCTCCCAAGCACCAAACTAGAAAAGGACAATGATCTAAATGAAGTCAGCACAGAACCTCAGCATAGGCTTTTGGGAAAAGCAACCTCCAATCACTGTTACTACACACTCTATTAGGCTTTTTAGCAATATCCATAAAACCCTGAATCCTCCTGAACCAAGTAAAGAGTCTCCCTAATGTAGCCAGATCAAAAAGATTACAAAAACTCAGGGTATCAGTCAACAGTTTGCTACAAGAGGGGTAAAAATTGCTCCCCTGACTTCTGCAAAATACACAATCTCATTAAAATTCCCTAATACAATCCAAGGGTCCAGCACATTGAGAGATATATACCTAAGTTAAGACCACAACCAGTTATGTTTAGAGTATTGAAGATTTCCATAAATTGTACTACAAACCCAAAATTTTCCTCTTCTGCCAATTCTAACAGTCAAGCATTGATCAAAGTTCCAGAGAACCAAATAAGAAAAGGTAGAATCCGAACACAAATACCAGATACTTCCCTTCTACCCTTTAGCTTCTGACACGCCCACAGGAAAAAACCCAAATTGTGCCAAAAGTCTTTCATATTATTAAAAATAACATGCGTTTCTATGAGAATGAAAAATGATGGTTTGAATTTTCTTATCAACTCCTTGCAATGTACATGAGAGATTCTATTAGATGTTCCCCTCACGTTCCAACTGATGATATTTAAAAAGCACAATCCATAAAAAATCTTGTGAAAAAGTTGGAACACTATGGAAGATGATATAAGCGTTGGCTCCTCTATTGCCAAGCTTTTGGGTATCACCCATTGCTATAGTGATGCTTGATTGAACTCCATCTCCATGATTTCGAAATGCCGCTTCTATAGGAGAGCTCTTATAAATACGCCGATCTCTGGCATTTATGTGAAGAGAGCACTTATCAAGCTTGACACAAAGAAGAGCTTTCATCGGCATTGATCTTTACGATTCCAAGTTTGAGCTTTGACCTAGGCTTTAAAGGGGTAGAATGAGAATTGCTCCCAAGCCCATGAGAACCAGTACCCAGTTTCTTCCCAATACCATTCTTTAGAATAAGTTTATTTTGAGATGGGCCAGATTTGGAGGAATGTGCTAGCTTACCCCTTCCTTTTCTAGTCACCGAGACCCATCCATCGTTATCTGCATGGTTTGGAGATTCTTTTCGTAACTCATGCAATGTCTCATGCATGCAATCCGGTCCCTCCTTAAGTGATGCAACCTTTCCCAAAATGAACCCAAATTCAAAATTTGGTACTTTAACCATTTTCGGACAAGAATTATGCACCAGCAATGATTCCTCTGACTTGTCTTGTGGATGAATTCCCATTCTATCAGTCGTGTCATGTATCGTATCCTTTGCAATGCTCTTCATCTTATCACAGTCTCTCGCAACTTGGTCCTAACAACTGCGTGACAAGCAAATCAAGTGGAGATTCTCGAACTCCACCTCATACACATCGTCATCCATACCAATTTTCTTGATCACTCGTTCATCAAGATTGATTTGCACACATGCCCATGCATATTTGCCCCTTTTGGCTGACTTAGTAGCTAATTCCCAATGGCTACCATAATACGACGCATGGCTTCCTCATCATAGTACCATATATTAAAGCCCAAGATCCGAACCCACACCAAAGTTGTTCCAAAAGAATTCTTAGAAGGTCTAATGGATGTGCTCAATTTTTGTAGTTGTGTTTAAATTAAGAAATAAACCGAAATTATTTAAGAAATAAAAAATTTGGTCAATACTTATCAGCAGTATCAAGTGAACCTCAATTAACACACAAATGAACCGAAATAAATAAAAAAATGAACCGAAATTATTTAATGATGGCAGTAGAAAAAATCAGAACTAATAAAGATGTTTGCAAAATGTTGGTGTTATTGGTGAAGAAGAAGAAGAAGAAGAAGAAGAAAAAGCGTGTGCGAATTTGGTAGAAGAAGGAGGAGAAGGAAATGGAGAAGGAGAAAGAAAATGATGCTCGTAATTTAAAAGTTATTATAACAACTTGATTAGATGTAGTTAAATATTTTGCTTGTATGTAGTGCTTTTTTGAAAAAAAAATATATAGTTGCTTATTTTTTTTTTATTATTAATTAGGAAGAACGAAAATACTTAAGACACATTAAAGGTCAACGGCTCTGTCTTTGGAATCTCAAACCCTTCCCATGAGTTCTCAAAGAATTGAGTTAGATAGTGTAAAAAAGAAAATATCTAAATAAATCACAAAATTATGATTAATTAAGTAAAATTGTGTGTTGAGATGAAATAGCTCAAACTTTAATAGTATTCAATAATTTACACTTAATTAAAAATTTATTTAATTACAAATACTTAATTAAATTAACTTTGTGTCATTAAGGCGACTTTTTTTTGGAATATACAAATCACGTCTTTTTATTGTTAAATTATTAAAACAAAATATCAAATAAATATTAACAATAAAGTGAAGCAATATTTATTTATCTAGTTTAATTTTCAATTACTTTTATTTAAAAATTTATAAACTTCGTAAGGTAGGGCCCATCTTCTGGCTCCCCCGGTCCACAACTCGAAGTGTAAAACTAGTTTAACAAATGAAATGGTTGCGAGAACCGGACCAGTCAATAAACTAGTGAGGTGACTGATTTATTAGTTTAATGGTTCGATCGGAGTTCAACTGGGATTCGATCAGTTTAATTAAATATTAAATCAAATTATTAAAAATTTAATATATAATTTTAAATATTTAAATTTCAATAAAATTTCAATCTATAACCTAATAATAAAAAATAACAAACAATTGAAACAAATTAGTAATAACCATTAACCATTAAATTTGCAAACATAATCATAATTTAAATTTTGAACAAATATAATCATAATTTGAACAAACAAATAGAATTACAAAAATATATGAAATCAAATAAACAGATTATGAAATCAAATTGCAGTAACAAATTAAAAACAGAACAAAAACAGAATAAAAAAATTTGATTAATTCATTTAATTAACAAAATTAAAAACTAAAAAGCAAAAGACAGCAGCAATCAACAGAAATTAAATGCAGAAGACAGCAATGAAAAACAACAATTAACCCAGACAAACAAGCAACAATCAACATAATCAAATCCAAAAAAATAGCAATTAACTCCCAAAAATGAAAACTGAAGCAGGGCAGGAATCTGCTTACAAACTCAGAAATTCATAAACTCAAGCTAAGAAGAAATTAGTAAATTCAGAATCAGAAATCAAAAACCAAATAAAAGTAAAAAAAACAAGCAAAATTAAATTGAAGACTGGCGGCGAAGGAGGAATCCAAGTGACGGCAATGGAAGAGGGGATTGAAAACAGGCTTGACGCGCGAGAGAGAGGGATCGACGATGAGGACGGACCGACGGAGACACGATTTCAGGGAGGCCAACGACGACGAAGATAGAGGCGGCGACGTCAACAGCGAGCATACCTGGCGACACGAGGTGAAGCGATCCAAGAGAAGAGAATTGCGACGGCGGGGCTCGATGCTGGCTGAGGAGAAGAGTTCGTCGGTGACGGCAGCGCTGGTCGCTGGTTGCTGTTGCTGGCGGTCTGGGAGAAAGAGAGCGGCTAGGGTTTCGTGTGGAGATCAGAGAGAGAGGGGCTAGGTGGTGACTAGGTCGTGGGGTGTGTGCGAGAGAGAAGGGAAGGGGCATTTTATATATTTTTAATTTTTTTTAAATTAAAAACCAAAAAAAATCATCTAGTTCAAACAGTTTATCGGTTAACCGCTGATTTGACCGATTTTTTATTGGTTTTTTGTTAGACAATTTTTCACTTCAATCGAAATCGACTAAAAAACTAATTTTCGGTTAATCCGATTGAACCGACCAGTCCGGTTCGATTTTTAGAATACTATGAAAAAGATTTGATGCGTGGAGCTATAAAGGGTAACTTCAGCAAAAGTCACAAAGTGTAACTTCATTTAAGTCGTCGCCAAGTTATAAAGTAGGAATGGAATACAAAAAATACAACACTAATTAATCAAAAGATGTAATGATATATGTTTAGCCAATTCTCTCGTGCCTGCTTAATTTTTCTTTTAAAGTAAATTTGTAATATTTTAAAATTATTTATGTTTATATTATTTAAGTTAAATACTAATTTTTAATAAGCACGATAGCATTCATCGTATATAATAATCATCGTTCTCTTTTTTATACATATATTCTTTCATGGAAAGTTTCCACAAGCAGGTAGGTCAAAAGCAGCTATATCCCACGTATTTTAATACTAAAATATTTTTCTTGAAAGAACTCTAAATAAAATATATTTACATAGAAGAATTTAATTAAAGATATGTTATGGTTACTTGATTGAGAAATTACGAATGTATTGGATAAACAACGATGAGATGCAACCAAATTTTGGTAGCATCATGTTTTGATTTAGATATAGATTATGTATTATGTGTTACGTTTCAAATGTTTATCCATATTTATAATAAGCATTACTTTTGGTAATATTAGTTTGGGAATCAATGAAGCAATGATGTTCATTATTTTCCGAGAAGAATCAAAAATGGACTTTTTATTTTTAATATAAAGGTTAAATGCGTGTAATATGGGAAAAATGAGAATTTGAGTGTATAATACATAGATATGAGATTAATAACAGTTTATATAGAAATTGTTATATACGACTTAAATGAAATTGTTAGTTATGATTTCATAAAAGAGAAAGAGCAGAAAAGAAAAGTCAGAAATCATCAGATTAATGATCAACGGCTGAGAGCTATTCAAGAATTTGGGATTATCGATTTGATGAAAAGAGCGATGTGCCATTAAAGGAAAGAGAGAGAAAGAGAGGCCAAGAACCGTTGGATCGCTAATCAACGGCGGGAGGTTTCTCGAAAAATTGGTACTTCCAATTTGAAGGAGAAAATTTTGAAGAGAAATCGTAACTCTCATTTTTTTTAGGGGAAAAAATTTTGTTTTCTTTTTAAATTACTAGTTACAATTTATGTATTTTTTGTCACATTCTCAAATCATCATTCACGATTTATTCTGACAGCATTCTATCCTATATCAATACATTATACCAAATTTGCATAATCGCTGTATTATGTCCATAGTTTTACAATAACCAAAAAAATTAGTCTCAAGAATGGGTTATGAAAATTTTACATGGAAGTGAGAGATTTCTTAGGTTCTCACTTTGACGTGGTGCTAATATTAATTGGGTAGGTAATTTTAATCAGGAAATTTAATTAAAAGGGCAAAAGAAATTGATGGACTGTCGTCGATCAGCATAGTTGTGAGTATAGAAGGCATTATCTAAGGTTATAGATAATAGTTCTTTTTAAATAAATTGTATACCAATATTTAATTTTTATTATAAAATAAAAACATAATCATATATTAATATTCTAATCACAGTCAAAAACTTATATAAGTTAAGGAGGTTATCTAAGATCGATTGACAAATGTTTTAGAATAAACAATCACAGTCAACTTACACAATTTAGGATCATTTAACAATTAGCCAGGATTTGATAGAATCAGTCGATCAACATTGTTTGTTTGTTGATAGGGGTTATTCCACCCACTTTGGTTGGTAAAGGGTAAGTTGTTGGTTAGTTGGATGTGTTGGTCAAGATCAATTGGTAGTTGGTCGGAGTAAGCTAACAGGCAGTTTGCAGGGCCATATCATAGGTAGTCTGCCAAAGGTCAATCATGATAGATCAACGGATGGTCAGTTGAAGTAGTTCAACAAATGGTAGGTGGGTCAAGATAGATCGGAAGTCAATTGATCAGGGCAGGTCGGTTGGTGATTAATCAGTTGAGATAGGTTAGTGGTTAGTCAATCGGGTAGGTCGGTGTATGTTGCTTGGTAGTTAGTTAGACAATCGGTCAATCAGGGTCCACCAATCAGACAAACCATTCTATCGTACAGATGGTCGACATCGATCATAGGACAATCCATCAGTTGTTTTAGGTAGGTCGGCGATCGGTTAGCTAGTCGAGCTCAATGCACTACCAATTGGATTAGGTCGTCAAGCGATCAAAAGATCAAGGTTGGTTAGCCGATTGGGTTTAAGGTTGGTCAAGCTCAATATACCACCAGTTTTTACGAATTGTCCCACATAATCACTAATCCTCTCAATCTGTGTCCACTATGCCCTTCACAATCGAGTCCCAAAACATTGCCCATACCTCCTCTGCCTCTAAGTCCCTTCATTTCTACAACATTTCTTTTCGTTTCCATAAGGAAAACAAATTTGAGAAATTTACTGTCTCAAGAAAATATTTAGAGGTCTCATTGCCTATGGATTCTCAAGGCCATAATAATTCCAACTTATAAATCTCATTAGTAATTTCAATTACCACCTCACATTTCTCGTTTCGCTTTCATGTTCTGGCTCTTGCTAGGAGAAAGTTGGTGTGCTCAGTCCCTTACCATTATCTTCTGCTTTTTTCTAGGTGTTAGAAATTTGAGTTGTTCATTCAGACCCCTATTCATGGATTCCTCTTTTTGTTTTTCTTTTTCCTTCACGTCATACTTACCATCTTTTTGTTCCTCCCTCCTTTGATGCTTTGGATCCACATTATCTTTTATATGAGCCTCTGCATTATGATAGACAATATTATCTCCCCCCCCCCTCTTTACCTTCCTCTCTAGGTTGATTTGTATTTTCATTATGGGTCTAGATAATTCTTCTTTGTTTACTTGGCTAATAATCGCTCCTTTTTACACTTTATGAACAATCTTGCTCTTGTTCAACTTGTGTGGTAACTCTCTCTTCTTCTACTTAGCCTATCTATTCTCTGTTGTTGATGTTCTTGCATCTCTGATGTCAGTCTTGCCATTTCTTCAAGAACCATAGCCCTCCCATGACACTTTTCACGCCTCCCTTCTCTACTCATAGTCTCACTTTCTTCTATCTTTTTCACTAAGATCCTAACAACATCTGCTCTAACCTAGCCCCTAAGTCTCTTAGCTTCCATTCTACCTCTTCCTCTTCCGTATCTGCGTTGTCGCAGGAGGTTTTGTCGTGTCCAATAATTCCACAAAAAGAACAAAAATTGGAGAATTGTTTGTACCTAAAATTAATCTGTTGTTACCTATCTATTTTATTTCCTAATAAAATTCCGGTCTTGCTTAGTTTAAATAACTTCATTTGTATCCTGACTTTTAATTATATGTTATTTTTAAATCCAAATTTTTATTTTCCAACCCCTCCCTAACTCATTACTTGGTGAATTGCTAGTACTAATACAGTAACATTATTTTTTAGGTCTTTAATCTATAAAAAAAAAAATTCCATTCTTGTATAGTGTAAATAAAATATAATAGTTTTAGGCCTAACCCAATAACTCACTTTATTTAAAAAATAAAATATAAATTCTTATTTTTATCCCAATATCCTCGTTCACTCAAACTTCCCACTTTCACTTTGCAGCAGACCAACAGTAACAACTTTTTCTATTCTTCTCCTTATTTATCTCTTTAATCTTTTTATCTTCTACTCTTTGACTCTTTTTTTTTTTTTTTTTGCAGATTAAAAAAAAGATAATAGTTCAACAAGTGGTTCTTCACTCCTCTTTTTTAAAAAAGGTTCTATTTTTACTCTTTTTTATTTTAAGAAAATTATTGAACTAACAACAAAGACACATAATCATATAAAAATAGAACAAATGAATTATATTTAATATTACAATTTTTTAAGGATTAGTAAATGTTATGTTGTAAGATGAAAGGATAAGAAGAATAAATTATATACTTCTAGCATTGCAATTTTTTGTTTAATGTTTTTTTTATTATTTTTTTTGTTAGTCTTGCCTAATTTTTTTATGGTTTTTATATTTTTGGTTATTTACTTAATTTACTATTATTTTTTAATTAAATTTATGTTATTATATGTTAGTTTGTATATTTAGTTTTTTATTAATGAACTATTTAATTATAATTTTATATTATTTATACTACAATGCTAGTATTATTGTTCTGAATTTTAATATTTTATTTTGAATTAAAATATAATTTTTATATTTTATAAAAAATGTAAATTGTAATTTACACTTTTTGCTAAATATATTTTTAATTATAGAAATTTATTTGGCCATTTGAATTATGGGTAAGTTCAAAACCATTGATACATTTTTTAAAAGAAAAGATCAAGGAAATGAAAATACTTTAACTATTACTACTCCAATACTTGAAGGGTCCATCAAATTTCATTACTTCAAGTTCTCCATTAAATAGCTCAAAGCGTCCATGACTTCTTTCTAATCAATTGGATGTTTTTCATTTGAAAAGAGATCCTGAAATGCGACCAATAATTTAAAAGTTTTCTCCAAATCAAAGAGATGAAATCTGTCGGGCTTATATTAAAGTTGGGCCAAATCAACCAATTCTTGATAACTATCCATTTTCTGGTGATAAAAATCATCGTCGCTTTCAAACTTCATGGTTTAAATTGTTCCTATATTGGTTAGAATATTCTATAGAAGATGATGCCATATATTGTTTTTCATGCTTTCTTTTTGCTAAAGAACCTTCAATCAATACGGGTTCAAATGCTTTTATTGAGAATGATTTCAATAATTGGAAGAAAGTAAATAGTGAAAAAGAATGTGCTCGTTTGAATCACATTAGCAAAGGTCCCAACTCATTCCATCATAAGGTGCTAAAATTATGTGATGATTTGATGAAATAATCACAACATATCGACAGACTTCTTCATAAGCAAACATCAGAAGAGATTGAAAATAATCGAATTCGACTAGGAGCATCTATAGATTGCATTAGATGGTTAACATTTTAAGGCTGCGCCTACAGAGGACATGATGAAAGCCAAAGTTCAAGCAACAGAGGTAACTTTTTAGAAATATCGAAATTTTTTGGATCTTACAATGAAAGAGTGAAAAAGAATCTTTTGAAAAATAGTCCAAAAAATGCTAAGTATACTTCAAATGATGTCCAAAAAGATTCTACATATTCTTGCTACTAAGGTGAGAAATTCAATTAGAGAAGAGATTGGAGATGCCAAATTTTGTATTATTGTTGATGAAGCTAGAGATGAATCTAAAAAGGAGCAAATGACCATTGTTTTGAGATTTGTTACTCTAGATAGTTTTGTTAAAGAGAGATTCTTTAATCTTATGCATGTCACTAATACTTGTGCAATGACTTTAAAGAAAGAATTGATTTATGTCCTTTCTCATTATAATCTCCAAGTTGAAAATATTAGGGGTCAAGGGTATGTATGATGGTGCTAGCCACATGCAGGGTGAGTGGAATGGTTTGCAAGCTTTGTTTCTTAAAGATTCTCCACAAGCATATTATGTACATTATTTTGCTCATAGGTTACAATTAGCACTGGTAGTAGCTTCAAGAGAAGTACTTCAGATTCATGAATTTTTTTATTCAATTAAACTCTATTATCACCATTGTTAGTTCTTCTTCAAAAAGACATGATCAATTACAAGAAATTCAAGCAATTGAAAATGCAAATTTGGTTGCTCAAAATAAATTTGAGACAGGCAAAAGTGCGAATCAAGTAAGCATTTTACAAAGAGTTGGGAATACTCGATGGAGCTCTAACTTTAATTCTATTTGCAGTTTGGTAAAAATGTTCACTGCTACCAACGTTGTTCTCAATAATATCATTGAAGACGGAACAACTTATGTACAAAGAGGTGAGGCTTATGGTGTTAGTAAAATATTATTGTCATTTGAATTTGTTTTCACTGTGCACTTGATGAAAGAGATTATGGGAATCACTAATGTTCTTTGCCAAGCAATGCAACAACAATCTCAAGATATTCTTAATGCAATGCATATTGTTTCTACATCAAAGTTACTTCTTCAACAATTAAGAGATCGTAGATGATGCAATTTTCTTGCAAATGTTAAAGATTTTTGTGAAAAGCATGAAATTGAAGTCCCTAATATGAGTGCACAATATATTTTTGGAAGAGGTCGATCTCGTCAACTAAGTGTGACAGTTGAGCATCATTATTGAATAGATGTATTCTTAGCAACAATTGACTCTCAGATACAAGAGTTGAATAGTAGATTTAATGAGCAAACAATAGAGCTTTTGACTTTGAGTTGTGCTTTGGATCCTAAGGACAATTTCAAATCATTTAACATTGAAGAAATTAGCAAGTTAGCAGAGAATTTTTATCCCCTTGACTTTTCTTCTAATGAGCTAAATATTTTGAAATCTCAGTTGCAACATTATTAGTATGATATACCAAATCATTTGAAAGACGTTGGTACACTTTCTGAATTGTGCAACAAGTTGCAAGAAATAGAAAAATCAAGAACTTATCACATGGTTGATAGATTAATACGTATTGTTTTGACTCTACTAGTGTCTACAGCAACAATAGAAAGAGTCTTTTCAGCAATGAAAATTGTTAAGACAAGACTTCGAAGTAAGATGGCTGATGAATTTCTTGCAGACAATTTGGTCATTTATATAAAAAAAAATTAGCAACTATTTTTTACACAAATTCAATAATAAATTATTTTGAAAATAAAAAAAAAATCGTCCAATAGCCTTTTCATGATACAAAATTGTAAGTGGTAACTTTTATATATTATTGTCTTACTTTAATTGAGATTATATATTTAATTTTTTTAATTTTATCATTAGAAATAATAATATAAAATATTTTTAGTAAATTATTAAACACCGTCCTCCTTAAATAGTTAGTCTAGCTCCGCTCCTAGGATGTTATAAAATTAACAAAATTTATATCAATATAAACATAATTATTTTTTATATAATATAATATAGAAGTGAGAAGGATACACGTAAATAGACCATAAGGTGAGAATAAATAAACCTCGAGATAATGATCATTTTATAGGATTGTCAAAATGGACTAAATTTGTTTTATCTCTTTAAATGATATATTTTTTTCCCTTAAAATATGATCCATTTATGTTTTGAATTAAACAAGTTGAGTCCAATTAATCTAAAAAATAATAGGTTAAACGAGCTAATTTGAGGACAAAACAAGCCGTTTATTTAATTTTTTTTGTAGTTTAAAAAATATGACATTTTTTTGTAATTCTTTTATTGATTCATTTCAAACATTCGGTCCAACCGACTAAAAAAATTTTATTATTATATTTTTTACCAAAAAAAGATTTTTTTTAAAATTATTTTATACTAAAGTTAGATATTTTTATCTAATTTTTTTAAAAAAATTAAATAGACCAACCCATTTAATCTTTCGAATTGATTATTATTGATCTGAATTTGAAAATTAAAACTCATGAATAAACAAAAAATAAACAAATAATCTCATATGACCTACAATTTTAGGTAAATTGAGTCTAAACGGATCAGTTGGTCTATTTAATAGTCCTACCATTTTAAAATGACTAAATTTTTTCAACAAATAAATTTGCTATAGATATTATAAAAATGCTAAAGATACTATAAAAAAACATGTTAGTGAATTTGAGAAAATTATTCAAATATAATGAGAATAGTCAAAAGAGTTTTTACCTTTCTTATATTAAAAATCAATCATCTTATTATTATTATTCATTATAGTAGTAGCAATACTACTACATGGTACTATGGAAGGTTATTTATTTCGCGTCTAAAGTTGTGACTTGTGACGTTGACTTCAAAGTTCAAAGTCCAAATCCAAAACCATTGAATTTTCTTTATATATATATATATATATATATATATATATATATATATATTGGTGACTCAATTTTCTTTATATATAGATAAAGAAAATTCAAACCCAAATGTTGAAGAATTATTACTATGATTATTGTACGTAATATTTCTTCTATAAATTATCAATGTAAATTTAATTTATATTATAAATATATTATCATTTTCTATCCTCATTTGATAAATTAATAAAGAGTGGGCTTTAATATATGATAAAGGTAAAAAATAAATAAATATAAAAATTTATTAATATTTTTTTGATGAAATAATATATAAATATGCAATTGAGTCCATTATTTATTATCTCGTGTATGATTTGTTTAAAAGAATATTTGAAAAATATAAAAAATTTGTGAATGATTATTTTTTTTTCAAAATAAAAAGTCTAAAAAACGAAATTTGTTTTCATTATTTGTATGAATCTTTTAAATAGTTATTTATATATTTTTATAAAAATTCAGATCAAATGTTCAAATCGTCTACTAAATACACAAGTCATTTCACTGACAAAAAAAAATAATATTTTGTTATTTTATCATATTTTTAAATATATGAAAATTTATTTATTATTCATGTTTTTAAAGTTATTTTTTGTCTATGATATAGACTTTGTATATTATTTTAGTATTTTATTTATTTTAATTATAAATAAAAATCTAGTTTTCAAGGTATTTTTTATATAAAAATAAATTTTAATTTTGATGTGAAGAGAAAATAAATAATTTTATATAATTATTTAATTAAATTCATGAGTTTAGATAATTTTTTAAATAATAATAGATTTGATAATTAGTTATTTTTACTTATAAAATAATATATAATTTATTATTTATATAAAAAAATTTATATTTATAGTATATAAAATTTAAATTTATAAAATATTTAAAATTATATTATGTTAAGTTATACTAAAATTGATCACAAAAATTTGTTATTAATATAAAATTTATATTAAAATATAAAATATATTTTTTTTTACCAAAGATATGAGACTCGAACCCGCAACCTCTTAATTGAGTATGGAGAGACTGTGTCATTTGAGCTATTACTCATTTGAGTTATTACTTATTGGCAAAATATAAAATATATTAAAAATAAATTAAATAATATTTATATTTATATATAATATATAATAATTAATTTTTTGATGATTAATTTTAGTTAATAAATAATATTTTTTTATTAACATATATAAAACCTTAAGGATGGCCTTAATAAAATAAAAATAACATATTTTCTATTTTATATCTGAAATAATTAAATGCATTGGCACTGTGGCAGGCATATAATCAAGTATCACATTAAAAAGGTGGGGCCAGTTAGAAAGAGTGGCAGAGTGTGTAATTATGAGGACTAGGGAAGGACCAAGTAGAGAAAAGACAATTAATGTAGTCTTTTTTGGGTTGAAAGAAAATGGAAGAGGACATGAAATGATGGTTGTGATGTTGTGTGCCTTGTGCTGGGGTAACTCCAGCCAATCCTGCTGCATGCTTCCAAGCAGACAACGAATCACACGGCAACTAACGGTAACGCTCATACACCGTTAACCACTTCTCTTTCCGTTCCTCTTCCGTTGAACCCTCCCACACGCATCTCAATGCGCCGTCCATTCCTTCTCTTCAAGTTTCAACTACCCACCCACTTTATCACTACAGTTTTTTTGGTCAAAAAGTATGCTGTTTTATAAATCTAGTAAAAAAAAAAAATCGATCATATATTAAATATTTTTTACACATGTATAAAAATATAATAATTATTAATTAATTATGTATTTAAATTATTTTTAATTAATAAAAGAAAAAAACACATATTTAATTGTTAAAAAAATTACTAATATCAAAACAATATTTATTATAAAGAAGATAAATGCAACGACAGCAAAATTGTAAAAAAATATTTTATAGACCACAGTATCTATAGAGATTACGTGTAAATAAAATTATTTATCGAAAAAAATGAAAATTTAGAAAAATTCTTATGTTGTACTCTAAAAATAAATCAAATTATTTGCTATATATAGCTTATTATTTAACATGCCTACAATGTAAATTTATTATTTTTGTTTTGAATTAAAACTTTTAGATCATGAGTAATTTTTTTGTAGTACTTTTTACAATTTAATTTTTTTTTGGTGACTTTTTACAATTTAATTTGAAACAAAAATAAAATTTCATAAAGTGACTTAATTTATTTTTAAAGTGCATAAAAGTTTCTCGAAAACGTATCTAGTATTCTCAATAGATTTGATTTGGAAGGAAAGTTTGCTCCAACACAATTTATTTTTTTTTTATGTTCAGGTATAAATATGTCTTTTAAAATACAATTTTGAAGATATAAAATAATTTTGTTTTAATAATGGTAGGTAAGTTTGTCTCAATATTGGAAATTGTTTCGGAACTCTTTAAAATAGTAGAGGGTAAATTACTCTATCTTATACATATATAATTATGAAAAATAATTAGGAGTCATAAACTACTGTCTAATTTTAAATAAAGAAAGCTTTGGACTTTTTTATCTTTTTGATATTTTTAAAAATTAAATAGATTATGAATTAGAACTCTTGCATTACTCACATATTATTAATAGAATAATTAAGAGAGTAATTTAGTGATAACTATTTATATGAAAATATTTTCATCTGAAAAAAATAATTATAAATTACTGTTAGATAATTTAATATAAATAGTCATATAATTTAATATTCTCAATAATTTTTCTACTTATTTATTATTTGTGTATCTAAACTCTAAAGTCCTAAACCAACTTGCTATCTTACTTGACCTGATATTCCGCAACTACAATAAATCCTAATTAATAATTTCTTAACAATTTAACTAACCCAATTTTCTTTCATAAAAGACGTTGGCCCAAAAGACGAGTTGCCTACTAATAAACGCATTCAGAACATTGAAATAGGTGTTTTTGTAGTGAATTGCATGGCATAGCTAATTTCCCATGAGGTTGGCCATTTTTACAATCTATCTTTTGTAGAAAAATATGTCTTTGCACACCCTTTTCTCCTTTTATTCCGTTCTATTTTGCTTCTTGTGTAGATAATTAGCCTTCAATGTTTTTAGTAAAGTGGTACCCAACTGTCATGGCTCTGAAATCATCTCAAATTATGGTATGATTACTGAGCAAAAGTCAAAATTATTTGATAGTTTTTATTAGAGACATTCTTACCTTCAATCTTCTTCAACAAATTTCACATGGAATTATTGATAATTGGATAAAATGAAAAAAGGGAATATTTTAGAAATAGTTTTTTTTATAGATTTTAAATAAAAAATATTTTAAATCTTTTTTAACTAAATTATCTAAACATAAATTGATTGTTATATAATCTAGTATTTAAAAAAAACAACAATACAAATAAGTAATTATTAAAATAACTTTAATTTTTTAACATTCTTGAACACACATCACAAATTTATAGCATAACACTTAAATTTTAGGATAATTCACATATTTAAAATTAATAGAGATTAAAACTATATAAAATACAATATTCCTAAACTGCATTTTAGCCATATGGCTATTCTCTATAATTCACTATAGCCAATAGAATTTTTAAATTTTTCACATAAAAAATTACATCCTATTACTAATTACGAACAAATATACATAATATGCAATCTGCAACAGTAGATAAAAGATTCTACGAAAGATATGAAGCTCCACAAACCACGATAGGCCATAGCAGATTATGCATGAAGTGGGGTAATCACATAAGGCAACCGCTGAAGATGAATTCGGTTTTTATTATTGTCACTGAACAGCTAACTGGAGAGTAGCATCATAATGTAAGCAAATGAGTAGTATATATGTGCAATGTGTCCTCATTAGCATTGACAGGGAGCATCCCAGCCTCTTATGGAACTATACAAAGTGGATCGTCATCTACTTGACCTTATTTGGTGGCGGCAGCTCACCAAATATCTCCTCAAACCACTCCTACACTAGCTTCCTGTCAGCCATAATATCGTAGTCCTTGTACTTTCGTGTTCCTTGTCCCGAACTAGGATCATATCATTTACATTTAAACACGCATACCTTGTAACGTAGTGCGACGGAAATATTCTAAATCAATTATGTTGTGCAACACACCAAACCAATCAAAATGACCATCGCCTGAATTCCCATAAATCCAAACTCTGGTGTTATCTGTTTTCTTTCCTATCGACCACTATAAGATATGGAACCGATATCCATTAACATTGTATATCAGGTAGCTAGTACCCTTATTCATTGGACCCCAACTAAGTGCAACTAGTTCTAAATTTGTTCTGTCAGATAGATGTATGTACGCTGACGTATTCTCTGAACCAACATGAAAAGTTGTTCGATGAGGTATCAGGATTTGCCTCTTGAAATAATCTATATGATAGAATAGGATAAAGAAGTTTTGACCAGATTAAGAAGTTAGAATGTTATTGATTGTAATACTTACGAGGACTTAATAAACTCACATGAGGTACGATAAAATTTGGTCATAGTTAAGTAACATATGCAGATGTTCGGCATCGATTTTCTTCTACTCTAACCAATAGTCACTGCCCACACCCATTGCAGCTCCTTCCGATGCAAAGATTGGGTATGTTGTTCCATCCAACGAAGATTCTTCTCGCTCATCGTTCCTTGCAACCCTTGTTCTATGTGACTCAACATGAGGCTGAAGGAAACAAGGGTTTTGAGAAGGTGCCTCTACGCGACCTTCTCCCACTTCCGTCCTAAAATACTATCATAGAAAAAGTAAGTCAAACATAAAACTTAAACAATTGATTATAGTTAGAAATAGAAAATCTACCTGAAATACGGATGCACAAAATACGGAAGAAGCGAAATCCAATTAATCTTAGAGAAATACCACCGTCCTAATAAAAAAGAAAACTTATTAAACTCACCAGGTGAAACTAATTAATTCAACAAACTACACAAAGTCATCTACCAATAATATTGAACACTCTTAATTTCACCCTACTTAACCTACCTTAACTTAATTATAATTTCTATTTACGTTAAATTAACATAAAAAATCATAATCACAAATTTCATTACCCTATTTTAATCGATAATTTGATAATAAAATACATAACAAAATTCTAAACTCACAAAAAAATATAACAACACTAAAAACCCCAAACCAGACCCTCACCACAAACTTCATTACCATAATTTAATCAATAATTGGATAACGCACCAAACAAAACCCTAAAGTCACAAAAAAATTGAAAAAATAGTAAAAATACTATACCAAATCCTAATCACAAATTTCATTACACTAACTTAATCAATAATTTCATAAACTATTTAACAAAAAAAATTAAACTCACATAAAAATCTTAAAATAATTAAAAACTATACAAAAATTATCTCTGATGGTGGATGCAGGATGCTGGAGGCATGGTGATAGCAGGAGTGACGGCAACACCGATGGCAGTAGCCACGAAGAACAGCGGTGGATTCCCCACCTTTCTAGCGGTGACCGACAGCTCCAACGGTGACAACGTCCAGCGGTGGCGACACTAGAGGCTCCGGCAGGTTGTGGCGATGCCGACAATACCTCCCCCGAAGAGAGAACACGAGATGAGAGAGAGAGAGAAGAGAGAGAGAGTGAACTCGAACAAGTGAGGGAGAAAGGGGGTTTCGCGTTTGAATTTAGTCTCAACTTTACCGTCAGATTAACGTTATCCGTGTGCCCAAAATGCAACGTTTTACTAAACAAGGTTATCGTCGGATTTACCCGCTGGTAAATTGGACGATAGTGAGCGCCCCAAAATATTTTAGGGTGACGAATTTATTGCAAAATCCGACGAAAAACTCGCCGCTAACGTTCGACGCTAAATCCAACGGTACTCAGCATTTTTCTTATAGTATACTAAGTACTAACCTCTTCATTGATGTTTCAAACAACATGAGCAATGCAGTTCAATCAGTACAAACGAATTTTCTCTTCCACGACCCCACCAATTCACGTGATTCTCTCTAAAAATCTCTCAATTACAAAACTCCTGGTTCACTCAAATGAGTAATATGTGACTCGCCATCGCAGTTTTATAATACTACAAAGCGTGAACCGCAACCGCCCAAAAAGGTTTAAGTCTCTATAAACCGTGATGACCGCTAGCAGTTTTAGGACATAGTTTCTTCATAATCCGTAGTTGGTCAAAGCGGATTACGCACACATTTTTGTGCTTCTAATTAATCCGTGATGGTGAATGGTGCTTTATGGGGTTTCGATGGTTTAACGTAATCTGCGATGGAGGATGGTGGTATATGCTTTGATAGTTGTCACACGTAATTCGCGATTTGCTGTAGGGTTTTGCATAGTAATTCCTAAAAATCTATATGTTACAGCGAATTATATAGATTAGAATTAAGACCCAGATGTAAGCAGTTTAAAAATATTGTATTTATGTAATTTTAATTTTTATTTATTTTAAACATATAAATTACCCAAAATTTTATTTAATAGGAATAAAAGAATATTTAACATATTTTGCATTTCGGCTCATACTATAAATCTAAATATTGGTAATTTATTTAGACAAAAAAATATTTGTATTTGGATTTTTTATTTTTGAATAAATTTACATAGTAACATGGGAGGTAGCAGACCGTACATAGGTAATTAACTATTTAACTGCATGAAAATTTTATCATATATATATATATATAAAAGTTACGAAAGGTTTTTTACTTCTTCTTTTTTCATTCGATGTCAAATAATTAAGTTGCAATACGCATTCAAAATTTATATATGTTCGAAATTCTCCATCGCTAGTAGCATGTTGAGCAACAACTAACACAACCACCATGTTAGTACCTGTTTTATGTCTCGTGGGATTAGACAATAACAAAGAAACGCACGTGATATGACAAAGCACAAGTTGATTCGGAAAAACAAAGAACAAACAATATGCGAAACGCCGATAAATAGGAGAGATAGGTATTTTTTCAGAATATGGGAAAGATCAGAGGTGACAATTTGTGGTCGAGAATTTTAACAATTTATTTTCACACTTATTTTACCCAAAATAATTTTAAAAAAATGTTATTTTCTCTAAGATAATTCCAAAAAATTTAGTAGAGAGATAGAATGTGATAATTGTTAAGTATGTTATTTTTTTTAAATATAACAGTGTTCAAAAAAATAAAATTGGAGAGTCTAAATGTCTAATTTTAATTTAAAAAAAAGATAAAAAATTCCTAAATTTTTAACTAAAAGACAAATAAGTGTATTTTTTTTTACTAAAGATAGGAGACTCGAACCTGTAACTTCTTAATTGAGTATGGAAAGACTATGCCATTTGAGCTATTACTCATTGACAAACAAATAAGTGTATTTGATTGATTGAAAATATAAAATTTTATTTATCTTCTAAAATAAGAAACATTTAAGTTCATGTGAAAAATCTATTTGTTTTCGTATATTTTGAATGGAGGGATTTAGATGTCTCATATTTTTAGAAAGTAATGGACGTTTTTATTATATTTTTAATTAGTCAAGCATTTATTTATTTTCGAGTTAAAAAGTCAAGACTTATTTATCGTTTTCTTTTAATTTAAAAAATATTTTAATTTTTCAAAAAAGAAATTGAAAAATCCAATTTCAATTTTAGAAACATTGTAATTCTTTTATTTTCAAAAATGAAAATTAAAATGTCTAATTTCAATTAAAAATGTTTAATTTTCAAATTTCAAAAACCGTAAATCAAAAAGTCCGATTTTTTTTATTTTTTTTTAAAGAATTAAACAATGTAAATCGGTGTATACAATTTTTGCGCACCATTAGCCAAAAAGAAATTATTGTCTCCAATTTCTGTATATCTATAACAGTTAATTTCACGCCACTATTATCATTCTCTTGTCATACACACATATAAATTGTATCGAAGATAATAACAAAAAATAATCAGCATTTTTTTCTAATCAAGTATTTAAGATTAGTTTAATATATAGTTTATAAGTTTTAAAATTTCAAAAATTATTTTTAGTTTATGAAACACATGAAATTTTTTAATCACAAGCATCATAAGTACTCTATAATTATAGAAGGTATTGTAATAATCTCTTAAAATATTATAAGGACAAATTCATAAACTTTAATTTTAAGAGTAAAAATACATATTCAAGAATTCACGGAGCTAAAGCAATTTGTCAATTAAAAAATTATTGTGATGCCAAGATTGAACCACATACATTCAAGGGCATGAGGGTGTGGGATTCAATTTTTGAGTAGAATTCAGTTATTTTTTTTATTTGTTGCACAATATCCATTGAGAAGCTATAAATACACAACTTTATCAAAGCATAGATGCTTATATTTTAAAGAGAATGAACACTGTCCTATATATAATATACAGTGGGTTCGTATTATTTCAAGCAATGCTTGTAATTTGAAACTAGTATGCAAAATAGTTTTTGATCCAATAACTAATCAAAGCCAACTAGGAAGGAAAAAGATGGCTTAAATATGCATATATGTTTGAAGTTAGAAACATAGAATGAGCGGAAAATAGTGAAAACAAAGAAGAATTTAAAGCCAACTACAAAATGGTTGGGAATGAGAACAAGGATCAAACCGATGACATACACAACACGTGGAAATTGTGGTAAACATAGTAGTAAGTCAACATTCATTAAGATGCATTTGAATATGCAAATTTAGCAATATATCATAATAATGGTAAATGGAAGCTGCCATGGGAATTGCCTATGTTTTGCATGCTATATATATATAAATGTTAGACGATTATTAGAGTTTATTATTTTTTATCATCAGTTAGTTATTAATATTTAAAAATATAAGATAAAATATATTATTAAATTATTAAACTAAAAAAATTAAATTAAAAGAATTAAGTTATCAAATTAATGACTAAATAATAGCTAAAATTAATATATTCTGATGATCTGCGATCCGAACATTTGTTTAATATATTCTATTTAATTTCCTAAAGAGATTCAAAGTGTCGTACTTGCACAAACTTACTGTCAGCATGAATAAATAAGATGTATATATGTTTATTGTTTTCTAATATTATATTTTGCATATCATTCAATATATAATGCATAAATATTGTACCAATGTTGTCGATGACAAGCTATGCTAGGATAAAGCGTGAATATAATAACATGTATTATCAGTAATTGCGTGTGTGGCGAAGTATAAACATAATAGCCTAGTTAGATCGAACAGGAAAAAGTGGGTTATAGCATTTGATGGTGAACATTGCTAAGGTCACACGACCATGAACCTAATTGAGTGTATTTTATATTGAAGAGGGCATGTATTCTCCTAATTATGATACTATAAGAGTAACTTTTTATTGATTGAAGGAGTTATTTACTAGGAAGAGTGTCGACACTCACGAGCTAATTAATACTTGCAGATATATTTTCTTTGAAATTATGGCTCAACAACTTGAAGCAAATCACAGCACATGTGAAAATACACAAGTGATTCATTTTGATAACTAAATAAGAATATCAAAGTTTGTAAACTTCCTAGTGGAACACAATGAATCTTAAGTAGCGATACCATGAGTATGGTCTATGGTTCTACAAATCAGATCAGATTGACAAGTCGGATCAGTCTAATCGCAAACTGACGATATTAATTGGCTGGTCAAACATGTGAAACCGTTCATAAAAAAATTGGTAGAGAATCGTTGAACCGGCTGATTTTAAGAAAACGATGTCGTTTTAGGCTTGCTAAATGTCTGAAGACTATGCGTCTATTCCATGCCTCTCATTTCGCTAATTTGCTTCTCACTTCTCTCACTCCTCACTCCCCCTTCTCCAACCCTAGCCTCTTCGAGCCACTATCGCCGCCCGTCCGTCGAGTCACTACCCCCAAGTCTCCAACCCCTGCTCTCTTCTTCTGCAAGCCTGGTCCATCCGTCGTCTTCGTCTTCTCGCCGTTGTCTTCATCTTCTTGCGGCTGTTTGGTCAACATCGTCCGTTTATCAACAATCTGTCGACGTCGTCTTTGAAGGTCAATGGCTCAGTGTTCGCTTGTTCTTCATTTTTTTTTGTTTTTTATTAGAGTGGATTGAAGGATAGCCAATTTAAACTGGCTGATGCACGCACTATATTCTTTTCTGAGTACCCTATACCTTCTGATGATTCTCTAAATTGGGTGTATGATTATCTTGGTGGAGATATTCATCTTTCCATGAAAGAGTAGATTAATAGGAACTATGATTATCTTGGTGGAGATATTCATCTCGTTTCTTGCATGTTAATGTTATAACCACTTCTTTATATCTAGAAAATGAGATCTTCTTTAAGAACTCGTATAAAAATAATTTGAAACACTATAAGAACTTTGTTAAAAACCATCAAGGTTACCATTGGATTCTGCGTCAGCTATCATCGGCAGATTTACCGTCAAATTTTGTGACAGTTAACGTGATAGTTTATCGAGCTGTTAGCGTTATCATAGGATTAGAGAAACCGTCGGAACATCCGATAGTAATAGTTGGTGCGATTCAAATTAAAATTGCGACTTATTATCGTTGAAATTTATGTCGGATAAATCCAACAGCAATCGAAATTTTAGAATGCACCGTTTTACTTAACGAAACCAATGTTATCGTCGGATATTTTTGACGAAAAATCCGACGGTGAACCTTACCTTAATTTGAATGCACACCCCTCCCTCATTTCTGCATCTTCTCTCTCTCTCTCTTTCTCTCTCTCATTGCCACCACCACCAACCTCCATTATCGCCACCAATGATGTCCGTCGTGGTCACTGTCAGTGCCCCCTTCTTTGCCACTGATAGTGATGTCTGGCTCGGCCACCATCTCTCTCTCTCTCTCTCTCTCTCTCTCTCTCTCTCTCTCTCTCTCTCTCTCTCTCTCTCTCTCTCTCTCTCTCTCTCTACCACCAGCCTCTATTATTTTGTCGTTGCTACCACCGTTACTGTCACCGCCACTATTCCCATCTCTGCCGTCGTGGATGGGTGCTGTGCGAGGAAAGATTATGTTCAACCTCCATCTGCTACTGCTGCCACTATTACCGCGCTTCCACGCTTTCCTCTTAGGGTATGTAAGAACCGGAATTTTAACGTATAACCACTTTAATAAAATAATAATTTTTAACTGCCCGAAGCTAGTTCAAAAATATAGAAATGTTCTTTTTAAAATATAAAGGTGAAATTTGATTTCAATAAATTTTTCTGAGTTGGAAAATGTATCTTTTGCGAACATTTTTTATAAAAAACGCGCACTGAAGCTTAAGCCAGCAGTACCAGCTCTAGTCTGACCGGTACCGCGTATTGGAAAAAAATAAGATTTTAAAAATTAATTTTTTATTATTTTGAAAGGATAAAATTAATTCAGAATCGAAAATTGGGCGCTAATTCTAAAGGTTTGGGGCAAACGGATCTAAAACGCTAACGGATTAGACCGGACCCAAACCGGGTTTAAGGCCCAATATATATATGTATGTTTTAATGAGCTTTCAGCTCATTTTTGCCCTAAAACAAAGAAAGGGGCGCAACTTGAGAGAGAAGAGAGCAAAAGGGTTTGGTCACTATTCACATCCACCTTCCGGTGACCATAACTTGAGCTACGGAGCTCCAATTGACGAGTCGTTTATGGCCACGCAAAGCTCTCGCTGAGCTTTTCGTTTCTATCTAAACAAAGTATTAATATTTTTGAAATCTATGCTCTAGTTTCCATCCCAAATCATTCTGCATTTTTGGTTCTAGTTCTTGAGTAGATTTTGTGGTTTTGTTTGTTTAGGGGTGATCTAGCATTAGAATATTGTTGGTTTTGCCCCTAATCTCGCTGGGTAAGGTAAGATCTCACTAAACCCTTATGTTTAGTTATTTTTGTGAACCCTAGGTTTGATGTTTGTATGTTATGTGATGTTAGATTGAGTTTTGGTGTTTGTTGGAGTTGGTTTGAGGCTTTGGATCGAGCTTGGTGACTTCGTTTTGGTGTTTGGTGCATTTTAGAAATCAGCCAAGGTATGGTTTCAGTTTTCTTTATGTAATATGTAATATTTCTGGATACTTAGTCTAGTTGACCCTAAGATAGGATTGAATGAGGGTTATGTATGATTAATTATATGTGAATTTATATTTGATGATGAGAAGTATGATATGGAGTATTGGAATGTGTGATATATGAGTTATGATGATAATATGATGAGTATTGATGTTATTTATGTTCATGGTGTTGATTATGGAGATTGAGATTGAATAATGATAATTATGAGGATTTATGATTGGAGGTGATGAATGATGTTTATGATGAGTGAATTGTACAAATTGTTGATGATTGAGATCTTAAGTTGGGAATTATGGATTTGTTTTGATTTATGGTGGAAAGGTTGAGTGAATTATGTGTGGAAGTGATGGAAGTACAATAGAATGGTAAGGTGTAGTGTGTGGTAGTGTTTTATGATGTTTGGGTATGTTTTGGTTTGTTTTGTTTATGGAATTTGGAAATTTGAGAATTTTGACAGATCATAACTTGAGCCTCAATTTTTGAAATTAGTTGAAATTTGACTAAAATTAAAGTTCATTCAAAGATCTTTAAATTGATATAAAGTTTGATGAAAATGGATTTTTGTAGAGGAAGTTATGAATGTTTAAAGGTTGGGGTTTAAAACTGATTTCTGCAACTTTACAAAATTTTCTAAGTCTGGGAGTGCATGCGTACACATACCCCCCATACGCATATATGCCATTCTGTTTGGCACCTATGCGTACGCATACATGTGTATGCGTACGTGAAATGGGCCAAAATGTATGTATGCGTACGCATACATAATGCATGCGTACGCATATACCTTGTTTTGCTGAAAAATGATTTTCTTCATTTTTTAAGGGGTTCTCTAACTTTTCAAACTTCCTCCGAATGCTGTTTAAGAGTACTATCTAGTTATTAGGTTCTAATATTACTAAAGATGAGTTAGTGACTTATTTTAGTAATTTTTTTGTATGATTTTAGAAGACGGAGACTTAGGTTTCTGAAGTTGTGGGTGAACTAGTGAAGTGCTTTATTGGCAATAGCGTTGAGAACTTGTGAGTGGATGATAACTTGTGTTAAGAATTGATGATAGTTATGATGAGCTTGAGGGATATTGAAGGAGAGTGTGCCAGGCACTATATCATTGGAATGTTGAGAATTGATAATTGAAAGTGGATTGAGATGAGAAATGGTGATGACTGGTGGTGATTTGAGGTTGATGGACTTGTTGGATGTGGAAGTGTGCCAGGCACTATATCCTTGGAACGATTTATGATGTACCATATGTTGTTGTTGTTTTCCTTCTCTGCCCAAGAGTGTGCCAGACACTATATCCTTGGAGCATGCAAGTGTGCCATGCACTATATCCTCGGAACGATATAAAAACGTGCCAGGCGCTATATCCTCGGACGTGGCAAAAAGGCGACATCCAAAAGGGTGTGTTGGGTGGCATTTATGGACTGACAAGTGATATCACGAGCCAATAGGACATGCATTCATCTTGTGCATCTTCTATGTGTTTTGTTTGCTTTGCCTAATTGCATCTCTTGCTTAAATGAATAATATGCTTATTTGCTAGTTGTTTTACTTGCTGTACATGTATATTACTTGTGTTTTACTTGCTTGTATTATTTGTGATTGTCTGGTATTGAGGAGGTTAGGTAGGCGGCGGTGATGGGATCGCGTGGAGGGTAGGTTGGTGATGGCTGTTGTATACAGCGGTGTGATTTGATATTAGTTAGAAATCTCGTAGGTTTAGATAACCCTATTTATGGTTTATGATTTAAGTTATTTATTTTTGTTAAGCTTGAAAATCAGCATTGATGTGAAGTTCTAGGATTGCCTTTGGCGTCCCAGAACCTTACATCTTACATATTGGGCACTATTACCATATTGAGAACCTCTGGTTCTCATACCATATGCCGTTGTTATTTTTCAGATGTAGGTCGTAATTCACCTTGGTAAAATTGCGGACATGGTGACAGAGCGGAGTATGGTTTCTTCCTGATTTATTTCTGTTTTATTCTGTTGTAGTGTTTTCTCTCACCTTTTCTGTTTTAGACTTTGTGGACTTAGATGCTTGATTTGAGAAATATGTTGTATAAGCTGTTTTAAACTTCAAAAACTCTTTGTATTTCAAAAACTCTTGTGTATCTTGGAGCTATCTACAAGGTTTATATGTATTATGTCTTGTCCTGTTCGTGCTTACGCATTTAGCTATCGTGTGTGAACGTTTCGCATTTTGCATTTCCATTTTACGCAATTTTGAGCTTTATTCCTTCATCGGGCTTCTAGTTATATATATTTTTGGACATATATTATATATTATAAGCTTTATAATCTGTCGTGGCACTTTGTTATTCTTTGCCTTACGGCTAGAGTTAAGGCTTAGGATAACGGGGTGTTACAGGGTAAGCTTTTAATTTTTTATTTTTTTATTCAGTTTTGTTTTTTAATTTCTTTCAAAATCCTAATTTTAGGTTAATATGTTAGTTTAGATTAGATTAATTTTGTTAGATCATGTTAAGTTTAGGGTTTAGGATATTAATATATTAATTTGTTACATTTGGTTGATTAGGGTTTAATTAGGGTTAAATAGGGTTTATTATTGAAATAATTTAGAGTGATTAACATAATGTTTAGTTAGGGTTTATTTAGGGTTTAGAGTAATTTAGATTAGTTAGAGTACTTAGGCTGCGTTTGTTTTTGTGGACATGACAGAATATTGACACTGAGATAGAGACAATAGAACAGAGACACTAAAAATTATCCTTTATGTATTGTGTTTGGATATAATATACAAGGCACTAATATAATGTCCTGTATTATGTTTTAATAGACATGGATAAGAATAAAATATTATGCGAAATGACTAAAATAGCCATGTGATTCTAAATTTTTTGCATCAAGTATAAACTAATTTAATAGAAAATGAGAGTTCGTGGGAGTATAGGGGATTACAAGAAGAATTGGTATATTAACCAATAAGGTAAAAATGGTACTGCAGTAACAAAATTAAGAATAAACAAAGTAACGTAAGTAGAAGAGTGAATTAAGCTTCCATTGAGTAAACTTGCAGCATGCCATAGAAAAGAGAATGAACAATAAGAAGGAAGAAATTATCAAGCCAACGAAAAAATTCTACAAGAAGAAGAGAGTACCTAGAAAAAGAGAGGAAGAAGAAGAATGCAGAGATAGAGAATTGAAAGGGTAGGAAAAAGAGAGTACCTTTCTGAGAACGACGATGCATAGAAGAAGCTCAAATTAGGGAAGATAAGAAGGGGGTAATAGTGGAATAATAAACAATGTCTATGGACAAAAAAAGAAAAAATTTCATAAAAAAAACTGTGTCCATCTTCTCAAATTCCATGTCCATCATTGTCCTTCATAAAAGAGTGGACACAAAAATAAAAAAAATTGTTCTGGAGACAATGTATCCAGTGTCTATGTCTCTGCTTCCAAATATTTTTTAAACATTCACTGTTCATATTTATGTGTCCTATCTCCAAAAACAAACGCAACCTTATTGTTTAGTTTAATTTGTGCATTAGGTAAATATAGTAGTTTAATATAGGTTAATTAAACTAGTATAGAGTAATTAGAGTTTATTTTTTTTTATCAAGGTCAGATATAGGATATTAATATCAGAATTTTGTTAGTTTTGGTTAAATTTTGATTGGGTTTAAGGTTTAAATTAGTTTAGAGTAATTAGTTTTGGTTAAAAAATTATAATTAAATTTGTTTATTAATTTTTAATTTTTACTAACTTCATTTTTATTTTAGGATTTCTTTAGCTTCATCGTGGGTTGTTCATGCTGCTTATATGCGTGGGTTGTTCGTGCAGTACTGGTATTGGTTCTTTATTTTCTAGGCATGTTAAATTATTTAAGTTTTATATCTGACTTATTTTTTTAGGATAGAGTTTTAGGACAAAAGTAAGAGAAGGTTGTCTAGTGGTGCCTTCTCCAAACCCTTATTTACTGAAAAATTATGGAATAATAAGTGGATGCACACTAGAACGACTAAAATTTCATGTTTGCTTGAATGTTTTTTTAATATATGGTTGCAATTGTTTAAACTTTGAAAACTGAAAATTAGAATTGGTAGGAATGATAATAGGGGAGAATTCTCGTCAAGTGGACCAAAATACATGATCTTTGTTTAGGAAAAAAATGCGCTGGGTGCGATAAGTGAACAATGGTTAGATCAGAAAGAAGTAGAGACCGCACATTTGCATGTATTGGTTAACTATGATCAGATTTCACCATATATGATATAAATTTACTAACTTATTAAAATAAATTGTTATATATTTCAAATATTAGAGTAACTCATTTAGAGAATTAATCAATGTGTGATGCTATTTTAACTTAGGTTATTTTAAGAAATGAATCCCGATTCTTCACTCGATAAGTTTTCACATTGGTTCAAGGAATACGTTCGATCGAATCTGTATGAAACAACGAATGCCAAATTTGTTGTACTTGGTTGGGGCCAAATGAATAAAGGAATGAGCTATCCAATTTATAATGTTAACAATTGTCAATTTCATTCTTTTCAATGGTCAGTGGGTAAAAAATAGATAACATTGGGATTTGGATTTTCAGAGACACAAGTAGCGGTCATTCGGATTAATTCAGTGTATTGCACAGCATAATTTAACTACAATATTTTGTTTAAATGTGAGTGGTTTGATCCAAGTCCGCGACACAGAATACAAAAGCATAAAGATTCTAATATTACTGAAGTGAATATGTCTAAGAAATATAGACATTATGACCTTTTCATTTTATCCCAAAATGCACGATAAGTATATTACTTGCTTTACCCAGAAAAGTGTAAGTCTAGTTGGATGGTTGTAGCCAAGACTAAACTAAGAAGTCGCATCGAGTTTGATGGGATGGAGGACTAACAACCTTATCAAGTTGATGAGGCAACTCCTTTTAAGTTAGCATTGACACTAGCAATCCTATCACCTTTAGGCCACCTCTTATGGATAATGAAATCATTGACCTTAGGGTTGATGATGACATTCATCCACCAGAAGAAGAAGGAAGGGTTGATGGGGACGAAGAAGAGAAATTTAATGATCAGGAAATAACATCTGAAGAGAATGATGAACAAGGAGTTGATGGGAACAAAGAAAAAGAGAAATCCAGATGAGGGTAAAGTTCTGTTGAATTATGTTATGTATATTGTATTTGGATTATGATGATTTCAATTTTTAACTATTTTATTTTATTTGTTTTAGGTAGACATGTCCAGCAAAACTAGTGTTGGGAGTCGTAGTAGGACCAGTAGTGATGTCATCAGGAAGAAGACGACGATGACGATTATGAAGACTCGTAGCGTTTAGTGTTTTCTTTTAATGAAATTACTTTATTAGACTTTTAGCGCATGATCTTTTCAGATTATGCTGTAGTTTTTTTTATTTTAATGTCATATTTAGTTTTTATTCATTTTTATTTAATTTTAATCAGGTTATAATTATGATAATCATAGCTAAAAGTATTAAATAAAATTATTTTTTTATTTTAAAATAAAAATATTACCATAAGATTTTGCATCGGATAATTCTTACAGTTTTTTATTTTTTAAAATTAAATTTTATTAAATAATATTACCATTAGAATTATTGAAAAAAATTTTTGATGGTAATAAAAGTGCGAAAAAAATAAAAAAAGCACTAACGATACCGTCGATTTTTTTTCGACAGTAATAACACACTAAAATGGCCATTTTGCAATGTGTATTGTCAAAATTTTTCTATGGTAATTAATGTCTAAATTTATGAATCCGCCAATAATAATTTACCGGGGATATTTCTATCATTAAATTTATCTGACAATAAATTCGCCGATAATAATATTATTGTCGAATTTTTCTAAAGAATCTGACAATAATTTCGATGATTTTAAACGGTTTTTTAGTGAAATTGAGTCATTTAAGAAGATGATTACGACAACAATAATGATGAAAATAAAGATGAACATACTGATTTTTAAAGAGTAAAGACCCAATCCGACCCTTATCTATTTTTACTGAAGGACAAGGCACCCCTTGTCTAAAAAAAAAAAAAACGGAGACTTCGACCCTCAACCTTTTCATTTGAGGACAATACGATCATTCTATTAAAAAATTTGTTAAATAATAACAAAAATTAGTTTTGTGGGGTGTTTTATTTATAATTTGTGGAGGTTTTAAACTCCCACAAATTACTAATAAGTTTATTTTTGAAAAATTCTTTTACTCGTGGTAGTTAAGTAGAAAAAGACTATTACTAAAAATGATGTTGTAGAAAAAAATGTAATTGCAGTACTAAAAACTTTTAAAGGAAAAAAAATAACACCGAACAAGAAATGAAATAAGATAATATTAAGGTTAATGATATTTGTATTGGTGATGATGATAGTAGAGGAGATAACGATGGTGATAAAGTATGGTTACACAATAGAGAATAGTAAAAGTAGAAGTGATAACGATAAAGATAAAGATGAGAAAAAAAATGATGGAATAGTAGTGATCATAGTTAGTTATATTGTTAAAAAGAATTTTATAAAAAATTTTAAACTCCACAAATTATAAATAAAATTCCCACAAAATAATTTTTATTATTATTTAACAGATTTTTTTAACAGAAAAATTATATTATCTTGAAATAAAAAAATAAAGACTAAAATCTCTTTTTTTTTAAATAAAAAATATCTTGTCTTTTATAAAGATGGACAATTACCGAATTGAACTTAAAATAAGCCTAATCAAACCTTTCTTTGCAAATAGTTCTTTCTCATTGGGCAAAGTAGAAACGCCTTTGAAGGTTGATAATTTATTAATTCCTGTTGTGATAAGAACGAACAACGTGGATGTCCATTCCCATGCAAAACTTACTTTTTTAAAGAAGGAATGACATTAAATGCATGTTGAAATTAAGCTCCCAATATATGTATAAATAGAGGCCTTTGCCTCCGAGAGAAACACAAGCAAATAATAAAATCACTTCTCTCTTTATGTTACAATCAAATACTCTTCTCTTTATATTTCTACTACAGTTCTTTCTCTTCTTTTATTTTATAAGTATTTTAAATTCTATTTTCTATTACTCTTTACATATAATATTATTATATATATATATAAATTATTATTGAGCTAATTATTTTAATACTAGAGTCTTCTATTTATACATCTCTATTATATATATCTTTTATTTCACAACACGTTATCAGCACGAGACTCTGATCAAATTTTGAGGAAGACTCAGGTAACAAATTTTCATTATGTCGAAGCTCTCTCATCTTGAATTCAATGCTCTTGATATATCTGGAAACAATTATTTATCATGGATACTAGATGTTGAAATCCATCTTGATTCAATGGATCTTGGAGATACCATTAAGGCTGAAAATAATGCATCCCAGAAGGATAAAGCTAAAGCCATGATTTTTCTCCGTCATCATCTTGACGAAGGATTGAAAAATGAATATCTTACATTAAAAGATCCTGCAGATCTTTGGAAAGACCTTGAAGAAAGGTATAATCATCAGAAAACGGTGATACTTCCTCAAGCCCGATATGAATGGACGCATTTGCGTTTACAAGATTTTAAATCTATAAATGAATATAATTCTGCAATGTTTCGAATCACCTCATGAATGAAATTGTGTGGGGAAAAAATAACTGATCATGATATGTTGGAGAAAACTTTCTCAACCTTCCATGCCTCGAATGTGCTCCTGCAGCAGCAGTATCGAGAGAAAGGGTTTAAGAAATATTCTGAGTTAATTTCTTGCCTTCTTGTTGCCGAACGCAACAATGAGTTGTTATTGAAAAATCATGAGTGCTTATTATCTTCTCGCAACCTGGCGTTTGCGAGATTACTGGCTCAAATTATTCGATTAAAAGCACAATTTCCAGAAAATCCAATTAAAGCAATTCGTCTTGATAATGCTGGTGAATTTACTTCCCAAGCTTTTGATGCTTATTGTATGGCTAATGGAATAAGTGTTGAACATCCAGTAGCTTATGTTCACACACAAAATGGGTTAGCAGAATCACTTATTAAGCGCCTCCAATTAATTGCTAGACCCTTGCTTATGAGAACAAATCTCCCAACCTCGGTTTGGGGGCATGCTATTTTACATACCGCAGCACTTATTCGTTTGAGGCCAATGAGTTATCATCAATTCTCTCCTATACAATTAGCTTTTGGCCAGCAGCCAAATGTTTCCCATTTAAGAATATTTGGGTGTGCGATATATGTTCCCATTACACCACCTAATCGCACCAAAATGGGACCCAAAAGAAAATTGGGGATATATGTTGGATATGATTCTCCCTCTATAGTGAGGTATCTTGAGATACAAACTGGTGATGTGTTTAAAGCCCGGTTTGCGGATTGTCATTTTGATGAATCAAAATTTCCAACATTAGGGGGAGAGAATAAGCTTCCTGAAAAGGAACTTAATTGGAATGCATCATCGTTGATGCATTTAGATCCTCGATCAGGGCAATGTGAACTAGAAGTTCAAAAGATTATACATTTGCAAAGAATAGCAAATGAATTGCCTGATGCATTTTCCGATACAAAGAGGATAACCAAATCTTACATACCAGCGGAAAATGCCTCAATTCGAATTGACGTCCCAGTAGGACAAGTAGCCACTGAAGCAAATTCACACCAGAAGCGTGACAGGGCGGAAAATGCCCCAATTCGAATTGATGTCCCAGTAGGGCAAATAGCCACGGAATCAAATACACGCCAGAAGCGTAGCAGGCCTGTCGGTTCCAAAGATAAAAATCCTCGAAAGAGAAAAGAGGTAAATACGATTCCTGTTGAAAAAGACATAGTAAAGACACCGGCAGTTGTCCAAAATTCTGATATAACGCTAGAAGACGTTCAGGTACCTGAAAATTGTGAAAATGACGAGATCTCGATAAATTATGTCTTTACAGGAGAGAAATGGGACCGAAATAAGACAATTGTCAATGAAATATTTGCATATAATGTGGCATTAGATATCATGCATGAAAGTAAGGATCTTGAGCCAAGATCAGTTGAAGAATGTCGACAAAGAAATGATTGGCCAAAATGGGAAGCAGCCATGAAGGCTGAATTAGACTCACTTGCAAAACGTGAAGTCTTTGGACCTGTAGTCCGTACACCAGAAGATGTAAAACCTGTTGGATACAAATGGGTATTTGTGAGAAAACGAAATGAGAAAAATGAAGTTGTGCGCTACAAAGCCCAACTTGTGGCACAAGGTTTTTCACAAAGGCCCGGTATAGATTATGAAGAAACGTATTCTCCCGTAGTAGATGCGATAACATTGCGTTATTTGGTCAGTTTATCTGCATATCATAAACTCCATATGCATTTAATGGATGTGGTAACAGCCTATTTATACGGCTCATTAGATCGTGATATCTATATGAAAGTCCCTGAAGGACTAAAGATATCCAAACCATCCAATGAATATTCGCAAGGGTTATACTCAGTCAAATTGTAAAGATCTTTATATGGTCTAAAGCAATCTAGACGAATGTGGTATAATCGTCTTACTGAGTATCTGGCCAAAAACGGATTCAAGAATGATGATATCTGTCCGTGTGTTTTTATAAAGAAATCTGCATCTGGATTCGTTATAATTGCTGTGTACGTTGATGATTTAAATATCATTGGGACTCCTGAAGAGATTCCAACAATTATAAAAATTCTAAAAGAAGAGTTTGAGATGAAAGATCTTGGAAGAACTAAATTTTGTCTCGGCCTGCAGATTGAGCATATAAAAAGTGGGATCTTTATTCATCAAACAACTTACATAGAAAAGATCTTGAAAAGATTTTATATGGATAAGTCACATCCATTAAGTACCCCAATGATCGTAAGATCTTTGGATGTGAAAAAAGATCAATTCCGTCCTAAAGAAGAAAATGAAGATATCCTTGGTCCTGAAGTACCATATCTTAGTGCCATTGGAGCGCTAATGTATCTTGCTAATAATACGCGACCCGATATATCATTTGCTGTGAATTTACTAGCAAGATATAGTTCCTCTCCAACCAGAAGACATTGGAGTGGAATCAAACAAATCTTTCGATATCTTCATGGGACGGTTGATATGGGATTGTTTTATCCCTATGGATCCAAGTCACAACTAGTTGGCTATGCAGATGCCGGATACCTGTCTGATCCACATAAAGGGAGGTCTCAAACAGGATACCTATTCACATATGGTGGTACAGCTATATCATGGAGGTCCACGAAACAGACGATAGCAGCAACCTCCTCTAATCATGCTGAAATACTGGCGATTCATGAAGCTAGTCGCGAGTGTTTTTGGCTGAGGAGTCTGATTCAATATATTCTGTCATCATGTGGACTAATTGATCATAAGATTGCTCCAACTGTCGTGTTTGAAGATAATACAGCATGCATTGCTCAACTTAAGGGTGGATACATCAAAGGTGATAGAACAAAGCATATTTCTCCCAAATTCTTCTTCACTCATGACCTTCAAAATCAAGGGACAATTGATGTCCAACAGATCCGTTCAAGTGACAATCTGGCAGATTTATTCACGAAGTCACTCCCAAAATCCTCCTTTGAAAGATTGGTACATGAGATTGGGATGCGCCGATTTCGAGACATCAACTGATGTCGACAAGAGGGGGAGACTGTACTCTTTTTCCCTTGGTCAGATTTTTTTTTCATTGGGTTTTTCTTGACAAGGTTTTTAATGAGGCAGTCCCCATCACAAAGGATATTGTACTCTTTTTCCTTCACTAAGGTTTTTCCCACAGGGTTTTCCTTTAGTAAGGTTTTAATGAGGCAATAATCCTAAATGGGCATCCAAGGGGGAGTGTTGTGATAAGAACGAACAACGTGGATGCCCATTCCCATGCAAAACTCACTTTTTCAAAGAAGGAATGACATTAAATGCATGTTGAAATTAAGCTCCCAATATGTGTATAAATAGAGGCCTTTGCCTCCGAGAGAAACACAAGCAAATAATAAAATCACTTCTCTCTTTATGTTACAATCAAATACTCTTCTCTTTATATTTCTACTACAATTCTTTCTCTTCTTTTATTTTATAAGTATTTTAAATTCTATTTTCTATTACTCTTTACATATAATATTATTATATATATATAAATTATTATTGAGCTAATTATTTTAATACTAGAGTCTTCTATTTATACATCTCTATTATATATATCTTTTATTTCACAACAATTCCTATGTTTTTTTTTTTTCATGTTCCTTTATTTAATTTATGCACTCTTTCTAAATTAAATGTTTATCGTAATATTTTTGGTTTATTGATGATTTTTTATAGTCTTTTTTATCCTCTTTTACAGTATATGAAAATACTTTTTCTTAAAAAAAATTTGGTCCTAAAAATTTATGGTAATTATCTATGTGAATCTAATTTTCGTATATTATCAGTAAAAAGAATTGTACATAAACAACTAATGGTATATTATTAATAAAAGTAATTAATTTTTAAATTTAATATTTAAAAAATTATCTAAATATATAAATCTAATTAAATAACATTATTAAATTAATATATCAAAATTAAATTATATTATTTTAATGTACTTTTGTTCTGTTTATGTCAATTTAATATTATTCCAAAGTTTAATTTATTTATTATTAAATTAATTATTAATATAAAATATATATTAAAATATAAAATATATATTAAAAATAAATTAACTAACATATAATAGATATATAATAATTAATTTGATGACTTATTTTGTAGGTACACATAATAGTTTTGGCTTACCTTTTAAGTTTTAACTTTGGACACATAATAACAAAGGATATCTTAATAATTAATAGAGAGTTACTGGATAATTTTTTTACATATGATTATTTTAATATTAAACATGAGAATATTTGACTTTTCAATAATTTATATTATTACGATAATAATATAAAATATCATTGATATTTTGTAAAAAATATTTTTTAATTATAAAATAAGAAAATATTATTGATATTTTGACAAATAAAAATATTATTTATATATCAAAATCAATCACTAATATATTTTTATACAAATATATATTATTTAATTATTTTTAATTTATATTTATATTTTAACACATATTTCATAACACCTGGCATAATTATTTGATAAAATATCATTGATATTTTATAAAAATCTACAATAGCATATAACACATCATTTGAGTTACTTTTAGAAACTCACTACTAATAACTCAATATAACAAAATTTTCTAGAGTTGCTTTCATGACTCATGAGACGAAAAAATATTACGACAACATAAATACTTTAAATCTTTTTAGTTTTTACTCTTTGTAAAATGTAAAATATATACCTTAAATATTAAATTGCTACTCAGAGTACCAGTAGTACTACTACCTCCTCCTAAAAAAAGTAACAATTGCATTAAAAAAAATTATGGCGTTCGGAAGAAAAAAAATGAAAGACAACTACAACTAAAACAATAACAAGGAGAAATAGAGGTGTATAAATAAACAAAAGAGGTGTGTGATGTGTGGATCCGAGAGGAAGGTGAAGACCGAGGAGAGAGAGAAGAGAGAAGAGAGAGAAAGAGTGTGGTGTGCTTTTGTGTGTGTTGTTGGTCATAATATTCCAACACACGGAGTAACGCCGTTTCCCTTTGGCCGTAAGAAAAAGATTCCAGACACAGACACAAACACACAGACAGCGCGTCGTTGAAGAAGCAACCATAACAACCTCCCAAACCGCTTTTTCCCCCTCTGTAACCGCCGTTCCTTCCTTCTTATTCATACTCTTACGATTGCACACTTTCTGGTCTTTTCAGCTCCAAAAAGTCGTTTCGTTTGCGTGTGGCTCGTGGGAACGGGATCTAACACATTAAAAACTCGTGCTCAACCATTTTATCATTTTGTTCTATATTCTTTTCTTTCCCTCCGTGGAAGGAAGAGAAGGATTCATACTGGTCACAATCTGAAGGAATAAAGAGGCAAAAACAAAAATTCTTCTACCGTTGTGTTTAGCTTTTGGGGAGCTTCTGAGCCTTCTTGTTGACTTGGTGTTGTTGAATTGAAATGATGTTGAATCGCGGGTCAAATGTTTCGGCCGAAGGTGAAGAATCGAATTTTTCTCAAACCTCTCTCTCTCTCTTTCTTTTTTTTTTTTTGTAATTTTTTTTGTAATTTGTTTTGGGGGGAGCAGGGGGTGGAGATGAGCTGTATTCGCAGCTATGGAAGGCATGTGCGGGACCACTGGTGGACGTTCCTCGTGTTGGAGAGAGGGTCTTCTACTTCCCTCAGGGGCACATGGAACAAGTGAGTCACTCGTTATTATTATTATTACTTCTACTTTCAATTATCATTATTATTGTTCTTCTTCTTCTTCTTCTTCTTCTTCTTCTTGTTTTTGTTCCCCCTTGCTTCCTTTCTTACCCTTTACTTTGCAAAATTCCCCCCTTTTTTTTGTAATTATTGTTAGTATTTATTTTTTGTGTGTTCTAGATCCCTTTTGCTTTTCTTAGCTGGAAATTAATACTGTCGGAAAATTAAATTTTTAGGTATGCCTTAGTTTGTTATGGCTTGTTATAATTATTGTTCCTGTTGTTTATTATTATTATTATTTTTTTTTATTTTTCATTTTTTTTAAATTTGTTTCTTGGATTTTGGTTGTGTAGCTAGAGACGAGAACGGAAAACTGTTACCTGGAAATGGAAAATAATCTTTCTTTTGTGCTTGATAATTATTAATATTATTATTATTATTATTTTGTGTTTAATCGTTTCTGTTGTTCTTGGTGTAGTTAGAGGCATCAACGAATCAGGAATTGAATCAGAGGATTCCGTTGTTCAAACTTCCCTCGAAGATCCTTTGTCGCGTCGTGAACATTCATTTACTGGTAATTTTGTCTCTAACACTCACTTTTTTTCTCCTTAATTTGTTGGACTTCATTCGAGTTTAGATATATACATGAAAGATTGAATCTAATGTAAAGGAAATAAACACTTTGGATTTTGACATGTTTTCATCAGGCTGAACAAGAAACTGATGAGGTTTATGCACAGATTACTTTGGTGCCGGAATCTAATGTAAGGATGTTGCTACTACTTTTGGAATTTCAACACTTTTCATGGTCAACCTTAGATTCTTTTTGTGCTTGTTTAGATTCTAACAGAACAAATTTTCAGCAAGCTGATGAGCCTACGAGCCCCGATCCGTCCCCTGCTGAACCAACAAGGCCCACAGTTCACTCGTTCTCCAAAGTTTTAACTGCTTCAGATACCAGCACCCATGGCGGCTTTTCTGTTCTCAGGAAACATGCCACAGAGTGCCTTCCTGCTTTGGTAAGACTACTACTTTCAACTATTGAACTTCTGTTTCAACTTATTTTGCCCGGAAATCACTTTTTTTAAGTTTTTTTTGCTGCTAACAAAGTTTTAGTTTAGTTTTTTTGGTAGGAGCAAAAATAGTAGCTTTTCAGAAAAATCAATTTTCAGTTTTTTCAATCGAATAATAGATGTTAGCTGTAGAACCACTTTTTACAGAAGTTGAAACAAACACATCTACAGTATTAGTGATTTTTGGAATAAATTTTCAGGAATTATATATTTATTTGTTTATTTATAATTAGGACATGTCCCAACCAACACCGACTCAGGAATTGGTTGCGAAGGATCTTCATGGTTATGAATGGCGCTTCAAGCATATATTTCGAGGTAAATGATGTGAGAGGTTTTCATTTTAGTCTTTGTGATTCAACCATGTAATTGCCTAGTGATTTTCCCTTGAACTGTTTTTCGGTTTGATCAGGTCAACCACGCAGACACTTGCTCACAACAGGGTGGAGTACTTTTGTGACTTCCAAAAGATTGGTTGCTGGAGACACCTTTGTATTCTTGAGGTTACAATACTTAAGTTTTTTGTGTATGGTTCAGCAACCTTCTACTGTATCTGTTATTATATAGAGGCCTTAATGAAAATAAGTTGTCTTGGACAGAGGGCAGAATGGGGAATTGCGCGTAGGAGTGCGCCGTCTTGCTCGTCAGCAGAGTAACATGCCATCATCTGTAATTTCCAGTCAGAGCATGCACCTCGGTGTGCTTGCTACTGCCTCTCATGCTGTTGCTACTCAGACACTTTTCGTAGTTTATTATAAGCCACGGTAAAAAATTTTACCATTTCAAGAACTATATAGTTTATAAATATTTAGTAGATGATTGTTGACATGGAATTTTCGGTTTCTTTAGCACGAGCCAGTTCATCATCAGCCTCAACAAGTATTTGGATGCTGTCAACAACAAATTTAGTGTTGGGATGAGGTTTAAGATGAGGTTCGAAGGGGATGATTCTACAGACACTGATAAAAGGTAGCAAAACTGATTTCTGTATCTTGTGTAAGTTTAAACTTTTCTTAGCATAGCTATTCTAATACATGGTTGATCAGATTTTCGGGTACCATTGTTGGATTGGAAGATATATCTCCTCATTGGGAAAATTCTAAATGGCGATCACTCAAGGTATTCTCATTTTTCGGTTGCAGTTGTTCATTTTATTTATGGTGGTTGTGTTTTTTTTTTTGTTCTCATTTTGTCAATCCACAGGTTCAATGGGATGAACCTGCAGCTGTTCCAAGACCTGATAGGGTTTCCCCATGGGAGATGGAACCCTACGTGGCTCCTGCTCTTACATCCTCAGTTCAACCTGCTGTTGTAAAGGCCAAAAGGCCTCGACCACCAAGTGAACATCCCGATCTCGGTGAGGAATTATTTCTAATGAGTGAAATATGAAAATTTATGCAAAATCATGTTGCTGGCGTTGGCAAAATCACCCATTGAAGAACAAAATTTCAAACCATAAACATAAAATATTTGGGTGAATTTTGTCTAGCAAATCAAGCCTTATGGGATATACTAGGAAAATTTTGTTCTTCCATGTATAATTTTGTTAGTGACATGACCTTTTGTGTGGGTATCTTGTGTACTTCACTCTTCTAAGAACTCTGTTTTTATTATTGAGTTGTATTTTGACCCTTTATATTTTGCTTTCAAACCAGACACCCAATCGGCTGCCTCAGTTTTCTGGGATTCAGGTCTTACACAGGCTGATATGACACAGCATAGTGTGATGGCCGAAAGTAAAAGGAGTGATACTACCAGCGTGTGGCATCATAAGCAGATCGATATGAATAGTAAAAGCAACAGCAATCTGATGTCAAGGAATCAGACAGAAGGAAGTTGGCTATCTTCCCCCCATTCTTCTTGTCCTTCGCAATTATTTCAGGACACAATGGATGACAGCAAGAGCGTCTCAGCTTGGCCTGCTCCAAATCCACACTCGTCTAGATTGAACAATGATCATGTGCATGATCAGGTTGACAAGGAAAACAAAGCTGAGACTGCTACGAGTTGTCGACTTTTTGGCATTGACCTTATTGATCATTCCCGGAACTCGTCTGCTGTAGAGAAGGCGGCTGCACAGGCGGTAAACGTTCACAGTTTCACCTCTGAAGGCTGTGTGAGCACAGTTTCCAAAACTGAGGCAGGTCAAAAGTCTGATGCCTCGAAGACTGGTAAGGAGAAGAAACAAGAGCAGCAGCAAGTATCGCCAAAAGAGAGTCAGAGCAAGCAGATATGTAGCAGAAGTCGCACCAAGGTATCGAACTTGAACATTGATTTGTTTGTTCGTTTTGTGTAATAAATTAAGATTTGAGTAAGCTTATTTTGTTTTTGGGTATATCGAACTCGAACTTTTTCTGAAGTAAGCTTTTCTTTGGTTTCCAAAACCTGTGGAAGGTTCAAATGCAGGGTGTCGCAGTAGGTCGTGCCGTGGATCTGACTATGTTGGATGGCTATGAGCATCTTATTGTTGAATTGGAGGAGTTGTTCGACATAAAAGGGCAGCTTCAAGACAGGAATAAGTGGGAAATTGTCTTCACTGATGATGAGGGAGATATGATGCTGGTGGGAGACGATCCATGGCCGTGAGTATTTTCTTAAATAACTAAAGTAGGGAGTGATGCAAGCACGAGAGAATAAGTTATAGGGACAATATTACCGGGAAAAAAATTTAAGGATTTGGAAGTGGGAGAAGAAAAATGCTAAAGTGCATATAGTATCAATAGTGTAACTATTTCTGAAAATTAGCACTTAACCATTTTGATTGTCACCATTATTTTCTTGCAGTGAATTCTGCCACATGGTTAGGAGAATTTTTATCTGTTCCAGTCAAGATGTGAAGAAGATGAGCACAGGAAGCAAACTACCAATCTCTTCAATTGAAGAAGGCACTGTAATAAGTTCAGAAACTGCTGAAACATGAGAAAGGAAAACAAAAAAAACTGACTTTCCTTTTCCTGTCTTCTTTTCCAATATGTGGATCCTTTGTTGCAATTATTGGTTCTTTGTGGGGGCTGGGTGGCAAAGAAGTTGGCCTATTTTGGGCTAGGCCAAAGTTTCATGTTATTATTTAGATATGAAACACTAGGTAATTGTAACTCCACTTTGTAGAGACTGCAGGTTATTTAATTGTGCTAGAGAAGAGACCCCAGAAAAAAGTAGATTTATTACCATAATAAAATTAGTGGGGGAGATGGAAAAAATTTATTAGGTGTGGTAGCATATGTGAATATGAAGTTTAAGTGGGAAAACAAATGTTGGGGAGGGTTGATGTTTAATAAAAACAATTGCCTTCTTTTGTTAAAAGGGGCTAATATTATTTGTGCTGAATTCTGCATTATAATGCATAGTGTGGTAGATTCCCTATTCTGAACTTCTAAATTCTGATCTTGGTGAGTCAAATGGTGTCATCACTGAACTTGAATTATTGCATTGAATTGCTGGAAGTTTTTTATTGCCATTGTTCATGTTCAGAGGGTACTGTGGTCCAATGGTGGCTTTTTATGGTGCCATCACTGCACCACTGAGGCACTGATTTTGCCCCCTGACAAATTGGGTTGTTTCTGGCAGGTGGTGGCACCACACAGGCCCATGATTTATTTTGAGGTCCTATGTCCAGAATATTTGCAGTTAATTTTCAATTGTAAAAAGTAGTGGTAGTAAATCCATATGGTAGAATGCTTTTGGTTACATTACTAATCAAATTGTACCCTATTATTTAATCCCAATGTTTTGTGAATTGAATTGCTTCTCAGTGCCTTGTGCATTGGACTCATTTGAAAAGTAAATCAAGAACTGTGTTATGCGTGCTTATGTTAAATCTTAAATGAGATATTATGTTTATTTAAAGTCTATTTATCTCTAGATGAGAATGTCATTGTATTTCATATTTAATATGAATAATATTTTTTCATTTAAATGCGAGTCTTTGGTGGATAGAAGTATTAAATGAAATTCTTATGTATTACAGAGTTGGTTAAACTCTAAATATATAATAACTATGCTCAATAATTGTTATCAACTCTGGTGTCTAAAGAGTTAAGACAGAGACTCACCTTCAGTTGTGTTTGATGTGACAATGTAAATAGGAGTAAAAGTTTCATCAATTAAATGTGGTACTTGTTTCTATTGATGGATGGTATCAAATGTTCTTTAAAAAGTTGCATACAACTATGCATAGTTAATTTTATATAATTTGATTAATGGATTTTTTTCCCCTCCCATGATATCTTTTGGAACCAAAACCCAAGAATTGTTTGGCCTGTGTCAGAAAAATGAAAGTTCATAATTAGGTTAGGCAGTGCCAAGGGTCAACTTGAATTGAATGCCAAGTATACTGTACCAACTTTAATCTCCAAATAGAACATCACACATGGTATAGCAGACTAGGTTGTTGGGTGAAATATGTATCCAAATTCAACATTTGAAAAGGTTTGATGTGGTCCAATTATTTTTTCTCTTCATAGAAAACTTAAGCCATATGACAGACATGCCATTATAGTAGTTGAATAGGTAGCTCATATGATTTAAATTTAGTCTTTAATGGACTAAATTTTATGATGTAGATGACTCAATTTAGAGTTATTTAGAGACCAAATTGAGTTACATATTTTAAGAACAATTGTTAACTGGTCATTAGGCTGCCACAATGATATTTTATTGTATATATAAGTATTTGAGTAAACACTAAAATTAGTCTCTAAAAAAATTTTAAATTAGACACTTTGGTTCTAGATAAATTTTTATTATTTTAAAAATTCTCTAAACAAATTGCTCTTTATGTAAGAAGGACTACTTTGTCTTATAATGATATTTGTTGAAGATTGAATTACTTTATAATAAAATTTGTTTGAAACTTATTTTTCTAATACACATATTAAATATATCAAAATGTCTTACAAAAATAATCTTCAAAAACTTTTAAAGTAATAAAACTTGGTTAGGAACCAAAATTTTTTATCTAAAACTCTATGCGGGAACCTTTTTTGTGTGGTTCATATGTGAAAGACCAATTTAAGTGTATAGTGTGAGTATTTTGTTTAAGATGACGAAATAAACAATTTGATAGTTATAAAACCGATGGATTTTTTTTAAATAAATAAAATAAATATTTTAATTATAAATATACGTTAATTTGAGAGTATTTACTGATTTTTATTAAGTGATTTATTTCGTTTACAGTGTAAACAAAATAAGTATAGCCATATAGTGTAAACAAGATAAGAAAGGAACACGTGACAATGTATCATATTTACAAACATGTTAGTAAACAAGATATGGTCATACTTATCTCGTTTACATAGTAAAGGAGATAAGGTTGGAGAGCGCCTATAAATGAAATTTGTTCATAGCGCCGCTAACCCTACTCTGCCCCCACATTTCTCTCTTTCTCGCACCGTTTTCTTGATATTTAATTATTTATTAGTTCTCCAGACGTTATGGCACGGAACACTGACATCAACCGCCTGAACGCTAGTTGGCACATTGCGGGAGCTATCGACTTTGAGGTTAGTGCTATCTTTATTGTTTAAATTAATAAGTGTATGCGATTTTGTTTATGAAACTTTTATAGAGTTAATGTTTTAACACGAGTAAACTGGATGATATTGAGGTAACATAAAGTAGATTATTTGGCAAGTTAGTAATATTTGTTAGGTGTATAATTCACTCATCGTGAAAGTTAAATAACTAATTACTTTGATTTGATTAGTCAATTAAATATTTTTGTTAGTTAATTAATTTACTCATAGTGAAAGTTAAATATCCTGTTTATTATGTTGTGATGTTTATCTGAGTTGCATTTTAGATTTGTTAGAATGGATTTGAACATGTTAGAGAAGTTAGTTTGAAATTGAATCTTTATAAAAGTTTTTTAAACAGAGGCCTCGCTTGTTATTACCTAGGTGGGTTAGTCACACACTTGCACCCCCAACGCCATCGTCCCTTACCTGAGGGAGGCTAGGTTTGGCAACACGGTGCAGCTCAAGGACTTTGTGTTTGACAACTCCCTGATCACTGCATTCATGGAGCGCTGGCGTCCGGAGACTCGCACTTTTCACCTGCCATGGGATGAGTGCACCATCACCCTGCAAGAAGTTGCGTACCACCTCGGGTTACGCATAGTCGGGGAGCCAATGGGTGGGTGCCTGCGTGACTTCCAAACTTGGTACCAGCGTCTGACATGGGAGTACGTGGAGGAGCTCCTGGGTGCCAGACCCCACACGGTCCGCAGCAGGGTTCCTAGAGGAAGGAGTCATTTAGTATCAAGATGACATGACTTCGGGATATAGTTCCACACATGTCTCTGAATACCACGGATCCAGCCACCCTTCGATAGTACACTAGGTGTTACATCATGCTGCTGATCGGTGGTTACCTGATGACTGACAAGTCCAACAATCAGGTGCATATCAGATGGTTGCCACTGTTGGCTGACTTCGGAAGGTGTAGCGGTCTGTCGTGGGGGTCCACTGTGCTTGCATAGACGTACCACTCCTTATGCCATGCAGCACATCGTAATACCACAGACATAGCCGGATGCACACCGTTGCTAGTCTCGCGGATATACCACAGGATTCCACTGTGGTGTCTGCCTGAGAGGCAGATTTTGAACTTTTCCCTAGCAGCGAGGTTATTGTTATCGTTTGATATTCTTGTCAATTTCTATTTATTCAATTCAAGTTTTACCTACATAGATCGACACAATTTGATTACTGTGTATGTTAACAGGTTGATCGGGATGACCCATCAGACTAGGGACCACCATGCACAGAGAGTCCTGCATTGGGGTATGGCGTTAGATTGACTGCATTTGGATGAGGTACATTATATTTTACTTACTTGAATATGAAACGTTTGAGTACGATTAAATTGCTTCTGATAAGTCTATTACACTTGGTTATGCAGTTTCGGTGGACGCCGTACGTCGACCCCAGACTACATGACATTACTCCGAACTGGGTGAGGTCCTACAGGGAGTGGGGGACTTGGTTGTCTGTCGTCCCCCTTGTATGCTTCAATTTGTGGAGTTTTACCAAGCCGATCGGGTGAAACATCAATTCGGAAGTGAGCAGCCAGTTCCTGACGACCCGGTTAATGTCAATAGATTTCTGACTACTACTGGACGGGAAGAGGATGTGTGGTGGCCTACTCGCCTTCATGAATGGTACGACTCATTCAGGTCCCGGTTTGAGGAAGGCAACATGAACTCCATTCAACCTACTGCCGACGACAAGCCGATACAGGAGTACTGGGTCTGGTACTAGCAGGCTTGTCGGGTTAGACATCTGTCTAGGGAGGATATGCTTGATGATCCCAAACTTTCGACCTTCCCTGACGATGTCTAGCTCATACCTAGTTAGCCTAAGGATGTCCTCCACCTTCCACAAGATGTCATAGATCATCGTAGTTATGCTAGGGAGATGCGACCAGACACTTAGAGACCTGCCCAGAGGGAGAGGGGTGCGAGGGACCTCGGAGGAGCTGTAGTGCTTCAACGAGAGTGCGTCACATTGGTTACTCCCACACCTCAGTATCCACCATCGCCACCACACTTCCAGACACAGGCGACTAATCAGGCACACCTGTACCTTTCACAGCCTCCTCCGCCACCGTCACATGTAGTGGCCCTTCCACCACCACAGGCTCCTCAAGACCCAAGAGGTCACAGACCACCTTGCCAGACACAGCCTCCCCCTTGTGGCACTGGGCATCACCTTCATTACCCTAGGGACCAGCATCCATGACTGGTAGTACGTGTTGTTAGATTAGTTAGTAGTTTATCTTGTACCATTCCATAGTACAGTGTTTTGTACCAAAATTTTACAATATAGTGATGATGTACTCCTTTATTTTCTGTCTTTGTTTTATGTACCTTGTTTAACAAATTTATTTAGTTACTATCCATGCTTTGATTAGGGTTATGTATGCAAATTATTGTTATACAATATAAAACATGGACAGTTCGATTGCTAAATAAAACAAAATAACAACGATATATAACGTAACCATAAATGAATAACACGCTTCTAATACATATGAAATGCAGCACAAGTTACGCAACTGCTAAGTATCCTCTGTGGGTTGATTCAGACAACCCCTCCGAGTACGACTAGTTTGCTAGCATAGACGACACCATTTCTCTTGGCACTCCACCTTGTCCATATCGCTATGAAACCTCGTAGAAACTCGTCTGCCGATTGCCTTTCTACGCATGGCCAGATTAGGGCGCAAATGTGCCCCGACCACTGGCCAAAGATTATCGACAGGAATTGGGGTAAACACTACCTCGTAAACCTTGAACACAGACTCCTGCAGGTAGACTAGATGAACATATGGCCCTACTCGACGATAGAAGCAGCACAAGTAGGAAGTGCATGACGACAGAGGAAATGAAGTGACTTGAGCAAACCCACAGTCACATGTCTCCGAGCTCAACCGCACACGGAATGAACTCTGGCTGCAACCCTCAAACGACTCTAATTTCTCTACCCAAAAAAATTGAAGCCCTCCTGTCGCAATGTGTAACCCCGCATCTTCTGGATACCCACTCTATTCTTTTCAACCGTAGCCTGTAGCCACTGTGAATATCGATTACCCGCTGTCATTTGAGCCTATGCCTCCCTACCCTTCTAAACGAACAACTACTGCAATTTCTCGTACGTGCATCTAACGATAGCTGGAATGGGTAGGTATCTTGTACCCTTCAGAACTGTGTTGATACACTCGGATAGGTTAGTTATCATGTGCCCAAACCCACATTCACCATCACAATGTTGCAGCCATATTTCCTTATTAAATCTACCGGCCCAGTCAGGCATCTCATGGGATGACGTCCTTAGAGCATCCATACCACTCGTATCCAGCATTAATGAGATATTGCTTGCCATTGGTTGACTTGAACCGAGACATGAAGTTCGCAGTCATGTGCCTGACACAATACGTATGGAGTGCCCTAGGAGGCTTCCAGAGGCTGTCATCAGCTCTATGTGCAACCTTGATTGCTTGGGATCTATCAGATATAATCAGTAACCCTTCTTGCGGTGTCACATGGCATCTCATATTGGTAAGGAAGAAGGACCATGACTCCGTACTCTTAGGCTCAACAATGACGAAGGCCACAAGGAGGATGTTACTGTTACTATCCTGTGCAACTGCAATGAGCAACACTCCACCATATTTGCCATAAAAGTGCATGCTATCTATGGATACGAATGACTTACAATTCTTGAAAGCTTCAATGCAGGGAGGGTATGACCCGAACACTTTGTCGAACTAACAGCAGTCGCGCACCATCAAGTGGCCATCATAGTACGACATTACAATGATGTCACATACCGTGCCAGGGAGACAATTCTATAATGCTTGGAGCAACTGCGGTACCTTATTGTATGACTCCTCCCAATCACCATATATCTGCGCAATTATCTTTTGTATTGCCATCCAAACCTTCCTGTAGGATGACTTAAAGTGATAGCTCTGTCTCACTGTACTCTGAAGAACAGGGATAGTAACTGATGGACTGGACTGTTTGAGTGACAAGATGATTCTGCATATGAGGTTGTTGTCCAACTGTCGATGATCCTGTGACATGGTGGGGGCCAGACACGTGTGTGGTCTGCCGAATTTATGCACTTCCCTAACCATTTCAAAAATAGTCGAATTAAAATATAACCAAAATAACAACAACAAAGAAGACAAGGAACTAAAATACTATAACTCACCAATATCCTATATTCTGTCAGAGAGCGACACTGAGACTCCAAGGACAACCATCCGTAAATTATCGGCAACATATGTGGTACTTTAACAGATCCTACTTGACAACTTCGACACTTCTCTGAATGCTGTAATTCTTCACGCCTTGCAGCACTGCCTCTTTGCTCTTGAATCTGTAACCAACCCAAAACTCCACACCATCGGTGGTGTTGTAATCATCGGCCCCCATACTCGAATACGGAGTTTCTTCGTGTATCACATCCAAATCTAATGTATGGTAGTGGCTGGGTACAGATAATAACTCTTGAATTGGATGCGGAGTAGACAAAAGGTATTGAACTGATCCACCAACAGGAGTTTCTGGTATGAACTCATTATTGTCGTCATCATCGTCATCCACTTTCTTGGCTATCGGCAACGTACTCTTCGTCGGATTCCTCATCCTCAACGTCTATGTCCTGCACGGGACTAGCACAGTGCAACAGTCGTGGTGCCAAAGGAGGGTCATTCGATACAAAGTTCGAGCCGCCAGAACCACCACCACTAACATCACGAACCTCCGCAAAAAGTTTCATCACTTGTTCAACCATAATTCTCCCGTCACGTCAAACATTAGGCGTACATGCTCATCGCCATCGAGCTAGAACAGACGAGACCGAAATACACTATTTTTCTATCGATGCTAGCATCCTATACCCAACTCTACCAACCTCTTTTCTCTCCCCCATTGCTGACGTGCGTCAATATCATACTCTTTAACTCGGACAACAAATTTGCTCTTCGAGTTCAGAACAGTGTAGGACTCTCACACTCAAATATATTCTCACTATCATTATTTTTCATCAGACAGTTGGAAGACACCATCACAACGAAGAAACCATTACCACTAGACAATTTTTTTAGAAGTTTTTTGAAGAAAACGAAAGAAAAGGAAGAATTGAGAGATTTGTGTGGAATACCATCGATTTCCTGATCTTTTTATAATAGGTTGATTTTGTCATATTATATCTCGTTTATTGTGTAAACATTTTACATTACCACGTATCTTGTTTACAGTGTAAACGAGATAAATATGACCATATTTCATTTACACTATGTCCATGCTTATCTCGTTTATAATGTAAAGTAGTCCCCGCGAAGCTTTCGGGAAGAGGGGTAGTCTTGTGCATAAGCATAGCATTTCTGGTCGAACCCGCTCAACCCAACTAAGACGAACCGAACCTGACAAACACATCCTTTTCCTTTTGGGAGGGTACTCCGAGTAGTGGTTACCTCGTAGGACCTCGACCCACCTACTTGGGTCTTGTATGGATATGCAGGAAGGGGAGCTCCTAGGTGTGTGTAGGGGCTGTGTTTGTTCGCGAGAATGGATTCCTCGTCAAGTCAGTTTGGGGGGTGTGGACACACTTGCGTGAATTCGAGTAACGGCTACAAGGGAGAAATCAAAAGGAAACTGTACCCAACTAGGGATGGACGTAAAGTCGTAAGCTACCGAGGGTACGGATAATCGTCCACGTCTTGTTGTGAAAAAAAAGCCGCCCCGCCACAGCGGGCGGGTTGGTTCCTCTGTCGTCGCCGGGGAGCTCTTGGTGAGGAGACCTTAAGCGAAGTTGCTATAACAAATGGGAGGATCAACCCGTTCAGTAGAATTATAAAGAAAGACTGTTGGCAGCAGGCAGAGACATTTCTTTGGCCCCCTTAAAAAAAAAAGGAAATGCGGGCATGGTTAAGCTCGGTAGAGGGTTCGAGATGAGAATAGGTCCTGTCTTTAAGATTCAAATAAGAAAAGGGTTCCAAACCTTTATGCATGCACCTTTGTATAAGTGCTGCATACAAGTTCTGGCCAGGATAAATTGGAAAAAAACCCATTTGAACCGCTCACATCACAGTAGTAGTAGCATAAAGCTGTAAGTCGGGAGGCAGCCATAAATAAAGGCTATTCACATCTCTCTAGATATCTAGAGAGAGAGATCCACTGTGTGAGCAACCCGCATAATAATAACAGGACGTTACGTGTGCTCTACAGGCCGCACTCCATCTTTCTTCCCAACGAGCCCTTTTTGTGATTTGGAAGACGGGCGTTGCGTTCGGTTCGAAGGGCATGGTTTTCAGTATGTCTCCAGATAAGGCCCCCACTAGTCCGGCTAGCTAGTGAGCGATTCTTTCGGGCGAGAAGTGGGCCGGGCCCCTATTCAATACAAAATGCGGGCCCGCAACGCAAGCTGCATTGTTTGCCACCACCCGAGAAGCAAAATGTTCGAGAGTCCAAGCTTAATATACATACATAGATAGTGGTCTAATGACAAAGGCCGGCGATGGAAGCTCGGGGCGGAGCCATATGATGCGGAAGTCTCACGTAAGGTTCCCTGAGAATGGAGTGGCTACCTACTGGAGCTTCGACCAACCACCATCGCTAAATTCCGCTTTGGGGCCACCCCTTACTCTATCATTATTATAGGGGTATGAGGCTCGAGATAAAGAAAGATCAAGGCAGCATATCCGTTTTTCCTTTATACTTTACTTGGATATGTTTTTATGCTATTAGCTATTCTGTTAATTCTTTTCCAAATAGGGACCGCCGATTTATAAATATCATTAACGACAGAATTTAGTGAGCGGCGTCAAATCTTTCTATGGATTGCTTCTTTCGTCGCTTTCGCCATCAAAGTACCTATGGTACCAGTTCATATTTGGTTACCCGAAGCTCATGTAGAGGCGCCTATGGGAGGATCCGTCATCTTGGCAGGAATTCCTTCAAAATTTGGAACCCACAGATTTTTAAGATTTTCAATACCCATGTTTCCCGAAGCAACACTTTGTTCCATTCCTTTCATTTATACTCCAAGCTTGATTGCGAGCAATGAATCTTATAAAAATTTCCTCGGGTCTCTATATATAAATTTATAAAAATGAAAAGCCCGGGTAGAAGCACAAGCAAAAGGAGAGAGGAAAAGTAGAAAAAGGAAGGGGGGGGGAAGGAGACTCGCCTCAATACTTCCCACTGGACGAGAGGTGCACCTAACCCACCTACCCACTCATCAATCACGGTGTTCAGCTGACTTGTACTGATAGACCCTTATAGTATTGGAATTAGGCGCCCATCTTTTTACTGTTGTTAACTAATCTCTTCAATGTTCGATTCTACTCTATGTTTGAACATTTCTGTGAATGCTATTCTGATCTAAGTGGTCCTATTCTGTGTCCCATGCTAGGAAGCATTATTCCTATTCTCATTTCAAATTCAAGAATACGACCGACACGATTGATTGGTTTGTGTGCCTCTCTTATTACTTTTTTGTATTTCCTTGTTCCTCGGATACAATTCGATCCTTCTATAGCCAAATTTCAATTTGTGGAAAGCCTTTGATGGCTTCCTTATGAAAACATCAATTTTTATTTGGGTATAGACGATCTCTCTTTTTTCTTTGTGATATTGACCACATTTCTGATCCCTATTTGTATTTTAGTGGGTTGGTCTGGTATGAGAAATTATGGTAAAGAGTATATTACAGTATCTCTAATTCGTGAATTTCTAATGATCGTCGTGTTCCGTATACTAGATCCTCTACTATTCTATGTTCTTTCCGAAAGCGTGCTAATCCTTATGTTGTGCGGAGTTGAGCTTACAATGTAAATAAGATAAGTCATTTAATAGAAATCAGTAAATACTCTCAAATTAACGTATATTCGTAATTAAAATATTTATTTTATTTATTAAAAATAATCCTAAAACTGATAGATGAAATTAGATATTTTTGAATTTTTTTTGGTATCTAGATGTTTTTGAAGATGCTATGAAAGAAACTGTCTTGACCAAAACATAATTATAATAGTAGAAAAATGGAAAAGAATTGTAGGCCGAAGCCCGAGTCTGAGCCATATAACAAAGGCCCATGGCCTAACAGTCTAATGCCGAAAACTCCAAGTTTGGAATACCAAAAAAAAAAAAAAAAAATCCAAGTTTCTATTCGGTACTTCTTCGTTGTTCACTTGTTCCTCTTTCCACTTTCCACCACTCTCCCGAATCCTTGAGACGCTTCCCGAATCATTCACGCGCTTGCCACACGAATAAGTACCCCCAACCCCTTCGCGTTCCCAAAACCCTCTTCTTCATTCTGTTCGTGAATTTTAAAACCCTATTCGAAGTTTTCCCTCTTTTCTTGTCTTCTACTCTTTCTTCAATCGAGCAACAATGGCAAAAGAAGGACCTAACTGGGATGGATTACTCAAATGGAGCATTGCTAACTCCGATGGAACTCGCCCCACTCGCAATTTAAGGTACTTTCAATCTCTTCTTTTCTCTCTAAGTATGTTCTTCTTGTTGAGTTAGCTCGTTATAGTAAGTTTTTCCCCCTTTGATGCAAAAAGGGAAGTCGATGTTTCAATATTATTAATTTATTTTTGCATTTTTTAATAGTATTGTTAATTTTTGCTTAATGGAGTAAAGTGGGGTTTTATGCTTTTAATCAATATGAAGTTATGAATGGAGAGCCTGAAGACTGAAGTTAAGAATCAATCAATCTATTCTGATTCTTTCATTGAATAATTTAGAAGCTTAGGTTGCCTTTCTTTAGGGTTTTTATTTTCTGTTTTTATTTTCAGTGTTTTCTGTTTTTAGAATTTTGCCAACACAAAAGAGTAAACAGGAGATGAAAACAGAAACAGAAAATGCTGAAAATGAAAACAGAAGATAAAAATGCATCACACCTTTATCTTTTCCCTGGCTTTTTTTTTTTCCTGCAAGGTCACGTTCTTTTATCAATGAAGAGATTGATATTGATATTCAGCTGATTAGGGTGCGAGTTTCTTGATGTTATGAATATGTTTCTGTTGTTGAGAGGTATCAAGGTTTCATGTTTTGTAGCTATGGTTTATACTTTATAACATGCATTGTTGCATAGTTGTATTGAAAATTCTAGTATAAATGAAAGGGATACATTTATCTTTTAGAAGTTGAATATGGATGGGGATGGGCCCAAATATTATGGTTTGCTATGTTGGTTTTGTAATTTTGAAATCAGAGGAATATTAGCATACGGTTGTAGACAAAGTTGTATACTCCTTTGTGAAAATTTAGTTAGTTTTGTATATTTTAAGAGGAAATTGTTGTTCTCTCCCACCCCTACAAAAAAAAAAAAAAAAAAAAGAAGCAACTTCTGCGATGGTTTAAAAGGGGTATATGGGTAATTTCACTCGAGATGATGATTGATCATTGAGATCTTAAATTAGGAATTATGACTTGGTGAGTTTATTTAGTATGGATTATGGAACTATTATGAAATATAGAACTTAAGATTTTGGATTATTACTATGATTCTTCATACATGGTTTATTTTTTCCCCTTCTTCAAAATAAAAATAAAATATATACAATAGGCATGCTATATATATCATAGGATTTCCCTCTACCGTTGTTCAAATGCCAGCCATCCCATGTCCTGGGATCCCAACCTCCCAGTTTAGGTGATGTCCGGGATGTGACAAGATCTGGGATTGGCTAGTATTACCAGGGTCTGATTTTGTTAATTTCTGTACTGTGTAGTGAAGAGGATCGGAGATGGTTTATGGAAGCGATGCAAGCACAGACCATTGATGTTGTAAAACGTATGAAAGAGATTACCCTTGTAATGCAGACTCCAGAGCAAGTCTTGGAATCTCAGGGTGTTACCCCTGCAGACATTGAAGGTATCTGACATGTGAAAGCTACATAAAAAATAAAATAAAATTTACATTTAATATTTTAGTGAGTCATTTTCTTTCTTTTTAAATCTTGTACTGACTTGGGGTTTATCTCTATTTTAACTTTTTTTTTTTGACAGATTTGTTAGATGAGTTGCAAGAGCATGTTGAGTCGATTGATATGGCCAATGGTGAGTCTTTAGGATGCTTATAAACTTGGTCTGTTGTGTTGAATAGGATAATGACACTGCTTAAGTGATTATTAATGTGTGAAGTACTTGACATGTGTCAGCTTACGCTTGATGTTCATATATCATCTTCTATGCATTATTCACTGTATGATGCTGTGTCTCTCTTAAAATTTGGGCAATGAAGGGTCAATGGTAATTGGTAATCCATTATTTGAGTTGTACCGGCTTTGCAAAAATAAATGTTATTCATGGTGTCATGACTCATGTTGTTTTCAGTTGATGTGGTTTTTGCTATGCTTCTGTAGAAAAATATTGTTTGTCCTCTTATTTTTCTATGTGATGGCACTGCCGAAGTACCATTCTTCTGTTGTTAACCTTAACATCATTCCTTTTCTATGATTTTTGGTGCCTGTCTTATCTGCGGCTGAATAATATGGCTCTATGCTTCTGATTGAAAGAAATGTATGTCTCACTTATTTTCCTGGTTTGTACATATTTCCCAGATCTCCATTCAATTGGTGGGTTGGTTCCGCTTCTTGGTTACCTCAAGAACTCCCATCCCAATATTCGTGCAAAGGCTGCTGATGTTGTAACCACAATAGTCCAGAATAATCCTCGTAGTCAGCAACTTGTTATGGAAGCAAATGGCTTTGAACCTCTTATTTCCAATTTCACTTCAGATCCTGATGTGAATGTTAGGACTCAGGCACTTGGAGCAATCTCTTGTATGTAGTATTTTTTCTTTTTAATTTTTTTTCCCCAGTTTTAGCATATTCCTTGTAATCTTCATGACGTGTTTTTGTGGACTACTTGACAGCACTGATTCGGCACAACAAATCTGGCATAGCTGCCTTTCGTCTTGCAAATGGTTATGCAGCCTTAAAAGATGCTCTAACTTCTGAAAATGTGAGGTTTCAAAGGTAATTAAGGTTTTTCCTGATGAGTTTGTTTGTATAGAAATTTGTAATTTACCATATGATATCCATATTATTGGTCTGTAATTACAAAATGGAATAAATCTACACTGAAGTGTGTGAAAGATTTTTGTTTCAACACTTCAGTACTTTAAATTCATACACTTCAATTTTTGGGAGATTTTCATTTTGAGACTCGAGTAAAAAGATTTAATGCATACATTTTAGTCCTTGAAAGATCAAATGCATGCAATTCGTCCTGAAAAGAGGTCTTTTTGTATGAGTATAAAGTGTATGTAATTTAATGTTAATGCTAGTTAAAATAGTTTTAGGGGTTAAGGTGTATCTATTTAATCTTTAAACAAAAACTCTTGGAACTACAGTGTTGATGTGCTCTTCTTTTACTTATTGACTATGCTTTTTTGATGCTCATTACTTGTGATGGAATCTAATACCTAATCTTGGTCAATTTTCAATTTTATAGGAAGGCTCTCAACTTGATCCATTACCTTTTGAATGAGAATACTTCAGATTGCAGCATTGCAAATGAGCTAGGATTTCCACGGATACTGATGCACCTTGCCTCTAGTGAAGATTCAGATGTCCGAGAAGCGGCCCTCCGCGGACTTCTTGAGCTTACTCGTGACAAAAAAGAAGTTAAAAATGAAGCTTCCACAGAAGACGATGAGAAAATGAAGCAACTTCTTCAAGAACGAATAAATGGAATCAGTTTAATGTCAGCTGAAGACCTTGGGGCGGCCAGGGAGGAGAGGCAGCTTGTGGACTCCCTCTGGAGCACTTGCTTCAACGAGCCGTCATCTCTTCGAGAAAAGGGTCTTCTAGTTTTGCCTGGAGAAGATAATGCAGCTGCCCCTCCTGATGTCGCCAGCAAATTTTTCGAGCCACCCCTTCGATCTTCGTCCGCAAACCCCAATTCCAAGAGAGAATCCAAAAGTGAAAAGAAGGAGGCTCCTTTGCTTATAGGGCCAGGGCCGCCTCCTCGGAACAGCGACAATCAAGGTAGTTAGAGTAATAGAAAATGCAAGTTTTTCAGAGGGATACTTGTAAATGAAGCTTTTGTCAACTCATTTTTCATTGTCTTCTACACATTCATAGGCTTAAGATTAAGTAGTGACTTCCCTTTTCTCACCCAGATTCTCCTTTCATGGGGTGTTCTAAGTTGATAAGTTATTATTCTCCCTCAATTTGATTTGTGAGTTGTTGCGCCATCTTGCTGTATGAGTATGACACATTCTGAAATTTTACTCGTCTTTCTCTTGTCGCGGTTTCACCTGATCCGAGGAAAAATACAAGAACCAATGGAATGAAAACTAAACTTTGTTATATACAAATATTTTTACATATTCTGTAAATCCAAAGTATTACATATTGGACCCATATTTTCTTTTTCAGATATTGATTTAGAAATAATTTCAATATATGAACTTGCCTGGATACTATACAAAAAGTTTCTTCTTTACATACTTAGCAAGGTTTATTTGTTTAAATTTTTTGGAGTTATTTTTGTTAATGTAAATTTTTAGATATTATTTTAATAGTTTAATTTATTTTTTTTTTGTTTTTATTTGTATAATATAATAGATAATGTAATAGATTTTATAAAATGAAATTTGCTTTTCAAATAGTACAGGTAATATTAGAATTTAGATTCTTAATATATGAATTAACATTATTTATAATATAATTTTTATATAATTGAAAACGTTAAGGTAAGAGATTAAGAAATTGATATTAGGTCGACTATAGAGGTGTTAGATTTTTTTACTGAAATGTCTCTATTTTAAAAATTATTTATGAAATTGCTACTGTGGCAACCGGTTTTTATTGTCAGCTATTGATTAGAATTTGAACAGGTTTAAGAAATCGAGTGAAGCGTGGCTATTATTAGGCTATGCTATTTCTTGTTATATATCATGCATTTTAAACATATTATATAATTATATATTATATTTTTTAATTAATATATATAGGTATTTTAAAATATTTACTTGCCAATGAGTAATAGCTCAAATGGCATAGTCTCTCCATACTCAATTAAGAGGTTGTGGGTTTGAGTCTCCTATTTTTGATAAAAAAAAAATTTAAAATATTTACTTAAATATTATTATTTTATTTGATTTTTATTTTTTTATATCCTTTCTTTTTTAAATAAATTAATTAATTTAATTTATAAAATTATTAAAAAATATTAAATAACTATTTTTATTTTATATTTTTAATATTTACTTTAATAATTTTATACAATTAAAAAAATAAATTTTAAAAAATGAATATAAAATAAAAATAAAATAAAATAATATAAAAAGTAATATTTAATTAAATATTATAGAATATATATTAATTAAAAAATATAATATATAATTATGTAATATATTTAATAAAATTTATAAGACCATTTTCAGTGAAAAATATATCTCAATTTTTATTTATGGTCTATTTATTATAAAAAATAATTACACATAAATTTTTATATGATAAATAATAAATAAGAATTTAAAATATCTCTTTTTTTTTTCATTAGAAAGAATTAAGTTTAGTTCTTATTAAGTTATTATAGTCAAACTTAATTAATTAATTAAAATAATTAAAATTAATATAATTATTAATTTTTTATAATATTATTATTAAAATTTGTAAATTAAAAATAATTTTTTATTATAAAAAAATTAATATTTAAAAAAAACTTAATAATTTTATAAACAACAATAATACACAATATATAATTCGAGCTTAAACTAATTTGTAATATTACTTAATATAAAAAATATAAAACTCTATAATTACAACATGCATCGTAAAATTACCATTAAGTAACTATTTATTAATTATTTTTTCACATGCAATTTCATAAAAAGGTCGTCGTTTTTCACTCATTGTAGATGTGTCAGTATTAAGTATTTATATATCAATTTTTTTCCTTTCTTTAGCTATTCTTTTTATTTCTCTTTCTTTTACATTTATCTCCATTTTTTTAACAGACCTTTAAATTTATAATTTTTGTTCCTTCATTGTTGTTTGAATTTGTAACTCCTTTTCTTTAATTGGCATAATCTTTTCTCTATGTACCCTCTTCTCTTTTCTTTTTTCTGTCCATTAATTCCTTTTTTCTAACCTTTTTAATATCTTTCATGAGAGAGAATTTTTTAACGATGAATGTTTTTTTTTCGCTAAGGTCTTCTGACATTTGTACTTTTTCTTTATCCTTTTTTTTTGTTCTTCTTTAGACTAGAATGTATTAGAGTCTGAGTGGATGGATTAGAAGAGCTACCAACACTAAATGAATCATGTGTTGATGCACCGAATTGAGTTAAAAATAGTAAGAATATTGGAGTAATATTTTCGATAAAAGTTAAATATGGATGAAAATGGATAATGTGGTCTTTATGAATTTTGATTATTTGGTTGAAAAATAGAAAATTGATTATTATAAAGAATTTGAAAATTGAAATTAGAAATATTTTGAGTTCGGACTTTAAAATATATTTGGTAGCGTCAAGTTTTGATTTTGAATTTGAGAGTCTAAAGTAAAGGTTAAGATTGTTGAGTATTTGAATTTTGAAAAAAAAATTGTAAGTAATTGAAATGAGTTGAATTAGTTTAAATTATTTTTTTGAATAAAAAATACTATTAAAATTTTAGTTTTATAAATTTAAAAAAATTAGAATAAATTATGAGAATATGAGTATATATAAATAATATATATAGAGTAATAAAATATAATTTATTAATAATAACAATAATATATTAACGATCGTATATTTTTATTAATATATATGTAACATATATGTAATGGTCATTGTTACGAATTTGACCTTCAGATTTCTCACTTGCGATAGCCTTCGAACCCGGATTTTCGGGTTCGAACCGCTTCTTTCTTCTAGAAGGCCCAAAATTGGCTTACTAGATTGTCTAACTAACATTCAAATTCGAATATCCCCTTTATATTGACTAAATAAGATAAGATAAGATAAATTACCTTCACCTATACAAAGGGGAGCCCCAGGCCCCCTCAGGTACGTCACTCACTCATTTCACACATCTTATACCTCTCAAATCTATTTTGACTTGGGCGTCAGAATGTCTTTGCAGGTACCACCCCCGTCGCTCCAAGAAGACGATCCAACAGCCGTTTCAACTCGTAAGCCTCTGATCCATCTCACAACACGAACCAGAGGCCTCCAGTACATTGGCGTCGTCTGTAAGGACTGCTAACTCGTGGCGGCATGACGGAGAACCTCGAGGAGCAACCCTCAAACTCACTCACTTGATTTCTTGCTTGTAACTGAGAGAAAAAGGAATAATGTTTCTTCAACTTGTAATCACCTTCTTAGTGATAACACTCTTTATATACCTTCGCCCTACTCCAACGGCAAAATTCCAAACCTTCCGAGCCCACAAAGTCCCGTCTCCCTTTAGTGGGACACCTCCACCTCTTGGACCCTCTCATCTACCACTTCCTCATCCATCTCTCCAAGTGCCATGGCCCCATCTTGTCCTCTACTTTGGCTCCATGCCCACCATGGTCACCTACGACAACTCTGTCGCCATGGTCCCCTTCGAATCTTACTGAAAGTTCATAAGGAAGCTCATCATGAACGACCTCCTCAACGCCACCTCTATGGCCAAGCTCAAACCCTTCAGGAGCCAAGAGATCAAGAAAGTTCTCAAGGTTTTTGCATAGATGCGGGAGACTGCCAAATCGTGGCAGCATGATGGAGAACCTCGAGGAGAAATCCTCCAGCCACCACCACAACTCAAACCTACGAAGCCCAACTCTTGAACTCCAAGATAACACTCCTCCCACCCAGCACCCACGGGAGGATAATAAGCGCAGTGTATCGCCAACCAACCCCGACCTAGTAACAACCAAGAGAGGACAACCGTCCTCCCACTGAAGCCCAGTCACCCGACGGCCTAGGAAAGAAGGCGGTCCAGATAATCCAAGAGCTGTACCTCAAGGTGCAAAACCTCGAAGGTCGAGTTACACCCAAAGAACAGTACCACCCGGAGCACACAAACCAAGCGACTTCTAGGATTTGATCTTACCGTGATACCAGGAACACCTAATGGCCTTCAAGGCTAGGATGAATCTAAAAGGAGCTACCGATACGGCTCGGTGCAGGGCCTTCCTGGTAACCTTAGCCGACCCCGCAATAAAATGGTTCAATGCCCTCCCGAACGGCTCCATAGCTAGCTTCCATAATATCTCCAGAAAGTTCATGGCCCAGTTCACCACCAAAATCACCAAAGCTAAACCCCCCATTAGCTTGTTCAAAATCACCAGAGACAAGACGAATCGACGAGGAAATACCTCGATAGGTTCAATGATGAGTGCCTAACGGTCGACAGACTCACGGATTCCGTCGCCAGTCTTTCTCTGACCAACGGCCTCATATACGAGGACTTCCGAAAATATCTCACCACCAAGGTAAGCCAAGTCGTGGCCTATGCACAAAAATTCAAAAAGTAGCAAGGGAATACAAAAACGACGAAGAGGTGAGTCAAGTCGTGGCCGCTAATAAATGGCAACACGGTACCTCGTAATAACCCGCCACCAAGAGAGACCCAGAAAGAATACCACAAACCCTTAAACACCAACCGACCACTCAGGATGGAAAAGTTCTCAAACTACACCCCCTTACTCGCTTCCATTATGGAGATCTACCACCAAATAGCGAAACGAGGCATCCTGCCAAAAGGATGACAACTGAAGGAATGGACAAGCGACAACAAGAGCCTGTACTGCGACTACCACCAAGGATACGGGTACAAAACCGAAGACTCCTTTGACCTAAAAGACGCCCTTGAACAAGCCATCCGAGACGGCAAACTCTCCGAGTTCGCCAAAATCATCCGAGAACCCAAAAGAATGGAAAAAGAAAGATCACCAGAACACGAAGGGCGCAACCTCAGGACATCACGACAACCATCCCAGGAAAAGCATGGAGGCCGACCCCTCCATAATCGTGAATGTCATCATTGGGAAGGACGCACCGGAAAAGTCAAAATAAGCACTGAAGAAAGATCTCAAAATCCTAGCCGTAAGAAACCAAGTACCAACCCCTCGGGTGCCAGAGGCGATCACAATCTCCCCTGACGATTGCCAACATGGCACCTCAGTGGAAAATGCCTCATTCGTCATCTCGGTGAAAGTCGGAACCGACATCGTGAAAAGAATACTAGTCGACACTGGAGTAGATTCCAACATCCTATTCAGAGGAGCCTTCGACAAGTTGGGACTCCGAAACCAAAATCTGCAAATCCACCGCAACGGAGCAACCGGACTCGGGGATAACTTTCTCAAACTGGACGGTTCCATAGTATTATCACTAACCATCGGAACCGGAAGCCAGAGAAAAACTATCCTTTCCGAGTTCATGGTCCTCAGAGACTCCACTACCTACAATATCATCCTCGAAAAGAAAACAATCAACGACCTATCCGCCGTTATCTTTACCAAATTCCTCATCATGAAGTTCCAAGCCGATAACGGCACCATCGAAACGATAGACGGGGACCGAAAAGCCGCAGTAGAGTGCGACAACACCAGCTTGGCCCTCCGCAAAAGATCTCGAGATGCAACGGGCATCTTCCTTGCCGACCTCGATGCACGCCAAGACCCGCGCAGAACCGTGGGAGGAAATGATGAAGAAGCAGAGCAGGCCCTTGCAGACGAAGTCAGGAGCATAGCACTCCTACATGAGCTAGCCCTAAAACAGAGAATAAGCCTAAGGTACAATCGCAGCACGATACGACGAGACTTCGGACCAGGAGACCTCGTCTTATGATGAAACGACATCGGTCCCTCCACTCCCGGAGAAGTGAAACTCACGCCCAACTGGGAGGGTCCCTACCGAATCAAGACAGTAATCGAAAAAGGAGCCTACAGGCTCAAAAGACTTGATGGGACCGAGCTCTTGAGATCCTTGAATGCCACCAACTTACGGCGCTACTATACGTAGAAACATCCTTCCGAAGCAACAAGATCGAGGTCATTTAAGACTATCTCTTTACCCTTTATTTTTTGCTTTTTTCGTTTTTATTTATTGCTTAAGTTGTCTAATCAAAACGGATATCCAAATAAGTAAACGACCACCCAGGAATCGATCAACCCGAAGCCAACAAAACGGATATCCAGATAACAGAACGAATATCTGAATAGCAGAACGGATATTCAAATAACAGAACGGATATCCAAAGAACAGAACAGAAATCCGAATAACAAAATGGATATCCAAATAACAAAACAGATATCCGAATAAGTAAACGGCTACCCCAGGATCGATCACCCCAAGGCCACACAAAACGGATATCCAAAAAACGGTGGCTCGGGGATCGATCACCCCGAGGTCAACAAAACATATATCAAAATAAGTAAATGGCTACCCGAGAATCGATCACCCTGAGGCCAACAAAACGAATATATAAAAAACAAAGTGGATATCTAAATAAGTTAAACGAATACCCCTAGAAATCGATCACTTCCGAGGCTAGTAGAATGGGTATCCAAATAAGCTAGATATGCAAAGTATTAAAATCAGCCTACCAAGAGGCCTAAAATAAGTTCATAATAACAGTCCAAAAATGCCACATAAAACAAGCATGAGCTGATGATCTTCCAACTCGCGGAAAGCCGAACTCACCAACATTCCGCCAATCGGCACAAGATGACATCACTTCCTTTTCAGGCCCTTCACGGCATCCCGATAATAGAAAACCAAACTCATCAACAAAAGTGGCGTTAAGGTCTAAGCTAATGACTTTCCAACTCACGGAAAGCAGAATCCACCAACATTCCGCCAATTAGCCAGGATGACGTCACGTCCTTTCCAGGCCCCTTACAGTCTCTAAAACTACAAAGAACCGAACTCCCCAACAACTCAACATTGGGACCAAGCAAACATGCTCTCATGCTCTGGGGACAACTGTTACGGATCCGACCTTCGGATCCCCCACCCGGGATAGCCTATGAACCCGGATTTCTGGGTTCGGACCGCTTCCTTCTTTTAGATGGCCCAAAATTGGCCTACTAGATCGTCTAACCAACATTCAAATTTGAATATCTCCCTTATCTTGGCCAAACAAGATAAGATAAGATAAACTACCTCCACCTATATAAAGGGGAGCCCCAGGCCCCCTCAGGTACCTCATTCACTTTATACCTCTCAGATCCATTCTGACTTGAGCGTCGGAGTGTCTTTGCAGGTACCACCCCCCATTGCTCCAGTCAAATAATCCGGCATCCGCTTCGACCTTTTCAATCCATCTCTCAACCCATACCGAAGCCCTCCAGTACAATCATATATTATTAATTTATTAACATATATGTAATATGTATTTTTATTTTTTTATTAACTTATCATATTACAAAATTTTATTTGATGTTCAAAGTTTCTCTTTATAGGGATTCCCTTCCTCGATCCAAGAGAAAGGACTCTCTTGGTCTTCCACTCTAACACACAAAATTTTACCAAAATTTTTATGTCAGAATATAGTAATCTCTTTAACGGATACATTGGAATTGCTCTAATATACAGATACATTGGACTTGCTCTAATATATCACAAGAAATAGTTAAACCTAGTGATAGTTAAACTGCTCCTCATCTTTCAAGCCAACTATTAAGACTTAAGAGTGATGGAAGGTTAAAAGAAAATGGTAAAAGTGTAGAGAAGGGTTGGACTAAGAGAAATTCAGAGTTTTACAAAAGAAAAAATAATTATTTGTGTTTATTAATTTTATGAACACTGATAAAAATATTCCTTAAAGAGAAAACTAATATTATACGCTTAAAATATGAATTTTATGTGACAAAAATATACAAATTTTAAATTTTTGTTGATTTTTTAATAAAATTTTTGAATTACCTTCGATCTTTATCCTTAACCTCAACTCCACTCCTATCCATTCTTTCTTAGATCTCAAATTTTCACAATCTTCCATTGACATTATATTAATTACCTTCTCTCTTCTTTTTTACTTTATCGCTGTCACTACTACTACCACCATGATAGCATCAACGTCAACTACTTCAACCCTTCTACCTAGCTATCAGCCCCACCTTTCTCTTTGTTCACTGTCACAACTATAATTACATTATCCTTTAAGAATAACAATCAATCAAATAACAAAAATATTTAGATTTTTATTTTTTTAAATCAAGAAAAGGTGGCGTCATTGACGACGTTGGCATTAATAGAGGAGAGACCGATGCCAATTGGGCTGCAAAGGACAAGGATAAAAATTAAGTCACAAAAATTGGAGGTGACGGGCCATCGCCACTGCCACCTCTCTCCCCCTCCTCCTTTGGCGCGTTTTTTCTCCCTCTCTGCTCTCCCTCCCAAACATACATTCCATGGTTGTTTCTCTTTTACACACACTTCATGATTTTTTTTTTTTTGCACACACATACACATATTCTATGGTTATTTCTCTTTTACATATACACACAACTTTCATGGTTTTAGTTTGTTTTTCTTTGTCTCGTTTTAATTTGTTTTTTCGTCTTTCTCATCTCTATTGTTATATGTTGTTAATGAAGGTATGTAGACGGTGACAATGGTGAAGTGACATAATGGATAATGAAGTACAATGCTAGAGTTGATATAGATTGCATGGTGTGGTGGAAAGAAAATAGAGTTTCGGTGGAGGAGTAAGATGATATTTGAGTGTTGAGTAGAATTGGAAAAGGAACATTTTATATGTTAGCTTGCAGGAACTCGAGTTGAGGAAGCCAAAATCGTTAGAAGAGAAGAGAACGATGTGTCTAGTAAGATTGGAAAATGTGACGGACCAAGATAAGAGTATTAGGATAAAGGACAGAATAATAGATAAGAGAAAAGATGATTAAAGTGGCGATAACGAAGAGATGTAAAAATTTAAAATATTGTGAATTTTATTAAAAAATCAACAAAATTTTTATGAGTATAACATTAATTTTTTTATAGATACTTTCGTCAGTGTTTACAAAATTCATGGATATAAATGATTGTTTTTTTTTTAAATTAATTTTAGAAGTCTGATATAAATGATAAAATAATGATAGCTGAAAAAAGTAGTGATCATTGAATTAAACTCAGCCTTAAAAATAAATAGAATACTATTTTTTTCTATAAATGACATATACTTTTAAAGTTTTCATGTATTAATTTTAAGAAATATATGGATAATACTATACATTTACATTCAAATAAGCATTTATTCGGCATATTAGATACTAATTTAAATTTAAAGAGCAAGAACATAAAATAGATGGAACATAGAAGTGAGGATTACAATTAAATTTAATGATAGTATTAGTAGACTAAGGCTCATTTTGAAGAGATATTATTTTTGAAAAGTATAAAATTCTTATTTTATCTTTGGTAAATTAAAAATATATATATTTGTCTTAATTTTGAAAATTAAGAATATTTTTGAGAAAATATATAAAAATGTTGTTAATTTATATTTTTTAAAATTAAAATATTTAATATAGCTTTATATATACTTATTGAAAAAATATTTTTGTTTTTATTTATCAAATGTATTTGTTATAATTTTTGAAAGATCATTTTTAAAAGACTAAAGTGATTTAGTAAAGTTTTTATTTTTTAAAAATAATTTATAAAAATTAGCTTTTAAAAGATAATTTTTTAAAATTTGTAATATCTATATTTAGTAAATTAAATTAAAAATAATTTTTAATAAACATAAGTAATAATAAATATATTTGATAAATAATTTTTAAAATTTAAAAATATTATAATAGACATTAATATAAAAATTAGATTTAGACGTTAATTAATACATGAAATTATATTAGATATTTTAATTTTAATAAACATAAATTATCTTTAAAAAATTTCGCTTTTAAAAATTTTAAAAGCAATTCTATTTTTTAAAAGATATAAACACACATATATAATTTTTTTGATTTATTAAACACAATTAAAAAATTTGTACCTTTTTTAAAATACAATCACCTCTTTTTCAGAAAGAGCTTAATTCACAAGAGTTATATTACCGAAGACTAAAGTTTGATTTGGTAAAGTTTTTCGAAAAGATACACATATTTTTTAAAAGTACAAATTTCTCATTTTATATTTGGTAAATAAAAATAATTATATACATTTTTTATAGTATTTTTAAATTTTAAAAACTATTTTATCAAATATAATTGTTATTATTTGTGTTTATTAAAAATTATTTTTAATTTAATTTATTAAATATAAATACTATATTTAAAAAAAAAATATTTTTTAAAAACTCTTTTATAACAGCACTGCACAGGTCCCAGGTGTAAGCGTGTCACCATACGTTTCTTCGTCTAGTCTCTAGTGTGCTGTTTGACAGTGACAAATGTGGCATCATCCATCACTTCAACACACTCACCCTAATTATCTATTAATCATAATATTTTTCTCAAACATGAATCAGAATCACCCTTGTTATAGTTTTTCTTTTTTTCTTTTTCAATATATACATTTTTGCAGCTTCTCCAGGGACGAACCATGGTGGTTCATTCTTCTCCCCTCTCTTTTCAAGTACTGTTTCTTGTTCTCACGATTTTGCTGCAGATAGAATCTCATCAGATTGAAGATGTTGCTGCAAAAGTTGAACACCTTCCTGGTTTTGATGGCCCACTCCCCTTTCACCTTGAAACTGGGTACGATCAGCATATATGTTCACGGTTCACCACTTTTGTGTATTTTTGATATCCACCATTGACTCTTATTCTTTTGTTTATTATTTTTTATGAAAAATAACTAGAAATTCTAATTCATTCTTTTAAGAATTTAACTTTATACATTCAATTAACTAACGTTATGAAAAAATAATTTTTTTTTATATTGATTATGTAAATGATCGTATAAAAAAAATGTGATTAGATAATTATGTAAATGAGTTGACATTATTAATATATTAAAATTAAATTCTTCTTTTAATTAAAATATTTTATTTTTATGTGTTAAAAATATATATTTTGAAATTTTTACTCATTTAAATATTGATAGAATTTTTTTTAAATCAAGGAACTCAACACAATATGATAGAGAAAAAAGAACATCAAAATATAAATAAAAAAAATTAATGATTAAATTAGTTCTTAAAAAATAAGTTTTTTTAAATTTGTGTTTGAATTATTTTATCAACCAAATTGGTTCTTTAAATATTACAAAATAATCACATTTGTCATTCCATCACTCTATTAATAATTTCTATCAATGATTGGTGATGTAAAATGTTAACTAATAGCATACATGACATCTAGTATGTCCAATTAGACGCCGATAAAATATGTTTATGAAAATTTATCTATAATTACTACATTATATTAGAATTAGGATTTATGTAATTGAAAAAATAGACTAAATCGATAAATTTTTATAAACATATTTTGTTAGTGTCTAATTAGACATGTCAAGTATTATGTATGTTGTTTCACATTATCAACAATTAGCAAAAATTGTTAACAAAGTGAGAGAAAAACAAAATGTGGTGAATTTATAATCTTTGGATGAATAATTTGATTGATAAAATTTTTCATAAATGAATTTTAAAAAAATCCCATTTTTCAATAACTAATTTAATTATTAACACTAATTTAATACAAATTCAACTTTCAATACGAGGTTTATGTCTTTTACTACAGGTACGTGGGATTGGGGGACACAGATGATGACTTGCAAGTATTTTACTATTTTATTAAGTCAGAAAATGATCCTAAAAATGATCCTCTTATGCTATGGCTGACTGGTGGTCCTGGTTGTTCTTCATTTTCTGGCCTTGCCTACCAAATTGGTAATACCACTCTTCATTCTAATATCTTTTCTTAAACTTTACACATTTATGCATGTCTTCTTTAATCTCTATTTAGCCGAAATTTATCTGTAACGGTTTTATACTCAACACAAAATGTGCTAATTCAAACAAGATATTCACTGTCCATATACTTAAAGCTAAGCAAAAATCTAGTGTGGATGATGCTGCATTTGAGATATGTGTCACTTGATCAAATTCAATCATATAAATATATAATAATAGTCCATTTACCGATGTTTGGTTAGTGCAAATAGTTTAGGTACTAATTTCTCATAAACAAAGTTTTGGGTTTTAGATCTTGTGAATGGAAAAATAGTTTTGTGATTTCATTGTTTTACCCTGTTTGCTACAGGTCCGATAAAATTTAAAATTGAGGAATACAATGGGAGCTTACCTAATTTGGTCTTGAGGCCACAGTCATGGACAAAGGTACTGCAATTTATCCTCAAGAGTTATTGCATTTGTTTCTTGAACTATATCCAAATTTTGCAATGGTAATTTCTGTTCATTATTTAAGCATGTTGTTGTAAAATCTATGTATTAATTAATGTTGGTAGTAGATATAATATTTAGACAACTCCTAAAAGTTGTCTCTTTTATTTGGTAACTAATTCAAATAGTTTATAACTTTAGTTTGAAAGGTTTAACCAACCAAAGAAGATTTATAACATTTTCGAGAGAATTCGTCTATAGACTTCACAGTTCACACCCCAGTTGCTCACAAACAAAGTTGTCCAACAAATAGTACAACCCCAAATAGTTGTTCACATCCTTTTTTATGTGATTTTTTCTTTTACAAAAGAAAATGTTATTGGAAAGTGTTATTTTGCTAATCATTTCAATGTTTTTTCAGGTCTCTAGCATTATTTTTGCTGATTTGCCAATTGGAACAGGCTTCTCTTATGCCAAGAATGTCACCGCACATCGCAGTCATTCGAAATTAATTAACCATACCCATCAATTTATTAGGAAGGTAAAGTCTCTTTGCTTGTGTTCATGTCTCTGCTAGCCACTAGAAATTTTATAAAAAGGAGCCAAATTAAATACAAAATAAATTAAAATATAATAAAATAAAAAATCAATAAAATATAATTTATAATATATAAGTCAATATTAATAATTATATTATATAAAAATTAACATTTAACTACAAACTTTAGAATTTTTATATTTTTAAATTTGTTCTGTGATATTTCATATAACTAAAATTATAAATTTATCATCTGAAATAAATTTTGAAGCATTCTCTTCTTCAACATATACAATCATATAATCTGCTAAAAATTCATCTTTTATCTTATTTTAAAGTCTTGTTTTAATAATTTTTATTGTTTAAAAAATCTATTTAATTGTTTCTATTGTCATAGAAAGAATCAAAATAAAAAATTTTTTTATAGTTGTTACTTTTTTACATTAATATAAATCTATATTTTTTAATAACTTTTTAATTATTTATATATTTATACGTTTTTATTTTTTTAACCTATTTGTTAATTGCTACTAATATATTATAATATACATTATAATTTATACCTATTAAGTTACTAATATGTAAATTTTCTTAGTGTAATATACTAAAATATATTTAATCTATAATAATAATAATAATAATAATAATAATAATAATAATAATAATAATAATAATAATAATAATAATAATAATAATAATAAACTAATAGTATTATTTTTTTTAAAAAAAATGGGGGACTATGACCACTTTAGGCCCCGTAAATCCGCCGTTGCTGCTACCATATTTCTTGCTAATTAACATCTTAATGTTTCTTTTTTTCTTTTTGAGTAAAGTATTATTTTTATGGGATAAGTTTTATTTGTATTTCTAATGTTTAAATTGTTCTATTTGTATAAGTAATTCAATATTATCCTGCTATCAATTATACTAATAGATCAGATTGTATTTTTCAATTATTCTCACTTGGATGTATTCATTCTCAATTAAGTCTCACTTGGATGTGTTCAATTTTAATATTGTACCCAAAATTTGTGTCCATATTTAATTATATCCCTAAAACAGTGAATTATATAAATATTGCAAGGATTAGTTTCAATTTTAATGAATTATTATCTGGAGTGGATAATTAGTTCTGACCTAAATATTTTTGTATTCTAATTTTAACAAGAGATTTTTAAAGCTCCAACTAAAGTTCATAATGTGTAATTGACGGCAGGATAGCATTAAATCACTTTTACAAACGTTAGCGATACAAATAGGATGATTTAAACATTAAGAACACAAATATGACTTATCCTAAACGTTGAAAATAAAAACGATACTTTACTCATTCTTTTTTTGATTGTTCATAATGTAGTGTACTTTGAGCTTTATTTGGGAGAATCTTTATTATTAAGTTGTCATTACTTATGATGCTGCCCTTCTTAAATCTTAATGGTTGTAGTGGCTTCTGGAACACCCGGAATTTCTTTCAAATAAATTTTACATGGGAGCTGATTCATACTCCGGTATTGCTGCACCGGGTGTTGTTCAAGAAATTTTAAATGGTATAAATTTTTTATTGGCTCAAGTAATTACTATAAGAAATGGCTAATATCTTAATAATTTATTATAATCATCATGCTGAAAATGTTTCTTAATCATTTTAATTATCACTAATATTACTAATTATCGGTTGTTTTTCTTTTCCAAGTCATGATTGGTGTGTTTTTCTTTTGGACATTATAAACTGGTTTGCACTTCACACCCCTCAAGTTTTGCAAAACATGAGTCCTTTTACCTTATCTTTCATATAGGATAGCTTCATTGGTTCTATATAATTATTACCAAAATAATATAATAATTCATAATAATCTTCTCTTAGAAGGTTTTATGAAATATCTTTTAGATAAGCTTAATTTTTTTTACCATTCATACACATATAAAGCTTTATTAACTCACATGATTTTGATTAAACAACTGTTATTCAATTTCCTTGATTAACAGGAAATGATCAAGGTCTTCAACCCTGGATAAATCTCCAGGTTTGTCATCAGTTTGTTTGACCATTTTTTTATTAATGTTTTTTGTTATTGATAAATTAATATAAAAAGATTGCCTAACATATAATCAAAATCTTTCGCCTTTTTACCTTAGTCTTTTAACATGGATCGAACATCCTCCAATTTTAAGCATTACAAACTCACCCGCACCATATTCACACATACGGTACGAGCCTGGTATACTTGTTGCAAGGCATATATAATGACCACTAGACTAATTCCTTGTGTCCGGTTAAGTGAGTTCTTAATGATAATCCTGATGCAAGTGGTTCAATTGAGTCCAAAAAAGGAAAAAAAAATCCATTTTGAATGCGGTGTGTTTGACAATAGTTCTATTGGATTTGGTTAGTGTCCTTGAAACACAGACACATAAACAAATACACAAAGATACATAAATATAAAGATACACAAATTTTATAATGTGTTTGGTAATAATGTACAAGACACGCATGTATAAATCAAATGTTAATTTTATCCTCTGCATCTTATGTATTGATAATTTCAAAAATAATTAGGGATGAAAAAGTCAAATTTTGTGTCATATGCATAGTGTCTCCTGTCTCAACTTTAAGGAGGAACACTAAATATATGTATTTTGTGTGTATATATGTATTACCGTATCTATCTAAATCCTTGTCTCACCAAACAAACGCTGGACGTATACTGGCATGTCTAACAATTAGTGTCCATGTCTCAACAAATAAACACAACCTTATATAAACTATGAAGACTAATTAATTGGCTTAATTTTTCACAGGGTTATCTATTAGGAAACCCGATTACCACTGGAAAAGAGTCAAATGATCAGATGCAATATGCTCATGGAATGGCACTTATTTCCGATGAACTCTATTTGGTAATATAGTTTAATTATTAAGTATTCAATTTCATTATTTATTCAATGTTGATATACTTATTTTTGTAATGTCCATTTAACAAAAATGTTCCAAGGAAACTCCAATGATCTCTAATTTTCTGTAATCTATGGACAGTCTTTGCAGAGAAATTGTAAAGGGGAGTATATTGATATAGATGCCAAAAATGAATTGTGTTTAAGAGACATGCAATACTATCAAGAGGCAAGTATTAATAATTATCCAAACTTTTATTATTTTATTCACTTTTTCCCTTTTTTGTTTTAAAATAATTGTCGTTTTTACTTTCTATGTCAAAATACATTGATTTTCCAATGATATAAAAAAATGAAAACGAAAAATTAATTTAAAAGTTAAAACAAAGGAATACAACACGATTTTTGTTAAAATTGATAAACATTTTTTTTCTTATGTTCAGTGCCTTTCGGGGATTGATCCATCGTACATTTTGGATAGCGATTGCAAGGTTGATTTTCCTATGGATGATCAAGGGACACATGGGAGACTTTTGATTCAGAAGTTGGAGGGTCCTCTTAGTTCATATCTAACTGTGCCAACAGTGACCTGCCAAGTACTTTTGTCAATCATGTATATAGCTAATTATTTTGAAAAATTTTTAAGTATATCGGTGTTTTATATTAAATTTTAACCATCGATTTTAGTTATATATATTATATATATTTTTTATAGTTAAGATGAATGGTTAAAAATTATGACATCGGTATACTTGAAAATTTTTTTTTATACTGGTGTAGATTTAAAAAATCCAAGGCATGGGTTTTTTTATATTGTTTAACTTTTTTAGCAAAAAAATAACAAACTGGTTGGTCCGATTTATAATTTTAAAAATTAAAATTTTTTTAACATTAAAATCGGATCCAATTTTTGTTTTCAAAAATAAAAAATTAAAATTGAACTACAAATCGGACTGTTGGATTCGATTAATATCAATTTTAAAAAAATTTTATATGAAAAAAAATTTAAATTTTCAATAACAATATACTACACATATTTATTTATTTATTTTTTTTTTGGTTTACCCAAACGGTATCCCCCAACCTGACTTGGTTGGTCGAGTGGTCAGCTCACTCGTCCGCTTAAGCAAGTGTCGGGAGTTCGAACCCCGCCTTGTGCATGCAGCAACCTATTGGCCAGCGGCAGACCCTTAAATGGAGCTCAGATCCGCGACGGATTAGTCCTTAACATATTTATTTTTTTGATTGTCTATGATATCCATCAACCTAACAGGCCAAATCCATATAAAAAAATTCATCCACACACGTTTTGAGTCCATTTTGATTTCAATCTGATTTTTCTGTGTTTTCTTTCGTAGGCTTATTGTTCTTTCCTTACCACCCAATGGGCCAACTCCCAGAGTGTTCGCAAGGCATTGCATGTGAGAGAGGTATGTCATGTGTAGTGTTTGATCCAATAATAAATCTGCAATAACTTCCTTTGATATTATTGGATCAAACACTACTAAGGTAACTTCATTTCACAATTAACTAGTATAAAACCGTAGTGTACATAATTTATTTTATTGTATTTTTTATAGTCTATTTTTAAAAAGATTAATATATATCATTGATTGTTGAAAAAAACTGTTAACGAAGTAATAGAAAGACAAAAATAATAAATTCATAATTTCTAAAAAATTAATTTAATTGATAAAATTTTTTAAAAATAAATTTGAAAAATAATTTAAAGTTCAATATTTTTCACATCGAATTAGTAGATTTTAATAATAATAAATTAAGAATGACATATTAATATAGAGACGAAGTAGCTTAGATATTGCAAAGATGAAATTAGACATTTTTAAATACTTTTCGATAAACTACGTTATTTGTTTTAGTAGAATTATTTAAATTGTCATGAGAAATGATAATTTTAAGTCCATGTTTGTTGATGACTCTTGAGCCTGCCACATAATGTTGGCAATAAATAAAAATCGGTTACTTAAAAAGTAAGTCTACATGATTCAAAAATTGTATTTGATTTTTATTAATTGTCATATTATAAGAGAACATCAAATTGAGATAAATAAGATAAATTGAGATATTATAAATTTTTTATCTAATTCCTTATATAATTACTGAAAGTATTTGTATAAAATCTTTATCGAAGACATCTGTTATTACTTTGAAAAGTTAATTATTAAACTGTCAATTTTTTTTTTCAAATGTCAGTTTAATTTTACAATGATTCATTGACCTTTTCTATCAACTTTGGAGTGAAAGTAGATTTTTTTTTTTTTTTTTAACTTTTATAATCGTACGAAATCAGACTCATGCAAAATCGCAAGTAAGATTGTTAATAATTGAACTTATTTGATAAAATTAACTATTTTATATAGTAAAGATAATTTTATAGATTACATAGTAGGCAAGCCATAGAAATGTATATTGCTAGCATAATACTTTTCTTTTTATTCATCTTCAACAGTAATCATTTCTTCCCGTGTAATATCTTCATTCTTTAACATGCTTCTTGTAATGGTTTTTAAAGAATGTTAGGGACTAACAATTTTTGTAATTTATAGTCATCAAGTAGTCATTAATAATGTTTTTAATGGTGTGAGATTACTCACTTTTCTTTTGCTGATTATATGCTGGCCAAAATTTAATAAAGTTGTTAGTCTTCTAGACTTTTCCATAGTTTTTACATTGCTTTATTATCACAATCTTCCATCCAAAATCTGAAACAGAAATATTAAATACTTAAACTGAAACTCAAATTATAGGGAAAAAAAAACTAATGATTATTATAATCATCATTTTTCACGGCAAATGATATGACAAAACAATAGATTATATAAACCTCAATCATTCACCTATCTACCATTCATATGTCGAGACACCAAATATAATATCAAAAATAATAATAATTATCTCTTTAAATATTATTTTCCTTAATTATTAAATTAAGAATTAACCTGTTCTTCAAATGTGAGCATTATGCTATATAATATATATAAAGAACTACTCTTACCCTTATCAGTTATCAAGGTAAATGTTAGCATCAAATACCATTTATACCGCAGAAAAAAAAAATATAATTTCAAACTCATCAATTCTGGTTAACATTAGCAAAGGAAATGTCTTAATTAGACAAAAAAAGTATTGTAGACTTACTCCTCTATATTCTTCTAAAGCAAAAGTGTTATACTCCTTAGAAAGAGAAGTCATTTGTTTAAGTCCAATTCCAAAGTCATGAAATGGATGTGCAGGTTTCAGTGTTGTTGTTATTGAATAATTCAAAATATAAATTCAAAGTTTCGGTTCTCCAAAAATTACACAAAAACAGAAACTCATTGCAAAATTATAAATTATAATTCAAGAACTCAAGGAGATTCATTGTGTGTGGGGTGCAAGAGGGCACATTAATTTATGTGGTTTGCATAGAATGAATTTTACATAACATGTCTTCTCATAACGAGTAGAATAACTATTTTCAACTTTATAAAAACCAGACTCAATACGACTGGATATTAATTTGTGGAATGAGCACACTCAAAGAGTCCATAATTCACTGAGCTCTACATACCTCTATAGACTATAGTAATCCATAAATAATATTTTCACTTAAAGTGAAAGCAACAACGGTACCAAGTATTATCTCACTAAGATTATTATATAAATAAAAATAAATCTAGAGAAAAGCAAGCTTATTATCTTCATGCTACTCTTCTTCATTATGGGTGAATTCATTAATTTCTTGTTTTGTAATAATAAAAGTTACGGTTCTCAAGGGACGTACCTCTTTTCCCCAAAGCTAATACTATCTTCATGCTACTCTTTTTCATCACCATGCATATCATCCTTACCACTTCTAAACTTTGCACGTAAATATTTTCTTTGTCTAATCACCGATGAAAAATCACACATCATTAATTAGCACAACTCGTGAATAAAATGCATTTTAAAAACTTGCAAAAACAATAGAGTGCGCTAAGCAATAATTTTAACTTCTAATGTTAAATGAATATATATATTTGTACTTTATCATGTGTTCAATTTGACGTCTCATTGTAAGGACAAATGGAGAACTCCTGCAATAGAGTAAGATAGGCTAGAAGAAAGGGGCATCAAATATGGAAAAGAAAATCATCACAAATACTATGCAAAAAACCTTGGTGAAAGAATGCCTGCAGCCATATTCACATATCAAATCATCAATATCATCTATCAAAACAGATTCACCCAAACTATCTACATAGAAATAGTTATAGTTTAGCTAGACAATCTGCAAATTATATTATTTGTTGAACAAGTATAACACAATATTTCAATGAAACCAAGTGCTTTCAAGAAAACTAAACTAAAAGATCAACTGATTCCACCAAAGTCATATAGTGATTCTCATATATGATGCCATTCTAGCAGTGACACATATTCTCGATTCAAAAACATGTTTTCAATAGATTTCCCTTATTTACTGCTCTATAATAATGGATAATTGCATAATTAAACTACATATCACAAATTAGTAGTCACAATAATAAAATGGAGTCATGATTTGAGTAACTTATTTTTGGTAAAATAGAGTTTTGAAGCTCAAACAATATCATAGTGGAAAAATAATGGGAGAAAGTAAACAATAAACTTAAGAAATTTCAGCAACATATTATCTAGTTTAAGTCATGACTAATTTTGTGGTGTACACAAAGCCTTTTCATCAAATATAATACACTAAAATTTATAAAAGATACAAACAAAAAAGAAAGGACCAACCTCTCTTACTTCATTCATCAAAGCAATAAAAACTAAACAAAAGTAGATTGTTTGAGTATGTAAATTTGTCATGAGAATAACAATAGCTATATGGCCAACGGCAACATAAAAGTTGTTAACCCTACTCTTTTAATTTGGTCAAAGTGATTAAAATATCTAACATAGGAAATAAGAATGAATTGATAATGTGACATAAGTGATGGTGGATTTAATATGTCAAGAATAAGAATATGCTTTAAAAAAGATTATTTGAATTTTTAATTGCAACAGCAAACAAAATATACATTTAATCAAATAATTAGATGCTTTCTAAAAAATATAACAAAATATAATAAAATATTATAGAATTTGATGGAAAGAACAATTTAAAAAAAATAACAAAATATTATAAAATGAGCAATTTTCAAAAGCTTTTTCTACTTAAAATGTGAGTACATGAAATACATTTATTTTAGTCCTTTTGAAACAATCTCCATCATGTAGTGTAATGAAAATGAAAAGAACAACTTCATCTTCAATTATTACACATAATTATTGTAACTAACTAAAAATTATGTAATAACAACATAGATTATCTACCTTACTCCAAATGAGTACACTTTTTAAGTATTTGCAACTAAAAATTACAGCTAATTATGAATATAAAGTTTGGTCAATATATAGTATATGAAGAAGAAATCACTTAATAAACTTAATAATAATGTTTAGTTACTTTGCCATCAGCTTCAATTTTATAATATCTATTAAAAAATGAAAGCAAAACTATTGTGAAATAATTTCCTTTCAAAAATTCATTGTAATTTTATTCAGATAAACATTTTAAAAATTAGCAAGAGAAAACAACGTACCGCCTATGAAAATCCATTTTATATCCTACACCTGATCATTTTAAATGTCTCTTTTATTTGCCAAATTCATTATTTTCACATATTATTTATCTTGCAATGATCTAACAAATTCGTATGAAAGAGTACAAATATCATACTATAATATTTAAAATAGATTTCTTTTATTTTACTTTTTTAGTAACTCATAATTTAAAGTAGATTATTTATGAAGTACTATTTATAAAAGAAAAAAAAAATGAAAATTGACCTGTTCATCATTGATCTTGAACTCCCTAGCCTTCAGAAACTTGAGAAGAACCATATTCCTGCCTTCATCTCCTTTGCTTAGCAGAAGAGGTATCCCACAAAGAGACACATCTTTCTCTACTCCAACACTTTTCTTCTCTGATTCTATTTTTTTTCCTCTTGTTCCTTCACTGGTTCCACACCCTCCTTATCAGCACCTTCTTTTTTAACTTCTTCTTCGTTATTATTACCTTCAGTTGCTTCATTGATCTTCTTTGGCTCTTCTATTTTTTAATCAAACAGGTTGTGTCCCAAGATAGCTTCTTAAAGCTTAGCCTTTAGATAGATAGCATGTGAAGACTTCAAAAATTTCAATCACTTTACTGATAGTTCTTCCTGAAAGCATGTATAATGTGATTAAAGAGTTGAAAACAGTAAAAATAAAAAAAGTAAGCACCAACTTCTCTGAGAATCAATGAAACAATGAAAGGGCCATCAAAGATTGCTTATCTCAAATTAGAAAAATGAAAATTTTTTAAATTTTTTCACAGTGTTAAAGCTAAATAATAATTTTCAAAAGAACCCAAAGGATAAAAGAGATTGATGTGGTTGAGGAAGCTAACCCATTCTACACAACGTAGGAGGGTCCTTCTGCAAATCTTTGAGCTCCTTCAAGATGCGCTCCGACGCCGTATTTGAACATTACATATATTAAAGTAATAGATCAAGAATCATTCAAGCTCTAAAATTGAATCTGAGATCCATTCTAAGTTCATTAACTGTGCTAAAGAAACACTTTCTCAGTTTCATTGAATTTGCATAAACACAACGATTTGTGTAAATATTCTAACTCTTAAAACATAAATTACCTCAGCAACACCGACAATGACAGCCATCCATGATGAGTAACTGTGCGAATGGATGGAGCTTCAGTTTTCGCGAACAGATAAGAAGTCTCTACTGACGGTTCCACTGTTCGCATCGTGAGCAAAGTTTTTGTGTTTGCTCCGGTAATAGTACAGAGCTTCGGTACTGGCAGTTGGAGAGACGGATGGAGAGAGATCTGATGAGGGAGGAGTGTTTTTGAATTTTTAAATACAGTGGTCGGTAACAAATGTTCAGATTTGGGTTTTGTCATTCAATTTATATGTACACAACACAGTTTAAATTTGACATCTAAACAACCGTTATTTACTTTGATGCCCTTATCCTTTCACTACGCCACATGTCGATTATAAAGCCTTCTTCAAACAGGTTGTGTCCAGGGATAGCTTCTTAAAGCTTAGCCTTTAGATAGATAGCATGTGGAGACTCCAAATATTCCAATCACTTTACTGATAGTTCTTTCTGAGAGCATGTATAATGTGATTAAAGAGATGAAAACTGTAAAAATGAAAAAGTAAGCACCAACTTCTCCGAGAATCACTGAAACAATGAAAGGGCCATCAAAAATTACTTATCTCAGATTAGAAAAATGAAATTTTTTAAATTTTCCAACAGTGTTAAAGCTAAATAATAATTTTTAAGATAACCGAAATGATAAAAAAGATGGATGTGGTTGAGGTAGCTAACCCATTCAATACAACGTAGGAGGGTCCTTCTGCAAATCTTTGAGCTCCTTCAAGATGCGCTCCGACGCCATATTTGAACATTACATGCATTAAAGTAATAGATCAAGAATCATTCAAGCTCTAAAACTGAATCTGAGGTCCATCCTGAGTTTATTAACTGTGCTAAAGAAATACTTTCTCAGTTTCATTGATTTTGCATAAACACAACGATTTGTGTAACTATTCTAACTCTTAAAAAATAAATTACCTCTACAATACCGCCAACGACAGCCATCCATGATGAGTAACTGTGCGAACGAATGGAACTTTGGTTTTCGCAAACAGATGAAAAGCCTCTACCGATGGTTCCTCTGTCTGCATCGCAAGCAAAGTTTCTGTGTTTGCTCCATTGATTGTGCAGAGCTTCGGTATTGGCAGATGGAGTGACGGATCGAGAGAGATCAGATGAGGGAGGAGTGTTTTTGAATTTTGAAATACAGTGGTCGCTAACAAATGTTTAGATTAGGGTTTTGTCATTAAATTTATATGTACACAACACAGTTTAAATTTGACATCTAAACAAATATTATTTACTTTGATGCCCTTATCCTTTCATTGCACCACATGTCGATTATAAGTCTTCTTCAAATAGGTTGTGTCCCAAGATAGCTTCTTCAAGCTTAGCCTTTAGATAGATAGCATGTGGGGACTCTAAAAATTCCAATCACTTTACTGATAGTTCTTCCTGAAATCATGTATAATGTGATTAAAGAGATGAAAATAGTAAAAATGAAAAAGTAAGCACCAACTTCTCTCAGAATCAATGAAACATTGAAAGGGCCATCAAAGATTGCTTATCTCAAATTGGAAAAATGAAATTTTTTTGAATTTTTCCACGGTGATAAAGCTAAATAATAATTTTCAAAATAACCCAAAGGATAAAAAAGATGGATGTGGTTGAGGAAGCTAACCCATTCTACACAATGTAGGAGGGTCCTTCTGAAAATATTTGAGCTCTTTCAAGATGCGCTCCGACGTCGTATCTGAACATTACATACATTAAAGTAATAGATCAAGAATCATTCAAGCTCTAAAACTGAATCTGAGATCAATTCTGAGTTCATTAACTGTACTAAAGAAACACTTTCTCAGTTTCATTGATTTTGCATAAACACAACGATTTTTGTAACTATTCTAATTCTTCAAAAATAAATTACCTCTGCAACACTGCCAACGACAAGCATCCATGATGAGTAACTGTGCGAACGGATGGAGCTTCGGTTTTCGTGAACAGATGAAAAGTCTCTACTAACGGTTCCTATGTTTGCATCGCGAGCAAAGTTTTTTTGTTTGCTCCGGTGATAGTGCAGAGCTTCGGTACTGGCAGATGGAGAGACGAGTGGAGAGAGATCTGATGAGGGAGGAGTGTTTTTGAATTTTAAAATACAATGGCCGCTAACAAATGTTCAAATTAGGGTTTTGTCATTTAATTTATATGTACACAACACAGTTTAAATTTGACACCTAAACAACTATTATTTACTTTGATGCCCTTATCCTTTCATTGTGCCACATGTCGATTATAAAGGCCTCTTCAAACAGGTTGTGTCCAGAGATAGCTTCTTCAAGCTTAGCCTTTAGATAGATAGCATGTGGAGACTCCAAAAATTCCAATCACTTTATTGATGGGGTTGAGGAAGCTAACCCATTCTACACAACGTAGGAGGGTCCTTCTGCAAATCTTTGAACTCCTTCAAGATGCGTTCCGATGCCGTATCCAAATATTACATACATTAAAGTAATAGATCAAGAATCATTCAAGCTCTAAAACTTAATCTGAGATCCATCTGAGTTCATTAACTGTGCTAAAGAAACACTTTCTCGGTTTCATTGATTTTGCATAAACACAGTTTGTGTAACTATTATAACTCTTAAAAAATAAATTACCTCTGCAACATCGCCAACGACAGCCGTCCATGATGAGTAACTGTGCGAACGGATGGAGCTTCAGTTTTCGCGAACAGATAAAAAGTCTCTACCGACGGTTCCTATGTTTGCATTGCGAGCAAAGTTTCTGTGTTTTCTCCGGTGATAGTGCAGAGCTTCGATACTGGCAGATGGATAGACAGAAGGAGAGAGATCTGATGATGGAGGAATATTTTTTAATTTTAAAATACAGTGGCCGCTAACAAAAGTTCAGATTTGGGTTTTGTCATTCAATTTATATCTACACAACACAGTTTAAATTTGACATCTAAACAAGTGTTGTTTACTTTGATGCCCTTAACCTGTCACTGCGCCACATGTCGATTATAAAGGCTTCTTCAAACAGGTTGTGTCCCAAGATAGCTTCTTCAAGCTTATCCTTTAGATAGATAGCATGTGTGGACTCCAAAAATTCCAATCACTTTACTGATAGTTCTTCCTGAAAGCATGTATAATATGATTAAAGAGATGAAAACAATAAAAATGAAAAAGTAAGCACCAACTTCTCTGAGAATCAATGAAACAATGATAGGGCCATCAAAGATTGCTTATCTCAAATTAGAAGAATGAAAACTTTTTAAATTTTTCCACAGTGTTAAAGCTTAATAATAATATTCAAAATAACCCAAAGGATAAAAAAGAAGGATGTGGTTGAGGAAGCTAACCCATTCTACACAATGTTGGAGAGTCCTTTTACAAATCTTTGAGCTTCATCAAAATGCGCTCTGACGCTGTATCTGAACAATACATATATTAAAGTAATAGATCAAGAGTCATTCAAGCTCCAAAACTTAATTTGAGATCCATTCTGAGTTCATTAACTGTGCTAAAGAAACACTTTCTCAGTTTCATTGATTTTGCATAAACACAACGATTTGTGTAACTATTCTAACTCTTAATAAATAAATTACCTCTGCAACACCGCCAACGACAGCCATCCATGATGAGTAACTATGCGAACGGATAGAGCTACGTTTTTTGCAAACAGATGAAAAGTCTCTACGGAGCTTTCCTCAGTTTGGATCGCGAGCAAAGTTTCTGTATTTTCTCCGGTGATAGTGCAGAGCTTTGGTACTGGCAGATAAGGAGACGGATGGAGAGAGATCTGATGAGGGAGGAGTGTTTTTGAATTTTGAAATACAGTGGCCGCTAACAAATGTTCATATTAGGGTTTTGTCATTCAATTTATATGTACACAACACAGTTTAAATTTGACATCTAAATAAGTGTTATTATCTTTGATGCCCTTATCCTTTCACTGCGCCAGATGTCGATTATAAAGGCTTCTTCAAACAGGTTGTGTCCCAAGATAGCTTCTTCAAGCTTATCCTTTAGATAGATAGCATGTGGGGACTCCAAAAATTTCAATCACTTTACTGATAGTCCTTCCTGAAAGCATGTATAATGTGATTAAAGAGATGAAAATAGTAAAAATGAAAAAGTAAGCACAAACTTCTCTGAGAATCAATGAAACAATGATAGGGCCATCAAAGATTGCTTATCTCAAATTAGAAGAATGAAAATTTTTTAAATTTTCCCACAGTGTTAAAGCTAAATAATAATTTTCAAAATAACCCAAATGATAAAAAAGATGGATGTGATTGAGGAAGCTAACCCATTCTACACAACGGCGGAGGGTCCTTCTGCAAATCTTTGAGCTCCTTCAAGATGCGCTCCGACGCCGTATCTGAACATTACATACATTAAAGTAATAGATCAAGAGTCATTCAAGCTCTAAAACTGAATCTGAGATCCATTCTGAGTTCATTAATTGTGCTAAAGAAACACTTTCTCAGTTTCATTGATTTTGTATAAACACAACGATTTGTGTAACTATTCTAACTCTTAAAAAATAAAGTACCTCTGAAACACCGCCAACGACAACCATCCATGATGAGTAACTGTGCGAATTTGCAAACAAATAAAAAGTCTCTACTGACGGTTCCTCAGTTTGCATCGTGAGCAAAGTTTCTGTATTTGCTTCGGGGATAGTGCAGAGCTTCGGTACTAGGAGATGGAGAGAGATCTGATGAGGGAGGAGTGTTTTTGAATTTTGAAATACAGTGGCCGCTAAATATTGTATAGATTAGGGTTTTTACAGTCAATTTATATGTACACAAAATAGTTCAAATTTGACATCTAAACAACTGTTATTTACTTTGATGCCCTTATCCTTTCACTGCGCCACATGTCGATTACAAAGGCTTCTTCAAACAGGTTGTGTTTCAAGATAGCTTCTTCAAGCTTAGCCTTTAGATAGATAGCATGTGGGGAATCCAAAAATTCCAATTACTTTACTTACAGTTCTTCCTGAAAGCATGTATAATGTGATTAAAGAGATGAAAACAGTAAAACACCAACTTCTCTGAGAATCAATGAAACAATGATAGGGTCATCAAAGATTGCTTATCTCAAATTAGAAAAATGAAAATTTTTTAAATTTTCACACAGTGTTAAAGCTAAATAATAATTTTTAAAATAACCCAAAGGATAAAAAAGATGGATGTGATTGAGGAAGCTAACCCATTCTACACAACGTAGGAGGGTCCTTCTGCAAATCTCTGAGCTCCTTCAAGATGCGCTCCGACACCGTATCTGAACATTACACACATTAAAGTAATGGATCAAGAGTCATTCAAGATATAAAACTGAATCTGAGATCCATTCTGAGTTCAATAACTGTGATAAAGAAACACTTTCTCAGTTTCATTGATTTTGCATAAACACAATAATTTGTGTAACCATTCTAACTCTTAAAAAATAAATTACCTCTGCAACACCGCCAATGACAGCCATTCATGATGAGTAACTGTGCGAACGGATGGAGCTTTGGTTTTCGCGAACAGATGAAAAATGGCTATCGACAGTTCCTCCGTTTGCATCGCGAGCAAAGTTTCTGTGTTTGCTCCGGTGATAGTGCAGAGCTTCGGTACTGGCATATGGAGAGATAAATGGAGAAAGATCTGATGAGGGAGGAGTGTTTTTGAATTTTGAAATACAGTGGCCGCTAAATATTGTATAGATTAGGGTTTTTTCAGTCAATTTATATGTACACAACACATTTCAAATTTGACAACTAAACAACTGTTATTTACTTTGATGCCCTTATCCTTTCACTGCGCCACATGTCGATTATAAAGGCTTCTTCAAACAGGTTGTGTTTCAAGATAGCTTCTTCAAGATTAGCCTTTAGATAGATAGCATGTGGGGACTCCAAAAATTCCAATCACTTTACTGATAGTTCTTCCTGAAAGCATGTATAACGTGATTAATGAGATGAAAACAATAAAAATGAAAAAGTAAGCACCAGCTTCTCTGAGAGTCAGTGAAACAATGAAATGGCCATAAAATATTGCTTATCTCATATTAGAAAAATGAAAATTTTTTAAATTTTTCCACAGTGTTAAAGCTAAATAATAATTTTCAAAATAACCCAAAGGATAAAAAAGATGGATGTGATTGAGGAAGCTAACCCATTCTACACAACGTAGGAGGGACCTTCTGCAAATCTTTGAGCTCCTTCAAGATGGGCTCCGACGCCATATCTGAATATTACATACATTAAAGTAATAGATCAAGAATCATTCAAGCTCTAAAACTAAATCTGAGATCCATTCTGAGTTCATTAACTTTGCTAAAGAAACACTTTCTCAGTTTCATTGATTTTGCATAAACACAACGATTTGTGTAACTATTCTAACTCTTAAAAAATAAATTACCTCTGCAACACTGCCAACGACAGCCATCCATAACGAGTAGCTGTGCGAAGGGATGGAGCTTCGATTTTTGCGAATAGATGAAAAGTCTCTACCGACGGTTCCTCTGTTTGCATCGCGAGCAAAGTTTCTGTGTTTGCTCTGGTGATAATGCAGAGCTTTGGTACTGGCAGATGGAGAGACTGATGGAGAGATATCTGACGAGGGAGGAGTGTTTTTGAATTTTGAAATACAGTGGCCGCAAACAAATGTTCAGATTAGGGTTTTGTCATTCAATTTATATGTACACAACACAGTTTAAATTTGACATCTAAACAAATGTTATTTACTTTGATGTCCTTATCCTTTCACTGCGCCACATGTCGATTATAAAGGCTTTTTCAAACAGGTTGTGTCCTAAGATAGCTTCTTCAAACTTAGCCTTTAGATAGATAGCATGTGGGGACTCCAAAAATTCTAATCACTTTACTGATAGTTCTTCCTAAAAGCATGTATAATGTGATTAAAGAGATGAAAACAATAAAAATGAAAAAGTAAGCACCAACTTCTCTAAGAATCAATGAAACAATGATAGGGCCATCAAAGATTGCTTATCTCAGATTAGAAAAATGAAAATTTTTAAAATTTTTCCACAGTGTTAAAGCCAATTAATAATTTTCAAAATAACCCAAAAGATAAAAAAGATGGATGTGGTTGAGGAAGCTAACCCATTCTACACAACGTAGGAGGGTCCTTCTGCAAATCTTTGAGCTCCTTCAAGATGCGCTCTGACGCCGTATCTGAACATTACATACGTTAAAATAATAGATCAAGAATCATTTAAGCTCTAAAACTGAATCTGAGATCCATTCTGAGTTCATTAACTATGCTAAAGAAACACTTTCTCAGTTTCATTGATTTTGCATAAACACAACAATTTGTGTAACTATTCTAACTCTTAAAAAATAAATTACCTCTGCAACACCGCCAACGACAGCCATCCATGATGAGTAACTGTGCGAACTGAGGGAGCTTCGGTTTTCACGAACAGATGAAGAATCTCTATCGACGGTTCTTCTGTTTGCATCGCGAACAAAGTTTCTGTGTTTGCTCCGGTGATAGTGCAGAGATTTGGTACTAGTAGATGGAGAGACAGATGGAGAGAGATCCATTGAGGGAGAAGTGTTTTTGAATTTTGAAATACAGTGGCCGCTAACAAATGTTCAGATTAGGGTTTTATCATTCAATTTATATGTACACAACACAGTTTAAATTTGACATCTAAACAACTGTTATTTACTTTGATGCCCTTATCCTTTCACTGCGCCACATGTCGATTATAAAGGCTTCTTCAAACAGGTTGTGTTTCAAGATAGGTTCTTCAAGCTTAGCCTTTAGATAGATAGCATGTGGGGACTCCAAAAATTTTAATCATTTTACTGATAGTTCTTCCTAAAAGCATGTATAATGTGATTAAAGAGATGAAAACAGTAAAAATGAAAAAGTAAGCACCAACTTTTCTGAAAATCAATGAAACAATGAAAGGGCCATCAAAGATTGCTTATCTCAAATTTGGAAAATGAAAATTTTTTAGATTTTCCCACAGTGTTAAAGCTAAATAATAATTTTCAAAATAATCCGAAGGATAAAAATGATGGATGTGATTGAGGAAGCTAACCCATTCTACACAACATAGGAGGGTCCTTCTGCAAATCTTTGAGCTCCTTCAAGATGCTCTCCGACGCCGTATCTGAACATTACATACATTAAAGTAATAGATCAAGAGTCATTCAAGATATAAAACTGAATCTGAGATCCATTCTGAGTTCATTAACTGTGATAAAGAAACACTTTCTCAGTTTAATTGATTTTGCATAAACACAACGATTTGTGTAACCATTCTAACTCTTAAAAAATAAATTACCTCTGCAACACCGCCAATGACAGCCATTCATGATGAGTAACTGTGCGAACGGATGGAGCTTCGATTTTCGCGAACAGATGAAAAATGGCTATCGACAGTTCCTCCGTTTGCATCGCGAGCAAAGTTTCTGTGTTTGCTCCGGTGATAGTGCAGAGCTTCGGTACTAGCAGATGGAGAGAGATTTGATGAGGTAGGAGTGTTTTTGAATTTTGAAATACAGTGGTCGTTAAATATTGTATAGATTAGGGTTTTTTTCAGAAAATTTATATGTACACAACACAGTTCAAATTTGACATCTAAACAACTGTTATTTACTTTGATGCCCTTATCCTTTCACTGCGCCACATGTCGATTATAAAGGCTTCTTCAAACAGGTTGTGTCTCAAGATAGCTTCTTCAAGCTTAGCCTTTAGATAGATAGCATGTGGGAACTCCAAAAATTCCAATCACTTTACTGATAGTTCTTCCGGAAAGCATGTATAACGTGATTAATGAGATGAAAACAATAAAAATGAAAAAGTAAGCACCAACTTCTCTGAGAATCAGTGAAACAATGAAATGGCAATCAAAGATTGCTTATCTCAGATTAGAAAAATGAAAATTTTTAAAATTTTCCCACAGTGTATGTTAAAGCTAAATAATAATTTTTAAAATAACCCAAAGGATAAAAAAGATGGATGTGGTTGAGGAAGCTAATCCATTCTACAGAACGTAGGAGGGTCCTTCTGCAAATCTTTGAGCTCCTTCAAGATGGGCTCCGACGCCGTATCTGAATATTACATACATTAAAGTAATAGATCAAGAATCATTCAAGCTCTAAAACTGAATCTGAGATCCATTCTGAGTCCATTAACTTTGCTAAAGAAACACTTTCTGAGTTTCATTGATTTTGCATAAACACAACGATTTGTGTAACTATTCTAACTCTTAAAAAATAAATTACCTCTGCAACACTGCCAACGACAGCCATCCATGATGAGTAGCTATATGCGAACGGATGGAGCTTTGGTTTGTGCGAACAGGTGAAAAGTCTCTACCGACGGTTCCTCTGTTTGCATCGCGAGCAAAGTTTCTGTGTTTACTCTAGTGATACTGCAGAGCTTCGGTACTAGCAGATGGAGAGGCGGATGGAGAGATATCTGACGAGGGAGGAGTGTTTTTGAATTTTGAAATACAGTGGCCGCTAACAAATGTTCAGATTAGGGTTTTGTCATTCAATTTATATGTACACAACACAGTTTAAATTTGACATCTAAACAAATGTTATTTACTTTGATGTCCTTATCCTTTCACTGCCCCACATGTCGATTATAAAGGCTTTTTCAAATAGGTTGTGTCCTAGGATAGCTTCTTCAAACTTTGCCTTTAGATAGATAGCATGTGGGGACTCCAAAAATTCTAATCACTTTATTGATAGTTCTTCCTGAAAGCATGTATAATGTGATTAAAGAGATGAAAACAATAAAAATGAAAAAGTAAGCACCAACTTCTCTGAGAATCAGAAAAACAATGAAAGGGCCATCAAAGATTGCTTATCTCAGATTAGAAAAATAAAATTTTTTTTAAATTTTTCCACAGTGTTAAAGCTAAATAATAATTTTCACAATAACTGAAAAGATAAAAATGATGGATGTGGTTGAGGAAGCTAACCCATTCTACACAACATAGGAGGGTCCTTCTGCAAATCCTTAAGCTCCTTCAAGATGTGCTCTGACGCCGTATCTGAACATTACATACGTTAAAAATAATAGATCAAGAATCATTTAAGCTCTAAAACTGAATCTGAGATCCATTATGAGTTTATTAACTATGCTAAAGAAACACTTTCTCAGTTTCATTGATTTTGCATAAACACAACAATTTGTGTAACTATTCTAACTCTTAAAAAATAAATTACCTCTGCAACACCGCCAACGACAACCATCCATGATGAGTAACTGTGCGAACTGATGGAGCTTCGATTTTCGCGAACAAATGAAGAATCTCTATCGACGGTTCTTTTGTTTGCATCGCGAGCAAAGTTTCTGTGTTTGCTCCGGTGATAGTGCATAGATTTGGTACTGGCAGATGGAGAGACTGATGGAGAGAGATCCAATGAGGGAGGAGTATTTTTGAATTTTGAAATACAGTGGCCACTAACAAATGTTCAGATTAGGATTTTGTCATTCAATTTATATGTACACAACACAGTTTAAATTTGACATCTAAACAACTGTTATTTACTTTTATGCCCTTATCCTTTCACTGCGCCACATGTCGATTATAAAGGCTTCTTCAAACAGGTTGTGTCCCAAGATAGGTTCTTCAAGCTTAGCCTTTAGATAGATAGCATGTGGGGACTCCAAAAATTTTAATCATTTTACTGATAGTTCTTCCTGAAAGCATGTATAATGTGATTAAAGAGATGAAAACAGTAAAAATGAAAATGTAAGCACCAACTTCTCTGAGAATCAATGAAACAATGAAAGGGCCATCAAAGATTGCTTATCTCAAATTTGGAAAATGAAAAATTTTTTAAATTTTCCCACAGTGTTAAAGCTAAATAATAATTTTCAAAATAACCCAAAGGATAAAAAGGATGGATGTTGTTGAGGAAGCTAACCTAATCTACACAACGTAGGAGGGTCCTTCTGCAAATCTTTGAGCTCCTTCAAGATGAGCTCTGACGCCATATTTGAACATTACATACATTAAAGTAATAGATCAAGAATCATTCAAGCTCTAAAACTGAATCTGAGATCCATTCTGAGTCCATTAACTGTGCTAAAGAAACACTTTCTCAGTTTTATTGATTTTGCATAAATACAACGATTTGTATAACTATTCTAACTCTTAAAAAATAAATTACCTCTGCAACACTGCCAACGACAGCTATCCATGATGAGTAACCGTGCGAACGGATGGAGCTTCGGTTTTCGCGAACAAATGAAAAGTTTCTACCAACGGTTCCTCTGTTTGCATCGCGAGCAAAGTTTTTGTGTTTGCTCCGGTGATAGTACAGAGCTTTGGTACTGGATGATGGAGAGACAGATGGAGAGAGATTTGATGAGGGAGGAGTGTTTTTGAATTTTGAAATACAGTGGACGCTAACAATTGTTCATATTAGGGTTTTGTCATTCAATTTATATGTACACAACACAGTTCAAATTTGACATCTAAACAACTGTTATTTACTTTGATGCCCTTATCCTTTCACTACGCCACATGTCAATTATAAAGGCTGGACACTTGTCGAACAATGAATCATGTACTGCTCTTCTATTATATATAGTGAGATAGTTCAATCCAGCTGCTGAGTATATCTGTTAGTATTTTTTGACAATCAACACATTTTTTTAAAAGAAATGTTAGGAGGTCAATATTTTTTGTCAATATTATTGGTCAATATTTTAGATCAATATTTTGTTTTTATACTATTTGAATTTTGGATTTAGAATTTACTATATATATACTTTTGTTGGCTAAATAATGTTGGCCAAAACTAATACATTTTGTTAATTATTTAGCATTGTTCTTTTCTTTAACATTATTCAATCTAGCTTTCTTTACATTAGTATTTCTTAACAACAAACACGTATTTTCTTGGTTTTTATAATTAAAAATTAACCTAAATATATAATTAATTCATAATAACCTAGATCACCAAAGAAGCCTAAGCACTAAGCATTTAATGGATATATCATGCACATGAATTTACCAAAGCTAAATGAATGCTTCACAGGAAATAGGAAAATGGAAACGGTGTTACACTACTGATTTTGACTTCGACATCACTAGCAGCTTCGAATTTCATGTAAATCTCAGTGCAAAAGGCTACCGTTCCTTGATATTCAGGTAAGGTTTCTAGACGCTTCGAGTTTGAAATAACAATTTGAGTATCTTTCTTTTGGCTTTAATTTCTTGGGATATTGGCAACCAAGCTGATTTCATGGGGAAATAATTATTGTTTTGACAGCGGCGATCACGACTTAGTTGTTCCTTTCTTATCGACTCAAGCATGGATAAGAGCTCTAAACTACTCCATTTTCGATGATTGGAGGCCATGGCTTGTAAATGGCCAAGTTGCAGGGTATGCATGAACCTTTTAGCCTTTATATTATATAAGAGAAGAAAGTAACAAATAAACTTTTGAATATTTATATTTCAAATAAATTAATCCTGAAAATAAAAAAAATACCAATAAAGTCTTTTATAATAGCAAATGTAGACAAGTTAATTTAAATTAAGACTTTCTATTTTAGTTATAGAGGTTAATTTAAAAGTAATGTGTCCACATCTACTATTATAGAGGATTTTATCGGTATTTTTTTTTTTCAAAGACTAATATATTTAAAGTATAAATCTTTAGAAACTTATTTGTTACTTTACTCTTTATAATATGATATATATTGAAGCTAGTTTTATAGTGCCTATGTTTGTGGTTACTATGGTAGTAACCATTCTATGTAAATTATGAGTTAATAATCATTTTAATTAAAGCCTATGACTATAACGATGTGAAGTTTACTGTGAGGGTATAATGAGTTATTTTACCTATGATGATCAGTGATATATGCAATATAGGTTTATAAAAAGTACTAGATGCACATAAAAAAATTAGTTACCAAAGTCGTTATATATTTATGTATAAATATATGTATTATTTAACTTATTTTTAATGTATATTTTATATTTAAATAAATATTTTAAATTAATAACTGATTTTATGGCTAACTTTTGGTGTACATGTAGCATGACTGATATATATATTTACTAGTATTTTTACCCGTAATAATATTACGGGATATATATTTTTTAAAATTACGGTTCACTTTATTCTAACAGTATAGATTATGTATGGCACAAAAAATTTATAAAATCAAACTACTTTTATAAAAAAAAGTCGTAGATTGACAAAAGTCTCTGGCTAAGAAGATCAAGGTATCTATAGATAAAAAATTAAATAATAAGATTTTTAGTTATTATTTTTATATGAAAAAGTCTAATTTTTTATTAATAATTAATCTTAACATTCGTTATCTAAAATTTGAAACAATTTAACGTGTATACTTTTACATTTAATTAGGTGTTAAGTCTGTTGCACAAATAGAAATAATTAATTTTTATACTTGTTATTTAAAAATAATATTTTTTTCTTTATATATATAAAAAAATAATTAGATATTAGCATAAAAAATTAAACTGATAGTTATAAAATTAACTCAAAACTTTTTTTTTGAAATAATTGAATCTTGATTCTAACTTTTAATTATAACATTAGTATTCTCTCTAAATTATATATAATAAATATTTGAAAGAAAAGAAATGAAAATATAGATTAAAAAGATAAGCGGTGAAATTTTAAAACTAAATAAAAAACTAAAAAATATGTATATAATAATAATAATATTTTTTATTTGAATTATATTATTTTGTTAATTTTATTTTTTGTAGAATAGAAAGGTAGAAAAAATAGAGAATGAGAGAAAAGAGAGAGAACGATAAAGATGAAGAATGAGAGTGAGAGTTTGTTAATTTTGGAAGAAAAAATTTTATTTTAATTGTAATAAAAAAATATCAGATGACATATTTTGATTTGTCAAATTACTAATATAAAATATAAATTATATATAGAGTAAAAATGGTAGAAAGAAATAGAAAAATAGAGAGAGATAGATGAGAGAATTTAGAAAGAGAGTTTATTAATTTTGAAAAAAAATATTTTCGCTCAATTTTAATAAGAGATTGTCATGTGACACATTTGATTATTAAATTAGATAGTAATATATGATACATAATATAGGTATATTTCAATTTCAGTTTTAATATTTTAATTTTAATTTTAATGCAATTAAAGAATGTCAGGTTGTACATTTTGATTGTCAAATTAGTAATTAGTCATTGATATTAATAATGATATATAAAATAGATAAAATGGTTGAAGGAATGAGAGAGATAGAGAAAAGAAGATGGAGGAGTGGAGAACTCTTTAATTTTGGAGGGAAAGATTTGATTTCAATTGTAATGAGGGAGTGACATGTGGCACATTTTGGTTGTAAAATTAGTATGGAGGAGGGAAGAATTCTTTAATTTTGGAGGGAAAGATTTAATTTCAATTACAATGAGGTAGTGACATGTGACATATTTTAGTTGTAAAATTAATAAGGAAGAGAGGAAAATTCTTTAATTTTGGAGGAAAAGATTTGATTTCAATTATAATAAAAAAGTGACATATGGCACATTTTAGTTGTAAAATAAAAAATATATAATAGAATAGATTCTTCCAACAGTATATTAGTACCTTGTATCTTATTTTTGCGTATTTGCTTTGTATAATCGTCGAAAGGAATTGTTTACATAACATTATTATTTCTTAAAACACTCCAAGACATTGAGCATGTATAAATAATTTGTCTCTTGAGCAGGTTTACAAGGACTTACTCAAATCAAATGACGTTTGCAACTGTGAAGGTAAAGAAAAAAACATTAATTCTTTAATTTAGATAAAAAAAAAGTCCTTTTTTTTTCTTGTGGTGTCTCTCTATTTTGGAAATTTTTCCATTTCTTTTTTTCTTCATATGTAATAATAGGGTGGAGGGCATACAGCTGCTGAGTACAAACCAGATGAATGTTTAGCCATGTTCTCTAGGTGGCTCTCTAATGCCCCTTTATGACTTTAATAACTAAAATGTTACAAAACTAGTTACACATGAGATGATGCTCATTCATCTATGATTACTTGTAAAAAATCAAATAATATAATGTGTAACTATTCTGTGTACTAAGTGTTCAACTATATTCTATACTAATAGAGAAATTTTATCCCTATTGTGGAGAATTATTGTCTCCCGAATCCTGAGGAACAAAATAATTGCTACCTTATTAGAAGAATTTCAACAGATGGGATTATAGGATTGCTAATATGAAACTGAGCTGCAGAATTATGCAGCAAAGAAGATTGAAAGAAACAGAGAAAACTAAGATGATTTTGTATTGGTAAGAGTTGTAATTCACACTAGTATTTGAGTATATCTCAATCTATCTAGTATCTATTACTAAAAAGTCAAAACATAAGGGTATTATAGTTATCTAGAGATCACAGACTAACAAATTACTTGTTCCTTAAGTCACCAGTCTGTTAAATCAGTGACAACCATATTAACTTATTTGACCCTCATTATGAAAGCAACTCAGATTCTTGGGTTGCAAGAAACAAGAATGAAAGAAAAACCGCAAGAAGTTTATCAAGGAAAACTAGAGAATCTATCTGTCTATATCTATTCTTATTATATAAAAGTTGATACCTAAGTTTTTTTATATCATATTTAAATCATTTTTTTTTAACAATGCTATGTCAACAATTTTGCTTATTTGACAAAACTTGAAAATCAACTAATCATCTTTTTGTAAAAAATTAAAAAAAAATTCTTATTTATTATTATTCAATTAAAACATAAAATACTAATTAAATGCAATAAATATACATTAAAAGTATAATAATAATAATAATAATAATAATAATAACTATAAAAAAATTTTAGTTACAAATATTGAAATTCTACAATTTATACATGTTAATACTCTTACTACTACATTATTTGATCTATTTATGCATATTACATACGAGTAATGCTAGGTAGCCAAAGAATAATTACAATATAGAAATATCACGTAAAAATTTTCATTCTCTTGATAAGTAAGTGACATATACCTTCTCATCACTTATTCTTCTTATCACCTACCATTTTGCTGCATGCTTGAAGTCATTAATGTTCTTTCCAAAATCAATTTCAGTTTCTCCCAAATCAAATCCCTAATATCTCTCAATCACATTATTATCCATTAAAATGCAATAATTCTCTCCAAAAATTATAGAAGTTAAATTAAAAATTTTTAACAACTTTTACTATACAACTTATATTTTACATATAGTCTATTAAAAAATAAAATATAAAATATAAAATATAAATAAAAATTAAAAAATAAATTTTTAAAAATAATTATTAACTCATCATATTAAAATCAATAAATAAGCATACATATGAATATTAAATAAAAATATTAAAATAATTAAAATCATGACCTCTTAATGTACATATGAGATAATTTGAAGAATACAATAAGACGTATAGTTTAAAATTTGATAATATTAATTATAAAATTTAATAATTATGGACATCATAGGTATGAAATTAAGAATATTATGAGTACAAAATTATGGATATTATTAATATGAAATTATAGATGTTATGGATAAATTTATCAATTCAATAAATTAATTTAAGAATTTGACATTTTTTTAAATTCAATTATGATAAAATTTAAAAATATCTGTTTTAACTTTATAGTTACTTATATAATAACTAAAAAATAATAAGTGTATGGATGTAATATCTAATAAATATGAATTTAATTTTTAGATGTTAGTTGTATGTAATTATGGATGTTATTTATATGAACGTATGAATGTTATGTGTATGAACTTAGCTAGTACAATATAATTATAAATACACATAAAAACACAAAAAAATTAAATCAGTTTATTACCATACCTCATCAAAGCTACTGTAATTTTTCATATTCTCAAAAATTGGTTAACTGACAACAACCTCGACGGATAAGTCCGTCTGTTCAAATTCTTCAGCACCTTCTACCATATGTACCATATTAAGGTTGAATTCAAATGACATACTATTTGCAATGATAAAGAAGCCTTCTTGTAAAATTCCTTAGCCTATTCTAATTGTGCTTGCAATGGTATTAGAGTTGTGAATTTTGAATAAAAATAATTGAATTAACGAAAACAAAATCATATTAGGGTAGCTTTCAGATTTTGTATCTCCATTAAATGATGATAAATGACTTAACAAAAATAAAAAATCAATTACAATTAATTCATTTAATACAAATTATCGTTACCATTCTTTATAATTATTATTAGTCTTTATTGTATTCTTAAATATAAAAATCAAATTATAAAAGGTAATTCGATTTACACACGGTTTAGGCAGCCCAAAGTAATTCGAATGGCACTCATTCGAATTACAAAGCCTTCCCTATAAATAGAGTTCGAATTGAGCTAATTCGAACTGCAATCCCAAACCCCTGTCCTACCAAATTCCAGAGAAAACTCTTTTCCTACGAATCCAATAAAGTGTTCAACATGATATTATGCTGATGGGAGATAACTCGGACCGACTTTATTGTTTGAATGGAGTTGCCCATATAACTAGTGTCATTAATGAAGAGGTTGGTGCGCACTTTTTCTTTTAAAATAGAATTTAATGTGTTGCTTTTTTTTTTTTTTGCTTTTTGTTTGTTATAATGGTAGTCATTATTTACCGTTGTTAAGTTAGATAGAGTGGTTATATTAGTGGCTTATTAGTGCGTAAACGTTCGACGGATCAATTTCTAATTTGGATAGTGATTACAAATTATAAATAGAAAAGTATAAGTAGTAAAGATAACAGAGGGTGAAACTTATTTAGAGTAAATTTTTTTTTTGTTAACAAGAATAGTAATCATTGAAGTAAATTTTTTATGTTAATGTTATACTAGTTTTAAGAAAATATTTTTTTATTAGGCCTAGTTTGATGTATATATGATGTTATTTTTCATCATAATGCGTAACATTATTTGGTAGAGACAAGTTGTATTATTTGGATTAAGATATGCATTAGTGAATGATGTTGTATAAATATGTTCCGAGTTGAGAGACAATCTGATACGTTCTTTATACAGCCCCACCGATATATCACGAGCATACGATGGCAGCAGGGTATGCGCCTGGATGAGAGGATCGTTCCGTACTTGCAGATGGCCGGTTTATACCATCTTACGAGGCTGAACGAGAGCTGATTTATGTTAGATGAGCCCCTGGTTAGTGCATTTGTGAAGCGATGGCGTCCGGAAACGCACACGTTTCATATGCCGTTCGAGGAGTGCACGATTACATCACAGGACGTGGCATACCTGTTAGGGCTGTCGATCAATGGACATTATGTTAGTGGTTTCCTGACAGATTTTCAGACGTACATCGAGGGTAGTCGCCCAGCTTGGGCATGGTTCGAGGAGCTACTGGGTGTATTGCCTCCTGCGAACTGCATCCAGAAGTTCGCAGTGAACTGCAGCTGGTTCCACGAGACATTCGGAGAGCTTTCTGATGGAGCCGATGAGCCCACTATTAGGAGGTATGCCTGGGCCTATATCATGATGTTGTTGGGGACTCAACTATTTGGTGATAAGTCTGGTACTCGCACAGGAATGCCTCAATACACGGTGCCCATCCACTCGCACATAAGAATTAGATAAACATTGGGTTGCCTCCCAACAAGCGCTTCTTTAATGTCAATAGCTTGACAGTGGGCTCTCATGGAGCCTCACAGATGTGCAGAGCTTTGTTGAGACTCTCCAACACCAAACTTAGAGTTTGGATATGGGAGTTCAACACCAAACATAGAGTTTGGTTGTGGCCTCCCAACACCAAACTTAGAGTTTGACTGTGGGGGCTCTGGTTGACTCTGCTTTGAGAGAAGCTTTTCATGCTTCCACTCCATAGTTGCAGAGGGAGATCCTTGGGTTTTGAATACAAGGGAGTTCTCATTCCATTGAAGGACTATTTCACCTCTGTCAACATCAATCACAGCTCTTGTTGTGGCCAGGAAAGGTCTTCCTAGGATGATGGATTCATCCTCTTCCTTTCCAGTATCCAGGACTATGAAATCAGCAGGGATGTAAAGGCCCTCAACTTTTACCAATACATCTTCTACGTGTCCATAAGCCTGTCTTCTTGAGCTGTCTGCCATCTCTAGTGAGATTTTAGCAGCTTGCACCCCATAGATTCCCAGTTTCTCTATTACAGAGAGGGGCATGAGGTTTATTCCTGAACCAAGGTCACACAGAGCCTTAAAGATCATGGTGCCTATGGTACAGGGTATTATGAACTTTCCAGGATCCTGTCTCTTCTGAGGTAATGTCAGTTGATCCAGATCACTTAGTTCATTGATGAACAAGGGAGGTTCAACTTCCCAAGCATCAATGCCAAACAATTTGGCATTCAGCTTCATGATTGCACCAAGAAACTTGGCAGTTTGCTCTTCAGTGACATCCTCATTCTCTTCAGAAGAGGAATACTCATCAGAGCTCATGAAGGGCATAAGGAGGTTCAATGGAATCTCTATGGTCTCTAGATGAGCCTCAGAGTCCTTTGGTTCCTCAGAGGGAAGCTCCTTATTGGTCACTGGACGTCCCAGGAGGTCTTCCTCCTTGGGATTCACGTCCTCTCCTCTCCTCACAGGTTCGGCCAGGGCACTTATGTCAATGGCCTTGCACTCTCCTTTTGGGTTCTCTTCTGTATTGCTTGGGAGAGTACTAGGAGGGATATCAGTGATCCTTTTACTCAGCTGGCCCACTTGTGCTTCCAAATTTCTAATGGAAGATCTGGTTTCATTCATGAAACTTACAGTGGCCTTAGATAGATCAGAGACTAGATTTGCTAAATTAGAAGCATTTTGTTCAGAGTTCTCTGTCTGTTGCTGAGTTGATGATGGAAAAGGTTTGCTATTGCTAAACCTGTTTCTTCCACCATTATTAAAGCCTTGTTGGGGCTTTTGATCCTTCCATGAGAAATTTGGATGATTTCTCCATGTTGAGTTATAGGTGTTTCCATAAGGTTCACCTAAGTAATTTACCTCTGCTATTGCAGGGTTCTCAGGATCATAGGCTTCTTCTTCAGAAGATGCCTCTTGAGTACTGTTGGATGCAGCTTGCATTCCATGCAGACTCTGAGAGATCATATTGACTTGCTGAGTCAATATTTTATTCTGAGCCAATATGGCATTCAGAGTATCAACCTCAAGAACTCCCTTCTTCATAGGCGTCCTATTACTCACAGGATTCCTTTCAGAAGTGTATATGAACTGGTTATTAGCAACCATGTCAATGAGTTCTTGAGCTTCTGCAGGCGTTTTCTTTAGGTGAATGGATCCACCTGCAGAAGTGTCCAGTGACATCTTTGATAGCTCAGATAAACCATCATAGAATATATCCAGGATGGTCCATTCTGAAAGCATGTCAGAAGGACACTTTTTGGTCAACTGTTTGTATCTTTCCCAAGCTTCATAGAGGGATTCACCTTCTTTCTGTCTGAAGGTTTGAACATCAGCTCTAAGCTTGCTCAGCTTTTGAGGAGGAAAGTACTTGGCTAAGAAAGCCGTGACCAGCTTATCCCAAGAGTTCAGGCTGTCTTTAGGTTGAGAATCCAACCATAATCTAGCTCTGTCTCTTATAGCAAAAGGGAAAAGCATGAGCCTGTAGACTTCAGGATTTATTCCATTAGTCTTAACAGTATCACATATCTGCAAGAATTCAGTCAAGAACTGAAAAGGATCTTCAGATGGAAGTCCATGAAACTTGCAGTTCTGCTGCATCAGAGAAACTAATTGAGGTTTCAGCTCAAAGTTGTTTGCTCCAATGGCAGGAATGGAGATGCTTCTTCCATGTAAATTGGAATTAGGTGCAGTAAAGTCACCAAGCATCTTTCTTACATTATTATTATTTTCGGCTGCCATCTCCTCTGCCTGTTTGAAAATTTCTGAAAGGTTATCTCTGGATTGTTGTATTTTAGCTTCTCTTAATTTTCTCTTCAGAGTCCTTTCAGGTTCTGGATCTGCTTCCACAAGAATGTTCTTATCCTTGCTCCTGCTCATATACAAGGAAGAATGGACAGAAAAATAATAATAATAATAGAGATCCTTTATACCACAGTATAGGGATCCCTTTGTAAGTAGAAGAAGAGGGGGAGATAAAGGATGTGATGTAAAGGAAGAAACACAACTGTGAGGATTGGAATGTGAGATGAGATGTTAGGACATGAATGAATAAATAGAATGAGATGGGGGAGGAATAATTTTCGAAAATTATTTTGAAAAAGAGTTAGTGATTTTTGAAAATAGTTTTTGAAAAATATTTAGTAATTTTCGAAAATTAAGTTTTTTTTTTAAATTAAAATAATTAATAAATTAAAAAGAATTTTTGAAAAAGGGGAGAGATATTTTCGAAAAATGAGAGAGAGAGAGTTAGTTAGGTAGTTTTGAAAAAGTTAAGAAACAAACAAAAAGTTAGTTAGTTGGTTGAAACAAATTTTGAAAAGATAAGAAGTTAGGAAGTTAGAAAAGATATTTTTGAAAAAGATAAGATAAGAAGATATTTTTGAAAAGATATGATAGGAATTAGTTTTTGAAAAAGATTTGATTTTTAAAATCACAATTAATGACTTGATTCATAAGAAATCACAAGATATGATTCTAGAACTTAAAGTTTGAATCTTTCTTAACAAGCAAGTAACAAACTTCAAATTTTTGAATCAAAACATTAATTATTTATGTTATTTTAGAAAATTATGATATAAGATAAGAAAAAGATTTTTGAAAAATATTTTTGGAATTTTCGAAAATAACTAATAATTTTGAAAAAGATTTGATTTTTGAAAAAGAGATTGAAAAAGATAAGATTTTCAAATTGAAAATTTGATTTGACTCATAAGAACAACTAGATTTTAAAATTTTTTTTTTTTTGAAAAAGTCCATCCAAATTTTCGAATTTGATGAGAGAAAAAGGGAAAGATATTTTTTTGATTTTTGAATTTTTATGATGCAAGAGAAAAACACTAAAATGATGCAATGCATGAAATTTTTGAATTAAAATATGTGATGCATGCATGAATGCTATGAATGTCAAGATGAACACCAAGAACACTTTGAATGTCATGATGAACATCAAGAACATATTTTTGAAAAATTTTTAATGCAAGGAAAACATGCAAGACACCAAACTTAGAATTCTTTAATGCTTAGACACTAAGAATTCAAGAATGCATATGATAAACATGAAAGGACACAAAACAAAAAATCATCAAGATCAAACAAGAAGACTTACCAAGAACAACTTGAAGATCATGAAGAACACTATGAATGCATGATATTTTCGAAAAATGCAAGATGCATATGCAAGTGACACCAAACTTATAATATGACTCAAGACTCAAACAAGAAACACAAAATATTTTTTATTTTTATGATTTTCTAATTTTTTTTTGGATTTTTTTTTTCGAAAATTATTGTGAGAAGTAAGAATAAGGATTTCAAAGTTTTTAATATGAATTCCAGGAATCTTGCCATGTTAGTCTTAAAGCTCCAATCAAAGGGTCAGGCATGGCTTAATAGCCAGCCAAGCTTTAATAAAAATATGAGTGTAATTCAGACATGACAAGCCTAACATACCCTATCCAAAAGGATTGGGCATGACTCCACTGAAGTGATTAGCCAATCCCAAAGCAGTTTGGGTATGGCTTTACAGCCAGATAGGCTTTAGCATGCTTCATGAAACACTAGAATTCATTCTTAAAAATTTTGAAGCCATAGAATAATTTATTTTTGAAAACATTATTTTTAGTAAAAATTTTTTTTTTTCGAAAACAAAGGAAAATATTTTTGAAAGATTTTTGAAAACAAAACAAAAAGAAAATTACCTAATCTGAGCAACAGGATGAACCGTCAGTTGTCCACACACGAACAATCCCCGGCAACGGCGCCAAAAACTTGGTGCACGAAATTGTGACAGACTGTAAAACTAGATCAGAGTATCTGGCCTAAGAAGCCATTACCAGAGATCACAATTTCGTGCACCACTCGTCCAAAAAAGTCGGTGAAAATAGGCTTGCAAATCGTCCACCTACCCACCCACTCGCACAGGACTCGTCTTCAACACTGCAACACTACCAGGTATCGTCATCTGCACACCTAGGACCCATCGCAACAACTCATTGTATGACTCATCCCAATCTCCGTAAATCTGAGCCACGACCTTCTGCTTAGCCAACCAAACCCTCTTATAAGTCGGCCTAAATCCGAAATGTGCCTCTGTCGCACTCAGCAGTACCTTGATATAGACGGCTGCATCAACTCTAACCATTGGCAGTATGAAGGCCGAGATCACATGATAATCAAGACTCCTGTGATCGCTTGAGATCGACATGGATAGACAAGTATGAGGTCCATTGTACAGTTTTACCTTCCAAATACCTCTGTGCTAGCAGAGACTGATCCTAATCAACCATGTGCACCCGTTGCCTAATTCCATACACTTCCCGAGGTACTTGCGATAATCGGACTCTACCACTTTGTACTGTATCCTGCGTCGAATGCTATATGTCTTCACGTTTAACACGACCTCCTCTTTGTCCTGAAACTGTTGACCAACCTAAAACTCTGATAGACCTCCGGTACTTTGAGTATCTCTGGCACCAAATCCAATAGGTTCTCCAGGAAGCCCCTTCTGTATCATGGCATCCAAGTCCAAAGATGAAAAGTGCGGGGGTACTGCTGAGTCCCTGAGCTGGACGCTCCGCCAGCCCCAAGTGGATTACTCGCTGCTATGTCATCACCGCTATTCGGCAATGATGTCTGGCTCCACATCATCAGCGTCATCATCATTCGACAATGCATTGTCTATACCATCCGGTGTCCCACACTATGATAAGTCTGTCGCCCTATCAATAATACCAACTTCTCCGTCACTATTGCGGTTGAGATCAACTGCGAACGGGGAGGCAACCACCATTTCCTGAAGTGCAATCATAGGCACGGATGAAGATGCACCAACAGGCCTCGAACTAGAACAGGCTGCCGTTGCTGGAGTTTGGGCATTCCGGTTCGAACCACTTGAGCTAGAAACCACATCTACAAGATTTGCCAACAGCTTAGGTGTCCTGACCTCGGGAAACTGCCGATGACAATGGAACAGAACCTCCAAATCCTCGTCACTCCGATCCCTATGACAAATGAATCGTATTTCACATCATCTCGCAGAACTGAAATCGGAATGTGATAGAATAACTTCTCAACCCATTTCACGCCTTGCAACCCTAGTTTCTGTATTATAGAATTCAGGAAGTAAGCGAAACTCGTTGTAGGTTTCAGAAAAATACTGGGGGAATTCTTATCAGTAAACTTAATACCAGAACATGTTATTTCTTAATCGACCCTCTATAGTGCACCAACACTAAAAAACTCTCTTCACTAGCCATTGTGTTTCACTCTAATAGGAGGAATTCACGTTACACCATATTTATACACGTCGGGGCTTGATAATTCGAAGCAGTCAATTTCGAATTATATACATATAATTCAAAACAGACCCATTCAAATTACTAGGGACGTCCTTGCATGCATAATTCGAATCACCCTGATTCAAACTACCTTAAGACTACATGCATGCATAATTCGAATTGGCCAAATTCGAATTACCAGCATCACTACTAATTCGATTTGGACTAATTCGAATTAGTGTTGGTTTGTCTAATTCGAATGGGACTCATTCGAATTACATAAGAATGTGTCTTTGGGAGATTCAAATAACGTTTTTCAATTTGGTAGAATTGTATAATTTGGGCCTCCATTTGATTTTTTTTTTGTGACTCCTCTATTTGGTTTAATTGTGCATTTTGTCCTTTTCTTTACATATTATTTTATTTTTGATGAATCACTTAAATATTAACTGATATGGTGTTTAACAAACTTTTAGAGGTGTATGTGTACAAACAATGTGCCAAGGGCAAATTGTAGGAAAAATATAGTCCATAAAACATGTTATCGACAAAACAATCCTTAAAAAATTTGAAAATATAACAAAAATAACTAATAAATATTATATTTTTTATAAGTAACAAAAAAACTTTCGTATTTACCAAACGACTTATTTATTTGATTTGAACTGTGTCAATATTTGAATAAATATTTATAAAATACATAAAAAAAATAAAAACTAAATTTGATCTCTAGATTTTATTTTTTATTTTTTAAAAAATTTGGTCATTCACAATAAAAAATAAAAAAATAAGTTGACATAAAAAATTACCAAATTTTAAGAATGAAAAGGTTTTATTTTTTTGGTGATGCTTGCAAAAAATTGTATCAAAATCTTATTTCTAAATTTTTTTAAAAAAATATATATTTAATATCTAATTCTTTTTATCATAATTTTAAATTTTTTAAGCACTTATTTATCGTTAGCATCTTTTAGATTTTTTTTTTTGGTTAACCATGTGAGTTTTTTTAGTACTATTTTAACAATTTATTCTTTTTATTTGTAAAAGTATAATCCGTCGAGAATGTATTATCAATCCATCGGAAGCATATTTTATGGATAACTATTTTTGCATTTGTAAAAAATACAATGTACAGAGAGTAGCATATCAAACATTGTTCTGTCGAATATTATGTGGAGAAAGAAAAAAAATTAACTGCTCCGAACAATTATTCTAAAAGATAACGAGACTTTTAATAAAAAAAAAATTTTATTCTGGCCCTTAAACTTTATTTCATTGAGATTAATTAGTCCTTCTGATAATATAATATTTTTAAGTAATTATTTAAATTAGTCCTTAAGAATTTTAAAAATAAATATTTTAGTTCTTAAAAAAAATTAATACACAATTTAATTTTTAAGGTTTTATTCCGACAGAAAAATCAGTTTACAGTTTATTTTCCGGCAAAGTAATTACCCAGATCAGTCCCTAAGAATTTTAAAAACGAACACTTTAGTCTCAAAAAAAATTAATACACAGATCAATTTTCAATGTTTTTCTCTCTTAGACATAACAGTCTTCAATCCAAAAAAATAAAATAAAATAATAATAATAATAATAATAATAATATTATTATTATTATTATTATTATTATTATTATTATTATTATTATTAATTGCATAATAATATTGTACCATAATTTTTTATATTTTTTGAACAAAAGTAATAATAAATTTATTCATTAGATTATTATGTATGCATTTTATAATATTTATTGTCACTAAATAATAATAATAATAATAATAATAATAATAATAATAATAATAATAATAATAATAATAATAATAAATAAATAAATAAATAAATAAATAAATAAATAAATAAAATTATTAGAGATTATTCTACAAAAAATTTAAAGTTAAAATTATTTGATATTTTTGTATTTAATATAATCAAAAGATGTCCTATTTTAAAAATTATGTTTGTATTAAAAGAAAATATTTTAATTTAAATTTCAAAGCATTATTATTCACCTTACTTGTTTCTAATAAAAAAGAATGTATTAATATTATTATCATTATTATTATAATTGCATAATATTATTATTATTATTTTTTATATTTTTTGGACAAAAGTAATAATAAATTTATTCGTTAGATATATATATATATATATATATATATATATATTATAAATACATACATAAAAATCTAATGAATAAATTTATTATTATTTTTGTCTAAAAAATATAAAAAATTATGGTACAATATTATTATGTAATTGATAATAATAATAATAATAATAATAATTTTATTTTATTTTTTTCAGACAGAGGACTGCTAGAGCATCTCTAATGGTGAGTTCCTCTTTGTCTCTTTTCTGACATATAGGAACTCTAACCATTGGAGGAGAGAAGGAGTGAGTTCTCGCACAAGGATCAAAGTAAGGGAGTCCCTCTAAGCAGGGACTCAAATTAACCAATAATAACTTGCCATTTGGTAAGTTATTATAAAAAAATAATAATATAAAATCTGAAATAATTAAATAATTAAATAATAATTAAATTAGTAATAATTATAATAAAAATTATATTAAATAATTATATTTTTATTTAATTAATAATTTATATTAATTATTTAAATAATAATTAATTAGATTAAATAATTAAGTTTTTATTTAATTAATAATTTATATTAATTATTTATATTATAATTAATATTGAATATTATTTATATTATTATATTAAATTATAATTAATTAAATTTACTTACATTAAAAAATAAATTTAATTTTTATACCTTATAAAATAATTTTTAGTTGAGTTGGTTATTTTTATTTTTAAAATTTAAAATGCTAATGATATTATTAAAATTAGCAGTTGTAAACACAAAACTATAAATTAGTATAATCTCGAATTATATATTGTGTATTATTATTATATATGAATTTATTTAATATTAATATTTTTTAATAATGAATTATTTTTAAATTTATAAATTTAAATAATATTATTAAAAAAAATTAATTATATTAATTTTAAGTATTTTAATTAATTAATTAAGTGGGACCACAATAGGGACTAAAGTTAGTTCCTCCTAACGGAGAAGAGAGAGATGCTTTGAGTTCCTATTTATTGTTTATGACGCAAAAGCTGATGTGGAGTTACTTTTTATGACAGGTGAGCCATAAACAGGAACTGGGATGAGTTCCCTACTGGAGATGGTCTTATGTCTAATGAAGAAAAATATTGGAAATTGATCTGTGTATTAACTTTTTTTGGGAGCTAAAATGTCCGTTTTTAAAATTCTTGAGGACTAATCTGGGTAATTACTCTGCTGAAAAATAAATTGGGGACTGATTTGTCTGTAAGACCTTGGGAATTGATTTGTGTATTAATTTTTCTTGGAAACTAAAATGTCCGCTTTTAAAACTCTTGAAAACTGATTTGGGTAATTACTCAATATTTTTTTATTAACAAAACATACTTCTGTAACACGTTAAACTATTTATTTATTCCAATTATTCGTTAACTGTTAATTAGGATTAACAAATTTTTTTTATTGGAGACTCGTTATCTTTTGGGAGTAATTGTCTGGGACTGTTTAAGATTTTATTTATTTTTTTATTATCTTTATTTATATACATTGACTAAATTTATTATGTAACATTTAAGAAATATTAGTATTTTTAATTTTTTTACTTATAAAATTAAACGGATGATATATTTTTTAAATCTTTTTAATTTTGTTTAGAAAAATTGTTAAGATATTATATTGAGTATATACCCATTTTGGTCCTCAAAGAATTTCAGACTAGACACTTTAGTCCCCAACTAAAATTAATTATCGATTGGTCCCTAACAATTAACTCCGTCAGTCACTTAGGTCCTTTACTCCATTAATTCTAACGGAGGACAAAATAGTCCATGACAACTCTAACAGGGGACAAAATGGTCTCTGATCTCCTCTGTTCGAAAACGACACTGTTCTCTCCCAATTTTCATCATATCTCATATAACACTAACAGTCTAACACTGTAACTTCAAACTACACAATGCACACTATAAATTTAATGTTCACAAAAAAAAAAAATCTCAACTTGTTCTCAACCAATTCATACTCAGGAAACTAATGCCTATGTCTCTCAACTAGTTGTCGTCTTCGATGGATCCCATGAATATAGATAGCAAGTCTGATTTGTTAAGACTCATCGTCGTCGTTGCCATCTCCCTCCTCCTCTGCCCTAACATCTCCATGACCACATTGTCCACCACTCCGATCGCTTCCTTCAACTTCTTCTCCGAATCAATGTTCAGTAATCGCTTCAGTTTCCATATGAGCAGCAACGGTGACATTGCTCGTTGTAATAGCTTGGATGCGAGGTCGAAGCTGTCTACCAACTTGGACTCCGGGAAAGAAGGAATGAAACACTCAGTGTCTATTTCAAATGAGAATTTTCATATGATGTCAAAGGAGAATCTTCTCATGATGTCATAATATCCAATAATCTATATTGCTTGTCGGAGAGTGGAGAAAGGCGTGCCCTTGGAGTAGTTGTAGAACTTGGTCTTGAGGATGTCGTGGACGTTGTCGGCGTTGGAGATGATGTTATCAAAGACGTGGAAGTGGATGCTTTAGGTGGGTGAAGTGCAGAGGAGGTGGATGTACCAGTCACAAAGATTTAGGAAGTGTGTGGTCCATGACATGTTAAGGTAGGTGCGACACATGTGACAATTACACCATGCCTTAATCTTGAAGCTAAAGAGGAGGAAGAAAAAGATGGAAAAGAAGATTGTGGAGGTGAAGAAGGAGAATATGAATGTTAGGGTTATGCGAGATATGATAAAAATTGGGGAAGAACAGTGTCGTTTTCGAATAAAGGGGTCAGGGATCATTTTGTCCCTTGTTAGAGTTGTCAGGGATCATTTTGTCCCATGTTAGAGTTTTCAGGGACCATTTTGTCTTCCGTTAGAGTTGACGGAGCCAAGGACCTAAGTGACTGACGAAATTAATTGTTAGAGACCAATCGAGTAATTAATTTTTATTGGGGACTAAAATGTCTGGTTTAAAATTCTTTGAGGACCAAAATGGGTATATACTCTATTATATTATTATGATTATGTTAAATTTTAGCTATACTTAATTTAAATTAACTATCCTAGTTCATATAAACTCATTTTTATTTGAAAAAGTGCATATTTTATTTTATAATAAATAATAAAAATTTAACACAATATTTTATCTAAAATAGATATAACAAATGAGAATATTTATGTTAACTATTTACTTATATATAATATAAAGGATTTAAATTTTAATATTTTAGAATAATTAGCAATAAATGGGTAAAACTGATAATAATAATTAATAACATTGTTATTAATATGTATATTTTTTATTCAATTTTTATAAATAAAAAATTTAAAATTACTAATATTTTTAAATTTTTATCGAATAAGTTTAGCTAATATATATAAAAACTGTAATAAAAATAGAAAAAAAATTATAAACAGTTTCTGATGATTATTCTAAAAGATAAAAAGATCCCAACAAAAAAATTTTATCAATTTTAATTGCATTTAACAGATAGAATAACTGATTAATATATTACGTAGATATGTTTTATTAACTCAAAAAAGAGATTATTACTATATATCTGGCCCAAATAGAACAAAAAACACCTGCAATTAATATTAACTATTTCACTAAATTCTTTGACAAAAAGAGCATCTCAATTCTCAACAAAAAAAAACACGGGCAGTGCTACAGTGATGAAATGAAGAATTTTCATTACATGTTGAAACAAGGTGGAGTGCATGGATATTGGACGCGTGTAAAGATGTTTCCCAAGACAAAACAAATCTGACGGAAGCAGAGGAACAACAGGCTTTAACTTGTCAAAGTGATTAATAAGTTAGGTAGTAGATTATGTTAATTAATGTAGTTAAATGTTTGGGCCAATTTGATTTGAAGCCCAAAAATTTTTTTTGAAGCTGTGTTATTCGTTGAAGCTGTGTTATTCGTTGAACACCGAGTAAAATTGCGTATGTCAGTCGCCCAACCCAGTTCTCGTCACCCACAGAAAAACGTCTATAAATAATTAATATTTTCGGTCAAGATAAAATCGGACGCTATTTACTAATTTTCTTCTTTAACCGTAGATATTTTCCAATATTAGCATCTTATACAATATTTTTTTTTTCTTCGCATTGTAAAATTAATTATTATAATTCTTGGTCATTGTTTATTATTCTAATTTGTTATAATATGTATTATTGTTTCTAATGAAATTGATAAATTAAGTCAAAAATTAACCCTAAATAATAATAAAAACCTAATTAGTAAAAACCTGGAATCCAAAACAGTAAACAATTTAGGATTATTGATAGTATTCATAGAAACTGCAAAAATATATTATTTTATATATTACTTTTAATTTAATAAATAAATATTAATTTTTATTAAAAAAATTATAACAAACTAAAATATATTTTTATAAAAAATATCATATAAAATAAATACTAAAAGAAGTATTAAAAATGATTAAATATACTTAAAAATAATATTATAATTTTTTAGTAATTTACTAATTATCTATCTAAAAGTGATTTTAACCAATATTATCCAAACAATTTCATTTTATCAAAATTAATTTTAATATAGAATTGCCAAACATAGATTATGTTGGCACAAAATCACTTATCTTCGAAATCAGTTTTACAAAATCACTTTCTTTCAAATTTCAGTTTAACCAACTCTAATCCAAACACACACTTTGTCGTTCGGTTTATTCGTTAGAAGATTCGACAAGTTTGACTAAGTTATCGTTTAATAGTTCTTAACTGTTAATTTCACATAAACACAACTTCTTTAAACTGTTCCTGTGTAATAAATATATTATCACTACTTAGAATTTTGATCAGAGTCACTATCATTTCCATAATTTTAGCGGGTCCATAAGTGTTTATGATTATATAGTTTCGAGTAGGGCAATGCTACGGCGGTGATGAAGTTATTCTTCATCAGCTGCTGAAGCGATGTCGATGAGCTATCTGGCTGAGGCGTGTGACGTTGTTGTATATGATTTTAGGTTAAGAGTTAGGAATATTGTAAATGATTTAGGATTTCAGAACTAGAATTCAGGATTTACAATTTATAGATTATCGTATATATCGAGTTTAGACTTTATTAGATTATGATTTATCATTTATGGTGTTAGGGTTTCGATTTTAGGTTAAAAGGTTAAGGATTTTATATTTAAACTTAAGAGTTTAATGAAACTGATTGAATGTTTAGGATTTAGGATTCAAGATTTAGAGAAATTACTGTTAAGAGAGAGTTTAGAATTTATACTTTAGGATTTAAGTTTGATAGTGAGATTCAGAGTTTAGTGTTTAAGGTCAAAATTTAAAAATTGACAAGATTTAAGATTGTAAATAGTTAAAAAAATATGACATTGATTTAAAGAAATAATTCTTTCAATTAAAATGTACGTAGGTTCATTAAACTGATACATCTAATGATTATCATATATCTTACAGATATTTTTTAAATAGCTAGAATTCTTATTATAACTATAAAAAATACTTTCTAATTCGCTTATAAAAGAAGGATCATTAAAAATCTTCAAAAATTAATTTTGAATATTAAAATATATGGATTTACAATTTTTTTAGCTATTGTTGTCCTAACTATAAGAATTTTATTAGATACAAAATTTCTAATATTTTTAACACCGACTAATAAATAATCAACATTTTATATTATATTATATATATATATATATATATATAATGTGAATAAATTATTTTTATTACTAAATTTAATTATTATTTTTTTTAGGTTTCTCATAAATTATTAGATTAATTTAGTTGAACTTATTTACTAATTAAAATTATTCAACTTTCAAAATAAAAAAAAGAAAACTTTTTCCATATGTTAATTTTAATTCGAAATAATTTTTAGTTTAATTTTGCTTCACACATTTCATTTTTGAATTATATAATTCTCTTTCTATAAATAAAACCAAATATCATTTTATTAAAAAAGTGTTTCCATATATATGTTCATTTATTTTGTTTTCGGTTTTTTTACTCATCACGTGTCCTAAAAAATCCTCTTCATGCACAAAAATTTTAACATATCAGATATACCATACAAACAAAAAAATATTACAATATTCATTTCTTACTCTATAACCCAACAAAAAGCCCAATCAAAACAAAAATTTCACCAACAAAATGCCAAAAAGCTTAATAACTAACACACCTTCATTAACCAATAATTAAACTCTCCTAATTACCTCACTCTAGACAAAACTCCTGCCTAGTCAGTCACCGCTAGCAGACACTGTCTGCGCGTGTAGTCACGCAAACCCATGTGTCACACAATGGGCTACACCACGCAGTTTCCTTTCCTGAGGAAAAAAAATCACTTCTTCATGCTAGCATTGGCCAAAAAACACCGCATGTGAATGCAGGCCTCTCTGCAAGTTTCAGACATGTGGATGTTTTTCTCTACCTATATAATAGACGGATTAAGATTCTTTAAATTAAAAAAATTAATACGGTGATAAAATAAAAAAAATTAACTATTTTTAAATTAAAATAATAAAATACACCTTTTATGAGAATTATAAATTCTCACTTTATTACTTTTTTTTAACTTTTTTTTTTTTTTTACTTTAAAGAATCTAAACTCATGATTGATCTTGAAAAAAGTGAAGTCCTTCCGTGCGGTTGACACTTGACAGAGACACCTTCAATTGTTCAACAAACTCCCGTACCCATTTCATTAATTAATATTTTTTTCTAAAACGTGAATTCACACATTCTTGATTCTGCAACAACTACCAGCAGCAGAAGTTGACTTTCTTTTACATCATTGAAGCTTCTCCAGTGTTGAACAATGGTGGCTCCTTCTTCTCTGCGCACTTTTGAAGTACTGCTTCTTGTTCTCACAATTTTGCTGCAGATAGCATTTCATCAGATTGAAGCTGCTTCTGCAAAAGTTGAATACCTTCCTGGTTTTGATGGCCCACTCCCCTTTTATCTTGAAACTGGGTACGCTCAGCATATATGTTCACCATTTCAGTTCTAGATTCTTCTTTTCTTTCTTTTTTTTTGTTTGAGTTATTTTAGTTTATGGGTAATAATTGATCAAAGTGGTAATTAGATTTTAGAGAAAATGATAAATAGGTTTTTGACTTTTGATCCGTAGACATTTAAGTTCTTGAAGATTTAAAAATATCTTTCACTTTTTCAAAATCTAGATATATCGATTCCTCATGTCATTCTGTTCAGATTCAACGAAAAAAATCAAATTACAGATATAAATGTACACATGAGAGAGTTTTTAAAATTAGACAAATTAAACTCAGAAATCAATATATACACTCAAATTTTAAAAAAGTTAAAATCATAAATATATTTTTAAATTCTAAAAAATTTAAATGTTTACGAACAAAAATAATCAGAGATCAATTTATTATTTTCTCTATATTTTATTCAGGTGCGTGGTACTAATTTGGCTAGTTTTGTAGTAGTATCATTCGGATGCTGCTCTAGAGAAGATTTTTGAGCTATTTATGTTTTTTTTTTTTTCGAAACAAGTTTTCTACTACTTAGAATTTAGTAAAGAGTTTAATTTTAATACACTTATAAAACATTTTACACGATTGTGTAATTACATTCATTCTTTTAAATTAATATTAATTAATTTTTTTATCATTCATTAACATTAGCTAATTTTTAGTATTAAACTTACTTTTAAATTTTTACCGGAAAATTTAGACTTTAGATTTAAAGTTTAACCTATAATTTATGATTCAAAATTTAAAATTTAGCAGCAAAAAGAAAAAGAGAAATGCTAAAATATTTTGTCAGCAGTTAGTCATTAATATTTAAAAATATGAACTAAAAGTACGTTATTGAATTATTAAACTAAAAAAATTAGATTGATGACTAAAAATAATAAATTCTACCAGTTCTCTAACATTTCTTAAAGAAAAATCATAAATATAAAGATAAAAAAGTAATTTAAAAATTCCAAATGACAAATAAAAAGTGACTATTTATGATGACTAAAGTTTAACATGTCTGAATAAACCATTTGATATAACAGGAGTACAGGACACAGGTTATGTGCTCATATTTTAGCGATTAATCTTTCAATGAAGATATTTTAACGTGCGTAACCACCCATATAACTTAATACAGATTCAACTTTCAATACGAGGTTTATGTCTTTTACTACAGGTACGTGGGATTGGGGGAGACAGATGATGACTTGCAAGTATTTTACTATTTTATTAAGTCAGAAAATGATCCTAAAAATGATCCTCTTATGCTATGGCTAACTGGTGGTCCTGGTTGTTCTTCATTTTCTGGCCTTGCCTACCAAATTGGTAATATATATCAACTCTTCCTTCATATTTTTCTTTCCTTAAATATTACACGTATATGCATGTATTCTTTATTTATCCAAAATCTCTGTTTACCCATGACCAAAAAAAAAAAAAAATCTCTGTTTACCAATAAGACCTTTGCTTCCATCTGTCTCCTGAGAAGTGAGAACATTAAACCATTTGTTAGAGTTATAACTATTAATGTTATTTTTTTCTATTAGCTTATGTTAGAGAATCATTAGCATCAATTAGGATCAATTAGTATCGTCTATATTTATGTAGTATATCTGTATATTAATTATAGGATTCTATGCCTTTATTACTCTGATTCATTTAGCAGCTATAAATACCTCTTGTATATTGTACTTTCCAATACAACTCAATAATACACTTTTCATATTATTCTCTCAGTCTCTTGTTTCTAACATGGTATCAAGAGCTTAGGCCTTTTTTTTCCGATGAATATTAGTTCATAGCCCCTTTGTTTTTCCTTGTCGGCAGTGTTCTTTGGCCTCCTTTTTCGTTCTCTTTTTGACGTTTTGGTTCGTCACCCTCATAACCATCTTGTTCGTCTTGTCGCCGTGATTCCAACGCAACCAGAACCGTCGCCATCCGCCTCCGGACGCGCCCCCACGCGCCGCCGAAAGTCGCTGCCACAACCAGTTTGATCTTCCCTCCCGCTGCCACTCGTGCCTCTTTGATCGCAATTTTCGAGCTGTTTCCGACGCTTTGGTTCGTCACCTCCAGCATCATTGTGTTCTTCTCTTCGTCAGCTTCCCAACGCCGCCGAGATCGCCGCCAAAGACCACCGCACGCGCCCCCACGCGCCGTCAGAACATCGCTGTCCACCACCATCTTTTCTCATCCAGAAGCTTCAGTAGCCGTTGGATCTCGTTCAGATCGGACGGCCCAGGCGCGTCCACGTGTCACCCGGTAAGCTGGTTGGCAACCCTGACCCGCGACGACCCGACCCGACCCGACCCTCGACCCGCGTGCCACCTGTGCGCCAGCGTGTCCCCTTCCGCCTATCCGGTGCTGCCACGTGTCGTCGCTCGCTGACGTGGCGCTGACGCATCGCTGACGTGGCGCTGACGTGGCAGACAAGTGGGACCCTTCCTAAGGTTTTTTGGTGAGCTCTTTCCGATTTTGCCATCCGTTTTCTCATTTTCTGCTCCGAAATTGCAGTTTTTTTCTCCTCTCCTTGTTCTCTATGACTCCTTTTATGGAAAAATCAGATGTTTTTGCTACCACAGACAGAAAGGGGGCCTTCTGTCGCAACTGTAACCGTTTCGGGCACCCGTTCTCTAGCTGTCCCTCTGTTGAATGTCGCACATGCCACCAGAAAGGGCATATTAGCTACCATTGTTCACGGTTGTTCTGCCGTTATTGCAAGCTCTCGGGACATTTGCTTACTACCTGTCCTACTCGTCCACCACGTCCTGCGCCTGCTTCTGCTGTTGCTGCTACTACTGAACCTACCACTGTCTCTCTATCTGATATTGCATCTCTTCTACAGCGTCTTCTCTCTGTTTCTGGTAATACCCCTGCTGCTTTATCGAGCCCTCCAGGTACTTCTAAATGGTACTTTGACTCGGGTTGCTTTAATCACATGTCTCCGTTGCGTAATATTTTCTCGTCCATGTCTGCAACTACAAATGGACCTTCTGTCAATACTGCAAATGGCTCCCTCTTGCATGCAACACACAAGGGTTCTATATCTCAGTCATCTCTTAATCTTCCTGATACTTACTACATTCCCAAATTAAACTTCAATCTTATTTCTGTTGGTCAACTTGTTGATCTGGGTTTTGACGTCACCTTTTCTGTTTCTGGTTGCCGTGTACAGGATCCTCGGACGGGACAGATTATCGGGACTGGACGTAAGGTCGGAAGGTTGTTTGAACTAGAAAGTCTTCATATTCCTCCTGTACCAAATCTCTGTGCTGCTTCTTCTCCCTCTACCCTTCACTTATGGCATCAACGTCTTGCCCACACCTCCTTAGGAAAACTGCGTCCTCTTGTATCTCAGGGTGTTTTAGGTCAGGTTCCGAATGAATCTTTTGACTGCATTTCTTGCCAAACTGCCAAACAACCTGCTTTATCTTTTCACAATAATTCATCTCTTGCTTGCTCTCCTTTTGATCTCATTCACTCTGATGTTTGGGGCCCCGCTCCCACTGCCTCTATGGGCGGAGCTCGATACTTTGTTGTTTTCATTGATGATTATTCCCGTTTTACTTGGGTTTATTTGATGACTAATCGCCATGAGTTACCTCAGATCTATATCAACTTTGCTACTATGATTAAAACTCAGTTTTCCAAAGCCATTAAGGTTTTTCGACGTGATAATGCTATGGAATACCGTGATTCCAAACTCTTAGCCTTTCTTGCAGAACAGGGTACTCTGTCTGAATTTTCTTGTCCTGGTACGTCTCAACAAAATGGTAGAGCTGAACGCAAACACCGTCACATTCTTGACTCCGTCCGTGCAATGCTCCTTTCCTCTTCGTGTCCTGAGCGTACTTGGGGTGAAGCTGTTCTTACTGCTGCTCATGTTATCAATAGACTCCCTTCTTCTGTTCTTGGTAATGTTACTCCCTTTGAGCGTCTTTTTCATACCCCCCCAGATTACAGTTCTCTTCGAGTTTTCGGTTGTGTATGTTTTGTTCTTCTTCAGCCTCATGAACATAGTAAACTTGAACCTCGGGCTCGTATGTGTTGTTTTCTTGGTTATGGCACTGAACACAAGGGTTATCGTTGTTGGGATCCTCTTTCTAAACGTATTCGTATATCTCGTCATGTTGTCTTTTGGGAGCACCACATGTTTTCTCGGTTCTCATCCTTTGAGTCGATTCCTACTACTCAGTCACCTTTGTTTACTAACCCCAATGTTGATCTTTTTCCTAGTGATGATTCTACAGGTTCTATCTCGAGTGACCCTCCACAGCCTCCTGTTCCTCCGCCTTCTCCATCTCCCGATGTTTCCAGACCGGACGATGATCCTGCTCCTACCGTCATGCCTCCTCCTCCTGCTCGTTCTTCTAGGGTAAGGAATCCACCTCCTCATCTTCTTGATTACCATTGCTTTTCTACTATTCTTCATCAACATGAACCTAAGACATTCAGAGAAGCCTCCTCAAACCCAAATTGGCAACAAGCAATGCAAGAAGAATTACAGGCACTTGAAAAAGCACACACTTGGGATCTGGTTGATCCTCCTTCTGATCAGGAAGTTGTGGGCAGTAGATGGGTATACAAGATCAAGACTCGCTCTGATGGCTCTATTGACCGTTATAAGGCCCGCTTGGTTGCTCAAGGTTGTACGCAGGAGTATGGTATTGATTATGAAGAGACTTTTGCCCCTGTCGCTCGCCTTACGTCTGTTCGAGCTCTTCTTGCCATTGCCGCAGTTAAAAAATGGTCTCTCAGTCAGATGGATGTGAAGAATGCATTTCTTAATGGGGATTTGAAAGAGACAGTCTATATGAAACCACCTCCGGGATATTCTTGTCCTTCTGATAAGGTTTGTCTCCTTCGCAAGGCACTTTATGGACTTAAGCAAGCTCCTCGTGAATGGTTTGACAAGTTCAGCACTACCATATGCAGTCTTGGTTTTACTTCTAGCCCTCATGAGAATGCGCTCTTCATTCGTAAAAGCGAACGTGGAGTTGTTCTTCTACTTTTGTATGTTGATGACATGATAATCACTGGGGATGATGTTGATGGTATCTCTGCTCTCAAGGCCTCACTTCACCGTACCTTTGAGATGAAAGATCTTGGTTCTCTCAGGTATTTTCTTGGTCTTGAGGTCATCTCCACCGATGATGGCATCTATCTCTCTCAGGCTAAGTATGCTTCAGATCTTCTTGCTCGCGCTGGGATTACAGATAGTCGCACTGAGTCTACTCCTCTTGAGCCTAATGTTCGATTTACCTCTATGGATGGCACTGTTTTGGATAATCCGACACTTTATCGCCAGTTAGTTGGAGGTCTCGTCTACTTGACTGTCACCCGACCAGACATTGCCTATCCGGTTCATATCCTCAGCCAGTTCTTGTCAGCTCCTCGTACTACTCACTATGCGGCAGTTCTTCGCATTCTTCGGTATGTCAAAGGCACTCTATTTCATGGCCTTCATTTTTCTGCCCATTCCTCTTTGACCCTTCAGGCATACTCTGATGCTGATTGGGCTGGTGATCCCACTGATCGTCGTTCTACTACTGGTTACTGTTTGTTTCTTGGCGACGCTCTCATCTCTTGGCGTGCTAAGAAGCAAACATTCACTGCTCGCTCAAGCACAGAAGCTGAGTACCGTGCCCTCGCTGACACCACTGCTGAGGTTATCTCGGTTCGTTGGCTTCTCGAAGATCTGGGTGCTCCTCAGTCGTCTCCTACTGATGTTTTTTGTGATAACCGCAGTGCTATTCAGATTGCCCATAATGATGTGTTTCATGAACGCACCAAACACATTGAGATTGATTGTCACTTTGTTCGACAACGTATCCTTATTGATGCTGTTCGTCTCATTGCCGTTGGAACACTGGATCAGACTGCTGATATCTTCACGAAAGCTCATCACCCGACTCGCTTTCGGACTTTGTTATCCAAACTCAAGTTGGTATCCTTAGCTCCCATTTGAGTTTGAGGGGGGATGTTAGAGAATCATTAGCATCAATTAGGATCAATTAGTATCGTCTATATTTATGTAGTATATCTGTATATTAATTATAGGATTCTATGCCTTTATTACTCTGATTCATTTAGCAGCTATAAATACCTCTTGTATATTGTACTTTCCAATACAACTCAATAATACACTTTTCATATTATTCTCTCAGTCTCTTGTTTCTAACAGCTTAAACTTTTAGGATAACTAGTTTCATATCTGAAAAATCAAGAATTCGATTTTTGGTACACTTCAAAGGTAAAAAAAAAAAATAGTATAAGATAAATAAAAAAAATAAAGCCTTTACAAAGTTGCTCAAAAGTTTGTTTGTACTTTTCAACCAAATTGTATTAAGTTGAAACATATTTTTTAAATTATTTGATTTTCTTTTCTTCTTTCTTAGTGTACATGTTGCTGCATTTGAAATCTAAGTCACTCAATAAAAAAAATACACAAATATCATTAGTTTAATTCGCACAATAATTTTGTGATTTTAGTATTTTGCTGTGTTTAGTTTAGTTTTTTCTGTTCTCACTAACAATTTTCCTACTGAAATTGTTCCTACCAACATCTATAAAATTACTTTGGCCATCAACTGCAAATTATAGGTCCAATAAAGTTTAAAATTGAAGAATACAATGGGAGCTTACCTAATTTGGTTTTGAGGCCACAGTCATGGACAAAGGTAATGCATTCCATCCTCAAGAAATTTGTATTTTGTTTCTTGAACTCTATTCAAATTTAGTAATGGTAATTACTATTCGTTTAAGGAATGTACAGCTAATTAACTAACATTGAAATCATAATAATAGGTTTAAAAATGCTATTTTTGACAACTACTACTAAAAGGGAAACTTTTAATTGATAACTAATAGAAATTTTAACTTTAGTTTAAAATGTATATAATAAATTTTTGAAAAAAAAAACTACAACTTTTCGAGGGTGTGTAGAAATTAGAAACACACCTTTATTGTTCACTATCAATTAAGTGCTAACATATATAGCTAAATAGTTATGCAACAATCCTTTTTACATGATTCTGTTTTATATCTTGTTTTTAGAAAGTTTTATATTGCTAATCATTTTAATGGTGTTTTTCTTAATTTTTTCAGGTATCTAATATTATTTTTGTAGATTTGCCATTTGGAACAGGCTTCTCATATGCAAAAGATGTCATTTCCCATCGAAGTGATTGGAAACTTATTCACCACACCCATCAATTTATTAGGAAGGTAAAGTTACTAAGACCCACTTTGGATAAACAATTTAATTAAGCTATTTTTGAAAAAATAATTTAAATAATAAATATTTATATTAAAAGTAATTTATAAATAAGTTATTTTGTATTTATTTTTTTAATTTTAAAAGTATTTATTTTAAAATAAATGTATAAAATGTTTTTTTATTATCAGAGAAGTCATTTTTTTTAACTTCTCTAAAAACACTTAAATAACTTTTTAGAAAGTTACAATTTTAAAAATTGTACCAGACATTAATACTACTACTTTTTATAAGTGAAAAGCTCAAAAATGTAACTTTTGAAGCTTCCATCGTATTTCATGCTAATTATATCTTTTTTTTTTATTTCTTTCTATCTTTCGTTTGTTTATAATATAGTTTATTTTACTTTGAGGTATTCAACCTATTCACAATAGCTCAAAACATGTTATCTACCTTCTTCTATGTATGATTTATTATTAATCTGTCACACTTATGCCTTAATGATTGCAGTGGTTTATTGAACATCCGGAATTTCTTTCAAATAAATTTTATATGGGAGCTGATTCTTACTCTGGAATTCCTGCTCCAGCTATTGTTCAGGAAATTTCAAATGGTAATAAGTTTTTTTTTTTCGATGATAAAATCTGATTCATACTTCATACTAATCACTTTGCAAACTTTGAGTCCTTTTAAATAGGTCGGTTGTATCATTGTTTTTCCTTTTTTATTAATTTTATGGATATGATTTGCATAAAAAATTTGAAAATTAACTTAACCTTGTAAGTTGGCTAATGAGGTTAGAAATGTCTCACTTAAACTCTTTAAAGACCTTACCCTTGATAGATGTTGGACTTGTAATAAGAATGAATCTTTTCAGTTTTTGTCTTAATTAATGTTGTCAAATGTGATCTTCTATCTTATAACATCTTTTGTGAAAAAAATTGAGAGGATCCATGGGACTAATTCGGTAGTTGCTAAAGGAATTTTGATAATTCTTTTAACACAATAAAGGTGTCATCCTTTTTTTTTAAACAAAAAGCTCAACACAACAAGGTGAAAACACAACAAGGTGGAGTATAAAAAAAAGTACTAGACAGATAAAATAAACTAATTTCTAATCATTTTTGGCAATGTCATCAACAACCCAAAAGTTTAAATATAACTCCACTCTTTGTAATTCCTAATTGACCTGTTGACTACTTTCGCAACACTTGTTTCTTGATTCTTGAAAATTTTGTATTTCTTTCTAACCAAGTGCTCCAAATGATAACAATAAAACCAAACTCACCAATATTCTATCAATTAGACTGCACGATTGATTCTTGAATCAGGTAAACTTACGGTCATTCGGTTCTATATCCACCAGTTCCATATCCTGTATCCATGTTTTAAAGTCTTCCGCTGTTGCTGTAACGCCTTTACTTTCTTCCAAGTGCACAATCTCATTGAAGCCACCCATGTAGCAAAGAGGAACTTGACATATTTTCGATAGAAAACTCAACTCTTTCCACACAACAAGTTTCTCCTATGCGCACCATACACCAAGCAAACCGCACAATGAAAATCATTGTTTGTCAATTCCCTTTCTATACACAACTATCTTTCCCATTTGTAACAATTACTTAACCTAAACATCATATCATCCCACATTATAATAAACCTCCGAAAGTACCTTCTGATCCCACAAAATACTCTAAAACTGATTTTTCCTCCATTAACCAATTCTCATAATGATTGATTTGGATCATAATTAATATTTTATTTATCATTAGAAGCTGAAAAGTTTAATTGTTCTAGCCATAACTAACATATATAAAGCTTTGATTCACAGATGATTATGATTAAACTAGCTATTACTAAATTTCCTTGATTAACAGGAAATGATAAAGGTCTCCATCCCTGGATAAATCTACAGGTTTGTTAAATTTCTTTGATTCTGTTACCAACACATTAGTACATAAAAAAGAAAAAAAATGTTTTCATTATTAAAAGACTGCAATGCAAAATAATCATAATAATAATTTACCTTCTGTAAAGTGTGGTTTTTAACTATGAACTATGAAGCCTAAATTGGTCTTAATTTTTCACAGGGATATCTATTAGGAAACCCAGTTACCACAAAGAAAGAGTCAAATGATCAGATACCATATGTTCATGGAATGGGACTTATTTCCGATGAACTCTATTTGGTAATATTGTTTCGTGTTTAAGTATTCAGTTTCAGTGACAATTAAATTTCCGTTGAATTATTTCAATAGCATTATATTTTTAATGACTCATATAGCAATCTATGTAATGTGCATTTAAGAAAAAATCGAAAAATGTTACAAGGAAATCCCAATGATCCTTATTTTCTGTAATTCATAACAGTCACTGCAGAGAAATTGCAAAGGAGAGTATATGGATATAGATTCAGAAAATGAATTGTGTTTAAGAGACATGAAGTATTTTCAAAAGGTAAGTAATAATTAATAATCATCCAAATCTTTTTATGATGTTCCCAATCGTCCCTTTCACTACTTTGATATATTGAAAAATTTAATGTATTACAGAAGTGAAAGCGACAAATACTTTTAAACGAAGGTAGTATGATTCTTGTAAATCTCAATGGAATTTTTTTTTGTTGACCATATTGGTATCTCCAGTGTCTTTCGAGAATTAATATGTTCGACATTTTGGATATCTATTGCGAAGATGATTCTCTTAAGAACAATGAAGCGATGCAAAGGAGATTTTTGACTGAAATGCCTGAGGCCTCTCTTAGTTCTTATCTAACAGTGCCAGCAATGAGCTGCCAAGTAATTTAGCAAATCTTGTAAATAGGTTCTCACACATTTTGAATACAACCTGTTTTGAATTTGATTTCCTGCATTTTCTTTGTAGATTTATGGTTTCTTCCTCGGCACTCAATGGGCGAATGATGCAAGTGTTCGCAAGGCACTGCATGTTAGAGGGGTATGATATGATAAATCCACATTAACACTGTCTCATATTATTGGATCAAGAGCGAAATCTACCACGGTTATCTGTGTAAATTAACACTATATTGTTGGTTAAGAGCTTCTATTTTTTTTATTTGAATGAATTTTTTGCATAGACTTTCTTTTTTATTTTTTATTTGCTGTATGCTAAAATTCATTTTTTTTATCACCAATGATTGAACTCAAGACCTTTAGGTTATAGAAGATAATACCATGTCATGAAACTACTTCTTCCAAGAGCTTAAGCTGATAAGAGGAGACACATGAACGATTATATTTCTAATAAGCCCTTTACACAAGAGCTTCTATTTTGAAGGATTTGCGTACATTTTTTGTATAGGCTTTCTTTTCACTTTTTATTTACCTTATACTGAAATTCTTTTATTTTTGAAATCATCTTTGAATTACAGAAGTTCTGATGTCATGTCATGAAACTATTTTTCAAAAATTTTAAGTTGATAAGGCGAGGCATATAACTGGTGATATCTCTAACAGAATTTCAATTAGTTTGTTAGCTATTTGTTAGTTATTTTTAATTTGTTAGTTAAGTGACAGCAGGCATAGTTTGTTAGCTAGAGTTAAATTAATTACCATGGTTAGTTGGACTTTGTTAGCTGTAGTTATATGTCGTTAAATGATATTTAGCATTTGTAACTTGCGGTTTTCATTATCAAAAGCTTATCTTTGGATTCTTCAACTTCGCTTGTTTCTTCTCTGCTCGAACACCGAATTCTGCATCTGCTCAATGCTCTGCAGGAAATAGGGAAATGGGAACGGTGTTACACTACTGATTTTGACCATGAAATCACTAGTAGCTTCGAATTTCATGTAAATCTCAGCGCAAAAGGCTATCGATCTTTGATATACAGGTAAGTTTTCTTGTACCTTTGAGTTTTATGTAAATATCAATGTTCACATGTAAATATCACTATAAAATATTTTTGTATACGGCCATTGATATGATGTTTTCTTGACAGTGGCGATCATGATGTAGAGGTTCCTTTCTCGTCGACTCAAGCGTGGATAAGGGCTCTAAACTACTCCATTGTAGATGATTGGAGGCCATGGCTTTTGAATGGTCAAGTTGCAGGGTAAGCAAGAATCTTTTTTAGCCTTTATAATATAGTAGAGTAGATATGTCTAATTTACAATTCGGTGATACTACATAACCAAGTTATTTTAGTAATCAAGTTCAATCAAGTGGCTCCAATAGTTTATTGATACAATAAAAATCAATTGAAGAAAAAAGAGGAGATGCATAAGAAAAAGGATTTGGTTAAACTTGGTTACAAAATGATTTGTTCATCCAAGTATTTCTCTTTACCGGTATATCTATTCTTTAGTTTATGATAATGACTTATTTATTTTTGATATTTTCTATTCAATGAACACCCTAAGGCGTGTAATGTTTATGCAAGCAAATCTTGTTGAATGATTTGTCTTTTGAACAGATTCACAAGAACTTACGCAAATCAAATGACATTTGCAACAGTGAAAGTAAGAAAATGTTAAATTTTTTAATTACAAGTCTTATTTTATTTTCTTTCTTTTTTTTTCAATGAAAATTTTAAAGCATGACGAAAAATTTTGAGTCTCTTTTCAATACTTAATTGCAGGGTGCAGGGCATACAGCTCCTGAGTACAAGCCTGATGAAGGTTTTGCCATGTTCTCTAGGTGGCTCTCTAATGTCCCTTTGTAGTTGCTCATTCATCTATCGTTTGTTTTTAATTATTAATTATGTAATGTGTAAATATTTGCAACAAAAACTTACTTTCAAAATTTAAAATAATTTTTATATGTTGTCATTAAACTATTGTATTACATGGGATACAGTGCCAGGAATAAAAAGTGAATATTAAGCCCATTAATATGACCAAGATGAGGACACCTTAGTGGATGACAATTGACAAACTATATTTAAATGGACAGAATAAAAGAAAAAAAAGTTGAAGGAAAAAAAATAGTGAAATTATTAATTTTTTTTTATAGTTAAAAGAAAGAATTTAATTTTGATATTTTGTCTGTATAAAGTAATTTTATACATACATTTAATTACGTAATGTCATATTGATAAAAATATTCATTTTTTTATTGATTTTATAAATGGTTATTCAAAAAGATTAATATAATTATTGATCTTGTAAATAATTATTTAAAAGGATAAATATAACTACAGGACTATGTAAAACTTTTTATATTATTAATATATCAAAATTAAACTCTTAAATAAATTAAAAAAAAAGATTAATTAGGCATTTGGCTCATATAAGAGAAAATTCAGTGTTAGAGACACAAAAAAAATCTAAAAAAATTAAAAGTTGAAGTGGTCAAAAGAGATATAAGTAACACATGCAATTCATACAGCTTATTTAGGATAATCTTATTTGATACATGACAAAATATTTATAATAAATTTAATCCGTCTTACTCTCTTACATTATCGGATTGTTACAAAACTCCTAACGGTTTATTAACAACTATTAATACATTAATGTATGAATATTACTAGTATTTTCAGTATTTTCTTTTTTATTGAGTATTGTGTGACATTAGTAGATCACAACTGTATAATAAAATATGAAGAGATAAAGAATTTTTTAATAAAATTGTGTTACAAATATAGATCTAAACCTACAATTAAACCTCAATCAACGTTTAATTTGTTTATCACTCAAGCAAACCCAATAAAATTAACCGAAGTATTTAAACTTCGGATCGTCTCTCAAAGAAATTGTAGGGAAGTGTAGTTTATTATTGGCTATGAGGTATATTTTGGGGTTTTTGTAATAAGAAACAAAAAGAAAAATGGCAAGAAAATAAACTAATAACTAAGAAAGCTCTTAGTAAGGAAAGAGAATTAGAAGTCATATCCTCATTATCGTCGTCAATTGTGATGGTAAATGTAAATTGCCTTCACTTAGTTAACCTCTAACCAATGAAGGAAAGTCAAGTACATACAATCAACTTGAGTTCACAAGTCCTAGTCAACTTATAGTGAGATACTAGATTTAGTAAAGTTCAAACTAACCGGCAATCTTTAATTACCAATCAACAAGAGACTTTGACAATTCAAGAGTCTCCAAATCATCAACCCAAGCCAAGAACACAAAAATCTATTTTAAAATCTGACCAAACATTTCATCAAATACTTGGAAGACACAAAATAAAAATATGAAAAACTAACAAGAAATAGTAAAACTCAAGACTAACAATTGCAAGAAAATAATAACGCAAATTACAGAAAGCATTAATAACATGAAAATATAAATTGCATTAATAAAGATCAAGAGTAGCAAGAGTGCATAACATAAAGGCAACAAAGTGAAGAAAATAACAAGTAGAATTAAAAGACAAAGGTGCAGGAACAATAGGTTGCAAGAAAATGTAAATGAAAACAAGAATTAAATCTAAATCTAAGAAGAGATTGAAAGAAGAAACCCTAAAACCTAGAGAGAGGAGAGAGCCTCTCTCTCTAGAATTCTAAATCTAAAACCTAAAGTGTGTAAAAGTGAATGAATGATTCGAATGATGCCTTCTAGCTTCACTCTGCAGCCTCTTGTCTTCATTTTCGAGCCTGAAACTGGGTCAAAAGCAGCTCAGAAATGGCCCCCAACGTATTCTCTTTATTGAGGCACGTGACAATCACCACGCGTACGCGTTGTTTGAACTCTGCACTGGCGTCATTTGGACTATGGCTTGGTCACGCGTACGCGTCAGTCATGTGTACACGTCGGGACCAGCTTCTCAAAACATCAATTTCTTGTGTTCCTTCCACTTTTGCATGCTTCCTTTCCATCTTTTAAGCCATTCCTGCCCTATAAACTCTGAAAATACTTAACACACATATCACGGCATCGAATGGTAATAAGAGAGGATTAAAAATTAGCGATTTTAAGCCCTAAGAAGCATGTTTTCAATCATAGCACAAAATTAGGAAGGAAACTTAAAAACATGCAATTTACATGAATAAGTGGGAGAATAATTGACAAAATCCACTTAATTCAATCCAAAATATACCATAAAATAGTGGTTTATCAAGCTAGTATAATTTTTATTTTTTATTTTTTCTTTCTTTTTGGCTATATATAGCTGTACTTCTTGTCTCTATAAAGGTGTGATTTCTACTAATACAATAGACACATTTCTCTCTTCTTTAACTTGCTTTTCACTAAGAAATTTGCAGCTCAGAACAAATTTTATCATGGTGCGGTGAGCGTGGAAGAGCTGCAAATATTGTTAAGCAAGAATTGTGAACTTTACCCCTTCCTTCTGCAACATCCATGGCAAATCGGGAAGCTGGAGTGGATAATCCAGAAAATTTGTAACTGCAAACATTTTCAGTGAGTGATTTACAAAATCTCACAAGATTGATGAATCAACTTGCTAGCCTTCAAACGCAAGTAGGGAGATCAACATTGAACCCGATTCAAGACTAGACAAGTCCCTTCTACCTTCATCCAAATGAAAGCCCAGGTTTATCACTAACTCAAACTCCTCTTACAACTCGAAATTATCACTCATGGGCGAGATCGGTTTGGCTATCCATCAAATCGAAGAACAAGTTGGGATTCATTGATGGAAGCATTATGAAACCTGAAAAAACTGACTCAACCTATGAAGCTTGGGACAGATGCAACACCTTTGTACTATCGTGGTTGCATTCTTCCCTAAGTACAAAGATTCATTAGAGTGTTCTTTGGTGTAACGTGGCCTCAGAACTCTGGAATGATCTCAAGCACATATTCTATGAAGGTGATTTGTTTCGGATAGCTGATCTTCAAGAAGAGATATTTGCGATGAAGCAGGAAGATCTATCCATCACCGCATATTTCACTAAACTTAAGGAAATTTGGGAAGAACTTGATATGTTCAAACCAATTCCATCCTATGCCTATGGAGCATCATACTCATGTGGACCGAAGATCATCAGAGAATATAGAGACCAAGAACATGCTGTTAGAATTTTTAGAGGGTTAAATGAGCAGTACACAACAGTAAAATTATAGATTATGTTAATGGTGCCACTGCCCAGTGTGAATTCCATCTATTCTTTACTTTTACAACAAGAAAGACAATTAAGTAACTCAGATCAAAGTTAAGAAAGGATGCTAGTTAATGCTGTCAATATTGGAGGAATTGGTAATGAAAACAACAGAGGATTTGGTATGACCTTGAATGCAAATTTTGGTATCACAAATCGAGGTGGTAGAGGCGGATGTGGCGAGGCCGAGGCCGAGTTAGTAGTGGAAGAGGAATGATGAGAATTTGTTCTCATTGCGGGAAGGCTGGACACACTATAGAGACCTGCTACCATAAGCATGGATTTCCTCCTCATTTGCAAAAGAAATTTGGAGTAGCAAATGTGAACAATATGATTGTTGCTGAGAAAACATGTGAAGATGGCAACGTACCTGATGTGCGTTCAACTCAAGAGGAGAATAGTAAAAGTCTAGACAACTTGTTTTCCGAAGATAAAAAACAAGCATTGATTTCTCTATTCCAACAATATAAAGGTGATCCTGCTCATAGTTCTCTTCAAACACAAGCCATAAACACATTGATAGCTCCTTCAACAGGTATACACTATATTTTATCAGTTTCTCACATTTCTTTGCACACACATAACTGGATAATTGACACTGATACCACTGCACATGTTACTTTTTCTCTTGATACTTTTCACTCTCATCACACAATAGATCATGTGTTAATCAAATGTTCAAATGAAACTGAGACCACAGCAATAATTAGTGAAACTATAATTTTAATCCGTGATTTTTACCTTACAAATGTGTTATATGTGCCCTCTTTCAATTTTAATCTCATATCTTTAACAATGCACACTGTGAGATACAGGATAACCTTTCCTTGAAGATGATTGGTCATGCTAGACAAAGAGGTGGCTTGTATATCTTCAATACAAATGCAACTTATGTCAACTTAGAAGCAAAGAATAGAGAACTTGTAAACACTAGCAATTCAATTAGTGTCGCTACTACCACAGAGACTATAAATCATGAAACTTGGCATTGTAGATTAGGACATGTCTCAATTGATAGGTTACAAGAAATGAAAAAGAGTTATCCTTTTATTGTATGTCCATTAAAAGATGAACCTTGTGAACCATGTTATTATGCAAAACAAAGAAGATTGTCTTTTCATTTGAGTCAAACAAAATCTGTCAATTTATTTGATTTAGTACACATGGATATTCGGAGACCTATTTCTACTCCATCTTTTGCTGGTCATAAATATTTTTAACAATAGTAGAAGATAAAAGCAGGTTCACTTGGCTATTTTTTATGAAAAATAAAAGTAAAACTTCTTTTTTTATTCAACAATTTGTGCAACTAATTGAAACCCAATTTTAAACAAAAATAAAAAATATCAAAACTGATAATGGAGCTGAATTCATCATGAATTCATTTTATAAAAAACAGGAAATAATTCATCAGACTTCAAGTGTTGAGACACCTCAACAAAATGGAGTTGTAGAACGAAAACATCAAGATATTTTAAATATTGTTAGAGCACTCATTTTTAAGGCTCATCTTCCTAAAATTTTTTGGAGACATGCTGCATCTCATGCTATACATATTCTCAACAAAGTACCTAGTTCATCTATTAATAATAAAAGTCCTTATCAGATTCTTTTTAGTAAAATACCAAACATTCAACATTTCAAAATCTTTGGATGTCTTGCATTTGCTTCAACTTTATTTGCAAATAGAAAGAAATTGGATAAAAGAGGAAGAAAATGCATTTTTCTTGACTTTAAAACAGGAACAAAAGGATATTTTTTGATGGACATTAATAATAAATAATTTTTCATATCTAGAAATATAATTTTTTATGAAAATTTCTTTCCATATAAGAATAATCAAGTTTTTCATCAATTTGAATAGGTTTCCAATTCTAATCAAGATACTAAACCTACATTACATAATCATGATCCTATAGATGTCTTTGATAGCAGCACATTATCTTCCCATACCTTAGATTTACATCCCATTCAAGATACATTGCCAAATTCTCCTTCCAACACAATTGATGTTCAACCACAGCCAACCTTACCCATGTCTTTGAGTTTACCAGTAGCACCAGCATCATGTACTACACCATCATATGATGAAAATCCATATAATTCCTAGCCCACTGATATTAATCCACCTCCTTCACTAAGAAGATCTCTTAGAGAAAGACACAAGCCAAGATACCTTGATGATTATGAATGTATACAAATCACTGTCTCTGATAGCATGATCCAATAATCAATCACAAAAAGGTATCCTCTTTCCAATTACTTGAGTTACAATTCTCTGTCACAATCACACAAAACACTTTTCATTACAATTTTCACAAATCCGGAGCCAAAGAACTATGAGCAGGCTATTCTGAGTGATTGTTGGCAGAAAGCAATCAAAGTTGAGCTTGAAGCATTGGAGGAAAGCAAGACCTGGAAACTTACTACTCTACCGAAAGGGAAGCATGCAATCGGATGTAAATGGGTTTTTAAAACCAAGTATAACTCTAATGGGACTATAGAGAGACACAAAGCAAGGCTTGTGGCCAAGGGCTTCACTCAAATACAAGGGTATGACTATTTTGATACCTTTAGTCTTGTAATCAAAATGACTACCCTTCATGTACTCTTAGCAATTGTAGCTAGTAAGAACTAGTTTATTCATCAATTAGATGTGACCACTGCTTTTCTTCATGGTGATCTACTTGAAGAAGTCTATATGAAGTTGTCCCCTGGTTTAAATGCATAGCCAGGAATGGTTTGCAAGCTGGAACGATCTTTATATGGCCTTAAGCAAGCAAGTCGCCAGTGGAACTCTAAGTTATGCTCTGTCTTGATTGCTTCATGTTACTCACAATCAAAGGCAGATCATTCTCTTTTCACCAAATCTTCTCCAACAGGTTTCACTTCTATTCTTGTTTATGTGGATGATTTGGTTCTAGTGGGGGATGACATAGAAGAGATCCAACATGTGAAGATAAAATTTGACACTTTGTTCAAAATCAAAGATTTAGGCGAACTAAATTTTTCTTGGGCATGGAAGTTGCAAGGAGCAAAAGGAGAATAGCTTTATATCAAAAGAAGTATACTCTTGATCTCCTAAAAGAGTATGGATTATTAGATTCAAAACCAGCCATCACACCTATGAATTATTTAATTCATCTCTCAAAGTCATCAGGAACATTGTTGAATGATGCTAAGCCATATAGAAGACTCATTGGAAGGTTGATATACCTCACTAATACCAAGCCTGACATAAGCTTTGCTGTTAGCAAATTAAGTCAATTTCTAGATTGTTCCAAAGATGAGCACTTTAAAGCAACCTTACATGTGTTGAAGTACTTGAAAGGAGCTCCTGGAAAAGGATTACTTTTTGAGTCTGTTTGTGACTTTTCCCTCCGTGATTTTTCAGATTCTGATTGGGGTACATGTCCGGATATCCGAAGATCAGTGTCCGGATATTGCTTCTTTCTTGGAAGATCTTTGGTGTCCTGGAAAAGTAAAAAAAATAGAAAATAGTTGCTCGATCATCTTCGGAGGCAGAGTATCGAGTAATGGCTCTTGCAACTTGTAAAGGAATTTGGTTGATGTACATCTTGAATGACTTCAAAATCAAGTTACCAAGTCCTATGACATTATTTTGTGACAACCAATCTGCTAGATATATTGTAGCTAACCCAGTGTTTCATGAAAGGACAAAACACATTGAGATTGATTGTCACAAAGTTAGAGAAAAAGTTCAAGACGGTTCTTTAAAGCTCATGCCAATTCCATCAAGAAAAAAACTTGCTGATGTCCTTACAAAGGCACTTCCACTAGGTCCTTTTGAAGAGATATGTAGTAAGCTTTGGAATGTATAATTTGTACACTCGCAGGTTAAGGGAAGCTATTAATGTATGAATATTACTAGTACTCCCAGTACTCTTTTTTTTATTGGGTATTGTGTGACATTAGTAGATCACAGCTGTATAATAGAAAATGAAGAGGTAGCTAGTATAATTTTTATTTTTTCTTTTTTCTTTCTTTTTGGCTATATATAGCTATACTTCTTGTCTCTGTAAAGGTGTGATTTTCCACTAATGTAATAGACATATTTCTCTATTCTTTAACTTGCTTTTCACTAAGAAATCTGCAGCTTAGAACAGATTTCATCAACAACCTCTTATTTTTCTTGGTTCCAATTACACATGGCTTCTTTGGAGTATGAAGTCAATGAAAATGCATACTCCTTTGCCATGTGCATGATGATGTGCTTTTGCCACAAAGCATAATTCCCAAATTACACTCTTGTAATCTTGTTTTGGTAGGTTTCGGTCAATTTCAAATATGGTATTCAGAAAATAGATTCATTTGCCCCATCAATATAGTTACGCCTCGGAGATGATGCCAATCTGTAGCAAAGTTTTGATTTCCCAACAGATATTCTGTCATTGATGCATTGACGGATCTAACGTTTTGATAGTAGAAATAATATATATGTAATATGATAATAAAATAATTTTCATAATCAGTTTCTCAGTAATTAATTTAGTAATGGAGTAAAAAATGGTGATATTTAACTATATTGGACTATTGGTGTATGGTGTGTTATCTATATATGTGAATTTTCATGTTCGGTGACATGCAAAATGTAAGTCACGTTTTACATGAAACAAAAAAAAAAGAGAAAAAAGGAAACTACAAAACGCAAGCTGCGTTTGGCATGGGGGACAACTACATATCAAAACGTGTCCCATGTCCCCTGCATACAAACAAGTCTAGCTGGTTGACCATCTTAGAACTACCCAAACGCAGGTTGCGATTGGCATGGTGCATGACTGCATGTCCGACACATGTTGGAGGAGAAAGGTAAAGGGGTTTTTATAACGCAAAACGCAAGTGGCCGGGGAGGTAGTGAGCTTGTTTCACTTGGTGAGGGTTTGTGGCTTTTGACTTCTAAGAAGGTTTTTTTTAGCGTTTTGGGTTGTAAGCCTACAAGGGAGGGATTTGGTTGCAAGGGAGAGAGGAAGAAGAACATTTTAGTTTCAGTGAATGAAGAGTGAAATTTATAGAAAACAGGTTTAATTACTCTGCTGGTCCTATAGTTTTGTAAAATTTTCAATTAGGTCCCTATACTTTTTTTTAATTGAGTCCTTGCATCAAATTTTTTTTAATTGGGTCCCTACACTTTTTTTTTCTTTTATTTAGGTCCCTGTACTAATTCCTTTTTTTTAGTTGGGTCCCTATAAAATTAAGCCAATTACTACTAAGAGGAACTATTGAAAAAAAAAATTTGGTGTAGGGACCCAATTAAAAAGAAAAGAAGTATAGGGACCTAATTGAAAATTTCACGAAACTATAGAGACCACCAGAGTAGTTAAACCTAGAAAAAAATGGTTCATAATTTTACATTACTTTAAGAACATATTATTGAATATCTGGATCATTTTTAATGGGTAAGTTTTTTTTTTAATTTTTATGATGAATATATTTATTTATGGGGTAAGTATGATTTTGGTCCCTAACGTTGAGGGCCAGAATCGAAACCGTCCCTCATCTAATTTTCGACTTAGAATCGTCCTTAACGTTTTTTTTTTTGTATTAAAATCGTCCTTTTAATTTTTTTTGGACAAAAATACCCTCACCACTACCAACACAATTACCTCCTCCACCACCACCACCATCAACACCAACACCACCACCAGCACCACCACCACCACCAACACCACCACCAACGCCGTCGCCGTCCCCCTCCACCCTTTCCCCTTCCCCCTCCCCCTCCTCGCCTCCCCTTCCCCCCACCCCCACCCCCACGCGTCCCCTCCCCCTCCCCGTCTCCCCTTCCCCCCAACCCCACCACCACCGTCCCCTCCCCCTCTCCGTCTCCCCTTCCCCTCACCCCCACGCGTCCCCTCCCCCTCCCCTTCCCCCCTTCCCCCCACCCCCACGCGTCCCCTCCCCCTCCCCGTCTCCCCTTCCCCCCCACCCCCAAACAAAAACAGAAACAGAGAAACAGAGAAATAAAAATTCAAGTAACAAATTAACAAATTCAAGTACAAAGCCAAATCAACAGAGAAACACAAAGTCAAATCAGAAATTTAAAGCACAAAGAAGAGATCTGGTTCAAAGAAATTCAAATCAACAGAGGAGCATGCATGAACGGCGGTGGTGAGCTCTGGTTCGAGGATGGTGAGCTCTGGTTCAGTGAGCTCAGGAGAGAGGCAGCGGCTGCAGCGACGGGACGGCGAGACTGCGAGACTGCGGCGGCGGGACGGCGGCTTCCCTTCCCCCTTCATCGTCATCATCATCAGAGTTCTGGAGGAGGTGGCGGCGACGACGACGGAGGCTCCCCGGCGCCGTCCCCCTCCCCCCTTCCCCCTCCCTCCTCCCTCCCCTCCCCTCCCCTCCCCCTTCGTATACCCTTTTCTTTCCCCACCCCCCAACGCGTTTTCTTCCCCTCCCCCCAACACTGCGTTTTCGTTTTTTTTTATTTTATAATTTTTATTATTAAAATAGGAATAGGGGTAGTTTAGGAATAAAACAAAAAATTTTATTAAAAAGGACGATTTTAATACGAAAAAAAACGTTAAGGACGATTTTATATCGAAAATTAGATGAAGGACGGTTTCGATTCTGGCCCTCACGTTAGAGATCAAAACCATACTTACTCCTTTATTTATTTGCATTTTAGTTAATTATTATTATTATTATTGTTGTTGTTGTTGTTGTTGTTGTTATTGTTATGTATGAGTAATTATTATTATGATCAGTATGTTATTAATTTTTTATAATATTGCATGTTGATGATGATAATAATAATAATTTATTATTATTAATATAAAAAATATTTTAAGTAGTATAAAAATATTTTTTATAAAACTGTTTAAATAACAATAATAATTTATTATTATTAATTATTATCATTATTTTGTTCTTCTTATTATTTTTTAATATATTATTAACTGTTATTATTAATATATTAATGTTAATAACAGATTATCATTTTTAATAATAAAAAAATAGTATGACTGTTAATATTTTTGTTATGATCATAAATAGTATTATGATTAAGAATAATGAAATTATTATTATTGTTGTTGTTTTTTTGTTGTTAGTGTTTTCGTAGGACTATGAGTAATTATCATTATGATTAATATATTATTAATTTTTTATAATACTGTTTGTGATAACAATAATAATTTATTATTATTAATATATTAATAAAAATATTTTAAGTATTATTATTATTATTATTATTATTATTATTATTGTTTTGTTTATGGTTGATTAATTATTATTATTATTATTATTATTATTATTATTAATTTTGTATAATACTGTTTATTATGACAATAATAATTTATTATTATTAACATGTTAATAATAATATTTATTATTCCGAAGAGTTCTTTAATAATGATATATTATTATTATTATTATTATTATTATTATTATTATTATTATTATTGTTGTGATAGTTATTGTTGTGGCTAATTATTAATATTTTTTATTAATGTTATTGTTAAGAACAAGGTTCTGAAAATCGAATCGGTAATTGAACCGTTCTAGCTACTGGTTTATTGGTTTACAGGTTTAACCGGTTCAACCGTAGTTGAATCAAAAAAATTGTTTTATAATAAAATAATAAATGAAATATAAATACACACTAAAACTATATGATCTTATCAATTTACAAACTCAAAAGTTTTTTTAAAACACTCTTAAAATATATGTTTCCAAGCACTTTTGTCATCATCATCTTCAGCTTTACACTTATCACTCAATTAAAAAATCCACAACCCTAATCCTTTATGATTTCTTTTGGAAAAATAATATCTCATTCAAGAAGGAAACCATAGCTGTAAGTAATTGAGAATATTTGTGAGACTCAGCACCAAGAACATAGAACAATTATACATATAGAGAAGTACCAACAATCCAATTCTCAATTTCCTGAATCACCCTAAACTCTGAAATCAATAAGTCTATCAACAAAAATTCAAAAATAGCATACTCATAAATTTAAAAACAACAGCAGCAGGGTTTAGAATAAATATTTAATCACTAACAATACAGAACCTTGTATATTATTAGTTGATATAATGCAGGGTGCTTTTCTGGATTTTTATTCTCCCCTCAGAAAATGACAGTTTTTCATACGAAATTGCCCCTAACAATACATAACCTTGTGTAGAATTTCTGCACAAATATTACAAACAGGATTATATATTATCACTGGCAATATCCAAAAGGTTAACCAAAGGAGAATATACCTTGGAAAGCTTATTTTTTGGTGGTGGACCGAGATAAAATCCTTCTTTTATACTATCAATAAACAAAAGTCAACATGACAACAAAAGAAAACATACAAATGTAGGTAGTTATGAAGGAATAGAAACCCATTCATACCTTGTAAATAAGAATGACAATTTAAAGGAGCCATTTCTAATCACTGGGGCATCAGGTTGAGAGAAAAAGGATAGCTAAATGATTTCCTAAAAACAGAGACAAGAAAAAAAAAATAAATCTATCAACAATTAATCATGCTTCACCCTTCAAGCAATCAGCTTCAACAATTAATCATGCTTTAAGCAATAAAAAACAAGGTTTAGAACAAACAATTAATCACTATTGATGTGAAGAACATTTCAAACAGTGTCTGAAAAATATTCTAATAACCGGCAATCAACTTCAACAATTATTCACGCTTCAAGGCTCAAGCAATCAACAACAAAATTTAGAACCAACAAGTAATCACTTTTGATGTTAAGAACATTACAAACAGTTTCTGAAAAATATTCTAATAACTAGCAATCAGCTTCAACAATTATTATTACAATCAACAGAGTGTAATCTTAGGGTTAGAAGCTAGAAACCTAGAAAAATGCAGAGCTGGCGGGGACAGTGGCGCGACGGAAATTGTCAAACAAAGATGACACCGGCGGGAGGACACTGCGCGACGGAAACTGGCACTGGCGGTGGTTGCGATTTTTGAAGGCTGACTTCACGACGGTTCGTGGCTGCGCGAACGGAGCTGGCTAACGTTGGCTCAACGGATGTTGCGACGGCGGCGGTGGTTGGACGGAAGTGGCGTTGGCTCAACGGAGAGTGAGAATGGAGGCTGGAAACATGAGAGGTGAGAGTGGAGGCTCGAGAGAGGAGAGGGGTGAGGTCTGTGTGCCTCTGTAAGACTGTGACTACTGAATAGGGTTTCCTTTGGCCCTCAGTATGCAAAACGCGGCGTTTGGGGCAAATTTAAAAAACTGGCCGGGTCACGGTTCGGTTCGACCAGTTTGACCGGCCAATTTTGTCATATGTTCGAATTGTATTTGCTAACGGTTTTCAATTTGACCGGTCTGACCGGCCGGTTCGAACTGGTTTTCTGAACATTGGTTAAGACTAATTATTGTTATTAAGTAATATTAATAATAATTATTTTTTTTGTAGGCGATCAGGATTTTGCACCGTTGGATTGTTTGCCAGATCTCTGTCTTCATTTTTGTCATCCACTTCGTAGTTAGCTTCGAACTCCTCTTTATTGTCGTTGTTATCTTATTCATAATCTATATCTTCGAGCTCATTAACATTGACCTCCTCGTCAATCGCGCCCAGCCCCGTATGCTGTTCAAACTCAACGTACAGCTCTATCACTACAAGAAATAGCGTATTTTTCGACGCAAAAAATCGACGGTTATCTCTGCCGTCGATCATTTTCGACGGCTTGCTGTCGATATTTTAAAAAAAAGAAATTTAAAAATAAAATAATAAAATCGACAGCCTAGTCGTCGATTTTTTTATGCTGTGTTAAACCTTTCTTACCTATCGTACAAACTAAGTGTTGAAAATACCTTTATTTTAAAATCGACGGAGATGTCGTCTATTTTTATATTTAAAATATCGACAACCTTTTTGCCGATAAATTTGAACGGTTTAGATTGCTTTCCAAAACTAAATAAATGGTGTGGATTTAATGTATAAAATAGACGCCGACGACGTTGCTTTTTTTTTTTCAAATTAAAATCGACAATGATACCGTCCATTTTTATTGATAAAAACAACAACCCCGCATCCACTTCCTGCCTCCAAATTCAGAAACACAATTTTATCCTTTTTACAAATGAATTTTAAACCTTAATCCAATTGAATCGTTTAATTAGAATCTTTATGCAATCTGCCTCAAATTAGAACCCACCGTCCTAATCAGTGACAACAATATAATGGCATTGATAGTAAAGTTTTAATAAGTTCAATGTTCAAGTTCTAAGTGTTGTCTTGTTTCTCTGTCCTTTCTGTGCTTGGTTTTGATGGAGTTTTTTTTTCCTTTTTGGGTCAAAGGGAGCAACAATTACTCAATTACTCTCTCCCTCTCTAGCGATCCCGCAGCCGAGTTGAACAAAGCCTCCCCCTGTCGCTCCGCTGCTGCCACACCGCCGTCGCTCCTTCTCTCTGTTGCCGCCGTCGCTCCTCCTACTTTGGTCCTTCTCCGCTCTCTCTCAATCAAGCTCACAAGAACCAGGTATTGTTTTCTGATTGATACTGAACTCTTTCCAAAGCCAACTTCAGTTTCTGGTTGTTGCGAAATCGATAATTTAGGTTAGCTCAAGAGAGACCATAGCTTTTGCATCTCCTGAATTATTGAGTCCTTTACAATTGAGCCTGAAGTAAGGAGAATCAAATCTCATTCGTCACACAAAATCTAGGACGAAGATCAAGTATAGCTCTTCTCTAATCCTACTTTCTAGTTTCAATAGGATTCTTTTTTTTTTTTTTATAGATCCTAGTTTCAATAGGACTGATTCTTATTATTTGAACACATTAATTTGAATCACCTAATTAATAATATTATGGATAAATTATATTCCCTAAATTATTTCTAAATTATTACACTCATCTCTTCTCTAATTGTCTAATTTATACTAACCATCCCTAACTTATGATTTTTATTTTTGAAGTGATTTTGAATTTTTGATATACTTGCTGCTTTGGTACAAGGAACAAGAAAATGGGAGTTCAAAAGGTAAGTGAATTGCAGTTCCAATTAAGGATCCAGCTTCTAGATTGAAGAAAATTTAAATACTTTTTACTGTTGTATCTTGGTTCTTGAGTATAGTTCTTTTCTTTTTTTTTTTTTGTCTTGCTGTGCAGTGAATAAAGCAGTGCTAGTTGTTCCAATAGTCAGTTCAGTAGTTGTTCTGGTGGTTAGAATTGTTATTGGGATTTATATATGGAAACACAGATACATTCAAAAGAAAAGAAGAGGTAAGTGACTTATTAGTACCTTACTCTACTTACTTAGGAGACAATTATGTTTAAGAATGTTTACTCATCTCGATCATCATTCTGGCTTCAAGGTTCATATGATGCACATTTTGCATTTTGATAGGCTTGTATAGATATATAAATATATAATATAATATAAAGTCTCTATGTATACTTAAATTTGTGTCTCTCCATGTTCTATTTCTCTACAGCCTGCTCTGCTGTAATTCTGAAATTTTGGTAATTAAAGCCATTTTCAACAAACACATTATTCTGTTTTCCTCGTTCATCTCTCTATCCTCTTCTCTTACACTCTTGATTTCTGTTTTCACTACACTCTAGAGACCATTACAGAAAAGTGCAAACTTGATTTTGTACTCTTTAATAGTTTAGATGTGCAAGTTTTGAATTACAAGTTATTAGTTGATTGTCGAATAAAAATATTACTTATTAGACAACATAATTAATAAAAAAATTTAAAAAGGAAAAAGAAAAACTAAAAGTGTTCCTTTCACTTCCTTCACGTGATCGCATGCCGTATATACTTGGCAAGTACCAGTATGCATATATTATATTATATATTTATATATAATATAAATACAATGGTTTCAACTTTCACGTGAGTATTACCTAAATTGCAGTTGTAACCAATGTATGTTCTTCGAAAAATAGAGTTAAATTATGTGTTCTTATTTTTAACTGTTGGATACATAAGTAATCCTTGATAGTTTGACTTATCAAAATTGATACCGTTCATGCTTCTGTTATTTCCCCTGTAATTTCTAAATTTAGTATTCTAAGTTTGTAATGTTGTTATTATTTTAATTTTGTTTTAGGGTGTTGAACTTGAGCTGATGAAACTTGAGGGAGCAGTGCAAGCTATCCAACAACAACAACAATAACAACAAAGCCTTGTCCCACTAAGTAGGGTCGGCTACATAAATCAAACGACGCCATTGTGTTCTGTCATGTATCATGTCTACAGAGAGACCGTTTACATGTAGATCTCGTTTGACCACCTCATGGATGGTCTTCTTAGGTCTTCCTCTGCCTTTCGCCCTTTGTCCATCTTCCATCTCATCCACACTTCTGACTGGATGTTCTATCGGTCTTCTTCTCACATGTCCAAACCACCTGAGACGCGATTCAACCATCTTTTCCACAATGGGTGCTACTCCAACTCTCTCCCTTATATCTTCATTTCTTATTTTATCCAATCGCGTATGACCACTCATCCATCTCAACATCTTCATCTCTGCCACACTCAGCTTATGTTCGTGCTCCCCTTTAGTCGCCCAACACTCCGTACCATACAGCATAGCTGGTCTTATAGCGGTGCGATAGAATTTACCTTTAAGTTTTAAAGGCACTTTTTTGTCGCATATAAAACCAGATGCACTCCGCCATTTTGACCAACCTGCTTGGATCCTATGATTTACATCCTGTTCAATCTCTCCATTATCCTGTATGATGCACCCAAGATACTTAAAACTTTTAACTTTTCGTAGGATGTTTTCTCCAATCTTCACCTCTATATTGGGGTTTTCCCTTCTCAGACTGAACTTACATTTCATATATTCCGTCTTGCTACGGCTTATGCGCAGACATACACTTCTAGAGCTTCTCTCCATTACTCTAACTTCTTATTTAGGTCTTTCCTTGACTCTCCCATAAGGACGATATCATCGGCAAAAAGCATGCACCATGGCACAGTCTCTTGGATGTGCTCTGTGAGTACTTCCAAGACTAATGTGAAAAGGTATGGACTTAAGGATGATCCCTTGTGTAATCCTATACCAATAGGGAATTCCTCTGTCACACCACCTTGAGTCTTCACATTAGTTGTAGCCCCATCATACATGTCTTTAATTGCTTGAATATATGCGATCTTTACTCTCCTCTTTTCTAAAACCTTCCATAAGACCTCCCTTGGTACCCTATCATACGCTTTTTCCAAATCAATAAACACCATATGTAGATCCCTTTTATTACTATGATACCTCTTCATCATCCTTCTTAATAGATATATCGCTTCAGTGGTAGATCTGCCTGGCATAAATCCAAATTGGTTCTCTGTTACTTGTGTCTCTTTTCTCAACCTCCGTTCTATCACCCTTTCCCATAACTTCATAGTATGACTCATAAGCTTAATCCCTCTATAGTTTTCGCAACTTTGTATATCCCCCTTATTCTTGTAGATAGGTACCAAGGTGCTCTTTCTCCACTCATCAGTGCAAGCTATCCATGAGTATCTAATTTATTTGAAGGATAAGTAAGTCTCTTCCTCTTAAATCTTAATAGTGAATGATAGCCTCTATGTTAGGTTAGAGTTTGATTTAACCAGTTAATTTCGGCATGCATTATTCTAGGTGGGGGCATGAGGTAGGAAAACTATGTCTCCTCTATAATATTAATACCTTTGAAACTAAGTTGATCAATGGTATATTTAAGTAAGCATATTGCTCATAGAAACTAACATTGTAATGCGGAAATGCAATTTTGACAATAGCACTCTATAACTCACCAAATTCATGAACCACTTTGAGGTATCTAATATTTCAAAGACCAAATTGACGTATGTATGAGCATGGCGTTTCAATGACCATTTTGGACAGTAATTCTTACAATTTATTATTAGTAGACTTTTGACCTTTTTAGAAATTTGAATTTCGTGGTGGCTATTATTTTTGTTGATATGATTACTATGAAATTTTGACAATATTTAAAATGTCTAGCTAAAATTGAAGTCACCCTTTCTTCCCATTTCGCAACAGTTTATATATCAATGTTTACATAAATAATAGATCAACAAAGTAGCTCTGTTCTTGTAACTAAGCTATCAATGAGAATTTTGTTCTTGTAAAGGAGAAATAGGTTCCCTTTGATGCCCTTTTTCAATACCATGCTAATGCTGATATCAGATGATTAAGACATCAATTTATTTTACTGAGGGAGCCAGTCCTTTACACTATTTCGCTATGTTTCTTTCTCGTTTCCAATTTAGTAGTCATGCAGTTGGGAAATAACTAGTTTCAGAACCAAATATTATGTGCTATATTAGTGTATTTTGTTCTTTCTTTCTAGTTTCATTATTTATGTGTTTCTTGTAAAAGGTTTGAGAAAGTGGAAGAACTTGTACTGGTACCTATACTTTTTGTACCTCATATAAATTGTTCATGGCATCTAATGCTTTTCTATAAATTTTTGTTTTACCTTTTAATACAGTATTGAGAAGCAGCCCCCACATCAAAAAACTTGAAAAGCTGGAATAAATATGGTTGGTAGAGACAAAGATCGCGGCCGAGGCCGAGGCCGAGGCCAAAAGGGGAGGCCTAGGCTTTCTACCGGTCACCCCCTTGACTTGCATGCGGATCCATACACTCTTGTTAGGTCATCATCAGGCAGGACTGCTCAGATACACATCATGCCTACTTCGTGTGTGCCAAGATCATGCACTCAACAAGCCAATGAACCTTCCAACACTGCCTCACATGGTGTGCAGAGTGATCCAACTATTGTAGCTCCCAGTCGAGCAGGATCTTGTGGGGAAAGACAAACCACATCTAATGGTACCGAAGATACTCAGGGTCAAGGAACTTCTGCTGCTACTGGTCACTCTAGCACAAGTGTTCCCAAGCTTAGATATGATGGTGCCAAATGGTTTGTTATTTGATTTAAATTTTATGAATAGCGTGTCTCATTTTTACTAAGTAATATGTCTATCATTTTTTTGGTTTTTGATATAGTTGGCACCCACCTAAGCCTGGCTTGAAGCGTATTTCTCTGGTTTTTAAGGAAAACTACAACAAGTCTTGGCTGAGTTTTGATGAGGCAGATGATGATACTCGAAAAATATGGTGGACAGAGTGGAGGGTAAATTTTAATTACTATATTACAGTAATTAACTCAATAAAATTATATGGCTGAGTTCTTAAGGACCTGCATGTTTTCACTACACGTGCTAATCTCATTAATTAATTACTAAAGTATATGTCATAATCTGTTTAATTTAGACGTGATGCAGGGCTAATTTGTTGTTGATACATGCTAATCTCATTAATTAATTACTGCTGTTTAATTTGTTGTTGTTTAGAATTTCAATGCCATATTATATACTATACCATCTAATATATATATATATATATATACTTGCTGGCTGCTTTAGTTAACATGTATGAGAGATTTATTTATAATTATTTATTTAGTCCTCACCATCATTCTTAACCAAATCATTGCACCTAAAAATTAGCTAACATAGTTGATGTAATTGGTCAAAGAAAAGAGAGGTGGACTACACGAGGATTCAATTTAAGCCACCTGGGTGTTGGGTTCCACTTCCATGTTTTTTTCCCCCAAAAATAATGTCATTTATATTATGCAATCTATTGAACAACATTTTAATAAAATTTCAGTAAGATAGACTCACTTTATTTGAATGTCAAATAATAACATCTCAAATACTATTATATATAAGAATTGGAATCTCTTGGTTACTTGACTTGCAAGATTTTTCAGTAATTCAGACTACTACTATCTAATATTTTTAGATAAATTAAGATTAGAAAAGATATGGTGGACATAGTAGAGGATAAATATGTATCATAGTATGTTATATAATAACAAGATGTTATTTCTTTTTTTAAAATAGAAATGCTTTGACATTCTTGACACGGAAGAGGATGATATCTATCAAGCTTGGAGGCTTAGGGCTACCAAGCGCTTGCGAGGTATGCTCCATGCCATTCGCAAAAAAGGTGCCCGTCCATATTGGATCCCACCAGAAGTTCTTGGTGAATTGATGAGACGTTGGGATACTAATGACTATATACAATTACAAGCGAGAAATACAGCTGCCAAGAAATCGACTCGAGGTACCTCCCTTCACACTGCAGGAGGCACCACCTTTCCCGAAGCGAGGTTACACTTGGTAAGTTGTTTATAGAACCCTCTTTTTTACTTTATACTATCAGTTGCCATCATAATTTATACTATCAAAATTTACCTATTCATTGAGCTATATATGCTGCTATGCTGTTTCAAAACATGTTAACACATTCAAGTCCTGCTCTCTTAACAATTTAGGCTTTAGAAGTGTCTGGTAAATAGTCATGATGAGATTCTGTGACTAAACCTGCGCTAGTCTCCATGTTTCTCTGCTTCAAATTGCATGAGTATCTGTCTCTTGTGGCTACTTGCCATCATCAGAATATGTCACATGAAGGTTTATTATATATAAGAAAAGAAATTGGGAGTAAAATCTGCTTCCATCCCTTCTAATCCTAGTTTTATGTCAGTTGTCACTGCTTTGCTTGATAGAGCACAAAACGCTGCCAAACATGCATATGGTGGCTGAGTCTATAATCATATTCTACCCAAGCCTACCTGCAAAAGGGGTTTTGCCAAATTAAAAGTACCGGTAGTGCTGCTGTTTAATTTTCACTATTGCAGGTTTTGATCTGCGTCTGCTTTTCTCTTGTGTCGTCCACTTTGGCTTTGGCTTTGGCTTGTAAAGCCTATCCTGCTAGGAGAGGGCAACTATAGCTTTTTAATACTATAGCTTCATTTTTCATGGGACAATGCGCTGACTCATCCATTCTTTACCATTGAATGAGGTCTAAGTGGGTCCCATAATGGAAGATATCCCATAATGAATGAGTTCACCAAAGGTTTCTCTACTAATTAAGACAAACATGATAACAAGGATTAAGATGATAATTGTTGAAAATGGTCGATGAAACTTTGCTTCTATGTTGGTAGCCAGATGGTCCAAAATCTTAAGGCTTGGGAATGGTTCTTATTAATCTCTCTAACTGGTTTAATATCACCTCTAACATGTCACTTGTTGCATCCTTTAATAATTTAGAAATGTTACTATCTTAAATGTCAGCTTGTTCTCAAATGTAACTTTTCTCTTTATACTTTGTAAGCCTCGGCCACCCGTTTTTATTCTTATATGTCAAATCAGCACTTATTGCTTTTTGAATACTTATTGATATATATGTCATATATGCCAATACTTGCTACATTTAAGTCTGTTCCAATTATTAGGGGGATGTTGTTTCTATTGGTATTTCCAAGCCTTGTCCAAATTGTGCTTGAAATGTGTCTTAGTTCAGTACATCATCAATTGTACACACATATTTGTTGATAATTTGGTTACATTATGTAGAATCATTCACTTGGAAGACCATCACGTATGGATGAGTTTTTTGAGCACACTCATACTCGCAAAGAGGATAGGACTCAATGGGTTGATGAACACTCCTGAAAGACAAAGGTAACTTGTTTTCATTGTAATGTTGGACTTATTTTTTTTCACATATCCCCTTAATTTTTGCATTATTGATACTTATAGTAGTTTATCAATTATTTCTCCTCATTGTAGGATATATTTCAAGAGCGCATGTTTCAAGCTGAGCAAGAACGGCAGGTTGCTATAGAGGCTGGTGTAACTGATCCACCGCCTGTCTCTGAGGAAAGCATATGGATTGAGACAGTGGGTGGAAAGCGAAGAGGTAGGGTATATGGCATGGGTGAGGTAAGAGATTCTTCCATGGTGCGACCTCGAGTTGATGGGCCAACCACGACCAGCAGCACTGATGTTTTGGATCTTAGAGAACAAATCGTAATACTCAATAGGGAAGTTGAACAACATGCCGCTAAATATAGAGAGCTTGAAGACCGCTACCAAAGGGAGAAAAGAGAGTGGCAACAGACTGTTGAATCCTTGCATGAGGATCTCAACACCAGTAACTCACAGATGGATCATTTTAGTCATCAATTGAGCAGCTTGACTGAGTATGTGAGGGCCATGGGTCCTAGTAGTTCTAGATCACGTGTTCCCCCGCCTCCTCCTTTTACTTTTCCAAGCTCTCAGAAAAGCACAGCTCCAGCCCTAGCCCCAGGTAGAAACTCCCACCTATTCTGCAGCGACCAGGACAACCATAGAGTTTTCAAAGGGAGGATGATTCTGACGATTTTGATGACTCAGATGATTATTTAGACGAGTATGAGTAGGTTATTTAATTACATTACTTTGAATATTTTGTATTATTAGTAGATTGCAATTTAAATGAATATAAGTCTAAGTTTAGTTATTTATCTTGTCTTGAGTCTTTATGTTAGATGATTATTTATTATTTTGAAAAGTTTGTAAATTCACTATCTAATATTTAGTACAAATTTTATTTTTATATTTAAAAGTTTATTTGTCTTGTTATCTAATACTCTGTATAAATTTTATTTCTAAATTTAAAAGTTTATTTGTATTAATTGTTTTCTATTTTTCAAATAGAAAAAATAATTAAAACATATGACTATTAAAATCGATGGTAAAGCTGTCGCTTTTTAAAAGTAAATAGACAAAAAAAAAAACAAAATATGGACGAAGGGTTCGTTGACATCTAAATAATTAAATCGACGGCAGTTCTGTCAATTTTATTGAACCAAATATCGACGGCAAAGTTGTCGATTTTATTTATCAAATTATGAACAAAAATATTGTCGATTTTAGTAACAATGTAAAATTCCCAAACTCATATTATAGGCAAAAGTACCGTCGATTTTATTAAATTATTATCGACGGCCAGACGACTCGTCGATTTAATTAGAATTTTGAAAAATCGACAAGTTTAATAGCGACCACCTTCACCGTCCATTTTGCCGTCGAATTTTAATATTATCGACGGCTTAGCCGTCGATTTTAACGATGTTTCTTATAGTGTATTATCGGCACGTGAAATCGGATTTGTTGATAAATATATAACATTTGCTGCATACATACGTCGTCAGTGATGGGCATTATTTGAAACTGTATCAACCTACCAAATACTTGTACAAGATTCCTGAATAAAATATTGCTCACCCTTTTCAAAATGTGACTTTGTATGTTTTCACAAAGACCACTTTGTAACTCTACAAAACTCATGGTGCATGGAATAACAAATGAAAACGGACATTCACAAACAAAAGTCACTCTTTCGTGTGTGTTTTGTATAATCTCATCGTTATAATACACTTGCAAATTTGCAATACCTTCCATAACCTCAACTTCACCTAACCCGACTTTTTTTATAACTAATTGCCAAAAAAAAACTCACAAGTTTGAAATATATAAAAGAAAGAGGAATGGGAATAGAAGTGAGGTACAAGTCCGGATGAACTAAGTTTCGCATTTATAGGCAAGACTCTCGATTAAAATATTTTTTCTGTACAAAATGCAAGCTTTCGATAACAATTTTCTGCATATTTAAAACGCAACCTGCGTTTTAGTATTTAAAAAAATAAAAAAATCCCAATCCAAAACGCAACATGCATTTGGCTTATTTGAGAAATAGAGAAAAAAAAAGAAAAATCTGACACACCTAAAACGCAACCTATGTTTCATTTGTTTCATAAACAAAAAAAAGTGAAAAAGCAAAACATAGAGTGCGATTTTGACTGATACCATAGCAGTGCAAATATTTTTTACACGTCCATTTAGTTGAGTTACACCATAATTATTTTCATATGAAAAAAATGAGCCTAAGTTTGTATAATAGGGTTAATTGGTTAAATTTAATAACATAATAGAATAAATAAATAAATATTATTATTATATACTTGTTCATATCTTAGTCCATAACTTAACCAAACCCAAAATGAATGAAATTTAATTAACACTCTACAAATATCAATGTTCGGATCTACATTACTACCTACCCGACCTCACAGAGGTCAGATACGATGACTGTAATACCCGGTCTAAGCGAAATTAATTAAATAATAAGTTAAATAGGAGCGAATATGGTTGAAAGATTTAGCAATTGGAATTTGATGATTTAAATATGATATTTGGATTCAGTGAATTTTTCCGAGTCGGAAAACATAGTTTTCTGCGTAAAAGCGCGCAATGGAATTTTGACCGGCAATACCGGCTGAGACCTGTCTGGTACTGCAACTGAGAAAATTGATTATGAGTAAATAGGATTAAGAAATGAGGAATTATAATTAGGGGAGGTAGAAATATTTGAAGTGCGATTTAGAGCGCTAATCTTAAAGGTTTTGGTCCAAAATTGGGCCAACGGACAAAAATAAGTGAACCGGGTCTAAGTGGGCTCAAGACCCAACATATATAAACATTAGTTATGAGCATTTCAGCTCATCTTGCCCTAAAGAAGGGGTGTTGGGCGCTGAAATTGGGAAGAGAGAAGAGAAGAGAGAAAACCTAACTCTCTTTGATCTTCAAACCACCATAACTTGAGCTACGGAGCTCCGATTGACGAGCCGTTTGCGGCTACGCGTCGCTCTTCTCATCCTCTACAATTCTATCTAAGTTTTGTGGTGAGTATTCTATTCATCTCTGCCCAGTTTTCGAAATTCTCTACTGTTACACGTTTTTGGGTAGTTAGTGTTGAAATCTTGTGATTTTGGGTGTTTAGGGATACTCCAACATGGATTCTAAGTGGGTTCTATCCCTACTTCATATGGACTGAGGTAAGATATGCTCAAACCCTTGTGATTTGTCATTTTTATGAGCCCTAGGTTGATGTATGTATGTGATATTGGTTATGTTAGTGTATTTGGTGATGTTGGTGCACAATTGGGAGATTGGTATTGCTTGAGGAGCTTTGGTGAGGCTTGGGGCTAAGGTTGGTGAAGACTTCCAAAGAAGAGGCTCAATTGGTTTGGCTACAAGAGGTACGGTTTAAGTTTCATTTAAGTACCGTGTGTTGTGATGAGAATTCCTAGGCTAGATGCCCCTAGGATTAAGTTTGGATTGTGTAAATGGTTGGTGCTAATATGCATAGTTGGTATGTAATGTGAATTAATGATTGGGTTGAGAATTGTGTAGCCTTGTATGTTTGGTGTATTGAGAATTTGATGTACTGGGTAATGAGTATTGGTTTGTGGTTTATGCATTTAAATTGTGAAATTGGGCCGGAGGCCGGAAGAAGGTAAGAAAGGTAAGTGTTGTGTGCATTGTATGATGACACAAGTGATTGAATGAATTTCCGATAATGAATATATGAATGATTGAGTTGGTTATTGAATAATAAGGTTTGAGGAGTTGAAGTGTGGAATTTGGTGAATTGGGTGAAATTATATAGATGAGGTATGTTTGGTTTTGGTTGAGACATATTATGTGATCATACATGTGATTATGACTATTGATGCCTTGATGGTATGATGATGCATTAGATATATGTATGTTGTGATATATGCTTGAGGAATGATTAAGATTGATTTGTGGGTGAAACCACGTGATAGTGAGTATGATATTGATTATGTATAATGATGGTTGATTGGAAATAGTGTTGTTGAAATTTGGCATGAGGAAGAGTATATGATATGTAAATGTGTTTGAGTTTGAGAAAGTGTCAATGTGTGAGTTGAGGAGGCTTGATGTTGATTTTGGTATATTTTGATTGATTTCAAAGAAAGGGTTGAAATTGGCATGTTTTGGTTGATTTTGCAAATAGTTGAGAATTGCTTGTTTTGAAAATGGCACCTTGTGGTTTTGTATGAAAATATGGTTTTTGGGCATATTTTGACGGGACATAACTTGGACTACGGATCTCTGTTTTGTGCCAAATTTGTTTAGAAATGAAATTGGATCCGGGATGTCCATGCCGTTCGAAGAACGGGTGAAAAATGATTTAAAATGAGGGAGTTGTGACCGTCGGAAGATTGGGGGTTGAATCTGTAAATTCTGCAGCTTTTAACTTAGAAAATTTTAGCAGAACGACCCTCCGCGCGTAGGCGCACTTGGCGCGTACGCGCCGTTCTTCCAGAAAGCACCATCCACGCGTGCGCGTGGTGTGCGCAGGCGCGTCGATGTGCTGCACCAAATGCCCAGCTATTTTTCCAGAGAGTTGTGCCAGGGTTGTGCCAGTTTTGTGCCTGGGCGTAAGAGCACCCACGCGTACGCGTGGCTGACGCTTGCGCGCCATTTGGATATTTTTCAACCCGCGCGTTCGCGCGTATGACGCTTGCGTGTCGATGAGTTTTTGGCCATCCGCGCGTGCGCGTGGAGTGCGCGTACGCGTGGCCCTGCTTTCATGCCAAAGTTGATTTTTGAGTTTTAAAAGCCAAATCTCATACTTCTAAGCCTCCGATCTCACCCCTTATGTATTAAATCATTATGATATGCCTAGCAATGAGAAAGGAGCTAGGGGATGTGGTAACTTGCGAGTGAAGTAAGGGAAAAGGGTAAGATCAATGATGATCAAATATGATTATATGAGATATGGAGGATGGCGGTGGAAGTACCGTGTATGCCATGAGCCGAAGGGCTATATTTATTGATAAATGGTTAGTTCTTGATTGGACCATGAGCCGGATGGCTGAGTTATTGCCGGATACGGCGGAGCCATGTTGATAAATTGGCTAGTTCTGGATTGAACTGTGAGCCGGATGGCTGAGTTATTGCCGAGTTACGGCAAAGCCATTATGGATTATGGCTGAGTATAAAGGCATATGATAAATGAATAATGATGGAAAATGTTGAATGTAAGCATGTTTGTGTTTTCTCTCTGGTTGTAAGGGCGACAGGGCACAGATACCCTCTAATGGCGACAGGGCGCAAATACCCTCTATTGGCGACAGGGCGCAAATACCCTCTATTGGCGACAGGGCGCAGATACCCTCTAATGGCGATAGGGCGCAGATACCCTCTAATGGTGACAGGGCACATATTCCCTCTAATGATATTAATACGCAACAGAGAGACTGTGTCCGGGTTAGCTACCGGACATGTCGGGTTGGCTTGATAACCGACATATGATATCATCAGCCATAGGGCAGGCATTCATCATTTGCATATGTTTGAATTGTTTGGGTTTGCCATTTGTTTTGGATTTCTACATCATATATGCCATGTTACCTGACTATATGCTACTTGTTCTACTTGTACCATATTTGTGTATTACTTGCCTGTATTGCTTGTGTTTGTACAACTGAGAGGCCCCTCATGCTGGTGTCGGTGGGTGTGAGGGCTGTTCTTGATGGGATGAATTGATGATGCGATTGCATGATAATGATGATTATTGAATGAGATAACTGGAGCTCCCTGGGTAGACGCGGTGATGTGGTTTCACTAGCTCCAGGCGAGTGTATGATGTATTGATATAGAATTGCTGAGGCAGAACAACTGGTGATGGTTTTGCTTATAATTCTGAGTCTGATTCGTGGAAGAGTCAGCGAGTTGGGAAACATGTGAAACATGAATTAAATTTAGCACTCCCTTATGACAGTTGCCTATTCATGGATTAGTGAGAATCTAGGCTGGATATTTGGTGAAGAAGTTTAGGATGCTTAGTGAGTTTTTATTGCAGTACATTGTATTTATTTGGCACTTTTACCGTATTGGGAACCCATGGGCCCGGGGTTCTCATTCCGTATATATCTCTTGTTTTTCAGATACAGGTCCAGGTGCTCAGAAGTGAGTTGTGGGTCGTCTGAGAGACGGCGAAGGTCTTTATTTCCTCTACCTTATGTTTTGATTAGAATCTCTCCACCTTTGTTTTGGAAAGGTTATATTGTGTATTAAACTCTTTGAATTTGCCTATAGAGGTTCTCATGTTTTCTTCGGGAGAGATTAGGACATACTGTTGTCAACTATTTTCATACTGTACCCTAGCCGGCCTAAACTTTGCGGGTCGCGACTAGTAGCTATTTACTTATATTATATATATATATCTGTTATCTATCTCTTAATCTCCTTTATGCCTTGTCCGTATATCGCGTTTGGCTTAGCAGTTTAACTTTTCGTTGTCGAAACGTGAGTGATACGTCTTCGCGATTTTATTTCTACTCTTTTCAGGCTTCTCGATTAATACTCCTTTCGAAAATTACCTATATCTATATATTAAAAATTCACCTGAGAGTCGAGCATAAGAATGCGAATATTAGGGTGTTACAATGACATGGGATTAGCCCCACTTATTTCAATAAGTAAGTAATTCCTACAACATCTCCTATTGATCTAAAATGGAGATCTCAAGAAACCCTCTAATAAAAGGAAACAATTATCCACCATCAAAGGTGGAACCACTTTATAAAGTAGTTATTGACTCACCACCTACAACTATAAATATCATGATACCCCCAAGTATTCTTCGAACTCTAATCTACGAAAAAACTGCCTAAAACCCTTGCTAACTTAAGCATCGGAGTCCCTTGTAGGTACCACCCCCTCCTTCACCAATACGTCGGAAGGTAGCTCCTAAGCTTCAAAAAACATTAGACACAACCCCAAAAGGAACTTGGATCTCATGTTCAGGCCCAAATTATTGTTTTAGGTAACCCTCAGAATATTAGCGCCGCTACCGGAGACCTGGTGATAAACACCGTACGATGGCAGACACTCTAGATGACGGATGCACAACTTTTGATTCAGAGGCCTATGAAGAAGAACAACCCAACGACGATCGTGCACTTGTCATACCTTCCCGACCTAACAAGGGAAAATATGTTGCTAGAGATATATATCCTACAAATCAAGGAGGACGAAAAATAAGCTTATAAGTTCATTAATTGGGAGGATTAGGTGAAATAGATCCTACAAAGCTCATAGGATTGGTTCACAGACATCAAGGTCGGCTAGAGCAGCTTGAGAATGAATTAGAAGGACAATGTGAGTCAGAACGAGCCCTGGGAAGGGAGGTATGAGGACGAAGAGAACTGGAAGAAAAACTCGAGAAGCTGGAATCCGACCTTAAGGGTAGGGGATCCTGAGCTGATCGAGAAGAAACACCTCTAGGAGGCGAAGATCTATTCAAAGAAGAAATCATATGAGCTGAAATTCCCAGAAACTTTAATAGCCCAGATATGGACCTCTATGATGGAACAACTGATCCGAGACACCATATAAGCAATTCAAGAATCACATGTACTTGGTTAGCGCGTTAGATGCAACTCATTGCAAGGCTTTTTTGACTATGTTAACCAAGGCGGCAATGAAGTGGTTCGACAGCCTACAACCAAGGTCGGTCACTTGCTTTAACGACTTGGCAATGAATTTTCTTACCCGATTCTCCATCCAAAAAGATAAGACTAAGCATGTTTCAAGCCTTATGGGGGTAAAATAAGAGGTTGGGGAATCTCTGCAAGCCTATAAAAGGTTAGGGCACAAAAGTAAAAATCAAATCAAAGGTTAAATCAGAACAACGTTTTCATCTTTGTGCTTCATTGTAGCTTGTTGAAGTTGTCTTCCTCCTGCATGCATCATTCGGGTAAGATGAAAAAATGGAGGTTGTATATCATTACTACAAATCAAAGGTCAAAAATAAAACTTGAAACCAAAGAACGGATGAATAATTCAGATCCATGAAGCTAAAAGAAAAAAGAAGAAAGAGAAGCAGCTAGATAAAGATGTATGCCAACTCTAATCACTATTGTTGTCCCATCTCTTCTCTGCATTACTGCTCTGATTTTAGGGAAGAAGAACAAGTCAAAGATGTTCAACCAAGTTCAAGTTTTGAAAGCTCTACTCTTCTTTTAAAAGGATAAATGGCTACAAATTGAAGCAAAGAGAGTGAGCACACTGTTTGGGTCTTCATAGCTTTCAAGCCATCCCTTGTTCTCCTTCATGGCTTTACAATGAATATTCTATTCTTCAGTTTTTATCTTTCTTTGTTTCTTATCAATGACAAAAGGCATTATGTGAGATATCAGTAAAAGCCATTGAGAGGAAAGGCAAAGAGTATTTTTGGAAAAAAGCCATAAAATTATTTTAAACTCTTTTGTTTGTATTTTTGTTTTGTGTTCATGATCTTGAGGGGATTCCCTTGCTAAGTTGGGTGAGCACTTAGTAGTTGAAAGTATAAGGAGTGAACCTAACTAAATCAAGCTTGGGTAGAAGCTTAGTTTGTCCCAGATATGATTAGGTAGAATCCTAGAGAATTGGTGATGGTAATCTTTATAAAAGATAGTAAAAATTCTATCACAATTGTGGTAGAGATTAGATGTAGGTCACATTGCACATGGTGGTTGAACCAAGATATATGGTTGTACCATTTTCTCTTCTCTGTTCTATTTCTAGTTTTATTTGGTAAGAGATAAAATAAAATTATTTCCTGCATAATCAATCCAGCAAAAGTCACAGCATCTCAGTATACTCAAAAGTAACGTGTTTGCTCTGTTCTTGTTTAATTATTAAGAGACAAAACAAAATTGTCTCATGTATAATCAATATTGCAAACTCAACAACAACACTGAGATTATCCAAGATTAAAGTTAAAGTGAAAAAGTTAAAAAGAGGCCATAGATTCAACCTTCTTTCTCTAGGCCATAGAGAACCTTCAAGCCCTTATTTACCCTTTCTTTTTCCTCATGTAATGAAAGGTTTCAAAAACAGCTAACCCATTGTCAGTGATCAATTTTCTCAGCACAAAAGCGCTTTGGTATTCTCCCAATATATCCAGTAGGATGATCTTTAATTTGTTTGCAATTGTCTTAGTTACAATCTTGAATAGTACTTTGCAAAGAGATATGGGTCTGAATTTCCTAGTATGGTTTGGATCTTTGAACTTTGAAATTAGGCATATGAAAGTTTTATTGTGTTTGGTTGGATCCCCACTGTTGTTAAGGATATTTAGGGCCCACTCTATTGTCTTGTCCCCACTGTATTCCATGTACTATGGTAAAATAAGGCTAGCATTCCATCTAGCCATGGTGTCTTTGTTTCGTGTATCTGGTTAAGAATTGTCTTCACTTCCTCCTTAGTAAAATTTACTGTGATTGTATCCATTCTCTCATTATTAGCCTCTTCATTCTCAGTGCCTTCCGATCTCAATAAATCCTCAAAAAGGTTTAATACATCTTCAATCTTCTCTTCTTCTTTGTGGATCACATCGGCGTTGTTCATAATCTTTGAAATATTATTTCTTTTCTTTCTTTACATCACTTCTTTTGATAAAAAAAACTTTGTATTATGATCTTCCGCTCTAAGCTAGTTAATTCTCGATCTTTAGACCAACCAAATCTTCTCTTACTTCAAAATCTCGTCCAATTCTACTTGAATTTTCCTAGTTTTTATCATAATTTCTTCGATTTGAAAGGAGAAATGTAGGTTGTCTAATTTTTTCTGCTTATCTTGGACAATTTTGGGTATGTTGCCAACTTCAATTTTATCCCATTCTCTAAAAACTTTACTGCAGTTTTCAATGCTTCCTTTAATCCCCTGGTTTCTATAGCCACATCATTTTCACAATGTCCTTGCACTTTTCATTTCTAAGCCATGCTTCTTCAAATTTGAATACGTGTTTCCTCCTCTTCCTTGAGTTTTTGAGTCCGTCTGTATCCAGAAAAATGAGATAGTGATTTGACCTATATCTTTGGAGGTGTTAAATAACCACATCTGAGAAGGATTCTCTCCAATTAATGTTTGCCATTGTCCTATCGAGTCTCTCTTAAATATTTGCATCCCTAGTTTGGTTATTTGACCAAGTAAATTTATGCCCCACAAAATCCAAATCCAGCAACTTGTTTTGTTGTATAGACTCTCTATGTAAAACTCTGATGAAACAAACATTAAACAAATAATAATTTAAATAGGGGCTAATGAGGGTGAAAAAAATTAGAATTATAATTTGGAAATTTAAATGTGATATTTGGATTTGGAGGATTTTTCTGAGTGGAAAAATGTACTTTTCTATGGAAAAATGAGTAAAGACGCGTATTGAAAAATTAACCAGCAGTACCGGCTTAGAATGTCCGATACTGTAAGTGAGAAAATAAATTATAAACTAGAGAAATTAAGGAAGTAGAACTGATGATTTGGAAAAGTAATAATCATTAAAATACGAATTAAAATACTAATCTTAAAGGTTTTGGCTCAAAATTGAGCCAGCGGGCCAAATCAAGTGAATCGGGCCTAAGTCCACATATAAGTACCCACACTTAAGCCACAACTCAGCATTTCCTTACCCCATTTTGATGAGCAACGTGAATGAGAAGAGAGAAAGGAGGAACACCAAAAACCCTAACTCCCCACCAACTTCAATCCACCATAACTCTCTCTGGAGCTCCGATTGATGAGCCGTTTGTGGCCATGTGTCACTCTTCTTATCCTCTTTGATTCTATTTAGGTATTGTGGTGAGTATCTTAAAGTTCCCTGCCCAGTTTTTTTTCCTTTTAATTTTTATTTTGGTTTGGGTTTTTAGAAAATCTTGTAATTTTGGTTGTTTAGGAGTGATTTAGTATGAGCTATTGATGAGTTTCATCAACAAATTCTATGGGTTAAGATAAGAAATCCGCAAATCCTTGTGATTTATCATATCTCATGAGACTCTAGATTAATGTATATGTGAAATTAGTTATATTAGTGTTGTTGGGTGAATTTGGCACACTTTAAGGGCTTAAATCTGCTTGTGGAACATTTGAGGTGAGACTTGGAATGGAGAATTCAAGTGTTGGGTGTGAACCATCATCATTAAATGTACAGTTTAAGTTTTATTTAAGTACCGTATGGTGTAATGAGAATTCCTAGGATAGATTCCCAAGGAATAAGCTTGAATGGTTTGATTGAATGTATTAGTATGTATAGTGAATGTATGAATGAAATTGATATTAGATAATGATTATTCATATATGAATTTGTATTGAATTGATAAATGTTGGGCTAGAGACAGTGAAATTGGGCCGGAGGTCATGAAGGTAAGCCCAGTAAGTTGTTGAATGGTTATGATTGTGGTTGAATTGTGAAATTGATGGTTTTAGGTTGAAATTGAGATTTGAGTTGTGAATTTGAATGGTTTAGGGTTGGAACGTGTGAATTGCATAGGGTTGAGTATAGATGATGGTGAATGAGTGATTTAGATTGGTTAGAGGTCATAATGTTGAGTTGAGATTGATGAAGCTTGTGAATCTTTGGAAATTTGGTAAACTCAATTTTTTGGTAAAAACCGATTTTTGACCAACTTCGGCGGATTGTAACACGGTCCTCAGAATCAGAAAATTTGTAAAACTAGATTTTTATAAAAATTTATTTATCAATCTTTCCAACGGTAAGAATGGTTAAAAAGAGAATTTTGTGAAAAAATATATGAAGGTTTGATAAAATTCCTTGAAGATGTAAAATTCCTTATAAGGGTCCTCCTTGAAGATGTAAAATTCCTTCTTGTCTTGACTTGCCTATTTTTATATAATTAAATGTCTATATGATATGTGTTGTACTTGAATTTAATTGTGTATTATTTTTTTCTGTTTTGCTTGTGCTTGAACACCTGAGAGGTCCCTCATGTTGGTGTCGATTGAGACTGAGAGATAGTTCTATTCTAAATTGGAAGTTGAAAAGTTTGAAAGGTTGGAAAAGATGAGAAATTAAATTAGACTTAGTATCCCCTAGAACAGTTACCTAATTCATGGATTAGTAAGAACCTAGGGTAAATAATTGATTAAAGGAAGCTTAAGATGCTTAGTGAGTTCCTATTATAGTGCATTGTATTTATTTGGCATTTTTACCATACTGGTAACCCATGGGTCGAGAGTTTTTATTCCGTATATATCTCTTGTTTTTTAGATGCAGGTTTAGGTGCTCAGCAGTGAGCTGTGATTCACGGTTTTTTTTCTAAAATAAAATAAAAAATTTTATTATTTCCTCAAACACGATTTTTGGACTTTAATTCCCTGAATACGATTTTTTTTTTGCATTTGGGTAAGTTCGCCGGATCCCCGGCGAACTCTATAAAAAATAGCAAGTTCGCCTTATTCCCAGCGAACTCTATAATTTTTATAGAGTTCGCCTTACCCTCCCCCGAACTCCCCTTAAAGTTTTCAAAACGTACGTTTTTTAATCCATATCATCGTCCCTAAAAGAGTATATAGATCTACAAAAAGTATATATGAGTACACAAAAATACACCGAAAACAAGCATAGCTTCTTCAAGAATTTTTTTTAATTATAAATTAAGAAAAACAAGCCATATTTAACAATGGCAACCATTATTATCATCTCCAAAGATACACAGGTACACTAGAATAAGCCATATTTAACAAGAATTTTTTAATTAATAATAAAAAAACTATTTCCATAAAATAAAATACGACTTATTCCTATGTACTATTGTGTATACTCTTGTGTATTTTACTTTTTTGGAAAATAGTTTTTTTGGGAAATAAGTCGTATAGACCATCCAAAAAATAAGTCGTATTTTATTTTTGGAAAATAGTTTTTTTTTTAATTTTTAATTAAAAAAATTCTTGTTAAATATGGCTTATTCCACTGTACTCGTGTATTTTTGGAGATGATAATAATGGTTGCTATTGTTAAATATGGCTTGTTTTTCTTAATTTATAATTAAAAAAAATCTTGAAGAAGCCATACTTGTTGTCTGTGTATTTTTGTGTACTCCTATATACTGTTTGTAGATCTAGATACTCTTTTAGAGACGATGATATGGATTAAAAAACATGTGTTTTGAAAACTTTAAGGGAAGTTCGGGGAAGGGTAAGGCGAACTCTATAAAAATTATAAAGTTCGCCGGGTAAGGCGTACTTGCTATTTTTTATAGAGTTCGCCGGGGTCCGGCGAACTTGCCCAAATGCAAAAAAAAAAAATCGTATTTAGGGAATTAAAGTCCAAAAATCGTGTTTGAGGAAATAATAAAATTTTTTATTTTATTTCAGAAAAAAAACCGTGATTCACTTGAGAGATGGCAAAGATCATTGCACCCTATTTATATTTGTTTAGAATCTCTCCGTATTTATTTTGAAAAACTTATATGTATTTATTTATTTATTTCTTTTGAAATTTTCTTATAGAGGTCATGATGTATATTTTGGAAAATATAGGAAAATACTGTTGTCAAACTGATTTTATTGCTTATCGCTTTCTGAACGCACTTTACCTTTCGTTTTCATCAATACGTGAGTGTTCACGATTCACGATTTTATTTTACTCATTTTCAGTCTTCTTGTTTAATAATTCCATTCAAATATATATATATATATATATATATATATATATATATATATATATATATATATATATATATATATATATTGTACCATCTTATTATCATTGACTTATGATTCGAGTATAAGAATTTGAATATTAGGGTGTTAGATTAATAGTATCAGAGTAGTTCATCATCGTGAGCCTAAGAGATGGACTGCTTATGCTTTAATGTATACTTTGAGTCTGTGCATGTGCTATTTAGGATATCTAAGTGATATGTTTAGCGTGAAGTTTATGAGTATACTTTTGGGAATTTGAAGCACTTGACTTGAGATTTTTGAGACTAATCACCTTGATATCGCTTGTTCGGTGTGGACAGGACTTGAATGACGACTCGTAGGTGTGGTCAAACCTGTGCGCAGGGAGAAAATGAGGAAGGCACACCGGGAAATAACCAAGTTATGCTCTTGGCTGCTATGACTACCCTTGTGAACGCGATACACGCAAATAATGCAGCTACGAACCAAGCTATAGAGAAGATGAACGAGAATGGTAACGGATTTGGAGGAAACCAAGCTGGAGAAGGTCTGATGACCTTGGCTACTTTTCTAAAGGTCAATCCCCCAATCTTCAAAAGCTCAAATGACCTGGCGGAGGCCGATAATTGGTTTCAAGAAATAGAAAGGGCCCTGCAAGCACAGCACCTAAGGGTTAGCTGATTGAATTTGCTGCTTACCAGCTGGCTGGAAAAGCGCAACACTAGTGGCAAGGGGCTCACCATTTGTTGCAGCTGACGGAGGAAAATTGTCGGTAAAGATTTTCACAAAAAAATATCGCGTTGCAAGTATAGTTCTAAACCAACAAATTATCCTCGATCAACGTTTAATTTGTTTGTCACTTAAGCAAACCCAGTAAAAATAACCGAAGTATTTAAACCTCGAGTCGTCTCTCAAGAAATTGCAGGAAAGTGTATTTAATATTAGTTATGGGAAAGTATATTTTTAGGATTTTGTAATAAGAAACGAGAAAGTAAAATGGTAAGAAAATAAACTAATAACTAAGAAAGCTCTTAGCAAGCAAAGGGAATTAAAAGTCCTATCCTCATTATCATCGTCAATTGTGATGGTAAATGTAAATTGCCTTGACTTAGTTAACCGCTAACCAATGAAGGAAAGTCAAGTGCATACAATCAACTTGAGTTCACAAGTCCTAGTTAACTCATAGTGAGAGACTAGATTTAGTGAAGTTCAAGCTAACCGACAATCTTCAATTACCAATCAACAAGTGACTTTGACAATTCAAGAGTTTCCAAATCATCAACCCAAGCTAAGAACACAAAAATCTAATTTAAAATCCAACTAAGCATTTTATCAAACACTTGGAAGGCACAAAACAAAAGCATGAAAAAGTAACAAGAAATAGTAAAATCTAAGATTAACAAATGCAAGTAATCAATAACTAACAATTAAAGAGAGAAGCAATAAATATGAAATACCTCAAATTGCATTAAAAGGGAATTGAATCTAACAAGAAGAGTTCATGAACTAAATTGAAAAAATAAAAAAATCAACAAGAGAAGATAAACTAAGATACTAGAACAATAAAAGGTAGAAGAAAACTTAATTAAAGCAAGATAGAATTCTGAAGCTAAGAAAAAATAAGACTAAAATTCCTAAAACCTAGATCTAAAACCTAAAGTGTGAATAAATGAAAAGTGTGAATAAATGAAAAGTGAATGATATGAATGATGCCTCCCAGCTCCACTCTACAACCTCTTGTCTTTATTTTCGGGCCTGAAACTGGGTCAAAAAAAGCCCAGAAATTGCCCCCAGCGAATTCGCTTTAGTGCAGCACGTGACACTCGTCACGCGTACGTGTAAAACCCGGTCAAACCGTAATTAATTAAATAATAAATTAAATAGGAACAGACATGGTTAGAAAATTTAGAAATCGGAATTTGATAATTTAAATATGATATTTGGACTCAGTGAATTTTTCTGAGTCGGAAAACATAGTTTTCTGCGTAAAAATGTGCACTGAAAATTTGACCGGCAATACCGGCTGAGATCTATCCAGTACTACAGCTGAATAAATTAATTATAAGTGAATAAAGTTAGGAAATGAGAAATTATAATTTGGGTAGCTAGAAATATTTAAAATACGATTTAAAACTCTAATCTTAAAGGTTTTGGCCCAAAATTGGGCCAACAAACTAAAACAAGTGAACCGAGCCTAAGTGGGCCCAAGACCCAACATATATAAACATTAGTTATGAGCATTTTAGCTCATTTACCCTAGGGAATGAGAGAGGGGGTGTATAGAGAGAAGAGAGAAAGAAAACCTAGCTTTCCAAACTTCAAATCACCATAACTTTCTCTCGAGAACTCCGATTGACGAGCCGTTTCTGGCCACGCGTCACTCTTCTCATCCTCTACAATTCTATCTAAGTTTTTTAGTGAGTATTTCATTGTCCTCAGCCCATTTTTCCTTTTCCCCCTTAAATTTGGGTTTGGTTATGGGTGTTGAGTAATTTTATGATTTTGGTTATTTAGGAGTGCTCTAGTATGAGCCATGGGTGATATTCATCACAAACTTCAGTGGGTTAAGTAAGAAACCCTCCAACCCTTCTGATTTATCATTTTCATGAATCTTAGGTTTAGGGATGGCAAAATTCCCCGAGACGCGGGGATCCTTGTGAGGACTGCCCCGAATGGGGATCCGATTGTGGGGAATTTTCTCCGCGGGGGTGGGGATGGGGGACAAAATTCCCCCGAAACAGGTGCGGGGACCCAAGCGGGGATTCCCGCCCCGTCCCCGCTATTCCTCGAAATTTATGAATTCCTTGAATTATCCTTAATAGTTTATTTCTCATATATGTTTTTTAGTCATTTCTCATACACACACACACACACACACACATATATATATATATATATATATATATATATATATATATATATAGAAACCCAAAACTCCTAATATTTATTTGCATAACCCTTCTTCAATTCAGAGATCCCTAAGGCTGTTCATACCCCATCCAACCTCTCTGCGGCCACCCCCTCGTCACCCTTCTCACCGCATCGTCACACCTCACCGTGCCATCACCCTTACCGCGTCGTAATTTCTATTTGCGGCGTTCCTTTTCGTAACTCTACCATCGTGTCCATTCTTTTCTCTGTTGTCGCGTCTCCCACCTCGTCCACTGCTTTTTCCTTTGGCTCGTCGTTGCGTCCCTCCATTGCGTTATTTCGAAAGAAGTCACCATCGTGTCATTTAGACTTTTTGTATAAAATCTTGCAGTTTTTGTATAAGATAGATACTTGCAGCTCTATTTATATGGAAATTAATAATTAGTTAGAACTATTATGTAAATGGAAAATGGGGATGGGGAGCAATATTCCCCCACGGTGGGGAATGACGGCGGGGATGGGGAGCAAATCTGAGGGCGGGGATGGGGAGTAGGGAGACATCCCCTGCCCCCGCCCTGCCCTATTGACATCCCTAATTAGGTTGATTGTAAGTGTTAAATTGGTTATGTTAGAGTATTGGTTGATTTCGGTACACAATTGGGAGGTTGATTTTGCTTGTGGAGCTTTGGTGAGGCTTGGAGCTAAGGTTGGTGGAGACTTCCAAAGAAGAGGCTCAATTAGTTTGGCTCTAAGAGGTATGGTTTAAGTTTCATTTAAGTACCGTATGGTGTGATGAGATTTTCTAGGCTAGATGTCTCTAGGATTAGGTTTGGATTGTGTAAATGGTTGGTACTAATATGTATATTTGATATGTAACGTGAATTAATGTTTGGGTTGAGAATTGTGTAAATTTGTATGTTTGGTGTGTTGAGAATTTGATGAATTGGATAATGAATATTAGTTTGTGGAATATTCATTTAAATTGTGAATTTGGGCCGGAAGCCGTGAATCTTGGGCCAGAGGACGAAAAGAGTTAAGGAAGGTAAGTGATGTGTGTATTGTGTGATGTCATATGAAATTGAATGGAATGGTGATTGTTGTTATTTGGTTACAATGGATTGTATAGATTATGTGGTTATTGATTTTGAGGGAGGAATTGATGTCTTTGTTGATAATGCATGTGGGTTGTATATAATGATATGGATTTATATGTATTGGGGGTTGATGAAATTGGTATTGTTGGAACTTGAGATGTGGAATGAAATATATGATATGGTATTTTGTTTGAAATTGAGTTATTTGATTGAGATTGGTCAAAATAGTGGATTGGTGGATTGTGAATTTAATGAGAATGTTGAAAATATAGTTGAGGAGGCTTGAGGTTAATTTTGGTAAGTTTTGGTTGGTTTTGAAAAGGTTTGAAATTGGTTTGTGTTGAAAAATTAGTTTTTGTTGGTTTTTATGAAAGTTGTGTTTTGGTCTACTTTGACGGAGCATAACTTAGTCTCTAGATCCCCGATTTGTATCAAACTTGTTAAGAAATAAAATTGGATCCGAGACATTTATGCCGTTTGAAGAACGGGTGGGAAATGATTTGAAACAAAAAAGTTATGCCCGTCGGAAGTTTGGGGTTTGAAAATGTAATTCTGCAGCTTTTTAAACTTAGTAAAATTTTTGGTAAAACATACTCCGACGCGCACGCATGGCCAATGCGCACGCGACACCCTACCTCTCTACCTCCCACGCATGCGCATGGGCGACGCTTACGCGTCACCCACTTTTCTTCGCTTCCCTCGCGTGCGCGCGGGCAACGCGTACGTGTGACCATGTTTTCAGCAAGAATTGATTTTTGAGTTTTTAAAGCCGAATTTTAGACTTCTAAGCCTCTATTTTCATCCTTTAAGTCCTAAATCTTTATAGTATGCCTAGTAATGAAAAGAGGCTAGGAAATGTGATAACTTGTTGATGAAGAAAGGCTTGGAGTAATGAATTGTGATTGAGGAAGTGCAGAAATGATGGTCTGAAAATGAATGTGACGTGTGACCCCGGGTAGTACGCAGTGGCGTTGTCCACTTGCTTTGGGTATGAGATGCGGAAGGAGAATTATGATTAATGAGTTTAATGATGGAGTTTTGAATGAATGTATGTCTGTGATACCTGGGTAGTAGCAAGGGTCGTGGTTCGTCCTGCTTGCTCCGGGTCATTGTTTGAGAATTGGTAATAATGAAGAGTAATTATGAATGAATGTGGAAAATGAATAATGATGGAAAATGTTGAATGTGAGTACGCTTGTGTTTTCTCTCTAGTTGTAAGGGTGACAGGGCACTGATACCCTCTAATGATGACAGGGCACAAATACCCTCTAATGGTGACAGGGCACAGATACCCTCTAATGGAAATAAGGCGCAATAGAGAGACTGTTCCTGGTTAGCTACTAGACACGTCGGGTTGGCTTGATAACCGACATATGATATCATCAGCCATAGGACAGGCATTCATCATTTGCATATGCTTGAATTGTTTGGGTTTGCCTATTTGTTTTGAATTGCTATATCATATATGCTATGTTACTTGATTATGTGCTACTTGTTCTACTTGTACCTTATTGTGTATTACTTGCCTGTATTACTTGTGTTTGTACAACTGAGAGGTCCCTTATGCTGGTGTCGGTTGACGCTGAGGGCTGTTCTTGTTGAAATAGAATGATGATATGATTAATTTAAAATGATGATTATTGAATGAGATAATTTGAGCTCCCTGGGTAGACGCAGTGAAGTGATTTCACTTGCTCCAGGTGAGGATATAAAGTATTGATATAGAATTGCTGAGACAGAATAACTGGTGATGGGTTTGGCTTATGATTTTGATTCTGATTTGTTGGTGAGTTAAAAAGTTGGAAAGTATGAGGAATATGAATCAGATTTAGCATTTCCTTATGACAGTTGCCTATTTATGGATTAGCGAGAACATATGATGAATATTTGGTGAAAGGAAGTTTAGTATGCTTAGTGAGTTTTTATTACAATGCATTGTATTTATTTGGCACTTTTACCGTACTGGGAACCCATGGGTCGGGGGTTCTCATTCCGTATATATCTCTTGTTTTTCAGATACAGGTCCAGGTGCTCAGAAGTGAGCTGTAGTTCATCTGAGAGATGGCGAAGATCTTTATACTCTCTACTTTATATTTTGCTTTGAATCTCTCCACCTTTATTTTGAAAAGCCTATATTATGTATTGAACTCTTTTGAACTTGCCTATAGAGGCCCTTATGTATCATTTGGGAGAGGTTAGGAGTTATTGATGTCAACTAGTTAATCCTGTACCCTAGCCGGCCTAAACTTCGCGGGTCGCGTCTAGTGGCTATCTACTTATGTCTACTTGTGCTATATATATATATATACCTTCTGTCATTTTCTTAGTCTCCTTTATGACTTTATCCTTATACCACTTTTGACTTCACGCTTTATCTTTTAGTTGTCAACACATGAGTGCTACGAATTCACGATTTTATTTTTACTCCTTTTCAGGCTTCTCGATTAATACTCCTTTCAATTATACTTATAAACTATGTATTAAAAATCCCCCTTGAGAGTCGTACCACCTTATTATCATTGACTTATGACTCGAGCATAAGGATTTGAATATTAGGGTGTTACAGAGCGGTTCGTCCTCATGAGCCTAAGGGATGGAACTGCTTATGCTTCGATGCATTCTCTGAGTCTGTGCTTGTGCTAGTTAGGGTATCCAACTGATACATCTAGCATGAAGTTCATCAGTGTACCTTTGGTAATTTGAAGCACTTGACTTGAGATATTGAGTCTGATCACCTTGATATCGATTGTTTGGTGTGTATAGGAACCAGATGGCGCCTCGTGGACACGGTCGAGGTCGTGAGAGAGGTCGAACTAGTACTAGGGACCGGAAACCAACCCGAATAACCCGGTAAACTTTATTGTAGCGTTGGAGAACATGGCTGCTGCTATGCAGGCCACTGCGGAGGCTCTTGGGCAACATATAAACAATAATGGCAATGGCGGAAGTGGTGCTCAGGGCCCGACGACACTGGCAACCTTCTTATAGGTTAATCCACCTATGTTCAAGGGAACCACCAATTCGAATGAAGCTGATACCTGGTTTCAGGCTATGGAGCGAGCACTGCAAGCACAGTTGGTACCTGAAGAGCAGTGTGTTGAATTTGCTACCTATCTGCTCACTGGGGAAGCATCGCATTGGTGGCAGCGAGCCTGACATCTCCTGTAGCATGATGATGATCCTATTTCCTGGAATGCCTTCCAAGTGAAATTTTATAAGAAGTACTTTTCAAATTCTGTAAGGACGGCAAAGGAACTTGAGTTACTGTAGCTGAAGGTGCTATGTCCGTGTCGGAATATACAAATAAGTTTGAGGAACTGTGCCAGTTTTCCCATATCTATCAAGGTGCTCCTGGAGACTTCGAGGATTGGAAGTGTATTAAGTACGAGGGAGGACCTTGCAGTGACACTCTGAGCTCCGTTGGACCGATGGAGATTAGGGTCTTTTTCGAAATTGTGAACAAGAGCCGTGTCGCTGAAGAATGTGTGAGGAAGGCTGCCGAGGCAGAGAATGACCGTCGAGAGTCCCACCGCAGGGAGCACAACCAAGGATACGCAATAAGGGGTCAAGAGTTTAAGAGAAGAGGATACCCACGACATTTTTCCCAAGGACAAAATAACTTTGCGACGAATGAGGATTCCAAAGGAAACGGTAAGGGTAAACAGATAGCGGCTGCTTTAGATGTTTTGAGCTGTCAGAGATGTGGAGGTCATCACCCAAATAGGCCGTGTCGTTATGGTTCGGGGTTGTGTTACAATTGCGGGAAGACAGGACATTTGGTCAGAGATTGCCCACACAGGAGAGACCGGGGTACTGCCGGATCCGATCCTCATATCTGAGGTAATAAGAAAACTGATAACTTAATTCTCTACCACTTTAGACAATACTGAAGACTGGTATTCACTCATAACACATGGTTGAATGAAAAATCATGATCTATTCTAGACGACCCTAAGTTATCTTAATAGAAGGTTTAGCTAGCATAAACGATTAGGTAGGTCTTTAATAAAAAGCAATCAGAGTGACGCAGCGGAAGCAGTAACACAGGATAGTTACATATAGGAGGTGTAAAGTTGACTAGAATGTCTTAAGCTTGAAATGCTCGAAGGGTCTAGTGGGTTAATGTGAGTAATGATTCTCAGGTACTTGAATTGATTGTGGCTGTAAACTTTGACTGATTTCGGAGCGGATATGAAAATGATTGTTGGTGTGTAATTAGATTTAGGTGATAAGTGAGTACCAATCATCGTGTTTGAGAGATAAGCATTACGATTTGATCATGATGACCTTGGATTTAGATTGAAATGTATAATGATTGGATTCAAAGACGAATTTTGTAAACATTAAATTGAAATGCTGATGTTGTACTGAGATTGGATTTAGGGAGACCGTAAAGGGTGGTGAACCCAAATTTATAGGGGAGGTTCTGCCGGAATTCTGAAAGAACCTGAAGAGTTTAGAAACCTTAAGTTATGATATCAATCGGTAGTTTTAACTTAGAAAGTTTTATGAAGGGTGAGATGAACATAACATTTGGTTAGTTATTGAGAGAAACATATAAGAAGCTAAGAGTATAACGGATAAATATAGCTTTAGCTGGAATCGGGAATAGGGTGTTAGAATTGATGTTAAGGAATGGTAAAAGAATGGTAAGAGGTCGGTTGAATATGAGAGAACTTATACGAAGATTTGATAGCGAATTTTCGAGGGCGAAAATTTCTGTTAGGTGGGTAGAATGTAAAACCCTGTCAAACCGTAATTAATTAAATAATAAATTAAATAGGAGCGAACATGGTTAGAAAATTTAGCAATCGGAATTCGATAATTTAAATATGATATTTGGACTTAGTGGATTTTTCTGAGTCAGAAAACATAGTTTTCTGCATAAAAATGTGCACTGGAAATTTGACCAGCAATACCGGCTGAGATCTATCCGGTACTGTAGCTGAATAAATTAATTATAAGTGAATAAAGTTAGAAAATGAGAAATTATAAATTAGGTAGTTAGAAATATTTAAAATACGATTTAAAACTCTAATTTTAAAGGTTTTGGCCCAAAATTTTTGCCAATGGACTAAAACAAGTGAACCGAGCCCAAGTGGGCCCAAGACCCAACATATATAAATATTAGTTATGAGAATTTTAGCTCATTTACCCTAGGGAATGAGAGAGGGGGCGGATAGAGAGAAGAGAGAAAGAAAACCTACCTTTCCAAACTTCAAATCACCATAACTTTCTCTCGAGATAGAACTCCGATTGACGAGCCGTTTGCGGCCACGCGTCACTCTTCTCATCCTCTACAATTTTATCTAAGTTTTGTAGTGAGTATTCCACTGTCCTCAGCCCAGTTTTAGTTTTTCCCCTTAAATTCGAGTTTGGTTATGGGTGTTGAGTAATTTATGATTTTGGTTATGTAGGAGTGCTCTAGTATGAGCCATGGGTAATATTCATCACAAACTTCAATGGGTTAAGGTAAGAAACCCTCCAACCCTTCTGATTTATCATTTTCATGAATCCTAGGTTGATTGTAAGTGTGAAATTGGTTATATTAAGTATTGGTTGATTTTGGTACACAATTGGGAGGTTGGTTTTGTTTGTGGAGCTTTGGTGAGGCTTGGAGCTAAGGTTGGTGGAGACTTCCAAAGAAGAGGCTCAATTAGTTTGGCTCCAAGAGGTACGGTTTAAGTTTCATTTAAGTACCGTGTGGTGTGATGAGAATTCCTAGGCTAGATGTCCCTAGGATTAGGTTTGGATCGTGTAAATGGTTGGTACTAATATGTATAGTTGATATATAATGTGAATTAATATTTGGGTTGAGAATTGTGTAAATTTGTATGTTTGGTGTGTTGAAAATTTGATGAATTAGATAATGAATATTAGTTTGTGGAATATGCATTTAAATTTTGAATTTGGGCCGGAGGCAGTGAATCTTGGGCCGGAGGACGGAAAGAGTTAAGGAAGGTAAGTGATGTGTGTATTGTGTGATGTCATATGAAATTGAATGGAATGGTGATTATTGTTATTTGGTTACAATGGATTGTATGGATTATGTGGTTATTGGTTTTGAGGGAGGAATTGATGTCTTTGTTGATAATGCATGTGGGTTGTATATAATGATATGGATTTATATGTATTGGGGGTTGATGGAATTGGTATTGTTGGAACTTGAGATGTGGAATGAAATATATGATATGGTATTTTGTTTGAAATTGAGTTATTTGATTGAGATTGGTCAAAATGGTGGATTGGTGGATTGTGAATTTAATGAGAATGTTGAAAATATAGTTGAGGAGGCTTGAGGTTGATTTTGGTAAGTTTTGGTTGGTTTTGAAAAGGTTTGAAATTGGTTTGTGTTGAAAATTCAGTTTTTGTTGGTTTTTATGAATGTTGTGATTTTGGTCTACTTTGACGGAGCATAACTTAGTCTCCAAATCCCCGATTTGTATCAAACTTATTTAGAAATAAAATTGGATCCGAGATGTTTATGCCATTTGAAGAACGGGTGGGAAATAATTTGAAACAAAAAAGTTATGCCCGTCGGAAGTTTGGGGTTTGAAAATGTAATTCTGCAGCTTTTTAAACTTAGTAAAATTTTTGGTAAAACATACTCCGACGCGCACGCATGGCCAATGCGCACGCGACACCCTACCTCTCTACCTCCCACGCATGCGCATGGGCGATGCTTACGCGTCACCCGCTTTTCTTCGCTTCCCTCGCGTGCGCGCGAGCAATGCGCACGCGTGACCACGTTTTCAGCAAGAATTGATTTTTGAGTTTTTAAAGCCGAATTTTAGACTTCTAAGCCTCCATTTTCATCATTTAAGTCCTAAATCTTTATAGTATGCCTAGTAATGAAAAGAGGCTAGGAAATGTGATAACTTGTTGATCGGGCAGATCTTTACTCAGAGTAGAACAGAAACCTAAAAGAAAAGAATTGAAGAAGCCCATTCAGAAACAAGAAAATTACATTGTGATTTAATTTTATTTAGATTCGATCTCGATGAAAACAATACATCAATGAGGAGTTAGTTCAAAAAGTTAAATACATTCTATATGTATGGATAAAAGAAGGGCTCAAAAGTCCTCTTTATTGAAAAAAAATTGTAAGAAAAAGACCTTTCCTTTCGTTAGAAATTCTAAAAAGTCTATTCTGGAAAAGAGTCATAAATTAATAAAAAAGGGGTTGAAATCTACACATTAATTTATTTTTGCGATCTTTTGTGAACCGTATGCATCATGAAGAAAGGCTTGGAGTAATGAATTGTGATTGAGGAAGCGTAGAAATTATGGTTTGAAAATGAATGTGACGTGTGACCCCGGGTAGTACGCAGTGGCGTTGTCCACTTGCTTTGGGTATGAGATGGGAAAGGAGAATTATGATTAATGAGTTTAATGATGGAGTTTTGAATGAATGTATGTCTGTGATACCTGGGTAGTAGTAAGGGTCGTGGTTCGTCCCGCTTGCTCCGGGTCATTGTTTGAGAATTGGTAATAATGAAGAGTAATTATGAATGAATGTGGTAAATGAATAATGATTGAAAATGTTGAATGTGAGTACGCTTGTGTTTTCTCTCTGGTTGTAAGGGTGACAGGGCACCGATACCCTCTAATGATGACAGGGCACAGATATCCTCTAATGGTGATAGGGCACAGATATCCTCTAATGGTGACAGGACACAGATTCCCTCTAATGGTAATAAGGCACAATAGAGAGACTGTGCCCGGGTTAGCTACCGGACACGTCGGGTTGGCTTGATAACCGATATATGATATCATCAGCCATAGGACAGGCATTCATCATTTGCATATGCTTGAATTGTTTGGGTTTGCCTATTTATTTTGAATTACTATATCATATATGCTATGTTACTTGATTATGTGCTACTTGTTCTACTTGTACCTTATTGTGTATTACTTGCCTGTATTACTTGTGTTTGTACAACTGAAAGGTCCCTCATACTGGTGTCGGTTGACGCTGAGGGCTGTTCTTGTTGAAATGGAATGATGATATGATTAATTTAAAATGATGATTATTGAATGAGATAATTTGAGCTCCCTGGGTAGACGCAGTGAAGTGATTTTACTTGCTCCAGGTGATGATATAAAGTATTGATATAGAATTGGTGAGACAGAATAACTGGTGATGGGTTTGGCTTATGATTTTGATTCTGATTTGTAGGAGAGTTAGAAAGTTGGAAAGAATGAGGAATATGAATCAAATTTAGCATTTCTTTATGACAGTTGCCTATTTATGGATTAGCGAGAACATAGGATGAATATTTGGTGAAAGGAAGTTTAGTATGCTTAGTGAGTTTTTATTACAATGCATTGTATTTATTTGGCACTTTTACCGTACTGGGAACCCATGGGTCGGGGGTTCTCATTCCGTATATATCTCTTGTTTTTCAAATACAGGTCCAGGTGCTCAGAAGTGAGCTGTAGTTCATCTAAGAGATGGCAAAGATCTTTATACTCTCTACTTTATATTTTGCTTTTAAACTCTCCACCTTTATTATGTATTGAACTCTTTTGAACTTGCCTATAGAGGCCCTTATGTATCATTTGGGAGAGGTTATGAGTTATTGATGTCAACTAGTTATATCCTGTACCCTAGCCGGCCTAAACTTCGCGGGTCGCGTCTAGTGGCTATCTACTTATTTCTACTTGTGCTATATATATATATATATATATATATATATATATATATATATATATATATATATATATATATATATATATATATATATATATATATATATATATTCTGTCATTTTCTTAGTCTTCTTTATGAATTTATCCTTATAACGCTTTCGGCTTCATGCTTTATCTTTTAGTTGTCAATACGTGAGTGCTACGAATTCGTGATTTTATTTTTACTCATTTTCAGGTTTCTCGATTAATACTCCTTTCAATTATACTTATAAACTATGTATTAAAAATCTCCCTTGAAAGTCGTACCACCTTATTATCATTGACTTATGACTCGAGCATAAGGATTTTAATTTTAGGGTGTTATAGTACGCATCAGCCACGCGTATGCGTCGCTGGATATTGAACTTGCCATGCGTACGCGTTGTTTGTTTGCTACACCAGTCACGCATACGCGTCGTCCATGCGTGCGCGTCGAGGCCAGCTAAGGAGTTGGAATTACTACAACTGAAGCATGGATCATTGACAGTGGCTGCTTACACGAGCAAGCTTGAAAAGTATACCGCTTTTTGAGGGTTTGTCAAGGTGCCCCTGAAGGGTACGAGAAATGAAAATGTATGAAGTATCAAGATGATCTGAGAGATAATATCATGCGAGCTCTGGCACCTCTTGTGATCAAGAGCTTTACGAAGTTGGTAAACAAGAGCCGCATGGTAGAGGATTGATCTAAAATGATTAAAACCCCAAGAATCAACTGTGGTGACTACCACAACCGGGAGCGTGCAAGATCCTTTACTCTAAGGGGCTATAACTTCAAGAGAGAAGGTTACAATCAACAACCTCAGCAAGCCCAAAATAGTTTTCGAAGAAACAACAACAACAATCATCAAGGAAGGAGGTATGGAAAGCAACCTCAAAATGACTTGACCTGTAGGAGGTGTGAGAGCTACCACCCAAATACTCCATGTAGAGCCGGATTGGAATTGTGCTACAACTGCGGAGGGACTGGTCATATTTCTTGGAACTGCCCTGAGAAGGCTAACCGAAATGCTGGTAGAGTCCAATAACAAGGTCGTGTGTACGCTATAATGGTGGAGGATGCCATTGGGTCTAACACTTTGTTCATAGGTAAATAAGAAATTGGTGGTAATGTGTTAATTGTATTGTACGACTAATAAGTTGTTAATTTACGATTGAAGACGCTAAAATTTGCATTTGAATTTAGATTTAGTAGCAGAGTATATGGTGACTTAGGATAACATTGAGTATTTGGTAAATGGTTGGGTGCTGAAGCAAGGTAGAAATGGAGAAAAATTAGAGAGTATGATTTTTTATGTTTGAATTAATTGAGAATTAATGATTGGAAAGAGAGAAAGCTTGTAGATGGCATTGGTATACCTTGGATTTGAACTTGAAATGAAAGTTTGTGAATTTGTATACTTGTGTAGAAATGGGATAATGACTATTGTTAGAAAACTAATATTATAAGTTTTGAATGATTAGGTAATGTGAGTATGAAGATAAAGGATTTTAATAGATTGTGATTGAGTCTTAGGATAAGCGTAAGCATTATTTACGACAGGTTGAGAAAGTTTAGAAGTGAGCATAGGTTTTGTGATCCGATAAGGGAATATGATGTGAATGCATGATTGGCATTTTATTTTAGTTTTCATAAATAGAATTTAGTGATTATCTATTATGTTTAAGTTATGGTTTAGTACTTAAGGATGAATGATTTGATTCTTAGTAGATAAAAATCAGAGTGACGCAGCGGAAGCTTGTGAGAGCGTTGACATAGGAAAATGGTAATGAGGAGTAGTAGAAGGTGATTAGAAATATTTTAGGCTTGAATACTCGAAGGGTTTAGTCGGTTAATATAACTGATGATTTTCAGGTGATTAAGTTTGATTGTGGCTGTAAGATTAGATTGATTCTGATTATGTTATGAAAATGATTGTAGGTGAGTAAATGAATTGTGTGATAAGTGTGTGCTGGATATGTTGGATTTGGATTTAGATTGAAATTGGTAATGATTGGTTTTCAATGACGAATTCGAAAATGTTGAGTTGAAATGCTAAGTTTGTGATGCGGTACATTAAGGGAACCTGCGAAGGGTGGTGAGTTTCAACTTAGAAAAGGTTCCTTCAATTTTGGTAAGGATTTGAAGAGTTTAGGAGATTTTAAGTTATGATTCTGATTGGGAGTATGGAAGGTTTTATAAATGGAAAGAAGAACGTGATGTTTGATTTGCTATTAAGAAAGATTTAGAGGAAGTTAAGAGTAAGACAAGGGAGTACAGCGTAGACTTAAAATTCAGTTAATTTTATCAATTATGCAAGAGAATGAGGGAGGTGATTAAGTATTTAAATTGACGTTAAATGGTAGAATGAATGGTGTGAGTTTATTTGAATTTGAGAAAACTTTTAATGGTGATTTAGCCCAAGTTTTGTTTTCTTTTCGTGGAACAAATTTTGAGGAAAAAATTTTTAATTAGGTGGGTAGGATGTAAAATTTCGATTAAACAAAAATTAAATAAATAATAAATTAAATAGGGGTCGACGGGAGTGAAAAAATTTAGAATCATAATTTAAAAATTTAAATGTGATATTTGGATTTAGAGGATTTTTTCGAGTAGAAAAATGTACTTTTCTTCGGAAAAATGCATAAGGACACGTATTGGAAAATTAACTGGCAATACCGGCTTAGACTATCTGATACTATGAGTGAGAAAATAAATTATGAGCCAGCGAGATTAAAGAAGTAGAATTGATGATTTGGGAAAGTAAAAATAATTAAAATACAAATTAAAATACTAGTCTTAAATATTTTGGTTCAAAAATGGGCCAGCGGGCCAAACCGAGTGAACTGGGTCCAAGTAGGCGCAAATTCACATATAAATACCCACACTTAAGCCACAACTCAGCATTTTCTTACCCCATTTTGATGAGCAACGTGAATGATAAGAGAGAAAGGAAGAACACCAAAAACCTTAACTCCCCACCAACTTCAATCAACTATAACTTTCTCTCCAGAGTTCCGATTGATGAGCCGTTTATGGCCATGCGTCACTCTCCTTATCCTCTTCAATTATATCTAGGTATTGTCGTGAGTATTTCAAAGTTCTCTACCCAGTTTTTTTCCTTTTAATTCGTGTTTTGGTTTCGGTTTTGAGGAAATCTTGTAATTTTTGTAACACCATAACTACCAAAGTTCACGCTTCCGGCTGCGCTTCTCTGATAGCTCGGATATTACGACGATACTTATACTATTTAATATTAAAATATGAGCATGTTAAAAACTTTAAACTGTGAAACCGCTCCCAAAATACTTTCATCCGATAACATACATCCATAGATACCATACAACTTACAAAACTCATAAAGAGTACATCCATATATATACATACATAAATATAAATAAATAATATTACAAGCAATAACCAATACAATTCCTATCCCTCTTACAAAATATATCAAGATAATGGCAAGGGTTCAATAAACCATAACTAAAACAATACAGAGCATCTCAACAACAACTAAATAAACTCTTCGTAACTTCTGCGCCCATATCCTGAAAGGGGAAAAATGTAAGGGGGGTGAGAACATCATCCTCGAAAGGGTTCTCAGTAGAGGGTTTTTGGGAATTACTGTAATAGGATACGTGAAGATAAACTGTACCAGGGATTAATAACTGACTTATGCCTCGTTTCAAAAACAACGGTTTACAATAAAAGTAAAGTCGGAAATCTTTTCTGAAAGAAGAACCCTTCAATTTTCAAAAACTCAAAAGCCTTTCAAAACGGTTTATCTATGCAGAACCAAAATAGCCTTTCATATTTTATTCCAAACCAGAAACACAAAACCGAAATCAACCATCAGTTCATCTCATTCCAACCACGGCCCTAGGCCCAAATAATCCAACAACAACCAATCACCACAGTTCAATAGAGTCCCAGTAGCAAACACAAATAGGAAGATGCAAGCACAAACAAACAGTTATTGCAAGTAGAACAGTTAAAAATTAATCACATAGGCAAACCAAGTATAATATGCACACCCAAACAATGTCACATAAATGCATATGATGCATGCCTGTCCCTAGTGGCTGATGATATCATCTGTAGGTTATATAGCCAACCTGACACGTCCTGGTAGCTAACCATGGACAGAAACACCCATCGCGGAGCAAGTAGGTTTGAGCTACAACCCCATTGCTACTACCCGCTCAACCCAGAGCCAGTGGAATAACCACTACTGCAGCTACTACCCAGGCGGGTGTTTAAAAGCTCAACCTGGAGTGAGTGGAATCACCACTACTACCGCTACTACCCAGGCGTCACAGTCTCTAACCTGGAGCAAGTGGGACGAACCACAACCCTTGCTACTACCCAGGTATCTCAAGCATATATTCATTCAATCCCAGCCATGGATCAACATCCATCTCAGCCATCCAGCTTAAATTCATAATTCATAGTCAGCCATACGGCCCATAACTCATTCGGCAATTAGCCATAAATCAATATCATACACAGCCATTCCGGCTCACGGTTCAATCCAGAACCAGCCAATATTCATAATCATACACAGCCATTCCGGCCCATAACAAAACAGCACTTCCACCGTCCAACATCATCAAATTCATAAAACCGGCATTTAAGCCATAAATCACTTTTTTCTCAAATCGCTTCACTTTGAAATCAAGTTTCAACTCTTTTCAGCCTTGGCTTTAGAAATCTCGTTTCTCAAATCATCTCAGGCTCATAAGCCAAATTTACTCAAAGTGAGTTCCCTTTTTAAAACAAAGCCACTCTCGGCATTCTCTTTCCAAAACTTCCAAAACCATGGTAAGTTAAGGATTTATTTCAAAGTATTCAAAATCACCCATACAACAATGGGATTTTATAACAAAAGTTTCTCGACAGAGTCCCAAGTCTTTAGGGAAGGTCAACCTATATCAATTCCTCAAAATTCACTGAAACTCTTAAAATCATGGATTCTCGGTTTAAGTAAATAAAACTGAATTTATTATGAAACCAACCATACAAAATCACAAGTTCCAACCCGGTCCAAAAATCAACTCATTTGAAAAAGAACCGGTTCATTTGAATCAAACCACTTTCAGGTTTCTTTTTGGAATCCATTTTTCTAACTCTTCCAAAATGCCTCAAACTTAATTACTCAATCAAAAGTCTAGATTCCTTTGAAATCACTAAAAGCTCCTTTTTATATTGAAATCAATATTAGAGCATCATTCTTTCCTTCAGTGATTCAAACGGTAAAAATAGTTCATTTCTAAATAAGTCAAACTCAAGGCATAAAGTTCACTAAATAAATTAAGCTTGAAAATATAAATATTCTCTTAATAAATCAAATAATACAGCTTCTCAAATCCAATCCTTTTTAAATAACTTTTTAAACAAGACTGGGATTTTGTAGAATTTTCGGCAGCACCTCCCCTAAAACTTGGACTTTTGCCACCCGGTTCGGGTCCCAACTAAACCGTTTCTCATTCCTTTTCATCAGCTCAAACCAGAAATCAATTCAAAGCAAGCTAAATCCAACAGTCGCCTCAGTGGCATATCTCAAGAAAACCATTTCAAAGTCAACTCAATATCAACCGATTTAACTCATTTCCAAAGCTTTAAAGAAACGGTTCAGTAACAAATCATTTGTCCAAGATCAAGTCAATTAAAGTAAACCAGGCTGAATTCAAAAGTGCATTCGACTTTTCACATCATCAAACTAATTAACTCAATTCAAATCAATCCTCAACGGATTAAACTCATATTTCAGACCTTTAAAGAATCAACTTCAAAACATTGCATTTCACAAAAACACACAAACAATCCAGCCAAGCAAACATTCATAATAATTTGAGACAATCAATAATACATAAGGATGATATCATCACCAAATACAAAATTGTCTCACAACAGTATCCATATGTAATAATTCTAACATATAAAATATAGTTTTCGGAAACCGCCCCTACCTCAGAATGCAAAACCATAGCCCAAATTCATCACAGAATCCTTTCCGCCTCGACCCAAGGTCAACAATCAAAATCCCGGCAGCCAAAACCTCGGTTCCAAGCCACTTTCGCAACGGCCTCAACAACTCTAATCGCAACATACAACAACCGAAACTCAATCGTATAGCAATTAACGCCACAAACCTCAGCGTATGATAACAGAACAGCAACTAAAGGGCTTTCAAATCGAAACGCTTACCGAACCAAAGAAGGAACGGTTGAACCGAAACAGCGGCGGTCTTCGAACCGGTTCGGCGGCAACCCGGCAGTCAGCCCCAAGCAGCAGCGGCGATCTGAACCACACGCAGCGACGATGAATTTCCAGGAAACTCAACTTAAAACCCTTATCGGTAGTGGAGTTCGGTGGCGGCAGCGGCGTTTCCGGCGGTTGAGGCTCGGCCAGAAGCTCCGGTGGATCAACGGCAGAGTTCTCCGACGGCCAGAACAATGATGACGGCACTAACCAAAATAGAGCAGGATCTGAATGAGTGGCAAAACCCCGGAACAGTTCCAGCTAGTTCCATTAGCGGCGGCCTGGACCCTTCTCTGGCGGCGGTGAGACCCCCAACAGCACCGGCGCGGCTCACTCTGTTCCATAGCACAGCGGCGCCTGGCCCTTCCCCCACCGCGAGCTCTCTGCCTCTTGCTCTCCTTCGTGGCGGCTCTGGCGGCAGTAGTCCGAGACAACGGCGACAGCACACGGCGGCGCAGCTCCGCGCAGTAGGTCGCGCTCCTCCTCGCACGATTCCGACAGCAGCTCGTGGCTGGACAGAACGGCGGCGGCGGCAGCGCGGCCTCCTCTCCCTTCTCCTCTCTTCGAATGCGTCGCTCTCTCTCTCTCCTCGGCCCTTCTACTGCGGTGGTGGTATGGTGCGACGACGACGGAGCAGTGGCGCGGTGCTGACGACTGCACGCAGTCCCCTCCTTCCTGATCTCCCTTTTTCCCCCGGATCTCTTCCTCTCTGCCTCTCTTCTCGTTTCCTCCTAACCCATTCTTTCTTTCTTTCATTTAGTTGGGGAAACTGTGTGTTTGGCTGCTGGGGCATGGGGGGAAGCAACGGGTAACTGGGTAGGGTTTTAGGGTCAGGGTTTCGTTTTCAAAAATTAGGGTTAGGGGCATTTTAGTAGTTTCAAATAAACTTGGAAATAATATAATAATTGAAATCCAAATCAAATCCAACACTAGTATATAGAAAATACTATTTGTTCACCAGTTTTACAAATTATTTTCAATAAAATGCCTAAATCAAATAATTAGAAATAATATATTAAATTTCTCTATTTTCCCAAAACAGTAGTATTAACATTTAAAATACTAATTATTTAATCCGAATCATATATAAAATTCGTATTATTTCATAACTATCAACTTTATAATGCAAATAAAGGAAGTAATCCAATAATTGTAAAATTGGATAATAATCTCAATTTATTTCAAATTCAATAAATCAAAACTTGCTTTAATTTTCTTTAATAGAGAAATTTCTAAAATTAAAGCTACAGAAACACTGAATTTGAAATTAGCTAATGATAACCCTTTTTTAAAGGTTTTGGGTCTTACATTCTACCCACCTTATAAAAATTTTTGCCCTCGAAAATTGATACAAAACGAAAGGAATTTCATAACAGTTCACCCTTGAACACATTTAAGGAAGAAATAAAAATATTTCATCATATAAACATATATACGATTTTCAAATACTTTGATTGTCAGATGCATAAGGATGCAAAGGTAGGAGTGTGATTGCAAAGCAAACGTTACAAGATAGGCTCAATGCACAAGGTTATATGATCTCAAAGCTTTACAAAAACTTGAGGTGCCAAAATAGGGTGCAAATCAAGATAGGCGTTCACAAAGCAAAGTGATAATTAGTATGGTAAAAGGCTGCAAAGCATGTTGGTATTTAAACAGCGGCATAACGTTCACTGATAATTCTCGTTCCCACTTCAGAACTTCAATTTCCCAACTCCACCAATCATTTTACAACCTCATAGCCAATCATAAGCCTAACAACCGCAAACTTGTTCGCAAGGAACAGAACACCCACAACTCATAACATTTTACACCTACCGCTTCACCTTCCGCATTCACATATCACGTCTTAAAGAACTAACGCATCGCGCTACTACATCTACAAGTCACACGTGATATCAAAACAATTCTCGAGTCTACTCAGAAGGATACCAGATTCAAAAAGGAAAGACATATGTCAAGAATAATACTCATAGATTTGGGAGAATGTATCCAATCCAGGTAAACAAAGACACTCAACCAATAAAGTTTGCTAGAAATAAATCGATTGACAACTTCAAAGATAACCCTTGTATCAAAGAAATCCAACAGGACCAATAAGAAGAAAATTCAATGCATTATTTTGAAGCAAACTCAAGCTAAGTCGAAGAAGTATGAATTTTATAGAGAAGAATCTCTCAAACCCAAGACAAAGCTCACAGAACTCCAAGAGCACGATTAAAAACACTTCCGAATACATTGTTCATAAAAGAATCGAAAACTTGCAGGAAAATCACCTCGCAGTCTAAAAGAAAAGTTAAGCAACAAATATCCTTCAAGAGAGTAACAAAAGCATAAACGTGGCTTTGCTCTAGTTCAATTTCACATCGAAGTAGATTATGTAGAGTTTTAAAAACAAGATGCTCACAAGTTTGGCTAAAGGCTAAAATATTCCCTCAAATATTTTAGAAAGATAATTAGGTGCACAACTTACCAAAAGCAATCATAAAACTCGGAAGAGAAATCAAATGCTTGTTCAAAAATCTCCAAAGTCCATATTCAAACAAGCGTGTATAAAATCTTAGCGAGGTCAAAAGAGAAAGTTAAGCTCTATTTAGGAAAGAAAATCCGAAGTAAAAGTTTGCTATAAATTGGTAAAGGAATTAAGTGTTGCATTACAAACAAACCGGTTTCCAATAAACAAGGAAGCTTTTCAAACCTCATTTAAAATAGCGCATGCCGACTTTAAAACAATTTTGCCAAAAATTGAACAGTGGTCTCAATTATAACCAAGCAAATGAAAAATAAGTTCAATTTAGAACTTATTCAAAGAGAATTCAATCTGCTTTATAGAATTCAAAACAAGTCTCCAAAAGTATACTTGAAATCACCATCTCACAATAATATTCAAGAAAATTAGGATGTACTTGAAAAGGAGTCAAGCCATACAAGAAAGGATCTTAAACCAAAGTAGTTCAAACAAGATTTACTAGGCATGAGTCATCAGACAAGCTTTCCATTGATCCAAAAGAATACAAAACCTTAGGAAAAGACCAATCAATCATTAGAAATTTCCCAAGGATAAATCTTTGATTAAAAACTCTTGTAAAGACAATGAGAGGATAAACAATGCACTAATTTGAAATGAATCAAACTGACTCATATAAGAATGAGCTTCACCAGAGAAGAAAAACCAAGATCAATGGTAATGTTCACAAAATATAAAAGATTAGTTAAAAACAAAGTCAAGTATAACATTCATAGAGATGGAAGGTTTAATAGAGAATTTAGTCCGTTCATAGGAAGAAAGCTATGAGCCCAACACCTTCTAAAGAACAACAATGGCATAAACCATATAGCATGCTAAATCAAACTCGATTCAAAATAAGTTAAGTAAAGCTTATCAAACGAAACTCAACCGGGATAACAGTGAAAAATCCTTTCTTTCCAGAATTTTGAAAAATATCCAAATACATAATCAAATGAAGATGTGCATTGGAACTATAGTAAAATTACTAGAAAGCCAAATTGTAATTTAAGGTAAATGCAGTTCCATAAACCAGTAAAAGCATAGGCGAGGTATTAGAAATAAATAGTTGTTAAACTGTATAAGAAATCTTCAAAGCTTCATATATAGATAGGTACATATCTAATCAACAGCAACTTCTATAAAAATCTCAAAATTAGCTGTAATCACTGTCAAAGAAGAGGAAAACTGAACCAACAAGTTCTCTAAGAATGGACTCGGAATCCGAAGTTAAAATGAACAACGAATTAGGACAAGTTCAAAACCATATCAAAGAATACATGAATCAAGAAGAATTCAAACAGAGGAAGATAGATGTAACAAGGATTTTAAACAAGCATATGCACTTAAGGTCATACAAGAATGCATATGATTAGAAGAATAGAGTTGAAAAATCAAACTACTTTTCAAGAGAAGTAGCAAACAAGAACTTCAAGTTAGGATATAAAAGAACAGGTCGACTCGAACAAAATTCAAGACACACAACTGAATAGCCTCGAAAAATAGTTTCCAACTTTTCCAAAACCCGCGATTCGCTTTACTCAAAACTCGTATTTTATCTATGATAACCCATTAGTACTTTCATATACATAATTCACTAGTATTAAGCCGGCCAAACTTAATACCAAGAATTATGCAATGCGAGACTAACAGCGTTAATCAATAGACCGTCATGTGCATAAAGCTCTAATTCTCGTCATTCGACAAGACCTAATACATGACAAACACTCAGAGTATGCAACTAAAGCATAGTCGGTCCATTCCTCAGGCTCTACAAGAAGGACTGCTCTGATACCATAATGTAACACCCTAACTACCAAAGTTCATGCTTCCGGCTGCGCTTTACTGATAGCTCGGACATTACGACGACACTTATACTATTTAATATTAAAATATGAGCCTGTTTAAAACTTTAAACTGTGAAACCACTCCCAAAATACTTTCATCCGATAACATACATTCATAGATACCATACAACTTACAAAACTCATAAAGAGTACATCCATATATATACATACATAAATATAAATAAATAATATTACAAGAAATAACCAATACAATTCCTATCCCTCTTACAGAATATATCAAGATAATGGCGAGGGTTCAATAAACCATAACTAAAACAATACAGAGCATCTCAACAACAACTAAATAAACTCTTCGTAACTTCTGCGCCCATATCCTGAAAGGGGAAAAATGTAAGGAGGGGGTGAGAACATCATCCTCGAAAGGGTTCTCAATAAAGGGTTTTTGGGAATTACTGTAATAGGATACGTGAAGATAAACCGTACCAGTGATTAATAACTTACTTATGCCACTTTTCAAAAACAACGGTTTACAATAAAAGTAAAGTCGGAAATCTTTTCTGAAAGAAGAACCGTTCAATTTTCAAAAACTCAAAAGCCTTTCAAAACGGTTTATCTATGCAGAACCAAAATAGCCTTTCATATTTTATTCCAAACCAGAAACACAAAACCGAAATCAACCATCAGTTTATCTCATTCCAACCACGGCCCTAGGCCCAAACAATCCAACAACAACCAATCACCACAGTTCAATAGAGTCCCAGTAGCAAACACAAATAGGAAGATGCAAGCACAAACAAACAATTATTGCAAGTAGAACAGTTAGCAATTAATCACATAGGCAAACCAAGTATAATATGCACACCCAAACAATGTCACATAAATGCATATGATGCATGCCTGTCCCTAGTGGCTGATGATATCATCTGTCGGTTATATAGCCAACCTGACACGTCCTGGTAGCTAACCATGGACAGAAACACCCATCGCGGAGCAAGTAGGTTTGAGCTACAACCCCATTGCTACTACCCGCTCAACCCAGAGCCAGTGGAATAACCACTACTGCAGCTATTACCCAGGCGGGTGTTTAAAAGCTCAACCTGGAGCGAGTGGAATCACCAATACTACCGCTACTACCCAGGCGTCACAGTCTCTAACCTGGAGCAAGTGGGACGAACCACAACCCTTGCTACTACCTAGGTATCTCAAGCATATATTCATTCAGTCCCAGCCATGGATCAACATCCATCTCAGCCATCCGGCTTAAATTCATAATTCATAGTCAGCCATACGGCCCATAACTCATTCGGCAATTAGCCATAAATCAATATCATACACAGCCATTCCGGCTCACGGTTCAATCCAGAACCAGCCAATATTCATAATCATACACAGCCATTCCGGCCCATAACAAAACAGCACTTCCACCGTCCAACATCATCAAATTCATAAAACCGGCATTTAAGCCATAAATCACTTTTTTCTCAAATCGCTTTACTTTGAAATCAAGTTTCAACTCTTTTCAGCCTTGGCTTTAGAAATCTCGTTTCTCAAATCATCTCAGGCTCATAAGCCAAATTTACTCAAAGTGAGTTCCCTTTTTAAAACAAAGCCACTCTCGGCATTCTCTTTCCAAAACTTCCAAAACCATGGTAAGTTAAGGATTTATTTCAAAGTATTCAAAATCACCCATACAACAATGGGATTTTATAACAAAAGTTTCTCGACAGAGTCCCAAGTCTTTAGGGAAGGTCAACCTATATCAATTCCTCAAAATTCACTGAAACTCTTAAAATCATGGATTCTCGGTTTAAGTAAATAAAAATGAATTTATTATGAAACCAACCATACAAAATCACAAGTTCCAACCCGGTCCAAAAATCAACTCATTTGAAAAGGAACCGGTTCATTTGAATCAAACCACTTTCAGGTTTCTTTTTGGAATCCATTTTTCTAACTCTTCCAAAATGCCTCAAACTTAATTACTCAATCAAAAGTCTAGATTCCTTTGAAATCACTAAAAGCTCCTTTTTATATTGAAATCAATATTAGAGCATCATTCTTTCGTTTAGTGATTCAAACGGTAAAAATAGTTCATTTCTAAATAAGTCAAACTCAAGGCATAAAGTTCACTAAATAAATTAAGCTTGAAAATATAAATATTCTCTTAATAAATCAAATAATACAGCTTCTCAAATCCAATCCTTTTTAAATAACTTTTTAAACAAGACTGGGATTTTGTAGAATTTTTGGCAGCACCTCCCCTAAAACTTGGACTTTTGCCACCCGGTTCGGGTCCCAACTAAACCGTTTCTCATTCCTTTTCAACAGCTCAAACCAGAAATCAATTCAAAGCAAGCTAAATCCAACAGTCGCCTCAGTGGCATATCTCAAGAAAACCATTTCAAAGTCAACTCAATATCAACCGATTTAACTCATTTCCAAAGCTTTAAAGAAATGGTTCAGTAACAAATCATTTGTCCAAGATCAAGTCAATTAAAGTAAACCAGGCTGAATTCAAAAGTGCATTCGACTTTTCACATCATCAAACTAATTAACTCAATTCAAATCAATCCTCAACAGATTAAACTCATATTTCAGACCTTTAAAGAATCAACTTCAAAACATTGCATTTCACAAAAACACACAACAATCCAGCCAAGCAAACATTCATAATCATTTGAGACAATCAATAATACATAAGGCTGATATCATCACCAAATACAAAATTGTCTCACAACAGTATCCATATGTAATAATTCTAACATATAAAATATAGTTTTCGGAAAGCGCCCCTACCTCAGAACGCAAAACCATAGCCCAAACTCATCACAGAATCCTTTCCGCCCTGACCCGAGGTCAACAATCAAAATCCTGGCAGCCAAAACCTCGGTTCCAAGCCACTTTTGCAACGGCCTCAACAACTCTAATCGCAACATACAACAACCGAAACTCAATCGTATAGCAATTAATGCCACAAACCTCAGCGTATGATAACAGAACAGTAACTAAAGGGCTTTCAAATCGAAACGCTTACCGAACCGAAGAAGGAACGGTTAAACCGAAACAACGGCGGTCTTCGAACCGGTTCGGCGGCAACCCGGCAGTCAGCCCCAAGCAGCAGCGGCGATCTGAACCACACGCAGCGACGATGAAGTTCTAGGAAACTCAACAGAAGGGAAACTCAACTTAAAAGCCTTATCGGCAGTGGAGTTCGGTGGCGGCAGCGGCGTTTCCGGCGGTTGAGGCTCAGCCAGAAGCTCCAGTGGATCAACGGCAGAGTTCTCCGGCGGCCAGAACAATGATGACGGCACTAACCAAAATAGAGCAGGATCTGAATGAGTGGCAAAATCCCGGAACAGTTCCGGCTAGTTCCATTAGCGGCGGCCTGGACCCTTCTCTGGCGGCGGTGAGACCCCCAATAGCGCCGGCGCGGCTCACTCTGTTCCATAGCACAGCGGCGCCTGGCCCTTCCCCCACCACGAGCTCTCTGCCTCTTGCTCTCCTTCGTGGCGGCTCTGGCGGCAGTAGTCCGAGACGACGGCGACAGCACACGGCGGCGCAGCTCCGCGCAGTAGGTCGCGCTCCTCCTCGCACGATTCCGACAGCAGCTCGTGGCTGGACAGAACGGCGGCGGCGGCAGCGCGGCCTCCTCTCCCTTCTCCTCTCTTCGAATGCGTCGCTCTCTCTCTCCTCGGCCCTTCTACTGCGGTGGTGGTATGGCGCGACGACGACAGAGCAGTGGCGCGGCGCTGACGACTGCACGCAATCCCCTCCTTCCCGATCTCCCTTTTTCCCCCGGATCTCTTCCTCTCTGCCTCTCTTCCCGTTTCCTCCTAACCCATTCTTTCTTTCTTTCATTTAGTTGGGGAAACTGTGTGTTTGGCTGCTGGGGCATGGGGGAAGCAACGGGTAACCGGGCAGGGTTTTAGGGTCAGGGTTTCATTTTCAAAAATTAGGGTTAGGGGTATTTTAGTAATTTCAAATAAACTTGGAAATAATATAATAATTGAAATCCAAATCAAATCCAACACTAGTATATAGAAAATACTATTTGCTCACCAATTTTACAAATTATTTTCAATAAAATGCCCAAATCAAATAATTAGAAATAATATATTAAATTTCTCTATTTTCCCAAAACAGTAGTATTAACATTTAAAATACTAATTATTTAATCCGAATCATATATAAAATTCGTATTATTTCATAACTATCAACTTTATAATGCAAATAAAGGAAGTAATCCAATAATTGTAAAATTGGATAATAATCTCAATTTATTTCAAATTCAATAAATCAAAACTTGCTTTAATTTTCTTTAATAGAGAAATTTCTGAAATTAAAGCTACAGAAATACTGAATTTGAAATTAGCTAATGATAGCCATTTTTCAAAGGTTTTGGGTCTTACAATTTTGGTTGTTTAGGAGTGCTCTAGTATGAGCTATTGATGAGTTCATAAACAAATTCTATGGGTTAAGATAAGAAATCCCCAAATTCTTGTGATTTATCAAATCTCACAAGACCCTAGATTAATGTATATGTGAAATTAGTTATATTAGTGTTGTTGGGTGAATTTGGTACACTTTGAGGACTTAAATTTACTTGTGAAACTTTTGGGTTGAGCCTTGGAGTGGAGAATTCAAATGTTGGGTGTGAACTGCCGTCATTAAAGGTACGGTTTAAGTATCATTTAAGTACCGTATGGTGTGATGAGAATTCCTAAGTTAGATGCCCCTAAGAATAAGCTTGAATGGTTTGATTGAATGTATTACTATGTATAGTGAATGTATGAATGGAATTGATATTAGATAATGATTATGCATATATGAATTTGTATTGAATTGAAAAATATTAGGCTGGAGACCGTGGAATTGGGCTGGAGGCCGTGAAGGTAAGTCCGGTAAGTTATTGAATGGTTATGATTGTGGGTGAATTGTGAAATTGATAGTTTGAGGTTGAAATTGAGATTTGAGTTGTGAATCTGAATGGTTTAGAGTTAGAATGTGTGAATTGCATAGGTTTGAGTATAAATGATGGTAAATGAGTGATTTGGATTGGTTAGAGGTCATTATGTTAAGTTGAGATTGATGAGGTCATTATGTCTAATAAATTTTTATGAAAATTTATTTATCAATCTTTCCAACGGTTTAAGAATGGTTGAAAAAAAATTTTGTGAAAAAGATATGAAGGTTTGAAATTTGGGCTGAAAAATTGGTTTTTATAACATATAAGCTTTTTCAAGTTCTGGTATGGCATGCGTACGCGAGCATTATCATGCGTACGCGGGAATCGGCCTCTACCTGCAACCATGCGTACATGGACAAGGTGATGCGCACGTGAGTTTGTCGAAATGACGCCCCCGCATATGCAACGCAAGTCATGCGTACACGAGCATCTTCCACTGCCCAAATTTCTCGCGTACGCATGAGGCATGCATACGCATGACCTCCCAGATTTTCAAAATTTTAATTTTAACGTTCTTAACCATTCTTTTAACCTTCTAAACCTCTGTATATCCCAATAAGAGTATAGAGCCGGTAAAATTAAGGATGCAAGAGTTAGATACCAAATCTAAAGAGTTGAGTTAGTAAAATTGAGAAAATTGAATAACACGTGAAGTGATGCGTGATGAGGATGAATGTGATGATGAATAATGATTGATTATGATGATGAATGAGTTTAATTAAGATTGAATATAAATTGAGATAAGATTGTAAATGAGATTAATGATGAGTTGATAATGGAATTAATGTTGAATATGATTATGATTAAGATATGAAGCGAATGATTAAGAGGTTGATTGGTAAAAAATAATTTATTATGATTGAGATATAATGAGGAAGATTATGATATTGAGAGATAGTGATAATTGATTAAGATTGAAATGTACCTGTCCGGGTAGATGCAGTAGAGTGATTCCGTTTATTCCGGGACGTGGTGACATGTAATTGCCTAGGTAGATGCAGTGGAGTGATTCCACTTACTCCAGGATGTGACATTTTGATAATGATATTTGATCTGAGTTTCAAATACACCTGCCTGGGTAGATGCAGTGGAGTGATTCTACATGCTCCGGGATGTGGTGGAAACTCTGTTGATCCTGCGTCTCAAGTTGTGGCCGGATACTTATACCTTTTCGGAAGTTTCTCCTTGAAGATGTAAAATTCCTTCTTGTCTTGACTTTCCTATTTATATATAATTAAATGTCTATATGCTATGTGCTGTACTTGAATTTAATTGTGCATTATTTTGTCTATTTTGCTTATACTTGAACACGTGAGAGGTCCCTCATATTGGTGTCGGTTGATGCTGAGGGCTAGTTCTGTTCTAAATTGGAAGTTGGAAAGTTTGGAAGGTTGGGAAAGATGAGAAATTGAATTAGACTTAGTATTCCTTAGGACAGTTACCTAATTCATGGATTAGTGAGAACCTAAGGTAAATAATTGATGAAAGGAAGCTTAAGATGCTTAATGAGTTCCTATTATAGTGCATTGTATTTATTTGGCATTTTTACCGTACTGAAAACTCATAGGTTGGGGGTTCTCATTCCGTATATACCTCTTGTTTTTCAGATGTAGGTCCAGGTGCTCAGTAGTGAGCTGTGATTCATCTGAGAGATAACGAAGATCATTGGATGCTGTTTATATTTGTTTAGAATCTTTCCGTATTTATTTATTTCTTTTGGAATTTGTCTATAGAGGCCATGATGTATATTTGGGAGAGATAGAAAAATACTGTTGTCAAACTGATTTTATTTCTTACCCTAGCCGGCCTAAATTTCGTATGTCGCGACTAATGGCTAGTTATATATATATATATATATATATATATATATATAGATCCTGTCTTTATCTTTTTCTTCCTTAATGTTTATAGCTTATCGCTTTTTGATTGCACTTTACCTTTCGTTTTCATTGATACGTGAGTGTTCCCGATTCGCAATTTTATTTTATTCCTTTTCAGACTTCTCGTTTAATTATTCCATCCAAATATATATATATATTAGGGTGTTAGACTCTGAAACCTCTCGTTTGAGTGAAAGTCATTGGAAGTCTCCTATCTTCTCTTTTTGCTTAAGTACGTGGTTGAAGTCCCCGAATATCATCCACAACATGTTGTTTAATTATCCAAAAAATTTCAGCAATTTTCAGGATTTTTGTTTATTTTTTTACTTCTGGACATCCATGAAAGCCGGTAGCAGCCCATGGTTGTTCATCCTCTTCTTTTTTAATCACCGTATCTATGTAGTTTGACGACATAGAAACGATATCCACAGCTATAGAATCTTCCCATAATACAGCTAGTCCCCCGCTCTACCTCTTTCTTCACCCACGCAATCCACCCCTGTTGCATTGTTTAAATTTCCTCTTCTTCTTAATCTGCTGATCTCGTTCGCTTTTCTCCTTGTTTTCATGAGAAAAACGAGGTTGGGAGATTTTTTTATTGATGAGCTTGTTCAAAGCTCTAACTGCACATGGGTTCTCAAGTCCACAACAATTCCAACTTATAAGCCTCATTGATTCCGGCAGGGCTACCTTGCAGCCTCTGCCTCTTGTTGGAATGGTTTTACTATGTGTCTCTTGGTTCTGGTCTCCTTTTTTCATGCTCCTCCTTTTAGGTGTCTATCTTATCTTAAGAATCTCTTTCAGCTCTGTATCTTCGCTTGCATTTTCTTTCTCTCGTTATTCTCTTCCACTTTCGCCTTCCCCTCACTTCTGTCCCTCCTCCTTATGTACCCTCTTTTTGTGCTTTTCCAGATTCAGCCTTATACTCAGTTTGCTTGAGATTTTCTGTTTGGTAATTCTCCTCCTCCGAGCCTGGATGTCTTTGTTTGCCTTTCTCCTTTATTTGTTGCTCCATTTCTTCAATCTCAACGTCTGCCTCTATCCCTCTTTAGTTTTCCATCAATTTCTCTGTCGTATTTTTATTATTTAGTGTTCCTTTATGTTTTATTATGCTTTCACAGTTCACTAATAAGTTTGCTAGTTGTTCCAAGAGTCTTTCTTGTCTTTTCTGGTTATTTCCTCTTTGGTCTCTTCCCTCTTCACTCGCTTTCCTTGTGCCCCCTTCTCTGTGCTTATTTCTTTCACCTTTGTACCCATTATCTCTGCTCAAATCCATGTTCCTAGTTCTTTGGACTTTCTTTGATTCCCTGATATCTCTTCTTCTTTTTTCGCACAAAATCTCATCATGGTCTGTGAGCCCACAAAAATAACAAAGTGTAAGGAGTCTCTCATATTTGAAATCAATCTAGGTTATTTCATCCGCTGCACCTTCAATATTTGTTCCTTTTTTATTAGTTGATCTATTTTCATGATCACTGAAGATTTTATGAAGTCTCCTTCAAAAATGATACGGTCTCTGACCTCTCCTACCAAATTTGCAAGTTGATATAATTTTCATGAGTTCAAGAAAAAAATCACTTTTTTTCGGTTATTATAAGTCAATTTATAAAGTTATTATTTTATTTTAAATTTTATCTTAATTTTAAACCTTGAATTCTCATCCTATATTCTGTACCCTCTAAAAAATAAAAATTAAAAAATTTTACAATAAAAAGATTGACTAATAATTCTAATTAAAAACTAATTTTTATATACTTGTGCATTTTTCAATAGTTTCGAAAACTCCCTCGCCACCTTTTCTCCTCCTTTACTGGATACTAAGACAATACTGAAGCTAGTTGTTTTGGGAGCTAAAAGAATTTGAAGGAGATTGCATGACCAACGAACAAAGTTTTGATCTTTCGAATAATTGGGCGCGACTCACTTGATATACAAAATGTTTCTCGTGTCATTGATAACTCAAAGTAGTATTAGAAAACCAGCAACTATTCAGTAAATTTCAACCGAAAATAATAATTTTATTTGTCCACAATTTTTTTGAAATTATTTTTTATTCTTTCCTCTTTTACTTTCTTTCTTCCACCACCATAACTTCATCACCACCAGCACCGGCAACCACCGCTATCGTTGACCGTTGCCGTGAACCACCACCTCCAATCACTTTATATTCTAAATCCTAAATTCTAAATTTTATATATAAATAGTAAATTCTAAACCCTAAATTAGTTTTTTTTGTTTGATGTTTAAATATTTTTTTATTTGAGTTTTTGATGATTTGATTATTTTTAGTTTTGGATTTATTTTTAATGTTTAATTTCAAGTGATAAATGTTTAGCTACAATAATGTTGGTTGAGAGATGTTAACTCATTTTACTTTCTCTGAAAAATAAAAGAGACCAATTCAAACAAATCTCAGAGTAATTATTAATGAGAATCTAATATGTAACCAAATTTTCTGGCGTCTTTGTGGCTCAATTTTTTTTAGATATTATAATAAACAGAAATTCTTCGCATACAAGCGATTAAGGCTTGTAAGCCTTACAAGTCCAATTAAAACTAACGCTCAAAACGCGTTTCGAACCTCTTCTTTCTCTTCGACTTCTTCTTCTTTTATTTCGTTTCTTTCCTTCTTTTTTTTCTTCTTCTTCTTGCTGCACGTTCTTCTTCCTCTTCCTCTTCTTCTTCTTCTTTTCTTTTGTTTCTTGCCTTCTCTTTCTCCTTCTTCTTCTTTTTGCTGCACGTTCTTCTTCCTTGTCTTCCTCTTCTTCTTCTTCATTTACGTGCTTTTCTCTTTGTTTTCTTTCTTCGTTATTCTCGATTACCATTGTTTTTTGACATCAAGCTCTGAAATTATTTTTGAAGAAGAAGAAGTAGCAGAAGATGAGGAGGAGAAAGAGAAATAGTTCTGAATTATGCATAAGGTGTACTTCAACGAATTTTGGGTGTAGTTTTGTAATCCTTTGGGTGTATTTCTGTAATCTTTTGGGTGTATTTCTATAATCTTTTGGGTGAATTCCTGTAACCGTTTGGGTGTATTTCTGTAATCCTTTGGGTGTATTTCTGTAATTGTTTGGGTGTATTTCTGAAATTCCATTATCTTCAAAACTTGATTTCAGAAACCATGAAAATCGAAAAAAACGAAGAAGAGGAAGAGGAAGAGGAAGAAGAAGAGTCATTCATAATACATGGTGAGTGTAGCGCTTTGAAAACAGAAAACGGTTGAATAGCGTATTAAAAGGCCCGTATGTGTAGCAACTTGTAAGACTTGTAAGTCAAAAAGACTTGTATGTGTAGCAGACCTCTATAATAAAATGGGTGATATGTTTTATTATTTTCGTACAAGTGAATTATACAGTGGTATGGAAGAATGCTCACTTCTTAGAAGGTACAAACGTTATTGACGTTTTAGGTGTGTCTAATATTTTTTTAATCCTTTCAAAACAAAACGGCACCCACGTTTTTATTAAAAAAAAATGTTTCAACATTTTGATTAACAAAACAAGCCATTTTGGTTTTTAAATATTTAGATTCTTTAATTAAATAGTCGGATTTTCTTTATTCATATTAGTTTTGAGTTGATTGTTCGACATTCGGGGAAGAGGTCCCAAAAGGTCCATTTTCAATCCATTCCCCGACTAACACATGATGATCCGTTTTTGCTACGAGGCAGTTCGAGCAGTCCACCGACGGGTTCAGAGCCGGGACCCCCTGTGCCCAACCCTCAGAGCCAATTATTTTTCCGAGGTTATGGATTCATTTTGTCGACTTTCCTTGTCTACATTATTCCATCAGCCAGAAGCTAACCGTTTTGGAAAAAGTATAGGGAGACCATGAGAATACTAAACAATGTGAACAATGGATATGTCTGATGTTCAATTCAATAGGTATGCAGATGATTATGTTGATTATTTTTAATTGGATGGTCATTTTTTTTTATTCGATTTACTCATGCACAGTTAACAATGGCTGGATATTCAATTCACTATGTGTGCGGATGGTTATTCTAGTGTTAAAGTTCAGGAGGTAATTTAGGAGTGGAGTATTTTTTTATTTTATTGAATCAATTCTAAAATCCATTGTTTACATTAATTAGAAAGTCATTGTTTCCCTAATAAAATCGTTGTTTTTAATTTAAAGAGTAAAAAACAAATAGGCCCTGACCTTTTTTTCCGCAGACATTTTCGTTCATCACCGTTGAAAAATACTTTTAAGTCCCTGACGTCCTTAAAAGTTGGACGAATCAGTCTCTCCGTCCAAATGCCTCCGTCAGACCCAATGGAAAAGTCTGATGTGGCTCCCGTAATGCTTGTCACGCGTACGCGTCATCTGGCAGACTTCCCTCTACGTTCACGCGTACGTGTCGCCATGAATTCTCCACTTTGCCCTAAATTTTTGACTTTGCATACTTTTTCCATTTCTTTCAAGTCATTCTTACCTTCAAAACTTTAAATCACTCAAACCAAAAAAATGAATAAATTAGATGGAAAATTCATTCCTTTTCTACCAATTCTACCCTTCATTTTCTTCTATAAAAAAGATGCAAGTAATCATATAACTTTTACCGTAATTCTTTGTGTATGTTCTTCGTTCCAAATTTTTTTTTATCAGAATCTTTTGGATTTATTTCAATCACGCTAAGATAAATATTTTAATTTTTTTTATTATTTTTAGTACTTTCTTTCATATTTTAATTTTTATGTTTTTATTGTATTTTTTTATTTTTATGATAAATATTTTAATATTATTTTTTTAGTGTTCTAATGTTATATTTTTATTGCATTTTTTTATTCATATGACAACTATTATTAATATAAATTCTTATTTTTATTAATTTTTATGATATTTTTATTATTTTTTGTTTATATAAATTCTTTTTTTTATCCTTTATTATACTATATTTATGTGGTGTATAAATTTTTTTATTTTTTTATTTGATTTTATTCATATAAATTTTATTTATTTATTATAATTTTTTTGTTCATATGATATATGTTGTTGGTTGTAATTATTATATATTATATTTGTATGAAATTTGTTCATTTTTTTATTGTTTGAGTGATTTAAAGTTTTAAACATAAAAATGACTTGAAAGAAATGAAAAAAAAAAGCATGCAAAGTGAAAAATTTAGGGCAAAGTGGAGAATTCATAGCGATGCGTACGCGTGTACGCGTCAAAGGGAAGTCTGCCAGGCGAAGGCGACATATACGTGTACGCGTGACAAGCATTACGGGAGCCACATCAGACTTTTCCGTTGAGTCTGATGGAGACATTTGGACGGAAGGACTGATCCGTCCAACTTTTAAGGACGTCAAAAACTTAAAAATATTTTTCAATGATTAGAAACAAAAATGTCCGTAGAAAAAAAGGTCAGGAGCTATTTGTCTTTTACTCATAAAAATAAAAACATCAATGACGTTTTATTATTTATATATTTTTTAAAGTAAAATTTGGTCAAAATGTGTCTCTCGTCCGTAAAAAATGTCGGTAACGTCGACGTTTTGATCAAAACATCACCGCGGTTTTGTGACTAATGGCGTCGACGTTTTTTTTGTGTCAAGCATTAAACACGCATGTGGGCTCATTCTGGAGAGAAACAGCAATGAAAATCCAAGATTAAAAAAAGAAAAATATAGGTAAACAATGAAAATATTAAATAATATAAACAATAGATATATCGGATGTTCATTTTACTAGTGTATGGATGGTTAGTTTAATATTAAAATTTAGAGGGTTAATTTGGAAATATGGTGTGTTTTTATTTGATTGGTGGTTGTTCATATTGTTCAACAAAGTCATTGTCCCCTAGCATTCTCCTAAAAAATATATGCCGTCTTTGTTGCTCAGTTAAAGAGGCTTATTAGATATCCACCTAGCGAACATGGCAAAACCTTCGTCTGGCTTAGTCTCCTGAGATGTATGTCCTGCACCCTGCAATTAAATAAGATGAGGAAAAAAAATCAGCAACCTCTCTAATTGAAAAGACTTGAATCTTTCGTTAAAACATGAGAAATTATAAATAGTGATATTAAGAGTTTAAAGTGTATTCTTAGTTTCTTACCCTTATAGTTGCAAATGTCATTTGATTCGAGTAAGTCCTCGTGTATCTGCATGAAAGACACATTTGTTCATAAAGTTTTTTAGATGCATGCTTTTCATGGTGTGGTTAGTACTCCTTCCCCGTTGTTTGGGTTTAATTTCAAGAGCTTGCCTTAGTATGAATCCCATCTACGGCTGAGTCAATAGCAACCTCCAACTTTAGTGATTCAATTGCAAACAGAAAGACAACTGCAGTTGCTGGACTAGCACTTCAATTAGCTGTGACAGTTCAGCCACTCGATCGTCCATGAGCTTGAAAGAGAGGGGTGCCTCGGCCTCTGGTTTGCCTCCGAGTCTCAAACGGTGTGTGTCTGATCCCACACCTTCACCTGCCAAGACCTTTTCGACTTACAGTTAAAAGCAACCTCTAGAAGTTGCACCTGATAGCCATCCGTTTCGTTCGGGCTTCTCTTTACAGTCTTTACAGGAAGTACACTATCCAGCATTTTCCTTCAGGCCTCAACAACCGATCTTCCGACAGCAGGAAAAAACAATTGATCTTGCGACATCGCTTTTAGCGGCAAATAGAACGAAGCAGACAATATAACGCAATCTATCAATTGTTGAGCTAAACCAGCCTTTTACCCTAAAGAAGATTTCCAACTAACACTATATAAAAAAATTATCAACTATGGTAGATATATACTAAAATCAATTCCTAGTAAAATATATGTTGGACAAAAATATTATTTATACACTAAAATTAGCTATTATATATTTTTATATAAATATATGTATAGTTTAATTTATTTTTAATGTATATTTTATATTTCAATGTATATTTTATATTAATGACTAATTTTAGTAGCTGATTTTAATATATTTGTATGTATTTATATACAAATAAATAGTAGCTAATTTTAGTGTACAAATAGTATTTTTGAAAAACTATATTAAAAAATAAGATGTACAATAGAATTATTCCCTTTTTTTAGTTAATAACAAGATTCAAAAAAATTTAATTTAGGTTAATCTAATAGTTCGTTTAAGCAAGTGTCCAGATTCAATTTCTGCCTTGTGCATGCAACAACACATTATCCAATGGTAACTCTTAAATGAAGTCCAGATATGCATCGAATTAGTCCTAAGATTATAAAAGTTTCATATCTTACCCCGCAACTTGGTCATTTAAATACCACGGCCTCCAATCATCCACGATCGAGTAATTTAGAGACCTTATCCATCGTTGAGTCGACGAGAAAGGAATCACAGCGTCGTGATCTCCACTGTAAACATCACAAAATCAGTTAGTTCCTAATGGCTACAAGAGAGGTGAAAGAAAGAAATTTTTTTTTCTTTCTTTTTGGGAAACTACACAAGTTTTCAGACAAATAGGAACTAATTTAGAATGTGATAATCTTCACCTGTAAATCAAGGAACGGTAGCCTTTTGCACTGAGATTTGCATGAAACGGAACGCTGCTACGGATGTCATGTACATAATTGTCGCTATAACATACTTTCCATTTCTCTATAGTTCCCTGCAGAACATTAATATGTATGATATAATCCATTAAATGTTAACACTTCATTGCTCTCTGTTTGAATCAAATTTAAAGCACACACTGTAATTGAACCTGAAACAACAGTATTGTAAAATACTAAATAATCCTTTTAAGTCAAGTTGCAACACTTTAAAGGTTAATAAAAGTGGCGATACAAACATTGAAACAACAATAATTAATAAAAAGCAGTAAATAATATCAGGGGGGAAAAATTCTTAGAGTGAGTATCATTGTATCTTTCAAACCTCTCGAATATGCAATGCGCTGCGGACAGCTGGATTGTTCATCCATTCCGTACAAAGGAAGTAATCATAAATCTACAATAGAAATATCAGATCATATTTTGAAAATACTTTGGCCAAGATGTGTATGAAACTATAAAAGAGATGTAAAAAGGGAAAAAAGGTACCGGACAGCGAATATCGGGCACCGGATAAGCCTTTATCTTCTCAGATAGAGATCTTCTGGGGCTCCATCTTGTTCCTTTGACAGGATCATGAAGATGAACACAATATATCTCCAAAATATTGTACAATTCAACGTCTTCAAGGAGCTGGAAAAGATAAGAAATAAGAAAGATTAGAAAGAAGTATATAAATAAATATCATATAGTAAAATTTATTAGGACAGTCATCATCACTTGCCTCATGATAGTATTCCATGTCATTTACACACAATTTATTTGTGGAATCCACATTTATAATGTTCCCTTTACAATTTTTCTTCAAGGACTGTATCCATAGATAACAAATATGTTAGAATCACTGGCATTTCATTCTAATAATCACTTTCAGTGAATGCTTGAAGAAAAATATTATTACCCAATAGAGTTCATCAGAGATAAGTCCCATTCCATGAACATAAGGGATCCGATCATTATCTTCTTCTCTTGATGTTAGAGGGTTTCCTAGTATATATCCCTGTAAAATTTAAGAACAATTTAGGCTTCATGGTACAGAGTTCAGAGTCATTTTTAAAAACATAGGCAGAGGAACTGATTACAAACCTGGAGATTTATCCAGGGTTCGAGACCTCTTTCATTTCCTGTTGGGTAAGGAAATTTAGTAATCATAGTTAGTTATGTTCAATTATTGATGCAGACAATAATAGTAAGTTTAAGAATAAATAGCTATTTTAGTACTCGAAAGTTTCTGATTTTGATAAAATGGATCTTAACTTTTATTTTTGATAAAATAAATCTCCAAATATCAGTTTTATTTGACAAAATAGTTTAACTATCCAAAGTAAAGGGTTAATGATTTAGTCCATTTTGTCAACAGAAAAAAAAAAAAAAACTGATATTTGAAAATTCATTTTGTCAAAAACAAATATCAAAGTTTATTTTGTCAAAATCAAAATCTTTCATATACCAAAATGATTATTTACTCTAAATTTGACCATAATTATGTCTGAGTCAAACTTTTTATATGGTAACCATATATATAGTAACTAAGTAATATGATTAAGAAACAATGTCAGCCTTATTATTTTCATAAATTATGAAGATTTTTGCTATTGATTCTTGTTGAGTTTGAAAAAACAACATATTAACTTTTGGTCATGATAAATATTGATATTTAGTTGGATTAAAAGTCTAAAATTTGTTTGATGTGTGTTTTAAGTTACAAATTGTTATGTTTTCTGATTCAACAAAGACATTCATGAAGGTTTACAGCTAGTGCAACTTGTCCAAATAGTTTCGGGTAAAAGAAGAAGTTGCAAAGAAAATGGATTCTCTTCAATCCAAATCAAAATGAATTTTTCATCTAATGGTTGGAGGAAAAAAGATCACAACTTGGAGTCAAAGGAAGAATTAGATGGTGCTAATTCAAATAGTACAACAAGATCAAATGGCCTCCATCAAAAAAAAAAGAAAAAACAACAAACAAGGACAGCAGACCAACATTCTTTCTAAGCACGATCCTCTGCTGCTGCTGTAATGTTAGATTATTTTTCAGTAAAAATATAAATAATTATATTTGTTTTCATATTAGTCATTTGGATCTTTTCTCCAAGTTTATGGAGTTTGAAAAAACAACATATTAACTTTAAGTATTAATAATTAATAATTCGTTACCATCGGCGATCTCTTGAGTAATAGGAGGAGCAGGAATGCCGGAGTATGAATCAGCTGCCATGTAGAACTTATTTGAAAGAAATTCCGGGTTCTCAGCAAGCCACTACAAATATTACGATATAAATACCATAACTTTATTACTACATTATCAAAGTAGTTATAAAGCACTCATCAAGTTGGAAGTGACATGTTCGTAAGCATAGTGACTTTACCTTTCTAATAAATCGATGGGTTTGATGAACAAATTTCCAGTCACTTCGATGGGGAAGGATATTTTTGGCGTAAGAGAATCCCGTTCCCATTGGCAAATCCACAAAAATAATGTTAGCCACCTGAGAAGAGAAAAGAAAAGCAATGAACATAGCATAAAACAGTTAATTTTATTAACCCGAGTATTACTGGATATATATTTTTTTTGAAAATTAGTTTAAAATTATGTCATTTTCAGTATATTTTATTTAGGGTAAAATACTTATATAAACTAAAAACAATCCAATATTATCTGAATCATTTAAAACTAAAAACATTACTTGAATAATGTCTTTAACTTCATGTATATATCTATGTAAATCAAAATTACTGAATTCGATTTGCACATTTTAGTAGTAAATCGAATTAATGTGTATTGAATTACATGGATCACTATATTTAAACATAAATCGAATTCATATAATTCAAATTAGCTATTGTAATACTAAATCGAATCCAGTTGATTTGATTTACTACTACTTCACATATATAGTAAAACGAATTAGCTTTATTCAATTTACTATCTGTACAGATTATTGACTTTAAAACATAAATATTAATAAAAAAATACCCTCATTTGAATCCAAATAAAATATCAAAAAATCAAAACGAATAAGAATAGAATTCAACTTTTGTGTTTTAGTTCAAAAAATTTCAGAAAATTTACATTTTTATAAACTTATAAATTTAAAACGGAACAATAAACATTTCTAAAAAGTTTATTAAAAATCATCATTTGACTCATTAGTTTCTAAAGAATCATTGTCGGGACTTTTAATGTTAAAAAAATTAATATAAAGTATAGCCTTCTAAGATGTTATAAGAGTTAAAACTTAAATTTTTTTCAGAGTCAGTCAGAAGTAACAGATGATTATATATTATACAACATGTAAATTGAGAAATAATTAAAATGACCAACTATATATATTTACATATTGATATATCAATATGTAAATTGATATAATATTTTAATTATAATTTAATTAATATAATATTTTAATTATTATAATGTAATTGGTTATTTTAAAATAGGTTTAATTATTCTATTGGTCTTTATAGTTTCACCAAATTTTTAATTAGGTTCCTATACTTTTTTTCCTTTCAATGCAGGGACGGACTCAGGTAGTGAAATAGGGGGCATTTGCCCCCACTATTTTTTTTTTTTAATATATACATATATAATATACCCCCATTTTAAATTTTAAATGACCCCATTATAAATAAATTTAGCCCAATTATTTAAAGTCTCAAATCCACTTTATCTTTCTATCATTTTGACTATTAGTTAACCTAATCAAATTTAGTCTTCTCTTATTCTCAAATTTCAGCTGTCATCACTCCTTTATTCTCTTAAATTCTCTTCTTAGTTTCAACCTTCTTTTTCTATTCCTTTTCTAGTGATCATCTATTCTTCATTAAAAGGTAAATTTTAAGTTTTCTATTTTTTTAATATAACTCTTTATAACTCTATATATCTTTCAATTTTATTGTTTTTCTTTTTGATATTTTCAATTACAAATTATAATTCAAGCAATTATAGTTTAGGTATTAATCTAATTTTTTATTCTCTTTATAAATTTATATATTTTATTTTATTCTCAATTTAGTGATCCTTATTATTTATTTGTTTATCTTTCATTCTATTTTATTATATGTAATTATGTTGCATATAAATTTCTAAAGTCAATTGATCAATTTACTAATTTAGAATATATATTTTTTATTTATAGAAATAATAATGGAAATATATTTTAAAAAATATCTTTTGTTCTATTTTATTATATGTAATTTTTGGCTTTTTTTATTCGAATAAGTAATGTGCATTTTTATTTTTTTGAATATAGATTAATATATCTTTTGATAGTAATGTATATTATTTTTGCCCCCCAAACATAATTTTTTTGGGTTCATCACTGTTTCAATGGGTCCCTACACTGCTTTAATTTTGTAATAAAGTCATTCCTAATGTAAAAAATATTAGAGTTAATTGACTATTTCTTCGTAAATTGAAGGTATTTATAATTAAAAACTTAATTAAATCTTTGACAGCATGTATTTTGATAAAAATATTATGTTAATTTTAATATTTTTAACATGAAAAGGACGTAATTACAAAATTAAAACAGTGTAGGGACTCATTTGAAAGGAAAAAAAAGTATATGGGACCTAATTAAAAATTTGGTGAAACTATAAGAATCAACAGAGTAATTAAACCTTTAAAATATTATATCAATTAAATTATAATTAAAATATTATATCAATATATAAATATGCATAGTTGGTCATTTTATAATGTAGTTGGTCATTTTAATTATTTCTCAATTTACATATTGTATAAATATAGTTGGTCATTTTATAATATATAACTATCTGTTATTTCTGATTTTGAAAAAATTCAAGTTTTAAGTTCTATGTCACTTTAGAGGGCTATACTTTATATTAACTTTTTTAACATCAAAAGTCCCGGTAACGATTCTTTAGATGCTAATGAGTCAAATGATGATTTTTAATAAATTTTTAGAAATCGTTTATTATTCTATTTTAAATTTATAAGTTTATAAAAATGTAAATTTTCCAGAATTTGAACTAAAATACAAAAGTTGAATTTCTATTCTTATTCGTTTTGATTTTTTTGATATTTCATTTGGATTCAAATGGGGTATTTTCTTATTAACATTTATGTTTTAAAGTTAATAAAAAATTAACTTAAAATAGTAAATGTCAATAATCTGTACAGATAGTACGTAAATCGAATCAACTAGATTTGATTTAGTGTCACAATAGTTAATTTGAATTATATGAATTCGATTTATGTTTAAATATAGTGCTCCATGTAATTCGATACAGGTTAATTCGATTTACTACTAAAATGCGCAAATCGAATTTAGTAAATTCAATTTACATAGATATATACATGAAGGCATTCAAGTAACGTTCTTTGGTTTGAGTGATTCAGGTAATATTGGGTTGCTTTTGATTTATATAAGTGTTTTACCCTTTTATTTATTTTAAAATTTTATTCCAAAATGATTTAAATTTATAAGTTAGGACATTAATTAAATTAATTATGAGATTATTTAAATATTTATTTTTAATATAAAATTAACAATTTAAATTATGATCTAATTACTCAATTGGTCCTTATAATTTTACCAAATTTACAATTAAATTTTTATATTTTTTAATTAAATCTTTAAATTATTTTAATTTTTTTAATTAAGTCCTTATTAATTATTTTAATTTATAAGTTAAGAAATTACTATTATAACCATTGTTTTCACTTTACATAACCTAGCACTAGCCTAATCCTAATCCCCTTCAGCGTTTTTCTCTTCTCTTCCCTTCTTCTACATGAAAGCAGAATAATGCATATTCATAATATTGATGAGGGAACATCAATAATATTATTACTAAGATATAAGGAAATAAGTAAATCAGAAACAAAATTTGCTTTTCAAGGATGAACTTTAATCTCCAAACTCCAATGTATATGTAGGCGAGTAAATCTCTATAGTAGTTATTGAGATTTGCATGATTATCCAATGTAATCCTCGAGATCTCGATTTTTCTATTGTAGTCCTCCAGATAGAATTTCGAGTACTCATAGTGGTCTCTGGATATATTTCTGATGATAAGTCATTACCGGAGTGCTTACGAGGCGTCGTTTTGCCACGCTGGTCCCTCCCACTATACCCACATTGGTCCCTCGCAGTTGGTGTTATTGTACAAAGCCCCACTCCTGAACGCTTCACTCTCCCTCTTCCTCACGTTCTTCATCGCATTCTTCAGGTTTCCAATTCTCTTCCTCTATACTCTCCAAACCTATATCACCCCAATGCCCAACCCTGCACGTCCGACGGCCTTCGTGCTACCATTTGCCGCCCTAGCGCCCCCGAAGGCCCTGCTCCCGACCTCAGAAAGCAGCCCAAGAATAAGGACAAGCTCGATTTCGACGAGAAGAATGCCCAGATCTTTAGGCTCAGGCTCGACCATGCTCACCTTCAATCTCGCCTCTACATCGATCAATACTGCGTTGCGTTCACCGTCTCCTTCGTTACCTTCTCTTCCCTCTTCCTTCACACTTACTTGGGTTCCGATATCAATTCTGGCTTCTTCGTGAGTGGTGCTTTCGTTCCGATTCTGTTGTCAAGTTTGAGCCTTTACATGTGGGTCATGATGCTTGCGAAACTCACTTTTCTAGAGATCCGCGTCCAAGAGATCAGAGAAGCAACTCAGTGTTCTTTTTGGTGTTTTTGAGATTTTTGTGGGAATTTTGGGTTTGGATCACACCACTTCGTTGCTTTTAGACCTCCATTTTGTTGGTCTTGATGGGTTCTGGAAGGTTCTCCTTGCTGCATTCATGGGATTCCTTTCATTGGTGTTGTTCATTCCTGTTGCTAGAATTGCACATTCCTTTTGGCTTGGAACTAATAAGATTCGTTGCAATTTGTCCATGATCACTTGTGAATAGTTTGGTCACACCATCCTTTATGCAAACCAACTGTTTGTTATATTTACTGCTTTGATTTGGATTAAGCCTTTAGCTGAGATTTTCGTGGATAGTTTGGGGAATCCTTTCTTTAACCATAGTATATTGTTGGCAACTGTATACTTTATGGCTTTTGGTTCAGCTGCATGAAGCTGTTCCTGGAAAAAGGTACAACAGATATGTGGAGCTTGCTCAAGCAACATTTGGTGAGTTTATTTGATATAGTTTATTTATTATATCACATTGTTATGTAAAGTTGCATAATTAATAATGCAAGAATGCTTTACATATAATTGATCCTAAAAAAACTGTGTTGGGTACTCAAACCAAGTTAATTGAAGATTCATATGCATATAACAGTCCTAAAACTTTTATTGCATGATTTGAAAAGGTTTCAACCTTGCTTTTTCAGGAAAAAGATTAGGGGTGTGGCTTGCTCTCTTCCCAACTGTTTATTTATCAGCAGAAACTGCAACTGCATTGATCCTTATAGGAGGGAAAACTATGAAACTCGTCTTCCAAATAGTTTGTGGTCCAACGTGTACCTCAAATAATTTAACCACAGTGGAGTGGTACCTGGTTTTCACTTTTCTATCCATTGTCCTGCTCAGCTTCCAAACCTCAATTCAATTGCAGGGCTCTCACTCATAGGTGCTGTGACAACAATCACTTACTCCACCATGGGTTGGGTTCTATTTGTGAGCCAACAAAGGCCACCCTTCATCTGTAATATCCTAACTACCAAAGCTCACGCTTCCGGCTGCGCGTCTTTGATAGCTCGGACATTACGACGACTTTTACATTATTTAATACTAAAATATGAGCCTGTTTAAATCTTTAAACCGCAATACCGCTCCCAAAATATTTTCATCCAATAACATACATCCATAGATACCATACAACTTACAAAACTCATAAAGAGTACATCCATATATATATATATATATATATATATATATATATATACATACATATAAATGATATCACAAGCATTAGACAATACAATTCCTATCCCTCTTACAGAATATCTCAAGATAAAAGCGAGGGTACAAATAATAGTCTAAAACAATACAGAGCATCTCAACAACTAAATAAACTTCTCGTGACGTCTGTGCCCATAACCTGAAAGGGGAAAAATGTAGGGGGGGTGAGAACATCATCCTCGAAAGGGTTCTCAGTAGAGGGTTTTTGGGAATTACTGTAATAGGATACGTGAAGATAACCGCACCAGTGATTCATAACCGTCTTATGCCTCTTTTCAAAAACAACGGTTTACAATGAAAGTAAAGTCGGAAATCTTTTCGGAAAGAAGAGCCGTTCAATTCTCAAAACTCAAAAGCCTTTCAAAACGGTTTATCTATGCAGAACCAAAATAGCCTTTCATAATTTTATTCCAAACCAGAAACACAAAAACCAAAATCAACCATCCGTTCATCTCTTTCCAACCACGGCCCTAGGCCCAAACAATCCAACCAACAACCAATCACCACAATCCAACAGAGTCCCAGATGCAAACACAAACAGGAAGTTCAAGCACAAACAAACAGTTATTACAAGTAGAACAGTTAGCAATTAATCACATAGGCAAACCAAGTATAATATGCACACCCAACCAATGTCACACAAATGCATATGATGCATGCCTGTCCCTAGTGGCTGATGATATCATCTGTCGGTTATAGAGCCAACCCGACAAGTCCTGGTAGCTAACCATTGGACTGTCCCTCTGTCGTGCATCCCCAACTCGAGTTATACTCATCATAAACTTGATCATAATCATGATCCATATCCATCACCCTCACTGGTGAATATTTACGGGGGCGAGCTCATCCGGGCCTTTCACAGTGCCCGGCCACACTTACGACATAGGGTCAACAGAGTATCAAGTCTCGACCTGGAGCACGTGGTGGCTAGCCACTGCTACTATCCAGGGAAACTCGTATCTCAGATAGTGGAAGTGCAACATTCACATTTATCAATGATTCAGCATAAACATGCATTCAATCTCATCCATGGATCAACATCCATCTCAGCCATCCGGCTCACGGTTCAATCCAGAACCAGCCAATATTCATATCATACACAGCCATTCCAGCTCACGGTTCAATCCAGAACCAACCAATATGTATAATCATACACAGCCATTCCGGCTCGCAACAAAACAGCACTTCCACCATTCAACATCATTAAATTCATAAAGTCGGCATTTAAGCCATAAATCATTTTCTCAATTCATTTCACTTTGGAATCGAGTTTCAACTCTTTTCAGCCTTGGCTTTAAAGATCTCATTTCTCAAATCATCTCAGGCTCATAAGCCACTTTTACTCAAGGTAAATTCCCCTTTGAAAACAATGCCACTCTCGGCATCCTCTTTCCAAACTTCCATAACCATGGCAAGTTAAAGATTTATTGTGAAACATTCAAAATCATCCATTCAACAATGGAATTTTATAACAAAGTTTCTCGGCAGAGTCCCAAGTCTTTAGGGGAGAATAACATATCTCATTTCGCCAAATTCATTTAAAATCATTAAAACATTGGCTTTCTGATTTGAGTAAGAAAATAGGATCTAAGCCAAACCGAGTCACGTAAATCATTTACTTCTTTCAAAGCCGTTTCCTTTACTTAGGCAAAACCAACTTCAACCCCCCATGATAAATTCTAAAGCGTTTCACTATTCAAAATTGCCTTAGTCTTGCAAGAATTCAGAATTCAAAGAGTACTTAAAACCTTTCTCAAAACATTTCAAAATGAAACTTGTCAATTGACATTCAGGTTCTTTCAAAGTCATTGAAACTTCTTTAATTGAAACCCCAAGTCAAATTCAAAGGCATAAACCCTTTTCACGTTCAAACAGCTTTAAAACACAAGTTTCATCTAAATAACTTTCTCTTGAAAGAGATACAATGCCTTTCTTAAGAAGCAAGACTAAATTACAATTTCCCCTTTTACTAACTCATTTCAAAAGCATGAATCATCCTTTTCTTGATAATTCAAATAAAATAGTAGAAGTCTTTAACTCATCATTCTCCAAACAACATTTCAATAAAGACTCGGATTTTTTTGAAATTTCGGCAGCACCTCCCCTAAAACTTAGACTTTGCCACCAGGTTCGGGTCCCAACAAAACCATTCCACAATCCTTTTCCAACAGTCCAAACTTCAAAAATCAGTCCAAGGCAAGCCAAAAATCCAACAGTCATCTCAATTCCATATTTCAAGAAAACCGTTTCAAAATCAAATCATTATCAGCCGAATACACTCATTTCTAAAGCTTTAAAGAAATGGTTCAGCAACAGTCATTTATCAAAAACCAGCTCATTTAAAGCCAGCCAGGCTGAAATCAAGAGTGCATTCTATATTACACATTCTCAAAAAAAAATCCATTCAATTCAAATCATTTTCCAACGAATTCAACCCGATCTCAAAGCTTTAAAAGAATTAACTTCAAAAGCATTTCGTTTCACAAAACCACACAATAGTCCAGTCAAACAAACACCCATAATCATACAAAACAATCAAATAATACATAGGACTGATACAATCACCAAATACACATCCTCACATCAGTACCCATATGTAATAATTCCAATAATAAACTATAGTTTTCGGAAAGCGCCCCTACCTCAAAACGCAAATTCATAACCCAAATGCCTCATCAAGTCCTTTCTGTCTCAAACTGAACTGGCGGCAACCAAAACCTCAGCTCCAAGCCACTTTCGCAACAGTCTCAACAACTCTAATCGCAACATACAACAACCGAAACTCAATCTTATAGCAATTAACGCCACAAACCTCAGCGTATGATAACAGAACGGTAACTAAAGGGCTTTCAAATCGAAACGCTTACCGAACTAAAGAAAGAGCGGCTGAACCGAAACAGCAGTGGTCTCTGAACCAGTTCGGCGGTGGCCCCGGCAGCCACCTCCAGCGGCAGCGGCGACCCGACTCCGGCAACGGTGACTGAAACCAACATGCCGCAACAATAAAACTCCAGAATCTCATAAGAAACGAAAATCAAATTCGAAACCCTTACCGGCATACTTTTTCCGGCGACGGCAGCAAGGTCTCAAGCGACAGAAATGGCCAAAAGCTCCGGCGGCGGTCCCGGAAGTCATAGAACCATCCTCGGCGGTCCGAATCACAGAGATGCAGCTCCCTTCTCCGGCAGCGACACCGGCGGCGGCCTGAACCCCTTGACATCATCAGAACAGCCGGCGATGACCAGGGACGCGATGAACACCGCGACAGCCGCTGAGCGACCCAACAGTGGCGGTTCTGGAGGAACGGTGACGGCAGCTCAGCAACGGCGATGACAGCAGCGTCGCCTTCCCCTCGCGCGAGCACGCGCGCTCCCTCTTTCTCGTGCCGGGCTCCTACATCGCATCCCTCACGCCCGCAGTCCTGGGTTCGACGCGGCTTAATGATGATTAACGGCGACTCCCAGATCTCCATCGACGGCGGCGAGGTGCGGTGGCCAAACAGCGCCTCCTTCCTCTCCCCTGCGCGCTCCCTTCGCGCACGAGCTCTCCCTCTCGCCGTTGCGATTCTCCTCAGGCGACGGAACGAGGTGGTGGTTGGCAGAGCCACGATTGGGTAGGGGTGACGGCACGGTTATGGCGACGAAGCTCTTCGCGGTTCTGGCGACAAGGAGGACGGCGTCTCCCTCCCCTCTGAACCCTCCGTCTCTCAAATCCCCCCTTCAGCTTCTCTTCTTTCTCATTGCAGCGTTGCTGCTGCTTCTGATTGAGTTGCATTTGTGTGAATGGAAGGAGGAAGGGAAGCAGGCTGAGTGCGGCGGCTGGGTTGGGAAGGATTTGGGTTTCACTTTCAAAAGTTAGGGTTAGGGACATTTTTGTAAATTCAAATAAAAATAGGGGTAATATGATAATTAGGAGCAAATTTTAACCCAATAAAATTAATGTATGAAAATACTATTTGCTCATCAATTTTACAAATTATTTTTAATAAAATGTCCCAACCAAATAATTAGAAATAATATACTTAATTTCTTCATTTTCCAAAATAGCAACATTAATATTTAAAATATCACTTATCTAATCCAAATCATATAAAATCCTTATTATTTCATAACTATCAACTTTATAATTCAAATATAGAAAATGATCCAATAATTATAAAATTGGATAATAATCATAACTCATCTCAAATTCAATAAATCAAAACTTGCCTTAATTTTCCTTAACAGAGAAATTTCTGAAATTAAAACTACAGAAACACTGAATTTGAAATTAGCTAATGATAGCCCTTTTTTAGAAGATCTGGGTCTTACATCATCTCTTATGAACCTTTGTCATCGCCATCATCTTTTGCATCTTTGTTTCTTGTCTTGAATGCTCTTGGAATCGTAGCATTTTCTTTCAGAGGCCACAATTTGGCACTATTGATTCAGGTACTAATAATGTCTTGCTATAAACTTTGTCTAATTAAACTTCTAATTTTTCTCTCTTTAGTTAATGAAAATATGAGCTTTTCTTCTTTTTCAGGCTACAATGCCATCGACTTTTAAGCACCTGGCTCAGGTGCCAATTTAGAAAGGTGCCAAGATTGCTTATTTCTTCATTGCATTGTGCCTCTTTCCTTTAGCTTAGTTACTGGATTATGATTGATTTTTTAGGCAGAATTTCAAATATAACTGAATTGTTTGTACCTGTTTATCAAAATTTGGAGATTTAGGGTTAAATATAGTGGAAAGGACCAATATGAATATAAATTGGAAATGAGCCAGCTTAGCTAGCCGTTGAAGTCATCCAGCATGGCAAAACGACGCCACGTAAGCGTTCCGGTGATGACTTATCACCAAAAATATGTGCAGGGACCACTATGGAGTGCTCGGAACTTGAGAACTACATTGGATAATCACGCGAATCTCAGCAACTACTATGGAGATTTACTTGTATGTAGCCACATTGTCAAATTCATGCTTTTTACATTAACTCCCATTTTGTCAAGTTATTTGGGTTATCTTTGCCATAAGTGACTTTAGCTTCTTGAGAATTAGTAGCAGTAGCAGCGCCATCTTGATACGGAGCACCTAGATAAAGAATGTGGGAAAGGGCCTAAAATCTTCTTTGGATATTCCGATTGCTCTTGGCTCTCAATAAGAAAAGCCAAGTCAACTATCAAGCTCGGGATGTAACCGAATACCAAGTGGACGCCAGCACTGTTAACCATGGAAGATCCTATGTCAATATCAACTTCCATGAAATTCTCTCCTGAACAATATTTACAATGAAGGGCTGGCCGATTATGCATATTTTCAAAATCCATTGTCACCCCTCAAGAATTTGTCCACGAGGGAACCCTCGGCTACAGGCTCCACGAAGGCAAAATACGCTACGACGCTGTTATTGTTGTGGTTGTTGCCAGCTTTGTAGTGGCAGCACTTGTGGGTTGTGGCCACTCAATTCCTCACCGGTAGTGAAAGACTTATGACGTGTGGAACACTCGTGCATCTTGGGGCTGCCGTTCGTGGTGGTGGAGGCTGACACGTTTTCGTTGTTGACTGCAGCTGCTGTGGTGGCGGCGGTGGTGGTGTTGTTATTGTAGTCGAATGTGAACTTTTGGGAATGTTAGGGTTTTGGAGGGAGAAAGAAAGACAAAGGACAGGGGAGAGGATTATTTTGTCATTATGTAAAACAAGAGAAAGTCACGTTTAGAGTTTTATTAATTACTCAACGGGTATCTTTGATTTAAAAGAGTTTTGCTAGATAGAGAATCATTTTGTAAATAATGTGACAATAGATTTTAGAATTGATTCAATAAAGTAAAAAAACACTCCATTTTTAAATTGTTTTTTAGATCTTAACATTAGAATAATCATCTGCACTCCTAGTAAATTGAATATCCAATCATTGTTAACTGTGTATGATATATCGAATTAAAAGAAATAACCATCTAATTAAAAATAATGAACATAATCATCTGTATACCTATTGAATTGAACATCCGCTATATCCATTGTTCATATTGTTTAGTTTTTTCATTGTCTACTTATACTTTTTCAATCTGAAAACAAAATATTTTGATAATTTAAATATTTTTGTCATTATAAAAATTTAATTATAAATTTAATAAAATTATAGAGACTAATAGAATAATTAAATTTTAAATTATTGATATTTTATTAGTTAAAAATTATTATTTAATTTTAAAATTTGTAAAATTTACATCTTTATTTTTCTATAATTATTAATCTCTTGACCCATATGGAAAGAAAATCTAAAACAGAAGCAGAAAATAAAAAATGACATCTAAATTAAATCAATCAAGACTCTTGCCTAGATTAAGAAGTTTATCAAATTATAAGTACACTAAAAAATTTTATAATAAAAAAGATAATTTTAAAATTTAATTTTAAATTTTAGGGACGATTTTATATAAAAAAATTTTTTTAATATATACCTTAAAAATTAAAATCGTACTTAACTCTAAATAGTATTTATTATTACATAATATGGATTAAGTTAGAAGCAGAACAAATAATTATATTGGATGGATATTTTTACCTTTGTCCATGACTGTGGCCTTGGAATCAGCTTAGGGAAGCTCCCATCATATTCCTCAATTTTGAATTTCATTGGACCTGCTCAAAATCTCATTAAATATATTGTAAGCGTGATAGATTAAGATTTAGTTTGGTAAAGTTTTTCGAAGAAATATTTGTACTTATTAAAAGCTCAAGTTCTTTATTTTGTGTTTGGTAAATCAAAAAAATCATGTGATTGTACTTGCAGCTCTTAAAAGACTGGGGTACTTTTAAAAGCATTTAGGATAGAGCTTTTCAAAGTTGGCTTGTACTTTTCAATTTTAAAATTTAAAAGTCTAATATAACCTCATATGTTAACTAATTTTTAAATTTAATGTTTGCATTTATGTCTATTATAATATTTTTAAATTTTAAAAGCTATTTTACAAAACACTATTAATGTTGCTTATGTTTCTTAAAAGCTATTTTTTATTTGATTTATCAAACATAAATGCTACAACTTTTAAAAAGTCATCTTTTAAAAGTTAACTTTTATAAGTTACTTTTAAAAAATAAAAGCTTTACCAAACTAAGCCTAAATGGCATCTCAAATAGTCTTTAGCTTTTTAAATTTTCTTTTTTAATAACATGCTCATGAAAAAAAAATCTAAACACATTTTAAAATAATCAAATAAAAAACTATTAAAACGTTTTATATACTCATTCAATCATATCAATTTTTTTAGATGATTATTCATGTAATTAATATAAAAAATAATTTTTATTAATATGGTATTACGTAATTTAATGTATATATAAAATTACTTAATACTAAAAATATATCAAAATTAAATCACACATACTACGTGTACACAAAAATTAATCGCTAAAATCAGCTATTAATATAAAACATACATTGAAATATAAAATATATGTTAAAAAATGAGTTAAAATACACCGTTAATTTTGATATACAAATAATATTTTTGAAATTAAATTCATGTCAAATAAGTTAAATTGTATTTCTTATTTCTAAATGAAGAGAAGGTTGTAAAATTATACTTTTGAAAAGACAAATTGCGAATTGAAGATCACCTATTTGAAAACTAAGGCCGGAAAATGAAGAACAACCGGGGCCACCAGTGAGCCATAGCAAAAGAGGGTCATTCTTAGGATCATTCTCTGACTTAATAAAATAGTAGAAAACTTGCATGTCATCATCTGAATCCCCCAACCCAATATACCTGTAACAATAATAATAATAACTTTTCCTCAGATCCAAACATTGTTCGTTAAAATTGCTGCATGGAATTGGAAAAATATACTAACTAAAAGAAAATGTTGAATAATACATGTTTCTGATTGTTTTCGGATATCTTTCTACTTCATTTGTTATTCAAAAGAATGTTTAGTAAGATTTTGAGACGACAGGTGATACGATAATAATGAACGTACCCGGTTTCAAGATGAAAGGGAAGGGGTCCATCATAACCAGGAAGGTTTTCAACTTTTGCACCAATACCTTCAATCTGAAATGGTAGAAGCTGCAAGAAAAGTGTGAGTGTGAGTGTGAATGCAAGAAGCAGCACTTGATTATTAGAAGCCATGGCTGCTACTACTTCGAGTCACTTTACTTTTTCTCTGTATTCGGTGTCTTCCATGAGTTATAAAGATGAATGCATTCACGGATCCCACCTACTACCTAATTGATAACATGACTCGTTTATTTCATGTTATTTTTAGATTGGGGCCACTCAGATAAAATGGTATTTTAAGATTTTTTTAGTAATTAAGATTTAATATATATAATTATTAATTCGTATTATTTTTATTAAAATTAAATTAGATATATTAATTTAATTAAAAAATTGATAAATTACATTTTTAATCGATTTAAATTAATATTTTTAATAAAAAATAATTATAATATTATTATTATAAAAAATAATTAAAATATTATTATTATTATTATTATTATTATTATTATTATTATTATTATTATTATTATTATTTGAGAATTTTATATTCTAATTTTTTTTTTGTATGTGGTGATAAAGTTTGGGTTTAAGATTTTTAAAATTAGAATATATAATATGAGTATTTTAGTTATTTTCTATAATAAAATTATTGTAGTTATAAATATTGATTAATTAAATGTTTGATTTATTAATTTTTTTATTAAATTAATTTATCTAATATATTTTTTGACAAAAATAATACGGTTTAATTGATTATATATATTGAATTTTAATATATTTTTAAAATTAGAACCCTCTACTGAGGAGGATAGGTTTGATGACAGTGCTGATGATGGTGAACATGAGGATTACTTTGAGTTCGATGTAGAGGATGGTGTTGATGGTGGACAATCAAATGCGTTCGGTGAGTTTAATGGCCCGCTAAATCAAGAAGGGACAACAGATAAGGGTGCTAAGGATAATGAAGCTTCTGGAGAGATGGATGAACAAATTGGAGATATTTTGGATGGTTATGAAACTGAAGACATAGATAGTTACGAGGGAGATTCTGATGACATGGTTAAGAAAAAAAGATTTCCTAAGTATGATGAGGGAGAAAATATGTAGAGAGTATGAGTTTAAGGTTGGGTTGGAGTTCAAAACACTGTCCCAGTTTAAAGATGCAATTAAGGAGCATGCCTTATTGAATGAGAGAGACGTTAGGTACAAGAAGAACGACAAGTTGAGGTGCAGAGTAGTGTGTAAGGGACAAAAAGGAAAGTGTAAGTGGATTTGCTTTGCAAGTAAGGTAGGAGGATCTGATTGTTTTAGTATAAAAACCTTGAAGGGCAAGCGTAGCTGTGGGAGGAGTTATAGTGGTAGGCTTGCTTCTAGTGAGTGGATATAAAAAAAGATTGTCAACAACATTAGTCGTGGAGAAGATATGCGGCTGGCCACTATTATTCAAACAATTCAGGATAAGTATATGGCAAATGTTAGTGTTGGAAAGGCTTACTGGGCAAGGAGAAAAGCAAGGGAAGAAGTACATGGAAGGGCCATACTACAATATGCCAAATTGAGGGATTATTGTGCTGAGATTTTAAGGGCAAATCCCGGGTCCAAGCTTAGTATTATTGTGGATAGGCCATCTTTAACACACCAACCGCGATTCATGAGGATGTACATATGCCTCGATTCGGTGAAGCAGGGCTTCTTGGCTGGTTGTAGGCCGATTATAGGAGTGGACGGGTGTCACTTGAAAGGGGACCATGGTCAACAGCTACTAGTTGCAGTAGGGAGGGATCCTAATGACAATTATTTTTCAATTGCAGTTGCAGCAGTGGAGGCGGAAATAAAGGACAGCTGGGGATGGTTCCTTGATTTGTTGCTAGATGATATCGGTGAATCAAGAAGATGGGTTTTCATGTCAGATCAACAAAAAGTAAAGATAATATGACTTATGATTCTAACTATTTCATTGAATAATATGACTTATGATTCTAACTATTTCATTCTACTTGCATTGTTTTTGTTGACTGAATAATGATACTGGATACTGTTGTTTTTGTTGTTATAGGGTTTGATGCAAGTTTTTGCTGAGATGGAACCATCTGTTGAGCATAGATTATGTTTAAGGCATCTGTATGCCAACTGTAAGAAGGCATATGGTGGAGGGACAGTTTTGAGGGATCTAATCCTATCCATTGCTAAAGCTACCTATATGGAAGAGTGGGAGAGAAGAATGAATCTGCTCAAGGAAAAAAATAGAGACTATTATGATAAACTGATGGGAGTGGACCCAAAGTTGTGGACAAAGAGCCATTTCACGTTTATGGCAAAGAGTGATATGCTAATGAATAACATATCAGAGGCTTTCAATGGCAGGATTCTTGAGGTAAGAGACAAGCCCATTCTAACGATGTTTGAGTGGATCAGATGCTACTGGATGTCAAGATTTGCAGAAAAAAAAGAAGAAGGCTGAGAAGCATGAAGGATCCATTCTGCCTAAACCAAAAAAGAGGTTTGATGTTATTGCAACAAGAAGTATGGAATGGCATGCTAGATGGGCAGGTGAGCTGAAGTTTGAGGTACATCACAAAAATAGGATGATCATGGAAAGGTTTGTGGTGGATCTGTTAGCTGGTACTTGCAGCTGTCGATTTTGGGATTTGAGTGGTATGCCATGCCCACATGCATGTAGTGCCATCTTTGAAAAGGGTGATAATCCTGAAGAGTATTGCAGCAACTACTATAGTCCAGCAGCATACCTTGCAACATATGGAAAATCAATTGCTCTAATTAATGGAGAGAACATGTGGCCGAAAGTGAACTGTGATACCATCATACCCCCAGTTTTCAGGGTTAAACCTGGTCGACCAAGAATGGTGCGAATTAGAGAACCTGATGAAAATAGATCTCAAACGAAGTACAGAAGGACGGGTACCTCTGTGACTTGCAGCAATTGCAGCCAGTATGGACACAACAGGAGGCACTGTCCAAATCCTATTGTCTCAGGTACATCTTATTTTGTTGTTGTTTCATAATTGTTGATTGCACCAGTTCTTTTCTGTAATGTTGCCTTGATTCGATTGAACTTGCATCAGCTCCTGAACCCGCTGCTGCTGCATCTGATGTTGCAACTGACTCAGCTGAACCTGGAAATGGTGCACATGATGCTGGAGCTGCTGCAAGGGGGAGAGGCAGAGGAAGGGTTGCGGGACTGGGTAGAGGAAGGGGCAAAGGAAGAGGAACTATTGTCACAGGTAATTCTAGGATTTGTTGCTGCATACTAGACGATTGAAAATGTTCTATTATGAAATGAGTTAACCATTATACTTTTGTTCCATCAGCCTCTGCACCAACTACTGCTGCTGAATCATCTGCTGAATCTGATGCAAGGGGGAGAGGCAGAGGAAGGGGTGTGGGACTTAGTAGAGGAAAAGCAACCAGTTTCACAGGTATAACTATATTTTGCTATTTCATACTACATAATTGAAATGGTTTAGTGATGGAATGATTTAAAAATTTGGTTGTTGTTGTCTCAGCCCCTGCACCAAATACTCTTGCTGCTGAATTTGGATCTACAACTGTGTCACCCCTTACTGGATCTGGTTCTGCAAACGACTCACCCCTTGCTGGATCTGGTTCACCTACTATTGGAGCTGCTGCAAATCCTCCTTATACACCAGCAACTCAAGCAACTCCCTTCATTGAACCACTCATTCAGCCAACTCTACAAGTAGCACCAGTTACACAGCCTTTGCCTAAGACTAAGACTTTTGGGATGAGAAGAAGTGAAAGATTGAAGATGGGGATAAGAAAGGGAGCAGCCAAACCTGCTGAACACATAGACCTCACAGATGATTGAAGCTTTTAGGGTTATGTAGCTCCTCCTACTGTGGATTTATGTAGGGCTTTTTTTGTGCATTATACTCTACTGTGGAAGTATTTTGGTATTGGGAACATCATTTTTTTAGTTTATTTTGCTTTGTGGTGGACCACTTTTGATAGTACATTTTAGGTGGAGCATTTATCTTGTGACTAGTGGAAGTTAGATCCACTGAACTTATCTAATGTGTGGAACATGTTAAGGACCACTTTTGTGAATTATATTATTCTAATGATGCATCTGTGATAGGCTGATAGCAGTTGTTTTTAGTTGTGTATATTTTCATTCAATATCACAACATTATATTTATAGCAGCAAACAAAAAAAAGTTTCATCCATTCAATCTAAATAACATAACATACACTTTTTATAACTGCTCTGTTTAAAGCCAACAATGACCACTTCATCAATAAACTTTACCACATAGCACTGCAACTATTAGGATTACACAACAAAAAAACAACATCATCGGCATCTTGGTCTGCTTCATGTTTTCTTCCAACTTTCAAAGTTCCTCCTGGACCGAATTCAACTCTACACAGATTCTTCCAACACAATCATCAACTTCTCCAATCTTCTCCTTTAACCTCTCCGTGTCAACACTAAGTCTATCAACCCTCATTTCTTGTGCATTTTCACCCCTAATTTCACCCTATACCCAACCAGAGTAATACTGTGAAGAAAATAAGCAAACATCGCCAACCTTCTTATCTTCATCAACCCACTCAAAAAATTTGCATCTTCTACTTGGGCAAGACATAAACCTTATATTTGGATTCTTGGGTGTATTAGCACTTTTCAGAATTAGAGACTCTCCACAGAAGCAATGACTCCTCCTCTCCTTCTGCTTCAACCACTCACCTTTCATATCATCTTCATTATCAATCCACTCAAAAAAACTGCACATTGGCACTCGTTCACAAGCTACATACCTCCTTCCATGGCTGGCCACTTCAGAAGAAGACAGAACAACAACTGCCTCCCCACAATAACACAAATGTCTTCTCTTGTTGAGACTTCTTGAACTCGAAATTCTCGAAGAACGTTGGGTGGAATCCATGCAAGATGAGAAAATTTCAGCAACAAATAAGAAGAAAGGGAGAAGAGGAGAACGATGAACAGAATAGGGTTCTGGAGTTTTAGGATGAGGGCAAGGATTATGTAGGGTTATACACATGGGTATTTTGATAAATTTAACACAGGTAAACGTTTTATTTAACGTTCACTGCGAATAGGGACCCAATTAAAACAAAAAAATTGGTATAGGGACTCAATTGAAAGGAAAAAAACTATAGGGACCTAATTAAAAATTCGGCCAAACTATAGGGACCAACAGAGTAATTAAACCTCTTTAAAATAATACTGGTATCAATAAGAACTTATTATATTATTAGAAAAAAAAGCGAAATGCTATCACTTGTATACTTTATTAAACCCCATTAAAGGGTAAATCACTAAAAATGCAACCGAATAATTTGTAACGGACGAACACGCATTCGAATTTTGTTATCGACAAAAATTCTCTCAAATAATTTTAAAATACGACAAAAATATCTAACATTAAATATGTATTTTTAAAAAATACCTTAAATATTGAATTTGATGCGGTTTTTTGCAAACATAATTAGAAAAATAAGATATTTTTATCTTTAAAATTTAGTGATTTTTCGCTAAGTATATATTTTTTTATGATTTTTTAACAACCAATAATATTTTTAAAAAATCATAAAAATTATATATTTAGCGAAAAATTACCAAATTTTAATAATAAAAATATTTTATTTTTCTAATTATGCTTGCAAAAAATGCATAAAAATTCTCTCCAAAGCATTTTTTGAGAAATACATATTTAATGTCGCGATTTTAAATTATTTGAGGACATTTTTTTTATAGCAAAATTTAGGTGCATTTTTATCGTCAACAAAATTATTCGAATGCATATTTTTTATAGTTTATCCCCATTAAATAAATATTGTAACGTTGTAACAAAAATATAATTAAAATGCACCGAAATAAATTAGGTGTATTCAGTTGTACTCCTGCATTTTATTGCTCTATTTTTTTTATTATCTTGTTATCAATTTGGTAGAAAAATAGATCCAAATCAATTTAACATAAATTTTTTTCTCAATTATTTACAAAATTCTATTTTTTCTTCCAATTGAAATACACAAAATTTTTAACCTTCACATCTATAAAATTTAAATTTTTCTATTGCAAATTTTTTTTGTAACATCCTAACTTTTAACACCTCAAGATCATACTAAAAGCTTTAGGCATTATTTATCTCTAACCCTTTTTATTGTATACTATCTTTATTTAATATCGAACCTTTATGAATACGAACCGAAACTTTAATTAAGAAAACAAAAAGTCTTCACTTAAAATATCTTAGTCACAAATATATATATATATATATATATATTCACATAGCAACATATATACATAGACTTATTCAAAGATCCTCAACTATAAGTCCTACCCCTCTAGAAAGCTAAACAGTAAACAACGAGGGAAAAATAAAATCTAAGAGCTTAACTCGTAAACACCATCTTCTATACTCCTGTAACTCCGCACTAAACCTTCGCACTTGTAGCTAAAATGGGTGGAAATAAGGGGTAAGAACTGGAGAGCTCTTAGTAGGGTCGGGGTGTATAAAATCAACAAAACTCAAATATTCAAATCTAAAACTCTCATATTTTTCTTGTATAAAATTTTGCACAAAACTGCATTCCATATATTTCACCACTTACTAAGAAACTATTTTAACCAAAACTTACCGCTGATCCTACCAATCACGGCCTCTGGCTCGACTCAAATAAACTCAGCCTCTGGCCCAAATTAAATCAACATCAAAACTTAATCACAAAACAGAATCAATCATAAGCACAAACAATACAAGACAAACACAATCAGATAGTGATTACAGCACGTACAACAAATAACAATTAGACAGAAACCATCAGATAAGAAAACCAAAATACTTAAGCATACATAGAAAAAGCAAACAAATGTAGTATGATGCATGCCTGTTCTACTGGCCGTGAGCTCACGTGCCGGTTATATTGCTAGAACCTAACACATCCGACAGCTAACCTGGATATCCTCTTCTTGAAAACCGGTGTGCGGTACACCACCACAAACCCCACCTGGCGGCCAGTACACCACCACAAACCCCACCATTGTGAGTGGGACACCACCACGAACCTCGCAAGATCTTCAATTGAAAAAACAACACACACATGAGCGGTAAATAACCACGATCCTCACAAACACATTCACAACCCGTGGGTGGTAAACCACCACGATCCCCACGTTCATCACGACACTGGACAAGCAGTACACCACCACGGTCCTTGCCAGGTCATAGCTCAAATTCAAAACCACAATCTTTTAAAATCTTGACCTAGAGCAAGTGGGACTAAGCCACAATCCTTACGTACTGCCCAGGTATTTTTCAAATATCAAAATCTCTCTTTTAAAAATAATTCAAATCTATTTTTCTTTCATTAAACTCCTTTTCTTGATAAATCAAATTCAAACATAATACTTTTCTTGATAAAATTCAAAACATAATTATTTCGTTAATAATTCAAAAAAGTTAATATAATTTTTAAAATTTTTGAAAATCCATTTTGACTCCCAAAATAATCAAAACACCCTAGGTGGCTGTTCATACATCACCAAATCAAAATCCCAAGCAATCAACAATAATTCAACATAAATTCATTCAAACTCAAACAATAATTAATTAAACCAACATTCATTTATCAAATTCACATTTAATTATTATAAAATTACTAAAATCCTACCTTCGTACAAAATCAAAACAAAGAAAACTCTAGAGAAGCTTTCTAACCGAGCTGCTGAAGAAGAAAATGTCAGAAGTCATCTGTGCCTCCTAGAACTTCAATTGGCCAAACTCAAGGGGAAGAGGGGCTACGTCACCGTCAACTTCTACCGGAAAAAAGTAACGCCAACGTGTAGAGGATGATGATACGAACACTTTTACCGAATTAGATTTTTTGTTGAAGTTACGAATCTCAAAAAATCGAAGCCAAAAATTTTGGTGAGAGTCACGATTTTTTTTTCAAGGAAGCTTCGGTCTCTCTCTCACCCATGGTCATTTCTCTCTCTCTTTCTTTCTTAAATGGCTTTGTGATGGAAAGAAAGAATAGACTATGTTGAAGTTTTCAAAAGAAAAGGGTTAGGTGCCATGGAAGGGACATGTCATTTAATATATGGCTACGTTTGGTTAGTGTATACTAAAAGACATAGACACTGAGTCATCAATAAAAAAGACATAGACACAAAATACATGTGTACATATTTTATATTTGAAACATAAACACATAAGACACAGAAATTATTGAAAAGACTATAATATCCTCATCATCTACTTTCACCACCACCATTACTGCTTACCAGATTCTTCATCAACCCAAAAAAAATAAATAACAAAAAAATTCAATAATTTTGACAATAAATTTAATCACCAATGGCAGCAAGAACTCTATTTAATAATTAATTCAACAATTATTTTTTTAAGAAGATAAATTAAAACAAATAAAAAAAAGAGTGGATAAAGAGAAAGAGTAGGAGAGATGCGGCAATGGAGAGGCGACATGGGAGAAGCGAAAGTGGCAGACTCAAAGAGGGAGAAGAAGAACAACGAATCTGGAGATAACGTGAAAAATAGATCTGAAGGCAACCATGTCAAAAGGCGACGACGGCGGTGATGGAATAGAAGCAAAAAATAAAGAAGAAGGAGAGAAGAATGAGAGAAGGAAGAAAGGCAATGGTTGTTTGGTTGGAGAAAGGGAGGAGAAAGGTGAAGATGCTGGTTTGGGTATGAGGAAGAAAAGGAAGAAGAACTGATGCAGAGAGAGGGATAACATGAAAAATAGAAGAAGGAGAAAGAAGATCTATAAAGGGCAAAACTGAAAAAAAAATGAAAAAAAATGTGTCTGTGTCTAAAAATTTGTATTCCACCCTTTGGTCCAGTACACAAATTTTGTGTATTTGTGTACTTGCGTGTCCTTCTGTGTCTACTAAAAATCTATATCTCAGTAAACAAACAATGAACGTGTACTACTGTGTCTATGTCTCAGTGTTTATGTCTCTCAAACCAAACGCTGCCTATACATGCATGCATAAGCCACGTTTGGTTTTTCTTGCTTTTTTTTTTTTTGTTTCCTAATGAAACCGCCAAATGAATGTAAATAATAATAATAATAATAATAATAATAATAATAATAATAATAATAATAATAATAATAATAAATTTAAAATTTTTCTATCAAAATAGTTTTTAATAAAAAATTCAAACTAATAGAATAAGTCATAATTAAATTAAACTTAAATAATCATAAAATTTTATTTGATTATTTTTGTTAAAAAAATAGTTTTCTTAATGGTTATGCTACACATCCATATAATTTTTCATCCAAATCTATCCAAGTTGGCCCAATACCAAAAAAATCTAATACCATTAAATGAGCGTGTATACACGGGCTCACAACACCGAAACATTAACATATTCATTCGCGCCTTGAATATGAAACAACGTTTCTTCTTCAACATTGAAACCACTACTGGAGAACTTCGAATCTCTCTCAAAATCTCTCAAACTTAACTTGTGTTTTCTACGAAAATCGCTACTGGAAAAGAATTGGGAGAAGATTTCGAAAGGAAGAAGAAAAAACAAACAAAAACAAGAACAGAGACTGTGAAAGGTATGATAAAAACTACTGTTCATTTAAAATTTTGTAACCTAGCATTTCTCTTAGTTGTATTTTAGGTTTACTGAATTGAGTTGCTTCGTTTAGTATATTGACTTAATCTGATTCCATTTTTTTGCGTAACTAGGACGTAGGAATGGAAATGTGTTCTTACTTTCTTTCTGTTCAGCGGAGTTGCTCATTTTCATTCATTTGATTGTTAGTGTGTTTAGTTGAGTCCTTTTGCATGCAGAAATGATTTACTTGATGATTGAATGTTTATCACGTTTTATTCAGCACATGATTGGTATTCGGTTCACTGGTGTTTGTCATTTGATTCACCTGATTGTTAGTGCATTCAGTTGAATTCTTTTGTATGTAGAAATTATTTACTTGATGATTGAATGTTTATCATGTTATATTCAGCACATTATTGGTGTTCAGTTCATAGGTGTTTGTCATTTGGTTCACCTGATTGTTAGTGCATTCAGTTGAGTTCTTTTGCATGCAGAAATATTTTTCTTGCTTATTGAATGTTTATCAAGTTTTATTCAGAACATCAATGAAATTCAGTTTAGTGGAGTTGGTTATTTTAATTCATTTGATTATTAGTGTGTTTAGTTGAGTTCTTTTGCATGGAGAAATGATTTACTTGATGATTGAATTTTTATCACGTTTTATTCAGCACATGATTAGTGTTCGGTTCACTGGTGTTTGTCATTTGATTCACCTGATTGTTATGTGTTCAGTTGAGTTTTTTTGTATGCAGAAAAGTTTTTCTTGATGATTGAATATTTATCACATTTTATTCAACCTGAATGGTGTTCGGTTCAGTTGGGTTGGCCATTTTGATTCACTTGATTAAAATATGCATGATTGTGCTTGTCGGTGTATTGAGTGAAGTATTGACCAAATATTTTTGGCTTCGGGCTCGAATATGGTCCAAATATTCTATTGCACAAACTGAACAAAATCAGAGACCAAGTGATTCGGGCATCTGAAGAAATAAGACTCCCAAAGCCATCTGCTGCCCTTTCCAACCCTTATTGTAAATTTACATCTGGGGATATAAATAGTAAATAGGATATACTTTGTTTGACTGGTTGTAATTAACACTATTTTGTTTAACTTGTTTAAAAAACCAAACAATGTATATATGTGAATATTAGTGTAAATGTTATTAGAAATTTAATGTTAATGTATATATCTTATTCAAGATGGATTAGTCCTTGTCCTGTTGGTCTGAGATGTTAATATATATATGTTGTAACTATCTAGCTACTGTTTTGTTCTAGGTTGACAGTGAATGGAATCAGGGTATTTATCAAACATTAAGAGCCCAAAAAAACAAATGAACCGAAATTAATATACAGGGTGAACTGAAAAAGTGCATATATCAATATAGCAGAGAGATAATTTTAAAAACATGTTGCTATCAGTATTCTTGGTTCTATCTCAATTCCTAACTTAACCCCTAAGCTCATCACCTTTTCTCCAATCCTCTGAAACACCGATGCACAGACAGATAAAGCAGACATGGCAAACATAGGTAGATATTCAAATATAGCAAATACGCATAGATATTCAAGTAAGCAAACCCAAGTAATGAAAACCAAACAAGTCACATAAATGCACATGATGCATGCCTTTTCTACTGTCCATGAGCTCACGTGTCGGTTACTTTGCTAGAACCCGACACATCCGACAGATAACCCGGATATCGTCCTCTCAAAAACCGGTGGGCGGTACACCACCACGAACCCCACATGGTGGGTGGTACACCAACACAAACCCTGCCATTGTGAGCGGTAAACCACCACGAACCTCGCAAGATCTTTAATTGGAAAAATAACACACACATGTAGGCGGCAAACCACCACGAACCCACAAAACATTCACTTTTAAAAACATGTGGGGGGTACACTACCACGAACCCCACAAAACATTCACTTTCAAAAACATGTGAGCGGTACACCACCACGAACCCCACATACTCCTCGACACTGGGCAAGTGGTAAACCACCAAGAACCTTGCCAGGTCAAGCTCAAATAATTTCGTTTTTAAATTCATTATACATTATTCATCCAAAATCATTCAATAAGACCAGATTCATCATATACATATCACATTCACACACTTTTCATTCGTAATTCACCACCTCTCAAACTTTTTTCATCTCCAAGTTACTACTCCTCCCTACCTTCTACTCACCATTTAACATACAACTGAGGTTTATGGGCTAAAAGAGTGAAAATAGAGGTCTAGAGATTCAAAATTACATTTTAAAACACAAAATTCATTTTGCTAATTTTAGGGGTCACACGTACGCGTGGGCCACGCGTATGCATGCATGCCGAACAGAAATGCCTATCTGCGTATAGAGGGGTTTGCGTACGCATGCACTGCAGATTAGTCAAAGATGGCTAAGTCTGCAGAATTTCAGTTTTACATACCGAACTTCCGATGTACATAAATTTTTTGTTTTAAAATATTTTTCATCTATTCTTCAAACGGTGCAAATTTTACGAACCCAATTTTTATATGAAATAAGTTTGAAACAATTTGGGGGTCTGAAAATCGAGTTATGGCTCGCCAAAGTTCGGTCAAAAATCAACTTTTCACAAAATTTTCACAAGATTTCTAAGCCTCAATTTTCATAACACTTCAATTCCATCCCTTTTAAAACTTACCAAACCACATCAACCCAAGCCCCAACATTACTCAATACACCAATTTTACAGGTATGGTCACTTTCACACAATAATTCATTCTCAACAACAATATAATTCATACCAAAAACTCACACACACACATACACACACACACACACACACACACACACACACACACACACACACACACACACACACACACACACACATATCATCAACACCATCAACTTTTTCATACAAAATGACAACCACTTAGCCAATCCACATTCAATTCAACATAAATATACTACAAAATACATCACCATTATCATATCCAAGTCCAATATACATCACCAACATTATCATTATCATAACATCATAATTATCATTGTTCAACACACACTCAAGGTTAGTTCTCAATATTCACATTGTCCAATCCCAACAATCAAAATCATGCAACACAAATCATGAATACCATCATTCCTCACCCAAGTTCAAGATAACTCAACATTTACTTTAAGGTCACTAACCACTAATCATACATACATGCTTCAACCTATCTTATGATTATCTAGCCTATGTTTTTACAAGATATTATATTTTAGTTACGAGAAACCGAAACCATACCTTGACCAATTCCCCGATAAACCCAGAACACCACGATTAGCACCGTTTCGCAAAGACCCAAGCTTTCAAAGTCACACCAAAAGAATCCCCAGCTCCTCAAAGTCCAACGTCAAGTCTCCAACACCACTAATGACCACTAACATGCCCCAAAATAACCCACAACTCAATCTAATATAAATAATCATTACTAAATCAATATAGATTCTACTTAATCACAGATTTCACAAGGGTTTGGGGGTTTTTACCTTTCTCAAGCATCAATAGAGTAAAACTCAATGATTTTCTCAAGTTAGTTCAAGCCTATAACATCAAAGGATAAAAAATCTCAACACCCACACATTGAATTTTGAAATTGAAGGGAGGAAATTCGAAAATGAAAATGAAAACTCCTTACCAAATTGATTACTGGACTTTGTAGAGCTCATTGCTATGGACACATGGTCGCAAACGGCTTGTCAATCGGAGTTCCGGATCAAAAGTTATGGGCGATTGAATATCGGGGTGAATAGTGTTTGGGGTTTTGCTTCTTCCTCTCTCACTCACCGTGTCTCTCCTCTCATGGCTGAAAAATGAGCTGAATTGCTCAAAAGGATGGCTTGTGTATGTTGGGCTTGGGCCAATTTGGACCTGGTTCAATCGGTTCGGCCCATTTGGCCCGACTTTGGGCCAAATTCTTTAAAATAAGTGTCAACATTCTTATTTTAATTATGTCTATCTCATTAAACTATAAAATCCTATTTTCTAATTTTTTTTATTAATAATTAATTTATTAGTTAATTATTTACTAATTTTGTAGATTTACATCCATTGTAGACTACTGTGATGAGGATGAATGGAGTTTGATTGAGGTATATGAAATAGTGAGTTTGATTGCAATGGATATGGCAAGAATTAGGGTGAAGGATGATATGGTTGAAGTTTATATTGTTTATAAGACAAGTGAAGTGGGAGAAGATGCAGAAGAAGTGCAACTGGGGCAAATTACTACTCCTGCAAAAATAGGTGATGAAGTTTGGCCTGGCCCAATTGTTGTGTATGAAGGCCCTGGTGTTGGGCTTGGGCCAAAGCATGCAACTGATAGGCCTACTGATGTAGAAGAGGTTGGGTCCATAAGTGATGGATCATGTGAGGTTGCTAAGAGTTCTGATGCTACTGAAGAAGAAGCGGAGGGGAGTGAGACCTCTAATGATGATGACTATGAACCTAGGGGTAGTGAAAGTTCCTGGAGTTCTGATTCAGTTGCTGGTTATGCATCAGATCACAGTGTTGGAAGTCTTGACTTTGGTGATAGTGATGATGACAGGGAAGGGGCTGAAGGTTTAATTGATGTGAACATCATAGAAGAGGGGGAAAAGGAATCTGCACCTAGTCAGACCCAAGCTCAATCTTCACAACCAGCTGCACCAACTCATGGAAAGGAAAAAATTGTGGGGGGACTTTGTGATGAGGATGAATGTTATAACAATGAGGATTTTTTAGATATTCCGTTTAGTGATGATGAGGATGACATATTGGAAAAGAGGTATTTGATTCACAAGCCATTGAAGAACATGAGTGAATACAAATGGGAGGTGGGAACTTTGTATGTGTCAAGAGAGGAGTTCAAGGACTGTGCCAATGCATATGCTGTCAGTAGTGGGAGGGGTCTTCGATTCTCAAAGGTAGATCTTAAGAGGGTTAAAGTAGAATGTGTGGAGGGTTGTGACTGGTATGCATATTGTGGAAAGATGAAGCATGAATAGAGTTGGCAGTTGAAAAGTTGCATCAACAAGAACAATTGCTTTAGGGAGTTGAAGATTGGAATAATGCATGTAAAGTGGCTGAGTAAAGTTTTTTTTGAACAAAATTGCTGAGAACACAAAGATTAAGTTAACCACACTAATGAGGAAAGCATATACTAAGTGGAATGTGGAGCTGACCAAATCTGAGGCTGCAAGGGTCAGGCAGTTTGCTCTCGATGAGTTGCAGGGGACATATATAGAGCAGTATAGAAGGTTGTATGATTATTGTCATGAGTTGCTTAAGACTAATCTGGTGTCATCAGTGTATTTGCAAGTCCAAAGGCCACCTGGGTTTGCATCTGAAAGACCAGTGCCAAGGGTAGATTTAAGAACCAAGTTTGAGAGTATCTATGTCTGCTTGGATGCCTGTAAGAGGAGTTTCATGATTTGTAGGCCCATGATTGGATTGGATGGTTGTTTTCTGAAAACACCGTATGGAGGCTGGCTGCTCATAGCAATGGGTTGGGACCCAAATGGGTTGGGACCCAAATGATCAAATCTTGCCGATTTCATATGCAGTTGTCGAAGCTAAAACCAAGGACTCTTAGAAATGGTTTCTACAACATCTATGTGATGACCTAGGAGTTGACAAAATCAAGATCTGCACCTTCATGTCTGACCAACAGAAGGTATAAGTCTCTCTCTCTTTCTCAATTCTAAATTACAAGTGTTGTTAATTACGATTCAGAATGTATTGTAGTTGCAATTCAAATATGCACATAAAGGGATTTGTTTCAACAACATTGTTATTTAGGCATTTTTTTTACTCAAAATAGGGTTTAGTGCCAACTTTTGAGGAGTTTCTGCCTGGGGTGGACCATAGATTTTTTGTCAGACATCTATATGCAAATTTCAAGAAAAGATATCCAGGACTTCAGTTGAAGCTAATGCTATGAAAGCAACTTATCTTCAAGAATGGGAAAGGAGGATGAGTGAGATATAGAAGGTTGATCAAGGAGCATACAACTATCTAATGGAGATTTTGACAAAGTATTGGTGTCATCACAGGTTTGCGTGTAGACCTAGGTGTGACACTTTAGTAAACAATATGTGTGAAGTTTTTAATTCTGTTATGGTTGAGGCAACGGAGAAGCCAATTGTCACTATGCTAGAGGACATTAGGGTTTATATAATGAAACGTTGTGCTGACAATAGGGACAGGATAGTGCCTTACAACAGAGATGTGTTACCTCGAATTAGAATTAAGGTAGAAAAACAGGCAGAACTTAGTGGTAATTGGGTGAGTGTGTACGCTGAACGTGATAGATATGAGGTAGTTAGCATCCAGAGAGGGAAGGAAAAATTTGTGGTTGATCTTAGGCATCACGAGTGCTCATGTAGGAAGTTTAAATTGTCAGGAATTCCTTCTGCTCATGCAATGAATTATATCAGAAAAATGTATTTCAACGTGGATAGCTATGTTGCTGACTACTATAAAAAGGTTACATACGTCTCATGCTACTAACATGTTGTCTTCCTTGTAAATAGACCCAACCTTTGGGAGAGAACTCAATTCGAGGATGTGTTGCCTCCCATTTATAGAAAACCTATTGGGAGGCCAAAGAAGAAGAGGGAACAAGCTACTGATGACCAACCAACTAGGTCTGGACTATCACATGAAGGACAACAACAAAAGTGTTCTTACTATTTGTGCTCTGGTCATAACAAATGGAATTGTCCAAAGAAGCGCAAAGTCACTCCAAACTCTGCTGTAAGCGTCTGTGATTAATTATTGGTTGTAGTCCTTACTTTTGTATAAAAATTTGCTTCATTGAATTCTATACCATTTGATTTGTGCGCAGGTTAACAATGCTGCTGGTTTAACTTTAAAGGGGAGATCACAGAGAGGTGTTAGAAAAAGTTCAAGACTTGATGAATCCATATTTGATGATAAATTTTAGATTGATTTGAGTGAATTTCATCATATAAACCCACATTTATTCACCTATATAGCATACTTTTGTGTTTTCTCTCTAGATTGAGCTTAATTGTGAAAACATGCATTTTTGTGCTTAAATTGAGCAATTTAATCCCACTTTTATTCTATTCGATGCCGTGATATGTTTGTTGAGTGATTTCAAGTCCTAGAGGCAAGAATGGTTTGGTAGAAGTGGAAGAAAGCATGCAAAAAGGGAGAAAACATGAAGAAAACAAAGGAGAGAAGCATTTCAGCCTATGCCCACACACACCTTCTGTGCCCACGCACAGGGGTCAAAATCAGCACCTGTGCCCACGCACAGGTCTGTGCCCATGCGCAGGAGAAAAATCAGCAAGTGTGCCCATGCACAGATCTATGCGTACGCACAGGTACCAGCGCGTGCCTCCATTAAAAAGTCACGTAGACTCGCGTTTTGAGGGTATTTTTGGCCCATTTTTGAAGGCTTTGGAGCATATTTGAAGGGGGAAGCAACCATATATCATACCATACACTACCATACTTCATAGAATAGTTTTTAGGAGTAGTTTTAGGATAGTTTAGTTTAGGTTTTCTCTCAAGTTTCCTTATGATTAATTAGGGTTTGTAGCATTTTATAGTTCAATTTTGGTCTTGGATTTTGCTATTTCATTGTAAGTATTTCTTTAATTTCTCTTTTAATTACTACACTTGTTCTACACTTTCTTTTCTTTTCATTTCTCTTGTCAATATATACATAGTTTTGTAATTTTGGACTTCTAGTTGGTTAATTTGATGTTTGATGATTATTGCATGTTTGTTTGAGTTACTTTTATTGATTTTGAGCATTTGTGATTCATAGCTTTCATTAATTTACCAATTTTACCATGTTTTATGTTTATGCCCACTATTTGTTCGATAAAATGCCAATTTTGATTATGGGGTAATTTCCACCCCTTGGCTTGGGAAAAATGAGTTTATGGATTACTAGAGCCATAATGTCCAACATTTAGTGATAATTCTTGGGTTGTTAGTTGTTATTGTTTCCACTAACGCTAGCTTTTTACCAATTAATAACAATTATGCTCACTTGACTTATCCTTCGATGTTAAGGGTTGACTTAGTGAGATTAATCCATCACAATTATCATAGTTGTGGTTATGACAAGGAAGGGATTCCATGACTCATCCCAAGTCAAGGTTTCATTTATGTTTTAAACTACTTTTCCATCAATTTTGAGTCTTACTTGTTTATATTACATACATAGTTCTTTTGTTCTTTTATTACTTCATTAATTGCAATTTTATCTTGTTCTTTTATTTCTTGATTGTTTGTTTCTTTGTTGAGAAAACCCCTTGCCTTCTTGCAACCAAAATTGTATGCACTTGTTGGCACTAGTTCCTAGGGAGAACGACCCGGGAGTCTAAATACTCTCGGTTTATATATTTGCTTTGAATTGTGACAATCTTTAGAATAATAATTTGACTATTGGCCAATTGTTGGTTCGGAGCTATACTTGCAATGAAGATCTATTTGGAGAAAATTCTAACCTACAATTTGGTCCTTGTTAAGACTCTCTACCGAAACTGCTTCTAGTAAGGGATCTAAGCAAGGCAGTAGGAAGCAAAAGGGGAACAACAAAAGACCACCCTCAAACCCAAAGAAAAAGCCAGCTGTCAGTACCCAGCAATCACAAACTGCTTCAAAAAGGGCTAAAGTGAACCATTCACATACTACTTCTGCACCAGCCCCAACTATGCCAAGGGTGCTGCCAAGCCCAGTCAAGAGGGTCACCCAGTCCCAGCTCAAGTTCATGGCCAAAACTCCTCCAAGAGCATGGAGAGTGATTCAATGACTTGTGATACATTTTGCTTTTTTTTTTTTATAGGATAATAACTATGGTTGTTGATTTCAGTTTTTGTATTTGGTGATGCTGCTACTTCAGAAACAATGTTTAGTATCTTGGTTGATTTATATTTTGAGTTCTTAGACATCTATATCATATCTATGTTTGTTAAGTTGTGAACTATTGCCACACTATGCCTAATATTGAGGTTAATACTTTATGCAATTCCTCGGTCACTATTTCAGTTAATTAAATTTGCAAACAGTTACTATACTAATGTACCATGAGAATATAAATTGAGGACATAAAGGTTGTTAACAATGAATTTTCATTCATAGTCATTCAATCTAGAGATTACACTTAATGCAGGCTAATTCCTACAACTACAACCCAAAATACAGACAATATATTGCAACCACATGCTATTAGTTGCTATGTTATCCAGCCTCATTGCAAAAAAAAAAAAACTCCCATTTCTAGTCAACGTGATCCTTTCACACAATAATATTATAGCACATGTCCATCCAACCAGAGCAACTGCTACTGCCAATGTCAACATCCTCTCAACTATTGTCACTTTACCCTTAAAGGTTGTGACTTTTCTTTTCAATCTTGCAACTTGTGGCTCTTGCTCTGACACTGCCCACACAAAGTATCCACACTCTTCTCCAATCTAGGCCAAAAACAAAAGAAAAATTCCAATCAAATAATCAAATATCAACAACTTATAACAGTCATAAAAATAATTACATTTTCTACTTACCCCATAGTTAACACAGCCCCAGAACCTCCGTCCCGAGTTCTCTGCCGTCGATGAAGTTGCAAGCACTGGCCTCTCCCTACAATAACAAATTGTTCTCCGTCGACGGCCTTGGCTGCTGTTTTGACCCAAAACACCACTACTATGCGCCGCCTGGGAGCCCTGCGAAGCCATGGAGTTAGCAACGACTACAATAGCAACGGCGATGGTGAGAAGACGAAACTACAAGAGAAGATTTTGCAAATTAGGGTTTTCACACCTATTTCAATTAAAATTTCTTTTATTATTTTTTTATTCAATTCTCAGTAACGGTCATCAGGGGAATGGTTTGCCACAGTGGACAAAAGCGTCCACGTAGGCAGCTTCGTTAGTATTCCGTCAGTGTAGATAAAGGAAGGATAACATTGAATCAATTTTAGAATGTTTGGGACGAAAATAGGATGAATTAAACGTTAAAGACAACTATAGGATTTACCCCAAACATTGGAGACAAAAAGTTAAACTTTACTCTAAATAAATATTATAATAAATATTTGAATATTTATAACAATATTTATATTGATGTTGATTTGTATTATAAATAAATATTTATTGGTAATAATTATTATTTATTTAAACTAATAAATATATTTTTGTTGAACCAGTCTAACATGAATTTGATGGTTCGTAAACTGGATCTGCCGCAGATATGGAATTCGATGGTCAAAAACTACTTACGCTCAACGGAATTCTACCACATTCTTAGGATTAGGGTGATAAGAGGATTTTACGCCTTATTAGCTGCTTTGGTGGAAAGGTGGAGGCCAGAAAGTCACACCTTTATATTGCCGGTGGGTGAGGTTACTGTGACACTAGAAGATGTCGCTCATATATTTGGCCTTCCCATTGATGGAGAGCCTGTGAGCGGTTGGACAAATGGTAGTAGCGACTTCCTACAGAGTCAGAGCATCGCGATTGGATTGGCATGTGTGCGTTAATGATGTTTACAGGATGGACCAGGTCCAAAGGATTTACAAAGTTAGGTTTAGGCTCCTTGGGAATCCCACTAAATGGCCTGTGTATCACGGACCTCGATTCGTACCCAATCTTTTTCTCAAGCGAGTGACTGGTGCACGAAATTGTGATCACACTTTTCACAACTCCGGTACAACTAACCGGCAAGTGCACTGGGTCGTCCAAGTAATAAAACCTTACGTGAGTAAGGGTCAATCCCACAGAGATTGCCGGCTTGAAGCAAGCTATGGTCATCCTGTAAATCTTAGTCAGGCGGATTCAATTGGTTATTGATGCGTGAGCATCTTGTCTATCTTTTCCTAGTGAAAATTTGCATCTAAATTGTTGAATTTAATTAAGAATTAATTATATTTTAGCCACTATGGATGCTATTTTGAGTTTTGTACAATACTGTTTATTTTAGGTAGCATTTGGCGGAATTTGATGGAGTTTCTGCAGAGAAAGAGAAGAAGTCAAAGAGATGACCAGCGAATACCGACGCGGACGCATGGCTCACGCGACCGCGCGGAATGGAGGAAATAGCAATGACGCGATCGCGTGCCTGACGCGAACGCGTGAACTGGGGGCGATTTCTGGGCTGTTTTGACCCAGTTCTTAGCCCAGAAATCACATATTAGAAGTTGCAAAATGGACAAATCAAGTGGTCCCACCCATCAGCTGAAGACTTGTTAATTAATTCGAATTTAAATTCAAATCTTATTTTAGGAAAAGATATTATTTTAATTTTAATTTTAGAAATTTGATTTTTTAATTATTAGGATTAGTTATAAAAGGGATCCCAATAGGGTGGTTCCAGAAGAAGATATTCGACAACATTATTTCATACAAATTTACATTCCATATTCCATGAGCAACTAATCCTCCATTGTTAAGGTTAGGAGCTCTGTCTATTGTATGGATTGATAATATTATTTTTCTATTTTAATTCATGTTTTGATTTATATTTCAATAATTGTTTTCGTTCTTTATTTTATGAATTTGGGTGGAACGGAAGTATGACCCATGTTCTATTTGAGTTCTTGTAAAACTTGGAAAAGCTCTTTACTTGAACAATAGCTTGAAAACACATTATCCTGAATTTCTAATTGTTTGTATTTAATGGGATATGTGACATATAATCCCTTTATTTTTGGATAATTAGGATTCTTGTGGCATATAAACTGGAATTTGATCATCACCCTCTAATTGGAATCAATTGACCACGGAATTGGCAGTTGATAAATTTTAGAGGAGACTAGGAAGGTCTAAGGAATTAGGGTCTAGTCACAAATAGTTTGCCATAAATTAAATCTTGCACGATTAAAATAGTTAATAAGAAAAGTCAATCAGGAAAATAGATAACTCTGAACCCTTAACTGCTTTCTCAATATTTTATTCCCAAATTAATCATTTCCCTATCTTCTATTTAATGCTCTTTGAATATTCAACATTCTTTTCTGTTTGTCTAACTAATCCTATCAAACGCTATTGTTGCTTAATCCATCAATCCTTGTGGGATCGACCCTTACTCACGTAAGATATTACTTGGTACGACCCGATGCACTTGCCAGTAAGTTAGTGGGTTGTAAAATACCGCACCAAGTTTTTGGCGCCGTTGCCGGGGATTGACTGTGATTAACAACTATTCGTTGTTTGATTGCTTAGATTAGATAATTTTTCTTTATTATTATATTTTTTATTTTATTATTAATTTTTATTTTACATTTTTTTACGTTAATTTTTTCTTTTCTTTTACGTTAATTTTTTTTCTTTTCCTTTACGTTATTAACTTTCTTTTCCTTTTTGTTTATATCCCCCCTCCCCTGTTTCGTTTTTTCGTTCTTTCTTTTTATTATAAAAAAAAATTTAATAAATAATACTAATAATTTTTCTTAATTTCTGAAATTAAGTTTGGTGTTACTCAGTTGATTCTATTTTAATTTTTCTATTTAATTTTTCTTTTAAATTTTCAAAATTTTTATTTATTTTCAATTATTATTTTCGAAATTTTATTTATTTATTTATTTAATATTTTTATTTTATTATTTTACACAGGTTACCTCACGGGGACTTCTCTGCACTCTGACGTAGAGAGTCCCATTTTTTCTTGTTTTCTGCTTGTGTGTACGCAGAAATAGAGACAAAGAACATCTCTTAGACTTTGATCCTAAACCTGAAAGAACTTTCAGGCGACGTTTACAACAAGCAAGACTTTGCAAGGCTGCAGAATCCACTATGGCAAATAATAATGCTAATGCCAATGTGGTAAATCCGAATAGGATGATCAGCAGAGAAGAGTGCTTGGCTCTTATTCTGCCCCTACTGCGGATCTCTATGGAAAAAGCATTGTGGTGCCTCCTATAACTGCAAACAACTTTGAGTTGAAGCCACAATTGGTCACCCTGGTGCAACAAAACTGCCAGTATCATGGACTTTCTCATGAAGATCCAAATCAATTTATTTCTGATTTTCTGCAGATATGTGATACTGTGAAGACAAATAGAGTGAATCTAGAGGTATACAGACTCATGCTTTTCCCATTTTCTCTGAGGGATAAAGCAAAGCTATGGCTAGATTCCCAACCAAAAGAGAGTTTGAATACTTGGGAAAAGGTTGTTACATAGTTTCTCACTAAATATTTCCCACCAAAGAAGCTAACTAAGCTTAGGTTGGAGGTTCAGACTTTCAGACAGAAGGAGGGTGAAACTCTTTATGAAGCTTGGGAGAGATACAAGCTACTGACTAGGCAATGCCCTCCAGACATGTTCTCCAAGTGGACCCAACTGGATATCTTTTATAAAGGCTTAGGAGAGATGTCAAAGAAGAGCCTAGACACTTCTGCAGGCAGTTCATTGCACAAGAAGAAGACACCAGAGGAGACTATTGAGCTGATTGAATTGGTTGCAAGCAACCAATATTTATACACATCTAACAGGAATCCTGTGAACTCTGAGGCCGCTCAGAAGAGAGGCGTGTTGGAAGTAGAAGCTGTTAATGCTCTTTTTGCTCAGAACAAGCTTATGTCTCAGCAGATAAATCTACTTACTCAACAGATGGGTGGCATGCAAGTCTCAGCTATCAACACTCAAAACCCACCCCAAGATACCTCCTATGACATGACAGGTAACATTATGCAAAATGATAATTATGATTGTGCTCAACCCTCTTCTGAACAGGTGAATTACATGGGGAGTGGTCCTAGAAATCCCAACAATGATCCATATTCTAAGACATACAATCAGGGGTGGAGGAATCACCCAAATTTTGGGTGGAGAGATCAACCTCAGAGACCTCAGAACTTCAACAATAGTTCTCAGGGTGGTTTTCAACAAAACAACCATAATAACTGCCAATTTCAGTCTCAGCAACAACAAGCACCTTAGCAGGCAATTTCTAAATCCCAAGAAGATTCTAAATGGGAGATGATGATGAGTTTCATACAAGAAACCAGAGCCTCCATTAGAAACTTGGAGGTGCAAATGGGTCAAATGAGCAAGCAATTACCTGAAAGGTCTTCAAATACATTTCCTGGTGATACAGTGGTGAACCCAAGAGAAGATTGCAAGGCTATTCAATTGAGAAGTGGTAAGGTAGCTGGTTCTGAGACTAAGGTCAATGAAGATCCAGTTGAAAAGGAAGCTCCAGAGGAGAAGAAGGAAGAGGTAGAGCACGCCCCACCTAAGCGTGCAGACAACCCGTTTCCTGACTCTCTTTACACTTATCCCACCTTACCAAAGGCCCCCGATACAAGCCGAAAATGCCATATCCTCAGAGGCTTCAGAAGGCGTCCAAAGAAAAGAAATTCTCTAAATTTTTAGATGTCTTCAAGAAGCTGCAGATCAACATCCCTTTTGCAGAGGCTCTGGAGCAAATGCCTCTCTATGCTAAATTTATGAAAGAATTGTTGACCCACAAGAGGAATTGGAAGGAGCAAGAAACCGTGGTGTTAACCAAGGAATGCAGTGCTATTATTCAACACACCCTTCCTGAGAAGATGTCAGACCCAGGGAGTTTTGTCATTCCTTGCACCATTGGAGAAGTCGGCATTCAGAGAGCTTTATGTGATCTTGGAGCTAGCATCAACCTCATGCCACTTTCAGTGATGAAAAAGCTTCAAATTGAGGAGGTAAAACCTACTCGTATTTCTCTTCAACTTGCTGATCTTTCTATTAAATTACCTGTAGGTGTGGTTGAAGATTTACTTGTTAAAGTAGGACCATTTATTTTTCCTGTTGATTTTGTTATATTAGACATGGAAGAGGAGGTAAAACCCTCTATTATACTTGGTAGACCCTTTTTAGCTACAGGTAGAGCTCTGATTGATGTACAAAAGGGTAAATTAACCCTGAGGGTCAATGAAGAACATGTGGTCCTAAATGTTTTTGAAGCTCTCAAGCACCTTAATGATTCTGAGGGGTGCATGAAAATAGATGTTATTGAACCACTTGTTCAAGAAGTACTGGAAGCTGAGGTACTTGATGATGTTCTGGATCCTATTTCTGAGTATGAATTAGTTGAAGTTGATGATTTACCACCCCAAAAAGAGCTGATGAACACGCCTATAAAGGAGAAGGAAGCCCCCAAGCTTGAGCTCAAACCCTTACCCCCTTCTCTGTAATATGTGTTTTTGGGTGAAAATGATTCATATCCAGTGATTATTAGCTCTTCCCTGAAACCTGAAGAGGAAGAGGCGCTTGTTTCAGTGCTCAAGAGTCATAAAACAGCTCTTGGGTGGACCATTAGTGACTTGAAAGGGATTAGTCCAACCAAGTGTATGCACAAGATTCTTCTTGAAGATGATGCCAAACCAGTTGTGCAACCACAAAGGAGACTTAATCCAACTATGAAAGAGGTGGTCCAAAAAGAGGTAATGAAATTATGGGAAGCAGGTATTATTTACCCTATTTCTGACAGTCCTTGGGTAAGTCCTGTGCAGGTAGTTCCCAAGAAAGGAGGGATGACAGTGATCAAGAATGAAAAGAATAAGCTTATTCCTACAAGAACAGTCACAGGATGGAGAATGTGCATAGATTACAGGAGGCTCAACACTGCTACAAGGAATGATCATTTCCCCCTCCCTTTCATTGATCAGATGCTTGAGAGGTTAGCTGGTCATGCTTTTTATTGTTTTCTAGATGGATATTCTGGATATAATCAAATTGCAGTGGACCCTCAAGATCAAAAAAAGACAGCATTCACATGCCCCTTTGGAGTATTTGCCTACAGGAGAATGCCATTTGGACTTTGCAATGTTCCAGCAACTTTTCAGAGGTGTATGCTTTCAATTTTTTCTGATATGGTTGAAAAGTTTATTGAGATATTTATGGATGATTTTTTTGTTTTTGGTAATTCTTTTGAATCCTGCCTTAAACATTTATCTCTTGTCTTGAAACGGTGTCAAGAATCAGACCTTGTTTTAAATTGGAAAAAATGCCATTTTATGGTTATAAAAGGCATTGTTCTTGGACACCGGATTTCAAGTAAGGGAATTGAGGTTAACAAAGCAAAGGTGGAGGTAATTGAAAAATTACCACCACCAACTAATGTTAAGGCAATTAGAAGTTTCTTGGGTCATGCAGGATTTTATAGAAGATTTATAAAGGATTTTTCTAAAATTGCTAAACCATTGAGCAACATGTTGGTTGTTGATGTTCCTTTTGTCTTTGATTCTGATTGTCTGCATGTTTTTGAAACTCTGAAAGCAAACCTTACCTCTGCTCCCATTATAGCTCCCCTTGACTGGGATTCACTATTTGAATTAATGTGTGATGCTAGTGATTTTGCTATAGGAGCTGTTTTAGGACAGAGGCATGGTAAGCTTGTACATGTCATTTATTATGCTAGTCCTGTGTTAAATGATACTCAAAGGAATTACACAACTACAAAAAAGGAATTATTAGTTGTTGTGTATGCTGTTGATAAGTTTAGGTCATATTTACTTGGTTCTAAGGTTATTGTTTATACTGACCATGCTGCTTTGAAGTACCTTCTAACCAAGCAAGATTCTAAACTAAGATTAATCAGATGGGTGTTGCTCCTTCAGGAGTTTGATATTGAAATAAAAGACAGGAAAAGGGTCAGAAAATCAAGTAGCTGACCATCTCTCCAGAATTGAGCCTGAAGCAGGAGTGCAACCACCCACAGTTGTAACTAAGATATTTCCGAACGAGCAATTGTTCCTCATTCAGCAGGCTCCATGGTTTGCAGACATTGCAAATTATAAGGCCATGAATTTTATCCCAAGGGAGTACAGTAGGAAACAAGTGAAGAAGCTATTGACTGATGCAAAGTACTACATTTGGGAGGAACCATACCTTTTTAAAAGGTGTTCAGATGGTATAATCAGGAGATGTGTCCCAGATGAAGAAACACAGCAAATTCTTTGGCACTATCATGGTTCCGAATATGGAGGCCACTTTGGTGGTGAAAGGGCAGCTACAAAGGTCCTTCAGAGTGGGTTCTACTGGCCTACTCTCTTCAGGGACTCAAGAGCTTTTGTGAAGCACTGTGGCAGATGTGAAAAAGATGCAAATCTCCCTGCCAACCATGAAATGCCACAGCAGGGACTTCTTGAGGTTGAGCTGTTTGATGTGTGGGGTATTGATTTCATGGGACCTTTCCCACCCTCACATTCAAACAACTATATCCTAGTGGCAGTCGACTATGTGTCCAAATGGGTGGAAGCTGTGGCTTTACCCACCAATGATGCCAAGGTGGTAATGAGCTTTCTTCAGAGGTATATCTTTAGCCGGTTTGGCATCCCAAGGACACTCATTAGTGATGGAGGAAGTCACTTCTGTAACAGACAGCTGGACTCTCTTCTGCATAGATATGGAGTCCGTCATAAAGTGGCAACCCCCTATCACCCTCAGACAAGTGGACAGGTTGAAGTTTCCAACAGGGGACTTAAGAGGATTCTAGAGAAGACCGTCAGTGTTTCAAGAAAGGACTGGTCAAGGAAGCTTGATGATGCTCTCTGGGCATACCGGACAGCGTACAAGACTCCTATTGGTATGTCTCCTTATCAGTTGGTCTATGGCAAAGCCTGTCACTTGCCAGTCGAACTGGAGCATAAAGCTTACTGGGCAATCAGGTACCTGAACCTTAATTTAGAAGCTGCAGGAATTAAGTGAATGCTTCAGTTGAATGAGCTTGACGAATTCAGATACTCAGCCTATGAGAATGCCAAGCTCTATAAGGAGAGAACTAAGCTATTGCATGACAAGAAGATAGCCATCAGAGTCTTTGAGCCAGGACAGAGAGTGCTTCTATATAATTCAAGGCTCAAAGTCTTTCCTGGGAAGCTGAAATCTCGGTGGTCAGGACCATTTATGGTTACCAGAGCTTCACCGTACGGTCATGTAGAAATACAGGAAGAGAATTCTGACAGGAAGTTTACAGTGAATGGCCAGAGGCTGAAGCACTACCTTGGAGGCGAGATCGATCGCCAAAGATCCACTCATCTGTTGAATTAGCAGAACTGACCGTCAAGCTAGTGACATTAAAGAAGCGCTTGTCGGGAGGCAACCCGATAATTTCGTATCCTTAGTTATTTTTCGTAGTAGTAGTTTTCTTACTTGTTTGGTTTTTATTAAATTCTTACTAATTTTCTGATCATGCAGCTATTCTATCACAGAAACCGAACACCTCAAGATATTTCAAAAAAAAAAAAAAGCGCACACGACGCGAACGCATCGCTGACGCGTCCGCGTCAGATGGGTGTCTGTGAAAAAAATAAATTTGACAGAGAGTTGCGAGGGAGTGGCGCTGGAATAGTGCCTTTGGCATAAATTGTTCCACGTGACCGCGTTGATGACGCGTCCGCGTCGGGTGGGAACATTGGCCTGCCACGCGACCGCGTCACTCACGCGGCCGCGTGCCCTGGAATTCGACGTGAAAAGGGTGCACGACCAAAAGTTGTGCTAGAATGGTGCTGGATTGGCGCTGAATTCCCAATTCTACTCACGCAGACGCATGGCTCACGCGTCCGCGTCATTTCCTTCTAATGGCCACTCACGCGATCGCATGCCCCACGCGATCGCGTCACTTGGCAAAAAAATAAAATTTCAAATAGAGAGTTGTGCGAGTGCGAGGCTGCCCTCGCGCCAGTAGCATAAAACGGTTCACGCGACCGCGTGGCCGACGCGACCGCGTCAATCAGCATAAGCGCAATTCGCGCGACCGCGTGCTCCATGCGGCCACGTCGCTTGCGCCGCACAGCTTCCCTGATTTGCCAATTATCTTATCTTTCTTTTCTCCCAATCCTAATTCTCTCTTGTTCTTTTACCTGTATATTCTTCTTTCCTCTCACTATTTATTTTTATTTTCAGTTCTTTTTTGCTTGAGGACAAGCAAACCTTTAAGTTTGGTGTTGACGCTTCGCTTATAGGTTTTCTGTCTATTCTTATGGCACCAAAAGGGAGGCAAATCATCTTCGCGAAGGAGCACAACCTGAAGAATAAAGCGACCGCCAGGATAATTAAGGTGGTTGAGTTCCTTTCATTTTTTATTCCTCCCCTCTTTTTCTATGTTATGTTCCGGTTTTTTGCTATTTTGCTATGTTTGTTGCATGATCCTTTATTAGTTAGAATGCTAGGACTAGTTTAGTTTTCTCTTACTTGCCTTAATTCTGAAAAGATGTCTCATGTATTACTCACTAAGCTTGAATTTAAATAAAAAATTACAGAAGTGATATATTGCATGAGAAATTGAGTAATTTTTAGCGTAGTCTCATTTACTTAGATGTGGTGGTATTTTCTGTGATTCTGAATGAATGCTTGAATAGTGCATAATTTTGATAGTGAAGTTTATGAATGTTAAAATTGTTGGCTCTTGAAAGAATGATGAAAAAGAGAAATGTTATTGATAATCTAAAAAAAAAGCATGAAATTGATTCTTGAAGCAAGAAAAAGCAGTGAAAAACACGAGGCTTACGAAAAAAAACAAACAAGAAAAAGAAAAAGCAAGCAGAAAAAGCCAATAACCCTTTAAACTAAAAGGCCAAGGGTAAAAAGGATCCAAGACTTTGAGCATTAATGGATAGGAGGGCCCTAAGGAATAAAATCCTGGCCTAAGCGGCTAAATCAATCTGTCCCTAACCATGTGCTTGTGGCGTGAAGGTGTCAAGTGAAAAGCTTGAGACTGAGCGGTTAAAGTCGTGGTCCAAAGCAAAAAGAGTGTGCTTAAGAACACTGGGCAACTCTAACTGGGGACTCTAGCAAAGCTGAGTCACAATCTAAAAAGGTTCACACAGTTATGTGTTTGTGGCATTTATGTATCTGGTGGTAATACTGGAAAACAAAATGCTTAGGGTAACAGCCAAGACTCATAAAGTAGCTGTGTTCAAGAATCAACATACTGAACTAGGAGAGTTAATAACACTATCTGAATTCTGAGTTCCTATGGATGTCAATTATTCTGAACTTCAAAGGATAAAGTGAGATGCCAAAACTATTCAGGATTGTAGCTGTAAACCCCACTATAAGAAGAGACATGAGCTTAATCGAACTCTCATTCTCATGCAAATTCACATCCTAAGCTTATATTAGTTTTGGTTGCTTGAGGACAAGCAACAGTTTAAGTTTGGTGTTGTGATGCGTGAGCATCTTGTCTATCTTTTCCTAGTGAATTTGCATCTAAATTGTTGAATTTAATTAAGAATTAATTATATTTTAGCCACTATGGATGCTATTTTGAGTTTTGTACAATACTGTTTCTTTTAGGTAGCATTTGGCGGAATTTGATGGAGTTTCTGCAGAGAAAGAGAAGAAGTCAAAGAGATGACCAGCGAATACCAACGCGGACGCATGGCTCACGCGACCGCGTGGAATGGAGGAAATCGCAATGACGCGATCGCGTGCCTGACGCGAACGCGTGAACTGGAATCTACACAAATGACGCGAACGCGTGGATGACGCGGACGCGTCACATGCGCCACGTACAGAAAATGTAGAAAAACGATGGAGGCGATTTCTGGGCTGTTTTGACCCAGTTCTTAGCCCAGAAATCACATATTAGAAGTTGCAGAATGGACAAATCAAGTGGTCCCACTCATCAGCTGAAGACTTGTTAATTAATTCGAATTTAAATTCAAATCTTATTTTAGGAAAATATATTATTTTAATTTTAATTTTAGAAATTTGATTTTTTAATTATTAGGATTAGTTATAAAAGGGATCCTAATAGGGTGGTTCCAGAAGAAGATATTCAACAACATTATTTCATACAAATTTACATTCCATATTCCATGAGCAACTAATCCTCCATTGTTAAGGTTAGGAGCTCTGTCTATTGTATGGATTGATAATATTATTTTTCTATTTTAATTCATGTTTGGATTTATATTTCAATAATTGTTTTCGTTCTTTATTTTATGAATTTGGGTGGAACGGAAGTATGACCCATGTTCTATTTGAGTTCTTGTAAAACTTGGAAAAGCTCTTTACTTGAACAATAGCTTGAAAACATATTATCCTGAATTTCTAATTGTTTGTATTTAACGGGATACGTGACATATAATCCCTTTATTTTTGGATAATTAGGATTCTTGTGGCATATAAACTGGAATTTGATCAGCACCCTCTAATTGGAATCAATTGACCAAGGAATTGGCAGTTGATGAATTTTAGAGGAGACTAGGAAGGTCTAAGGAATTAGGGTCTAGTCACAAATAGTTTGCCATGAATTAAATCTTGCATGATTAAAATAGTTAATAAGAAAAGTCAATCAGGAAAATAGATAACTCTGAACCCTTAACTGCTTTCTCAATATTTTATTCCCAAATTAATCATTTCCCTGTCTTCTATTTAATGCTCTTTGAATATTCAACACTCTTTTCTGTTTGTCTAACTAATCCTATCAAATGCTATTGTTGCTTAATCCATCAATCCTCGTGGGATCGACCCTTACGCACGTAAGGTATTACTTGGTACGACCCGGTGCACTTGCCGGTAAGTTAGTGGGTTGTAAAATACCGCACCAGTTATGAGTTTTGATAATTGAAAGATAAATAAAATGTAAATTAAAATAAAGATACTTATGTAATTCATTGGTGGGAATTTCAGATAAGCGTTTGGAGATGCTTTATTGCTTCTGAACCTCTGCTTTCCTATTGTCTTCATCCAATCATGCGTGCTCCCTTCCATGGCAAGTTGTATGTTGGTGGATCACCATTGTCAATGGCTACCATTCGTCCTCTCAGTGAAAATGGTCCAGGCACAGCTTCTGTACGGCTAATCATCTGTCGGATCTCTCATCTCAGATGAAAAATACCAGGCACAGCTACCGTACGGCTAATCATCTATCGGTTCTCACTTGTGTTGGAATAGGATCTCTCTATCCTTTTGCACACTATCACTGCGCCCAACATTCGTGAGTTTGAAGCTCGTTTATTCTAGCACTTACCACGAAGGTTCTGATCTCTATGAGTTTGACTGCTCTGTTGTCAGGAGATGCAAGTCAAAGTCATGAACCAGAGGCCTAAGATATTATACTCCAGCTGTCATCCAATGACTACGTTGAACATCATGTAGACTGCTCGTGGTTGTCAGGCACGTGGATCATGACTAAGCGAGTAATGAAGATAATGGGTGATTATCACGGGTCACCCCTTCATTCTAACTTAACTAAATTAAGAATGAGAGTATATCTTGGAGAAGAGACATGCGTGAATTGAAAGAGAAACAATAGTACTTTCATTAATTCATGAAGAACAGCAGAGCTCCGCACCTTAATCTATGAGGTGTAGAAACTCTACCGTAGAAAATACATAAGAGAAAAATGTCTTGGCATGGCCATGTGGCCAGCCTCCAAATGTGAAAAGTGGCATAAGCCTCGAATATAATAGTAAAAAGTGCTATTTATACTAAACTAGTTACTAAGGATTACAGAAAATAAGTAACTAAGTGCAGATAGTGCAGAAATCCACTTTCGGGGCCCACTTGGTGTGTGCTTGGGCTGAGCATTGAGTTTTACACGTGCATAGGCCTTTTCTAGAGTTAAATGCCAGCTTGGATGCCAGTTTGGGCGTTTAACTCCAGTTTTGGTGCCAGTTCCGGCGTTTTACGCCTGAAAAGGGTCTCTGGCTGGCGTTGAACGCCAATTTGGGCCATCAAATAGCGACCAAAGTATGGACTATTATACATCGTTGGAAAGCCCAAGATGTCTACTGTCCAACTCAATTGAGAGCGTGCCAATTGGGCTTCTGTAGCTCCAGAAAATCTACTTCGAGTGCAGGAGGGTCAGAATCCAACAGCATCTGCAGTCCTTTCTCAGCCTCTGAATCAGACTTTTTCTCAGATCCCTCAATTTCAGCCAGAAAATACCTGAAATTGCAGAAAAATACAAAAACTCATAGTAAAATTCAGAAATGTGAATTTTTGCATAAAGACTATAAAAATATACTAAAAAGTAACTAGAACATATTAAAAACTATGTAGAAACAATGCCAAAAAGCGTATAAATTATCCGCTCATCAGTAACCAAGGGTTGGCCAAAGATAACCCAGTTTTTGAATGAGATGGACACACAAATGATGCGTGCACCAAGATGCTATGGTGGTTGATAGGAGGATTAATGTCGGTCTAGAATTTCTCAATAGAGTTTTGTTGCAAGCATAGTCTAAACCAACGAATAACCCTCGATCAAAATTTAAAATGTATGTTGTAACAATACAAAGCAAAATAACCGGGAGTATTAATCCCGGGTCGTTCTCCCTAAGAATTACAATCAAGTGCTCAAGTATTGGCTATGAGAAAAATCGGGGGTTAGATAGCAATTGATACAAAATTAAATAGCAAAAAAGTAAATGGTAATTAACTAATAAAGGAAAGGAGAGTCAAATGGTAAAAAGTCTTGGCAAGAGGTTGATGGTTAAGGATCACTATCCTTGTTACTAACCACAACATGATAATTACAAGAGCAATCCCACTTTGTCATCCCCAACATCGGAGGAAAGTCAAATGGGCCTAACTAATCTTAATCCATAGTCCTAGCCAATTCACTAATTAGCTTAGTGAAAGACTAGCGTCAATGGAAACAAGACTCATTAGGATCTCCAAATTGTCAATCAACTTGAATATTAGTAACTCAAGGTCATCCAAGTTACCAACCCAAGCCAAGAATACAAAAATCTACTATAAAACTAAAGAGTATTTCATCAAACACTTAACATGCACAAAAGTAAAATATGACAAATTGCAAGAATTGTAAAAGCTATAACTACCAAAACAAGAAGGCAACAATACCCAATCAAATAAACATTATTAAACATGAAAAATCTTAAATTGTATTAAAGGAAAATTTAAATTGACAAGAGAGTTCATGAACTAAAATGAACGAAATAAAGGAATTAACAAGAAAAACTAAGCAAATTGAGACAATAGAACAAGAAAATATTAAGATAACTAACAAGAACAAGAATAAAAATCTACATCTAAGAGAATTTAACCTAAGACTACACTAAAGTCTAGAGAGAAAAAAGAGCTTCTCTCTCTAGAATTTTACCTTAAAATATGGTAAAAACTATTCTAACGCTACTTCCTACTTGTCCCCCTTATCCTCCTTGAGAATTGCATCAAATACTTTAGAAATGAGTTGGATTGGGCCCGAAATTAGCCTAAAATTGTGAGCCATGTGTTCACTCAAGTGAAATCAGGTGCTGGCAGTCATGCATACGCATGAGGCGGCATACATACACACAAATTGGCAAAATTTCAAATCATGCGTATGCATGAGGCATGCGTACGTGCAACTGAGCAGATTTCTAAAACTTCATTTATTCATAAATTCTCCACTTTACATGCTTTTTCTTCACTTCTTCAAACCATCCTTGCCTTCCAAGCCTGAAATCACTCAACAAACATATCAAGATATCGAATGGAATAGAAGTGAATTAAATTTAGCGATTTAAAGGCCTAAAAATCATGTTTTTAATTATTAAGCACAATTAGAAAAAATTTACAAAAACATGATATTTCAATGAATAAATGCAAGATAAGTTGATAAAATTCACTCATTTCAATACAAAATTTACCATAAAATAGTAGTTTATCAATCTCCCCACACTTAAACAATAGCATATTCTCATGCTAAACATCAAGGAAGAAACAAGAAAGGGGTGTCAACATTTATTTGATGCAAATTGTCTATATGCAATCTATCTAAATGCATGTAATTACTTAGTCAAAAATAAATCAATTTCCAAGAATACATATATGAGCATAAGGGCTAAAGCAACCACAACCAAGTCAAATCCACAATTGAATTGAGTCCTAGAGGAGAATTTATAAACTTGCAAGATAAGAAATAATCATAGGAGAAAACATAGAGTTGAGCAATCAAACCCTTCACCGGATGTGTATATGGTCTAGTCGCTCAAGTGTTTAGGGTTGATTCACTCAATTCTCCTCTAATCATGCTTTCTAAGATTTGTTCTTCAGCTAACAATCAATAATTATTCAATGCATGCACACAAATATCATGAGGACTTATCCAAAGGTTGTAATGGGGCTAGGGTAAGGGCAAGGATACATATGGTCAAGTGAGTTTGAAATTTGAATCTTTGATTAACTTAAGTTCTCACCTAACACACATAACAACCTATACAATTTTAATGCAAAACTAGCTACCCATTATTCACTTTTTCACACACTCATGCATTCTTTTCAATTCACATCCTATATGCATTATTCTTATTACTTTACTTTGGGGTTAACATTTGTCTCTTTTTTATTGCTTTCTTTTTCTCTTTTTCTTTTTCTTTTTCTTCTTTTTATTTTTCTTTTTATTTTTTTTCTTTCTCTCTTTTTTTTCTTTTCAAAATAAAATATATACAAAAGTATCAATGCATATGGTTTAAACATTTAATGCATGAGTATGTACCCAATTCCCAAGATCTTCAACAAAAATACAAAAATATACTTTTATCTCATCCAATATTCTCCAAACTTCACCACACTTAAATAATACACACTCTCACTAGTCTAAGCTAATCAAAGACCCAAATTAAGGACATTTATTATTTTTCACTTAGGTGTAGTGATGTGCTAAAATAAAAAACAAAAGGAGATTAAAATAGGCTCAAAATTAGCTAACAATGGTAGATGAAAGGGTAAAGCTATTTGAATAAGTGAGTTAATTGAAATGAATGCCTCAATCATATAAATACATTCATACACAAAATAATGGACATAAAGAATCAAACAAATCAAAGGTTACAATCATAGAAAGAGAATAATACACAAGAATAAAAATAATGGTTAATATGATGCAACCACACAATTAGGTTCAAAACCCACAAGGTTGTGTGTTCTTAGTTCAAAAATCATGTTCCACAATGTATAATTCAAGCAAGTTTCAATGAAAAATTTTCACTCAAATCAATTGGGATGCCCTATAGATAAATTCCTTGAAAAATTTCATTATTTTGACTAAGCTTATTATATATATGTATATATGAAAAGAAATGTAATAAACTAAGAAGGATGCAAATAGAGCTCTAAAATATATGCAAACTAAGAAAAATGCAACTAAGAATTCTAGAAGACCTAGAAATGGAAGAAAGAAAAATGAAATGTGAAAGTGCTTGGATTAGAATTTTTCACCCAAGATTGGCCAATTGGTTGGACAACCTCCCCACACTTAAAAGTTTGCACGATCCTTCGTGTATCCAAAGATGAGAAAGGGGGTACGGAGACTTCATAGATCGCCATCTTCAGCTGGTGGGTCATCTAACTGCTGCATGTTCTTTATTCTGCTTCCCTTTTTGCTTATGGTGAATCATCCTGAAAGATGAAAAATAGGATATAGTAAAATGATTAAATGCAAAGGCAAGGAAGCATAGATGGTTGGAATGAGGTAATAATCACTAAAATGAAGTGAGTTAATCAGTTTATGACATTAAGAAAAATATAATGCGTGAATTATAAATTATGTGCGGTTTAGAACACACACACACACTAGCATTGAAAGCTATGTCACAATTACACAAAAGAAGTATACATTTCACTCATTCTAGTGTGCTTGAGATACTTTAAAGAAAACTTGTAGGTTAAGACAAACAAACAAGTGATAAAGAAGCATGAAAGTACTCAAGCAAGACTCAAGCGATTGTGAAATGGATAACGAACGAAAATTGGTTGATGTGCAAGAGAATTTAATGGATCAAATGAAATATGGAAGTCACGCATCAATCAATGACCTACTTTGAAGTTTTGTTCGCATCACCTAATTGACATAAATTTGGGAACATAGGTGCTATGCAACTTAGTAAAAGAGGGGTATAAGTTGAAGTTAATCAAATAGCAAACATGATCCATATAGCTAGAGAATTTCAAAAAGATGTCACTAGGTAAGCTTACAATCTAAATCCACAATTCCACAATTTCAATGCATCGACTTGGTGATGTAAATAAAAACCAAAATAAGCAAGTATCACCTAGCAAAAAATTCATCAACTACACACAACTGCCTAATAATAGATAGTGAATTCAAATTATATGGTGGCTAGCTATAACATGTAATTTAGAAATCCAAAATCATTCTTAAAGGCAAAGTCATCGGCACTTGGTATGCATAGATATCCAACAATCATAATTCAATACCAAGAAATAAAGTAAACCTCAATAAAGAAAGTCAACGATGTATATCAATAACAACGATGCTAAAATAGCATCATGCCAATAATCAACAGCAATATCTTAGTAGAATCAGCAAATCAAATTAATAATCCTACACTTATCACCAAAATATAACCTATTCTAACCAATTACTCTACTAAAATAGAGAATTAAACTAACTAACGGAGATAGTGGTAGATGGTCAATGATAATGAAGTGGGAGAGAAGAGAAAGAGAGACAGGGAAAAAAAGAGAAGAGAAGAGAGAAAAAGAAAAGAAGTGGAGAGAAGAAAAGAAAAGTATGTGAGAACAGGGGAGTCATGCGTAAGCCATGCGTACGCATGACATGAATTTTTTTTTAAATTGTGCGTACGCATCATTCACGCACAAATCGCACACAAAAATGGTTGTACTCGGGTTTGATGGTCATGTGTACGCATGGTGACTTCAAACTCCATGCACGCGCAAGGTGCTCGCACGACCTTTGCACAATTCATGTTTTGTTCTATTTTGGTGTCATGCGTACGCATGAAGCATGCATATGCATGAATTGGTGAACTTTGGGGGGTCATGCGTACGCATGACTGTTGCTCTATTTCTCAAAAAAATTTTAACTTCTTGCACCAAACCAAGCATTCCAAACACCAAAAGATTACCAAAACAATACCAAACCTTATAGAAACATGCTAAACTACCTAATAAACTTAACAAACTAACTAAAATGGAAAACCAACTTATTTATCAACTATATACAAAAAGAGAAAATGAAAGGATGTTACCATGGTGGAGTGTCTCCCACTTAGCATTTTTATTTATTGTCCTTAAGTTGGACAATTGGGGATGCCCTTGCTATAGTAGCTTATGCTTGAATTCTTCCTTGAATCCCCACCAATGTTTGCACTTCCAATAGCCTTCAGGATCCCAAATTATGCGCATCAAGCTCTCAAATAAATTCAAACAAGTGACAATACCCCAAAATTGTTGATTCCCAAATTGTATTACGGGGTCCCAAATCTTATTTTTGCACCCGTCTTCTTGTTGATTACCATAGTTTTATCCAGGTGTCATTACTTGTGAATTCTCGTTTAGGCACCAAACTATCCTTCGAGATCCATTGCATTGAGTGTCTCACCTTTGTTTGAACTCAACCTTTGAGCTTGCAACCTTAACGAGCCTTGAGTTACATTGCCAACCACTACTCAACTATCTCTTACTTTTTAACCCACAAAAAGCTCTAAGTTGACCATCCATTTCAAGCAAACCATATTCAAGTGGGACAATAAAGCTTAAGGATATGAGTTTTATCCACTCGAATAATGTGATGGATGGTGGTGACTTAGGAAGGGAGATATCTGATGGCTTTGGCAATGTAAGCTTCACTCCCTTTAACTCATCCTTGATAACTTCTACCTCTTGACAAGCTTCTTCAATTTCTACTTCTTGTTTTCCAACTTCTTCCAACTCTTCCTCATTGCTTAAGTCGTGTCTTGGAGGGTGTGCACATTCCTCCTCAACTTTGGTTTCACATCCAATGCAAGAAGCCTCAACAAGTTCACCAATGTCACTTGTTGGTGTGGAATTGTCTTCGCTTTTGAGATCCACCTCTTGTTCAATTTCCCCTAAATCTTCAACCACTTCTTCCTCTTCAATGATTTCAGCCTCCTCCACTTGTTGCAATACATAAGTCCACTCCTTGTTCTCCACTTGACATTCCAATCTCTCTTTTATACTACACTTACGTAATCAACAGATTATAACCATAAAAGACCAGAGGAGGTTGTTGCCAAGAAGGTTGTCTATAAGCATGCGGCTCCTTGCTCAATCGAATTTCTGATCCACAATGCGATCCATCATTGAGGCTCTCATTTTTTACAACATAGTTGCAACCAAACTCAGCCAAATGGGTGAGAATTCATAGTAAAAACAAAAAAATCAAAACAAAAGCTAATAAGAAACAAAGACAAACAAACTCTTACAAACTAGCAAGAGCTAGCAAAGAAACAAAAATAAACTATTCACAATATTAACATATATACAATAACCAATAACAAGCACACATTTTAAATCCCCAGTAACGGCGCCAAAAACTTGATGGGAGGATTAATGTCGGTCTAGAATTTCTCAATAGAATTTTGTTGCAAGCATAGTCCAAACCAACGAATAACCCTCGATCAAAGTTTAAAATGTTGTCACAATACAAACCAAAATAACTGGGAGTATTAATCTTGGGTCGTTCTCCTTAGGAATTACAATCGAGTGCTCAATTATTGGCTATAAGAAAAAATCGAGGGTGAGATAGTAATTGACACAAAATTAAATAGCAAGAAAGTAAATGGCAATTAACTAACAAAGGAAAGAAGACTCAAATGGTAAAAACTAAAAAGGTCTTGGCAAGGGTTGATGGTTAAGGATCACTATCCTTGTTACTAACCACAACATGATAATTACAAAAGAAATCTCACATTGTCATCCCCAAGCTCGGAGGAAAGTCAAATGGGCCTAACTAACCTTAATCCACAAGTCCTAGCCAACTCACTAATTAGCTTAGTGAAAAACTAGCGTCAATAGAAAAAAGACTCATTAGGATTTTTGAATTTTCAATCAACTTGGACATTAGTAACTCAAGATCACCCAAGTTACCAACCCAAGTCAAGAATACAAAAATCTACTTTAAAACTAAAAAGAGCATTTTATCAAACACTTAACATGCACAAAAGTAAAATATAACAAATTGCAAGAATTATAAAAGCTACAACTACAAAAACAAGAAGGCAACAATACCCAATCAAATAAACATCATTAAACATGAAAAACCTTAAATTACATTAAAGGAAAATTGAAATTGACAAGCAAGTTCATAAACTAAAATGGACAAAATAAAGGAATTAACAAAAAAACTAAGCAAATTGAGACAATAGAACAAGAAAATGTAAAGAGAACTAACAAGAACAAGAATAAAAATCTACATCTAAGAGAATTTAACCCAAAACTACCCTAAATTCTAGAGAGAAGAGAGAGCTTATCTCTCTATAACTCTACCCTAAAATATGGTAAAAAAAACTATTCTAACACTACTTCCTACTTGCCCCCTTGATCCTCCTTGAGAATTGAGTCAAATACTTCAGAAATGAGTTGGATTGGGCCGAAAATTGGCCTAAAATCGCGACCTACATGTTCACTCAAGTGAAATCACGTGCTGGCAGTCATGCGTACGCATGAAGCATGTGTACGCATGAAGCATGCGTACACGCAAATTGGCGCAATTCCAGGTCATGCGTATGTGTGAAGCATGCGTACACGCAACTGGGCAGATTTCTAAAACTTCATTTCTTCATGAATTCTCCACTTTTACATGCTTTTTCTTCACTTCTTCAAGCCATCCTGCCTTCCAAGCCTGAAATCACTCAACAAACACATCAAGGCATCGAATGGAATAGAAGTGAATTAAATTTACCGATTTAAACGCCTAAAAAGCATGTTTTTATTCATTAAGCACAATGAAGAGAAATTCACAAAACCATGATATTTCAATATATAAAAGCATGATAAGTTGATAAAATCCACTCATTTTAATACAAAATTTACCATAAAATAGTGATTTATCAGTAGTTCCAGACTTCCAGTGCAGGCAGTGCTGCTCAAAATACCTGACAGTTATTTTGTTGGCATTCTTATTTATTAAATTTAAACGCTTAATGTCGTTCAAGAACATTATCTCCTTTAATTATGTCCTTTATATTATATTACAAAACATTATGTCCTACGAAACATTTATTATGTTGCCACTTTAAAAGTCCAAATATTTATTACACAAAGTCTGAATATTTCTTACACAAAGTTCAAAGATTAATTAAAAATAATATTCTACTTTCGCATTGCCCATTTTACATCCTTACATTCGTAAATGCGGACAGTGTGAATCTGTTTGCACTACGGTGTGGAGGATTAGATCTAAGATTGTATCCTTTGCCTCTAGAAGATGAAGATGATGTCCCACCTGTGGCTGTATTCGCCCCAAGAAAAATTAAATATAACATTCATATCAACCTACAAGCAATATTTGACACAATAATATATGTTGTAAGGATATCAACCTACTAAGTGTTATGTTAGTTGCACTAGTCCCAGGGTCGTCACCACGATCGTTATCTTCACCATCACCTCCAACATCCTCGTCATTGTTCTCCTCCTCATCATTACCCTTATTCTCGTCATTACCCTTTGGGGACTCTACCAAATAGTCAACATCATCATTGTCATTACCCCTCATGCTCTCCTCTATGAGACCCATTTAAATGCGACGGGATTTTTCGCTATTAGCAACACCTCAACCCCCTTCACTCTTGCTTGAGTCAATAGATAGTCTACCTCCAGAGTGTTTTGAAGGTGCATGAAATCAAATTCTTGCATCCAATGACCTCCGTCCTTGGGCTAACACATCCTGGTCAGCTGTCTTGGGTGGGGGCACTTCGCTCAGGTTACACAACTGTGATTAACTCGCTTCTGTCGTCATGAATCTAAGCAGTTGGCTGAATGATGCTTGATCTCCAGTTTCAATGTGCGATACACCCCAATCTTGTTGATGCAGTTGATACAACAGTGTAAAAGGTAGTGTGAAATAGGTCTGAGGAACATATGGATTGGAAGACTGCTGGGGTTGCTCCTATAGTGGTGATGACTGTGGAGGTCCTTGCAATTGTAATGATGGCTATGGCTCTTGATGGTTTGGCTAATTCGGGACAACATGGTCCTCTTGATTTTCTTGCAACACCACATCAGATAAGTGCAAATGAATTCCATATTTTTCTCAATACCCGTACATGTAAAGATATAAAGGATGATGCAAAGGCACAAGATCCTCTGTTAGGATATGACTCAATTAGTTGGTCCATCGCATTATCCAAAATCTTTGTGTGACAGACCAATCCAATTTTTTACGTCTAATAAAAACCTCACCATGTTGACTGATGCGTGAGCATCTTGTACCTTTTTTCCCTCTATTTTCTAGTTATTTTCAGTTAGAACTTATTAAGTTTTATTATGTTTTAGTGCAAAAATCCTCTTTGGATGCTACTTTGAGTTGTTTTAGTATTTTTATGATTTCAGGTGAAATTCGGAGCAATTTGCCAGAGTTTGGAGCAAAAAGAGAAAATTCAAAGCCAACCCCCCTTAGGCGCTAAATGCCAAGCTGGCGTTTGGCGCCAGCACTCAGAAACGCTAAGGGAGCCTTTGCCTCTTTGGGGCGCTAAACGCCCAGTTGGCGTTTAGTGCCAGGCAGCCCAAGTTGAAAGCCCACTCTTAGAGCATCTCTAGTTGGATTTAGCCTTTATTAGTTATCCTATCTTTTATTTTTATAATTTTTATTTACAAACAATATCTTTTAGTTTTAGGATTTAATATTTTATTTAATTTTCAAATCAAATTATGTTAGATATAAAGGGAAAAGATCCACCATTTAGGGGGCATCTGGAGATTTCTGGATCTTCTCTCTGCCGCACTTTTCAGAACCCTAGTTTTTCTCTGTAAGTCATGAGCCACTAAATCTCTTTGGTTAAGGTTAGGAGCTCTGTTCACTTCTATGGATTAAGGCTATTATTTTTCTATTTTAATTAATATACTGATTCAATTTCAAGGATTACTTTCGTTCTTAATTTTATGAATTTGGGTGGAACGGGAGTATGACCTTTATTGTAGATGCGTTCTTGTGACCCTCTGGAAAAGTCTCTCACCTGGACACAACTTGAAAGTAAATTCCTCCTAAATTGCTAATTACTTGAACTAATCTGGATATGTGGCATATAATCCGTTTAGATTTGGGTTATTAGGGTTTTTGTGGCCATAAACTAGATTTGAACTTAACCCTCTAATCGGAATTAAGTGACCAAGGGATTGGTGGTTAATAAAGATTAGAGGAGACTAAATCACTAAGGGATTAGGGTTTAGTCAATCACAGTTTGCCATGAAATAAATCTTGCATGATTAAAATAGTTGGTAAGAAAACTTAATCCGAAAAAGTAAACATCTCCAATACCTTAACTGTTTCTCTCATTGATTTCTACACCAAACGCATTGTTTACTTTCTGTGCTCCTTATTTAGTGTTTAATGCTTTTAAAAACCCACATGATCAACTTCTCTGTTTGCCTGACTAAGCCAATTAGTTGACCATTGTTGCTCATTTCCTCAGTCTTCGTGGAATCGACCCTCACTTACCTGAGGTATTACTTGGATGACTCGTTGCACTTGCCGGTTCAGTTGTGGACATTCTAAATCTGCACCATTGACCATCTAGAGACTTCTTCTGATGTGGAACACTCTGGACAAAACCAAACTATTTCCTGCACCTGTCGGTTGCATATGCCACTCAAGAGTCTCAAATGATATCAATGGTACTGTTGCACTCCATAATTGTGAGAGACGATGGATATCTTCTAGGATTGCATCTGACTCTATCCGATCAACATCATAAGCTTCCCAAACAAACTGGATAGAAACAAAATAGAGAGAATTATTCACCAGATAATGCAAAGGCATCAACATACATGTATATCGAGCTGATTCCATTCAACAGATGAAAACATACCTAGCCTTTCAGAACTTCATCTAACAATCTCTTGAAGTGAGCAACAGTATGATATCTATATGGCCGATAAACACGCTCCTAGTTATGCCACCTGTGATAAATTTTTTTTCATTACTAAACTTTCCAAACAGACATTGAAACACAAAGTAAAACATTATATAAAGTCATCTAACAATTAATGTTATCGGTTGGTAAGTGAGAAATGTCGTGGAGAAACAGGAATCGGGGCAAGAAATGGCATACGAATCCAAGTTCTGATATATAACAACGTCAATGGACTGTCACACTCCTTACAGTCAAAGCGAGATGCTCTGCACAATGCTCTGTACAAGTGTGCTAGGGATACCAAGCCCTAGCTGATTTCGTGAATGCGAGAAAAGTTGTGAAGTAATGGCAGAAATTTCCAGTGAATCCCTGACCTAGGCTTATCAGCAAACAAAATTGACCCAAACAACAACAATATATGGCATTTCACATATTTCTTCATGGCAGCTCAATCACTCAAATATAATTCGTCTTTCACATTTCTAATCCAGGTCATCTTGATGTAACTTCCTCTGCAATCATTGGTCATAGGTGCAACCCCAAATTGATGTAAGCATTCAGTTTCGATGGCCTCCTGACTAGCGATGGTTGTTCCTATCACGGAAAGACCATCTATTGAAATACTTAGGATTAGAGTCATATCTTCCAACATAATGGCGCACTCACAAGTAGAAAGATGAAATATGTGAGTATCGAAGTGTCATCTCTCTACTAAAGCTGTTACCAATGCAAAGTCGACTGACCTTGGATCACTCCAACTTAGGATACGTGATAAAATCTAGTGGCCCACACAAGAGGCTCGACAATCGGATTGTATGAATCTAGTGGATTTATGTAGACACACCTCAAAGTTCGTGTACCCTACAAAACATAGACAAATAATAACTTAAGTTGTCTCATTTAATTAATCATATATAAATTAAAACACTTATAATCAACATTAAATTATTCGAACATTAAAAAGAATAATTTTACCTCTACTAGACTTGCCTGCATAAGTAATAAAATTATCCCTTAACCCAATTTTTATTTAATTATCACTATAACTAATTTTATTTTCAACAATATTCAGACGAATATATTGATCCTTTTTCTAACAATACATACTAACAAATGTAATTAATAAATAGGTTTACCCTACACAAATATGTGCACAAAACACACATAATTAATTATATTTTAACACAAACACAAACTCTAAAGAATAGTTATCTCCAATAACTTAATTATTAAGATTATGGAAATAATTAATTCAAATTGCTATCTATTCTATCACATACAAATATGGTTTATACATTAATTTAAGAATTCTAATTTATATTCTCATACAATCTAAAATAATTAAAAAAATTATCCACAAACTAAACTCTATTAATTTTGATTATTAATAGTGCTTGATTAAATTATTATGTCACTAACAGCAAATAAAAGCTACCAACAATCCCAATATCAACTGTGATAAAAAAAATTAACCACTAAACTAAATTTTAGTTACCATTTTACTCTAACAAATATAATTAATAAACTTATAAAATAAATATAATTATGGTATAACAAATATAATGCCATTTTTTCTTCACCTAAATTAAAGATTATTATTATTATTATTACTACGTAAACTAAGTAACTAACATTATAAACATATATATGTAAAACTAACAATTATCTGCAAACAATATATGTTAATATTACAATTTATTTACTATAAATTACATTAAATCTACAATATAATTATTTTTATATTTATATTAAAAAAATAAAAAAAATACTTATATAATAAAATTGACTAATATAATTTATAATATGAAGTTTAGAACGATCTATTTCTTTAATTTATATTGTGATTTTTATTTAATATTAGTGTTTGAATTTGATAGTATAAAGGATGACGAATGGTTGCTGAGAGTGAACCAAACGAGATTAAAACGGATGAATTATGAGAGAAGAAAGAGATGAGCTTCATTTAATTGCCATCAACCCCACCCTTCTATGTGCATGCGCTACACATGGTTCTTGAACACAAATTGGAGGCTCAAAATTGTGGAGTACTCCCTCACCGTCGATCTTCGCTGATATACCGCTGTCTGTCGGATTGATAAGGGGTCAAATCTGAGGTTCAGATTTCGAGCATCAAGCAATTATCATTCAATCTCCATCCATTTGTTCTTTGGCCATTTGATTGTATCCAATTACAATCAAATCTGAGGGTCGGATTTAGAAAAAATTGACCCTCTAATTTATGGGGCTGTAAATCTAAGCCTTAAATTTGTTTTCCACCGGTTCACACTCGAAAATTACACGCACATTACCGATAACAGTGAAAAATACTATTGCAATCCCAATATTCAAATAAAAAAGCGTAACCCATAGTATTAGTAATAACGGAGCTATTTTTTTTCCTTCTAGGCCAGACCAGAAGGTTTTGTTACGAAAAATTCTAATATTTTTTATGGGGAGTTTTCTAAAAGTTTGATTCCATGCCTTTTGGATCAATTACTGCACGCCACGTAGAAAAAAAAATGTTATAACAAGATGTTTCAGAATATCAAAAATAAAACTTTAGGTCTATTTGAATATAATGTTTCATTAACTCAACTTCAAGGATCAAAATAAAAGGAAAAAAAAATTCAATAACGTGTGCGGGAAGACCTCTCCAAAAAATCCAAAAAATGAGAGGGATAGATATTCGATCACAGACTATTTTATATATTATTACTTTATGAGAATTTCTTTGCCAATGAGTAATAGGTAAAAAGTAAATATGATAATTAAATTTTTAAAATGAGGATTTATTTCACATAACAGCTAATTTTTTTTATACGAAAAGAATTGGTTATTTGATTTTGGCAGGATATGATTCATCTCAGGCACATTGAAAAAACATTTTTAGAGTTGAATAGGTGTTCATCATAGAAAGATGTACAAGAAATAGTTGATATATTTTTTTTGTAGTTATCTAAAATATATAAAAGAAAAAGGAATAGAAAGATATTTTAGAATAAAAAATAAAAAATCAAAGAAATTATTAATAATTTGTTTCAGAGCTACAAGAAATAAAATAGTGTAGATCTTTTTTATTATTGATGGTAATGCTAAAGATAATAATAGAATTATTTTATTTTATTTTGTTGGTTTTTGTGTTTTATCTATTTATTTATTTTTAATGCTCTACTTTATTGTGTTGAATTTTTCTTTTCAAAAAAAAATATATAGTTATTAAAAGGGTTAGTGCTTTCTCTAATATAAAATTAATTTGTATTTAAATTGTTATTAAATAAATCAAACGATTACATTTGTTAAGGATAAAAGAGATAAATAAAATATGGAGTTTCGATTTAAGTTTGGTACACAAACCTAAGGATCGAATTTGTATATTAAAAATTATACAAATTTTAAAAAAATCAGATACACAAATTTAAAGATCAAATTTATATTTTTAGTAATAAATTTGATAATCTAATTTACATTCTCCATGATTAAATATATTATACTTCAATAATATTGCAAAACACCATCTTTTCTTTAATGTTAAAATTAAAAAAATATTACATAATATCTTTATTTTTTAATATTTATTTATTATAAAAAATAACAATTATTATCTTTTACTCAACTTCATTCTTTATTATAATATTAGTCCATTTTATAACTTTTAGATCACTTTGTAACTTCTATCCTTGTCATAAAATTTTTATTTAATGCAGTTGAACAGTAACCACATCACCTTTATATCTCCAAATCATATATAAATAAAACAAAATTAATTTTATAATTAAATCTAATCAAGCATTTCAAAACTTATTTTTCATTTATCTTAGTACTCAACTTTTAACTTTTGGCTATTTTTTTATATTGATTAAATATATGTGTAAATACGTTATTGTTAAAAGTTTGAGTGTTTTTGTTTAATATAGAATTATTTTTTAAATTGATATTAATCAAATTGGACAATCTAATTTATTTAAAGAGAAAAAAAAAACTATAAATTAAAGAGTTTGATTTATATTTTTAATTTTTTTATTTTGAAAAACAAAAATTGAAGAGTCTAATTCTAATTTTTTATTTTCAAAAACATAAATTAGACAGTTTGATTTGTGGTGTTTTTTAAAAAAGTTAAACACATCTAAAAATATATCTAATTTTTAGAGATTACTGTATAACTAAATAAAAAATCAAAAACACTGATTTCTTTTATCCTATATTGTTAAAAAATACATCTTCTACTCATATTTTTGTATTACACACTATCATGTACCATAAAAAAAATAAGCGTCAACGTCTTTTCATTCTCCTCCCTTTTTTTTTAATCTTTTTCTTTCTCCAACTTTTTAATGTCTTTTTTTTTCTTTACCTAATTCTTCTTCTTATTTTTTTTATTTTAGATTTTTTACTTTTTTTATTATTCTTTTTCTAAGTTTTCTCTTTCTCTATTTATTTATAGTTTTATTATTTTATTTATAATTTTATCAAATTTTTAATTTAATCTTTATATTAAATTTTATAATTAAATTTTTATATTATATTAAATTTTATAATTAAATTTTTACCGTGATAAAAATATTAAAATTAACATAATATACTAAAAATACTCCAATTAAAATTAATATTTGAAATATATTTATTTAATTAATCATATTATCATTATCTTTTTACAACTTTATCCTTCATGCTTTATCTTTTCCAATTGACCATTAATCTGATAGACACTTCATTCCCAAGTTTCTTCTTCTTTCCATGTTTGTTTTCCATTTTCAAATATTTTTAATAATGCTCTTTTATTTTTGGCATATGCAACAAGGTTTCTCTTGATAGTTCCTCAAATGTTGTCCCTCCTACCACAGCCAAATCAGAGGCTGAAGCAGTAGCCAAACCTTCATCTGGAGACTGGAGTCTCCGCATCTCAAGAATCTATCTCTCGCTTATTACTCAAGTTGCAAGTCTTACCAAGTAACCAACCTAATCTTTCTTTAATAATAATAATAATAATTAATTGCTCATTTTCTTCGCTAGATTTAAGAGACCTTGTCGAATTGCAGTTAAAGCAGCATGACTGTGAAGTAACAATCAGGAAGAGGGAGGCTATGTCTCAAGTCTCAACCACAGCCTCCTGCTCAGCCTGCCATGTACTATCAAAATTTATGGTTGTTATGTTTGGTGCGGTTAAAGATGGCTTTTGCTTTGGTGACGACTCGGCTGAGGATGGAGCGGCGCTTGCACTTACGGAGCAGGGAGAGAGCGCAGTCAAGGTTCTTGGAGGCTTCTGCAGTGACACGGCGAAAGTGTCGCTCGTAGAGAGGGGGACGCCACTACCGCCATCTCTCCTACTGACATTAGTGAGGCCAAATGAACGCAAAGGTATGGATAACTAAGTAAATTCATATTACATATATGCTTTTTTAACATTTATTATTAATAGATACTTAATAAAAAATTAATATAATATAAAAATCTAATTAAAAAAATTATAAAAATTTAATTAAAAATCCAGTAAAATTATAAAAATTAATAGAATAATTTAATTTTTATTTATTTTTTTAATTTTAAAAATTTGATATAAAAAAAAGAATAAAGAAGAGAAATAATAGAAATGCGTAAGGAAAAATAAAAACTTTTTTACACAAAATATAATTTTTTGAAGAGAAATTTAGAAAAATAACATAAATTTTGATGGTTATTAGTAGTTTAGAGAAAAAAGGATTGAATCTAGGCTATTTTTTATTTTGTTTGATTTTACTTCAAATATGATGGAATTTAGAAAATATGTTAAATTTGCTTTTATTAAAAATGCAAGAGACACTTTTATTTTGTCTCTTGTTGATAGAGGAGTCAAAATAAATTTGTAAGCGAATAGAGTTGCTATGACGTCTTGCTGGATAGAATAAGTAGGAGACAATTTTATTTTGTCTCTAAGAGAATAAAATTAGAATCAGAACAGAGAAGGAAGAGTGATACATCCATATATCCTGGTTCAACCACCATGTGTAATGTGAACTACATCCAATCTCCCTCACAACAGTGGTGAAATTTTCACTATCTTTCAAATATTACAAACATCAATTTTTCTAGGATTCAACATAATCTTATCTGAGACAAACTCAACTTCTACCCAAGCCAGATTTGACTAGGTTCACTCCCTAGATTTGTAACCACTAAGTCCTCACCCAACTTAGTAAGAAAATTTTTTCAAGATCATTATTGCAAAATAAAAAACGTACAAAAAATTTCTAAAATAAACATTTGGTTTTTCTCCAAGTCTAACTCTCTTTATCTTTTCTCTCAATGGCTTTTTTTTAATTCCTCAAATTAATGCTTTTTTTTCATTGAAACAAAGGTAAATAAAAAACTAAAAAAAAAGAGTATTCAACAGAAAACCATGAAGGAGAAGAAGGTATAGCTTTGTAAGCTATGGAAACTCAATCTTTGTCCTCTCACTCCTTGAACCAATCTCTGGCCATTTACCCCTTTAATAGAGGAGTAAATCTTCCAAAGTTTGATACTTTGCTTCAGCACATTTGACTTCCTCTCTCCAAAAATCAACAATAGCGGCGGCGCAAAAGAGAGATAGAATAGCAACAATGATTGAACCATACATGCATCAATACCTTCTATCTTTTCTTTCATTGTTTTTTATATTGCTTCAAGTATCTGAGCCCTTCATTTGTGCTTTGACTCCAAGTAACTTTTTTGACCATTGATTTCTTGCAAAGCTCTATAACCTCCATTTGAATCAGATTTTTCATTCGGTGCATACAAAAGGAGAATTTCTTCAACAATCTTCAATGAAGCACAAATGAAACAAAATGTCTCTGATGTAGTCTTAGGATGTGATCTTTGCTTAAAGCCCTAATTTGTTTAACCTTTTTTTTCTTGCTTAAATTTAGTAACCCACTTTTTTATTTTGATTTAATTCCTAATTAAACTTTTTTTTTGCTTTCCTTCTGAACTTCTTTACGTGGGTGAGAGAAAAGAGAGAAGAGAGCATTTGGTTTGGTGGTTTAGTTTTGGTTCTAATGAGAATAGAGTTCTATTTCTTAGTTAGAAATCAAGTTGAGTGAATGGACTTAGATCATCAGTTGGGCCTTATGCTTGTGTTTGGTTCAAATTTATTTCTCTATACTAGCCGTCCAAATTTTTTATCACTTTGGGCTTTATTAGTTTGTTGTTGGGCATGTTTGTTTTCTCTGGATTACTGAACCATTAACAAACTAAATTACACACATAATTGGTTTATTAATCCCAATAATAATATTTAGTTATCATCAAATAATAGTTTTTAGTTCTTCAAACTCGACAATCTCCTCCTTGATGATAAATATTATAAAATAAATTGTAAAAAAAAATGAGAAGAGTTTTAAGAAACTTCTCTTTGATGATACAATCCTGATGTGAACTCTCCCTTTCTTTTATTCACTTGGCTCCCTCTGAATATTTGCATTCTTCAACCTGTGATCAATAAATTTTATACAAGAACTATGCCAAACATTCAAACAGCCATTCAAAAATTATTAGCTTTCAATCCAGAAATATCATTCATCAATATTTTGATAAAGAGTTCAAAATCAAAGCTATAAACAATATTTTTGGAGGACAAATATATAAACTCCAAAACAGATCAAACCAAAGAAATAATGATTCACACCAGTCAATGGGTACCAGAAGCAACAAAGGCAATAAAAATATTAGTACTAACATCCAACAAATGAATTAAACAACCTATCAATTCATAAATCATTAACACAATGCCATAACAATAATTCATTTTCATCATTCACTCTCCCTTTTGTCATTAAGAGAAGGTAGTATTACCTACACAAAGATTTTGTTAGGCTAAAATAGTATTCCAATTAGGTCAAAGTTAAGTGCCTACAACTATTATAGTTATCCAAAGAAAAATTAACAATATTCAAAAGATTCAAAGACTAAAAATTTTAGCATAAAAAAAGCAGGTTCTTAAAAAGCAGCAGCATCAAGCAGGAGCTAGACATCATATTCCTCATCCTTGATTTCTAGAAGATTTTCTTCTTGCTCAGACATCACTTGGTCATCTTTCAAGGAATCTATGTACTTTAAAAGCACTTCAACCTGGCTTTGAGACTTTCGTAAGGAATTCTCATTTTCTATAGCTAGTGTCCTAACTTGTTTGCTCGAGTTGATCATTTGTTTGGCGAGGTTCACAAATTTTCGTAAGACATCTTTCATGATGTCATTTACCAAGTACTTGTAAGAGGATGATGTCCCTACAGCTAATGGAGGAGGAAGAATGCTTTTGTCCTCTTCTTCTTCCATAACAGTGTCCTTGGCAGCCTTGGTTCCTTTTTCTTTTGATTGCTTGACTGCACCATCGTCCTTAAAAGATGAAATTCTATTCTTGTGGGTCTAATTGTTTAGATCAACACCAAAGTAGTCAAAGATGCAAGTAAAAAACATGCTATATGGTAGAGAAAAAAATTTGTCACTTTTGATACAATCATGTATATGGCACATCATCAAATATGTAAAGGAAATTTCAGTTTTGTTGATGATGGCATAGATAACTAAGGTGTCACAAAGAGTCACTCGCTGATAAGAACCACTTTGAGGCAAGACAATGTGGGTAATAATGCGACGTAGTTGGGATTTGACAGGACGTAGGGATCGATAGTTGGGGGTAACACCATCCATGAGGAAAATATTTTCACATATGTTTGCCAACACATCCTTGTGTGAAATGCCCAGATCATTATCCCATTTTTCAAAAATGTAAGCATTGACGCTAACATCATAATAATCAAGGACTTCATCAATGGATTGTTTATTTAAATGAATTCCTTGGCCTTTTACATATGAGTGAATAGATTCCTCACGATAGTACATATTAACATATAATTCTCTTACTAAATCAGGGTAAACAGATTTTTTTATTTCAAAGAATTTTTTCAATCCAAGTAAACAATGTTTTCAATAAAATCAATCCCTTTCTTAGCTAGAGCATTTAAATTAGCCACAAAAGTAAAACATAGGGATCTTTTAGAAACAATGGCTCTATGAAATTCAACATTCATGCTTGAATAAAAATAAAATAGATCATAGTGAGAATGAGGAAGGTTACAGAAATGGGATTTAAAATCTACAGGGTCAGGATTTGCAGGTTCTTTTACAGAATTAAGGAAAGGTCTTCGGTTACCTTTTGAAGGACGACTAGACGGTGCAGATCATCCTTGAGGATGAGATGAGGAGCGAAGAGGTGGAGATATTAGAGGTTCTTCGTCACCCATATATTTCTTTTCTTTTGCTCTAGAAGTTCCAGCTTTAGTTGTCATTGAGGATGGATGACGAGAGGTATTTTTGGTTTATGCCATAGGTTCGGGAACTGGAGACAAGTGTGATGAGGAATGGGAGTGAATATGAATATGAATGTGTGCTTGGCCTTTTAGAGGAGGGTTTCGTAGAGCACGATAAGTTCCTGTGCCTCTTTGTGTTGCTACATTCTTTCTCATATCTATGAAACTTAATGAATGCGATTATAGGAGTGGTGGAGGTTGGAGAAAATGAGAAGTTTTTAAGAAGTAACTACTATTAATGCTTTGAAAATTTTTGAAAATACAAACTATTATTTAAACAAAATGAAAAGGTGTTTCAAAAAAAATTGATTTTGAAAGGATATGTAAACTAGCAGTTTGAAAAGACAAGACAATAATAAAATTTGAAAATCTGAATTTTGATTTGACTTGATGAGAAACCCTAAAACAATTAATTTTTGAATTTATGATCAAAATAAATAATGAGGCCCACATCATAGAAATAGAACTTCTTCCCTTTGGGCCCAATGATGGTTTTAAGGAAACACAAAGGACCACCAAAGATTCACTTTTGACCCAAAGGAATTATCTTTACCACAACTCAGTCTGATAACCAAAGAACCTAGAAGGAGTCATCATCTATCCAGTTTTATCTCCTGTCGATCTAAGAGACAAAAATACACAGAGAACTACATCATCAATTTAATTTAAGAATTCAGAATCAACAATACCCAATGCTTTTCTCAACTTGCAAAATCTATCTTCAGACAGAGGTTTAGTAAAAATATCAGCAAGTTGATCCTCAGATTTCACAAATTGTATGTCAATTGTATCTTTTTGCATATGTTCCCTAATGGAGGGAAATCTTACTTTAATGTGCTTGGTTCTTAAGTGCAAAACAGGATTTTTAGAAATATTTATGGCACTCATGTTATCACAAAATAAATGGATACTATTGACTTGCAATTTGTAATCTGCAAGTTGTGTTTTATGCCATAACAATTGTGAACAACAAGAAGAAGCGGCTATATATTCAGTCTCAGCTATGGGCAGTGCAACAGTAGCTTGCTTCTTGCTTGACCATACGATTAGAGACTGTCCAAGGAAGCAACAAATCTCCGAAGTTCTTCTTCTATCAACTTGGTCACCGGCAAAATCTGCATCACAATATCCCATTACACAAAACTTATTAGATTTAGGATACCATATACCAAAATCAATAATTCCATTAATATATCTATTGATTCTTTTTACAACTAAAAGATGGGATTCTTTTTTATATTATTGGAATCTAGAGCAAACTCCAACACTTTCAAATATCTCTAGTGGTGCGCAGAATCCCACACTTTCACACAAATTAACCATCAAGTGCACTGGGTCGTCCAAGTAATACCTGAGTGAGTCAGGGTCAATCTCACGAGGATTGTGATTTGAAGCAAGCTATGGTTATCTTGCAGATCTTAGTCAGGCGAAAAGAAGAGTTGTTGGATCTGGTTAAGAGCATAAAAGGAATAAAGAGATCTTAACTAGGTTGATATGTTTATAATGATAAGAAGATGGTTAAGGCTTGGAGATGCTTTTTTCTTCTGGATTAACTCTAGTCTTACTGTCTTCTTCAACTGTGAATGATTTCTTCTATGGCAGGTGATGAGCGGATATTTTATATGCTTTTTGGGGTTAATTTCATATAGTTTTTAGTATGTTTTAGTTAGTTTTTAGTTTATTTCCATTAGTTTTTAGAAAAAATTCATATTTCTGGACTTTACTATGAGTTGTGTATTTTTCTGTAATTTCAGGTATTTTTCTGGCTGAAATTGAAGGAGCTGAGCAAAAATCTGATTCAGGCTGAAAAAGGACTGCTGATGCTGTTGGATTCTGACCTCCCTGCACTCAAAGTGGATTTTCTGGAGCTACAGAACTCGAAATGGTATGCTTCCAATTGCGCTGGAAAGTAGAGATCCAGGGCTTTCCAGCAATATATAATAGTCCATACTTTGCACAAGGATAGACGATGTAAACTGGCGTTCAACGCCAGTTCTCTGCCCAATTCTGGCGTCCAGCGCCAGAAAAGGATCAAAAGCTGGAGTTGAACGCCCAAACTGGCACAAAAACTGGCGTTCAACTCCACAAATGGCCTCTGCACGTGGATTGCTTAATTCTCAGCCCCAGCACACACCAAGTGGGCCCCAGAAGTGGGCCTCTGCATCATCCATCATAGTTTACTCATTTGTTGTAAACCTAGGCTACTAGTTTGGTATTTAAACAACTTTTAGAGACTTATTTTGTATCTCATGACAATTTAGATCTAAACTTTGTATTCTCTGACGGCATGAGTCTCTAAACCCCATTGTTGGGGGTGAGGAGCTCTGCTGTGTCTCGATGAATTAATGCAAGTATTTCTGTTTTCCATTCAAACACGCTTGTTCCTATCTAAGATGTTCATTCGCGTTTAACTGTGATGAAGGTGATGATCTGTGACATTCATCACCTTCCTCAACCCATGAACGTGTGCCTGACAACTACCTCCGTTCTATATCCGATTGAATGAGTATCTCTGAGATCTCTTAATCAGAATCTCCGTGGTATAAGCTAGAACTGATGGCGGCGTTCATGAGAATCCAGAAAGTCTAAACCTTGTCTGTGGTATTCCGAGTAGGATTCAAGGATTGAATGACTGTGACGAGCTTCAAACTCCTGAAGGCTAGGCGTTAGTGACAGACGCAAAAGGATAGTAAATCCTATTCCAACCGGATCGAGAACCAACCGGTGATTAGCCGTGTTGTGACAGAGCACGTGAGCGTAGTTTTCACTGGAAGGAAGGAAGGTAGCCATTGACAACGGTGATCCCCCAACACACAGCTTGCCATAGGAGGACGTGCGTGCGTGAATCAGAAGACAGAGAAAAGCAGAGATTCAGAAGACAAAGCATCTCCAAAACTCCAACATATTCTCCATTACTGCACAACAAGTAACCTTTAATTTATGCTCTCTTGGTTATTCGCAATTCAACTGATAAACATAATTGACTTCCTGACTAAGATTTACAAGATAACCATAGATTGCTTCAAACCAACAATCTCCGTGGGATTCGACCCTTACTCACGTGAGGTATTACTTGGACGACCCAGTGCACTTGCTGGTCAGTGGTACGAGTTGTGAGAAGTGTGATTCACAATTCGTGCACCAAGTTTTTGGCACCGTTGCCGGGGATTGTTCGTGTTTGGACAACTAACGGTTTATTTTGTTAGAACGCGGTGTTTATGTTCATGGTAATTGGCTATCATATTCTTTAAAATCTTTTTCAAAAATAATTTTTTCTATTAAATCCTGTGCCAAACTTTAAGTTTGGTGTTTTCTTGTTGATTTTTCAAAAAAAAAAAAAAAAACATATACTTCTTCAAAACAAGTGTTACATTCATAACTCATTTGGCTAGAGCGTTAATCTGTGTTCTTGGTAATTGGGTTGGAATCTTTTATATTCTTTTCAAAACCTTCTTTTTCATAAATAATAATTTCTCTATTAAATTGTGTGCCAAACTTTAAGTTTGGTGTTTTCTTGTTGATTTCCCTTTGGTTTTCGAAAATTTTGGTTTGGTTTTCTAAAAATTTTAAGTTTGGTGTTCTTTCTTCATGTTCTTGTGTTCTTGTGAGTCTTCAAAGTGTTCTTGAGTTTTCCTTGTGTCTTGATCTTAAAATTTTTAAGTTTGGTGTTCCTTGGTGTTTTCCCTCCAAAATTTTCAAAAACAAGGAGCATTAGATCTAAAAATTTTAAATCTTGTGCTATCTTATTGTTTTTCTCTTTCCTCACTAAATTTAAAAATATCTTTTCTCTCTATTTTTAAAACAAATTTTCGAAAATTATATAAAAAAAAATTCAGATTTTTTTTTTAAAATTTAAAATCTTTTCCAAATCATATCTTTTTCAAAACTTCCTAACCACCTCCTCTCTCTCCTCATTTTTTCGAAAATTTTTAACCATTTTTATTTATTTTATTTTAATTTATTTTATTTTTGAAATAAATAAATAAATAAATAAATAAAAATAAATTTTTTTATTTTACATCATCCCCCTTTCTCCATCATGGATCTAAGTGGAAATGAACAGTCCAGGAGGACTCTGGGGTCATATTCTAACCCCTCTACTGCTTCATATGGGAGTAGCATCTGCATACCCTCCATTGGAGTCAGTAGCTTTGAGTTGAATCCTCAGCTCATTATCATGGTGCAGCAAAGTTGCTAGTATTCCGGTCTTCCACAGGAAGAACCTACAGAGTTTCTGGCACAGTTTCTACAGATTGCTGACACAGTACATGATAAAGAAATAGATTAGGATGTCTACAGACTGTTACTGTTTCCATTTGCTGTAAAGGATCAAGCTAAGAGGTGGTTGAATAACCAACCTAAGGCCAGCATAAGGACATGGAAGCAGCTAACAGAAAAATTCCTGAATCAGTACTTTCCCCCAAAATGGATGACACAGCTAAGGCTGGACATCCAAGACTTTAAACAAGGAGATAATGAATCTCTTTATGATGCCTGGGAAAGATACAGAGAGATGCTACGAAAATGCCCCTCTGAAATATTTTCAGAGTGGGTTCAGTTAGACATCTTCTATTATGGGCTTGCAGAAGGAGCTCAGATGTCTCTAGATTACTCAGCTGGTGGATCTATCCACATAAGAAAGACAATTGAAGAGGCTCAAGAGCTCATTGATACAGTTGCCAGGAATCAGCATCTGTACCTGAGCAGTGACCCTTCCATGAAAGAAGAGGTTAAAACAGCAACTGCTGAACTCAGTCCTGTGAAACAAGCTGCTGAATTCAATTAGCAATTGGACTTCCTAACAAAGCAATTAGCCGAATTCAAAGATAGACTACAAGAGACAAGGATGGCTAATATACATATGGAAGAATAGTTTAAGCAAACAAAGCAGCAGCTGTCAAGACAAATAACAGAAGAATGCCAAGCAGTTCAATTAAGAAGTGGGAAAACATTAAATATCCCACCTCAAGGCAGCAAAAAGCTAAGGAATGAGCAGACCACCCAAAATTCACCTGAGGACAGTAAGAGCCCAGGAAAAAATAATTCTGGCACTAAAACGCCAGAAAATTGGTGGAAGGCTGGCGCTGAACGCCCAGACCATGCCCAAAACTGGCGTTCAACGCCAGAAACAAGGCAAAACTGGCGTTCAACACCAGAAATGGGCAAGGATCTGGCGTTGAACGCCCGAACTGGGCAAGATCTGGCGCTGAACGCCCAAAATGGGCACAATTCTGGCGTTCAGACGCTAGGAACAGACAAGGAGTTGGCGTCTAACATCACTCCAGTTTCTAACTCTGGCACTCAATTGCCAGTGAGGGATCAGACACACACAAGTGCTGATGACAACCCCTCTAAAAAGGCTTCTTCAACCACTTCTGTAGGCAATAAACCTGCAGCAATTAAGGTTGAAGAATATAAAGCCAAGATACCTTATCCTCAAAAACTCCGAAAAGAGGAGCAGGATAAGCAATTTGCTCGCTTTGCAGATTATCTCAGGACTCTTGAAATAAAGATTCCATTTGCAGAAGCACTTGAGCAAATACCTTCTTATGCCAAGTTCATGAAAGAGATCTTGAGTCATAAAAAGGATTGGAGAGAAACAGAAAGAGTTCTCCTCACTGAAGAATGCAGTGCAGTCATTCTGAAGAGCTTTCCTGAAAAGCTTAAAGACCCTGGGAGCTTTCTGATACCATGCATATTAGAAGATAATTGCACCAAGACAGCTTTATGCGATCTTGGGGCAAGCATCAACCTAATACCTGCATCCACTATCAGGAAGCTTGGCTTAACTGAAGAAGTTAAACCAACCCGGATATGTCTCCAACTTGCTGATGGTTCCACTAAATACCCATCAGGCGTGATTGAGGACATGATTGACAGAGTTGGGCCATTCGCCTTTCCCACTGACTTTGTTGTGCTGGAAATGGAGGAGCACAAGAGTGCTACTCTCATTCTAGGAAGACCCTTCCTAGCAACTGGACGATCCCTCATTGACGTCCAACAGGGGGAAATAACCCTGAGAGTCAACGATGATGAGTTCAAGTTGAACGCTGTCAAAGCCATGCAGCATCCAGACACATCAATAGACTGCATGAAAGTTGATCTTATTGACTCTTTGGTAGAAGAGATCAACATGGCTGAGAGTCTCGGATCAGAGTTGGAAGACATCTTTAAAGATGTTCAGCCTGATTTGGAGGAATCAGAGGACATGAAAGAGCCTCTAAACTTTCTTCTTAAAGAGGAAAAACCTCCTAAACCCGAGCTCAAGCCATTACCACCATCCTTGAAATATGCATTTCTAGGAGAAGGTGACACTTTTCCAGTGATCATAAGCTCTGCTTTAAATTCACAGGAAGAGGAAGCACTTATCCAAGTGCTAAGGACACACAAGACAGCTCTTGGGTGGTCCATAGGTGACCTTAAGGGCATAAGCCCAGCTAGATGCATGCACAAAATCTTATTGGAGGATAATGCCAAACCAGTGGTTCAACCACAGAGGCGGCTAAATCCAGCCATGAAAGAAGTGGTGCAGAAAGAGGTCACCAAATTACTGGAGGCTGGGATTATTTATCCTATTTCTGATAGCCCCTGGGTGAGCCCTGTTCAAGTCGTCCCAAAAAAGGGAGGCATGACAGTGATTCATAATGAAAAAAATGAACTGGTTCCTACAAGAACAGTTACAGGGTGGCGCATGTGTATTGACTACAGAAGGCTCAATACAGCCACCAGAAAGGATCATTTTTCTTTACCATTCATAGACCAGATGCTAGAAAGACTAGCAGGTCATGATTATTACTGCTTTTTGGATGGCTACTCAGGCTATAACCAGATTGCAGTAGATCCCCAGGATCAAGAGAAAACAGCATTCACATGTCCATCCGGAGTGTTTGCTTATAGAAGGATGCCATTTGGGCTATGTAATGCACCTGCAACCTTCCAGAGATGCATGCTCTCTATTTTCTCTGATATGGTGGAAAAATTTTTGGAAGTCTTCATGGATGACTTCTCAGTATATGGAGACTCATTCAGCTCCTGCCTTGATCACCTGAAACTTGTTTTGAAAAGATGCCAAGAGACCAACCTAGTTTTAAACTGGGAAAAGTGTCACTTCATGGTGACTGAAGGAATTGTTCTTGGGCATAAAATCTCAAACAAGGGAATAGAGGTGGATCAAGCAAAAATAGAGGTAATTAAAAAATTACCACCACCTGCCAATGTTAAGGCAATCAGAAGCTTTCTGGGGCATGCAGGATTCTATAGGAGGTTTATAAAGGATTTTTCAAAAATCGCAAAACCTCTAAGCAATCTGCTAGCTGCTGACACGCCATTTGTGTTTGACACAGAGTGCCTGCAGGCGTTTGAAATGCTGAAAGCTAAGCTGGTCACAGCACCAGTCATTTCTGCACCAGACTGGACGTTACCATTTGAGCTAATGTGTGATGCCAGTGATCATGCCATTGGTGCAGTATTGGGACAGAGGCATGACAAGCTTCTGCATGTCATTTATTATGCCAGTCGCGATCTAAATGATGCCCAGAAAAATTACACAACCACAGAAAAAGAATTACTTGCAGTGGTTTACGCCATTGACAAGTTCAGATCATACTTAGTAGGATCAAAAGTGATTGTGTATACTGACCATGCTGCTCTTAAATATCTACTCACAAAGCAGGATTCAAAACCCAGGCTCATCAGATGGGTATTGCTTCTGCAAGAGTTTGATATAGAAATAAGAGACAGAAAAGGGATAGAGAACCAAGTGGCTGATCATCTGTCCCGGATAGAGCCAGTGGAAGGGACGTCCCTCCCCTTTCTTGAGATCTCTGAGACGTTTCCTGATGAGCATTTATTCGCCATTCAGGAAGCACCATGGTTTGCCGATATTGCAAACTATAAAGCTGCAAGGTTCATACCCAAGGAGTACAACAGGATACAAAAGAAGAAATTAATTACCGATGCAAAGTACTACTTGTGGGATGAACCTTATCTCTTTAAGAGATGTGCAGACGGAATTATCCGTAGGTGTGTGCCTAGAGAAGAAGCACAGAGGATCCTGTGGCATTGCCACGGATCTCAATATGGAGGCCATTTCAGAGGTGAGCGAACAGCCACGAAGGTCCTCCAATGTGGCTTTTATTGGCCCACACTCTATAAAGATTCCCGAGAGTTTGTACGTAATTGTGACAGTTGCCAAAGAGCTGGTAATCTGCCTCATGGTTACGCCATGCCTCAACAAGGAATCTTGGAAATTGAGTTGTTTGATGTATGGGGAATTGACTTCATGGGACCTTTCCCACCATCATACTCAAACACTTACATTCTGGTGGCAGTTGACTATGTATCAAAATGGGTTGAGGCTATTGCCACACCCACCAATGATACTAAAACAGTGCTGAAGTTCCTCCAGAAACATATCTTTAGCAGGTTTGGTGTCCCTAGAGTACTAATCAGTGATGGGGGCACTCACTTTTGCAATAAACAGCTTTACTCCGCCATGGTTCGGTATGGAATTCGCCACAAGGTGGCCACTCCATATCATCCACAAACCAATGGGCAAGCTGAAGTCTCTAATAGAGAATTAAAGAGAATCCTGGAACAGACAGTAAATACCCGTAGAAAGGATTGGGCAAGGAGCTTGGATGATGCTCTGTGGGCTTACAGAACAGCATTCAAGACCCCTATAGGGACCTCTCCATACCAACTGGTGTATGGTAAGGCATGTCACCTGCCCGTGGAACTGGAACATAAGGCCTACTGGGCAACCAGATTCCTAAACTTTGATGCCAAATTAGCAGGAGAAAAAAGATTGCTCCAGCTAAATGAGCTAGAGGAGTTCAGATTCACAGCTTTCGAAAATGCCAAGCTATATAAAGAAAAATAAAAAAAGTGGCATGACAGAAAGCTGTCATCTAGAATCTTTGAACCAGGACAGAAGGTTCTGTTGTTTAACTCTAGACTCAGGCTATTCCCCGGGAAACTGAAATCCCGGTGGAGGGGACCATACGTGATTACAAGTGTATCACCATATGGTTATGTGGAGCTTCAAGATATTGATTCTGATAAGAAGTTCATTGTCAATGGACAGAGAATCAAGCATTATCTAGAAGGCAATATTGAGCAAGAATGCTCAAGGCTGAAGCTAGATTAAAAGCTCAGCAAGGTCCAGCTAAGGACATTAAAGAAGCGCTTGTTGGGAGGCAACCCAATTTTTATTTACTTTCATGGTTTTTCATGTTTTATTAGGTTCATGATCATGTGGAGTCACAAAATAAATATTAAAAATTGAAAACGGAATCAAAAACAGCAGAAGAAAAATCACACCCTGGAGCATGGTTCTGGCGCTGAACGCCCAAAATGGGCAACATCCTGGCGCTGAACGCCCAGAACAAGCATGGTTCTGGCGTTCAACGCCAGAAATGGCTAGTAAATGGGCGTTGAACGCCCAAAATGGGCACCAACCTGGCGCTGAACGCCCAGAGTTGTGTGCAAGGGCATTTTGCATGCCCAAATTGGTGCAGGGATATAAATGCCTTGACACCTCAAGATCTGTGGACCTCACAGGATCATTTCAAGATCTGTGGACCCCACAGGATCCCCACCTTCCCTCCTCATAATCCTAGTTTTTTCTTTCCACATCTTCTTCTTCATCTATTCCCTCTTCTTTTGCTCGAGGGCGAGCAACATTCTAAGTTTGGTGTGGTAAAGCAATTATGTGAAGGATCTATAGCTCAGTGGTAGAACATGTGGCTGCAAATCAAGAGATACCTCAGGGGATGCACTTCCCTCCACATAATTATTGGAAGCAACTGAGGATAGAAATACCAAAAATCACTAGGAATCAAGCCACAAAGGCAAGGAAGAGACATAAAAGAGCTCAAGAACATCATTGGTGCCTCAAGAAGGAAATGCCATCATCACTAAGGTGGACTCGTTCCTTGTTCTTACTTTCTCTGTTTTTCGTTTTCTCTATGTTAAGTGCTTATCTATGTTTGTGTCTTCATTACATGATCATTAGTAGTAATTAGTGTCTAGTTTGATTTTATCCCCAATTAAGTTATAGTCTATTTTTCTCATCATCAGCAAACATGAATAAAATAGTAGATCTTTTGAATAAGAGGCAATAAAATTTCGAGTTTTTAATAAGAAAAATTCTAATTAGTAACATGTGGTGGCAATGCTTTCTGTCTTCTGAATGAATGCTTGAACAGTGCATATGTCTTTTGAATTTGTTGTTTAAGACTGTTAAATATGTTGGCTCTTGAAAGAATGATGAACATGAGACATGTTATTGATAATCTGAAAAATCATAAAAATGATTCTTGAAGCAAGAAAAAGCAGCAAAGAACAAAGCTTGCAGAAAAAAAAAATATAGAGAAAGAAAAAGAGAAAGCAAGCAGAAAAAGCCAAAGCTCTTAAAACCAAAAGGCAAGAGAAAAAAAGCCAATAGCCCTTAAAACCAAAAGGCAAGGGTAATAAAAAGGATCCCAAGGCTTTGAGCATCAGTGGATAGGAGGGCCTAAGGGAATAAAATCCTGGCCTAAGCGGCTAAACCAAGCTGTCCCTAACCATGTGCTTGTGGCGTGAAGGTGTCAAGTGAAAACTTGAGACTGAGCGGTTAAAGTCAAGGTCCAAAGCAAAAAGAAGAGTGTGCTTAAGAACTCTGGACACCTCTAATTGGGGACTTTAGCAAAGCTGAGTCACAATCTAAAAAGGTTCACCCAATTATGTGTCTGTGGCATTTATGTATCCAGTGGTAATACTGGAAAACAAAGTGCTTAGGGCCACGGCCAAAAATCATAAAGTAGCTGTGTTCAAGAATCAACATACTGAACTAGGAGAATCAATAGCACTATCTGAATTCTGAGTTCCTATAGATGCCAATCACTCTGAGCTTCAATGGATAAAGTGAGATGCCAAAACTGTTCGGAAGCAAAAAGCTACTAGCCCCGCTCATCTAATTAGAATCTGAGCTTCATGCAAAAAAACTCTGAGATATTATTGCTTCTCAACCTATTAGTCTTCTATTTTATTTGTCTAGTTGCTTGAGGACAAGCAACAGTTTAAGTTTGGTGTTGTGATGAGCGGATATTTTATACACTTTTTGGGGTTAATTTCATATAGTTTTTAGTATGTTTTAGTTAGTTTTTAGTTTATTTCCATTAGTTTTTAGGAAAAATTCATATATCTGGACTTTACTATGAGTTGTGTGTTTTTCTGTAATTTCAGGTATTTTTCTGGCTGAAATTGAAGGAGCTGAGCAAAAATCTGATTCAGGCTGAAAAAGGACTACTGATGCTGTTGGATTCTGACCTCCCTTCACTCAAAGTGGATTTTCTGGAGCTACAAAACTCGAAATGGTATGCTTCCAATTGCGTTGGAAAGTAGAGATCCAGGGCTTTCCAGAAATATATAATAGTCCATACTTTGCACAAGGATAGACGATGTAAACTGGCGTTCAACGCCAGTTCTCTGCCCAATTCTGGCGTCCAGCGCCAGAAAAGGATCAAAAGCTGGAGTTGAACGCCCAAACTGGCACAAAAACTGGCGTTCAACTCCACAAATGGCCTCTGCACGTGGATTGCTTAATTCTCAGCCCCAGCACACACCAAGTGGGCCCCAGAAGTGGGCCTCTGCATCATCCATCATAGTTTACTCATTTGTTGTAAACCTAGGCTACTAGTTTGGTATTTAAACAACTTTTAGAGACTTATTTTGTATCTCATGATAATTTAGATCTAAACTTTGTATTCTCTGACGGCATGAGTCTCTAAACCCCATTGTTGGGGGTGAGGAGCTCTGCTGTGTCTCGATGAATTAATGCAAGTATTTCTGTTTTCCATTCAAACACGCTTGTTCCTATCTAAGATGTTCATTCGCGTTTAACTGTGATGAAGGTGATGATCTGTGACATTCATCACCTTCCTCAACCCATGAACGTGTGCCTGACAACTACCTCCGTTCTATATCCGATTGAATGAGTATCTCTGAGATCTCTTAATCAGAATCTCCGTGGTATAAGCTAGAACTGATGGCGGCGTTCATGAGAATCCAGAAAGTCTAAACCTTGTCTGTGGTATTCCGAGTAGGATTCAAGGATTGAATGACTGTGACGAGCTTTAAACTCCTGAAGGCTGGGCGTTAGTGACAGATGCAAAAGGATAGTAAATCCTATTCCAACCGGATCGAGAACCAACCGGTGATTAGCCGTGCTGTGACAGAGCACGTGAGCGTAGTTTTCACTGGAAGGAAGGAAGGTAGCCATTGACAACGGTGATCCCCCAACACACAGCTTGCCATAGGAGGACGTGCGTGCGTGAATCAGAAGACAGAGGAAAGCAGAGATTCAGAAGACAAAGCATCTCCAAAACTCCAACATATTCTCCATTACTGCACAACAAGTAACCTTTAATTTATGCTCTCTTGGTTATTCGCAATTCAACTGATAAACATAATTGACTTCCTGACTAAGATTTACAAGATAACCATAGATTGCTTCAAACCAACAATCTCCGTGGGATTCGACCCTTACTCACGTGAGGTATTACTTGGACGACCCAGTGCACTTACTGGTCAGTGGTACGAGTTGTGAGAAGTGTGATTCATAATTCGTGCACCAGCAGGTTGTATGTGATTAACACCGGTTGAGAGGTCACCAATGCACCTCCAGATCTGAACCCCAGGGTTAGTCTGGATCCATTCTGATTGAGGGTGAAGCTCCTGCAATCCATTCTCCTTAATGATCTTACTCAAAACGCCACAAACAAGGTCGAATCTTCTGAATCAGAGAATGTTGTGCCTTTGGATTCTAGCCTCTACCACAAAGACTCTAATCTCCCCATACCTCGGTTAAACTGATGTTTCGAGAAGTCCCCAACGAAGTCATGGATTAGCCGTCTAAGAGATGTATAATCAAGCTGGTGGTTCAATGCTTTTCAGTTACATAGTCACATGAACCCAAGAAGAACACGGGTGGTTGTCAGGCATGCGGTCTTAGAATGAAGAACGAGGATATATCTTAGAATAGAGAATCAAACACTATTGTTTGAGATGATGAGTGAAAGGTCGGCTTCGGGAGCAACAACTTGAAACTGAGCTTTCAGATTCGCAACCATTTCATCCATACCTTCAGCTATCGTCTCCTCAAGCTGCACGTATCTGTCTCAATATTTAGTGACCTCGTCCACCAATGGCACAAGCGTTAGACAAATATCCATCTGTTGGAATTATTTGTTTTTCTAATCAACTTGGGTGGAGGAACTTCTGCGGATACTGTTAATGATATCCCTTTAAGTGAGGCAGTTAGAAGAAATATTAGAAGGACGATGGTTGACTTAAATATGTCACCTGAAGGTAGTCAACAGGGGTCAAATGTCAAAGATTCTAATGATGGTATGATGCAAGTTGATGTTGAAAGTCATGGGAGTTCTGCTATTAGAGACCCGACGACGAATCCATATCAAGTTAACTCTAATGACGGTGAAGATGTTGAGGCTGAACCAAAATGTTCCAGATAAAGAGAAGGAAGAAATGAACTATTACAGTGACACACAAATCACACTGACATAGCCTACTATTTTTCGACCATATGATTGGCCGGATCACTTTTTCACATTAAATCTCGAGGCAATGACTTCAGATTGTTTATTTAGTCAAGGAGGCCCCGATGATGATCCCACTAATGAATTTGAGATTGGACAATAGTATGAAAACAAAAAAAAAAGAGATGTTGGTGTTATTAGGAATGACAAAAAAATTCGAATTGTGAATATCTGCGGGAATTATCCATGATAGAGACTGAGACCCGCCTCGTAAATAAATAAGGATGGGGACGGAGATTGAGATACGCTCCCCATAAAGATTTGCGGAAAGAAATTACTTAAATGTTCTTATATATATAAGTTGTGTAAGTATTTCTAATTTATTTTATTTTAATTTATATATTAAAAATTTTATGGATATGTTATTATGTTAAATTTATAGTTAAATCGTGTTTGATTTTATATATATTTTTTTGGTAACTTTTTTTTTGTGACTGATTTGATATATTTGGTTGAATTGTATAAGATTTTATCATGTTTGTATCAATTTTTTAAAAAAAATAAAATTTAATATCCATGGATATTCGCTGAAAAAAAAATAAATGGAAACGCGTAACAGGAATATAATGGGGACGGGAGACATTTTACTTAACCTTTCCTATCCCATGAAGACTCATTGCCATCCCAAGTGTCATAGGTTGAAGATGAAATAAAAGGACAACTTTGAAATTTTGGTTAATTTTTAAAAAGTCAACAAAATTTAAGTTTAGGTTATTTTTATTATACAGAACTCAATCTTATATCAAACACAAAAAAATTGACTATTCAATAAAGACTAACACAAAAAAGTGACTATTCAGAGTTGGAGATATCTTGGATTTTCACCTCTCCTCTCTGCTGCATATGATTAGTTGATTCTTAATCTCGTCTCCCTTCCGAGTCGTGTTTCTTATTTTGGTAGAAAAACCGGCAAGTTTAAAATAATTTTTGTAGAACTTTCTAACTTCTTCTAGTGTCTTAAAAGTCATCCCGACCTTTGAGATAAATTGTTCATCCACGACATACTTGGTATGCATAATGAACCGAACATGTTATTAAAGTAAAATAATTGTATAGTACTAAATGAACGGAACATTATCCATTATATAAAATCAAATTCAATACAGTTTTCTGCATAATGAACCGAACACCTTATTAAGGTGAAACAATTGTATAGTACTAAATGAACGGAAGAATATCCATTATATAAAATCAAATTCAAAACAGTTTTCTGCATAATGAACCGAACACCTTATTAAGGTGAAACAATTGTATAGTACTAAATGAACGGAATATTATCCATTATATAAAATCAAATTCAAAACAGCTTTTTGCATAATTAATCGAACACCTTATTAAGGTGAAACAATTGTATAGTACTAAATGAACGGAACATTATCCATTATATAAAATCAAATTCAAAACACCTGTGTCTACAATTTAAAAATTATATCAATTCAATTCAATTTAACAATTGCATTCCATTCAATTCGATTGAAAAAATAATCCAAACATTGTCCGCTTGATTCGTTTCAAAAGAATAATCCAAATCGCTCTGATTCAACTGATTTGAAGTTGAATCATTCATTGTTTTGATAACCTATTGAAATCCACAGATCGAAGAAGAAAACGAAGAAGAATAGCAAGAAGAATGACGAGTAACAGAGAAGAACAACGAGCAGCAGAGAAGAAAAAAAGAAGAACGACGAGCAGCAGAGATTGCATATCCAAAAATTACAATGCAAATCATTAACGTTGAAGATGTTTATGTCGAAGAAGAAACTTTACGTAATTCTGTTACGATAATAGGAGGGAGAAGGAGGAGCGCGTATATTTCACAGAACTTAGATGACTTGATTAGATTTTTTGCATGAATATGGAGCATTATTGATAATTATAATAGTAATTATATATATATATATATATATATATATATATATATATATATATATATATATATATATATATAAGAACTTATCTATATGCATGTAATAATACAAACAAAAATTGAGGAAATTAATATTACGCACTATTATTACTAAGAATTAATTAGTAAAAGGGACAAATACCAATAAAAATATTAAAAAATATTGACCATGAGTTGCCATTAAATATATGAATTTAGCTAATTTTTAGAACACATAATAACATTATTATTAATAAAAATTTTATTTTAGCAAGTATGTAACAAATAGCATATATAAGATAAAATAACTTTGGTATTAATTGATAATTTTATATTAGATTAATTTAGTCTATTTAAATTTTTTGATATTATCCAAATATGTTTTATTTTTTTAGACCATGTTTTTATTGAGACAAAATATATATATATATATATATATATATATATTTCCTTATTTACAACTCTTCTTAAGCAGTAAGCAGTAGATGTGTGCAACAATAATAATAAACACATAAATTTATATTTCAAGTATAAGTTATGTAAATGTACAATGTGTCACCTCTCCATTACTAAGGAGTTTTAGAAAATGAATAGATCTCGAATACTCAGACCTTGATCTGTGTCACAAAAGCTAAATGGGTAATGAGTATTCGAGATACGTGCAAAATTCATAAAAAGTCTCAATATTCGACATATGCACAGAGTTTCAATTAGCGTTTCAGTTAGGGGTGTGCATGGCCCGGCCCGACTCGAAGACCCGACCCGAGCCCGAACACTTTAGGGGCTATTTTGGTGTGATTTTATCGGGTCTAGGGTCGGGTAAGGGTCTAAAAAATAGACCTGGTCATTATTTCGGGTCGGGTCCGGGCCATGGCTTGGGTCACCCGAAGTCGGCCTGGTGGCCCGGTCATCATATACAATTAATATTGTGTTATTAGTGATGGATGATGGCTATTCTTATGTGGAATTTAAGTATTGTAAACCTTAATATTTTGTGTTATTAGTTATTATAAGACTATAAGTTAATGTTTTATGTTTAAAATGCAAAAGATTTTAGACTAATGCATAATATTGTGTTATTTATATTGATTTAAATATTTGGTGTTATTAGACAATATTAGTATTGATTATGGTTATGCTTTAATTTTAGAGAAGAGTTGGTTCTTGTTATATTTTTCTAAGTGAATTTTACCATGTCAAATAATGGTTGGAGTCTTGGAAATTTGGATATTTTCACATGCTAGCTTATAAGAAGGTATCAAGGTAATGTAATGTTAATGGCCCGGTTTTTACCCGGTATAATCGTGGCCCGAAAGTGTATAGGTTTCATCGGGTCTAAGGTCGGGTTCGGATCTAATAAATAGGCCCGGTATATATTTCGGGCCGGGTCTGGGTCACATCAAACCCGGTTTCACCCGACCCATGCACACCCCTAAATTTTCAGTCAATGAAATGTATGTATAATTGAATTGATTCTATGTTTGTGTGATTTTTTTCCATCTCATTTAATTTAATTCAAATAATTTTAAATTTTATAATTATAAAAATATACTTGTATTGTTGTAGTAGTTATTTATGAGTACTGCAAAATTAAATTTTAAAAAATGGCATTATTAAATTAAGTTTTCCGCGTATAAAAATAAATTGGCTACAATCTAAGTGCATGCTTAATCTAATAAGGCCATCTTCTATGTTGGTATGGTAAGATAGTATCTATACAATATAAAATTAAGGGTTAAGTACAATTTTAGTCCCTAACGTAGAGACCGAAAATTTTTTTCGTCCCCAAAGTTCATGTTGGTTTTAAAATGGTCCCTTGGACAATTATGCCCCTGAGTTTGTTACTATCCGTTATTGATTTATTATCGAACAACAACAACAACAACAATAATAATAATCGAAATAAATAAAAAAGAGATCATTGTGTGTGAAGGAGAAGAGCATCGTCTTCTTCGAAAGCTCAGAGGAGGGAAGCAGCTATAGGGTTCAACAAAGCAGAGGAAGGGTTCGGAAAGGCTGCGTCAATGGCTTCCCAGAGTTCTAGATCGTGTTGAGCTCGATCATCTGTGAAGGAGTTGGTATGTGTACATAGAGAGAGGTCGATTCTGCGAACGTCAATGACGAAGGACAACCCAGGCTGACGATTTTGGGGTTGCATATACTATGAGGTATCTTGTTGTTTCCATTTTGTGAGCATGAGTTTTGGCACCTGAGTTTGTTTTATCTAAAGATTTCTGGGTTGTGATAGGTTCAGAATGCTTGTGATTTCTTTTGGTGGGCAGACCCGGAGGCTGGAGGAGCGCAACAGGATACTGAAATTGCAAGAAGTAGGAAAAAAATTACAACTTTGAAGACAAGATTAAAGGATGTTGAATAGAAGCTGAGGATTGTAGCTACTTTAGGGATATTTTGGTGGATTGGATTTTTGTATCTGTTTCTGCAGAATCCACATAAGTTAGGGCAACCATATGGAATGCACTTAAATTGCATATGATTAGTTAGTCAATTTTAGGGTTTTATTGTGTTATTTTGGTAAATTGATAGGAAAACTTGTGATGTTACAATGGGTGTTTCTGTTGTATAATTTGTGAACCTGTTTGAATCTATGAATGAAAGTGATGTGTTAGTTTCCAAGCTTAAATCAAAAGCTCTGTTTTGCAATAATTTAAAGTAAATATCTGTACATGTGGTAATGCCATAATGAGTTGAAGGCCAAATTCAATTCAAGGCAACTTAAAACATTGACAATTCAACTCATGCATAACACAATTCATAAGCTAAAAAGGGCAATTACATTAGATGTGATGTCACTTAAACAAAAAACACAATCCAACATACGACTTAAACATAGTTCAAAACACTTAACCACCTAGAACAAAATAACAAAATAACATTGTTTGAAGCTTAGTGACACGGTCATAACAGACAAATCATAACAGAAAAATGTGAGACAAAAAATATAATAATGAAAAATTAACAAGAATAATAAAAAAATGTAAAATTAGTTATGTCCCTTGTTAGTGTCTTCGTGTCCTTCCTGTCAGGATGGACACAAAATACACTAATTCAGTGTCTCTGGACACAATGTCTTTGTCCATATCTCCTCTGTCAAACACGATTTTGTGTCTCTGTGTCTTTGTCTCAGTGTCCTATCTCTGTAAACAAACACAGCCTTAAAGATTTTCCCATGCACTAGGAGGTAATTTTGCCATTAGCTTCAATTTCTGCAGAGGGACATGTGGTGCACCAGTCTGGATGACAGAAAAATGCCTCTTTCTCTCAGTTGGTTGACTGTGTGAGTGCTTCTTGCTGGTAGAGGATGCTGCTGTTGCACTTCTCTTCTTAGCCAATCGTTGGCTTGAAGGAGCTTTAGGGTTGGACTGAGCTGGTGCAGTCCCTGACTTTTTGGGCTGGATCTTGGGCTGAGTTGAAGCATCATTGGGATTAGTGGCTAATTTCTTGGGCCTAGTTGCTGGTTTCTTGGACTGACTTGTTGGAGGGTTGGGTTGTGAGCATGAAATCCTTCTAAGTATCCCTCTCTGAACTGTTTGGTCAGGGGGTTGTGAGCGTGAAACCTTCCAACCTCTCTTAGGACCCCTGCTAGCTTGTTAGTTTGCAGATTGGACCTATGAGGGAAATTAAAATTTGATAACATGAATCACAATTTAACATATAACAATTTATTTACCAAATTGAACCCTAAAACAAATTGGCACATACCCTCTTAGGATTTGTGCAGCCTCCCTTCTTGTGTCCTACAGTACCACAATTACAGCATCTTTGTATTTGGCCCCTTCGGGAGAGGTGAGTCTGGCGTCTGTTATCCTCATCTCCGGGTCCTCGCTTCCTCTTCTTCACTAGTCTGTGACTTGGCCTCCTATAGGGTGGTGGCATGACATCATCATACTGGGTTCTCTCCCATATATCTAGCCCATTCAGAGGATGTATCACTTCCTGGTAGTACCTCAGGTAAGCATCCTTTTTGTAGCAGTCATCCACATATGACTCCAAGTCCAGCCCCTTAAAGGTGATGCAGCTGATGGCATGAGGAAAAGGTAGCCTGCTCATCTGCCACCTTCTACAGGAACACTCAGAAGCAGACAGATCCACAACAAATTTTTCTAACCCACACATCACCTCATACTTACTAGCAGTCGACCAATATGGCCTGCAGTCCCTAGCAAACGTTGCCCTTTTCTCTAATTTCTTCCTAATTATTAGCATGATGTTACCTTGGTACAGTTGAATCCTATCTCTATTGGCAGCTCATCTAGTCATTAGATACAGCCTAATGTCCTCTAACATAGTTACAATTAGTTTTTCTCTTACCTCAATCTATTACAGCATTAAAACTTTTACTCATGTTGTTAACAAGGGAGTCACATTTTGAATGAAATGTAAATCTAGAACGGGACTAGAACCTGGGTGGAATGTTGTTCAAGTGTCGAAATTCCCCCTCATTCATGATCCTTGGTGATTTCATCTCCTTCTCCCAATCTTTCCAATGCGTTGACTTTGCACACTGCCACATTTGGTTCTTCAGCTCCAATCCAGGAAATTTCTTCCTGAAGTTGTTATACAGATGCCTCACGCAATATCTATTGTCCACCCCTGGAATGACCTCCTCAAAAGCTTGTAACAAGCCCTGCAATACGAAGGTGAGCATGCCAACATTAGTCCAGTATTAAAGGTTTCTTAATGCCAAAAACTAATGTGCATCTGCCAATTTTTTCTGGACCTAAATCATCAGCAAGATGGCATAGAAACCAAACCCAGGAGTCCTTTGTCTCAGCTTCAACCACCGCATAAGTAATAGAAAGGATCTGGTCATTGGGGTCTCTTCCTATTGCAGTCAACAACTGGCCACCTTGAGGAGTCTTTAAAAAGCACCCGTCCAAACTCCAAACCAATAAAGGGTCTACAATGTTGGAAACTCTTCTTGCATGCATCAAAGCAGACATACAATCTCCCAAATACACAGTAATTCATTAACTCTGGGGTCTGGATCTAATGGGTAAAATCTGTGGACCGAATCACTTTCAGGACAACCGATGAACCTGGATTTGCCCTTAGAAGCTCAGCACAATAATCATTAATCCTTTTATACTGCTCCCTAAATGCACCCTGAATCTGGCTTAGTGCCTCTTGCTTCGTTTTGGCTGCCATGGATTTAGTCACAGTGAGATTCCATTTCTTCTGTGCCTTTGCCACCAACTCCTTTATTTTGATTCTAAGATTAGACTCTACCTTCTTCTTAAACTGGGCTCCAAGCCACTTAGTGTGCATTATGCCAACCTCGTGTGTTGCACGTTCATGCTTCTTAACTGTCATGTTGATTCATCCCAAACCCTATGTGCATAGAGCTAAAATGGGCAGTCTTTCTGACAAACAGTCCTAACCCTCACCAAGTCACACTTCTTAAACTTGATACTTCTAGCCGTATGAACTGCATAAGCCAAAACAGTATCCTTAAATTCTTGTCTAGATGCATAAAGTATTCTTACCTTCCATCTATAGTTAGTCATATCCTTCTCAGGTTTATGAACTGGAAACCTTTGACCCCCACGATCTGATGCATCATCAGCGTCCTCCTCAGGATCATCATCCTCCACCTCATTTCCACCAATCATATTGTCTATCTCCAATTCATCACTATCTACCCCTTCCTCATCACTAAGCTGACTTGTCCCAACCCCCTTTCCCTTGGCAGCAGTATCTTTGTTAGGCACAGAATTAGTTTTCCCAAATCCACTATCGTATTCATACTCCTCCTCACTATTAGTGAAGTGAATGTCACATGCACTGTCCCCCTCCTCATCGGATGGCAAATACTCAGGGTCATCACTATCTTCATCACTGGATTCATTTCGATCTCCTCCAAACTGTCCTCCAAGCTGGGTTCCCTTATTATGTTCCCCACTTCCCTCAACTGCTTCAGCCCCATCATCATCGAAAACAACCATATCAAGACTAGTAGTATCACGTTCTTCAGCTACTCCCCCAACGTCAATGTAATCCACATCCGAAAACCCTTCCGCATCCCCAACATCGTGGACCACAAACAACTCTACCAAGCCCCTCAACCGAGCAATGTTGCACATTTCAATTGCGTCTGCGTCACCTTTCAACATCTTCAAGTTATTCTCTGAATCATCCAAACTTGGATCTTTATACCATAATGCTGCAATATTATACTGCAAGTACCCTAACTGTCTTAGTTCTTTGTAGGCCTCAAACACATACCACTGATCGCCTTCAATGTCTTCGATAATTGTAGTTTGCCCCTTCAAGTACTTAAATACCCCGTCCTCATATCCAAATGCACCACCATGATGCACCCTCATGTTAATGTACACCATCTTCAGCTCAATCAACCCTGTTATTCAACACAATACATTACTAAAACAGAGACGAAGGAAAAGAAACAGATATATACAAACCCTAGCTTTAGCAACAGTCTCGGAAGCCTACATTAAACCCCAAAAAGCTCAAAGGCAACAACATTGTTGTCAACCTCAAACCCCCCAAATGCAATAAACAGTTGACGTTATGCGACAAGGCATGGAAAGTAACCATACCTCAAAAACCACTAGGTGCAGTGATGAAGATGAGTCACGAATGTCACACCTCACTGACAGTGAAACTTCCACCACCCAAATCCCTTTAACCACTACCGTAGAATATCTTTGCAGCAACGTCTACGAGGGTTTCACACAAACGTTTCAGCTTTCAAGTGTTTTAAGGAACATTATGAGTTATTTGAGGAGTAAGAAACGATTATGCGGGAATAAAATTAAGGAAAACAAACGCACGGGGCAAAATTGTCATTAAAATTTATTTTTGGTGCGAAATGACCATTTAAAAACTAACATGAACTTTGGGGACAATTTTGTTTGCAAAATAAACTTGGGGACGAAAAAAATTTTCGGCCTCTATGTTAAGGACTAAAATTGTACTTAACCTTAAAATTAATCTAATAATATCACACAATAATATCTAAGAGACAATAATTTTATTAAATATAGTACTCTTTTAATTATTAAATATTCATTCAATATTTATAGTTATATTTAAAAATATTTTGATAATTAATTTTTCAATAACTCATAAATAATCAGTATAATAATACGAGTATATTTAATTAATAATTTAATTTAATTCAATAAAAATAAATATACTTATTCGTTATTTATCAAAAAGATCGGTTATTAGTTACTTTTTTATTAAAAATTTAAAATTTTTATTTATAAATATATAAATATCATAAGAACCTAAATACCCACAATTTTTTTTTTCTTCACTACTCTCCAATTCTGCCAGGTCTAAGATTTTGCTTCAGAAATGTTCGGTTCAATGGATATGATTTCTCAACTACAAGAATAAGTTAATAAATAATGTCATTTTTTAGAAATTAATTTTACAATACTCATAAATAATTAGTACAACAATACAAGTATATTTATTTTCATTAATTAAATTGGATGAAATAGAAAACTAAAAATCAAACAAACATAGCATCAATTTAATTATACACACACAAAGAAGCACGGACACTTCGCTGAGTTATCGTGTCCGCGTTTCGAACACATTTGGACAGGAGACTCACCGACACTCGTCTGACACGCGTGTTTGTTATGTCCAATTGTGTCTTAATAAAAAAGAAAAAGTTTTTCTCCGGACACACCTAAATATCATCACGTGTCAGCGTGTCCAGTCTTATTCTTAACATATATTCTTAAAATAAATTTAGATATAATATATATCATTATTTATTAAAATAAAAAATATTTGAAATACTTGATATAATTAAAATAAGACATTAAAAATAATTAAAAATTTTAATTTATATTTTAATATCAATAAAATATCAAAATATCATTGCGATTTATCTAAAAAATACTTTATATTTTATATGTATGCAAGTCCCAGTGTCATATAAGATTTTAAAATTCGCGTGTCGGCGTGTCCCGTGTCCCGTGTCCGTGTTAGTGTCCGTGCATCATAGTACACACATCTCGGTGACTGAGATGCCAATTAGAACTTTATGCATATCTCGAGTCCTGAGATCCTTTACAAATTTTCGCACGTATCTCGGATACTTAGTATCCGTTTAGTTTTTGTGACAGAATTTTGAGTATCCAAAATCCATTTATTTTTTAAAATTTCTCAATAATTAAAATGCAACACATTGTGTATTTATATAAGTATGCTGTATTTTATGTATTTTCGTAAATTTTGTATTTATTTAATTTAAATTTAAAAAATGTGAGTTATTAATCATTTAATAATCTATATTTTGCATAATTACACAGGGACATAATTCCACGTTTTTTATGTTCCGCAAAGAATAGGGCCGAGGGCTGCTATTCTTGTTTACAATCGCATCCAACATTGATTTTTCTTCTTTGTCTTCTTCTTTTCTTTTTAAAACAGTTGCAAAATCATTTTTGTTTGATACCATATTAAAAGAATACGGAGCCGCCTCTGAATTCCTAATTTGATGAGAAATGTTTTTTATCACGGAAGTGGCTGGTCCTGTTTCTTCTTATGTAATGAGTGCGTAATATAAACTTGAATCTTGATGCTGTGTTCTTTCACGTGCTCTTCATATATTAATCTTGGTTATTGATCCAGTCGTTTTACAAAAATAAAAATTCAATAATAATTCTAAATAATTAGGTGCAATTAATAGTAATAAATAATCAAATTAATCCCTAAAAGATTACTAGTTCTTCAAATTAGTTTTTAAAAAATTTTTTTAATCAAAATTATTGTTTAAAGATTTTAAATTGGTCATGTTAGTCCTTTTGTCGCTTCCATTACTAATGACGTCAGAATTTGTTATTATGATAGGTTAAGTAACATCACAACACACACTTAGTAATCCTAATTGATTATTAACATGATTAGTTTATTAAATTAGATCAAATCAATCTCAAATTAAGAGATTTCAACGTCTCAAGTTTTTTCCTCAATTAGGTTTTGATTTGATCTAATTTCATAAATTTATTATGTTAATAGTCAATAAAAACTTAGGTGTGTATTGTAGTGTCACTTAACGTGCTACATTAATAATTTTAACACCGTCAACAAAGAAAGTGACAAAAAGACTAGCATGATTAATTTAAAATATTTAAAGGACGAATTTGATTAAAACAAATTTTTTGGAGACCAATTTAAAAAATAAGTGACCTTAGGAACTAATTTTGACCATTTACTCTAACTAGTAAATATGGCAAAAGACATAAAACATAATATTTTAGGGTATATTAAACGAGATATAGATAATAAACTAGTGTAGTTGCACGAAAAATATTTAATATTTTATTTATATCTGAGATATTTTTAATAAAAGAATAATTTTTAACATATTTAATTTTAAATTAAGTTCAATTTATTTTTTTTATTCATGCAAACACTAAACAATAGTACATAATAAAGAAATTCACAAAATAATTAGATTAATTAAAAAAAGACATAATATGAAATAAATTAATATTTTAATTTCTATGAGAAAATGTGTATATATTTTTTGTCTTTAACATTGATCATTGTATATCTATAGGTTGTATCTCCATTTCTATATCAAATAAAATTTAAATATTATTTATATACAAATTTCTATCCAATAACAAAACAAAATATGAAAAACACAATTAACAACAAAGAGATACCAATTAATTAAACAGTACCTGATCATTTTAATTTATCAAAGACTTCTCTATACACAATATTAATCGTGTAATTCTCACAGATTTCCTCATGATTTTGAATTAAAACCTTTATATCTTGCTTGCTCCTAACTCTTGAAAGCACTACATATAACACAGTCAGTGCATAAAAACCTATCTTAGTAGGTATAGACCCACGATTTTTAACGTCTGTCCTTGAGTTTTGTTAATTGTCATACCAAAAGACACTATCAATGAAAATTGTCCTCTCTAAAACTTGATTAGAATGCTGTCATTATTTGGAACCATATTCATTCTTGGGATTAATGCAATTTCCCCTATTTTGGTCCCTGTTAGTATTTCGCATTCAACCAAGTGATTTTCAAGTCTCCTAACTTGTAGTCGTGTACCATTCCACAGGTTATTTGACTGATCTATGTTCTTAAGTAGCATCACTGAAATACCAATCTTAAGTGTGAGTTTATGAGGGAAAAGACTAGAACAATTAAGAGCATTAAATACTTTTGAACCAAAGAATTTCAAATGACTTTCTATATTACCTTCCTCAACATAAAGATTGTCTAAATCAAGATACACCTTTTTATCACAAAAAATAATTGATAGTAGTTAACTATTTATTTTGTCAACAACGTCTAAGATCAATACTAATATTATTCGATCATTAAAGTAATTGTTTTACTTATAGCTATGCACAAAGTCCGGAAAGACAAAATCAATTAACTCATTAGATGCTTGTTTGGAATCTGGAACTATCATATCCATAGAAATCTCAATTTTTGATTCTTCATTTAGGTTATTTTCTATTAGGCCATTACCAACTTTAACAACCAATCACTAAATTCCTTGCTTTCTTGTTGGTTTTTATTTTTACATCCCATAGTTAGCCTCATGTTTCATGACAGACTGACAGTCGTAGAACTTCAACAAACTCACAAAGGTAAGAAAATTTTGTGGTTACATGCACTATATCCTGTCAAGCTCCTTTTGGAATTATAGGTAATATTTATCTAAAGTCTCCACCGAGTACAACTGTCTTCCTCCTGAATGGACGTTCGCCATTAAAAATTGATGCGTGTCTCATAATATCTCTCAAACATTTATCCAGTATCTCATAACAATACCTGTTAAGCATGCATATGTGCCTTGTCCCAAATTATTAAATATGTCCTTTTCAACAATTTGGTAAGGGGTGAGTCCTGTCGAATATTGCACGTAAAATATTAATCTACAGTTAGAGGTATCTTGAATCTAGAGTATGCAGTCCTATCGTTTGGTAGGAGAAGCGAGGTTATTCCACTGGAAGCCACATTAACCACTATTTTATCTTCTGACTTAACTTTTGCTAACATCAAGTTTTAAATGACCATTTTACCATAACTACTGTGACCATAAAAAAAAATCTTTTCTTGGATTTGTTCACAACCCTCATAATTCTGTCATAAACTTTCTTTTGTTCCATAGTTACGGTGGCACATCGAAGGTGTTAACATGTCTAATTGATGTTTGTCATACTTGAGTTTTTCTATTATTAGTCGCTCATCCTGTAATGAGTAGTTACTACCAGAAGGGATTAGCATTGGAGGATATTCTTGCAAGCTCCTTCCATAAGAATGCATGATATCTTCTATGTCTGACGATACAAAATTTTTGATATCATCATCAGACAACATTAAAATCTATCACAGTTTTAAAAAAAGTTAGGTCAACAAACTATATCTAGCCATAAAATATTATTTGAAGTTATAAAATATACAAATAAGATAGTAAAATTATACATTCATGTTCAAATGCCTTCAATATCTATGCAGAATATCATCTGAAAGTTGCGGCAACAATTCTCCTAGACAAAATCAAATCTCGAAAGACAAATAATCAAACATATACCTTTTTCTAAATGCTTATACTTTCTAAAAATTTCCATTAATAAAAAGTGTGGATCCATAATTGGCATTTGAAACTCACATTATTCCTAAAAAAATTACAAAATAATATATTATTTAAAATTTATAGTTATGTATGTATAAAAAAATAGGTATTTACAGTCAAAACTCTTAAGCTTCTCAAATTGCAATATAATCATATACTGTCCATTTGGGTGATTTTACATGTACTTAACGAACTGTCTTGTGAAACTTTTTTCACAATGTACATCTCAATTTAGGTCCACTCCTATATCACATGAAGACAAAATAGTTACAAATATAATAACTTAAAGAAATTTAGAAAACAAAATTAATAAAATTATCACAATTTTTTTAACTTACCGCATTTCATCAAGTTCTAGCACAACAAAAGAAACATGACTTTTAAATTTATTAGAGACTTCTCAATTTTATTTTCCAGTTATTAAAAGGTCTATTACATTTGGAATTTTAAAAATACAAAGTGTTATTACCTTAAAAATTATCAAAATAAATTGATACCAACAATTTTAATATGAATTATACAATTCTTACCTATCAAATGCGAGTCTTCTTTTTTTTTTTAGTATTTCTTCATGCAGTTCAAAGCAAAATAAATTTATCGGGATCGAGAAATCTTCAATCGAATGCAAAATGGTATTCTTTCTTAAGTAAATCCTATGGAGTACGGACATTTCGCTGAGTTGCCGTGTCCGTGTGTTGGACACATTTCGAACATGACACTCATGGACACTCGTCTGACACGCGTGTCTATCGTATCCAACCGTGTTTTAATAAAAAAACAAAAAAAATTTCGGACATATTTGGACACACCTAAATACTATCTCATGTCATCGTGTTCAACCTTATTCTTAATATATATTTTTGAAATAAATTTAGAATAGTATATATTATTATTTATTAAAATAAAAAATATTTTAAATATTTTATATAATTAAAATAAGATATTAAAAAAATTAAAAATTAATTTATATTTTAATATCAATAAAATATAAAAATATCATTACTATTTTTTTTAAAAATACTTTATATTTTCTATATATATGCGTATCCCGTGTCTTATAAGATTTTAAAATTGTCTGTCGGTGTGTCTCATGTTGTGTCATGTTCCGTATCTATGTCAGTAACTATGCATTATAGAGTAAATCCTATATTCATGCCTGTAAGTTTGAACCCAATATTATTTTGACTCACGCTGATGTTGATTATAACATAAATACTTTCTTTAGATATCTTTTTTCGAAATAGGGATACTTTTGGATTTTTTTTATTGTGCATTGTATATGGGAATCCTTATAAAATAATGCCACAAAAAAATAAAAAATAATAAAAAATAATAAATTAATTTTAAAAATAATATACAATTTTAATTTATATTATCTCTTCATCAAGTAGAACCATTTCTATTGAAGTTTTTGTGTACGTGTTTTAAATTGTTTAACAATTCATAATCGAATTATTCTAACATCAAATTTTCAAATTTTATGCTCATATGTTACCTTAAAATTCTTAATAAGATCATACATACAAATAAATTAAGATAAAATAAAAAGACAAAAGAATTTAAGTAAAAAACTAATTAAAAATTATATTTAGCATTATGTTAAACTCAAGGTTAGAACATAATCCAGTAGCCATGACAATTGTCAAGAAAAATATAAGCCTCAAACAGATATAAAAGTTTACAATCACATAATATATGAATACATGAAGGGGACATATATATAGTGTAGGATTAATCTATTCTAAATTAGAAATAGAAATAGTCAATTAATTTGATTATCTATTTTAGAACAAATCATTATAATTAAGTGTATTTGATTCCTAAAATAAAAATATACGATTTTTTTTAATTAATAGTTTTTATATTTATGTATACGTATATATTAATTATTTAATTAATAATTTTTTAAATTAAATAATTCTAAATATTTCCTTATTTATGTATGCGTATATATTAATTATACATAAATATAAGTCGCATAGTTTAATTTATTTTTTATTATGGTTATTTTTTTTGAGCCCACAATTATTAAATGGTTCTTTTATTCTATTATTATCACATACGTGTAATAATCTTCATAAATCATGATAGTTTTTTTAAGGTTTAATTATTCTGTAGGTCCCTATAGTTTCACCAAATTTTTAATTAGGTCCCTATATTTTTTTCTTTTTAATTGAGTCTCTAGACGTTAATTTTTTTTTCAATTTAGTCCCTGCCGTAACAAAATCGTTTGAGATAACAGAATATTCTATTAAAAAATCGAATATTCTTATAATTGGGTTAAAAAAGCAAACTGAACCCACCTCCACTTTTTTAAAATTCTAAAACTACCCTTGACATTTTGTAGAACCCTAGCCAGCGCTTATCCTCTGAAGTTAGTGGCGTTTCTCCTCTGTTCACTGTCATCCATCTGCGTTGTCGTTGTCCTTGGCAGCGTGAGCATCCGTCGTCGTCCGTCGTCCTTGGTCTGTGCTGCACTGCTCTGTGCTATTAGTGGCAACTCCAAAATACAGACGTCACTATCGAAGTCTTGGTTACCTCCACAGCTTTGGAGGAAGCTCTTTAATTTCTCTTAAACTGAATTCATTGAGCTGAAGAATTCAAGAAAGAAAGAAGAACGAAATAAAAAATGGGTAATTAGAAGCAGATTCTCAAAGATCTCCAATTCGCACCCTCAAATCCTCCTCTAAAATTCTCTCACTTACCACCTCCACTATTTGCTCTATTTCATCCATGTCCTCTGCCTTGGACAGCTCTTTGTAAAATTTCACTATTATATTCTGTATCTTCTCTTCTTCAAAAATTGTGCTTGCACCATCTGAGGTTCTTTCAATTCTATTTCTCTTGTTTCTTTGTGAGGCTTTTTGATAGAAAAATCTTGTGTTTTTATGTTCCGCTTTTAGTCAAATCTGCCCAAGATCATTGTGCCCAACCGATTTACTCTTGGTAAAGGATATTGTCTAGTTTTGCTTGGGTTCTTTTCAAATTTAGCAAAATTTCATCTGTTTGGAGGAGTGTTATGAGGTAGTCCAAGTGTTGCTGCCTCTCATTAATTGCTTTTGGTAGTTCTCTAAACTTAATGTATCCCTAATCATCTAGTACTTTGCCACAATTTTCTATTTTTTTTCCTATGCGGTTGTAGTTATTTGTTCAAGATCTTTTCATAATTTCCAAACATTCTGACTTTTTCAATTATCTCTCTTTTTTTTTTTGGTCAGTAGTTATCTCTCTTTGAATCTGAAAAAGTGTGGTCTTTTTTCTCTTTCTGGATTCACTTGTAACATCTATAAGAATAAGACAATGGTCAGAATAGTACCTTTGTAAGTGTTGAACAATTACTTCCAGAAAGGCCTCCTTCCAATATATATTTTCCATCGCTCTGTCTAGTCTCTCTTGAATGTTTGATATCCTACTTGGTTGTTTGACCATGTGAATTCATGTCCAACAAAGTCCAAATCCAATAATTGATTCATTTGGAGAGCTTATTAGAAATCTTTGACATGCGCGTATGTCACCGGCAATTCCCCTTTTTTTTATCTCTTTGCTCTAAAACCTGGTTGAAGTCCATGTAGACCAGCCACAACATATTTTGGGCTTGTCCAAGTGTGCACAATAAATCCCATGATTTTTGTTTGTTTGCAGCATCTGGGTAGCCAAAAAATCCTTGGATTCTCCGCAGTCGCATATCTCTTTCTGTCTTGATGATCATATCTATATGGTTCTAAGACATGGATAAAATATCTAGGATAATTGAATTGCCCCACAAAACTACTAGTCCTCCAGCTCTATGCCTCCCTTCTCCTTCGCGGTCTAAACCCATCACATTCTTAAGACTGTTTTTATGTCAAAGTCTATTAATTTCTACTGCTTTTCTTTTTGTTTCCATGAGGAAAACAAGGTTGGAAACTTTCTATTTTAGGAGATTGTTTACAACTCTAATTGCCCATGAGTTTTCAAGCCCACGACAGTCCCAACTTAAGAGCTTTATTTGTGGTGGCAGGGCTGCTTCACAATGTCTGCCTAATAAGTGTCTGTCTCTATTTGTTACTTCTTATTGGGCAACTCGTTCTCTTCAATCTCCATGCTTGGGTCTTCTTCTAGCTTCCTCTTTCTTGCTTCTGATATCTTGTTATTTTGTGAACTTATGACTGTTTGAGTTTCTCTAGCCATTTTCTTCCATTTTTTTTGCTGTCTCCTCTTTTAATACGGTTCTAATTTGTTTATTGCTTTGGTTTTGTTATCTCCTATTTTTCCTAGTTCTCTACTGACTCATTTTCTTTATATTTTCCTTTTGAGAGGTTGCTGCCTTCAATATTCTCTTCTATGTTAGTTTCTTTCTCCTTTCCTTTCTCTTTCATTTGTTCCTTTTGTTGTGGGTTTACTACTTTTAGATTCAGTTTGGTTGTTGGCTCTCCTTTTAGTTTGTCAGTGTCTTGATGAGGTTTCCTTGTCCTTTGGATTGAGTTTTCTCTATTTGTGTGCTTGAAAGTGGGTTGGTTGAGCACTTTTTAGTTTTTCTCTGGTCCATTTTTGTTCCTGTGATTTCTGCCTTCAGCCATGCTCCCAGTTCCTTGGAGTTTCCTCTGTTTTCTTGTCCTTCTTCTTCTGCCTTATCACAAATTTTCTCATCGTGTCCTATTGCCCTGCAGAAGTAGCAGAAAGTAGGTAGCTTTTCATATCTAAAGTCCACCCAATATTTTTTATTTGACCTACTTCCTACAGTAATACTTCACATGGATGGTTGCTTTTATAAAGCATCCTTGTCCTGGCCTTGCTGAGTAGATACCATAATCCTTTACTTCATCAATTCGAGTTGCTATCTTCCTCTCCAACGTCACTATTTCGCAATGTTCTAGCATATTCCAGATTTGGAGTTTAACTTTCACATTTGAAAAATCTATCTCAGCTGGATATGTTCCTCTATACCATTTCTTTACCAGTAACCATGAGTTTCTAAAGGTCCAAATATTACCTTTCAATATTCTCTTTAAATCTATCTCTTTTTAAAAGAAGAACTGATAGAATTTTGGGTGGACCTCAACCATGCTAAAACCTTCTGAGTTTCTTCAGATGTTGTACATTGCTTTCTGGATCCGTAGAGGGTTGATGGATTTTTCAGTTACTAGTTTGCCTATTAAATTGTGCTCAAACTTTTGCACCCTTTTTTTATGTCATCTTCCTCGTACACTATGTAATCTTCTTCCACTGTTGTATCATTTATTGTGGCGTTTATATCTTTCTTAGTTGTTGGTGTGTTTTCTTCCATTTCATCAGGTAAGGCTTGTCATTTTAGCATAAGGCGAATGAAACTTGATTTTGAAAATAACAGATACTATTTACTACACTATTGTGCCCTAGCAGAGCAACAAGAAGAGAGAAAAGACAACGATAAGACCTTATTTTCAAAGAAAGCTTAACCACCAAAAATGTCCCTGAAATATTCTGGTGTTGACAAAAAATGACCCTCATTTTATTATTGACAAAAATACCTTTAATTAATTTAAAAATATGCCAAAATTGGCCATCTGTAAAGACATAAGAGGTCCGTTAACGTTTCGGTCCCTCTACGTTACCAACAGCATATCTGCCAACTTCTGCCAACTTTTATTTATAACTGTCTTTCATGGAAGTGTCTTCATGGATGTATCTAATAAAAATGTCTTTTTTATGGTTATGTTTAATAGAAGTGTCTTTATAGATATATTTTCTGGATGTGTCTCTTTATATATGTTTTTAAAATATAATAATTAATTATTGTTGGCAATAAGTTGACAGATAATATGTTGGTACCCTACACTTTTCCTTAACGTTTTAGTGTAATGTAGCAAACAAAATGATCTATGTGGCAAACAAAAAGGATGACATGTCCCGTTTTATTTTGATCCCAATTTAAAACCCTAAATTTCTAGTATCCTCTCATCTTCTTCTCTCTTGTCTGATGTCTCAATTCCCTTACTCACTATCTAACTCACTCACTCACCACCTCCAATGCTTCTATCCGCCGTGACAAAGTCACCACAAACCACCACCGTCGCAGCTCTATCCCCTCTCTTCTTCTCTCACTTTCTCTCATTCGCTTTCCCTCTCTCACCTCCTCACCATCAAATAAAATTGCTTAAAAGTTAACTAACAAATTGATTCATTTAGAATTATTTTGGCATCAATGGCATGATTGTTCTTTTCAATTCGAAAGCCTAAGTCCCTATATGTGGAACATAGTGAGACAGAAACAACTGATCCACTTTTTCATCTCTATGTATTCATCAAATTTTTTCTTCTTCTTTTTTTTTTCTACCAACCTTCGATGTTGCCATTCTGTCACATCCATTAGAGAGAGAGAGAAGGAGACAAAGAGAGAAAGACAAAGAGAGAGAGAGAGAGACAGAGAGAGAGTTGATCCCTTCCGCATACGCTTTGGAGGATGTAAAGAACGGTGAATCTGAAATAACAAAGATTGTTAATCTGGCTGAGGAAAGTAAGCTCGCTAGTTGAGAAGGCGTCGTCACCGCCGTTGTTGCTCCCTCTTATACCTTCACCACCATCTGCAAGTCTCTCCTCACCTCGCGTGTGGAGTCGCCAGAGGAGTGTCAATTCTGTTTCTCACCACTTTTTATTTCTTTTATTTATTTTGAGGGAAAATTAAATTTAGAGAGATAGAGAAAGAGAGAGAGTGTGTGTGTGAGTGAGCAGAAGTGAGAGAAGAATAGAGGGAGATGAAATAAAGGGGGATGGAGTTGCAGCGGTGATAGTTTGTCGGTAGCTGTTGTATGAGTGAGTTAGAGGGTGAGTGAAGGAGAGGAGACATCAGAGAATAGAGAAGAGAAAAGAAAGTGAGAGAAAATTGAGATTTAGAGTTTTAACTTAGAGATCAAAACATACGACCACATAATCCTCCCGTTTGTCACATAGGTTATTCTGTTTGTCATAACACACTAAAATATTAACGGACTATATCTATGTTTATAGATGGATAGTTTCGGCACGTTTTAGATTAATTAAGGGTATTTTTGTTGATAATAAAAACGGTGACCATTTTTTCGATATCTAAATATTTTGGGAGCATTTTTGGTGATTAACCCTTTTAAAGAATTAAAAAATATTCAAACTACTAACTCTAAAAAGACATTCATAAATTACATGGGTCATGGGAATGGGATTTTTTATTTAAATAAAAAATTAATTATTTACTCAATTAAATATATTTTTTAAATTTTACCATTTTAAACATTTAGGTATGATTATGATAGCACAAAAAGCAAAATTGCATATTACAAGGTTTGCACGATTACTGGTGTAACATCCTAACTTTTAGCACATTATGATCGTACTAAAATCTCAAGCGTCACTTACCTCTAAACCTTTATATTTTATATTATCTTTATTTAATATTGAGCTTTCGCGAGTACGAACCAAAATTTTAAACAAGAAATCGAAATGAAACTTTATTTTAAATCACTTAACCACAGAAGTATAAATAGTCACATAGCTTTATATATATATATATATATATATATATATATATATATATATATATATATATATATATATTCAAAGATTGTCAAATACAAGTCCTGCCCCTCTAAAAATCAAAACAACTAACGGCGAGAGGAAAATAAAATCTATGACTAAACCAAATACAGAAAGTAGGAATACATGTATATGTTAAGCTTCATAGTTCAGTCGTGGCCTCGCGCCGAGGATTCCTAAACCTGTCACTGAACAAAAGAAATCTGTAGGGGGTGAGAACTTCGTCCTCGCAGGTTCTCAGTAGGGACAGAGAATGCTGTGAGAGTAAAGAATTAAGTTGCAAATAATCGCTTTTAAACTTTAAAAAAATTACCTTTAGAACTCTTTAAAACTCACTTTAAAGACTTTGATTAGTTCTCAGTAAGTTAAATCATTTAAGAAAATTCCAGTCAACAGTAGCAACCGAAACCCGCAACAAACATACTAACTAAAGCACATAAAGAGAAACAAACACAACACATACATAATCACAGAAAAAAATAACAAGCAAACACAACCAAAATAAATGCACAAACAATATGATGCATGTCTATCCCTAGCACAGGTAATGCGCTCATTTCTCGGTTTTGACCTGCACCCGACGCAATCTGACTCGCAAGTCAGATAAGACATTCTAGCAGCATAACCTCTGCAAGTTTTTATTTCTTACAGGTGCTGATTCTCCATCTGAAGTATGCCGAACATGACCTCTGCAAGTACTTGCAGGCACTGATTCTCCAACTGAAGCATGTGCCCACGGCTTAATATTTTCCCATTGGCACCATAACCACTTACTTTCTGCCACCCTCTCGTGACCTTTTAAAAATTTCATAATCACACGTGCCATGTTCTCTTTTCTCATTCTTTCTTTTTCTTAACAAACCAAATTCATATCATAACTTAAAACAAAATCTCTTTTCAAAAGAGTGAATTTAAAAGATTATACTTTTCTTAATAAATCGGATTGAAAATAACTCTTTCCGTAATAATTCAAAATCAAACAATATTCATAAATCAGATTGGCTTTTAAATAACGCCTTAAACAACGTCTTGGAGTTTTATAAAAATTTCGGCAGCATTTCCTCTAAAATTCGGACTATGCCACCTTTCAAGGTTCCTGCCCAACCATTTCCAATTTTTAAAAATCATTGATAAATCCAACAAACCATATCCATTATCATAACATTTGTGAATCTGAAAGCTAACCAGGTTCAATATCAAAAATCATTTTTAACTCTTCATTCGTTACCAATAAATCAAGCTAACATTTTCTCAAAATAAGCTTATAAGACGGATTTTCAATTCAAAATCACTTTTTCGTATGTTTTACAAAAACTCAGACAGAAACTCCCTTTTAACATTCAACTTTACCCCCCTTACAGGCTCCTTTATTTTCTCACTAATCCACTAGTCCGATTCCACAATCATCAATACAACATGATTCTCAATAATCAACCCACTTTAACTCAGTTTAATAACCAACAGTTCACTTCCACATTCAATACAACAATATCCAAATTGAATTAGCATATTCAACAAACAACAATTCCCAAACCATTGCAACAGTGCTCACTCTTATTAAATAAATCTCAATCAACAACCAAACCAAGAAGGTAACATGACTAGAAATTCAGCAACAATCCAAACTCAATCCATATTTCAATTTAACAAACAGCACCAATTAAACATCATTCACAATCACAATTCAACCAATCCTTATCAAATAGTAATACCACACACTTATAAATTACTTGCAATTATTCAATAAGCCTTTCGGGCATTCTTAAATTATAACTTTTAATTTAAAAATGAACCCCCTACCTCAAATCGTCGAACTCGGTGATTATTAAACGCAGCGAACCTCTCCTTTTCTTTCCGTTCACAGTAGTGGCATCACTTTCGATCGCTCTCGTGGCAGCAGTAGCCATCACACACCGCATGCAATCTTAGTAGCTCAATCCTAAGATATCAACGTCGCAAAATCCTTAATAACTTATAACAGGAACAACGATTTAAGAGGGTTTTGGAGCAAAGCGACTTACTGTACTACTAGGAAGGAAGAACAGGGACAGCAGCACCTCCAGCGGTGCTTCCCGGTGACCATGGCGCCATTCTCCGGCAGCCAGGCATGGCGGTGTATCCTTCTACTCATCTGGCGAGTTTCCCTCCTCTCTGTTCATGTTCTGCTCATCTGTGACGGCAACGCTCCCGCGGAGGCAACCTCCTTATTCTCTCACTCCCATTCGAGCTCTTTTTTCTGGCGAACCCAACAGCGACAGCGGCGGTGCAGTAGCTCGTCGATGGGGTCTCCATTGGCAAAGACGGATCGGCGGTGGGGAAGGCTCGGCGGCGATGGATCTGACGTCGACAAAACTGACCGCGTCCCTCTAGGAGACTAGTGCGCGGAATTAAACTTCGCACAACTGAACCAACAAGTGCATTGGATCGTCCAAGTAATACCTGAGAGAGTCAAGGTCAATCCCACAAGGAAAGTTGGTTGGTTGTTTAAAGCACATAAAAGTAAAATAAAGAAAATGTTACTCAATTGATGGTGAAAGCAATGATAAAAAGATGGTTAAGACTTCAGAGATGCTTTATTCTTTTGGATCAATTCATCTTTACTGTCTCCTCCAACTGTGAATAATTTCTTCTATGGCAGGCTGTATGTGATCAACGCCTTTCTTGAGAGGTCACCAATGCTCCTCCAGATCTGAACCCCAGGGTTAGTGCGGATCCAGTCTGATTGAAGGTGAAGCTCCTGCAGTTCATTCTCCTTAGTGATCCTACTCAAAATGCCACAGACAAGGTCGAATCTTCCGGATCAGAGAATGATGCGCCTTTGATTCTAGCCTTTACCACAAAGACCCTAATCTCTTCATACCTCGACTGAACTGGTGTCTCAAGAAGTCCCCAACGAAGTCGTGGATTAGCCATCTAAGAGATGTATAATCAAGCTAGAGGTTCATCATTGTCCGATGAGAGACTCACTCTGAACCCATGTAGAATGAGATAACCTTATGCCAGTTCAACGCATTCATAAAGATGAAGAACGAAGATACATCTTAGAATAGAGAATCAAACACGGATTGAAGACAAAACAGTAATACTTTATTAATCCATAAAACTCGGCAGAGCTCCTCCACTCGACCTAGGATGTTTAGAGACTCATACTGATAGAAAATACAATGTAAACGTGTAAAGTGTCAAAGGTCCATGTTCCCCTCCTGAAAGAATAAAAGTTCTCAAATAAATACTAGACTAATGACTAAGGATTACATAAGAAGGGTAAAACAATCTTTTAGTGCTAAAATCCACTTCCGGGGCCCACTTGGTGAGTGTTTGGGCTGAGCTTGATTGAGATCCACATGCTAGGAGGCCTCTAGGGCATTGAACGCTGACTAGAGGGTCCTTTTTGGGCGTTTGGATGCTGGTTTCTTCTCCCTTGGGCGTTGGACGCCAGAATAGGGCTGGAAGCTGGTGTTGAATGCCAGTTTTGGGCCTTTAATTCTGAAGCAAAGTATGAACTATTACACATTGCTGAAAATCCCTGGATGTTAACTTTCCATAGCCGTTGAGAACGCTCCATTTGGATGTCTGTAGCTCCAGAAAAGCTCTTTCGAGTGCAAAGAGGTCAGATCCTGACAGCATCTGAGTGCTTTCTCTGCCTCTGAATCAGACTTTTGCTCCAGCTCCTCAATTTCAGCCAGAAAATATCTGAAATTGCATAAAAACACACAAACTCAAAGTAGAATCTAAAAATGTGAATTTTGCACTAAAACCTATGAAAACTTAATAAAACTTAAACAAACATACTAAAAACTATATGAAAATGATGGCAAAAAGCGTATAAAATATCCGCTCATTAGTGACCATGACGGCGGCACAACGAACCACTCACGACAGCGGCACAGCTTCCTTCAACTTGTAGACTCCCTCTCTCCCTCGGGTTGACGTCGATGGCGACTTGGCAGCGCGGCGGCACGACACCGTCCTCTCTCTTCTCCTCTCTCCGTTTCTTCTGATCGCAACTCCCCCTCTTCTCCCTTTGATTCTCAGTGTGCGTGTGTTTGTGTAATGTGTGTGTGTATCCGTATGTGTGTGTTGGGTGAGAGTGGGGTGAGGCGGTGGCTAGGTTACGTTAGGTTAGGGTAGTTTAGGTCATTTAATAAAATTAGAGGTAATAGAGTAATTGAAAATCAATTTTAATCCAATAATAATATCTATAAAAATACTATTTAATTTATAAATTTATTTTCAAATAAATACTCTAATTTTATAACTAGAGATAATTAAATTATTTTTTTTAAATCATAAAATAAGATTCAAAATCTAATTAATCAAATTAAAGTAGATAAAACTCTCATTATTTCAATCACTAAAGTTTTAAATCAATAATAAAAAAGTATTTGATTAATATAAAATCTCTAAAAATATATTCTTAAATAAATAAAATAAATTATAAATAATTTATTGTTTAATTTCCAAAAATATGAGATCTTACAATTGGCATCAAAATCTAAGAATAATAGAAAGTGCGCGATTGTACTTCCGCTACCAGCAAAATCGTAAATTAATTACCTTCTTCTTCTAATATGAGTACATTTAATCGAATACAAATAAACATATATATACTTGTATAATACAAGTACATTTATTTTTATTAGATTAAATTAATTTATTAATTTAAATTATATTTATCTAAATTTAAAAATAAAAAATTTTGTAATTTTAAATTTTAAATTATTTGAATAAAATTGGATAAAATATAAAAATAAAAATTAAACCAACACAATACTAACCAAAACATTGACGTATTAAGAGGTTTTGCACATATCTTAAATAATTGTTAATTTTTAATTTAAAAAATTTAAATCATCATTATTTTAAAATCGAATATTTAATTAATTATATAAGTAATATTGTATTTAAATCGTTATAATAATATATGTATTCTGGAAAAATGAATTCTCTCAATTTTTTTCTCACTTGAATGGATAAAGTGTGATCTCTTACCATTAATTTTATAAATGAGACTAAAAAAATATTAAAAAATTAAAAATCACACTTTACTTCCCAAATTAAAAAAAAATAAAAGAATCCATTTTCATATCCTGATACATATACTCAATTAAATAATACGAGTGTTTCCGATTTCGCTGGTAGCAAAAACAAAGTTGCATGCTTTTTATTATTCCTGGATCTTCTTGATAGTAACTTCACAAACTTCGTAATCTATAATTTTACTCTTTGTGCCAGCAAAATTATTTTTAAATATTTAAAACGGCAAAATTTTAAAAATATATTTAATAGACAAAATAATTAATTTATTTTATTTAAATAAAAAAATTCATGGACACATTATTCTATGTACAGAATAAAAAATAAAAAATTATCTTTTGAAAATAATTTTGTTTATAATAATTGAAGGATAATAATCTATCTATTAATATATAATAGGAGAATAGTAGTGGGTTAGTTGCTCAACAAGTGTTTGATTTCATTGAGCGACACGTGGCAAGGAAAAACAAAATAAAAAAAAAAAAGAAAAAAAACCAAAGCTCCGTGAGAGAGTGAATAAGAAAAGCATTGGGTGGACTTTTTGCTAAAATTCAATTTCAAAATAGAGGTATATGGTTCACGGTGTGAGGGAGAGAGAAAGACAGAACAGTAGGGGAAGAGAGAAAGAAAGACATAATGTTACAGAGATGAAGATAACATAAGGGTGAAGAAAGGAAACACCACGCTGCGAGGAAGAAGGAGGAGCTTGCCGGTGATGAAAGCAATAATTGACAGAGAAAATAGAGAATGGCGGTGGTCAGTGCTGCAGTTACGAGAGCGTCTGGCAAAGAACAAAGAAGACACGGCATGGGCTCCGAATCTGTTTCCGATGAGTAGCAGAGATGAAGAACAATAAGTTAGAGGTGACGGTGGCTATTGATACAGCTTCAGGTAGAAAGAACAGTGGCAGGGTTTAGGGTGTTGCTGCCATCAATGAAGAAGGAACCGTTGACAACAAGTTCAGGACACCGATCAAGAGAATGGAGAGCTCTGAGATCCATATACCATCCATATTTTTTGCAGAGGTCATTTTTCTTTTTTAAAAGTATAAATTTTTTTCCTTTTTTTTTAATAAAATTACAGAAAATGTCATTAGGGTTTGAGATGCAAGCAAAGGAACCGCCGGAGGAAGGTGTGATGGTTTCGGCAAGAGTTCCAGCACCGGAACACCAGAAACTGAGGCTCGATCCATTCGGCAAGAGTTCCAACCCCCACTATTCTAAATCGAACAGCTTTGCCCAGAAAAGGCCAAGTCGTGCAGTGGCTCACTCCACCCCAAATGACTTCAAGCTTAAATATGGTGAGATTGGTTAAGTTTCTCTGCTCAATATTCTCCACTAATCTTTTTATGTTTCGGGTGTGTAGGTATGGCCAGTTAAAGATTTTGGACCTTTTTGGAAACACTGATGTGGTGTGTAATCTATAATGTAAGTTACCATTTTTGAGTAGCACAACTAAAGTTTCGAAGGCAAAATACTGCTACTAATTTAGATTCTGTCCAACTATTTACTTATTGCTTAAAATTATTTTGTTGTTATCAGTTTTTTCCAATCTTTTCTTCTCCTCAATTTTGCACTGTAATACTGGAGCAGTAGTATTTTAGAGGTGAAAATTTTGCTTAAATTCTATGTAAACCCAGACAAATTGAAACAATTTCATTTCATAAATGATGTTGTAACTTAGATTATTCTCTTTGTTTTTTGTAGTAGCATAGGATCTGTTAAAAATTCACCTGCGCAAAGATGAGGTAATGCAGTTGTTTGATTTGGAGTTTTTATTCTTTGTATTTTTTGCTTTTGCTTTTTCGAAGACAAATAAAGAAGCATATCATTGGTGCACCAAGCTAATAATTCTTTTTGCATTTGTAATATTATAAAGAAGTCATCAGCAGAGGAGCTTTCAATACTATGAATAGATGCTATGAAGGAGTCACACATTCCTGACTTCCTTGGATTAGTAAGTTCTATGATTTAACAGTACCAATGCTTCCATAAATTATATAAATAGCATTTGCACCAATATGAACATGTTGATGATTTTACAAGTTATAGTATTTACTGTATTCAAAATATTTACAAGCTATACAAAAAATGCTTGATAGAGGATAAACAATTTATTTTGTGAAGCTACTTTATCGCTATGATGCAAAATTTTCAAGTTGATATAATCTCTTATTTATATTTTGTTTATTTAATGTTTCGACAGGAGTCTGGTTACACATTTTAATTGGTTTGCATTTGATTCGATGAGGACATAATTAACCAGATTGGAACAAAGAATATAGTTAGCATGAACACATTTTTATGTAAAATCAATTTGAATATATTGATGTTAAAATTTGACTGAATACATGGACTATTTTTTGGTTGCTTTTGAGGTGCTTGATTAGTTGCCATTTATCCAATATCAAACTTTGTATATTTTGATGATTATTTTTTAGTGCAACAGATCAGAATATACAATGGTACTGCTTTGGTTGGGGATCTTATCAATTAAATGTGTCAATTTGGTGTGGCATAGCTTCATGATGTGGCTGCTTTGGTTGGTGGAATTGCATCTCAAAAAGTCATCAAGGTTTTCATTCTCGCTCATCTTAGATAACTTTATTACATGCTTTTCTCTATAGTTATTTGCTTCTAAAGATAATATTTTCTATATGAATTTATAGACACTACTCTTAGTCCAGTCATTTTTTGAGTTTTGACAAGCTTACAGATGTGGAATGTTCACATAAGAGAGATGTCAAGATATGTGCTTAAAACAAAGTCAACAAAACATGGCCATTTGTTATACCTTTTTTTGTTTTTTGCACGGTCCTGCTTGCCTCTTAAGACTTTAGAGTGGATAAGCTTTTATTACCTTTGCTTTCCCTAAGAAAGATCCTTTTTCGAAGGGGTGTGTGATTGTAAACATTGCCACTAGGGGTGTTCATGGTTTGGTTAATCCAAAAATCAAACCAGTTTTTTGGTTAACCAAAAATATAGTTTTGGTTAATTAACTAAATTGGTTTTACATGATGAAACCAGTTATTAATCGGTTAGTGAATTTCAAAACCGGTTTTTAACCGGTTATTAAAATAAAAACCGGTTTTTGTACTAAAAATTGGTTTTTATACCATAAAATTGGTTTTTACATGTAAAAATAGATTTTTACACAAAAATTAATATTTTTACATATAAAACCCAAATTTTTATAAATAAATCAATATTTTCTATAAATAATTTTTTCTCTTTCTCTCTCTCTCCTCTTCTCTTTCTTTTCTCTCTCTCTCTCTTTTTCTCTCTCTCTCTTTCATTTTTCTCTCTCCTCCTCTCTTTCTCTTCTCTCTCTCCCCCTCCTTTCTATCTATCTCTCTCTCTCCCCTTTCCCCTCTTTCTCCCCCTCCCCTTTCGTTCTCTCTATCCTTCTCTCCCTCTCTCTCCCCATGCTCTCTCTCTCCCCCTCCCTCTTTCTCTCTCCCCTCCTCTCCCTCTCTCCTTCTCTCTCCCCTCTTCTCTTTTCTCTCTCTCCTTCTCTTTTTCTGTCTCTCTCTCCTTCTCTTCCCTCTCTCTTTCTCTCTCTTTGTCCTCTTTCTCTCTCTGCTTCTCTCTCTTATCCTTCTTCTCTCTTCTTATCTCTCTTCTTTTTTTCTTTCTCTTCCTCTATCTTTGCCTCCTCTCTCTCTTCTCTCTCGCTTTAGAGAGAAGAGGAGAAAAGAGATAGAAGAGAGATAGAGATTGAGAGAAGGTTGAGAGAGAAAGAGAAAAGAGAGAGTAAGAAAAAAAAGAGGAGAAGGAGAGAAAATGAAGAGAGGAAGAGGAGGAGAGAGAGAAAGAAGAAAAAGAAAGAGAGATGAGCGAGAGAGAGAAAGAGAGAAAAGAAAAAAGAGAGAGAGAAAGAGAGGGGATGTAAAGGAGAGAGAGAGAGAGAGGAAGGAGAGGGGAGAGAGAGAAAGAGAGAGAAGGGAAAAGAGAGGAGAAAGTAGAGAGATATGGGAGAGAGAGAGAAGGAGAGGAGAGGATAGAGAGAGAGAGGAGGGGAGAGAGAGGAGGAGGAGAGATAGAAAAGGGGAGAGATGATTAGAGAGAGAAAGGGGAGGAGAGAGAGGAAGAGAGAGAACGGAGGGGGAGAAAGAGGGCAAGGAAAGAGAGAGAGAGAGAGAGAGAGAGAGAGAGGAAGTGGAGAGCGGAGAGAGAGATAGAGAGAGAAAGAGAGAAAGAGAGAGGGAGAGAGAGAAAGAGGGAAGGGGAGAGAGAGGGAGAGAAGGATAGAGAGACAATGGAGAGAGAAAGAAAGACGAGGTGGAGAGAGAGAGAGAAAGAGAGAGAGAGAGAGAGAGAGAGGAGGAAGAGGGGAGAGAGAGAGAAAGAGAGGAAGAAAGGGAAATAGAGAGATAGGGGAGAGAGAGGAGGAGAGAAAGAGGGAAAAAGGAGAGAGAGAGAGAGAGAGAAGAGGAGAAAGAAGGAAAGGAGAGAGGAGATAAAGAGAAAAATGAGTTAGAGAGAGAAGGGAGAGAGAGAGGGGGGAAGAAAAGGGGAGAGAGAGGAAAAAGGGAGAGAAATAGGGGGAAAAGAAGAGAGAGAAGGGGATAGAGAATAGAGAGAGAGATAGAGAGAGAGGATAGGGAGAGAGAAAAGTAGAGGAGGAGAAAGAAGAAAATGAGAGAGAGAGAGAGAGAGAGAGAGAGAGAGAGGAGGGAGAGTAGGGAAAAAGAGAGATAGGAGGAGAGAGAGAGAGAGAGAAAGAGAGAGAAACAAGGGAGGGAGAGAGAGAGAGAAAGAGAGAGTAAGGGGGAGAGGGAGGGAAAGAGAAAGGGAGAGGAAGGGGGAGAGAGAAAGAGAGAGAGAGAGAAAGAGTATGTAATTTGGTTTTGAAATTATGTTTTGATTTTAATTTGGTTTTGGTTTTGGTTAACCGGTTTAAAAACCGGTTTTTTTAAATTTGGTTTTGGTTAACCAATTCTAAAAAATATGGATATGGTTTTTAAATTGTTTCATTAAACTGGTTAACCAAAATGTGGTTATGGTTTTTTAACCGGTTAACCACATTTTGGTTTTTTTTATGAACACCCCTAATTGCCACCGATATGGCAGCTTGACACATGCATGGTAATCTAAGCATATTTTCATAGTAGCCACTTTTGTTTCTTAATAACTAATTTAAAATAACAAAGCTATACAAATTTCATCATTTTGTATTTCAAACTGATGGAGAAATGAAAATGGGACAGCAAAGAATAAAAGTGATGTTATTTTAAAGATGTTAACTATTATACAAATGATAGCATTCTCAATTAATTTTTCAGCAATTCTGTTTTCAAGCTTTTGTAATAGAAAAATGAAAACAAATTGTCATCTTTTAAAATTGTAAGGTTTCTAAGCTATCATAAGGATGATTCTTGCTTCTACTAATTGTTGAGTGAAAAACTTTCTGTAGAAGGGGATCCTGCCTCATCTATTTTCTCTTAATGCTCTCTCTTAATGTGAAAAAATTTTCAGTATAAGAATGTTCTCTGTTGCATGATTAATATATGTTATGTGATTGTTCTTTAAAGTTTGAAATTTCCTCCATCTTTAGCTGTGTTTAGCAATTAAGAATTGCATATCAACATCTGAGAATATCACTGTCAATTTTTTTGGTGAATATATATTTATAAATATAAGACTATAATCAGTTTTGCTTACCTGTGATGTGTTTTGCTGAAACTATAACCAAGATTTTCATTATTATCTCAAATTGCTTGGGTTGTTGACATTCATGTTGCAGTTGGGGATTTAGATATATTTTGCTTTTAGTAATGATAGTGATTGTAAGTAGAAGATAGTTACTTGAAGTTTGTCTTAAGGCTTCTCTTATTGATAGTGTCTTAAGGTGGGATGTCAAGGTTTTGGGACTTAGTTCAAAGGTGGGAAGGAAATTGAGCAGCTCACCAATGAGGTATTTTATTTTATTTTGTTTGAATACTAATAAAATATAAGTGAAAGCTAGGTAGGTAATGTTCAATGAATGTTGGCATTGTTGTTTTGTCTAGCTTGGATACTAACATCTTCTATTAACATGAAACTTTGTTCATCCTTTTGGCCTTAATGCTTATGTTGATAGATTTTATTTCTGGGTGGCTAATGATGTTTATTTACTTATTTTATCTTTCGGATGAAATGAGTCATGATATGATTACTACGTGCATTATGTTCAAAACTATCTTGGTGTTTTTTTTCCAAAAGTTCTGATTAAGTGTTTAGCTTATCTAGATCTGCGACTTCATGACCAACTATTGTAGTCTGAGTTAGTCTGCCACCAGTTTTTAAAATTGTGCTCCTTTCTCATTAAGCTTCTCTCAACATCTCAATTTTGCAAGAGATACTGAAAAATATTATGTGATGCTTCTGCTGTTTCATTTTATCGTGATCAAGTATTTATAATATTCTATTTTAGTGTGATCAATTTTTTGCTCATAAATTAAAAAACTAAAAGATAAAATAGATTTATGAAACAAATTTTTTGCACTTACCCATATACAACATGTGTTTTTCTTTATACAAAAATGCCTTCTATTGAATATTTGCCACCATATTTTTCTTTGCCATTAGGTTAGTGCCAATTGTAGTCTTTTTCATGGGATCAGAATTTGTATTTTCTGTTTGATACTAATTATATCCAGATGGAAGATCAATCTATAGTTTACTACTTGAAAAGGCAGAAGAAAATTATAAATTGGCTGTTTGGTCTCTAATTTTTATGTTTCTTAGAAGATCAATATATAGTTTACTTTACTATTTTATATTTGCATTTTGGTGTTTCATATTAACAGAGATATTTATATCACAAATTCCATTTGCAGATTTCATAATACGAATTTTATGTCACTAGCGTTTAGTGTTCTTGAGGATCTTATTGAGCTTTTAAGGAGTAAAAGTAGCCTCATTGAAGAGACAGGGAGCTTGCAATGTCTCCAATCAAATTGGTAGGTATCAATACTGTTTGCTATATTATTAGAAAGCAGTATCTAAGACTTATTTTTTCATTTAAGAAACTTATGATCTATGAATGAGAGACCCAACCTGTTGGCATTGGTAATTGAATTGCAATTTGCATTAGTTTTAATTCAACTTAGTGATGAATCTGATGAAATATGCTGTTATCTCTGGATGGCTATATAAGATTCTAGATCAGTTAAATATTTTTTTTTTAAAAAAATAAATAAAATACTTTGTAGAATAGCATATCATAGTTTGAGCTGTTTGGTTAAATGTGAATTTTGCCTCAGATTTTATTTTGTTTATTTTCCTTTTGAAGGGTAACCATATTAATAGAGTGTAAGCTTCAAACATGATTCTTTTTTGGGAGAAAAACCATAATCATTTATCTATGAAAAATTTTAATTTGAATGTCTTCCCTTCTTGATCGATGATTGTTGTATTTGTTTCAGACTATGAAAGCACTTTATTTATTTATGGACAATGTATTAGATGTATAGAATGATTTATGTTGTGTTATATATTCATGTATGAGCTCCTTTGTGCATAGATTAAGAAAACAAAATAAAATTGATTTATAAAAAAATATGCTCGAAGAATAGAAAATATATTAAAAAATATTTTGAATAGTTAATTTTGAATAATTAATTACTATATACTATATTAGTACAATAGAATATTTGTAGTTCAAAATATAAGTAGGACTATTATCCTGATTTTTAAATAAGATTGGTATAAAAGGAATGAATAACTATAATACACTAACTGTTAAGTGGTATTTTTACAATTTAATTATATAATTAATTAAACAAAATTTACAAATAAAAAATTATATTTCAAACATTTTTTATAAATTGAAATCACAATTTAAACAATATTATAAATTATTTTTAACTGTCCTCTGTTCCACTTTGTTTAGATAAGAAAAATATAATCATACACCAACAAATAAAATAATGAAATTCAAAAAAATTTAAACAAAAAAATAAGTAACATTATAATGCAACTAACTAGACATTTATTATTCGTAAAGAAGTGAAGCTTTTCGACATAGATTAACATATTTAAATTGAAAGATTGACTTTTATCATTACACATGCTTATATCATTGTGTTTAAATTTAGACTTTTTCTTTATTTCTTTAATATCAATTTTTATGATTGATTAGCCATATAGATAAATTATATAACCGCGCGTAGCGCGGGTGGTACTCTAGTAATAATAAATTATTAATAATAATAAAAAGTGTGTTATGGTAACAATGAGCACAGTATTAAATGTTTAAAACGGCAAAATTTTAAAAATATATTTAATCGATTAAATAAGTAATTTGTTTTATTTAAATAAAAAAACTCATGGACACATTGTTCCATGTATGGAATAAAAAATAATAAATTATTTTCTAAAAATAATTTTGTTTATAATAATTGAAGGATAATAATAATAATAAAAAGTGTGTTATGTAGGGGTGTACATGGTCCGGCCCGAAGACCCGATCCGGCTCCGAACATTTTAGGGGCTAATTTAGTGTGATTTCATCAGGTCTATGATCGGGTAAGGGTCTCAAAAATAGGCCTAATTATTATTTTGGGTCGGGTCCGGGCCATAGCTCGGATCACCCGAACTCGGTCCGGTGGCCCAGTCATCATACATAATTAATATTTTGTGTTATTAGCATTGTTCTGAAAATCAAACCGGACCGACCGGTTCGATCGGGTTAACCAGAAACCGATCCTCTAACCGATTCGGTTGATGTACAAAACCGCTTGACAAAAAACCAGTATAAAAACCGGTCAAATCGGCGGTAAACTGGCGAACCGGTAGAACCGACCGGTTTTTAAAAGGTTTTTAGAATTAAAAAAAAAGAAAATGGATAATATAAATAGTATACTGCTTGCAGCCCTAACCCCAAAAATCCCTAACCTCTACGGTGCTACTCCTCTCGCTCTCTCAGCCAGCAGCCCCTTTCTCTCTCAGCCAGTGGCAACAGCAGTCACCGCCTCCGCCGTCGCCGAACTCTTCTCGTCAGCCAGAGGGTGCCTCGCCGCCGGCAGTGACAGATAGAGGGTGCTTCGAGCTCTTGGCCGTCCATCCTCGTCTCCTCCACGTCGTTGCCTTTGGCCGTCCATCCTCGTCTTTTCTACATCGTCTTCGTCTTCGTCGTGTGGACTTGCAGATCGAAGCGCGGTCGGCTGGATTCCTCCATTGTTGATCAGTTTGCTCAATCCCGTCTGTCTCGCCGTTCCTCCCTTGCTGCCTGTTTCGTTCCTCCGTCACGTCAGTTTGGTTCCTCTGTCGATAGCTCTGCTTTAGTTTTTTCTTTTGTTAATTTCTATGATTGACTTTCTATATTTTAAAGTTCAACTCTGTTTGCTTCATTTATGTTTCTGTATTTTGTTAATTTTACTGAGTTACTGAAATCTGAGATCTGATTCTTGAGTTGCTGTTTCTGTTTCTATTTGTTGTGTTCTGAATCTGAATTGGGGTGAGTTGATTTTTTTTTCTGTTTGTTGTGTTCTGACTTCTGAATTAGAGTTGGTGGTGGTATTATTAATTTTATCATGGTGTTTTACATTGATATGCATATGAGGACATACATGTGTTACAACTTCTTTATACAAATTTGTTAGACCTAGCAGAAAGATTGCAAAAGACATGCCCAGAAACAGAATAAAATCTTCACCCTCATGCCCTCATTTTTATTCCCTTCCATTTCAGCATTGTTAATTCTACAATGATTTCTTTCTTTAATTTCTCCTTTTACCCTAAATTTAGGAAATTAAACGTTAGTTTGGATTTTTCTTATTTTAATTTTGAAAAGAATAAGAAGAAATCAGATTTTAGTTTACTTACCAGATATTGTTAAGGTAACAAAAAAAAAAAAAGGTCATGTTACATGTTTCATTGTATGTTTAATTTTTAATAATTTTATTTAATATTTAATTAAACCGGTTGAATCCTAATTGAACTCCGGTCGAACCTTTGAACCAGTGAACCAGTCACTTTATCGGTTCATTAATCGGTCCGGTTCTCGCAACATTGGTTATTAGTGATGGATGATGGCTATTCTTATGTGGAATTTAAATATTGTAAACCTTAATATTTTGTGTTATTAGTCATTATAAGATTATAAGTTAATGTTTTATGTTTAAAATGCATAAGACTTTAGACTAATGCATAATATTGTTTATTTGTATTGATTTAAATATTTGATGTTATTAGACAATATTAGTATTGATTATGGTTATGCTTTAATTTTAGAGAATGGTTGGTTCTTGTTATATTTTCTTAAGTGAATTTTACTATGTGAATTGTGAAATAATGGGTGGAGATTATGTGATTTTTACATGTTAAAGACCCAGTTTTCACCCACCCCGAAGGTGCGTAGATTTCATCGGGTTTAGCATCGAGTTAGGATCTAAAAATTAGGCTCGATCTATATTTCGGGTCGAGTCTAGGTTAAGCCAAACCCGGTATGACCCGACCCATGTACACCCCTAGTGTTATGGTACCAATGAGCAGGGACAGTTAGGGGTGGCAAAACGGGTCGAATCTGTCGGGCCGATCCGCTAAAAAGGCGGGTTGGGCTAGGATTTGGAGCCCGCCAAATTAAAAAAACCCGCCAAACCTGCACCGCCAAATTGGCGGGTTTTGGCGGGGTGGGCCGGTCCGCCGGGCCGAAGATATTTTTTTCCTTTTTTTTTATTAAATAAAAGAGTGATTACTATTATAAAATTAATAATTATAGAATTTTTAAACACTTTTTTTAATTTTTTGTTTATATTCTTCTTTTAGTTATTAACTTTATTTATTTTATTTTATAATTTTGTATATATGTTTAAATTATGTGACTTATTTTTTAAAATAAAGATGATTCTATTGACAAATATTATTTTGAACAATTTTATTGAAGTTAAAAATTAAAAAAAATAGTAAAAAAATTATATTATAATTTAATTATGTTTTATTTGTATTTAATTTTTTAATTATTATTTTTTGGTTAATTATAATGAATTTTATTTTTCAAAAAAAAAAAAAAAAAAAAACAAAGTCAAGCGGGCTAGCCCGCCGACTCGCCAATCCGTCATAAAGCGGGGCGAGCTAGCATTTTAAACCCATTTTAGTTGGCGGGGCGGGCCGGTCCGCTCCGTTTTGGGAGCGGGTCTAGGCGGGGCAGGGCGGATTGAAGCGGACCGGCCCGCTTTGCCACCCCTAAACAGGGTATTCACTATTTAACTAGTGGAAGCTATTCTACCTTTATAATGACAAAAAAAAAAAAAACACACACACACACAAAATATGATATCTAATAAATTTATATAGACACTTTAGATTTTAATAAATTTTTATTTATTTGTCAAACAAATTAATTATTCTGTCGTTTTTAATTAAAATTTTAATATATATATTGAATAATTAAATCTTTAAAAAATTTTATTATAATATTATTGAATTTTTAAAAATATTATTATAAGACAAATTAATTTTTTTTAAATAATAAATAAATTAATTTATCTGACAAAAAATAATTATCAAAAAATTCTAAATGATAAAAATTTGTTCTGAGAACAAAATATTAAATTCTTTAAAAATTAATTTGAATGTTCGCTCTAAAAATATAAATAAAAAATAAAAGTCATTACCTATCTTCTCGTTTTCACTTGTTCACAAATCATATATTATTTTCTTTTCTATTTTTCATTTTTTATCGTTACTCTTTAATTTTGTGATTGCTGAGGTAGAAGAATCGCCATTCATCTCACTCTTTTCTTTAATTGATTACTGTGAACTACGAATATTTTATTGAATTATCGTATCTACGTATTAGACATATTTTAGATACGATATTTATTGGTATTTGTTTGATACGTGTATTTATTGTATTTAACCGTATTTTAATAAAAAATAAAAAATTCTGCTTCAGATATATTTGAACATACTTAAATATTATCACGTATCTGCGTGTTTAATTTTTTTCTTAACATATATTTTTAAAATAAATTTAAAAATAATATATATTATTATTTATTAAAATATTTTTAAATATTTTATAAAATTAAAATAAGACAATAAAAAATTATAAATTAATTTATATTTTAATATCAATAAAATATTAAAATATCAATATAATTTTTTAAAATTTTAAAATTTGTGTGTAAATATATCCCATATTTTATCGTATCCTATGCATCATAGGTTAATCATGTTAAATGTAATGATAAAACAACATTTATCCCATTTGAAATTTTAGAAATTTAAAATAGGAATTTGAACCAAATATTGAGCACTAAAAGAGTGAAACAGAAACCTACATATATAATGTCATTTTTTGTGTGAGATTTTAAAAGATTTTTTATCCTTTTATTTATATTTTATAAATTATTTTTATTTAAAGTAACTTTAAAAAAATCACTTAAATAAATACGTTTAAAATAATTTTTTAATAATTAAAATTTAATACATATAATCAATTAAATCGTATTATTTTTGTCAAAAATTATATTAAATAAATTGATTTAATCAAAAAATTAATAAATCAAACATTTAATTAATCAACATTTATGACTACAATAATTTTATTATAGAAAATAACTAAAATACTCATATTATATATTCTAATTTTAAAAATTTTAAATCCAAACTTTACCACCACATAAAAAAAAATAGAATATAAAATTCTCAAATAATAATAATAATAATAATAATAATAATAATAATAATATAATTATTTTTATTAAAAATATTAATTTAAATCGATTAAAAATATAATTTATCAATTTTTTAATCAAATTAATATATCTAATTTAATTTTAATAAAAATAATATGAGTTAATAATTATATATATTAAATCTTAATTACTAAAAAACATCTTAAAATACCATTTTATCTGAGTGGCTCCAATCTAAAAATAACATGAAATAAACGAGTCATGTTATCAATTAGGGGGATTTGAAAATGACCAACCTACTTGCATATATTCTTACTGTACAACAACAATAATAATTTATTATAAAGCCATCGGTACTTTGGTAGTAGGTGGGATCCGTGAATGCATTCATCTTTATAAGTCATGGAAGACACCGAATACAGAGAAAAAGTAAAGTGACTCGAAGTAGTAGCAGCCATGGCTTCTAATAATCAAGTGCTGCTTCTTGCATTCACACTCACACTCACACTTTTCTTGCAGCTTCTACCATTTCAGATTGAAGGTATTGGTGCAAAAGTTGAAAACCTTCCTGGTTATGATGGACCCCTTCCCTTTCATCTTGAAACCGGGTACGTTCATTATTATCGTATCACCTGTCGTTCTCAAAATCTTACTAAACATTCTTTTGAATAACAAATGAAGTAGAAAGATATCCGAAAGCAATCAGAAACATGTATTATTCAACATTTTCTTTTAGTTAGTATATTTTTCCAATTCCATGCAGCAATTTTAACGAACAATGTTTGGATCTGAGGAAAAGTTATTATTATTATTATTACAGGTATATTGGGTTGGGGGATTCAGATGATGACATGCAAGTTTTCTACTATTTTATAAAGTCAGAGAATGATCCTAAGAATGACCCTCTTTTGCTATGGCTCACTGGTGGCCCTGGTTGTTCTTCATTTTCCGGCCTCGTTTATCAAATAGGTGATCTTCAATTCTATTTCATAACATTTGATTAAATTTACCCACATTTTACGGTGAAAACTCATGTGCAGTCCTATAGTTGATAGCTAAGAACAGTTAAATGATTTGACTGATTTGACTAAATTATTTTTATCTAATGATTCTCAGTTATCAACTTCGCTGCACTTGAGTTTCTATCACATTTTATTTCCTTAATCTGTTCTTTAAAACAATGTGTTAAATGGCACTTCTTGCCAGTTTTATTTATAAAAACAAGCTAATGTATGAAATTGAAGCACAAGGTTGAAAGTATCGTAGTATAATACAGCATTTACAAGACTTCATTTTTCTCGTTTTAGCATAAATGTTACTGCATTTTGAATCTAAGTTGCATTTCGAGTAAAATCCAAGGTTATGAAACCGAATCGAACCGATTGGTTCACTAGGTTAGTCAAAAATTGGTTATCAAACCGAGTTAGTTCATAACAAAAAACCAGTTACAAGTAAATCGTAGAAAAAAAAGTATAAATCGGTTAAACCGAGTCAATTTTTTAACGGTTAACTGGTTTAAAATATATAATTTACGGTAAAAACTCAGGTGCAGTCGACCTTCACGTGAAGTTGATACCTGAGAGTCGTTAGTCAAATCAGTTAAATCATCTAACGGCTCTCAGGTATCAACTTCACGTAAAGTCGAATACACTTGAGTTTCCACCATAATTTATACATAAATATATATTTTATTATATTCGATTAAACTCTAATTGAATTTCTGTCGAGTCTTTAAACCTTCAGCTTCACTAGTTCAGCGATTCATTTTTACAACCTTGGTAAAATCACATTGTAGTCCATTCACCAATGCTTGTTCCTCTTAAGCAAGGTCTCATGTTCGAGTCTTGCGGACCGAGAAATGTTAACAGAAAAGAAAGGTTATATAGTCCACTTTTGGTATAGACTTTTCAACCCTGCAGAATCATTTTGCAGGAAATTGGAAGCCAAGGTTGTGAAATTTGTTTTCCTAAAAAAAATGCGAAATTGCAGGTCCAATGAAATTCAAAATTGAGGAATTTGATGGGAGCTTGCCTAAGCTCATCCCGAGGCCACAGTCATGGACAAAGGTAACTATTCGTCCTCAATAATTATTTGGTTTGTTTAGTAGTAATAAGACTATTTATTTTAGGTTGTGGTTGTAATAAACTGTTTTTCGTTCTGCTATCTTCATGGTTTTTCTTTTTTCTCAGGTGGCTAACATTATTTTTGTGGATTTGCCAATGGGAACTGGATTCTCTTACTCCAAAAATGTCCTTCCCCATCGAAGTGACTGGAAGTTTGTTCACCAAACCCATCGATTTATTAGAAAGGTAAAGTTACAATGCTTATGAACACGTCACTTCCAACATATTCAGCGCTATATAACTTTGATAATGTAGTAATAAGGTATGGTATTTTTGTGTCTTAATCTTTGTAGTGGCTTGCTGAAAACCCGGAATTTCTTTCAAATAAGTTCTACATGGCAGCTGATTCGTACTCCGGCATTCCTGTTCCTCCTATTACTCAAGAGATCGCTGATGGTAATGAATTACCAATTATCAATGTGTATGATGCATATGTTTTAGAATCAATAACAAATATCTTCATGCCACCCAAATTTTGCAAAATTTGGGTCCTATTTCTTCTCTACAAAGTTTGACTCATACATAGTCATAATTAAACTTACCGTTATTGTATGCATCGACAAAGGAACACAACTAACTGATATTATATTTCCTTAACTAACAGGAAATGAAAGAGGTCTCGAACCCCGGATAAATCTCCAGGTTTGTAAACAGTTCCTCTGCCTATGTTTTCACTACTAACAAGAGTTAAGAAAGTGCATTTTTGCTCTTTGAACTATGAACTATGAAGCCTAAATTGTTCTTAAACTTTACAGGGATATATACTAGGAAACCCACTAACATCAGGATTAGAAGAGAATGATCGGATCCCATATGTTCACGGAATGGGGCTTATTTCTGATGAACTCTACTGGGTAGTAATATTTTTCTTCAAGCATTCAATGAAATTGGTTACTAGAATGAAATGCCAGTGATTCTAATATGTTTGTTATCTATGGATACAGTCCTTGAAAAAAACTTGTCTTGGCAACATTATAAATGTGGATTCTACAAACAAATTGTGTCTAAATGACTTGCAGTACTATCATGAGGCAAGTGATGATGATGACTACCCTTAATTTTACTATATGATCTTTATTTATTTACTTCTTTCTAGTCTTTTTTGTTCAGAATTTGTTCACCATATGGGTAAAACTTTCATTGTTTCTTATCTTTTCCAGCTTCTTGAAAATATTGAGTTGTACAACATTTTGGAGATATATTGTGTTGATGAGAATATCAAAGGAACAAGACGGAACCCCAGGAGATCTCTGGCTCAGAAGATAAAGGCACCTTTGAGTTCTCCGGTCACAGTGCCGGATATGCGCTGCCAAGTAACTTTCTTTTGCATATCTTGTATAATTTCATAAAAAACATTATGTGCACATTAAAAATCAGTCACTATAAATAGGTGTGTAGTTTAATTATTTTAATGTAGTTTTGTATTTTAATATTTATTCTATACAAGTGATTGATTTGGTGGCTGAATTTTGGTATAGACTTATCATGGTTGATAGTTTCATACACATTTTGGCCAAAGTGTTTTCAAAATATGATCTGAACCTTGTTTTTTTTACCTGTTGTAGATTTATGGTTTCTTCCTTGGTACGGAATGGATAAATGACCCTGCTGTCCGTAAGGCACTGCATATTCGCGAGGTTTGTATTATTTTCTGGTTTAAAATTCTAATAAAGTATTAATTAAGGTTTTCAATTAGATATTTAAAAATCATTAGATGACAATTTAGTCAAACTTTGTCAAATTATCTAACGGTTTTCAATTATTAACTTTATATGAAGACAACTGCACATGGGTTTTCACCATTAATTAATTATCTTCTACTAGTGTAATCCTTTTTATTAGTTATTGCTGTTTCAATGTTTGTATCGCCACTTTTTATTAATTACTGTTTTACAATACTTGTTTCATTAACCTTGAAATCGTATATCAATGTTCTGCAGGGAACTATAGGGAAATGGAACCGGTGCTATAGTGACGATTATGTATTTGACATCCGTAGCAGCGTTCCGTTTCATGCGAATCTAAGTGCAAAAGGCTACCCTTCCTTGATATACAGGTGAAGATTACTGCATTCTAAATCGGTTCCTATTTGTCTGAAAACTGTGCTTTTTGTTTTCTTTCATAGCTGATTTTGTGTCACCATTGATGTTATCTTGACAGTGGGGATCACGATGCAGTAGTTCCTTTCTCGTCGACTCAACGATGGATAAGGTCTCTAAATTACTCCATTGTAGATGATTGGAGGCCATGGTATTTAAATGACCAAGTTGCAGGGTATGCTATGAAACTTTTATACAACATGAAAGAAATAGATATAATATTAGGAAGCAAATACCAAAAAAATATATCAATCATAGTTTACCTTTTTTTTCTCTTCAATTTAATATTTTATAGCTTTTATCAAGCACACTAGCTATAAAGTTGCGTTTGGAAAGGAGACTGATATTGAAAAACAGAGACTAAATTAGTCTTTGTATTGTATTGTATTTGGTGTAAAATGTAGTAGACTGAGTTATGTCTTAGTATTATGTTTAGCGTTAGATAAATATGGAGATTAAGGAAAGATTTAGAATTTGAAAAGTTAAATAAGGATATCTTTTAGAAGAAATGTTATTGAAGTTTTAGTTTCCATCTCAAAAAATTTCAGGCTCTATGTCTTCACTTTATAGAGATATTGAAAGGACTGAACTTTTGTATTTTAGGATTAAAATTTTAGTTTCAGTCTCTAGTCACCAAACACAATACTAAGTCCTAGTCCTTAGTGTTAATCCCAGTATCTGAAAACAAATGCTACTTAAGAAAGCATGCCTCCAGATCTTTATGACAAATTTTTCTTTCATGCAGATACACGAGGACTTACTCGAATCAAATGACATTTGCAACTATAAGAGTAAGAACAAATTAAACTCTTGTAGTTTATAAGTGCTCATGATTTATTTAGAATACATTTAGGATATTATAGATTAATATAGTATCTAAATATATTTTACATTGAATTTATATATATTTAGTTTGATACTAGGTCTATTATTATTAGATTATATTTTTGTCCTATAAATAGAAAATTTTTTTTCTAAGTATTTGAAAATGATGTTAATTCTTGAGTTAGTATTACGATATATGAATTCTAATATGACATTCTGGTTGAATTCTAAATTATTTGGACGATCTTTCTAAATCTAATGGGTCCAGTTTCTTGTGAATACATCCTTAAGATGTTGCCACATGGCAGCCAAGCTCTTATCACTTCTTGTTGCCAAAAAGTGTTTGCTGAGTGGTCCATTCTAGCAAATCACATGTCACTCTAGTGTGTTGCCATGTGTCTCTGATTTAACAATGATGATGTATCATGCTGATGTGGCATTCATCTAGTATTCTCCTATGTTTTTTCTTAATTTGATATTTAATTAATTTTATCATTATGATTCGATTGTATTCTTGATGTATAAATATCAAGCTTACTTTTTAATTACAAACTCAAGTTATTACACTTTCACATTATCTAAATATCAGGCTTACTTTTTAATTATTATTTGAGAAGCTGTCTAATTTATTATTATTTTTTTCACCTTATTTAATTGCAGGGTGCAGGGCATACAGCTCCAGAGAACAAGCCGGACGAAGGTTTTGCCATGTTCGTTAGGTGGATATCTAATAAGCCTCTTTAGCTTAGCCACACAGATGCAAGAAATCTTGGTTACACATTGAATTCTGATTAGTCATTAGTCAAATATTAGTCTGAGATAGGTTTGAATTGGTCTACAAATTGTTTTTAAGTTTATCAATTGCGAATTTGCGAAAAACATTTCGTGGACTAAGTAAGCCACGGCCATTTATTCGAAGATCTAAAATTTTGTTCCTTGCTCTACGTATTCTTTGGAGAAAATCCTTATAGTGGTCCTGTGATTCATTTCGTTATTCGATTTGGTTCTTTAGATTTTAATTTTATTATAGTGGTATTTTAGATTGAACTTCGGACTATGATAGTCCTTGGATTCCTTTGGGATGAGTCAGCAATTGCAGTGACGACATAGCAGTCCATTGCCATGTTGGATGCTGCAACGGCCATCTTACGTGGTCAAATTTTCGACCCAATTTGGTCTATACAATTCTAATTCATTCCCATGACTTTTTATTAGGTTTGATTACTCTATTAATTTTTATAGTTTTGCATATGAGGAATGTTAGGGGGTCAGTAATTTTGGTATTTTGTAACTATTAATTGGCCATCAATAGTATTTTTAATGGTATGAGATTACATCTAATGGTGAGAGATCACTCGCTTTTGTTTTGATGGTTAAGTGCTGGTCAGAAAACACAAAAGTTGCTGGTTCCTAAACTTTTTCTTTGCAAAATTTTCAATTAAATTCTTATATTTTATTTTTTTAATTGGATCTTTGTATTAAAATTTTTTTTAAATTAGATTTTTTTTAGTAGTAATTGACTTAAGTTTATAGGGATCCAATTAAAAAAAATTGGTGCAGAGATTCAAATAAAAGGAAAAAAATATAAGGATTCAATTAAAAAAAAAATTTGGTGTAAGAACTCAATTAAAAAAAAAATAAAGAGACCTAATTAAAAATTTTACGAAATTATAGGGAGCAAGAGAATAATTAAACTTTTTTATTATTATTATTATCAAAAGCTTATCTTTAAAAAAAAAAATTCAGTTTAACTTTTGAAGTGTCGATGATTGATAACTAAAGAGGGATTTTTGTTTAAGAGCAATTATACCTATATGAGTATGATAAGCATAGCTTCATTGAGTTGATCATTTCTGACGGGATTTACACATGTTTTCACTTTGGAGCAGCTTATTCAAAGATTCAGATGCACATAAAATTTCTCCATCCTAAAGAATAAGCACATGAAAGGTTTGGGGCTTCTTATAATATGTGAAAGGTACCAAAGTATAATGCTAAATAAGCTATGCAATACCTACAAGAAGTAGTAAAGAAAATGAATTAGAATTATATAAAAAGGAGAGACCAAATTGGATTGAAATTCAAATTTGGCCAGTTGGTCATTGCAGCGTCCAGCGTGACAATGGAGTGCCATGTCATCACTGCAATTTCTGACTTATCATCGAAAAGGGATTTGAGAATCGCTACAATCATAGTTGTAAGAATTGAACTTGGTGATCAAACCGATCATACTACTGGTTTACGAGTTTATTACTACTGGTTTACGAGTTTATTGATTCAATTGATAAATCATTGGATGAATCAATCTCACGTAAATAAAAAATAAAAAATAGTAAAAAAATTAAAAAATTTAAAATATATATCTTCACTAACATTTTTAGAACAACAAAGTCTCAAATTTTAAAGACAAATAATACAAAAATAGATATAAAATTAGTTAATATTATTACAATAATATCTTAATTTTTTTTTAACCAAAGATAAGAGACTCAAATCCGCAATCTCTTAATTAAGTATGAGGAGACTATGCCAGTTGAGCTATTACTCATTGGCAATAATATCTTAATTTGACACAATAAGAATAACAATCAATAATATCAGTAATTTCAATACTAATATTCAAACAGATAACTTTAATCATAACACTAACATTGAAATAGATAAAGCAAATTAATAAATTTTTAGTAAAGTTTATATTTTTATTAATAATAGTACATAATTAAAAATATAATTAATTCAAAAAATAGAGAATACAAAATTAAAATTAAATTACATATTTATAAAATTATTTAATTTATTGGTTTACTGTATAATTAGTCTTTGTCATACATAACATTGAAAAGCATAGTAGTAGAGTGGCAATTAGAAGACACTGCAACCAAGAGGTTCCTTGTTTGTGGCTCTACCATTTTGGAAGTTTCCAAAATAACACATGCAAAGAGGTGGACAAGTAGCACGCTGGAGGACCGTAACCTGTACTGGATCACAGGTGGAGATGCGGTGCTATAGAGCATCATAGAGTGCACAATTACCATATCAAACCAATTGAATCGGTTTTGGCCGGTTCTCACCAAATTTGACCAATTTTTGCCGATTCTCACCAGTTTATGCCAATTCTCATCCTTAAGCGGTCGAAAAAAATGAACTGAACTGATTTATAATCCAGTTCATTGATTTTTCAGTCGAATCAATCAGTTTGATTCAATTTTTACAGCTATGACTATAATAATATTAGAATCTTAAAGATAAATTTATGTAATAGTGTGAATCTCAAAGACTACTACAAAAATTTACTCTATTCTTGGGACTTCATTAGCATTAGCATTTTGGTTATAGTCAAGGTAGTAATATAATAGGCGAGAGCGGCGCTGGCCTCTGGACCTTTTGTGGTTCTAGGGTTAGGGATGGCTCTTTGAAGCCTATTTTGGGCTGCAACTCAAAAAAAAAATTATATTATGTTTATACAAAAAATTAATTATTAATCAATTTAAATTAGTCTAGTAATTAGTTTACTAATCTACTTAAGTAATTAGAATTCAAATTATATCTTATGTATACAGTAATTTATTGACCAATGCAAATTTTTAAATAAAGCTTCAATCCGTTATAAATTAGTTTTTGGCCAATGATTCGAGAATATCATAAAAAACAAAAAAATAATTACTAAATGAGTCATTTGTGTAAAAAATTGGTAAAAAATACATGTATTTATATATAATTATATACATGATAATTAATTTGATGACTAATTTTTTGTATATATATAAAATTTTTGAAAAAAAAAAAGAGCATAGGTGTGTCTGTTTTAGGCTATTTTTTTTTTTTTTGAGTGACGTCTCTTTTGGTTTATTCATTTAGTTTTTTTGATAAAAATAATTTATTTTACTGAAAATGTTAATTTTGATAAGCTTGTATAAATTCAATGAGTTAATCAAAGTTCTTCAAAAAGCGAATATCAAGGGCTCAAATTTTTACTAGACAAAAATAGAGTTAGTTAATGTAAGTTCAAATGAAACAAAATTATTAATCTCTCATATAAATTATTATTTTTTAAAAAGAGTTAAAGGGCTTGCAAAATCAGTTTTTAGCTTTTCAATTATATAAAAAATTGAAGTCGTAAAATGTGCATATGTCGCTGTTAAACCGAAAACAACATGTAAAATTAGCTTTGTCATTCATGGGGAAATACATTTAAAATGTTACGTGTGCGAAATATAGAAAATATTCATATAAACTTAAAATTTTAATTTTTATATAATTTGATAAATAATTTATTTTTATTTAAATTAAAAAAATCCGTAATGTTGTCCTCCAATTACCAACCACCGACAGTCTCTGATCAATGGTCACTACCATACTGGCATAATATGTATACATCACTCTTTTCTAGGCCATCGTTTTTTCAGGTGCATATGCAGGAAAGCCACCAATAATATAAGGTGGATTCTATAGTATTTTTTATTGTGATGCCTTTTTACCTAACTTGTCTTTATAAGCAAAAAATAAAATATATAAAATAAAAGTAAAATATTTAAAGTTTATTAAATATTATTTTTTTGTTTTTTTTAAAAAAGTTAGGTACCATATCTTAGGCACCATAGCATTTACCATAATATAATCCTCTTTTATAGGCATATATAATGATATATAAGACCATCTCCATTAGAAAATTCATTCCAGTTTTTATTTATGATCCATCTGTTATAAAAAGTAACTTCACATCAGTTTTTGCATCATAAACAGTAAATAGAAACTCAAATCATTTCTCTCTTCTCTATTAGGAAGAACTAGTTTTAGTCCCTATTGTAGTCCCACTTAATTAATTAATTAAAATAATTACTATTTATTACAATAATATTTTTTAAATTTATAAATTCAAAAATAATTCACTATTAAAAAATATTAATATTAAAAAAATCATATAGAAAAATAATACACAATATATAATTCGAGATTACAATAATTTATAAACAGTTAGTTTTGCAACGGCTAAATTTAATAATATGGTTAGCATTTTAAATTTTAAAAATAAAAATAACCAACCCAACCAAAAATTATTTTGTAAGGTATAAAAATTAAATTTATTTTTTAATATAAATAAATTTAATTAATTATAATTTAATATAATAATATAAATAATATTCAATATTAATTATGACTAAAATAACTAATATAAATAATTAAATAAATAAAATTTTAATTATTTAATCTAATTAATTATTATAATTATTAATAAATTAATTATGATTTAATTATTTAATTAATTATTATTTAGATAATTAATATAAATTATTAATTAAATAGAGATATAATTATTTAATATAATTAATTATTATAATTATTAATAAATTATTTACGATTTAATTATTATTTAAAATAATTAATATAAATCATTAATTAAATAAAAATATAATTATTTAATATAATTAATTAAAATTTTATATAATTATTTATTTAAATGGCAAGTTATTATTGGCTATATCCAATTCCTATTAAGAGGGACTTAGTTCCATCGAAACTTGTGCAAGAACCAATTCTATTTCTCTCTAATGGGTAGGAACTCGTTTGTGTCAGAAAAAGTTTTCAAGGCACTCACCGTTAGAGTTGGTCTAAAGATATTTTATTGAATGAATATCCAGTTCGACCTTTGACAATTTTCAAAGGACAACGAGACTCTTTTAAAAAAAAAAAAAATTTAGACGGCCTTTGAGTTTAAATCCGTGAGACCCATTAGTCTCGATATCTCTCTTTTTAGGTTTAACATGACATGCTTATGTGTAGGGGTGGCAAGCGGGGAAGCCCGCCTGCCCCGCCAGAAGCCCGTCCCGCCCCGCCCCGCCCCACCTAGTGAGGCGGTCCCAGAATCCCAGCCCGCTCCGCCTAACGACGGGCTGGCGGGCTGGCGGGCCGGCGGGCTAAACCCGCCAAATATCCTCTTTTTTTTTTTTTTACTTTTAATTATTAAATAATATATATAAAGGCATAAAAAAAATCTCTTATGTTTTTTACTTTTAACTATTATAATTTCTAAAAGTATAAACAAATTATAATTTTTATATTCACAAATATTAAAGTCTTTGTAATTATAAATATCTAATAAACATAATTATAAATATTGTTTCCAAAGCAAAATAAACATAATCTAAAACATAATTATAAATATTATCTCTAAAACAAAATAAACATAATCCAAAACACTCAATTTTCATCTTCATTTTCTTGTAAGTTGGGTTGGGGGAAGTTGGGTTTTGGCAAAAAAAAATTGTAAGTTATGTGACATGTTAATACGGTGATCTAGATGTTAAATACCAATTTAAAATGCTCACCTAACTCGGTCCCTATTAATTTTATAGAATTAACATATTCCTCTCTTCTTAAAAGAGAAGAACATGAGTGACCCCTTTTTATTAACCCTAATGTTATTGTCGTCTTCTTCCCTTTATAGCCACCATTCCGCTACTATCATGAGCTGTGAAAACCGTTCCTCAAAAATTAAGAGTTGTACTTTGCGTGATTATAGTTTGGGTAGAGACAATAGGAGCTGCATTTTTTTGGGAGTGTTGGACAATCATGAAAGAAGAAATTCGTCTCTCCCAAATGTCACTGTGGCAGCTATGTAATTCTCTTTCAATCTTATACAAAAGTTAACCCAAATAGATTCTTCTTAGAATGTCCTAATTACAATGTAAGTAATGATTTATAATTTTGGCATGAATTTAAATTTATTTTGAATATTTTCAAATTTTTATATTTTTATAATTGATTTTTTTTTGTTTAATTTTCAGACCACATCAGTCTCACATTGTAAGTATTTCAAGTGGTTAGATATTTTAGTTGAAAAAAATGTTAATGAGAATATTATTTGTTAAAATGCTATTTTAATGGAAAGGAGAATGAAAGAGCAAAAACATATAGTAAAGAAGTTAGACATGGAAGTAAATCTGAAAATTTAGAACAAGGTTGGATTTTAAGGTGGTGCAAAAAACAAATATTTTAGGATTGTGATTGTGAGTGTGATTAGTATCTTTATTGTACTAGCCTTTATGACATATCTTAAATAAATGATGTAAGATTATGTTAGGTATATTGTGGCTATAAGTTTAGTCTGTCATGCTTTTGAAATATAAGCAAACTTATGTAAAATTAAATTTTATGCTAATGAATTTGATGTTAGTTGTATTTTTTATTGTCAATTTATTATGAATTCTTTAATATTAAATGAGATTGCATTACACTTTAAATATTTTAGAACATCAATGTATGGAAACATGTTAACAAATAATTGTGTAGCACATAATATTTGTTTCATCAATCTTTAATAAGATGGTTCAAAATTATCTCTGATATGTGTAATAATCTGTATTTTTAAAATTTTTATTATAAATTATTTACAATTTATTTTATTATTCTGAATTTATTATCTTTAGAGGACTATTTCATTAAAAGTAATTACATTAGTTTTATAATTATTAAAATTTAAATTAATTATGATTTATTCTATTAGTTTAAATTATTTACTAGAAACTATTTTAATAGAAAAAATTAAATTAATTTTTATAATTATATTATCATTTGAGTTTGGATTAATTAAGATTATTATATAATTTTTGCTATAATAAGATATTTTACATAATTAAAATTTTAATTTTAGAAATCTATTAACAATGAATATTTTATAATTTAATTTCGGTAATTAATATTTCAAGTTCAAAATCTACCGGTATGAGTAAATATCGGTACTCTTCGATGAACTTAGCTTGACTAATGTTTCATCATGTATCTTCTATCTTTATGATAATCATATTACTAATGTTATTTATGTTAGTAACTCATATATATTTATCTCCGTATATATTTGATTGTGTACTAAAAATATAAACCTTTTTTGTACATAACTAATTTTTATAATGACCTACAAACATGGTAAAAAAAAAGAGTCAAGTTCCTCCTAAAGGTATATTGGGCTAAAAGGATGGAACCCAAAAGAACACCTTGAGGAGTTGAATTTCTCTTCAGTGGGAACTATATTGGTGGAAGTGGATTGGTTGGATTTGGAGTGTAAAGGTGTCATCTAGTTAAAATAAAACCAAACTAGATGTCCCTTCACTAATGTCACATGTCAGGAGCTTTAGTTTAACGTGTGGGAATCAACTTCCTACATTTTTAGTTGACAAGACTTGAGGTGACACAAATACCTAAAGATATTTTGGAAAAAGCAGTAAACCAAATATCAGACTAAAACCATTGGATAAAGATTTCCTCTTCATCATGGTTTTACACTATAAAAAGGACCTCAAGCCACCTCTGTAAAGCATTCTCACTTTTCACTTTCACCTTCACCTTCATTTTTTCACCTTCACCTTCATCCTCTTCTGAGAGCTTCTTTTCTGAAAAACCTTTTATCTTCTTTTTTACTTCTGAAGCTGAGAAGCTAAAGAACCCATCTTTTCCTCTCCCAAAATTCCTCTCATTGTTCTTCATTTCATCCATCACCTTCACGAGTAAAAACTGGTAATCGGGTGTTTCACTAGAACACTCGACGACCCTTAGCCCACCCCTGTCCACTTTAAACAAAGCTCATTCATCCTCTTGTGACATTAGTGGAGGTCTCAACACTTGTTCTCCACCTCTATTTCTCATCATTAGTCCTTGTATTGTTTATTTGTCATTAATAGAAGTGTTTTTCCTCACAAGTATACTTACCCCTAATCTCTCATATTAATCATTATTTTTCACTTAATCTATTTCTCACAAAACCCACCTGAATCATCTGGCGACTCCACTGGGGAGGAACACTTCGACGTGATGGCTAGAGATCAAACGAGGTATAAAACCCCTCACCACATCTGTTCGCGAATCTGGAGAATATGGAAGAAGACGAGAACACCCCAGTTACTTGTAGGGAGTTGACGCGTATTCTAAAAGTAAAGGGATCGTGAAGCTGAGTTGCAAGAGTTGGAAGGAAAAAGAGAAGTTGTGGGAAGCAAGATAGAAGAATATCACCGGAGACTGGCATTAGCTTATGACAAGCACATTCGGCCCAGGGTGTTCCTAGAGAGAGATCTGGTACTAAAAATCAGTAGACGCAGTAATAAGGAAGATGTCTTTGCCAAAATGGACTCCCAAATGGGAGGATCCTTACATTGTTTCTGAGGTACACCCCAACAGACACCGCATCTTGCTGGACCCGGATCATGGAACAACCATCGGCCCCATCAATTTCAAGTACGTTAAACAGTACTATGCCTAATTTCAGTTTTAAAAGTTAGAATTTTAATTCCAAAAGGCTTCTTTATCAAGAGCCAATGTTTATGTTATATTATTCTGCAAGCATCCTGCAATACATGAGAAAACTGCTTTAGCAATCATACACTCAAAAAATGTGAGTGATGCATCTTAAGAAATTTGCAGTACAAAATAGTTCCAAAAAAGTGAAGTGTCCCACCCTCCAAGCTCCTAAAAAGAGTCGAGCATAAATAGGGCAAGAAAGTTATGGGTACCTTTCTTTTTTTTTTTTTTTTGGAACTGTTTCAAAAGAGTGAAGTGTCCCACCCTCCAAGCTCCTAAAAAGAGTCGAGCATAAATAGGGCAAGAAAGTTATGGGTACCTTCCTTTTTTTTTTGCCTAAAAAAAAGGCAAAAAATGGCTACTACTTTTCTTAAAATCATACACTCCCCTTGAAAAAAAGTAATTAAAATAAATTATTTTTAATTTTAAATATCTATTTATGGTTACAAATGAACATTGCTCATAATTTTAATTCAATTTTTTTTTTACTTGTGATTTCATTGGAAACATATACAAATGAGGATATAACATCCAAAGTTGTAAGGTGAAAGATCTTTATTAAAGAATCTCTATAGCTAATTCCAAAATTAGCAACCCAATATACATGGGGGCTGAGAGGGGTTAAGACAAAAACAATGAAAGAAGAAAAATGGTCTTATCAAGTAAGAAGACAGAGTAAAAAAACAGAGCAAAGTTGAATGTGAGAGTGTCCTTTGCCCTAAGAAAAACTCCCAATTGTTGAATGGTGCACGAAATTGTGATCTTAGGCAACGGCGCCAAAAACTCTGTACGCACGTCTTAATAAATCGTTTTTCATTCACAACTTCGATACAACTAACCAGCAAGTGCACTGGGTCGTCCAAGTAATAAACCTTATGTGAGTAAGGGTCGATCCCACGGAGATTGTTGGTATGAAGCAAGCTATGGTCGCCTTGTAAATCTCAGTTAGGCGGATATCAAATGGTTATGGAGTTTCGAAATTAATACTAATTAATCAGAAAATAAAGATAGAAATACTTATGTATATCACTGGTGAGAATTTCAGATAAGCGTATAGAGATGCTTTCGTTCCTCTGAATCTCTGCTTTCCCGCTGTCTTTATCCAATCAATCCTACTCCTTTCCATGGCTGGCTTTATGTAAGGACATCACCATTGTCAATGGCTACTTTTAATCCTCTCTGGAAAATGGTCCGATGCGCTGTCACTGCATGGCTAATCGTTTGGAGGCATCACCGTGGTCAATGGCTGCATCCTATCCTCTTGTAAAAATGGTCCAAATGCTCTGTCACAGCACGGCTAATCATCTGAGGTTCTCGATCATGCTGGAATAGGATTCACCCTCCTTTTGCGTCTGTCACTACGCCCAGCACTCGCGAGTTTGAAGTTCGTCACAGTCATTCAATCCCAGAATCCTACTCGGAATACCACAGACAAGGTTTAGACTTTCCAGATTCTCATGAATGCCTCCATCAATCTAGCTTACACCACGAAGATTCTGATTAAGAAATCCAAGAGATAATCATCCAATCTAAGGTGGAACGGAAGTGGTTGTCAGGCACGCGTTTGTGGGGGAATGATGATGATTGTCACGTTCATCACATTCATGTTGAAGTGCGAATGAATATCTTAGAAGCGGAATAAGTTGAATTGAATAGAAAAACAGTAGTACTTTGCATTAATTCTTGAGGAACAGCAGAGCTCCACACCTTAATCTATGGAGTGCAAAAACTCTACCGTTTGAAAATACATAAGTGAAAGGTTTAGGCATGGCCAAATGGCCAGCCCCCAAAACGTGATCAATATGATCCTAAGATGAACTAAAAATCATAAGATGTCTAATACAATAGTAAAAAGTCCTATTTATACTAAACTAGTTACTAGGGTTTACAGAGATAAGTAATTGATGCATAAATCCACTTCCGAGGCCCACTTGGTGTGTGCTTGGGCTGAGCTTTAGCTTTCCACGTGCAGAGGTCATTCTTAGAGTTGAACGCCAGTATGTAACGTATTTCTGGCGTTCAACTCTGGCTTGTAACGTATTTTTGGCGTTTAACTCCAGACAACAGCGTAGAACTGGCGTTCAACGCCCTTTTACGTCATCTAAACTCGTCCAAAGTATGGACTATTATATATTGCTGGAAAGCCCTGGATGTCTACTTTCCAACGCAATTAGAAGCGCGCCATTTTGAGTTCTGTAGCTCCAGAAAATCCACTTTGAGTGCAGGGAGGTCAGAATCCAACAGCATCAGCAGTCCTTCTTCAACCTCTGAATCTGATTTTTGCTCAAGTCTCTCAATTTCAGCCAGAAAATAACTGAAATCACAGAAAAATACACAAACTCATAGTAAAGTCCAGAAATGTGAATTTAACATAAAAATTAATGAAAACATCCCTAAAAGTAACTAGATCCTACTAAAAACATACTAAAAACAATGCCAAAAAGCGTATAAATTATCCGCTCATCATTGAAGAAGACAGAGAATTTGGATGATGGTGGTGATAGCAGTGATGATACTGCGCTGCGTAAAAAATGCCCTTGCAGAGATGATGAGGAACACCTCTCCCCTACCCTTCCAGGTGTTCTCTCTTCTTATGTGTCTCTCCAAATTCAGGTACTCAAATTTAAAACACATCCAATTAAAAGGGTAAGAGTTTCTCCCCTTCTTATTCCCTTATATATTAAATTATTATATTAAATCAAATCATCCATCTTTTTTTAATATATATATATATATATATGTATGTATAAATAAATAATAATAATAATATTATGTACACACATACACTACTTTTAAAAATAAATACATACGTATATACAAATAAATTATGAATATATTTATTTACTAATCTTATTTATCTATTTATTTATTTTATTTTATTTAAAATATTTGTACAAAAATATTCTTTTATTCATTTTTTTATGAGTACATAATTATATTCATATTATACAGAAATATTTATATTTGAATATCATAATATTTACAAATACATATCTCATTATGACAAAAAATGAATAAAAGATGGGAGATTTGATTCTTTAGAGTTATGATATGTTAACAAAAAAAAAAATTAAATTATTTTTGTTCTGTTGAGTACAAAAAAGTTCAATGCAGCTTGAGGGAATACTTTGTACCCTCAAAGCACTACTAGAAATAGGATTTTTTCGGACGAATTTTGAGACGAAATTGAAATAAATTTCGAACAAATTATAGACAAATTTTTTTTTTCAAACAAAATTGGGACGAATTTTTTTTGTCCCAAAAAGCCTTGTTGCTAATTTACATTTTGTCTGAAATTTCGTCCGAAATTTTTTTCAGACGATTTTGTGACAGATTTCGAATAGGCATTTATCTGCTAGATTTCTAACTATTTTAGACGAATTTTAGACGGATTAGCCAACATAAAGACAATGTATTTCAGACAAATTTTAAACAAAAAATATAATTTATTTTAGACAAATTTCTAACGAATTTAGTCAAATATAACAAATTTTTTTCGAACAAATTTTAGACAAATCAAATCTTTCTTTTCAATTAAATTTCAGACAAATTTAATTTAAAAGAATTTACGTATTTAAAACAAATTTCATACAAAATAAAAAATTATTTTCGCAAATTTTATACAAATTTTCATTTAATATATAAATATTTTAGAAAATAAATTGTATTCGATCTGCTTTCTATATTAAGACCATCATAATTATTTTTTCATATTACATCATCGAAATTATAAACACAATAAAATCATGAAAAAAGTAATTACCATAAAAGAGTTAAAAAATTATTTATTATTAAAATACTTTTGTCCATAAATATAATCAAACTAAAATAAGAAAAAATACTTAAACTAAAACAAAGAAAGCCTTTAAAAAGGTCAAATATCATGAATAAAATAAAATATACTAACTAATTCACCTAAAAATTTCTTAATCTAAATCAGAAAAAACATATACTCCTGACATCAATCACTTATGTTATCATCCTTATCATCACTAGAGCCTGTCCCAAGCTCATCTTCTGCAGGCTCAGACAAGGTTGAAGGAAGTGAGAGATTCAACTTTTTATACAAAGATGAATTGTCTTTTTAGTATAACCAACTCTTTTTCTGTTGAACCTTTAGTTGACGTCCTTGATCTATTAACTTGTGCTCAACATCATTCAACTTAACATTTTGCTCTGACCACTGAAGAATACATAAATCAAAACAAAATATTAAATTCAAAGACATTGGCAAATGATAGAAAAAGAAAAGTGTTAATAGAGTTGAAGAAAAACTACTAACAGTGTTGATAGGATCAAGAGTTTTATTACATGAAATAATCGCTTAATAGGACCCAGACAATAACTTCAATAAAAATCCATGTATAAAACAGAAAATAATATAGCAAGAAGAATGCTAGCAGCAAAACTAAGAAATCCAGATTTTCACCTCAATATCAGTACTTGAATATAAATATATATCTGATTTAATCCTAAGGCGTTCTGCTCTGTTACCAAATATTTGATTTAATCCTAAGGCGTTCTGCTCTGTTACCAATTTGCTCAAGGCTCTGTCACATAACAAAAAACAAAATAAATGCAACCAAATTAGAGAATGTTAACTGACTCTAAACTCAAAGCACAGTCACAAATCAAATGTTAAACTTCAATGCCCACATCAGGGAAATCAAATATTATCCCAAACTACAATACCAGGATGCAGGAAAGAAACCCAATAAAAGCTAACCTCTTCTTTCTTTCTATTTTCTCTATCCCACATGCTTTATATATACACATAGAAACTATGGTTACAAGCTTACATACATGGCAAACAATAACACTGGCACTTAAATTTAACTTGAAGATATTCTTGATTTTAGCATAGTAATACAAGCACCAGCGGTTATTGGGGGAAAAAAAGAGAAAAAGAAAAAAGAAGACAGTTGTGTACTAAAAATATAATTGTGTACTAAAAATATAAACCTTTTTTGTACATAATTAATTTTTATAATGACCTACAAACATGGTCAAAAAAGAGTCAAGTTCCTCCTAAAGGTATATTGGGCTAAAAGAATGGAACCCAAAAGAACACCTTGAGGAGTTGAATTTCTTTTCAGTGGAAACTATATTAGTGGAAGTGGATTGGTTGGATTTGGAGTGTAAAGGTGTCATCTAGTTGAAAGAAAATTAAACTAGATGTCCCTTCACTAATGTCACATGTCAGGAGCTTTAGTTTAACGTGTGGGAATCAACTTCCTACCTTTTCAGTTGACAATACTTGAGGTGACACAAATACCTAAAGATATTTTGGAAAAAGCAGTAAACCAAATATCAGACTAAAACCATTGGACAATAGATTTCCTCTTCATCATGGTTTTACACTATAAAAAGGACCTCAATCCACCTCTGTAAAGCATTCTCACTTTTCACTTTCACCTTTACCTTCACTTTTTCACCTTCACCTTCATCCTCTTCTGAGAGCTTCTTTTTTGAAAAACCTTTTAGCTTCTTTTTTACTTCTGAAGCTGAGAAGCTAAAGAATCCATCTTTTCCTCTCCCAAAATTCCTCTCATTGTTCTTCATTTCATCCATCACCTTCACGAGTAAAAACTGGTAATCGGGTGTTTCACCAGAACACTCGACGACCCTTAGCCCACCCATGTCCACTTTAAACAAAGCTCATTCATCCTCTTGTGACATTAGTGGAGGTCTCAACACTTGTTCTCCACCTCTATTTCTCATCATTAGTCCTTGTATTATTTATTTGCCATTAATAGAAGTGTTTTTCCTCACAAGTATACTTACCCCTAATATCTCATATTAATTATTATTTTTCACTTAATCTATTTCTCACAAAACCCACCCGAATTAATATTATTACTTGTATTTTAATATATCTATATTTCGTAATTATCTGTTTAAGATATTTATAACTTGAATGGCTGACTCAGTGACTTGAAAACTTAACACATGTCCCCTTTAATGATACCCAACCCCTTGTTACACCACATCACCATTATTAATCTCATCATTTTCTTCTTCTTCTTCTTCTTCTTCTTCTTCTTTACCGAAAAAGAAAGAGAGAGCCGTGAGAGAAACCATGAAACCTTTGACCTTCCAGCTTGATTTCTTGAACTCCGTAACTTCAATAAAAAATTTACTCCAATTAAAGTGTTCATATCTTCTTCCTCTTCACAACGGTACCACTTTTAATCGGGAGGAGCAATGTGTGAAGTTGCTGTCCCTCCATGCAAGATTCGGTCGAGTGAGCCCCAGAGGTGGAGTAGCCAATTTTGATATTTTCTTCTTCGATTTCTCATTCAAAAAGCTTTCTTGGTGTTTCGGTTTGGTGGCTATCATACAAAGGTAAGGTTTGGTAATTTTGTAATAACTAAATGTGTTCTTGATGTGTGATTGTTGGTTTGATGATTATTGCTTGAAATTGAATGAGTTTATGCTTGATTTTCGTTGAAATGTTAGTGATTCTGTGAGCTTTATGGTTCGGCCCTGTGGAGAGAGCCAAGGACCGAGTTGTTCTTGATGATTTTGGGCTGTTATTCAAGTGTGAATCTAGAAGATTTATTGAGATTTGATAGTTGATAGATTAAATTGAAAATTAAGAGAAATCGGTAACTGTAAAATTCAAAAACAGATTAAAAATCAAATAAAAAACTTAGAAGAGAAGTAAAGAAAAGATTCAGTTTTGATGAGGGAGAGAAGATCACCAACACAAAATTCATTTTGAGGATATAATTGTAATTTAATAAAAAAAGTTAAGGTTAAAGTAGTAATTAAACAAGTTTAGGGATAAATTGGATATTAATAAAGAAGTTTAAGGATAAAACGAATATTTTATAAAAATACAAAGATAATTTTTGGTAACTATAATATTTGTAAAGATATTTTAGTAATTTATAAAATATGTTGAGTCAAAAATGTAAATAATTTAAAAGCTCGAGATTAAAAGCGTACTTCCTAAAAGTTTAAGAATAAGATTTTAATAAACAAATTTTTATAATAAAAATAATAATACTATTACTCTTTTATTATAATATTAGCTTATTTATATCAATATAATTTACTAGTATTTTATTTAAAGGATATTATTTTATATAAGTAATATAACAGAAGAGCAAAATAGTAATCTTTCCTAAAAGTTTTAGAAAGACAAAGCTAATCTTAGAACTTTTGGATCCTCTTCATAAAATATATAGAAAAAGGTGTCAGAGAAGACATAGGAGTGTGTAAGATATTGAAAGAGGTGAAAGATAAGAAAGAATTTTAAATAACAAAAAGAGATTTTTCGCTCTAATCGAAAATTTAAACAAAACTGAAATAATTTGAAAGAACATTTTCCATAGAAAATAAAGAACGGAGACTGAAATAATATTTTAAAGAATTGATATGAAAGAACAAATGATTGAGAATGAGAATTGCTAAGACTAACTTAAAACTGAAAACTGAGAAAGATAAAGGGATTAGTAAATGAGAACTAAATGATTGAAGGTTTGCCTGGCAAGGACGAGGGTTTTGTCCCGCTTGCCTAGTGTACGTATTGATTAATTGTTGAACTTGGAAAAATGCACGTACTGATTGATTATTGAACTCGGGGACTCCCACGTACTGTTGATTTCTGTTTTCCATTGTGCATATATTATGGTGTCTAGTTTTGCGACGACTACCGGTGGTCACATACTGATGGTGTTCTTAACCATATCGACACATATGCACGTACAGTATGCAACGGGAAGCCATATCTGGGACTCAGGTAATGTCGGGAGTGGGTAGGCAACCGACACATCAGCTCATGGCATGCACTAGGAATAGACATGCATCATATTTGGTTGTGCATATTTCTATGTTATATATTTCTGTGAATGTGTATTTGCTTTTGGTTGATTACTTTTTTATTATTTGTTTGTTGAAGTTGTATCTGTTCTATTGTTGTTTGCTGTATAATAAAGAATAAAATAAACTTAACTGCTACCCTGACCCTACTAAAGACTCCCCAGTTCTTACCCCCTATTTCCACCCTATAGATGGAGACGGGAGAACCTTTCCATGATTTACTAGAAGTTTCGCTTACGAGGACCCCGATCTCATTTGTGTGTATATACTTCACAACCTACCAGAAAGAAGGACCATATGGCTGTTGTTGTTTTGACGACATCCTATGTAGCCACATCTAAAAGACCTAGAGTGTCTTTCCCTCACTTTTGTGACCTTAGAGGAGACTAGGCTTATAGAGAGAATTAGGCTAGCCTAGGTTCCAGTTTAGGAGCTTTTTGGACAGGCCAGGACCTGGGATATCATATGTATACATATATAAATATTATCTAGTTATCCTAGGAGTGATTCTAACTGGATCCGTATGAGGTTAACGATGTCTGACTGTATCCTTAGTTCTCTGTGCATATTTGATATAATTGACCATGTTACTGTTAATAATACTTGCTTTATTTGCTAGCCTTTTATAATTCTATTGCATATATCTTTGAATTAATTATTTAACATTTTCAAACAAAAGTTTACCCGTAAATCAACGTGTTAACTATAATCAAGTTCACATTTATTAAATAATAGATAATAATTAGGAAGACAAGTTGGTAGCACTCAGTTTTCGGTATAATATAGACATATTGAAAATTGGGTTATTACAATATGTGCAGTAAGATAGTAGCACATAATGTAACTCTAAGTACAATCCAAAAAGGTCATAACATGTCCTAATTTACGTAATCAAAATCAAGTCATTGTTTGTGCATTATCAAGATACACATAACTCTAATATATTGGTTTTCTAACATATGGACCAGCTCATAAGGTTATAAGTACTAACAAAAAAGTAGCTTTAGTAGACAATGCTCTTCATAAACTAATATCCTCAAATCTTTCTTCGAGGCCTAAAACCAGGTGTTGGCATGAAGGTAAGCATACTTGCATATGTCCCTAAGGTAGCTGCTACAAGTGTCTCTAAATTATTTTGTGATGGTGGTACTAGAGGCCTCATAATGGGTTGCTTCATTCTGAGCCCAACAGAAGATAGTGGTACTGGACTAGCAAGAGGTGGTGGTGTTGATTGAGTAGCCTACATAAGACAAATAATATTTTTAGCCTAATGAGACAAGAAATAACAAATTTATTGTCATAACTCTTCTACCCTATACTTACAGGCCCATCATTCTGTGGTTTAGATTGAGATAAAGTAATCTCTTTAGCGTGCTCTAAAATAGTTGAGGCTGCCATTCTTGGTTTCTTCTTCTTATTCTTTTTTCTCCTTTCCTAGAAGTAACAACAAGATTTTGAAAATTGAACCGGAGCGGTCGGTTTAATCGGATTAATCGAAAATCGATCATTTGGTTGGTCTGATCCAATCCCAAAACCGCCCTGTAAAAAATTGACAAAAAAACTAGTTGAACCGTGGGTTAACTGCCAAACTGGCCGGGTTTTTTAAAGTTACAATTTTCCAAATCTACCAAAACGGCGTTGTTTTGACGTCGAAAAAAAAAACTTACATAGCTGAAGCTGAGTGACCTAGTGACCCACCTAACCCATTTCGAAGAGCACTCACCACACCTCCTCAACCCTAATTTCCTTTTCCAACTTCCTCCAACAAACTCTATCGTCACTACCACAATCAACGTCGGACTGTAGTTGCTTTCAGCGGGCAGAAGGAACTCACCGTTGCAGATCGAAGCAGCTAATAGCGGCATCGTCGTTTTGAACTCTGAACTCTGAAGCTTCTAGCATCGGCGTTGTTTGGTTGTCCTGGTCGTTGGCTTGTTGTCCTGGTCATCAGCTTCTGTCAACGTCGTTGTCAGGCATCTGTTTTGCCGCTGTGAACTCTAGGACTTGGACTTTTGTGCTCTCTGCCACAGTGAGTTCTTAGGTTTTTCAATTAATTTTTTTATTTAGTTCATTAACTATATGAATTGATGGTTGCTGTAGTGAGAAATTTAGTCCACCGATTTGAGTTCAGTTAATTTTTTTATTTTGTTAATTTTATGAATTGGTGGCTTGATGCAGAGTTTTTCTTCTGCTTTTCAATTTTTTTTATTTTGTTAATTATATAAATTAATCATTCTGTAATTCTGAATTTTGCTGAATATAAATTTGATATAAGTTCAATTTTGGATTCTGGATTTTGAATAATATGTAAAATTGATACAATTTTGGGAATCTGGATTTTGAATGCTATATTGAATTTTGCTGAATATAATTTTGGATTTTGAATGCTGTATGAATTAATATAATCATCTGGATTCTGAATTGCTATCATTCTAAATTTTACTATAATTGTTGTAATGGCTAAGTTTTTATTTTGCTGTGTGCTATTTGTAATTAGTGAAATATTCTATGTAATTTAGATGGAACAACCACAAAGTGATCAACAACCACAAGATAATCCCTTCCAAGAATCTCAAACAGGTTCCTCTCAAGGAAAATTTGATCCAGCTTGGGAATATTTCATTGTGAAGTATGACAAAAATCACAAGGCGCAATATACATGTAACTTTTGTTTGAATACTTATAATGGAGGGGGTATATATAGAATGAAATATCACCTTGCAAAAATTCTTGGACAAATTAAAGTATGTAACAAAGTCACTGAAGATGTTGAACTTCAATTCAAAAGGCTTCTGATGGAAAAAAAAAAGATGGAAAAAAGAAAATTTGAGAAGGAGTCTTATGGTGTGGAAACACAAGCACAAGAGTCTAAATTGCCTAACCCTGTACAAGCTACTATTCCTACAACAACGGGAGGCCAAGGAAAGAGAAGAGCTATAGTTGCTACACAAATTGGAAGTTACTTTAAAGAAAGGACTACTCCAGGGTCTCAACCGACTTTGGAAAGTGTTCTGGCTAGTAAAGAAATTGTGCACAAGGCTAAGTTGGGACTTGCTAAATGGATCGTTGATGCACATATTCCTTTCAATGCAATTCAATCACCTTACTTTCAACCTGCATTGGATGGTATTGCTGCAATTGGACCTAGTTTCAAGGGACCGTCATATGATGAAATGAGAGTTCATTTGCTGACCGATCTTAAGAAAGAGTGTCAGTTGCTTGTTGAAAAGTATAGGAGCTCATGGAAAAGCACCGGTTGTACGCTGATGGTAGATGGTTGGACTGATCAAAGGCAACGGACTTTAATTAACTTTCTAGTTTATTGTCCTGCTGGTATGTCATTTGTTAAGTCTGTTGATGCTTCTGATGTGATAAAAACTGCCGATACCTTGTTTAATTTGTTTGCTGATGTTATTGAGTGGGTTGGGCCTAGTAACATTGTGCATGTGGTCACTGATAATGCTGTTGATTATGTATCTGCTGGAAAACTCATTCATGAAAAATATCCAAACATTTTTTGGTCTCCTTGTGCTGGTCATCGTATCAATCTTATTTTGAAAGATATTGCTCACATAGTTGACCTTGCTTCCCGTGCTTCAAAAGTGGCTGTGTTTGTTTACAATCATATGATCTTCTTGTCTTGGCTTAGAAAAAGAAAAAAGTTGGAAAGAAATTGTTTGACCAAGAACCACACGTTTTGCCACTGTTTTCATTACTTTGAAAAGCATATATGATCACAAGGAAGATTTGCAAAGTATTGACGGTGGACAAATATTTCACTTCTCATAAATTAGCCAAAAGTGCTAATGGGAAGATTGTTAGTTCAATTGTTTTGAATAGTAAGTTTTGGCAAAATTGTGTTACTACTGTAAAAATTGTTGGTCCTCTTATTAAGTTGTTATGGATTGTTGATGCTGATGAGAAACCCTCTATGGGATACGTGCATGAAGGCATGCAAAGAGCCAAAAATGCTATCAAGACAATGTTCAGAAATCGATTTTTACCGTCGTCTTATAGTTGATGGTATAAACGGAGCTAGAAAACCCTTTCCAGCAGATTTTTTCCGTCCAACGCTAATTACCGGCGAATTTACCGTTGGTGTTATCAATGGATTATTGAGCATTGGGTTGATGTTACCGTCGGATTAATCTGACGGTAACTTTGGCGCCATTTCACTTTAAAACTTACCTTGGAGTCATCTGACGGTAAATCCGCCGATAGCATTATTAATTTTTATTTTTTTTGGATTAATCTCGGATTAAAACTCTTGTTAATGAAATTGATATAAGAAATCTAAAAGCAGTAGAAATCAACAAATTATTTTATTAAAAATAAATTGTATGAATGCAATAAAATGTCGTAGAAGAGTAATGTATGCTAAAATAAATGGCATGAATGAAATAAAATGTCACAGAAGAGTAATGTACCCTAAACGAACAAAATGGCATAAAATCCTAACAGCTAGAGATCCTGATAATCGTCGTTGGAAGTGGCAGCGACGTCATCGTGGTCCCCCTGCTGAGGCGGCGGAATAGGTGCTGCCGGCTATGCCCCACCAGCAGTATTGCAGCTAGAACCAGCAGCATTGCTGCCTCCAATGCACATCTATCTGCTGGCTGTACTTCTCCATCTGATGTCGCAGCCGATCAAGCTGCTCCAGCTTCTCCGTGAGGTCCGAGCTGGCAGCAACATGTGCAAGAATCTCTCGATACCTATGCTAAGACTACTGGACCTCCTCCCTCAGGTTGATAACTTCCTGGGGATCAGCAGGGCTGGTGGCAGAGTGATGAGCGGATAATTTATACGCTTTTTGGCATTGTTTTTAGGTAGTTTTTAATATGTTTTAGTCACTTTTTATTATATTTTTATTAGTTTTTAAATAAAAATCACATTTCTGGACTTTACTATGAGTTTGTGTATTTTTCTGTAATTTCAGGTATTTTCTGGCTAAAATTGAGGGAGCTGAGCAAAAATCTGATTCAGGCTGAAAAAGGACTGCTGATGTTGTTGGATTCTGACCTCCCTGCACTCGAAATGGATTTTCTGGAGCTACAAGAGTCCAAATGGCGTGCTCTCAATTGCGTTGGAAAGTAGACATCCAAGGCTTTCCAGCAATATATAATAGTCCATACTTTGCTCAAGGATAAACGACGAAAACCAGCATTCAACGCCAGTTCCATGTTGCATTCTGACGTTAAACGCCAGAAACAGGTTACAAGTTGGAGTTAAACGCCCAAAATAGGTTACAACCTGGCGTTTAACTCCAGAAACAGCCTAGGCATGTGTAAAGCTCAAGTCTCAGCCCCAGCACACACCAAGTGGGCTTCCGAAGTGGATTTCTGCACTATCTATCATAGCTTATTCATTTTCTGTAAACCTAGGTTTCTAGTTTAGTATTTAAACAACTTTTAGAGATTTATTTTGTACCTCATGACATTTTAGATCTGAACTTTGTACTCCTTGACGGTATGAGTATCTAAACTCCATTGTTGGGGGTGAGGAGCTCTGCTGTGTCTCGATGAATTAATGCAATTATTTCTGTTTTCTATTCAAACACGCTTGTTCTTATCTAAGATGTTCATTTGCACTTCAATATGATGAATGTGATGATCCGTGACACTCATCACCATTCTCAACCTATGAACGCGTGACTGACAACCACCTCCGTTCTACCTTCGATTGAATGAGTATCTCTTGGATTCCTTAATCAGAATCTTCGTGGTATAAGCTAGAATCCATTGGCAGCATTCTTGAGAATCCGGAAAGTTTAAACCTTGTCTGTGGTATTCCGAGTAGGATTCAGGGATTGAATTACTGTGACGAGCTTCAAACTCACAAGGGTTGGGCGTAGTGACAGACGCAAAAGGATCAATGGATCCTATTCCAGCATGAGTGAAAACCGACAGATGATTAGCCGTGCGGTGACAGCGCACCTAGACCATTTTCACTGAGAGGACGGAGGGTAGCCATTGACAACGGTGATCCACCAACACACAGCTTGCCATAGGAGGAACCTTGCGTGCGTGAAGAAAAAGACAGGGGGAAAGTAGAGATTCAGAAGACAAAGCATCTCCAAAACTCCAACATATTCTCCATTACTGCATAACAAGTATTTATTTCATGCTCTTTTATTTTTCGCAATTCAAACTGATAATCATAATTAATCTCCTGACTAAGATTTACAAGGTAACCATAGATTGCTTCAAGCCAACAATCTCCGTGGGATCGACCCTTACTCACGTAAGGTATTACTTGGACGACCCAATGCACTTGCTGGTTAGTTGTGCGGAGTTGTGAAAAGTGTGAATCACAATTTTGTGCACCAAGTTTTTGGCGCCGTTGCCGGGGATTGTTCGAGTTTGAACAACTAACGGTTCATCTTGTTGCTTAGATTAGAAAAATTTTGTCTTTTGGGTTAGAGTCTTTTATTATTGTTCTTGTTAAAATTTTAGAATCCTTATTTCCTTTTTCTTAATTATTTTCGAAAATTTTTAAAACCAATAACTTCATGATTTAGTCTTCTGTTTGAGTTTAGTTTCATGTTTTAAGTTTGGTGTCAACTGCATGTTTTTATTTTCCTTTAAATTTTCGAATTGCATGTTCTTTGTTCTTCCTTGATCTTCAAGTTGCTCTTGTCAATTTTTCTTGTTTGATCTTTAGTTTTCTTGTTCTGTGTCTTTTCTTGTTTTTCTTGTGCTTTTTCAAAATATCAGTTTTCAAAAAAAAAATTATATTATTTATTATATACCTTATTAAAACACGTTAAATTTATAGCTCAATTGGCTAGAGCGTGGTGCTTATGTTCTTGGTAATTGGCTATCTTCTTTTTAAAACTTTTTCAAAAATAATTTTTCTTTGAATAAATCTTGTGCCAAACTTTAAGTTTGGTGTTCTCCTGTTAACTTTTCTTTAGTTTTCAAAAAATTTTATTTTGGTTTTCTAAAAATTTTAAGTTTGGTGTTCTTTCTTCATGTTCTTGTGTTCTTGTGAGTCTTCAAAGTGTTCTTGAGTCTTCCTTGTGTTTTGATCTTAAAATTTTTAAGTTTGGTGTTCCTTGGTATTTTCCCTCCAAAATTTTCGAAAACAAGGAGCATTAAATCTAAAAATTTTAAGTTGTGTGTCTTTTGTGTGTTTTTCTCTTTCATCATAAAATTCAAAAATAAAAAATATATTTTCTAACTATTTTTAAGCAAATATTTCGAATTTTTTTTTATAAAAATTCAGATTTCAATTTCAAAATTTTATCTTATCTTAGTTTTAAAATTTCAAAATTCAAATCTTATTCAAAAAAAATCATATCTTTTTCAAAATCTTATCTTATCTTATTTCAAATTCAAATTTCAATTTTCAACTTCCAAAATTCAAAATTCAAAATTCAAAATTCAAATTTCAAAATTTCAAATTTCAAAATTTAATTTTCAAACTTAAAAATCAAATTTTTTCAAAATTTAAATCTCTTTCAAATCCTTATCTTATATTGTTGACTTTTTCAAAATTCAAAATTTTCAAATTTTCAAATTTCAAAATTTGAATTTCAAATTTCAAAAATTTAAAAATTCAAATTTTAATTTTCAAATCTAAAATTTAAATTTCAAAACTTCCTAACCACTTTCTCTCTCTTCATTTTTCGAAAATCCTTACCCCTTATTTTTCAAATCTTTTTAATTAATTAATTATTTCAGTTTTCATTTTCCTTTTAATTTTTGAACTTATATTCGAATTTTCACTTATTTTATTTTATTTTATTTTATTTTATTTTCGGTTTCCAAAAAAAAAATATTTACAATCCACGTCATCTCCCTTTCTCCATCATGGATTTAAGTGGAAATGAGCAGTCCAGAAGGACTCTAGGGTCATATGCTAACCCCACTACTGCTGCATATGGGAGTAGTATCTGTATACCCTCTATCAAGGTAGGCAGTTTTGAGCTAAATCCTCAACTCATTGTCATGGTGCAGCAAAACTGCTAGTATTCCGGTCTTCCACAGGAAGAACCTACTGAGTTTCTGGCACAATTCTTGCAAATTGCTGACACAGTACGTGACAAGGAGGTAGATCAGGATGTATACAGGTTGTTACTGTTTCTGTTTGTTGTAAAAGATCAAGCTAAAAGGTGGTTAAATAACCAACCCACAGCAAGCATAAGGACATGGAAACAGTTATTAGACAAATTCCTGAATCAATATTTCCCTCCAAAAAGGATGACACAGCTAAGGCTGGACATCCAAGGCTTTAAACAAGAGGATGATGAATCCCTTTATAATGCCTGGGAGAGGTACAGAGGGATGCTAAGGAAATGCCCCTCTGAAATGTTTTCAGAGTGGGTGCAACTAGACATCTTCTACTATGGGCTTACAGAGAAAGCTCAGATTTCTCTAGACCACTCAGCTGGTGGATCTATACACATGAGAAAGACAATTGAAGAGGCTCAAGAGCTTATTGATACAGTTGCCAGAAATCAGCATCTGTACCTAAGTAGTGAATCTTCCAGGAAAGAAGAGGCTAAAACAGTAACTGCTGAACTCAGTCCTGCAGAACAAATTACTAAATTCAATCAGCAATTGGACTTTCTAACAAAATAGCTGGCCGAATTCAAGGAGATACTATAAGACACAAGAATGGCTAATCTAAATATGGAAGTACAGTTGAAGCAAACAGAACAGCAGTTATCAAAATAAATAACAGAAGAGTGCCAAGCAGTTCAATTAAGAAGTGGGAAAACATTAAATACCTCACTTCAAGGCAGCAGGAAGCCAAGAAATGAACAAAATACTATTCAAAATCCCTCTGAGGACAGTAAGAGCCCAGCGAGGAATAACTCTGGCGTTCAAATGCCAGAAACAGGCAGGGATTTGGCGTCAAACGCCCAATGGAAGCTCAGTTCTGGCATTCAAACGCCAGGAACAAGTAAGGAGTTGGCGTCAAACGCCACTCCAGCTTCTAACTCTGGCATTCAAATGCCAGTGAGGGATCAGACACACACAAGTGCTGATAACAACCCCTCTAAAAAGGCTTCTCCAACCACCTCTGTAGGAAATAAACCTGCAGGAACTAAGGTTGAGGAATACAAAGCCAAGATGCCTTATCCTAAAAAACTCCACCAAGAGGAGCAGGATAAGCAAATTGCTCGCTTTGCAGACTATCTTAGGACTCTTGAAATAAAGATTCCATTTGCAGAGGCACTTGAGCAAATACCCTCTTATGCCAAGTTCATGAAAGAGATCTTGAGTCATAAGAAGGATTGGAGAGAAACTAAAAGAGTTCTCCTCACTGAAGAATGTAGTGCAGTCATTCCGAAAAACTTCCCAGAAAAGCTTAAGAATCCCGGGAGCTTTCTGATATCGTGCACATTAGAGGGTAATTGCACCAAGACAGCTTTATGTGATCTTGGGGCAAGCATCAATCTAATACCTGCATCCACTATCAGAAAGCTTGGTTTAACTGAAGAAGTCAAACCAACCCGGATATGTCTCCAACTTGCTGATGGCTCCATTAAATACCCATCAGGCGTGATTGAAGACATGATCGTCAGGGTTGGGCCATTTGCCTTTCCCACTGACTTTGTAGTGCTGGAAATGGAGGAGCACAAGAGTGCTACTCTCATTCTAGGAAGACCTTTCCTAGCAACTGGACGAACTCTCATTGATGTCCAAAAGGGGGAGTAACCCTGAGAGTCAATGAGGATGAGTTTAAGTTGAATGCTGTCAAAGCCATGCAGCATCCAGACACACCAAAAGACTGCATGAAAGTTGATCTCATTGACTCTTTGGTAGAGGAGGTCAACATGGCTGAGAGTCTCGAATCAGAGCTAGAAGACATCTTTAAAGATGTTCAGCCTGATTGAGGGTTCAGAGGAATTGAAAGAGCCTCTGAGACTTTCTCAGGAAGAGGAGAAACCTCCTAAACCCGAGCTCAAGCCATTACCACCATCCCTGAAATATGCATTTCTGGGAGAAGGTGACACTTTTCCAGTGATCATAAGCTCTGCTTTAAATCCACTGGAAGAGGAAGCACTAATTCAAGTGCTAAGGACACACAAGACAGCTCTTGGGTGGTCTATAAATGACCTTAAGGGCATAAGCCCAGCTAGATGCATGCACAAAATCCTATTGGAGGATGATGCTAAGCCAGTGGTTCAACCATAGAGGCGGCTAAATCCAGCCATGAAGGAAGTGGTGCAGAAAGAGGTCACCAAATTACTAGAGGCTGGGATTATTTATCCTATTTCTGATAGCCCCTGGGTGAGCCCTGTTCAAGTTGTTCCCAAGAAGGGAGGCATGACAGTGGTTCATAATGAAAAAAATGAACTGGTTCCTACAAGAACAGTTACAGGGTGGCGCATGTGTATTGACTACAGAAGGCTCAATACAACCACCAGAAAGGATCATTTTCCTTTACCATTCATAGACCAGATGCTAGAGAGACTAGCAGGTCATGAATATTACTGCTTTTTGGATGGCTATTCAGGTTACAACCAAATTGCAGTGGATCCTCAGGACCAAGAGAAAATAGCATTCACATGTCCTTCTGGAGTATTTTCTTACAGAAGAATACCTTTTGGTCTGTGTAATGCACCTGCAACCTTTCAGAGGTGCATGCTCTCTATCTTCTCTGATATGGTAGAGAAGTTTCTGGAAGTCTTCATGGATGACTTTTCAGTATTTGGAGACTCATTCAGCTCCTGCCTTGACCATTTAGCACTTGTTCTGAAAAGATGCCAAGAGACCAACCTAGTTTTAAACTGGGAAAAATGTCACTTTATGGTGACTGAAGGAATTGTCCTTGGGCATAAAATTTCAAACAAGGAAATAGAGGTGGATCAAGCTAAAGTGGAAGTAATTGAAAAATTACCACCACCTGCCAATGTTAAGGCAATCAGAAGCTTTCTGGGGCATGCAGGATTCTATAGGAGGTTTATAAAGGATTTTTCAAAAATTGCAAAACCTCTGAGCAATCTGCTAGCTGCTGACACGCCCTTTGTGTTTGACACAGAGTGTCTGCAGGCATTTGAAACCCTGAAAGCTAAGCTGGTCACAGCACCAGTTATTTCTGCACCAGACTGGACATTACCATTTGAACTAATGTGTGATGCCAGTGACCATGCCATTGGTGCAGTACTGGGACAGAGGCATAACAAGATTCTGCATGTCATTTATTATGCTAGCCGTGTTTTAAATGATGCCCAGAAAAATTACACAACCACAGAAAAAGAATTGCTTGCAGTGGTTTATGCCATTGACAAGTTTAGATCATACTTAGTAGGATCAAAAGTGATTGTGTACACTGACCATGCTGCTCTTAAATATCTACTCACAAAGCAGGATTCAAAGCCCAGGCTCATAAGATGGGTGTTGCTTCTGCAAGAGTTTGATATAGAAATAAGAGACAGAAAAGGGGCAGAGAACCAAGTGGCTGATCATCTGTCCCGGATAGAACCAGTAGAAGGGGCGTCTTTTCCCTCTATTGAGATCTCTGAAACCTTTCCGGATGAGCATTTGTTTGCCATTCAGAAAACACCATGGTTTGCAGACATTGCAAACTATAAAGCTGCAAGGTTCATACCCAAAGAGTACAACAGGCAACAAAAGAAAAAATTAATCACTGATGCAAAGTACTACTTGTGGGATGAACCATATCTCTTTAAGAGATGTGCAGACGGAATAATCCGTAGGTGTGTGCCTAGAGAAGAAGCATAGAAGATCCTATGGCATTGTCATGGATCACAATATGGAGGACATTTTGGAGGTGAGCGAACAGCTACAAAAGTCCTCCAATGTGGCTTCTACTGGCCCACTCTCTATAAAGACTCCCGAGAGTTTGTGCATAACTGTGACAGCTGCCAGAGAGCTGGTAATCTGCCTCATAGTTACGCCATGCCTCAGCAAGGGATCTTGGAGATTGAGTTGTTTGATGTATGGGGTATTGACTTCATGGGGCCTTTCCCACCATCATACTCAAACACTTATATTCTGGTGGCAGTCGACTATGTATCCAAATGGGTAGAGGCCATTGCCACACCCACTAATGATACTAAGGCAGTGCTGAAGTTCCTCTAGAAACATATCTTCAGCAGGTTTGGTGTCCCTAGAGCACTAATTAGTGATGGGGGCACTCACTTCTGCAACAAACAGCTTTACTCTGCTATGGTCCGATATGGAATTAGCCACAAGGTGGCAACTCCATATCATCCACAGACAAATGGGCAAGCTGAAGTCTCTAATAGAGAACTAAAAAGAATCCTGGAATGGACTGTAAGTACCTGTAGAAAGGATTGGGCAAGAAGCTTGGATGATGCTCTGTGGGCTTACAGAACAGCATTCAAGACTCCTATAGGGACCTCTCCATACCAGCTTGTGTATGGTAAGGCCTGTCATCTGCCCGTGGAACTGGAGCATAAGGTCTACTGGGCAACCAGATTCCTAAACTTTGATGCCAAATTAGCTGGAGAAAAAAGATTGCTCCAGCTGAATAAGCTAGCGGAATTCAGACTCGTTGCTTTCAAAAATGCCAAGCTTTACAAAGAGAAAGCAAAAAGGTGGCATGACAGAAAGCTGTCATCTAGAGTCTTTGAACCAGGACAGAAGGTTCTGCTGTTTAACTCTAGGCTCAGGCTATTCCCCGGGAAACTGAAATCCCGGTGGACGGGACTATATGTGATTACAAATGTGTCACCATATGGCTATATGGAGCTTCAAGACATTGATTCTAATAAGAAGTTCATTGTTAATGGACAGAGAATCAAGCACTATCTTGAAGGCAATGTTGAGCAAGAGTGCTCAAGGCTGAGGCTAGATTAAAAGCTCAGCAAGGTCCAGCTAAAGACAATAAAGAAGCGCTTGTTGGGAGGCAACCCAATGTTATTTAATTATATCTATTTATTTTCTATTGCTATTTTATGTCTTCTTAAGGTTGATGATCATGTGAAGTCACAAAAACTACTGAAAAATCAAAAACAGAATGAAAAATAGCAACAAAAATAGCACACCCTGGAGGAGGAGTATTCTGGCGTTTAAATGCCAGAAACAAGCATCTACCTGGCGTTAAACGCCAGAAACAAGCTACATTTGGGCGTTTAACGCCAAAAACAGGTAGCAGTCTGGCGTTAAACGCCAGGATTGCACAGCAAGGGCGTTTTACACGCCTAATTGGAGCATGGATGTTAAGTCCTTGACCCCACTTGATCTGTGGACCCCACAGGATCCCTACCTTTCCTTCTTCATTTTCACACAACAAAACCCTCTCTTCTTCCACTTGGCTGAATACATATTCTTCCCCAATCTCCTCTATTTTCTTCTTCTTCTACTACTTTCTCTCTTCTTTTGCTCGGGGACGAGCAAACCTTCTAAGTTTGGTGTGGAAAAAGCATTGCTTTTTTGTTTTTTCATAACCACTAATGCCTCAAGGGATGCACTTCCCTCCACAAAACTATTAGGAGCAACAGAGACAAGGAAGAGACATAGAGGAGCTCAAGAGCACCATTGGTTCTTCAAGAAGGGGAAGATGTCACCCTCACTAAGGTGGACGCGTTCCTTAATCTCCTTGTTCTTATTTTCCTATTTTTCATTTACTATGCTTTATGTTTATTTATGTTTGGGTCTTATTACATGATCACTAGTATCTAAGTGTCTATGTCTTAAAGATATGAATGTCTTAGGAATCCATCACCTTTCTTAAATGAAAAATGTTTTCTGAAAAGAAAAAGAAGTACATGAATTTCGAATTTTAAAATAGTTTAATTATTTTGATGTGGTGGCAATACTTTTTGTTTTCTGAATGAATGCTTGAACAGTGCATATGTCTTTTGAATTTGTTGTTTATGAATGTTAAAATTGTTGGCTCTTGAAAGAATGATGAAAAAGGAGAAATGTTATTTGATAATCTGAAAAATCATAAAAATGATTCTTGAAGCAAGAAAAAGCAGTGAAGAACAAAGCTTGTAGAAAAAAAATGCAAATAAAAAAGAGAGCAAGAAAAAGAAAAAGCAAGCAGAAAAAGCCAAAAGCTCTTTAAACCAAAAGGCAAGAGCAAAAAGCCAATAGCCCTTAAAACCAAAAGGCAAGGGTAAGAAAAAGGATCCAAGGCTTTGAGCATCAGTGGATAGGAGGGCCTAAAGGAATAAAATCCTGGCCTAAGCGGCTAAACCAAGCTGTCCCTAACCATGTGCTTGTGGCGTGAAGGTGTCAAGTGAAAACTTGAGACTGAGCGGTTAAAGTCGAGATCCAAAGCAAAAATAGAGTGTGCTTAAGAACCCTGGACACCTCTAATTGGGGACTTTAGCAAAGCTGAGTCACAATCTGAAAAGGTTCACCCAGTTATGTGTCTGTGGCATGTATGTATTCAGTGGTAATACTGGAAAACAGAGTGCTTAGGGCCACGACCAAGACTCATAAAGTAGCTGTGTTCAAGAATCAACATACTGAACTAGGAGAATCAATAACACTATCTGAATTCTGAGTTCCTATAGATGCCAATCATTCTGAACTTCAAAGGATAAAGTGAGATGCCAAAACTGTTCAGAAGCAAAAAGCTAATAGCCCCACTTATCTAATTAAGACTGATCTTCATAGATGTTTTTGGAATTCATTGTATATTCTCTTCTTTTTATCCTACTTTGTTTTTAGTTGCTTGGGGACAAGCAACAATTTAAGTTTGGTGTTGTGATGAGCGGATAATTTATACGCTTTTTGACATTGTTTTTAGGTAGTTTTTAATATGTTTTAGTCACTTTTTATTATATTTTTATTAGTTTTTAAATAAAAATTACATTTATGGACTTTACTATGAGTTTTTGTGTTTTTCTGTAATTTCAGGTATTTTCTGGCTGAAATTGAGGGAGCTGAGCAAAAATCTGATTCAGGCTGAAAAAGGACTGCTGATGCTGTTGGATTCTGACCCCCCTGCACTCGAAATGAATTTTCTGGAGCTACAAGAGTCCAAATGGCACGCTCTCAATTGCGTTGGAAAGTAGACATCCAGGGCTTTCCAGCAATATATAATAGTCCATACTTTTCTCAAGGATAAACGACATAAACTGGCATTCAACGCCAGTTCCATGTTGCATTCTGGCGTTAAACGCCAGAGACAGGTTACAAGTTGGAGCTAAATGCCCAAAACAGGTTACAACCTGGCGTTCAACTCCAGAAACAGCCTAGGCACGTGTAAAGCTCAAGTCTCAGCCCCAGCACACACCAAGTGGGCCCCCGAAGTGGATTTCTGCACTATCTATCATAGCTTATTCATTTTCTGTAAACCTAGGTTTCTAGTTTAGTATTTAAACAAATTTTAGAGATTTATTTTGTACCTCATGACATTTTAGATTTGAACTTTTGTACTCCTTGATGGCATGAGTCTCTAAACTCCATTGTTGGGGGTGAGGAGCTTTGCTGTGTCTCGATGAATTAATGCAATTATTTCTGTTTTCTATTCAAACACGCTTGTTCTTATCTAAGATGTTCATTCGCACTTCAATATGATGAATGTGATGATCCGTGACACTCATCACCATTCTCAACCGATGAACGCGTGACTGACAACCACCTCCATTCTACCTTCGATTGAATGAGTATCTCTTGGATTCCTTAATCAGAATCTTCGTGGTATAAGCTAGAATCCATTGGCAGCATTCTTGAGAATCTGGAAAGTCTAAACCTTGTCTGTGGTATTCCGAGTAGGATTCAGGGATTGAATGACTGTGACAAGCTTCAAACTCACAAGGGTTGGGCGTAGTGACAGACGCAAAAGGATCAATGGATCCTATTCCAGCATGAGTGAGAACCGACAGATGATTAGCCGTGCGGTGACAGCGCACCTGGACCATTTTCACTGAGAGGACGGAGGGTAGCCATTGACAACGGTGATCCACCAACACACAGCTTGCCATAGGAGGAACCTTGCGTGCGTGAAGAAAAAGACAGGGGGAAAGCAGAGATTCAGAAGACAAAGTATCTCCAAAACTCCAACATATTCTCCATTACTGCATAACAAGTATTTATTTCATGCTCTTTTATTTTTCGCAATTCAAACTGATAATCATAATTAATCTCCTGACTAAGATTTACAAGGTAACCATAGATTTCTTCAAGCCAACAATCTCCGTGGGATCGACCCTTACTCACGTAAGGTATTACTTGGACGACCCAGTGCACTTGTTGGTTAGTTGTGCGGAGTTGTGAAAAGTGTGAATCACAATTTCGTGCACCACAGAGCCAAAGAAAGAAGAAGCTTCCAACACGAAGGAGCGGAGGGAGCTGGCGAAGAACGAGCCCAACCCGAAGCGGCGATTCTTGTGGGGCTCGGAGGCGGTCTCACGCCAAATTTTGTCGGGGTCCACGATTGAGGTCTCTGGTGCGCAGAAATCGTGACGGTTCCATTCCTTGGTAACGGCGCTAAAAACTCAATTCGCACATTCATAATCTTAGTTCTTTGTCACAACTTCGCACAACTAACCAGCAAGTGCACTGGGTCGTCCAAGTAATAAACCTTACGTGAGTAAGGGTCGATCCCATGGAGATTGTCGGCTTGAAGCAAGCTATGGTCACCTTATAAATCTCAGTCAGGCGGATTCAATTGATTATAGAGATTTAATAATTAAAAGATAAATAAAATATAAAATAAAGATAGTGATACTTATGTAATTCATTGGTGAGAATTTCAGATAAGCGTATAGAGATGCGTTCGTTCCTCCTGAACCTCTGCTTTCCTATTGTCTTCATCCAATCATTCATACTCCTTTCTATGGCAAGCTGTATGTTAGGCATCACCGTTGTCAATGGCTACATCCTGTCCTCTCAGTGAAAATGGTCCAATGCGCTGTCACTGCATGGCAAATCATCTGTCGGTTCTCAATCATACTGGAATAGGATCCAATGATCCTTTTGCGTCTGTCACTACGCTCAGCACTCGCGAGTTTGAAGCTCATCGCAGCCATCCCTTCCCAGATCCTACTCGGAATACCACAGACAAGGTTTAGACTTTCCGGATCTCAAGAATGCCCGTCCATGGATTCTAACTTATACCACGAAGATTTTGATTAAGGAATCCCAGAGATACTCATTCAATCTAAGGTAGAAAGGAAGTGGTTGTCAGGCACGCGTTCATAGGTTGGGAATGATGATGACTGTCATGATCATCACATTCATATTGAAGTGCGAATGAATATCTTAGAATCGGAATAAGATTGAATTGAATAGAAAAACGATAGAACTTTGTATTAATTCATGAGGAACAGCAGAGCTCCACACCTTAATCTATGGTGTGTAGAAACTCTACCATTGAAAATACATAAGTGATAATGGAGTTCATTGGTTTCGGCCCCAGAGGGGAACCGGAGTGACCAAGACTTCGAATACAATGATAAAAAGTTCTATTTATACTAAACTAGTTACTAGGGTTACAGAAATGAGTAAATGATGCAGAAATCCACTTCCGGGGCCCATTTGGTGTGTGCTTGGGCTGATCCATGAGCTTTACACGTGTAGAGCCTTCTCTTGGAGTTGAACGCCAGTTTGTAACCTGTTTCTTGCGTTTAACTCCACTTTGCAACCTGTTTCTGGCGTTTAACTCCAGAATGCAGCATGGAACTGGCGTTGAACGCCAGTTTGCGTCATCTAAAATCGGGCAAAGTATAAACTATTATATATTGCTAGAAAGCCCTGGATGTCTACTTTCCAACGCAATTGAGAGCGCACCATTTGGAGTTCCGTAGCTCCAGAAAATCCACTTTGAGTGCAGGGAGGTCAGAATCCAACAACATCTGCAGTCCTTCTTCAATCTCTAAATCTGATTTTTGCTCAAGTCCCTCAATTTTAGCCAGAAATTACCTGAAATAATAGAAAAACACACAAACTCATAGTAAAGTTCAGAAATGTGATTTTTATTTAAAAACTAATAAAAATATACTAAAAACTAACTAAATCATACTAAAAACTATGTAAAAACAATGCCAAAAAGCGTATAAATTATCCGCTCATCACAACACCAAACTTAAATTGTTGCTTGTCCCCAAGCAACTGAAAATCAAATAGGATAAAAAGAAGAGAATATACTATAAATCCCAAATATCAATGAAACTTAGCTCCAATCAGATGAGCGGGACTTGTAGCTTTTTGCCTCTTGAATAGTTTTGGCATCTCACTTTATCCATTGAAGTTCAGAATGATTGGTATCTATAGGAACTTAGAATTCAGATAGTGTTATTGATTCTCCTAGTTCAGTATGTTGATTCTTGAACACAGCTACTTTATGAGTCTTGGCCGTGGCCCTAAGCACTTTGTTTTCCAGTATTACCACCGGATACATAAATGCCACAGACACATAACTGGGTGAACCTTTTCAGATTGTGACTCAGCTTTGCTAAAGTCCCCAATTAGAGGTGTCCAGGGTTCTTAAGCACACTCTGTTTTTTTTTTTGCTTTGGACCTTGACTTTAACCGCTCAGTCTCAAGTTTTCACTTGACACCTTCACGCCACAAGCACATGGTTAGGGACAGCTTGGTTTAGCCGCTTAGGCCAGGATTTTATTCCTTTAGGCCCTCCTATCCACTGATGCTCAAAGCCTTGGATCCTTTTTATTTACCTTTGCCTTTTGGTTTTAAGGGCTATTGGCTTTTTGCTCTTACCTTTTGGTTTAAAGAGCTTTTGGCTTTTTCTGCTTGCTTTTTCTTTTTCTTTTTCTCTTTTTTTTTCGCATTTTTTTTCTGCAAGCTTTTGTATTCACTGCTTTTTCTTGCTTCAAGAATCATTTTTATGATTTTTCAGATTATCAAATAACATTTCTCCTTTTCCCTTATTCTTCAAGAGCCAACATATTTAACATTCATAAACATCAAATTCAAAAGACATATGCACTGTTCAAGCATTCATTCAGAAAATAAAAAGTATTGTCACCACATCAAAATAATTAAACTAGTTTTAAGGATGAATTCGAAATCCTGTACTTCTTGTTCTTTTGTAATTAAAACATTTTTCATTTAAGAGAGGTGATGGATTCATAGGACATTCATAGCTTTAAGACATAGACACTTAAACACTAATGATCATATAATAAATACACAAATATCAATAAAACATAAGGCTCAAAAATCGAAAAACAGTAGAATAAATAGACAAGGAGATTAAGGAATGAGTCCACCTTAGTGAGGGTGGCGTTTTCCTCTTCTTGAAGAACCAATGGTGCTTTTGAGCTCCTCTATATCTCTTCCTTGCCTTTGTTGCTCCTCCCTCATGGCTCTTTGATCTTCTCTAATCTCATGGAGGATGATGGAGTGCTCTTGGTGCTCCACCCTTAGTTGTCCCATATTGGAACTTAATTCTCCTAGGGAAGTGTTGATTTGCTCCCAATAGTTTTGTGGAGAAAAGTGCATCCCTTGAGGCATCTCAGGGATTTCATGGTGGGGAATTTCCTCATGCTCTTGTTGAGGTCCATGATCTCTTGTTTGCTCCATCCTTTTCTTAGTGATGGGCTTGTCCTCTTCAATGAGGATGTCTCCCTCTATGTCAATTCCAGCCGAATTACAGAGATGGCATATGAGGTGAGGAAAGGCTAACCTTGCCCAAGTGGAGGACTTGTCAGCCACCTTGTAAAGTTCTTGAGGTATAATCTCATGAACTTCCACCTCCTCTCCAATCATGATACTATGGATCATGATGGTCCAGTCTATAGTAACTTCAGACCGGTTACTAGTAGGAATGATTGAGCGTTGAATAAACTCTAACCATCCCCTAGCCACTAGTTTGAGGTCATGCCTTCTTAGTTGAACCGGCTTGCCTCTTGAGTCAATTTTCCATTGAGCTCCTTCCTCACATATGTCTATGAGGACTTGGTCCAACCTTTGATCAAAGTTGACCCTTCTTGTGTAGGGGCGTGCGTTCTCTTCCATCATTGGCAAGTTGAACGCTAGCCTTACATTTTCTGGACTGAAATCTAAGTATTTCCCCCGAACCATGGTGAGCCAATGCTTTGGATTCGGGTTCATACTTTGATCATGGTTCCTAGTGATCCATGTGTTTGCATAGAACTCTTGAACCATTATTATCCCGACTTGTTGAATGGGGTTGGTGAGAGCTTCCCAACCTCTTCTTTGGATCTCAAGTCGGATCTCCGGATACTCATTCTTTTTGAGCTTGAAAGGAACCTCAATGATCACTTTCTTCTTGGCCACAACTTCATAGAAGTGGTCTTGATGGACCTTTGAGATAAATCTCTCCATCTCCCATGACTCAGAGGTGGAAGCAATTGCCTTCCCTTTCTTCTTTCTAGAGGTTTCTCTGGCCTTAGGTGCCATAAATGGTTATGGAAAAACAAAAAGCTATGCTTTTACCACACCAAACTTAAAATGTTTTCTCGTCCCCGAGCAAAAGAAGAAAGAAAGTAGTAGAAGAAGAAGAAAATAGAGGAGATGGGGGAAGAAGATGTATTCGGCCAAGGAGAAGAAGAGAGGGTTGCTTTGTGTGAAAATGAAGAAGGAGTAAGGGGTTTATATAGGAGTGAGGGAGGGTTTAGGGTTCGGCCATTAGGGTTTGGGTTGGGAGGGAAAAGAGTTTGAATTTTGGAGGTAGGTGGGGTTTATGGGGAAGAGAGGATGGATGTGAGTGGTGAAGAGGTGATGGGAAAGAGTGATTGAGGTGATTGGTGAAGGGTATTTGGGGAAGAGAGTTATGAAAAGGTGTGAAGAGGAGAGAAGAAGATATGGGGATCCTGTAGGGTCCACAGATCCTGAGGGGATCCTGTGGAGTCCACAGATCAAGTGGGGTCAAGGACTTAACATCCCTGCTCCAATTAGGCGTGTAAAACGCCCTTGGTGTGCAATCCTGGCATTTAACGCCAGACTGCTGCCTGTTTCTGGCGTTAAACGCCCAAATGTAGCTTGTTTCTGGTGTTTAACGCCAAGTAGATGCTTGTTTCTGGCGTTAAACGCCAGACAGATGCTTGTTTCTGGCGTTTAAATGCCAGACTGCTCTCCTCCAGGGTGTGCTGTTTTCAATGCTGTTTTTCATTCTATTTTTTATTTTTTAGTAGTTTTTGTGACTTCACATGATCATCAACATAATAAAACACGAAATAACAAAAAGAAAATAAAATAGATATGCTTAAATAACATTGGGTTGCCTCCCAACAAGCGCTTCTTTAATGTCAATAGCTTGACAGTGAGCTCTCATGGAGCCTCACAGATAATCAAAGCAAGGTTAGAACCTCCCAACACCAAACTTAGAGTTTGAATGTGGGGGTTCAACACCAAACTTAGAGTTTGGTTGTGGCCTCCCAACACCAAGCTTAGAGTTTGACTGTGGGGGCTTTGGTTGACTCTGCAGTGAGAGAAGCTTTTCATGCCTCCTCTCCATGGTTACAGAAGGAGATCCTTGAGTCTTAAACACAAGGGTGTCCTCATTCAGTTGAAGGACCAATTCTCCTCTGTCCACATCAATCACAGCTCTTGCTGTGGCTAGGAAGGGTCTTCCAAGGATGATGGATTCATCCTCTTCCTTCCTAGTGTCTAGGATTATGAAATCAACAGGGATGTAAAGGCCTTCAACCTTTACTAACACGTCCTCTACTTGTCCATAAGCCTGTTTTCTTGAGTTGTCTGCCATCTCTAATGAGATTCTAGCAGCTTGCACCTCAAAGATCCCAAGTTTCTCCATTACAGAGAGTGGCATTAAGTTTATTCCTGACCCCAGGTCACACAGAGCCTTCTCAAAGGTCATGGTGCCTATGGTATAAGGTATTAAGAATTTGCCTGGGTCCTGTTTCTTTTGAGGTAATTTCTGCCTATCCAATGCATTTAGTTCATTGGTGAGCAAGGGAGGTTCATCTTCCCAAGTCTCATTACCAAATAATTTGGCATTCAGCTTCATGATTGCACCAAGGTATTTAGCAACTTGCTCTTCAGTAATGTCTTCATCCTCTTCAGAGGAAGAATACTCATCAGAGCTCATGAAGGGCAGAAGGAGGTTTAATGGAATCTCTATTGTCTCTAGATGAGCCTCAGATTCCTTTGGTTCCTCAAAGGGATACTCCTTATTGGTCACTGGACGTCCCATGAGGTCTTCTTCACTAGGATTCACATCCTCCCCCTCCCTTGTAGGTTCGACCATGATGGTTAAATCAATGGCCTTGCACTCTCTCTTTGGATTTTCTTCTGTATTGCTTGGGAGAGTACTAGGAGGAGTTTCAGTGACTCTTTTACTCAGCTGGCCCACTTGTGCCTCTAAATTTCTAATGGAGGACCTTGTTTCATTCATGAAACTCACAGTGGCCTTAGATAGATCAAAGACTATATTTGCTAAGCTAGATGGATTTTGCTCAGAATTCTCTGTCTGTTGCTGAGTGGATGATGGAGAAGGCTTGCTATTGCTAAACTTGTTTCTTCCACCATTATTAAAGCTTTGTTGAGGCTTTTGTTGATCCTTCCATGAGAAATTTGGATGATTTCTCCATGAGGGATTATAGGTATTTTCATAGGGTTCACCCATGTAATTCACCTCTGCTATTGCAGGGTTCTCAGGATCATAAGCTTTTTCTTCAGAAGATGCCTCTTTAGTATTGTTGGATGATTCCTTCAACCCATTAAGACTCTGAGAGATCATATTGACTTGCTGAGTCAATATTTTATTCTGAGCCAATATGGCATTCAGAGTATCAGTTTCAAGAACTCCCTTCCTCTGAGGCGTCCCATTACTCACAGGATTCCTCTCAAAAGTGTACATGAACTGGTTATTTGCAACCATATCAATGAGTTCTTGAGCTTCTGCAGGCGTTTTCTTTAGGTGAATGGATCCACCTGCAGAATGGTCCAATGACATCTTTGATAATTCAGACAGACCATCATAGAATATATCCAGGATGGTCCATTCTGAAAGCATGTCAGAAGGACACTTTTTGGTCAGTTTCTTGTATCTCTCCCAAGCTTCATAGAGGGACTCACCTTCTTTCTGTTTGAAGGTTTGAACATCCACTCTAAGCTTATTAAGCTTTTGAGGAGGAAAGAACTTGGCTAAGAAAGCCGTGACCAGCTTATCCCAAGAGTTCAGGCTATCCTTAGGCTGAGAATCCAACCATATTCTAGCTCTGTCTCTTACAGCAAACGGGAAAAGCATAAGCCTGTAGACTTCGGGATCAACTCCATTGGTCTTAACAATATCACAGATTTGCAAGAATTCAGTTAAGAACTGAAAAGGATCTTCTGATGGAAGTCCATAAAACTTGCAGTTCTGTTGCATCAGAGAAACTAATTGAGGTTTCAGCTCAAAGTTGTTTGCTCCAATGGCAGGGATTGAGACGCTTCTTCCATGTAAATTGGAATTAGGTGCAGTAAAGTCACCAATCATCTTCCTTGCATTGTTATTATTTTCGGCCATGTCTCCTTCTTTTTCGAAATTTTCAGTCAGATTTTCTCCAGAGAGTTGTGCTTTAGCTTCCCTTAGCTTCCTCTTCAGAGTCCTTTCAGGTTCAGGATCAGCTTCAACAAGAATGTTCTTATCCTTGTTCCTGCTCATGTGAAAAAGAAGAAAATAGAAAAAAAAATATGGAATCCTCTATGTCACAGTATAGAGATTCCTTTATGTGAGTAGAAGAAGATATGAATAGAAGATGGAGAATCCAAACACAAGGGTGAGGAGTAAGAAAATTTTAAAGATTGAACCTTTCTTACTAGGCAAGTAACAAACTTAAAATTTTTTAATCTAAAAATTAAATGTTAGTGAGATTTTTGAAAATATGAAGTAAGAATAGGAAAAAGATTTTGAAAATAAAAAAAAAATTTTAAAAAAATTTTCGAAAATATAGATAAAAATAAATGAAAAAGATTTGATTTTTGAAAAAGATTTGAAAAGATAGAATTTTGAAATTGAAATTTATGAGTAAAACAAGGAAAGATATATTTTTTATTTTTGAATTTTAATAAGGAAAGAGAAAAACATCAAAAAGACTCAAGACATAAAAATTTTGGATCAAAACAAAGAAAACATGCAAGAACACTTTGAATGCAAAGATGAACACCAAGAATACTTTGAATGTCAAGATGAACACCAAGAACTTATTTTTGAAAATTTTTAAGAAGAGAAATACATGCAAGACACCAAACTTAAAGATTTTTAATGTTGAGACACTAACAAATTGAAAATGCATATGAAAAACAGGAAAAGACACAAAACAAGAAAATATGAAGATCAAACAAGAAGACTTGTCAAGAACAACTTGAAGATCATGAAGAACAAGAAAGAAACTCAATGCATGTGTTCTTCGAAAATTTAAAGAAAAATTAAAAATATGCGATTGACACCAAACTTAAAAATTGACACTAGACTCAAACAAGAAACACAATATTTTTGGTTTTTATGATTTTGTAAATTTTTTCTTGGATTTTTTTTTTCGAAAATTATTTTGGGAAGAACAAAAAAAGAAGAATTTTTTTTTTGTATTTTTCGAAAATAAGAAATAAAAGCTTAAAATTAAAATAAAATTACCTAATATGAGCAACAAGATGAACCGTCAGTTGTCCAAACTCGAACAATCCCCGGCAACGGCGCCAAAAACTTGGTGCGCAGAAATTGTGACGGTTCCATTCCTTGGTAACGGCGCTAAAAACTCAATTCGCACGTTCATAATCTTAGTTCTTTGTCACAACTTCGCACAACTAACCAGCAAGTGCACTGGGTCGTCCAAGTAATAAACCTTACGTGAGTAAGGGTTGATCCCACGGAGATTGTCGGCTTGAAGCAAGCTATGGTCACCTTGTAAATCTTAGTCAGGCAGATTCAATTGATTATAGAGATTTAATAATTAAAAGATAAATAAAATATAAAATAAAGATAGTGATACTTATGTAATTCATTGGTGAGAATTTCAGATAAGCGTATAGAGATGCGTTCGTTCCTCCTGAACCTCTGCTTTCCTATTGTGTTCATCCAATCATTCATACTCCTTTCTATGGTAAGCTGTATGTTAGGCATCACCGTTGTCAATGGCTACATCCTGTCCTCTCAGTGAAAATGGTCCAATGCGCTGTCACTGCATGGCTAATCATCTGTCGGTTCTCGATCATACTGGAATAGGATCCATTGATCCTTCTGCGTCTGTCACTACGCCCAGCACTCGCGAGTTTGAAGCTCGTCGTAGCCATCCCTTCCCAGATCCTACTCGGAATACCACAAACAAGGTTTAGACTTTCTGGATCTCAAGAATGGCCATCCATGGATTCTAACTTATACCACGAAGATTCTGATTAAGGAATCCCAGAGATACTCATTCAATCTAAGGTAGAATGGAAGTGGTTGTCAGGCACGCGTTCATAGGTTGGGAATGATGATGACTGTCACGATCATCACATTCATATTAAAGTGCGAATGAATATCTTAGAATCGGAATAAGATTGAATTGAATAGAAAAACAATAGTACTTTGTATTAATTCATGAGGAACAGCAGAGCTCCACACCTTAATCTATGGTGTGTAGAAACTCTACCATTGAAAATACATAAGTGATAATGGAGTTCATTGGTTTCGGCCCCAGAGGGGAACCGGAGTGACCAAGACTTCGAATACAATGATAAAAAGTTCTATTTATACTAAACTAGTTACTAGGGTTACATAAATGAGTAAATGATGCAGAAATCTACTTCCGGGGCCCACTTGGTGTGTGCTTGGGCTGAGCATTGAGCTTTACACGTGTAGAGGCTTCTCTTGGAGTTGAACGCCAGTTTGTAACCTGTTTCTGGCGTTTAACTCCAGAATGCAGCATGGAACTGGCGTTGAACGCCAGTTTGCATCATCTAAACTTGGGAAAAGTATGGACTATTATATATTGCTAGAAAGCCCTGGATGTCTAAATTCCAACGCAATTGAGAGCGCACCATTTGGAGTTCTATAGCTCCAGAAAATCCACTTTGAGTGCAGGGAGGTCAGAATCCAATAGCATCTGCAGTCCTTCTTCAACCTTTAAATCTAATTTTTGCTCAAGTCCCTCAATTTCAGCCAGAAATTATCTGAAATCACAGAAAAACACACAAACTCATAGTAAAGTCTAGAAATGTGATTTTTATTTAAAAACTAATAAAAATATACTAAAAACCAACTAAATCATACTAAAAACTATGTAAAAACAATGCCAAAAAGCGTATAAATTATCCGCTCATCAGTCTCCAAGTCGGCTTTGTCAGATCCACTGGGTGGCTGAGATTGCTGGGTCGCAGCCTCCAGCCTCTGCTGATATAAATCCTGTGTCACACACGTTAGTTGTGATTAGGATAATAGTTAAATAAATGAACTTAAAACTAATTAAAACTGAAATTTATAATTAATTTAAACTCACATAATGGGTCGCCGACCATTCGTCAGCAAATCTCTCCTTGTTTGCCTTCAAAGTATGCGTATACTTGAAGGTCTTCGCCAGTACGGCCTCGTGATCCAATGACTTAGAATACAAATTCATATATCAATCAAATAGTAAAATAAACGAATAAATTAAAGAATGACAGATAAATACATATGAAGCAAATTTTAATTTTAATTTTTCAATTTCAATGAAAATCTTATAAAAATTTTGATAGAGTTTCCCCTGAAATTCGGATGATCCACCCTTGAAGGGTTCTATCTAAACCAAATTAACATCATTGTTTTCACAGTCAAGCATTTTCCAAACAATTTCAGCAGTAGGAATTAGCAAACAATTAAACAATCCAATATTTTTCAGCTGTCTTAGAGCCTAATCTAACCTATTGCACCTATCCTAACCACCTAAATCCTCTAAAACTGAATATTAAACACTCTACACTCTACTAACTACTTAAGTAACTTCATGAAAAAAAGGAAATTAAACACTGTAAACTCTTCTAACTAATTCAAGTAACTACTAAAACAATGAGGAAATTCTTACCAGCCTCGTTTTTGTCTTCATGAAGGTCGTCGACCCACCGATATACCTTGATGACCTGGGCGAAGCTTAGTTGGCAATGTTCGTCAGACATCAATGCTTGAAGGCCTCGTTATCTCTAAAGTGAGCCTCCAGGTCACATTTGATGTTTGGACGGATCCACTTCGTCAGGTGGTCTTTCCCCTAACGAACATCGCTCATCATCTACTGAAAACGCTTGGCTGCCTGGTGGTCGTATATCTTGCGGATCATGAAGTCATGCTCCGTATCCCACTGAAAATTTCAACTGCACAAAGTGATTCACCAACGTTAGTAACTTGGAATAAAATACAGTTCAAAAATAGTAAATCATTTCTAACAAAATTGGGTTCTTACCGCCCACTTCTGATATCAGCGCTCTCTGGTATCACCTGGGATCTATGTATAGGTCGCCCATGGATAGTTGTACTTGGACTTAATGACCTCCGAGATCTCCTGTGTGCAGGCATTGTGGTTCGGTGCAATCCTGTCACAGAACAAACTACACAGTGACAATCACATAAGATAAGCAAACTTAACATAGACGAACTAAAGATAAACAAACATAATATTATAAAATTGAACTCACGACTGCATGCCGTCGGGTCAAATCTTCGGCCAGAATATGGGCGGTGGTGGAGGGGCATCCTGTCGGGGGCATTGGAGGTATCACCCACCGCAGGCTCAGTCAACGGAGTCGCTGCATCTGCCGGAGGAGCATAGCAGACGGAGGCACCCAGTTCGGGTTCAGGACCATGATAAACTGCTGGTCCAAGGACCCGCCTGTGATGTCACAGCGGTCAACAGGATAGCCGGAATAGAGGGCGATGACTGGGCAGCCCTGGGTGATTCGGTGGCAGCATGTCCTCTACCATGACCACGAGATGACCCACTGGACCTACCTCTATTATCCGTCGTCATGTTTGTACAGCAAACATATTAATAACATATTAATACCATAACAAACACCAATAAATAATTACATGAGAAAAAAAAGCATTAACTTGAAGCATTAAAATGAATAAGTGTTTCCGTTAGTAAATTTATAAAACATTTATTGATTAAGGTAAAATCTCTTAACTCTTATTCTTGACTTGTATTTTCATTGAATTATTAGCCGTTTATATAAATTAAATGCATGCAACTCAGGTTCATGGTAGTTTCAGAAATGTGTGTTTGTTTCTTTTTTTTTTTTTTACTTTGAATGTGGATTTTATTGGATGTAGCATTGCCTCAGCTTGTTTCTGATTTGAGTTAATTTTGTTTAAATCTCAATTTTCCTCACTCTTATGCATTAACTATGTTTAACATGCATCCACCAACTAATAACATTCATTTTTGTCATCTATATCCAAAGTTGAATCAAAGCATAGACAGATATACTTTTATGATTTTAAATGAGGTTTGAAACATCCATAAAATAAAAAATAATTTTAAATATAAATGACATGTTTTATCAAAGCAGATACTAATTAATAACTATGCTAATTCTTATGCGTTGATCAACTTAAAACTAAAGTACTGCAACGTAATTACTTGAATTAATGATTTATTTATTTATTATATAAAAGTATTAAAATAAAAATTAAATTTTATTAAAAATTTATAAAATTTAAACAAAAATACTTTTTATAATTATAAAAAAATAAGCACCGAGAAGAATTAAACAAGTCAATCGCAATTTATCATCCAGACATAACCAGAATTACAATTCATCAGAGTTAGTAGTGAAACAGTGAATTTCACACAATCAAATAAGTTTCAACCAATCTCAGTAGTAATTTTCGGCAACTCAATCAATATCTCAAAAAAATTCTAAACACTTTCAGCTAAAATCAAAATTTAATAAACTAAACTAACCTATCCTAAATACCTAAAATTCACTAAACAGCAAATTAATCTAACTAATTAATTACTAAAATCAAACTAACTAAATAAAATTAAACTGAACTAAACAGATATTAGAACAGATTTTAATCAAGAACCTGAAAGGGAAGGGGTGTGATGCGGAAGGAATAGAGAGCAACGAACAGGGCGGTTGGAGGCGGCGGCGGTCTTTCCAGCTGCGGCAGGGCAAGGCAGCAACAGTGGCGAAGGCGGTTGGAGCAGTAGCAGCGGTGGTAACAGGGGCTAGAGAAAGATTGGGAGGTGAGAGGGTAGAGGGTAGAGAGAGGGGAAGGTTAGAGAGAGAAGAGGAACTCGAAAGGGAGGGGGGAGGAGTTCGTGGTTCCAATATAGGGTACTATTACCGTCAGATTTACCGGCAGATATTTCTGATGGTAACGCGGTTCAAATCACCAAAACGCAGCATTTCTATTAAATGCGGTTACCGTCGGATTAGTCTCCCGATAAATCTGACGCTACAGCTGGTGCCCATTTCTCGTGGTTTTTCGCCAACATTTACCAGAGCTTTTACTGTCGGAAGCCACTATCCGCTGGTAATTTTTTTTATCTAACAAATTCCTCATCAAATCCGATGCTAAATTCAATGGCAAACGCCGCCGCTAATTCCGACGGTTTTCAACATTTTTCTTGTAGTGTCACAAAGTGATCATAAGTTATTGTCCGATCTACTAAATGGTATAACACATATTCTTTAACGAAACTAATTGATTCTCCATTACAATTATAAAAGGCGGCATAATGTAAAAACTTTTCTAATCATTTTAAGTATTTTTCACTAACTCTATCACATTGCATCTATTTTCTATTTCTATAATTGTCCATGACTATTCAATAGATATTTTTTTATTGTTGAGTTAAGAAATTAATTAAATTAATTAATGATGACAAACATTATTTTTGGGAAAAATAAATAATTAGTGTTGATTATTAAAAATTGTATGTTGCTAATTATTTATTAAATGTTGCAGGCCAAAACTCAACATTGCAACAGCCCAATATAAAAGCAAGCAACCCAAACTGAATGAAATCAATAAACAAGGCTGGCGGGCTATAAAGCAATGAAAGCCCAAAGAAAATCAAGGCAAGGAACCAACAGGCTGAACTTGAGTAGAACCCGATCCAAGCCCGATTTGATTTCAGCAAATCCCTCCATCTTGCTTCCAAAGCAACGTTCTTTTTCTCTGTCACAGTCAAATCACAGAAGCAAGAGAAAGTGCTTAGTTCCTAAGCTATTCAAAGGAGAGGAAAGAAAGAGAAGGTTAGCAAGAAAGACTGAGGTCAAATCAACCATTTCAAACCAAATCAAGCTTAGGTAAAGGTTAAAGGTAGCCCATTTTCTATTACATGCAAGCTGCCTTCTTTTCTTCTTCCCATCTCTCTGCAAGTCCGAAAATGGCATACAAAAAAAATTTGATTTTTGCCCTAATCTGCTCTGTATCTACGGTCACAAGTGATTCTTGGGGACCAAGTAGCTTCTCAATGGCTGAGATCTGGTTTACCATTGAAAGATCCTTTTGTGTTTGCTGTCTTGAGGCTTTCGGTCAACCCAAGAAAGTCAGAAGCAAAGTTTCTACTCTGAGGATTAATGAGAAAAAGTGAGTTTGTGAGTTGGTGAAGCACAGTGCTCAAGAAGTTGACCTAGGAAGAAGAACCCAGCAACATGCAAGGAGATAAAAGAGGTTTGCTGCTCATTCAGAAGCTAAGGAGAGATAACCTAGAGGATTGAGGTTTTGTTCTGTGAAGAAGTTCTTTGAAAAAGTTCATCAACTTGGATAGTGCTCTCTATCAAAGAAGCATTCCGCCAAAATGAAGAACTAAATCAGAGACATGCAAATCTGGTTTATCACATAGCAAAGAGGCTGTTGATGAAGTCAATCTCCTTCATGTTTTACAGATTGTAATTTACTTTTCAATGTTTATCTTTCTGTAATTTCTTGAGTAAAAAGGCATATTGAGAGAGCTCAAGAAAAAGCCAAAGAGTGGAAAGAGGCTGAGTGATACACTTGAGGGAAAAGCCTAAAGTTATTTTCAGATTTCTTTAGGTATGTCTGTGTCTTGTATCTTGTACCTATAAGATATCCCTTTCTTAGTTGGGTTAGCACTAAGAGTGAAGACTTAGGTATTAGCATAGCCAATGTCAAGTTAGGTTAGAACTTGAGTGTGAGAGGATTGGGTCAATCCTGTGAAATTGGTGTATGTAATACTTTTAACTATAGTGGAAATTCTTCCATTGTTGTGGAAGAGACTGGACGTAGTAGGTTGCATAGCACATGGCAACCGAACCAGGATACATGCTGGTGTTCGTTTCTCTCTTCTCTGCTATGCTCTGTTTTCTGATATTCATGAGACAAAAATAATTTGCTCATAAATTTCCGATGTTGAGTTCAAACAGAATCAGAATTCAAAGTTTGCTTTAAAAGGTCATTTCAGTAACTCAAAAGGAAGGCATAGATTCAACTCCCCTTCTCTAAGCCTACTACAACCTTCAATTGGTATCAGGAGCTAAGGTCTCAAGAATCAAGCTTAACCGTTTGGAGCAAAGATCCAATGGCGAACAACTTGGGCACAACCACAGTTGCCTACACCCTCACTGAAGGCCAGTCAAACAACCGGCCACCTTTCTTCAACGGGAAGAACTATGCCTACTGAAAAGAGAGGATGAGGATCTTCATCCAATCCATTGACTACAACATATGGAAGATTGTTATGAGCGGTCCCAAGATTCCAACAAAAACAAGTGCTGATGGAGTGGTGACTCCAAAAGAAGAAGCTGAATGGAATGAGGACGACAAGAAGAAGATGGAGCTGAATGCTAAAGCCATCAACCTTCTTCACTGTGCTATCAGCTTTGAAGAGTACCGAAAGGTGTGTAGATGCAAGACAGCCAAAGAAATCTGGAAAAAATTCCAGGTTACACACGAAGGCACTAAACAGGTCAAAGAAACGAGGATTGATATGCTGCGAAAAGAATACGAGATGTTCAACATGAAGGATGGAGAAAGTATTGATGAAGCGTTTGAGAGATTTTCAATCATAATCAACAATCTTGATGCTATGGATACAAACTACTCAGAACAAACCCTAGTGAGAAAACTCCTTAGAAGCCTCACAAAAGAATGGGAAACCACTGCCACTGTCCTAACCAAGAGTAACAACCTAAGCCCTATAACCTATGATGAGATGAGAGAAAAACTCCTTGCCTATGAAACCACACACACAAACCCGGACTCAAAGAAAAAGGGAATAGCCCTCAAGTCAAAAATAGAACCAAAAGAGAGTGAGCCTAGTGATGGTATTTCAGATGATGAACTTATGTTTTTTGCTAGGAGATTTAGAAGGATGATGAAGAATAAGGGCAAATACAAGGGTTCAAGCTCAAAGGAACATGGTGCACGAAATTGTGTATGTCAATGTCAATATTACTATTTCTCACAAATTCGCACAACTAACCAGCAAGTGCACTGGGTCGTCCAAGTAATACCTTACGTGAGTAAGGGTCGAATCCCACGGAGATTGTTGGCTTGAAGCAATCTATGGTTATCTTGTAACTCTTAGTCAGGATATCAATTAGAATTATCAATTTGAATTGCGAAGAATAAAAGAGTATGAAATAAATACTTGTTATGCAGTAATGGAGAATATGTTGGAGTTTTGGAGATGCTTTATCTTCTGAATCTCTGCTTTCTCCCTGTCTTCTTCTTCACGCACGCAAGGTTTCTCCCATGGCAAGCTGTGTGTTGGTGGATCACCGTTGTCAATGGCTACCATCCGTCCTCTCAGTGAAAAAGGTCCAGGTGCACTGTCACCGCACGGCTAATCATCTGTCGGTTCCCACTCATGCTGGAATAGGATCCATTGATCCTTTTGCGTCTGTCACTACGCCCAGCCCTGGTGAGTTTGAAGCTTGTCATAGTCATTCAATCCCTGAATCCTACTTGGAATACCACAGACAAGGTTTAGACTTTCCAGATTCTCAAGAATGCTGCCAATGGATTCTAGCTTATACCGCGAAGATTCTGATTAAGGAATCTAAGAGATATTCATTCAATCAAAGGTAGAACAGAGGTGGTTGTCAGGCACGCGTTCATAGGTTGAGGATGATGATGAGTGTCACGGATCATCACATCCATCATATTGAAGTGCGAATAAACATCTTAGATAGAAACAAGCGTGTTTGAATGGAAAACAGAAATAGTTGCATTAATTCATCGAAACACAGCAGAGCTCCTCACCCCCAACAATGGAGTTCAGAGACTCATGCCGTCAAAGAGTACAAAGTTCAGATCTAAAATGTCATGAGATACAAAATAAATCTCTAAAAGTTGTTTAAATACTAAACTAGTAACCTAGGTTTACAGAAAATGAATAAACTATGATAGATGGTGCAGAAATCCACTTCTGGGGCCCACTTGGTGTGTGCTGGGGCTGAGACTTAAGCTTCTCACGTGCCTAGGCTGTTTCTGGAGTTAAACGCCAGGTTGTAACCTGTTTCTGGCGTTCAACTCCCATTTGTAACCTGTTTCTGGCGTTTGACGCCAGACTGCAACATGGAACTGGCGTTGAACGCCAGTTTACGTCGTCTATCCTTAAGAAAAGTATGGACTATTATATATTTCTGGAAAGCCCTGGATGTCTACTTTCCAACGCAATTGAGAGCGCGCCAATTGGAGTTCTGTAGCTCCAGAAAATCCATTCCGAGTGCAGAAAGGTCAGAATCCAACAGCATCAGCAATCCTTTTTCAGCCTGAATCAGATTTTTGCTCAGCTCCCTCAATTTCAGCCAGAAAATATCTAAAATTACAGAAAAACACACAAACTCATAGTAAAGTCCAGAATTGTTATTTTTATTTAAAAATTAATAGAAATATAATAAAAACTAACTAAATTATACTGAAAACTATGTAAAAACAATACCAAAAAGCGTATAAATTATCCGCTCATCAGAACACAAGATGGACTTGAGCAAGGTAACGTGTCATCATTGCAAGGAGGCTGGACACTTCAAGCTAAACTTTCCAAAGCTCAAAAAGGAGGACAAAGGAAAGAAGAAAAGGAAGAGAGTGCTCATGGCAGCTTGGGAGGATCTCGAGAACGATTCCAATGTGGAAGAAAACTCTGAAGGTGAAGACAAAGATTGTTTCATGGCTGGAAACAATAATTTTGATGAGGTAAATTACTTTGACTTGTCTATGGATGATTTACATGCTATTATTGATGATCTTACTTTAAACACCTCAAAACTGCTTGACAAATACAATGAGTGCAGATCTGAAAGAGATGTGTTAAGAGCTGAAAATGATTTTTTAAAAGAAAAAGTGAAGGAAACTGAATGTGCTTTGGACATTATTGAAGAAAACAGATTTCTAAAATCTGAACTTGAAAAATTAAAAGGAAAGCACATTGTGATCCTTCTCATGAGTTAATTGCTGAAAATAAAAGATTAAATGATATGATTAAACGGCTGAATGGTGACTTAGAAAAATTTGCTCAAAGTTCCAGTAACTTGGACAAATTGCTTGCAAGCCAAAGACCATTATTTGAAAAATCTGGTTTAGGTTATATAGCCAAGGAAGATACAGTTTTCAATAATTCCTCTATAAAATTTGTGGCTTCTTCATCGAATACTAAATCCGCACCAATCAAATCTGGTACTGGATATGTTCCAACATTTGAAGAAAAATTTGATGAAGTATACACAAGTGAAATTGAACCTTCACCAAGAAACGAACCTAGTTCAAATAGGTCAAGTTTGGGATACATTTCAAAAAATGAGGTTGCTTTCAAGAAACAACCATCTTACAACAAAGCCTTATATTCGAAAAGCCCAAAAGTTCAACAAAATTCTGGTGAAAATGCTTTTGCAAAGAGGAACAATTTTAATAAAAATAAATTTGTCAAAAGAAATGCACCTCTTCCTAAAACCAGAAAATTTCAACCCTTTAATCATTTCCAGCAAAATAACTCACCTCAATTTCAGCGATACCCATAAGAAAATCATTGTGCTAATTGTAAGAAAATTGGTCACTCATATGCATAATGTTTCATTGAAAAGAGAGTTGTGGGAAACAAGATTTACAATGTTGTTTGTGATTTCAATGCACTTGGGCAACCAAGATGGATTAACTTCAAAGGATCCAAATTAATTTGGATACTTAAGGTTACTTGAAGTTTCTCATGCAGATTTGCCTAGCATCCAAGAACAAGAAAGATATGTGGTACTTGGATAGTGGATGCTCAAGGCACATGACTGGAAGGTCAACTTACTTCATCAAACTAAACAAGTATGATGGAGGCTTTGTGACATTTGGAGATGATGGTAAAGGTAAAATAATTACTGTTGGAAAAGTAGGTAATGAACAATCTACTTTCATTGATGATGTCTTTTTGGTATGTGGTTTAAAGCACAATCTCTTGAGTATAAGCCAGCTGTGTGACTTAGGATACTTAGTGACTTTCAAAAGGCTTGAATGCTGTGTTATAAACGAAAAGACAAATGAAGTGCTTTTTGTTGCCAAGCATTTTAATAATGTGTATGGACTTACTTTTGATTAACTAAAGGATCAAAATGTACCTTGTTTTCACTCTAAAGAATCTGAAAAGTGGCTATGGCACAAGAGATTGGGCCATGCAAGTATCTGTCAAATAAACAAACTTGTAAAGAAAGAGTTAGTTAGAGGTCTTCCTTTGATAAAGTTTGACAAAGACATCACTTGTGATGCTTGCCAAATGGGAAAACAAACAAAAAGTTCTTTTAAACCAAAGGAAGATATCTCTACTAAAAGGCCACTTGAGTTGCTATACATTGATTTATTTGGTCCAATAAGAACTCAAAGCCTAGGTGGTAAACATTATGGTTTAGTGATTGTGGATGACTATACTAGGTTTGGTTGGGTTTTATTTCTTGCACATAAAAATGAAGCTTTTTCGGTCTTTGAACCTTTTTGCAAGAAAATTCAAAATGAAAAGGATTTAAAGATTTTTTCTATAAGAAGTGATCATGGAACTGAATTTGAAAACAATTTATTTGAATCCTTTTGTGAGGAACTTGGAATATCTTACAACTTCTCTTGTCCAAGGACACCACAACAAAATGGTGTGGTGGAAAGAAGAAATAGAAGCATACAAGAAATGACAAGAGCTATGCTTTGTGAGAGTAATGTTCCAAAATTCCTTTGGGCTGAAGCGGTTAACACAGCTTGCCACATTTTGAATAGAACAATCATAAGGAAATTTTTGAAGAAAACCCCTTATGAACTTTGGAAAGGTTACCCACCAAACTTAGATTACTTGCACATCTTTGGATGCAAATGTTTTGTTTTAAATAACAAGGATAATTTGGGTAAATTTGATCCAAAGGCGTATGAGTGTTTGTTTGTAGGATATTCCACAACTAGTAAAGCATATAGGGTTTATCATCAAGATGCTAGGATTATTGAGGAGTCCATACATGTTACATTTTGTGATACTAACTTGGTGCAAAGTATTTTCGAAGATTGTGATGCAGGAAATCAAGCTCAAAAGGACGCTGAAACTGTGCAAAATCAAGAAAATGAAAATTCTGTTCAAGCTGAACCAGAAATTGCTATTGCTGAAAATTCAAGAGACAATTCCATTTTGTCTAATGAATCTGAAGGAAACCCTGAAGCCAGCAGCACCCAGAATCCCTTGGTATCTGAATCTGCCTCCAAGTCCACCAGACCTCGTGAATAGAGATTTTTGAAGAATTATCCTGAGGAATTTGTTATTGGGGACGTCTCTCATGGGGTTAGAACTCGATCTTCCACAAGAAAGGCAAATGAAGGAACAAACATTGCCATTCTCTCTCAAATGGAGCCTCAAAACGTCAAGGAAGCCCTTGGTGACCCTTCTTGGGTAAAGGCAATGGAAGATGAGCTCCAAGAGTTTGAGAAGAACCAAGTTTGGACATTGATTCCTAGACCAAATAGAAAGAAAGTGACCGGAACCAAGTGGATTTTTCGGAACAAGATAGGAGAGGATGGTAGCATTGCAAGAAACAAAGCAAGGCTAGTGGCACAAGGATGTGACCAAGAAGAAGGAATAGACTTTGATGAATCCTTTGCCCCTGTTGCCCGAATGGAAGCCATAAGACTCCTCTTAGCTTATGCTGCGTTTTGTGGTTTTAAATTATATCAAATGGATGTGATAGATAGAGAAGTGTATGTGGAGCAGCCACCTGGTTTTGAAAATAAAGAGCATTCTAATCATGTTTTCAAATTATCAAAAGCTCTCTATGGTTTAAGACAAGCTCCTAGAGCTTGGTATGAGAGACTTAGCTCTTTTCTTTTGAAAAATGGTTTTCAAAGAGGCACCACAGACACAACTCTATTTATCAAGAATTCTAATAATTCTTTCATTCTAGTCCAACTATATATTGATGACATTATTTTTGGATCAGCAAATGAATCCCTTTGTTCTGAATTTGCATAATTTATGACAAGTGAATTTGACATGAGTATGATGGGTGAACTTAATTTTTTTCTTGGGCTGCAAATTAAACAAACAGAAAATGGTATGTTCCTTCATCAAGAGAAGTATGCCAAGGAATTAGTTAAGAAATTTGGTATGGAAAATGCCAAACCTATGGGAACTCCCATGCACCCTAATTCAAAATTAGACAAGGGAGAAATTGAGAAAGATGTGGATGAGACTAGGTATACAGGAATGATTGGTTCTCTTATGTACTTAACTTCCTCTAGACCCGATATCGTACAAAGTGTTGGATTGTGTTCAAGGTTCCAATCCAAACCAAAAGAGTCACATCTTTCTGCAGTTAAGAGGATCATTAGATATGTTCATGGTACATCCAATTTTGGTCTTTGGTATCCTAAGATTGATGATTTTTCTGTAGTTGGGTATTGTGATGCAGATTTTGCCGGTGATAGAGTTGATAGAAGGAGCACTTCAGGATTATGTTGCTTCCTTGGAAAGTCCTTAAATGTTTGGTCAAGTAAGAAGCAGCCAACAGTGGCCTTATCCACTGCAGAGGCTGAGTATATAGCTGCTTCTTCATGTTGTTCTCAACTTATGTGGTTAAAAACACAGCTTGCTGATTACAAGTTAAATGCTGAAAATATTCCCTTGTTGTGTGATAATATGAGTGCCATTAATATTTCTAAAAACCCAGTTTTGCACTCTAGGGAAGTGAAATTTCACTTAATAAGAGAACATGTCCAAAAGGGGGATATTAGCATTCAATTTGTTAAATTGGAGGAGCAATTAGCAGACATTTTCACTAAACCACTGCCTGAGGACAGATTCTGCATGCTTAGGACTAGTCTAGGTATTTTAAGTTATGATTCACTGTTTGAAAATTGCTAATGTGTTTGCTGGAGCATTTTGTCTCATGAACAGGTATGAGACAATTCTGGACATGGGAAGAACGTTCCCTTCAATCAGCGTGTTCTGGGCTTGTTGCAAGTGAAAGTTGATCTGGGCCAACCTAAAAAAAAACCAGATCATGGGTGGTCCTACATGTTTCCTTAATTCAAACCACCTCTGGGCCCAATATGAATGTTACATTTTTAATATTTGTTTTTGTTTGCTTGTGTATTTCGGTTTCTTGTCCAAATGATTTAATTTTTTTATTCAAAAAGGCTTTTAAAAATTTTAAAATTAATTTCCTATTTTATTTTAAAATCAAATAAAATCTTTCTTTATGAGGTCATGTCTTTTCACGTCATATCACAAGGTGATGTAGTTGCATGGTTTAAGAAATTTTCTTTTGGGTACGGTTACCAATAATCCTTCTCTTCCCTCCATAACTCCTTCTCAAACCCTTCGGTTTCCTCTACTACCTCCATTACTCCTTTTTCTTCTTAAACCAGAAACCTCCAAATGAGGAAGAAAACCATAGTGCAAAAACCTCCTAAAGAAAAGATGCACAAGCTTCCTGCAAAGTCTAAACCCTCAACACGTTCTCACGACAGAACCTTCACTCCATCTCCATCTCCTCCTACCTCGCCTCCTAGAACTGATCCCATGGCTCGCACCAAGAACCCTTCAAGGTTCCCTTCTTTGGCCAAGTCGACGCCAAACCCTCAACCTCCGAAGGAACCTCCATCAAAACCAGGGTCGTCGAAGCCTAGTACTTTGAAAGGAAAGCTACCAGCCGCAACTGAACCTACCTCCGAGCCAACACAACCTAGGTCAAGGTCTGTCCCCTTGCGTTCATAGAGAGGTAATCCTCGTATACCCCTTAAATCAATTAGAGAACCTAACATTGATCCTTTGCTCATAAATCTCACTTCATGACATCACACTCCAACGATAATCCTTTTAGATTTAGGTCTGCCATGAACAATGACTTTTATGAAGGCGTTATTAGGTACCGTACCTTATGCCCCTCTTTTCTTGCTGATTTACCAACTTTGAAAAAGAAAGGGTTTTCTTTTGTTGAAAACTTGAAATTTCTGGACTGGAATCATCTTTTTGATATCCAAAAACCTGTTTATCCTCTGTTGGTCAAAGAGTTTTATGCAAACATGACATATCATGAGGGCACTGTTCAATCCTATGTAAAGGGCAGAGATATTGTACTAAATAATGAAACCATCAGTGATTCATTGAAGTATACTGATGTTGGTCCTTGTGCTTATACCTCTGTTAAGTGGGATGAAGGAGTTGGTATTTCTTACAATGATGCTTTGGCTAATATTTGTGAACATGTCTCCTTGATTGATGGCATTACACCCACTCACAAAGCTCTAGGATATGAACATGCTCAGTTACACAGAATCGTCAACCACATCATACTTCCTCAAGGTGGTTCATATCAAAGGGTTTCCTACACTAACACTCTTTTTTTATATGCCCTTCTCACCAAAACAGAAATTTTATTTGCATATTTGATGGTTAGATACATGTTTGACTCTGTTAGGAGTGAAAAAGACAAAGCACTTCCTTATGGCATGTTTCTAACTTGCATATTTGAGCATTTTGGTATTGACTTGACCAATGAGGATTATGAAAATAAATATTCATATCTAAAGGGAGGTGGTACAGTGAAACAGCAAAAAGGACCTACTCGATCTGAGAGAATGGTTCTAGATGATGATGATGAAGAGTTCATTCCTGATGAATCTCCTCCTCCTTCCACGGAGGGTACCTCCATCTTTACTGGCAAAAAATCCGCTCTGCTGAATATTGTCAAGAATGTTGTTCAAGAGTTTGTCTCTCAATCTAATCACATGATTGCTATGAGCAAAGAGCAAAGAAAGCTAGCCAGCAAACATGAGAATTTCCTCCAAAAATCAAGGGATAGAGTGGCTATGTTTATGAAGTTTATTGATAATCTTAACCAAGATGAAGATCTTGCCACTGATGTTGAAGAGGAAGCTGATTCGGAGGGAAATGGTTCGGATGCCTAGGATTGTTTTATGAAGCTGCTGCTGTCTGCTCTTTTTGTCTTATGAATTATGTTCATTTTGCTACTCTGGAACTTATGTTTTTTATTTCTGGATGGCTGTAATATCTTAACAACTGCTGCAGTTACTTTTAACTTATTTTGGTATTTTGAACTGTGTTCTAACACCTTCTTGCAGGTTTTAAGGTGATGTTTTTGTTCATCTTGCTTATTATCCGCCCTTGATGACAAAAGGGGGAGTAATAGCCTGCGTGAAATGTTGATTTTTGAATCTTAATTGTGAATTTTTGATAGATGTGGCTGATAGTTTTGAACATACATTGCTACTGAGCTGCTGTAGGAAATGTAGTGACATGCCTATTGGAACATGCTTTTATATGTTGTTGGTTTGCCCTTGATTAATCTTGATACTTAGCTTTGGTTGACATGATATGTTTTGTGTTGGGCTGATTTGGTGGTGATGTTTACTTAAACTCCTTTAGTCAAGATAAATGTGTGTAGCTCTTTATTGTGTTCTCCATAAGTACAATGTAAAACAGGAACAAAGAGGAGAGCATAAATCTAGGGGGAGCTACTCTTGAAAAGGAAAGGGGGAGCAACACTAAAGCAAGAAACATCAATCAAAGGGAAGTTTTCTAACTTTACTAAAATTCAATTCCTTTTGGTTATTGCTTAATTATGTTTGTCATCAAGGGGGAGATTGTTGAGTTAAGAAATTAACTAAATTAATTAATGATGACAAACATTATTTTTGGGCAAAATAAATAATTAGTGTTGATTATTAAAAATTGTATGTTGCTAATTATTTATTAAATGTTGCAGGCTAAAACTCAACATTGCAATAGCCCAATATAAAAGCAAGCAGCCCAAACTGAATGAAATCAATAAACAAGGCTGGCGGGCTATAAAGCAATGAAAGCCCAAAGAAAATCAAGGCAAGGAACCAACGGGCTGAACTTGAGTAGAACCCAATCCAAGCCCGATTTGATTTCAGCAAATCCCTCCATCTTGCTTCCAAAGCAACGTTCTTTTTCTCTGTCTCAGTCAAATCACAGAAGCAAGAGAAAGTGCTTAGTTTCTAAGCTATTCAAAGGAGAGGAAAGAAAGAGAAGGTTAGGCAAGAAAGACTGAGGTCAAATCAACCATTTCAAACCAAATCAAGCTTAGGTAAAGGTTAAAGGTAACCCATTTCCTATTACATGCAAGCTGTCTTCTTCTCTTCTTCCCATCTCTCTGCAAGTCCGAAAATGGCATACAAGGAAAAGTTGATTTCTGCCCTAATCTGCTGTGTATCTACAGTCACAAGTGATTCTTAGAGACCAAGTAGCTTCTCAATGGCTGAGATCTGGTTTACCATTGAAAGATCCTTTTGTGTTTGCTGTCTTGAGGCTTTCGGTCAACCCAAGGAAGTCAGAAGCAAAGTTTCTACTCTGAGGATTAATTAGAAAAAGTGAGTTTGTGAGTTGGTGAAGCACAGTGCTCAAGAAGTTGACCTAGGAAGAAGAACCCAGCAACATGCAAGGAGATAAAAGAGGTTTGCTGCTCATTCAGAAGCTAAGGAGAGATAACCCAGAGGATTGAGGTTTTGTTCTGTGAAGAAGTTATATGAAAAAATTCCTCTACTTGGACAGTGCTCTCTATCAAAGAAGCATTCCGCCAAAATGAAGAACTGAATCAGAGACATGCAAATCTGGTTTATCACATAGCAAAGAGGCTGTTGATGAAGTCAATCTCCTTCATGTTTTACAGATTGTAATTTACTTTTCAATGTTTATCTTTCTGTAATTTCTTGAGTGAAAAGGCGTATTGAGAGAGCTCAAGTAAAAGCCAAAGAGTGGAAAGAGGCTGAGTGATACACTTGAGGGAAAAGCCTAAAGTTATTTTCAGATTTCTTTAGGTATGTCTGTGTCTTATATCTTGTACCTATAAGGTATCTCTTTCTTAGTTGGGTTAGCACTAAGAGTGAAGAGTTAGGTATTAGCATAGCCAATGTCAAGTTAGGTTAGAACTTGAGTGTGAGAGGATTGGGTCAATCCTGTGAAATTGGTGTATGTAATACTTTTAACTATAGTGGAAATTCCTCCGTTGTTGTGGAGGAGACTGGACGTAGGTTGCATAGCACATGGTAACCGAACCAGGATACATGCTGGTGTTCATTTCTCTCTTCTCTGCTATGCTCTGTTTTCTGATATTCATAAGACAAAAATAATTTGTCTCATAAATTTTTGTTGCTGAGTTCAAACAGAATCAGAATTCAAAGTTTGCTTTAAAAGGTCATTTCAGTAACTCAAAAGAAAGGCATAGATTCAACCCCCCTTCTCTAAGCCTACTACAACTTTCATATATTCTAATCAAAACAAAAAAAATTTAATATATATATATATATATATATATATATATATATATATATATAAACATCAAATATTAAAAGTCTAATAAAACAAGAAATAAATCTTGGTAAAAATATACAAGGACAAAAATTAAATAAGCTTTTTTAATTTTACCTATTTGACTGCAGCAGTTAAGTCTCTCTTTCCTTAAAAAAAATTATTCTATATAATATGAAAGGAGTGTCCAAAGAATCCAAGATTTATTTCACACTTAATTCGTTGGTATAACCTAAAAAAAAAACTAGTTAAGATGATAATGACATATGTATAATATGACTAGTCAAATAAATAGTTTCTTAAAACTTCCCAATAAAAAAGAAAAAAATATCATGCATATATATGTTCATATCAATTTTAAAATAATCCTTATCAACATATCTTTTATTATTATAAAGTTAGGTAGTCCCCAACAGTGGGTTACAACCCAGCCTATTGACACCTGTCTTTAATTTCACTATTACAGCTATTTTTGAAATTCTAAAACTAAAATTGGGGAAGAAAATGATTTAGGTTGTTTCTCTTTATCCTTTGGTTGAAACATCACACCAGGTGCTGGAGTTGGGAAAAATAGGGAAACGAGGTGTCGACAAGGTGCATTAGCGTAATGCGATTGACTGAGAAGAGAAATGCTACCTTCTAATTGGCAAATCATGGTGAGCCACAAATCCAGAGATTAAAATTCAAAGTATAGTATGATTGAATCTTCTAAATTGGTTTTAACTTTCAAATCTGGCGCTCTTTTCTTGCTTTTTAAGAGAGTGATGTTTAGGGTTTGGATCCTGAACAGTGTTCTTCGTATCGTCTATATATTCTATTCAATATGGATTTGTGAATATGTGTCCAATTTAAATTCCAGAGCTTTTAAAAAACATCTTTTGTATACTTGAGATAGATGTGCCTTCTTGTGTTTTGCTATGGCTCTCATCAATCCTGTTGCTGCTCTGAATAAAATAGTGGATGCTATTGCAGATATCAACCCAACAAACCTGGCTTGAAATCTAAAAGTCAGGATTATGCGCATGTACGAGTTTCCTAGCAAGTGGAACCCAAGAGAGATTTACAACATGAAGTTGGTGCTTCAAGATGAATGGGTCAGTGGCTAAACCCTAAACTTTTCTAATTAGATTCACTTTGGATTTTTTTTATCGATTGTTGTTTATTCTATTTGCTTCCTTTTTGTGTAGGGTGATCGTATACACTACTCCATCCCGAAATCAAATATGGTGGTATTTAGGACATTGGTTTGTGAGCACGAACTTTATGCAATGAGGAATTTTATTGTGTAAGCGGTAGGACAATCTATACAAACAACTAGCCACAAGTATAAACTAAGCTTTTATAGCAAGACCTCTGTCAGTTTGCTTCCCAAAAATAGTTTCCTGTTTAATCCTTTTTAGTTTATCTCATATGAAAAGATTGAGGCAATGGTTGGTGTGAACAAGAACAACTTGCTAGGTAAATCAAGTTACTGATTATTTATTTTGTTCATTCTTTTAATATTATTGTATCATGTTGGTAACTTATTTGGTTAAATTTGTATGTACCTTTATGAATCTCTTTCCTCTTTGGATTGCTTTGTATACTCTTTTGTAGACTGCATGGGTCATGTTGTAGGAAGAAAGGACGTTACACCATTGGTTACAAAATCAGAAGATGAGAGAAAATGCATTAAACTACACTTGGAAGATCTAGAGTCCGTTTCCTGTTTATTTTCAAATTCTTTTTTTCAGTTTTGTGATTTTCCATTGATTTATCATTTGGGTGGGCTTTGTTTACATTGTTTATCCTTATATTTTGTTCCACTTAAAAAATTAGAAAAAATTCCATGAAGTGCACCCTCTTTGGTGACTTGGTTGACAAAGCCCTTGGCTTATTTGATAAAGATAATGGTCAGTCTATTATCTTGGTGGCACAACTCTTTAAGTCTAGTTTCTATCTCAATGAGGTCAATGTTCAAAATAGCCTTTATGCCTTTCGCCTATTTTTTAACTCCCAAGATCTCGATGTCCTTGTATTCAAGAATAGGTGTGTTCAAGATTCGTAGTCTGTTCTCACTTAACTGGCTCCCTTATTTCATTAATTTCACTATAATATCTTCGTAAGGTTGTTTGCCTATTTTATCTCATGTACTTAAGATTAATAAAGAGAGGTGATATAAAGGCTCAGCGTATTAATTATATACAAAGCCAGCCCATAAATTCAGTTAGTGATGAGTTGTCTGGCGATTCCTTACCAATCACTACTATTGAGGAGGTTTTGAACAAAACTAATGTAAGCTCCTCTATTGTTGGTTTTTTCAACCATGACATGCTTTGTTCATGTGGGTCTACTACTAGCATTATTGTGTTTTTTTGTGCAGGAAACTTCATGTTGGATACAAGCCACTGTGGTTTTTATTGAAGTTAATGGCAGTGACTGTTATTATGCTTTGTGCAAGAGTTGTCCTAGAAAAGTGAAGGAGAATAAAGGACGTTATCTGTGCGAGCATTGTGGAAAAATTAGTTTCAATGTTCCTCTAAGGTAGAGACCTTCCAACTTAAAAGAGCTTAATATATTTAAGTTCTTTTAGGGTATTGCTTAGTTTTCTAATGTATTCCATAATGCATTTTTAACAGGTATCGTCTTCATGTTATTGCCACTAATGGTACTGGCTATATTGGCCTAATCATTTGGAACCAGGAGGCCAAACTGGTTGTTGGAAAGTCTGCAAGTGAAGTCAAAGACCTCAGTGTAAGTTTTTTAATATTTGTGTGGAAAATAATTTAATGCGAGACATTCATTAGAGAGTAATGAATAATGAACTGATTCTTTTTCCTAAATCAAGAGAGAAGAAATTGTGGCATGCTATCCCAAAGTTTTGGATAGCATTGTAGACAAGAAATTTCTATTTAAATTGTCCATTACCAAGAAAAATCTCACCTCAATTGATTAAGTATATAATGTTATTAAGATCAGCGATGATGACACACTCGTTACCCTTTATGAGTCCCAGTCTTCCTCTATAGATATGGTGATGTATTTTCTATTTTTTAATTGTTATGTTGTTCTGTATTTGCTTTGTTATTGTAGTGATCACATTATTTTTTTCAATAATGACCTCTTAAGGAGTTGACCAAGGTGTTTCCAATCTATTGCCTGCATCCTTTACTAATGAGGCTAAGTTTGATGTACATTCTGCTACAGTTGTGTCTTTATCTAAGGTTTGTATATCAATGAAACATGCATAGAACATCTGATGTGAACAAATTTTATCAATCCCTACCTCTTAAGATCTATCTTTTTTGAGATGTGTTGTTACGCATGCAGAATTCAAGTTTAGAGAGCATTTTTGAGTGCGGTCTTGAGACTTCTAGCAAGGGTGTTGTGGCTAATTCAAATGCAGGTGCTGCTATTGTTGGGGTGTATTGTCCAGATGTTCAGGGCTCTACAATCAAGACATTGAAAGGTCTTGCTAGGAAAAGGAAGCATGAGTAGTTAGTATACATAGGCTTCGGTTAATGGGAAATCTGAGGAAGAGATTTCCAACTTAGTTGAAAATGCTCCTTTTTTTACGTACTTTTTGCTTTAATGTCATCTTTAGTTGGGTTCTGCACGAGAACTTATTTGAAAGTTTATTGTAAGAACTCTATATATGTATGTCATTTATATTTTGATGCTTCTTTTTGTAAACAAAGTTTATGAATAGATAGTTTATTAGAGAATACTTGGTCCTTAGGTTGATTACATTTTTTGTAACTTACCTTTGGAAACATATAAATACTCATTCCTTAGATTTTGATTATTTAAGCTTATTTGTTTCAATTAAGCTGATATTGGGCAATAAGAACTCTTTAATGACAAAAACCTGGGTTCATGATGAAGCCGTGCCATTTCATTGTACAATTTGATGTCTGAAAATTTTATCTCGTGTTATATTAATTTAAAAATAATTAATATTAAGATATATGAATAAAGTTTGCATTATATTTTGTACAAACTGGTATGCATGGTTAGATCATTAAAGGTGTAACTTATAATATGTGTATAGTTCTTTTTTTTTTGTTTTAGTTTACTCTTCGAGGAACCAAATTTCAAAGTAACTTGAATCATTAGGCTTAGATATAAATGGTTGTATAATAAATTAGATTGTATATAAAATCAAATATCTCCTTAGTACTTTTTTATTCAACTTTTTTTGTTCCTAACATATTTACTCATGAATTATTCAACTGCCAATATGATCCCTCATAGCTTCAATTATATTTAATAGGATCAAGTAAATGAGATTTGACAGTTTACAATCACATTGAGGTTAGATATGAATGAGGTAGCCTATAAAGTAAAATGTTATTATGAAGTTAATGTTTGTAGATATAGGTTTCCCAGAAAAATTACTATTTGGCCTTGGCTTTATAATCTACAACTTTTTTACTCCATTAATTATGATGATCAATTTTGTGATGGGTTATTAGCTGCATCAAGAAACTTTTAATGCCTGTTGTCAATCAAGCACATCTTACTAGCCTATTAACCTAGCATAGGAAAGTAATTTGTGACTAACTAAACTAAATAAAAGAGCTTCAACTTATTATATACTCAATGAGCGTAACGGTCACTATTTCTCCATGGTAACTATGCTCTCTAATTTGGTTTACTGCACCAAATACAATCTTGCTTTCTTTTTAAATTTGTTAACTTAACTAGCCTTTAATAGTTGACAATTATATTTAATAGGATAAAGTAAATGAGATTTGACGGTTTACAATAAGACTGAAATTAGATATGAATGAGATAGCCTATAAAGTAAAATGTTATTATGAATTTGATGTTTCTAGATATATGTTTCCCAAGAAAATTACTATTTGGTCTTGGCTTTATAATCTACAACTTTTTTACTCCATTAATTATGATGACCAGTTTTGTCATGGGTTATTAGCTGCATCAAGAAACTTCTAAAGCCTGATGTCAATCAAGCACATCTTACTAGGCTACTAACCTACTATAGGAAGTAATTCGTGACTAACTAAACTAAATAAAGGAGCTTCAACTTATTATATACCCAACGATCGTAACAATCACTATTTCTTCATGGTAACTATGTTCTCTAATTTGGTTTACTACACCAACTACAATCTTACTTTCTTTTAAAATTTGTTAACTTAACTAGCTTTTAAAAGTTGACGTATTATTACATCACCGTTTTTCATGTTTATCATCGTTGTCATATAATAAGGTGAAACTATACATTAAGGAAAGAACTCTCGGTCTCTGTAAGGACTAGAAACTAGTGTTCAGAAACTAATCAATAGGCTACTAAAACTCTGTACAGCTAATAAATAATTGGTAATTATATTAAAATGTGAATTTTCTTAACAAAAGTACTTATATTTATCTATTACATATATCAAACAAAGTGTCTTCAGCAATTACAAAGGATATTTCACCAATTCTTCTCTTCTTAGCCCTCTTAAGTCTGTTGTAAGAGTTAACAATGTCTACTTCTTCTCTACAAACACAAAGCTGATCACTTTTGCCAAATGATATTATTTTTGAAATTTTTGCCAGAGCCAATTTTAGAAGCATTGGCCGTGGCAGAAGCCTTTCTACCTTTTGGAGGAACAACTTACTAACCACAAATTTTGTCCTAGCACATTTGGAACATGCCAAAAGAAGGTGTGGATCCATTTATGTTTTAATATTTCTAGAGGGTGAAGATCGGGTGCAACTTGGCTTTTCAAAATAAATATACAAACTGAAATCAGAGAAGCTTTAGTGTTCCATTTGTAAGAAACAACTAAAGCCAGTTTGAAATAATTGGCTGTGAGAATGGGAATATAGCAATTCGATACTCAACGATGGAGAGTCCAACTAATCTTTTTGTTTGGAATCTAAACTCTGGACATGTAAATAGCATCGATGATGTCATCCAGCATCGTTGGAGTTTATGTGGTTTCACCTATGACCGCATTCTGTGAACTATGTTTAGATCAACATATAGAAGAACAAACTCATAAATGCACATTGTTGGTTGACTTCGTATTCCTCAGCAAGTGGTGTAACACCCTAATATCCAAATCCTTATGCTCGAGTCATAAGTCAATGATATTACGGTGGTACGACTCTCAGGTGGATTTTTAATATTTAAATATAGGTAATTTCAAAAGGAGTATTAATCGAGAAGCCTGAAAAGAGTAGAAATAAAATCGCGAAGACGTATCACTCGCGTTTCGACAACAAAAGATAAACCGTGAAGCCGAAAACGATATACGGACAAGGCATAGAGGAAATTAAGAGATAGATAACAGATAGATATATATAACATAAGTAAATAGCCACTAGTCGCGACCCGCGAAGTTTAGGTCGGCTAGGGTACAGTATGAAAGTAGTTGACAACAGTATATCCTAATCTCTCCCGAAGGAAACATGAGAGCCTCTATAGGCAAATTCAAAGAGTTCAATACATAATATAACCTTTCCAAAACAAAGGTGGAGAGATTCTAATCAAAACATAAAGTAGAGGAAATAAAGATCTTCGCCGTCTCTCAGACGACCCACAACTCACTTCTGAGCACCTGGACCTGTATTTGAAAAACAAGAGATATATACAGAATGAGAACCCCGAGCCCATGGGTTCCCAGTACGGTAAAAGTGTCAAATAATTACAATGCACTGCAATAAAAACTCACTAAGCATCCTAAACTTCTTCACCAATTATTCATCCTAGGTTCTCGCTAATCCATGAATAGGCAACTGTCATAAGGGAGTGCTAAATTTAATTCATGTTTCACATGTTTCCCACTCGCTGACTCTTCCACGAATCAGACTCAGAATCATAAGTAAAACCATCACCAGTTGTTCTGCCTCAGCAATTCTATATCAATACATCATACCCTTGCCTGGAGCTAGTGAAACCACATCACTGCGTCTACCCAGGGAGCTCCAATTATCTCATTCAATAATCATCATCATCATGCAATCGCATCATCAATTCATCCCATCAAGAACAACCCTCACACCCACCGACACCAGCATGAGGGGCCTCTCAGTTGTACAAACACAAGCAATACAGGCAAGTAATACACAAATATGGTACAAGTAGAACAAGTAGCATATAGTCAGGTAACATGGCATATATGATGTAGAAATCCAAAACAAATGGCAAACCCAAACAATTCAAACATATGCAAATGATGAATGCCTGCCCTATGGCTGATGATATCATCTGTCGGTTACATAGCCAACCCGACATGTCCTAGTAGCTAACCATTGGACAGAAACACCCATTGCGGAGCAAGTAGGTTTGAGCTACAACCCCTTTGCTACTACCCGCTCAACCCAGAGCCAGTGGAATAACCACTACTGCGGCTACTACCCAGGCGGGTGTTTAAAAGCTCAACCTGGAGCGAGTGGATTCACCACTACTGCCGCTACTACCCAAGCGTCATAATCTCTGACCTGGAGCAAGTGGGACGAACCACAACCCTTGCTACTACCCAGGATCTCAAAACATACATTCGTTCAGTTTAGAAGCAATCATCACTGTTATCAAATCTCAAACATTAACCTGGAGCAAGCGGGACAAACCACCACCCTTACTACTACCCAGGTATCACAAATACACATTTATTCAAAACTCCATAATTAAACTCATTTATCATAAACATCCTTTCCCGTCTCATACCCGGAGCAAGTGGACAACGCCACTGCCTACTACCCGGGGTCACACATCACATTTCAACCTTTTTCATTATTATCTATTTAATACATTCATTCATTAATCATATATGCATTTATACTCAGCTATAAATAGTAATGGCTTTGCCGTAACCCAGCAACCACTCAGCCATCCGGCTCATGGTTCAATCAAGAACCGGCCATTTATCAATAAATATAGCCCTTCGGCTCATGGCATACACGGTACTCCCACCGTCATCCTCCCAATCTCATATAATCATCTTCGACCATCATTGATCATAACCTTTCCCCTTGCTCCACTCGCAAGTTACCACATTTCCTAGCTCCTTTCTCATTGCTAGGCATATCATAATGATTTAATACATAAGGGGTGAGATCGGAGGTTTAGAAGTATGAGATTTGGCTTTAAAAACTCAAAAACCATCTTTGGCATGAAAACAGGGCCACGCGTACGCGCACTCCACGCGCACGCGTGGATGGCCACAAAACTCATCGACGCATATGCGTCATGCACGCGGATGTGTGGATTGAAAATTAGCCAAACGACGCGCACGCGTCAGCCACGCGTACGCGCGGATACATTTGTGCCCCAGGCACAAAACCGGCACAACTCTCGGAAAAATGGCTGGGCATTTGGTGCAGCGCATCGACGCGCCTGCGCACACCACGCGCACGCGTGGATGGTGTTTTCTTGAAGAACGGCGCGTATGCGCCAAGTGCGCCTACGCGCGGAGGGTCATTCTGCTAAAAATTTTCTAAGTTAAAAGCTGCAGAATTTACAGATTCAACCCCCAATCTTCCGACGGACATAACTTTCTCATTTTAAATCATTTTTTGCCTGTTCTTCGAACAGAACGGACATCCCGGATCCAATTTCATTTTTAAACAAGTTTGGCATAAAACGGAAATCCGCAGTCCAAGTTATGTCCTATCAAAGTATGCCCAAAAACCATATTTTCATACAAAACTACAAGGTGCCATTTTCAAAACAAGCCATTTTCAACTCTTTTCAAAATCAACCAAAACATGCCAATTTTATCCCTTTCTTTGAAATCAATCAAAATATACCAAAATCAACATCAAGCCTCCTCAACTCACACATTGACACTTTCTCAAACTCAAACACATTTACATATCATATACTCTTCCTCGTGCCAAATTTCAACAACACTATTTCCAATCAACCATCATTATACATAATCAATATCATACTCACTATCACGTGGTTTCACCCACAAATCAACCTTAATCATTCCTCAAGCATATATCACAACATACATATCTCTAATGCATCATCATACCATCAAGGCATCAATAATCATAATCACATATATGGCCACATAATATATCTCAACCAAAACCAAACATACCTCATCTATATAATTTCACCCAAATTTACCAAATTCCACACTTCAACTCCTCAAACCTTATTATTCAATAACCAACCCAATCATTCATATATTCATTATCTGAAATTCATCCAATCACTTGTGTCATCATACAATGCCCACATCAACTTACCTTTCTTACCTTTTTCCGGCCTCCGGCCCAATTTCACAATTTAAATGCATAAACCACAAATCAATACTCATTACCCAGTACATCAAATTCTCAATACACCAAGCATACAAGGCTACACAATTCTCAACCTAATCATTAATTCACATTACATACCAACTATGCATATTAGCACCAACCATTTACGCAATCCAAACTTAATCCTAGGGGCATCTAGCCTAGGAATTCTCATCACAACACACGGTACTTAAATGAAACTTAAACCGTACCTCTTGTAGCCAAACCAATTGAACCTCTTCTTTGGAAGTCTTTACCAACCTTAGCTCCAAGCCTCACCAAAGCTCCTCAAGCAATACCAATCTCCCAATTGTGCACCAACATCACCAAATACACTAACATAACCAATATCACATACATACATCAACCTAGGGCTCATAAAAATGACAAATCACAAGGGTTTGAGCACTTCTTACCTCAGCCCATATGAAGTAGGGATAGAACCCGCTTAAAATCCATGTTGGAGTATCCCTAAACACCCAAAATCACAAGATTTCAACACTAACTATCCAAAAACGTGTAACAGTGGGGAATTTCGAAAATTGGGCAGAGATGAATGGAATACTCACCACAAACTCAGATAGAATTGTAGAGAATGAGAAGAGCGATGCGTGGCTGCAAACGGCTCGTCAATCAGAGCTCCGTAGCTCAAGTTATGGTGGTTTGAAGATCAAAGAGAGTTAGGTTTTCTCTCTTCTCTTCTCTCTTCTCAAATCAGCGCCCCAACCCTTCTTTTTAGGGTAAAATGAGCTGAAATGCTCACAACTAGTGTTTATATATGTTGGATCTTGGGCCCACTTAGGCCCGGTTCACTTATTTTTGCCCATTGGCCCAATTTTGGGCCAAAACCTTTAAGATTAGCGCTCTAAATCGCACTTTAAATATTTCTACCTTCCCTAATTATAATTCCTCATTTATTAATCTTATTTACCCATAATCAATTTTCTCAGCTGTAGTACCAGATAGATCTCAGCCGGTACTACCGGTCAAAATTCTATTGTGCGCTTTTACGCAGAAAACTATATTTTCCGACTCGGAAAAATTCACTGAATCTAAATGTTATATTTAGATGATCAAATTCCAATTGCCGAATCTTCCAACCATATTCGCTCCCATTTAACTTATTATTTAATTAATTTCGGTTAGATCGGATATTACAAGTGGCCGGTGGGATAACAACTTGTGTTTCTCCCCATATGTGCAGGAATTGATCCCGGATATGTTGCATCCAATGGCTCTATCTATTTATTGAGTTAGAATAATCATGAAGAAACTAAGTCCCTATGTATTGTAACATAATCCATTCTGACCAGAGAATTCAGATATATTGTCATACATGCATGAGCCAGAGCTATCCGTCAAAAGTTGTTACTGATAAATGGTTACCTATGTTACGTAGGCATGCATACTGAAATGGGTTCATATAAGTAGAACATATGGATGATTAAGGATTCACACATACTCGTGGAACCAAGTAATGTCAGGTTATGGACATGAATCCCCAGTATGGCCTCATTTGTTTGCTGGCAAAGAACTTATGGTATTGTAAGAGATAACTCCACCACTTATGGAGCCAAATCGTATTAGGACAACACAAATTAGAATAGGAGCTATAAATCCAAAAACCTGCGAACGCAGGATCATTAATGTCGTAGATTTTTCAATTGCTGTAGCAGTTAAATCTGTTCGTATAAATCATGATGTAATTCTTCCCATTAACGTTACCTAATGTTGTAGTTTACATGCCTAAATTGCATGATATGATACGCCTAAGTGTTCACTTTGGCCCGTATCCAATTAAGTTCCCTTCCCATGTTTCTTATGTGAGCAATGGAATCTAGATTTGCCTTTTATTTTTCTTTTTTTTTTTACTTTTGTGGTTCTAATTTTGCATGGTTGTTACTATAGTATCCTAGGGCGAATGGTGCACAGCTGTAACATCCTACCACGCATAGCTTTACGATATAGTCATAAATCAAAGGTGGTGAGGCATTATGACACCTAAAATATATATATATAGTCTTTGAATAAATATGATATACTAGGAGTCCGAGAAGAAAAGACATAACCAAAAATCACATCACACTCGAAAACAAGGAGATACATAACAAATACTAGTTCCGACCTACGAAAACAAGGCCAGCTAGTAAGTATAATACAGCCTAGAAAGATACAAAATACAACCTGTTTATCCAAAGTCAACCTCTAAGAGGGACATATATATACAATATACAAAATTAGAGAATAACATCTAAATACATAATGAAGATCCAAAAGACAATCTTCGCTCTCGAGAAGAAACCGACACACTCAATGAGGTGCGTCGCGCCCTGTATCTGTAAAATTAAGAATTTCCACAATGGGTGAGAACATCATCCTTTTGGGTTCTCAGTAGGGTAATAATTCCAAATAAAGATAAAGTAAAAAGATATGAACCCACTAGGCAATCCTAAACTCCAAACATTCAAGGTTTAAACCTATGGTCCTTTCTAATCCCAACACGGTTAAGTTAATAAGTCTCAGCCCTTGTCAACTAATATGGGATTTTACAATCTCATATAACTACCGGCAAGTGCATCGGGTCGTACCAAGTAATAAACTCACGGTGAGTGAGTGTCGATCCCACGAGGATTAAGAAATTAAGCAAGTAATGATTGATTGAGTATTCTAGTCAGGCAATTCATATTGGGATGTTGAGCAAAATTATAAACTAGAACTTAAATGACTTGAATTAAACAAAAGCAATAAAATGATAGGAATGTAAATAACTTAGAATTTAAACTGTAAGAATGTAAATACTAGAAAAGTAAATTTCAAGGAAAGTAAATTACAAGAATATAAAGGAAGCAATGTAAATAAGCATTAATTGAAATCAATTAATAAAGAAAGGGAATAAGAGAATAAGGGAAGATCATTGGGGTACAGAGATATTGAATTCTCTAGATGAAATAGTTTCTCATCTCAACTTCAATCATGCAATCATTGATATCTTGACAAATCATAAGTGATTAAATCCCAATGTCTTGGTAATTCAATCTATCTTAACTTGATCAATTTTCAATTCCATGATCTAATTGCTCATGAGAAGAGATGAAGATTGGTCTCTGATTTAGAGCCACATAATTTTATGAATCAAGCTATGGGTTGATTATATGTCACATATCAATCCCAAAACCTAAAATCATCAAATTGGGAGAAAGAACTTTTAGCTCAATTCCTATGATCTCTCTCTCAAGTTTTCATATGAGTCAAATGAGATTCAAACTATCTCTGAATATATTTGAATCCTTGGAGTCAGTGACGGATCCAAAAAATTTTGATAGTGGGGCAATATATATATATATATATATATATATATATATATATATATATATAATAATAATAATAATAATAATAATAATAATAATAATAATAATAATAATAATAATAATAATAATAATAATATTATGTGTACATAAAAATCTGTTATCAAATTATTCATTAATTATTATATATTCGTATATAAATACATGTATTATTTAATTTATTTTTATAAAAATGCTATTTATATACCAAAATTAGCCACTAATATATTTGTGTATAAATACATGTGTAGTTTAATTTATTTTCAATGTGTTTGTATTCCAGCATATATTTTATACTAGTGGATATAGTTTTGGTGGCTGATTTTAATGTATACGTAGCATAATTCTTATTCTTAATGTGTATTTTTTATTTTAATATATATATATATATATAGGTGGTTATTTTCTATGTACATATAACATGATTAGTTTTTAATATATCTAATTTATAAATTAAAATGCTAAAATAGTAATTTAAATTTAAATAATAACATATAATTTAGAATTTTATTATTTAGGTTTCATATTTTAAAAAAAAATTAAGTATTTTTTTTAACAATACAATCGAAATATTTGTCTTTTTATATAGGATAATGCTACATATTCATGTTTTTTTGTTAACCAAGTCCAACCAAGTTAGTCTAAGATAACAAAAATCAGTTATGACTAATATTATTTCAAGTCTTATTGTTTAACTTGGTTAGACTTAGTTCATAAAAACACTTGGATGTGTAGTATTATTCTTACATATATATATATATATATATATATATATATATATATATATATATATAAGTAAATACTTATTTAAAAATTTACTTCTCATACAATTAAAAGTCAATTCTTATTGAGATTCATAGTTGAGAAAGTTCTTTCAATTGATGCAGTTGTTATGAAAAAAAATTAAAACTAATATAAAAAAAAAGATAAATAATACTCTTTCGAGTCGATTTCTAAAAAAAATCACAAATTTTATTTAAATTGAGAATTGATCATTCTAATGACATCTAATATGAAATTCTTAAATTAACTATGAAGTACCAAAAATTGAGTAACAAATTATTGTGGGGTCAAATTCAATAATTTAGTAGAGACAAATAAATATTATTATCATATACTACTCAAAAAAATTTCAAATTGTAGTGGGACGATTGCCCCCATAATTACATACATACATCCGTCCCTGCTTGGAGTAAAGAATGAAGATTCTTTCTAAAGACGCAAATGAAAAATGAATTGAAGATGAAGAGTACATCACAATTGATCCATTAAATTCAATAGAGCTCTTTCCCCAATGAAAAGGGAATTAGTTGCTCATAGCTTATAGAAAGTGAAAGAAAAGAATGAAAAATCCAAGTCTCCGAAGTACCAGAGAGTTTCTTTCTTCCCCCTTTTATACTTTTTTCTCAAGTTTCCTTCAGATTTAAATTCCAATTATCATTAACTTCAAGTCCGATTCAAGTCCAATTCAACCAAATTCAGCCCATGGTATTAGTATGGTTAATTCATCTCATAATTCTACCAAATTGGTTGATTAGTTAAGCCCCCAAATGAAAGAATTGATTCTCTGAATATTGGCGTGGAAAGCCTTCATAATGCCATGCCACAGCAAGCACCAAAATCTAACTTATGTTGGCCCAAAATATCCCTTGCATGCACTAGCAGTGGCACGCCAAGCTTTAGCCGTGGCACGAAAAGCACTTTTATCAAATTTTTTGCCCAAATCCAATATGTGAGGTGCCAGGTGTGGGACGCCCAATTCATGATGTGGGACGCCAAGCCATTTTGTCCTTGGATGGCCCAAAATTAAGTACTTGAAAGCACTAGCCGTAGGATGCCACTTCTATGCCATGGGATGCCAAGTTTCCAGGCCTTGGATGGCCCAAAATACTTTATGATTTGCTGCAGCCATTGGACGCCAAGAAAGTGCCGTTGGACGGCATGTCTTTTTGTTCCAAAAAGTGCTTGTTTGTGGTGTGCTTTAGTTGCCTAAGGAAGCTATGTGAGACTCATGTCAACTATGGAGTATTATACATCATTGGAAAGCTCTTGAAGTTAGCTTTCTAATTCTGCTAAAAGCAAGTGATTTGGACATCTTTAACTCAAGTTATGCTCCTTTAAAGGTAAAGAGGTCAGGCTGCTAGGCGTGGGACGCCAAAGCCTTGGCGTGGGACAGCAACATGTTTTTCCTTTTAGTACTTGGCTTAGAATGATGATTTGCACCCTCAGATTCAGTGTTCACTATAGACTATTATATATCATTGAAAAGTTCTGGATGTCTACTTTTTAATGGTACTAGAATCATTTCATTTAGAACTTTTTAGCTCAAGTTATGCTCCTTTGAAGGTGAAGAGGTCAGGCTGCCAAGTGTGGGACGCCCAATTCATGCTGTGGGATGCTGGCTTCATGTTTTGGCTTCAAATGCGTGTCCATCAAAGGCCTTAACTTCAAAGTGTATTCTTGGCTTCCTCTTTGCTTCTCTTGAGCTTGTTTCCAATTTTTGCCACCTTCCTTGCTTCTCCAAAGGCCTCTTTGATTATCCATCTCCCCTTTGTTCTTGCCTAGAATCTTTCAATCATTTCCTACACTTGAAAGCACAAAGCAACTCCAAGAAGCATTGATCAAAGCACCAAAAAAATCTTAATAAAAGCAAAGAAAAATCTCTAACTTAATTCAAGAAACGAAATTCTAAGAACATTGATTAAAAGCATGAAAATCCTAATAAAAACAAAAGATCACATTACCTTTATTTAAGGAAATAACAACTAAAAACTACTAAAGATGCACATGCATCATCAACTATCTCTAATCTCAATTTTTCCAACACTAAGCTATTAATTCTCTCAATGTCATTATTGTTCATTTTTCAATATTAAGCCCTTCGGGGTTTATCAGTCTCTAATAATTATTACTAACAACATTCAGTTTCAATGGTATCCATTATCATCATTAGTCTCAACAATTTTAGTAAATCTCAACAATCTTAATACAAGTCATCAGTTATACTAGTACTCTCAATTTCTCAATTTAGAGCAAGTGGGACAAACTATTGCATTTACCCAAGGAGTTCCAATCATATCAATCGATACTTATTTCTATCATTCAATCATTCAATTATTATCATATCATCAAGAAAAACCCTCAGCATCACCATTGCCAGCATAAGGGGCCTCTCAGTTGTTCAAACACATAAAAAGCAATAAAAAATATACAAGTAAAGAGAATAGATAAAGTAATTAAGTCAATTAAGTAGCATATAAATACAAGTAATCAACAAGGAAAACCAAATATAAGATGCACACCGAATCAATACACACATATGCAAATGATGCATGCCTGTCCTACTGACCATGAGCTCATGTGTCGGTTAAACTACCAGAACCAACACATCTAGTAGCTAACCTAGACATTGTCTCTAGATTGCGCATATTCAGGAGGAAAAACATATTTCGGACCATAACAAGCCGGTCTTGTCTCAGAGGGAGGGTGTCCTGTCACCTTCTTACTGGAGGTATCATTCCGTCTCAGAGGGAGAGTGCCCAGTCACTTGTCTTAGAGGGAGAGTGCCCTGTCACCTTGCAATCAGAGAGAACGTGGAAAAAACAACCTACCACATCCCCAAAAAGGAATTTTCACTGGATCACAGGTGGAGATGCGGTGCTATGGAGCACCATAGAGTGCACAATTACCAAACCAAACCTGTTGGATCGGTTTTTGCCGGTTCTCACCAAATTTGACCGTTTTTGCCAATTCTCAACGGTTCACGCCGATTTTCATCCTTAAACGGTCCAAAGAAGAACCAAACGAATTTATAGTCCGATTTACTGATTTTTTGGTCGAATCGACTGGTCCGAATCAAATTTTACAACTATGTGCATACGGATGCACCCGAACGCAATTCACATCTTGTGTGTACGCATGACCCCTGTGTGTATGCACAACTTGCGAAATTCCTGTGCATGCGTACACATAACCCTCGTGCGTACGCACGAGTATTTCTGTCCATTCTGTTCTGTGCGTGGGCACCATTGTGTGCATGGGCACAAATACAAGAATTCCTAGTTTTCTGCATAATCTCATAATTTAGTTTTTATACCAGTTTTCATTTGTTCATATTTTTCTTTATAAAATTACAATTTATTCCATTTTAAAATCATTTTAAAGATCGTTTAACTAGATTTATTTTAAGATAAATTTCATACGAATCGAATCTCCGAGTGCAAAGTTATGGCTCGCCAAAGTTAGTCAAAATCACTCTTTACCCAAAATTTCTACAACAAGCAAAATTGCCCCTTTTTTTTTTCAAATACCTCCTTTGTAGACAACATAAATTCTTATCTCAATCACAATATCCCTTCATACCTCATTTCCTATACACTTTCAAACTTCAATTTATATATACTCACCTGCCCAATTCATGCCAATAATCCAATTTCAACCACAACATTAATCACCACCAAGTCTCATTCTTAATCATTCATAAACATATCAATTCACACCTCTTAATTCTCATTCATCATACAAACTCCAACTTCAATCATCAATCATATCAAAACACACTATATATATATATATATATAACACTACTCATATTTAAATCCCGAACAAGCTTCACCATATCCACAAATTATACCAAAGCACAACTACACATACCAATCATTTCAAGTTCAATCATGGCAATCCATCACTTAACGTGACTCACCCTATAGGGGATAACTCACCCTATCTCAGCTTCCAGCCCAAATTTCCATATCAATTGCCATTATAGGCAATCATACCACACCAAATCAATTACATATCCAATTTCATTCATTCAATAATAAAACACTCATCAACATCCTATTCACATAAACAACTATATCACAATCCATCATCAACCTTTTCATTCAACACTAACCTAGGGGCAATTAACATAGGTTTTCATATAATCTAACACCATGCCTACTCAAAACTAAAACCCGTACCTTAATGACGGCGGTTTCAACTCTTGAATTTCCTCCTCCAATCAACTCAAACTTCAACCAGAAACTAAAACCTGTACCTTAATGACGACCGTTTTAACTCTTGAATTTCCCCCGCCAATAAACTCAAACTTCAACCAATGGCACCAGGCCTTCGACAAGTGTTCCCAAAAGTAAACCAAGCTCCAATTTCGCAACACCAACTCAACAATCAAGCTATTCACCACAAAAATTATAATTTTCTTAATTTAGGGTTCATAAAATGGGAAAATCCAAAGGAAAAAAGCTTTCTTACCTTAACCCACTCAAATATGAAATAAAATCCACTTGGAATCCATGCTAGAATACCCCTAAAGAACCAAAATTACAAGATTTCAACACCAAGTACCCCAAAAATGCGAAATAGTGGAGAAACTCAAAAATTAGGATGAGATTTTGGATTTACTCACCACAATACTTACATGGAAATGAAGAGGACAAGGAGATCGATGCGTGACCGTAAATGACTCGTCAATCGGAGTTCCGAATAAAAAATTATGGACAAATGAAGGGTGCAATGAATGTTAGGGTTTCTTCCCTCTTTCTCTCTTCTCTCTATCCACCCCTCTCTTCTCAAAATGAAGGGGAAGCTAATTTACCATTAAATGAAGGGTGTTATATACTTGGGCTTGGGTCTAGTGAGGTCCAGTTTAATCATTTTAGCCCGTTGGCCCAACTTTGGGCCAAAACCTTTAAGATTAGTGTTTTAATTCATATTTTAAATATTTTATCTCTCTAAATTATATATTTTAATTTCTTAATCTTCTTTGCTCATAATTAATTTATTAATTAATTATCTATCATTTTTTTGAGTTTTACATCCTACCCACCTTAATAAAAATTTTGTCCTCAAAATTTAATTACCCGAAAACAAGTGAGGGTAATCCTTCCTTGTATCGAATTCGAGCTCCCACGAGTGCTTTTCCACTTTGGCTCGACTCCATGCGATCTTAACCAACGGAACTTCCCCTTCCGCGAAGTCTCTTGATACTAATTTGGGACCTAACAGGCTTGACTCTACGTTCTCATACCTACACGACGGAGCATTGGCTTCTCGTAATTCTATTGCGCTCAACCACTCACACATGATCATAACTTTGCCTTTTAGTTTTCAACAGTAATAGAATCTTTATTTATCACTTCTCATTAAAATTCTCAATCTCAATGATCACATTATAACGGGGACCTTAATCAAAGTCACAACCCTCAACCTCAATCGGGGTACCTACTCAGGTTTTTCATTCTCAGGTGCAAAACAAGAAACTTTGACATAATAAACAATTAATGAATTCCCTTTATCATAATCACAATCGAATGTTAATAAATTTCAAACCCAACCAATTCTAAACCATACTAATTTGTCTCACCGTTAGCCCCATCTAGCTTTTTGCCTAATTACTCACCCAAATTCAGTCTCACCAAATCAATCCCAACTAACTTCAAATTATCCATTAGTCAAAATTCAATATAAATCCTCTGTTCTCATAGGCATAGCCATTACTAAGGTAACTCGACATAATAATCAATCACTCAATGCCAAAAATATCTGTCTTTAATAAGAATCATCTAAACACCTTAGTTTAAGTCAATCCGTCGTAACATAAACCACATACTCACACTTTCTATTCCGCGATCCCTCGTCATCCCTCGCAACAATCTCATATTCCAAAACTTCTTTTTCACATCATAACAGCCCTAAGGCCACCAAAATCACCGCGCTTCAGCTGCGCCACTCTGATTGTTGTTAAGAACATAATCATTCACCCACATCAACCAAAAATCTCCTTGAATCTCTTTAACTCTCTAACTAAATATCATCGACCTTTTAAATCAATTCTTAGGCATTCTGATAAACCACTATTTTATGGTTTATAATGTGTTTAATTGTGTGGTTTTATCATGATCTTTACCCACTTATTCATATGATTAGCATGCATTTATATTTCCTTCCTAAAATTATCACATGATTAAAAACTTGCTTCCTAAGAGACTTTTAATTATGTATTTTAATTCTCCTTTATTCCATTCGATGCCGTGATCTGTGTGTTAAATGTTTCAAGCTTTATAGGGCATGAATGAGTTGGAGATTGGAAAGGAAGCTTGCAAAAATGGAAGGAACACAAGAAGTTGAGGAGATGACCAGCGAGAAGTGACGCGGCCGCATGGCTCATGCGACCGCGCGAAAGAGAGGAAATCGCAGTGACGCAGCCGCATGGCTCACACGATCGCGCGGATTGGAATAGCACAAGTGACGCGGAAGCGTGGACGACGCGCCCGCGTGGCAAAGCAAAACGCCGAATGACGCGTCCGCATGAATGACGCGATCACGTGACGTGCGCGATCTGCATAATCTGCAGAATTCGCTAGGGGCGATTTTGGGCCCTATTTTGACCCAGTTTTCGGCCCGAAAAAGCAGACTAGAGCCAGAGAACATGCAGAAACCAACAACAACATTCATTCTACACAATTTTAGTTTTTAGATCTAGTTTTACTCCTCTTCTAGGTTTTTCTCTCGACATATTTATAGTTCTTAGGATTTTTACTTCTATTGCTCTTTGCATTGGGATATTGAGAAGAGTTATTACCTCATCAAGACTTCGTCATTCTAGTTCATTTTCTTTACTTGGCTTCACTCTTCCATGTCCTTTAATTTACTCAATTTTACTATTAGATTATTTTAGAATTTATTAATACAAGAATTACTTTTATTTTTAATTGATTTCTTTGAGTTTTATTTATCATATCTTTCTTTAATTCCCTTTCCTATGTTATGAGTTCTACATTCACAATGAGCGAGTAGTTCCCTAACTTGATGGGGAGTTGATTGAAAGGAACCCTTGAGTTGGAATGCTTAAAAGAAAAATTGTACTTGGGTTTATTGTTGGAATGCTCTCTAGTCACTGACACTAATCCTTTTCAATTGAGCGGATTGGAAGTTGTTAATAGAAACAACATTCCAACTTGTTTGACTTTCCCTTACCTAGTAAGGGATAACTAAACAGAACAACCTTCAATTATCAATTAATCTTGAGAGTACTTCAACAAAAATAGGGCTTCCAACTAATCTACTCCCAATCAAGGCTTTTATTTAAATTATTTAATTTCTCTAATTTAATTTCCTATTTATTCAACTCAAACCCTTTTTGAAAACATCTGATTAACAAAATAGCACACCTTTCTACAACTCGTTGGGAGACGACCTGGGATTCATACTCCCAGTAATTTAATTTTAATTTTTGTGACAACCTTCTAAATTGATAAGTAGAATTCTGGTTGGTTAAGAACTATACTTGCAACGCATATCTTATAACAATTCCTGACTCGCCAATTTCCGCCACGTCAATTTTTAGCGCCGTTGCCAGGGAGTTGCAATAGAGTGCTAAGTTATTGATTGGAATTTATTTATTTGCATTTTATTTTATCTTTATACTATGAGCTGCTTGTTTCTTTCATTAGATGATGCGTTCACTTCCTGATCCAAGCTTGCCAGTATTCGATCCTGAGATTGAAAGAACTATTTCACGAATAAGGCAAGCTCAGTGTCGGTTAGTCCTCTCTGAGGGCGGATCTGAAACGTCATTTGAGGAAGAAACCAGCCCTCATTCTACTGATTCAGTTGATTCACGCGAAGGTGACATGACAGCACCTAGGAGAGTTACTATCTAGGAGGCTGGAGCCCCTGATTTTACAATGCAGCCGTTTCAAGTGCATCACCCAGCGGTGGCTACAGACTTTGAAATAAAGACTGCACTGCTCAATTTGATGCCCAAGTTTCATGGCTTACCTGCTCAAGAGCCTATCAAGCACCTGAGAGATTTTCAAGCAGCTTGTTCTACTGTCAGGCGTGACGGTGCAGATGAAACTTCAATTCTGTTGAAAGATTTCCCGTTTTTTCTTGAGGAAAAGGCAAGAGAGTGGTACTACACTCAACTCGCAGTAACTGTATCCAACTGGGATACACTTAGAAGAGAATTCTTGGAAAAGTTCTTTCCAGCTGAAGTTACTGATAAACTGAGGAAAGACATTTCCATGATTGTTCAGGACGAATCTGAGACTCTCTATGAATACTGTGAGCGCTTCAATAATCTTCTGGAAGCTTGCCCCCACCATATGATTGACAAGATAGTGTTACTCGGTTACGTCACACAGGGCATGAGACCCCAAGATAAGACCACATTGGAAAGTGCTAGCAATGGGTTTATGAAAAAGTACAAGACCACTGATGAGGCATGGCAATTAATCAGCGACTTAGCTGAATCTACTCGGAATCACAGGCAGAAACAAGGCCGTTTAAAAGCCGTTGCAGAAGTATCCTCTAGCAGAGAGACTGCTGCTCTAACTCAGAGTATCTGTGAAATGACCAACTTGCTGAAGCAGATGCAATTGAATCAACAACAAGTTCAGCAAGCTCAACCTTCTCCACCACAGCAAAGCCAACAGTTAGTCCCACAGAGAGTTTGCAGAATCTGTGCTGATTATAGCCATTATACCGACGAATGTCCGCAGCTCCAGCAGGAAGACAACATCGTGGCAGCCACTCATAACTTTTATGACCGCCCCAACCAAGGGTATAATCAAGGTGGCAATTACAACCATGGATGGCAGGATAATTCTAACCAGAATTGGAGGGACAACAACAACAGAGGAGGCAGAGACAATCAGGGAAATCAGAAGTAGAGTAACAACAATAACAGGCAGCAGAACCAGAACCAGCCTTACAGAGCACCTCACCTGAGGCAATCCCAAGGACCACAAAATACCCAACAGCAGACCTCTCAAATTACATATCCTTCTTCATCTCCTAATGATGACTTACTACAATCTATTGATCAGAGACAACAGACCATGGAAAATAACCTTTATGCTACGCTAAATGGTCTTAACTCTACTTTGCAAGCTCTTGTCTCACAGATTGGATCAATGAATAACTCCAATAACCAGCCTTTGAGCTCCAGTGGAATTCCCTCTCAACTATTACCCAATCCAAAGGGTGGCATTAATGCCATCACCCTAAGGTCCGAAACCACACTGCAGGAGAGGAATCAGGAGGAGCCAAGCCCACCAGAACACGCCTCAGCTGAAGAGGTAGTGGAAATAGAAGATGTTGAAGAGGAAGAGGTCATACAGGACATAGATGAAAAAGAAGAAGTTCAACCACAGGAGGAGGCACCAAAGGGCGCAGACACTGCAGAAGACACCACTCCTATTCCATTTCCACAACTTGCAAGGAAGCCCAGGAAGCAGCTGGAACCTGATCCCAAAATGGTAGAGATATTCAAAAAGGTTGAGGTAACTGTTCCTCTATTTGATGTTATTCAACAGGTACCTAAATATGCAAAGTTTCTAAAAGATTTATTTATACATAAAGACAAAATTAATGAATTAGAAACTATTCCTTTAGGTAGTTCCATATTTGCTTTAATGGGAGGTTTACCTGAAAGGTGTAGTGACCCAGGTCCATGTATGGTTAATTGTACTATTGGTGGTGTAGTATTTTCTGACTGCACGTGTGATTTAGGAGCATGTGTGAGTATAATGCCTTTGTCTATATATGATATTTTGAGGCTCCCTCCCTTAAAAAGGTCGGCAGCTCGTTTTGTGTTAGCAGATAAAAGCATTATTACAGTGGCTGGAGTTGCTGAAGATGTATTAGTGGGCATTAAGGGGCTCACATTTCCTATTGATTTTTATATTCTGGAGATGCCCCAAAATGACTTAGAGAAGCCATCACCAATCCTACTCGGAAGACCATTCCTGAAGACCTCAAGGTTTAAATTAGATGCTTTTTCAGGAACATACTCCTTTGAAATAGATGGCCGAGTAGTAATCTTCAATCTAAATGAAGTTATGAAGCATCCTCCAGAGGATCATTCTATCCTCCAGTGTGACATCATAGATGAAACCGTGGCTGAAGTTCACCAGGAGGAATTTAAAGAGAAGTACATAGGACAAGGTCCAAGTGTAGGGACATTCTCAGAGGACAGTGACAGTGCTTTACCATTGTTACCAGCTCTAGACAACCCAGAGCCTGACCATGATCAGAAGTTAGAATTAAAACCCCTTCCTCCACACCTCAAATATGCTTACCTTGAAGACGAGCTGAAGTTTCCAGTTATCATTGCAAGGGAAATCACTTCTCAACAAGAAGAGCAGTTACTTAGTATGCTGAGGAGGCACAAGAAGGCAATCGGTTGGAGTTTGGCAGACATAGTAGGCATCAACCCTCAAGTCTGTGAGCATAGGATATTTTTAGAAGAGGGAGCAAGACCTGTCCGTCAAACCCACAGAAGACTGAACCCCACTATCTTAGAGGTTGTCAAGAAGGAAGTGACCAGACTACTGGAGGCAGATATCATCTACCCCATTTCAGACAGTGAATGGGTAAGCCCAGTACAAGTGGTGCCCAAGAAGTCTGGAGTCACTACAGTGAAGAATGAGCATGGAGATCTCATTACAACCGGAGTTCAGAACGTCTGGAGGGTCTGTATTGACTACAGACACCTCAACCAGGCCACTCGTAAGGATCACTATCCTCTTCCATTTATTGATCAAATGCTGGATCGCCTGTCAGGTAAATCACATTATTGTTTTCTAGATGGTTACACAAGTTATTTCCAGATTCATATAGCTCCTGAGGATCAGGAAAATACCACTTTTACATGTCCTTTTGGGACTTATGCTTACAAGAGAATGCCCTTTGGCTTGTGCAATGCACCAGCTACCTTCCAAAGGTGCATGATGAGTCTTTTCTCTGATCTTATTGAGGACTGTATGGAAGTTTTTATGGATGATTTTAGTGTATATGGCGATTCCTTTAGCCTTTGCTTAGATGGATTATCTAGAGTATTAGATAGATGTGTTAGTACAAACCTTGTATTAAATTTTGAAAAATGTCACTTTATGGTAAAACAAGGTATTGTACTAGGACATGTTGTGTCTAATACTGGCATTTCTGTAGATCCAGCAAAGGTGGATGTTATTTCTAGTTTACCTTACCCCTCCTCTGTGAGGGAAGTCCGTTCGTTCCTTGGCCATGCAGATTTTTATAGGAGATTCATTAAGGACTTCAATAAGGTAGCACTTCCCCTATCCAGGCTACTGCAGAAAGATATTGAGTTCGAGTTCAGTGAGGATTGCAAACAAGCGTTTGATAAGCTGAAGACCGTCCTGACTCAAGCTCCAATTGTGAGAGGACCAGACTGGAGCCAGCCATTTGAAATAATGTGCGACGCCTTCAACCATGCAGTAGGAGCAGCACTGGCTCAGCGTGAAGGTAAGGACCCCTTTGTTATTGCTTATGCGTCTAAAACTTTAGATGTCGCTCAGTCCAATTACACTACTACTAAGAAAGAGCTTCTTGCTATTATTTTTGCTCTGGATAAATTTCGAGCCTATTTACTTGGTACGAAGGTAGCAGTGTACTCAAACCACGCAGCTCTAAAGTATCTATTAGCTAAAAAGGAGTCCAAACCGAGGCTTATACATTGGATACTGCTATTACAAGAATTTGATTTAGAAATTAAGGATAAGAGTGGTGACCAGAATTTAGTGGCAGACCATTTGAGTCGCCTTGAGCACATTACAGATGACCCCACTCCTATAGCTGATAATTTCCCATTTGATAACCTGCAAGCAGTATCTGAGGTAGTCCCTTGGTATGCACTTGTAGCTAATTATCTAGTTAGCCGCACCTTTCCTCTAAACTGTTCTAAGCATCAAAGAGACAAGTTGAAAAGCGAGTCTAAATATTATATATGGGATGACCCATATTTATGGAGATGTGGCGCTGACCAGGTAATTAGACTGTGTGTGCCTCAATCAGAATTCCAGTCCATCTTAGAGGCTTGTCACTCATCTGAGAGTGGTGGACATTTTGGCCCTCAAAGAACAGCTAGAAAAATCTTAGACTGTGGATTCTGGTGGCCTACACTTTTTAGAGACGCTGCTGAATTTTGTAGATCTTGTTTTCCATGCTAAAAATTTGGTAATATATCCAAGAGGGATGAGATGCCTCAACAAATTATGCTTTTCTGTGAAATTTTTTATGTTTGGGGCATTGACTTCATGGGTCCATTTCCAAATTCTAATGGTTATTTTTATATATTGTTAGCTGTGGATTATGTTTTCAAATGGGTGGAAGCAATTCCTACCCGCACTGATGATGCTAACACTGTTGTTTCCTTTGTGAGAAACCACATTATTTGTCGCTTTGGATCACCACGAGCAATCGTGAGCGATCAAGGCACCCATTTTTGTAACAGGAGACTAACAGGATTAATGAAGAAGCATGGGATAATTCATAAGGTTGCAACAGCCTACCATCCTCAGACTAATGGGCAAGCCGAGGTGTTAAACAGAGAGATAAAGCGTATCTTGCAGAAGATAGTCAAACCTCATAGAAGAGACTGGAGCACCAGGCTACAAGATGCACTCTAGGCATACAGAACAGCATACAAAACACCCATTGGGATGAGCCCTTTCCGCTTGGTTTATGGCAAAGTTTGTCATCTCCCTGTTGAAGTAGAGCACAAAGCCTTTTGGGCAGTGAAGTAGTGCAACATGGGAATTGAGAAAGCTAGAGCTGAAAGGAAATTGAAACTGCAAGAATTGGAAAGCCTTCGCCTAGAAGCTTATGAGAACTCAAGACTATACAAGGAGAAGATGAAGGCTGTACATGATCAGCACATCAAGAGAAAAGAGTTCCAACCTGGGGACTTAGTCCTCCTTTACAAATCTCGACTGAGGCTCATGCCAGGCAAGTTGAGATCAAGATGGGAAGGTCCATACAGAGTAGAGAAGGCTGAACCATACGGAGTTTATCACCTAAGCCATCCTTCAAGCTCTGAACTTATCAAAGTTAATGGACATCGTTTAAAGCTGTACCATGGCGAGAAGCTGAAGAAAAACAAGGAGCTCGAGATCTTCCTCATGGAAGATCCCCACAAAGCCGAAGCCTGAGCTAGTGGAGCGTCCAACTTACGGACGTTAAAGCAAAGTGCTAGGTGGGAGACAACCCACCATGGTATGATCGTTCTTTTCTTTATTCTTAGTTTTTCTATTCAATAACTCTTCTCTTTATTAGTACATTTCGTGCATCTGCATTTACATACTTTTATATAAAAAAAATTTCACGCGACGCGACCGCCTCATTGACGCGTCCGCATCGCAGAAGATGGGAGGAAATAATAAAACAAACAGAGAGTCACGCAAGAGCGTGGATGGAGGCGTCCCAGTGGCACAAATCGCCCCACGTGACCGCGTCGCCGACGCGTCCGCGCCACATGGGAACATTGGCCTCCCACGCAACCGCGTGACCCACGCGGCCGCGTGCCCTGGAATACGACGTGAAAAGGGTGCACGACCGAAAGTTGTGCTAGAGTGGTGCTGGATTGGTGCTAAACGCACAATTCTTCCCACGCGGCCGCATGACCAACGCGACCGCGTCATATCCTTCTAATGGCCACTCACGCGATCGCATGCCCCACGTGATCGCGTCACCCAAAAATTTGGCAAAATAAGATTTTGAACAGAGAGTTGTGCGAGCGCGAGGGCCAGCAGCATATAACGGGTCACGCGACCGCGTGACCAACGCGACCGCGTTAATCAGTATAAGCGCAAGTCGCACGACCGCGTGCCCCACGCGGCCGCATCGCTTGTGCCGCACAGCTTCCCTGATTTGCCAATTATCTTATCTTTCTTTTTCCCAAATCCTATTTTCTCTCCCCCCCCCCCTTATTTCTTCTTTCTCCCTTCTTCCTTCTTTCTCACTTTCTACTCTCTCTCTCTCTCACTCCCATTAACAAGGTTTTCTTTTCTTCTTTCCCCCCTTACTTTTCTATTATTCTTCTTATTTTATTACGTTACCTTCTTTTCTTTTCTTTTTAACTTTCATTATTCATATTTTCTTTTTCTTTCCTTTTCCTTTTTACTTGGTGTTGGAAATTTATTTGAGTCATTATTTCTCATTATATGCTTGTGGATTGTTGTAAAATTGTTTGGCAATTATATATCTTTTTAAAGGGTTGCTTGCATGTTCACTTTAATACTTTCTATACCTTATTCACCATGCATGCTATGTGTTTGTGAAAAAGCCAATATGGCCTTATGCATTTTTCTACATTATTCTATTCTACTATTAAATACTTGTTTTTCACAAAACCCCTTTCATATTTTATTCGTTGAATATAATTGTCAATACAAACGTGATGGTTTGTTATGAGTAATGCTTGATCTATGCTACTCATGCCTTTGCCAGCATGCCAATAAACATCTTGCATCTAATTACCCAAACATGCACTTGCTATATTCCCTTTGATGAACTTTTCACATGTAGTCATGACCATATGTTCACTTCATTCATCTTTAATGTGCATTGATTGCCACCTATACCATCATATTCCTTGCTTTACTCCTTGACATTTTGACATACTTCCTCTTTTCTCCCTTTCAGGATGGCCACCAAGAAAGGAAAAGAGAAAGCTACTCCCAAACTACCAGCAAGAAGAGGAACAAAAAGAGCACTAGTGGCAGAGCCCCCTTCAACTGCGGTTAAACCCTCAACAAAAAGAACTAAGAGGATTATAAAGGTTGATGATAAAGAAAAAGCCTTCCCAGCAAAGGACACTGCGCGATTTCCCAATCGCTACTATGAGCAGATGTTCCCCACCCTGGCAGAAAGGAGTTACAACAACGAATACCTTCTTCTCCTCCCAAACCATATTGCTACCCTTGTTGAACTGCAAATTGCACAAAGACAATGGGGTTTCCTACAGAGACAGCCAAGGCAGGTCAATCTTTCTTAGGTAGTCGAGTTCTACTCCAACTTCCACCTGCCAACCCTGCAGTCTGTTTTTGTACGTCAGAAGCATGTCCCCGTTACAGAAGAGGCCATTCAAAGAGCTCTAGGTCTTCCCCCTATTCCAGAAGGATTGGACACCTTTCAAGAAGCCGCACTCAAGCGCCAGATGTACCAATTTGACTGGGACGCCATTCTTAGAGTTATCGCACTACCTGGCAGCCGTTGGATCTATGGATACCATCGTACCCGCCCTAAGGGAATATCGGCTTCAGCACTTACCTTGGAAGCTCGCGTATGGGCACAGATCATGTCCCACTACGTCTTTCTGAGCACTCACGAGTCCTCCTTCACTGCGGACATGGGCGTCCTACTATGGTGCATCCTTACAGACCAACCTCTGAATCTACCGAGACACATCCGGAATGCCATGGGACACGTACAAATTGCGAGCAACTTACCTTTTCCCGCCTTGGTCTCTGGTATGCGAAATTGTTACTCTGAGGTTGTAAAATTTGTTGCTCGTTCTCTCCCTGGCAATGGCGCCAATAACTGGTGCACAATACCATGGTCCAAACATAACTTCACAGCTTTGCACAACTAACCAGCAAGTGCACTGGGTCGTCCAAGTAATAAAACCTTACATGAGTAAGGGTCGATCCCACGGAGATTGTTGGTATGAAGCAAGCTATGGTCACCTTGTAAATCTCAGTCAGGCGGATATCAAATGGTTATAGTATTTTCGAATAATAATAATAAATAAACAGAAAATAAAGATAGAAATACTTATGTAATTCATTGGTGAGAATTTCAGATAAGCGTATAGAGATGCTTTCGTTCCTCTGAATCTCTGCTTTCCCACTGTCTTCATCCAATCAGTCTTACTCCTCTCCATGGCAAGTTTTCTATAAGGGCATCACTGTTGTCAATGGCTACATCCCATCCTCTCTATGAAAATGGTCCAAATGCTCTGTCACGGCTTGGCTAATCATCTGGAGGTTCTCGATCATACTGGAATAGGATTTACTATCCTTTTTGCGTCTGTCACTACGCCCAGCACTCGCGAGTTTGAAGTTCATCACAGCCATCCCTTCCCAGATCCTACTCGGAATACCACAGACAAGGTTTAGACTTTCCGGATCTCAGGAATGGCCATCCATGGGTTCTAACTTATACCACGAAGATACTAATAACTCGGACTTGGTCCCTGTATTAGATATCTAAGAGATATTCATTCAAGCTTGTTTGCATGTAGAACGAAAGTGTTTGTCAAGCAGGCGTTCATGAGTGAGAATGATGATGAGCGTCACATAATCATCACATTCATCATGTTCTTGGGAACAAATGGATACCTTAGAGGCGGAATAAGTTGAATTGAATAGAAAAACAGTAGTACTTTGCATTAAATCATGAGGAATGGCAGAGCTCCACACCTTAATCTATGGAGTGCAGAAACTCTACCGTTGAAAATACATAAGTGATGAAGGTTCAGACATGGCCGAATGGCCAGCCCCCAAACGTGATCAATAGATCAAAAGATTTAATTCCGGATGTCAATACAATAGTAAAAAGTCCTATTTATACTAAACTAGCTACTAGGGTTTACAGAAGTAAGTAATTGATGCATAAATCCACTTCCGTGGCCCACTTGGTGTGTGCTTGGGCTGAGCTTGAAGTTTACATGTGCAGAGGCTTCTTCTGGAGTTGAACGCCAGTTTGTAACGTGTTTCTGGCGTTCAACTCTGGTTTGTGACGTGTTTCTGGTGTTTAACTTCAGACTGCAGCATAGAACTGGCGTTCAACGCCCTTTTGCGTCATCTAAACTCGGCCAAAGTATGGACTATTATATATTTCTGGAAAGCCCTGGATGTCTACTTTCTAACGCAATTGGAAGCGCGCCATTTTGAGTTCTGTAGCTCCAGAAAATCCACTTTGAGTACAGGGAGGTCAGAATCCAACAGCATCAGCAGTCCTTCTTCTACCTCTGAATCTGATTTTTGCTCAAGTCCCTCAATTTCAGCCAGAAAATACTTGAAATCACAGAAAAACACACAAACTCATAGTAAAGTCCAGAAATGTGAATTTAACATAAAAACTAATAAAAACATCCCTAAAAGTAACTAGATCCTACTAAAAACATACTAAAAACAATGCCAAAAAGCGTATAAATTATCCGCTCATCAGTCTCAGATCTTGTCTCAGCAGCCGGAGTCTCCTACAGAGCTGGGGACACCAAAGCCATGCTTCCACGGGATGATCAGTATGTCCCTAACAGGAAATACATCAGACCTCCACCAGCCGCCACAAGCCATCCTACTGAACCGGTTGAAGATATTCCTTCTTCAACACCACAAGCACCTACAATAGACCAACTGCTCCATCAGATACTTGAAATGTTGGATCAGCAGGAACACAAAGCTAAGATGAGAGAGCGTCGTAACAAGAGCCGATTCACATACCTCAAGGAGCTGATTATTGGGAAAATTCAAGGACTCAGACACCCCGGACTCCACTTCCTTTACCAGCACAGGAAGCCATGATGGCCCCGACTGTGGAGATACTGCTACCAGCCCACCTTTGTTTCTGACAGATGGCACCGAGGACGGTGCAAAGCCTTAAGTGTGGGGAGGTCGGTCAGTACCTGACTTCCGGAGGTAATTTCTCTTCCCTAAACACCAATAAATTAGGATATTTAGTTAGTTTTTCTTCTGTAGAATAGGATAAATTGCATAGTAATAGATTAGTTGCATGCATGTTCTACTTGATTGAAAAGACAATAAGTTTCTTCTAAGACTCTATTTTTGGAACAAAATTTCACTAAATTTAATTAAAATTTTTATGTTAAATTTGCTTGAAGTTGTATTTGGAACATGATTTTTAAGCTAAAGAACACACAACCTGTGAGATTTGAGCCTTTATGCATGGTTACATTATTTAACCATAATTATTTTATTCTTGTGTGTTTACTTCTCTATGATTGTAATCTATATTTTGTTTCATCCTATATGTCCAATGTTTATTATATTTGTATGTTTGCATATGATTGAGGCCATTATTTGTTTAAACTCACTTATCCAAATTAAACCTACCCTTTCAATTACCTTTGTTAGCCACTTTGAGCCTTTAAATCCCATCTGTTCTATATTTTACCATATTACTAGCCTTAAGCGGAAAAACAATTATATATCCCAAACTGAATCTTTGGTTAGCTTAAGATAGAATTGTGTGTGCTAATTAAGTATGGGAAATTGTGGGAACAAAAGATAATAAGGGAATGTGTCATGATAATATAATGGGAATTTGGATACCTACTCATGTGAGACTATAAGAATCAAAAATCTATGTGCATTGATAAGCTATGTTTATTTTTATGTTTATGTTAAAAAAAATAAAAAAAATAAAAAATATTCAATAAATAAATAAGGGGACAAAATTACCCTAATGTTAAGTTAAGAATTCAAAGAACAATGCATGTATGATAAAATTAAGATAAAAAGTTGATACATGAGTGTGGAATGTGAGAGGGAACTTCTGGGTAGCTAGGTATGAATTCTAAAGTTATATAGAATATATATAGGTTATGTTAAAGCTTGGGTTAATTAAAGATTCAGTTTATAAGCTCACTTAGCCATATATGTATCCTTACCATTACCTTGGCCCCATTACAACCTTGAAAAGACCTCATGATGTTTGCATTGGTATATTAAATGTTGTTGATTGATTAGGAGAAGAACAAAAATTAGAGAGCATGATTAGAGAAGGATAGAGTGATTGCCCTATACACTAGAGAGATTAGAGCGTACATACATCATCAGTGAGGGTTCAATGCTTAAAATTCTATGTTCCCTGCTTTCATGAGCTGCCTTCTTGCATTTTTATCTGTTCTTACTGTATGAGAATTGAATTAGTGGAATTTGATTTGTAATTGTTTTGAAGAGCTTATTTACTATTGATCAAGTGGACAAGAATCATATAGTGAGGTTGATAAACCACTAAGCATGAGGACATGCTAATGTTTAAGTGTGGGGAGGTTGAAAAACCACTATTTTATGGTTTATAATGTGTTTAATTGTGTGGTTTTATCATGATCTTTACCCACTTATTCATATGATTAGCATGCATTTATATTTCCTTCCTAAAATTATCACATGATTAAAAACTTGCTTCCTAAGAGACTTTTAATTATGTATTTTAATTCTCCTTTATTCCATTCGATGTCGTGATCTGTGTGTTAAATGTTTCAGGCTTTATAGGGCATGAATGAGTTGGAGATTGGAAAGGAAGCTTGAAAAAAATGGAAGGAACACAAGAAGTTGAGGAGATGACCAGCGAGAAGTGACGCGGCCGCATGGCTCACGCGACCGTACGAAAGAGAGGAAATCGCAGTGACGCGGCCGCATGGCTCACGCGACCTCGCGGATTGGAATAGCACAAGTGACGCGGAGGCATGGACGACACACCCGCGTGGCAAAGCAAAACGCCGAATGACGCGTCCGCATGAATGACGCGATCACGTGACGTGCACAATCTGCATAATCTGCAGAATTCGCTGAGAGCGATTTTGGGCCCTATTTTGACCCAGTTTTCGGCCCGAAAAAGCAGACTAGAGCCAGAGAACATGCAGAAACCAACAACAACATTCATTCTACACAATTTTAGTTTTTAGATCTAGTTTTACTCCTCCTCTAGGTTTTTCTCTCGACACATTCATAGTTCTTAGGATTTTTACTTCTATTGCTCTTTGCATTGGGATATTGAGAAGAGTTATTACCTCATCAATACTTCGTCATTCTAGTTCGTTTTCTTTACTTGGCTTCACTCTTCCATGTCCTTTAATTTACTCAATTTTACTATTGGATTATTTTAGAATTTATTAATACAAGAATTACTTTTATTTTTAATTGATTCCTTTGAGTTTTATTTATCATGTCTTTCTTTAATTCCCTTTCTTATGTTATGAGTTCTACATTCACAATGAGCGAGTAGTTCCCTAACTTGATGGGGAGTTGATTGAAAGGAACCCTTGAGTTGGAATGCTTAAAAGAAAAATTGTACTTGGGTTTATTGTTGGAATGCTCTCTAGTCACTGACACTAATCCTTTTCAATTGAGCGGATTGGAACTTATGAATAGAAACAGCATTCCAACTTGTTTGACTTTCCCTTACCTAGTAAGGGATAACTAAATAGAACAACCTTCAATTATCAATTAATCTTGAGAGTACTTCAACAAAAATAGGGCTTCCAACTAATCTACTCCCAGTCAAGGATTTTATTTAAATTATTTAATTTCTCTAATTTAATTTCCTATTTATTCAACTCAAACCCTTTTTGAAAACATCTGATTAATAAAATAGCATACCTTTCTGCAACTCGTTGGGAGACGACCTGGGATTCATACTCCCAGTAATTTAATTTTAATTTTTGTGACAACCTTCTAAATTGATAAGCGGAATTCTAGTTGGTTAAGAACTATACTTGCAACGCGTATCTTATAACAATTTCTGACTCGCCAATTTCCGCCACATCACATTCACTTCCACTACAACTCACCATTACCGAGTTCAAATAATAACCTCGGGCCACTGGCGGTCCTTCTAACCCTTTTTGTAGAATTTTCAGTGGTCACTTTTTGTCACTGCACTTTTCCTTGCACAATCCTCCGTCACTCTACTCTTGTTAACCAACTCCAGAAAAATCCTAATTTCTATCAGAACCACCGTACTCATCATATCATCTCTAACACCATGTCCATTACCACCTCCATTTCCCTTTCCAACTTGTTGTCCCAACTTATCAGCAACAACTTGCATAGAAGAAGCCGTATTCTCCAGAGCACCTATAAAAATCAACTAGATAACCTCGCTCTCGTCCACGAGACGCCATTTGGGTCTTTTTCATACCGAACAATTGATATTAAGGTGATCAATTTTAATATCTAAAGTCTTGTGCTTCAAATCCCCAAAGATATGCTCATGAACATTTTTTCTATATATGTCAAGCAGATATCCTAAATAGCATGTACACACATCCCAGAGTATGCTCAGAAGCATAGTCAGTCCGTCCCTCAGACTTTACAGGAACGAACTGCTCTGATACTATAATGTAACACCCTACCACACAGAGCTTTACACTATAGTCATAAATCAAAGGTGGTGAGGCATTACGACACTTAAAAGATATATATATATATATATATATATATATATATATATATATAGTCTTTGAAGAAATATGATATACTAGGAGCCTGGAAAGAAAAAACACAACCAAAAATTGCATCACACTCAAGCATCGACGATATACGAAAACGACAGAAATATATATATATATATATATATATATATATATATATATATATATATATATATATATATATATATATATATATATATATGATTCAAAAGGAGAAACATAAGAAATACTAGTCCCGACCTGCAAAGACAAGGCCAGCTAGTAAGTATAATACAGCCTAGAAAGATACAAAATACAACCTATTTCTCCAAAGTCAACCTCTAAGAGGGACATACATATACAATATACAAAAGTGAAGAATAACATCTAAATACATAACAAACGCTCAACGAGATGCGTCGCGTCCTGTATCTATAAAATTAAGAATTTTCACAATGGGTTTGAACATCATCCTTTCGAGTTGTTAGTAGGGTAATAATTTCGAATAGAGATAATGTAAAAATATATAAACCCGCTAAGCAATCTTAAACTCCAAACATTCAAGGTTCAAGCCTAGGGTCCTTTCTAATTCCAACACGGTTAAGTTACTAAGTCTCAGCCCTTGTCAACTATCTCTAATCTCAATTTTTTCCATCACTAAGTTATTTATTCTCTCAATGTCATTATTGTTCATTTTTAGTATTAAGCCCTTCTGATTTTATCAGTCTCTAACAATTCTTACTAACAACATTCAGTCTCAATGATATCGATTATCATTATTAGTCTCAACAGTTTTAGTAAATCTCAACAATCTCAACAAGTCATCAGTTATACTAGTACTCTCAATTTATCAACCCGAAGCAAGTGGGACAAACCACTGCATCTACCCAGGGAGTTCCAATAATCTCAATCAATACTGATATTTAATCATTTAATTATTATCATCCCATCCAGAACAGCACTCAGTGTCACCATCTCCAGCATAAGGGACCTCTCAGTTGTTCAAACACAAACAAAATGAGGAATACACAAGTAGAGAGAACAGATAAAGCAATTAGGTCAAGTAGCCTATAGATATAATTAATGAACAAGGAAAACCAAATACAAGATGTACAACCAATCAATACACATATATGAAAATGATGCATGCCTGTCCTACTGGCCATGAGCTCACGTGTTGGTTAAACTGCCAGAACCTGACACATTCGGTAGCTAACCCTGACATTGTCTTTAGATACGCATCACCAGGATGAAAAACATTTTCTAGACTTTAACAAGCTAGTCTTGTCTCAGAGGGAGGGTGCCCTGTCACCTTCTCACTGGAGTTATCATTTTGTCTCAGAGGGAGAATGTCCTATCACTTCTCTCAAAGGAAGAGTGCCCTGTCACCTTACAATTAGAGAGAACGTGGATAAAATAACCCACCACATTCCCAAAAAAGAACATTCTCAGCTTATCACAATCTGGTCTCAAAGGGAGAGTTCCCTATCACCATTAGAGGGAATACGTGCCATGTCACCATTCAACCAGAGAGAACCACGAACAAGTGAGATTGACTACCATCCTTATTCTAGTGTAACTCAGCTCAGTGTGCAAGTAGGATTCACTACCATCGTTGCCATAAACGAATATTAAATCAATACGCAAGTAGGATATCACCCAAACCTTGCCAAATTAATCATAATCATTGTCTTTAATCAATTTCACCAGTTATCAGGTTCATTAATTTATTTACGTCGTGAGCGGGATAACGTCACCATCCTCACCGTGGGCGGGACAAAGCCACCATCCCCACAAAGTAATAACGTACTGGGCAAGTGGGATGATACCACCGTCTTCCCCAATCCGGTCACTCAGACCACAATTCATCATTTTCGTTGACTTAAATTAGTTTCATAAGTTAGTATGTTCTTTAAACCCAATTCGTTTATCAATTGCCAAATTCATTAACTCGTGAGTGGGATAATACCACCGTCCTCACCACGGGCGGGACGAATCACCATCCCCACAACCATGTCATCCAGTTTAACCAAGCATTTATCCGAGAATAATTTACTTTAATTCATTCCATGCACTTATACTCATTCCAGAGCCTAAAAACTAGGTATTGGACCTTGAGGTTACGGAAGTTTACAAACTTTCCAGGAAAGGCAAACAGTTAAAAACATAATTTAAGTGTGAAAACAGGGCTTGTGCGTACGCATGACCCTATGTACGCACAACTTGCAAAATTCCTGGGCATGCGTACGCATACCCTTCGTGCGTATGCACGAGTATTTCTATCCATTCTGTTCCGTGCATGGGCACCATTATGTGCACGGGCAAACATACCAGAATTTCTGGTTTTCTACATAATCTCATAATTCAATTTTTATACCAGTTTTCATTCATTCATATCTTTCTTTATAAAATTATAATTTATTCCATTCTTAAACCATTTTAAAGATCATTTAACTAACTTTATTTTAAGATAAATTTTATACGAATCCAAGATCCAAGCGCCAAGTTGATGAATTATAAGAGAATGATGTGAAGGTTAAATGAAATCATGATGCCATGGCTATGATGAATGATTATATAATGAATATGAATGGTTATGAATATTATGTGGCTTATGAATTTAATGATATATGATATACGAGTTTTCCTGGGTGACAGAATCGTGGCTTGCCACCACGTGATCCAGGTTGAAACTTGATACTCTGTTGACTCTACGTTGTAAGGGTGACCGGACACGTATAAATTCCCGGGAATGGATATCCCCCATCGAGTAAGTTATATGTGAATGAATGAATGTATGAATTATGAATGAAATGTGAAAAGTTATGCATAGACTCATAGGGATGCGCAACGAGGGACAGTCTAAGGGTTTCGGACTCGTCAGGTTAGCTGGATAACCGACAGATGAGCCTCATCAACCATAGGATAGGCATATATCATGTGCATTCTGTTTGTTTTATCTGTTATGCATTGCTTGGGATTGCCTAACTGAATATATCATATGCTAATTATTATATTTGCTACCTGCACTACCTATTTTCTACTTGTGCTTGAAATTGTTTGGTTGTTTGTCTATGCTAAATCATTGGTGATGGAGGAACGGAGGAAAGGTGGATCGGTTTGGTGATACAGTTAAGTTTAAGTAGATAAGTTTAGAATCACGTAGAACACCTACCCTTTTTATGGCTTCTGTATAGAATCTAAGCTTTATAATTTCAGTGTTGGCGTTCTAGGATTGCCTCTGAGATTCCCAGGACCTTATATATTATATGTCTGGTACCTTTACCATGCTGAGAACCTCCAGTTCTCACCCCATACTGTGTTGTTGTTTTCAGATGCAGGTCGAGAGGCTCCTCGCTAGGCGTCTGGATTCCTGAAGCGGAGTGGTCCCTGGGTTCTTTTGATTATCAGTTTATGTACAAATGTGCTTAGCTTTCTCTCCAAGAAACTTATTTATTTTGTCCCTCTTAGAGGTTTAAGGAGAGTTAAGGTTTTATTTCTGTATTTTGGGTATTTTAGGATACTTATATATGTACGTAAATATTCTCCAGCTAGCCTTGGTTTCGCGGGCTAAGTCAGGAGCTAGTTATTCTGTTTTCTTGGCTATCTATCCACTCTTTTGCTTTATCATATCTATGATCATTAGGTTTCTTAGCACGCAATTTATTCCGTTTCCTGAGCGTTGAGCTTTTTATTTTGTGATTTTGCCTTACCCGTTCTTCAAGACTCCTAGTATATTATATTTTTCCGCTATTATACGTATGTATTTTGTTTTAAGGGTCTGTAACACCACACTACCTCTATTCTACAGCTTAAGCGTAAAGCTCTATGTAGTAGGGTGTTACAATTTACATCCATTCAAAGCAACTCAGTTCAATCCATAAGACTTACGAAACCACAAAATATCCATTTCGCATTATTATCGATTTATAACAATTCTCAGAAATAAAATAAGTTTAAGAAAAGCGCCCCTACCTCGATTGTCGAAACTCAAAAACTCTAAAACGCGTCACAAATTCATTTTCTCTTGGCTCGCAATGGCGGCAGCCGCAACTTCAGCTCCAAACCATTCACAGCAACAACAATAGCTATAATCACGACATGCAGTAATCAAGATTCAACACTACGTTACCAAAACCTCAGAATTTCTAATCAAACATAATAGAATACGTATTTTCAAAGGTTCTGAAATGTAAACTCTTACCATAATGAAGGAATAATGACTGAACCAAACTGCAGAAGCTTTGGCGGTGGTTCTGGCAGCCAGAATCACGGTGACACAGCTATCTCCTCCTCCAACAGTGACTCCCGCAACAGTAACCTCCAAGTTCTCTCTCCTGTTCGAACTTCTCTCCACAGCCATGGCGGACCCAATGGCGGCAGCAGCAACGAGACAGCGATGGACCTTTTGCGGCAGCAAGCAGAACGGTGCATAGGCAGGGGTGAGAACAAGCTAGCAGCGACGAACCGCGGTGGCTCTTCCCCCTCTTCGAGTCAGATTCTCCTTCTCCCGGCAACCCAGCTGCAGTGGCGACAAACCACAACCGTGGCACAGTCTATGGCGACGGCGCGGCAGTTCCAAGCCCACGACCTTCTCTCTTCATGTCGTCTTCTCCCTCACTCGTGAACTTTTTCTTCGCGGCTCTACTCAATGGCGCTGAGGCGGCAGCTAGGCGGCGGTGACTTGGCAAGCGCGGCGACGGTAGCGACGAGGCCCACCAGCACCAGTGCGTCTTCTCCCATCTCTCTCTCTTCCCCCCTTCCCCGATCGGTTTTTCCCCTTTCTCTCTTCCCTTTCTTTTCTTTTCTTTTCCTGAAGGCTGAAGTATAAGGGAAAAGGGGATGGCGGTGGTGAATTAGGGTTAGGATAGGGTGGTTTAGATCATTTTAATAAAATTAGGGGTATAGAGTATTAATTAAAAATCTAATGTAATCCCTTAAAATTATATTAAAAATATTATTTATTTATCAATTCGATAATTGACTTTTAATTAAGTATTCTAATTTAAAATATAAGATAATCTAATTAATTTCCTTTGTTTATAAAAATTAAAGCATTAAATTCCAAAATCTAAATTATTTAAACCAAATCATATAAAATTCTTATTTTTTTATATTTGCTAAACTTTATAATTTAAATATAGAAAATAATTCAATAATTATAAAATCAGATAAAATCTTAAATTATTTTAAACTCAATTAATCAAAATTTGTTTTAATCTTTAATAAAATAATTTTAGAGATTAAAATATTTAATGATAAATAAATCTAAATTAGTTCTTAATAAGATCTTCTAAAATTTCTAGGTCTTACAATTTTGAAGTTCTTATTAGTCCTTTATCCAAATATTCTTGTATTTCTTTTTTAGAATATTCTAGATATTCTTTATTCATATGTATTGGTTTTGCCTTTATCGGTATATCTTTTTCATTAAACTCATCTTCATATGGTAAAGATATCTCATGTAATGTTCTATGATAAAAAGCCTTGGGATTCAGGCTGCATAATTCTTTTTTAATTTTTTCTTCAATTCCTTTTATTTTATTTTGTATTTTAAAAGTTTGTCATTGTTCTTCTATTCTTTTATATATAAATTCTTGGTTTAAATAGTTATTTTGTTTTGTTTTCCTTTCTATAACATTAACTTGGGTAGATAGATGTTGTAAAATATTGAGTTCACGTTATTTTGGTTTAGTGATAAATTCGAAATGAACAGGATGATTTGGAACGTAAACAAGTTATTCCGTCTATATCGACATTAAAGGGATATAATAATATAGTAAATGGATTTTCTAGTATGACTTGGTGAGATATATTTTTTCCTAAAAAGAATGTAGTGGAAAAACATACTCGATTTTTACAGATTTTTGCTTTGGATAATTTATAGTCTATAGTCATTCTGTCATTTTCTACTTTTAAAACTTTTTCTGTAGTCTTTTAATAATATATTTTGTAGGTATTAATCCTTCTTGTATACAATTAATGTCAGCTCTTGAGTCTACCATAGCTATGAAATCAAATTTTTCTTCTCCTACAATTAAGGTTACCGTAGTAAACCATTTTTGGTTCACTAATAGAGTTAGTATATTTATGTAATTTTCTGGGATTATTATATTACTTTTTCCTTCTGTTTTACTAGTACTATTTTGCGAGGTTTGTTCTTGGATTCTTATTATATTTTCTCCTTCTATTTTTAGTAATCTATAATCCATATTGATATTTTGTTGTTTTAATTCTGAAACTTCTCTTTTTAACTTTTTTATCTCCTCTTTAAGAAAATTAAGAGAGGCTTCTTCTTGTGGGTTCTTAAAACAATTATAAATTTCTTTTTATTTCTATTGGTGTTATTTTCTGCTTACTTTCTTCTTCTTTTTTAACTAATTCCGCTAGTTGATTTATGAATTCGTCTCTTAATAGGATATTCTCTAACTTGTCAATTATTTTTATTAGTGTAAAAGTCTGTTATCTAGTCAAAATATTTACAATTTTTTTACAATTTCTACAGTTACATAATTCTATTCCTAAACATTTATTCTGCTCATCTTTTTTACTATTTTCTTCTGAGATTTCTTCTTCTGACATAAGGTCTAATTGTTGTATAAAATAATCTTCAGTTTTAGAAGAGTCTTCATAAATTGATTTTTTCTTTGATTCTGAGTTGATTAATATGGCTGTTAAATTTTGTTTAATTTCTTTATTTTCTATTTTATTTATTTTTGTTCTGTTGTACATTTATTAGCGTAATGTCCCTATTTTTTACATTTCCAACATGTTACTTGTTTCTTCTTATTTGGAGATTTAGGTTTTTCTTTTGGAGTTTTATAGAATATTTTATAATGTTTCTTTTCATAATAAAGGGGTTTATCTATATTATATCTAGACTTTTTATAGAATTTTTTCTTTTTAATTTTGTTTTGACCACTGGGTACTTTTTCTGGACTTATTCCGTATTGATAACAAAATGTTCCAACTTCTCTTTTCCCCGTGATAGCTTCTTATTTTATTTTTTATTGTATCTTAGTATCTGTGCATACTTCTATACCTGTTTGTACTATTATGTTATGTAGTTGTCCAAAAGTTAATAAATTATAGAGAATCTGTAAGAACCGAGACTAATTAATCGTCTAAGTAAATAATTAATATTTCCTAAAATAGGATTTAAAAATTTAGAATGAGAATTTGAGAATTTAAATATAATTTTTGGACTCAGTCGATTTTTCTGAGTCAGAAAATGTATTTTCTGCAAAAAACCGAGTAAAACTGCAAACCGATAGCTGAACCAGTCGAACCGGTTTAAGTATGTCCGGTACTACGCGAGAATAATTAAAAATAGCAGAAAACCATAGAAAAATATTATAAATTGAAAATCGGACACTAATTTTAAAAGCTTGGCCCAAAGTTTGGTCAAATGGACCAAAAATGCTAACGGATTGGACCAGGCCCAAGTTGGGCCCAAGCCCAACATATATAAGTTCATTAAATGAACCCATTCAGCCACCATAACACTTAGAGAGTGAGAGTTGCAGCTGAGAAGAGAAGAGGGAAGAGGGTTTTCATTTCACTATTCATCATCATCTTCTCAAGCTCATAACTTGAGCTACGGAGCTCTGATCGCCGCACCGTTTGCAGCCATGCAATCCTCGCAAAGAGCTTTACAAAACCCATCCAAGAAATTGGTAATAAAATCACGAAATTCCTCTCATTTTTCATTCCAAAATTTCGAATTTTTAGGGTTTTTTATTGAGTGAAATTTTGTGATTTTAGGTGTTTAGGTACACTCTAGTACTTGATTACCATTGGGTTTTTACCCCAATCATCATTGGGTAAGGTGAGAAATTTAAATCTCTTGTAGTTTTATGGATTTGATGAATCCTAGGTTGAATTGTTGTAAATTATGTGTATATAGATTAAGATTGTGATTGTTGGAACTTAATTGGAGCTTTGGAGTAATTGTTGATGCTTGTTGGAGTTGAAATGATGGCTTGATTGAGTTTGAGAACTTGTGGAAGCTTGGTTGAGGTCCACTTGGTGATTTAGTGCATATTGGAAGTCGACCAAGGTATGGTTTCGGTTTCCTCTATGTAATATATAATATTTCTGGACACTTAGGCTAGTGACTAATAGTATAGGATTGAACTAAATTGGTTGTTGGAATTGTTGTATGATGATGTATGATGAATTGATTATTTGGGTTGTTGATTAATTAAAATTTTGATGTTGATAGTATGGTATTGAAGATTGAGATTGGAATTGATTATGATGATTGTTGGTAATGGTGGAATGATATTTGATTAATGTGTTGGTTGAAATATGAATGTATTGTTATGTATTTGATAATGGAGATTGATGATTGCATAAGGTGGAGTGGTGAATTGAGGTTTGGGAAGTATGAAATCTGATGTGTTTTGGGAGTTGATGAGTGACGTGGCGAAAATTGGCGAGTTAAGAATTTATTATAAGAGATGCGTTGCAAGTACAGTTCTTAACCAACCATAAATCCGCTTATCAATTTAGAAGGGTTGTCACAAAATTAAAATTAAAATACTGGGAGTATGAATCCCAGGTCGTCTCCCAACGAGTTGCAGAAAGGTGTGCTATTTTATTAATCAGATGTCTTCAAGAAAAATGGGTTGAGTTGAATAACAGGAATTTAAATTAGAGAGTTTATGTAATTTTAAATGAAAGCCTTGGCTGGGAGTAGATTAGTTAGAAGCCCTATTCTTGTTGGAGTACTCTCAAGATTAATTGATAATTGAGAGTTGTTCTGTTTAGTTATCCCTTACTAGGTAAGGGAAAGTCAAACAAGTTGGAAAGCTATTTCTATTCACAAGTCCCAATCTGCTTACTTGGAAGGATTGGTGTCAGTGACTAGAGAGCAATCCAACAATAAACTCAATTACAATTTTTCTTTTAAGCATTCCAACGCAAGGTCTTCCTTTCAATCAACTCCCATCCAAGTTATGGAACTACTCGCTCATTGTGAATGTAGAATTCATGACATAGGAAAGGGAAATAAAGAAAGACATGATAAATAATGATAAAAAGACCAATTAAAAATAAAAATAGTTCTTATATTAATAAACTCTAAAAATAATCCAATAGTAATTCTGAATAAACAAAGGACATGGAAGAGTAAGAGATAGGTAAAGAAAACAAACTAGAATGACGAAGTCTTGCTGAGGTAATAACTCTTCTCAATATCCCAATGCGAAAAGCAATAAAAATAAAACCCTAAGAACTCTGAATATGTAGAGAGAAAACCTAGATGAGGAGTTAAAACTACATCTAAAACTAAGAATTGTCTATAATGAATGTTGTTTTTTGTTTCTCCATGTTCCTTGGCTCTAGTCTGCTTTTCTGGGTCGAAAATTGGGTCAAAACAGGGCCCAAAATCGCCCCCAGCGAATTCTGCAGATTCTACAGATCGCGCATGTCACGCGATCGCGTCATTCATGCGGACGCGTCATTCGGCGTTTTGCCTTACCACGCGTGCGCGTCGTCCACGCCTCCGCGTCACTTGTGCAGCTCCAATCCACGCGGTCGCGTGAGCCATGCGTCCGTGTCACTGCGATTTCCTCTACGTCGCGCGGTCGCGTGAGCCATGCGTCCGCGTCACTTCTCGCTGGTCATCTCCTCAATTTCTTGTGTTCCTTCTATTTTTGCAAGCTTCATTTCCAATCTCCAAGTCATTCATGCCCTATAAAGCCTGAAACACTTAACCCACAGATCACGGCATCTAATGGAATGAAGGAGAATTAAAATACATAATTAAAAGTCTTTAGGAAGCAAATATTCAATCATGTAATAATTTTAGGAAGGAAATATAAATGCATGCCAATCATATGAATAAGTGGATAAAGAATTGATAAAACCATACAATTAAACACAATATAAACCATAAAATAGTGGTTTATCAACCTCCCCACACTTAAACATTAGCATGTCCTCATACTTAGTTGAGGGAGATAAAATAAATGAGTAGGAACATGTAAAACTCATGTAATGCAATGCAACCTATATGTATGAATGTAACTATATGATTCTTGTTTACTTGATCAAAAGTAAATAGGTTCTTCAAGACAATCATAAATTAAACTCCACTAATTCAATTCTTATACAGTAAGAACAGATATAAATGCAAGAATGTAGCTCATGAAAGCAGGGAACATAGAATTTTAAGCATTGAACCCTCACTGATGATGTATGTACACTCTAATCTCTCTAGTGTATAGGGCAATCACTCTATCCTTCTCTAATCATGCTTTCTAATTTTTGTTCTTCACATGACCAATCAACAACAATTAATATATCAATGCAAACATCATGAGGTCTTTTCAAGGTTGTACTGGGGCCAAGGTAAGGGTAAGGATACATATATGGCTAAGTAAGCTTATAATTGAATCTTTAATTAACCCAAGCTTTAACCCAACATATATATATTCTATATAACTTAAAATTCACAACTAGCTACCCAAAATTTCTCTTTCACATTCCATACTCATGTATCAACTTTTTATTTTAATTTTATCATACATGCATTGATATTTGAATTCTTGACTTAGCATTGGGGTAATTTTGTCCCCTTATTTATTTATTGAATATTTTGGATTTTTTTTCAACATAAACATAAAAAAATAAACATAGCTAATCAATGCACATAGATTTTTTTTATTCTTATAGTTTCACATGAGTAGGTACCCAAATTCCCATTATATTATCATCACACATTCCCTTATTATCTTTTATTCCCACAATTTTCCATACTTAATTAACACACACAATTTTATCTTAAGCTAACCAAAGATTCAATTGGAGTATAAAATTGTTTTTTCCGCTTAAGGCTAGTAATGTGGTAAAATACAGAACAAATGGGATTTAAAGGCTCAAAGTGGTTAACAAAGGTAATTGAAAGGGTAGGCTTAATTTGGATAAGTGAGTTTAAACAAGTAATGGCCTCAATCATATGCAAACATATAAATATATTAAACATTGGATATATAGGATGAAACAAAATGTAGATTACAATCATATAGAAGTAAACACACAAGAATAAAATAATTATGGTTAAATAATGCAACCATGCATTTGGGCTCAAATCTCACAGGTTGTGTGTTCTTTAGCCCAAAAATCATGTTCCAAATACAACTTCAAGCAAATTTTAACATAAAAGTTTTGATTAAAATTAGTGAAATTTTGTTCTAAAGATAGGCTCTTAGAAGAAACTTATTGTCTTTTCAATCAAGTAGAACATGCATGCAACTAATCTATTACTATGTAATTTATCCTATTCTACAAAAGCAAAACTAACTAAATATCCTAATTTATTGGTGTTAGGGAAGAGAAATTACCTCTGGAAGTCAGGTACTGACCGACCTCCCTACACTTAAGGCTTTGCACCGTCTTCGGTGCCATCTGTAAGGAACAAGGGTGGGCTGGTAGCAGTATCTCCACAGTTGGGACCGTCATGGCTCCCTGTGCTGGTAAAGGAAGTGGAGTCCGAGGTGTCTGAGTCCTTGAATTTTCCCATAATCAGCTCCTTAAGGTATGTGAATCGGCGCTTATTACGGCGCTCTCTAATCTTAGCTTTGTGTTCCTGTCGATCCAACTTTTCAAGTATCTGATGGAGCAGTTGGTTTGTTGTAGGTGCTTGTGCTGCTGATGGAGGGATGTCTGTAGCCGGTTCAGTAGGCTGGCTAGTAGTGGCTGCTGGGAGTCTAATATATTTCCCGTTAGGGACGTATTGATCATCCCGTGGAAGCATGGCTTTTGTGTCCCCAGCTCTGTAGGAGACTCCGGCTGCTGAGACGAGATCTGAGACCAAGGCGGGAAAAGGTAAGTTGCCCGCAATCTGTACGTGTCCCATGGCATTCCGGATGTGTCTTGGAAGGTTCAGAGGCTGGTCTGTAAGGATGCACCATAGTAGAACGGCCATGTCTGCAGTGAAGGAGGATTCGTGAGTGCTCGAAAAGACGTAATGGGACATGATCTGTGCCCATACGCGAGCCTCCAAGACCGAAGCCGATATTCCCTTAGGACGGGAACGGTGGTATCCATAGATCCATCTGCTGCCAGGTAGTGCGATAACTCTGAGAACGGCGTCCCAGTCAAATTGGTACATCTGGCGTTTGAGTAAGGCTTCTTGAAAGGCGTCCAATCCTTCTAGAGCAGGGGGAAGATCTAGATCTTGTTGAATGGCCTCTTCTGTAATAGGGACTTGCTTTTGACGTACATAGACAGACTGCAGGGTTGGCAGGTGGAAATTAGAGTAGAACTCAACTACCCAAGAAAGATTAAGGCTGTCTCTAGAGGAAACCCCATTGTCTTCGTTCAATTTGCGGCTCAACAAAGGTAGCAATATTGGGCGGGAGGATAAGAAGGTATTTGTTGTTGTAGCTCTGTTCTGCCAGGATAGGGAACATCTGCTCACAGTAGCGATTGGGAAATCGTGCAGTGTCCTTTGCTGGGAAGGCTTTCTCTTTTTCATCAACCTTTGTAATCCTCTTAATTCTTTTTGTTGAGGGCTTGACTGCAGTTGAAGAAGGCTCTGCCACTAATGCTCTTTTTGTTCCTCTTCTTGCTGGTGGTTTGGGAGTAGCTTTCTCTTTTCCTTTCTTGGTGGCCATCATGAAAAGGAAAAAAGAAAGTAACATGAATTCAAAGGGATAGAGCGAGAAAGAGAATGGTATAAGTGATAATCAATGCACGATAAAGAGGATGTCGTTAACACATGGTCATGACTACATGTGAAAAGTTCACCAATGGAAATATAGAAAGTGCATTTGATGACAATTAAATGCAAGGTGTTTATTGGCATGCAGGCAAAGGCATGAGTAGCATAGATCAAGCATTTAATTTGTTAAATATGTTATCACTCGTAACAAACTAACCATCACGTTTGTATTGACAATTAAATTAAATTAATAAAATAGTAAATGGGATTTATGAAAAGCAAGCATTGAATAGTAGAATAGAATAATGTGGAAAATGCATAATGCCATATGGGCTTTTTCACAAACACGTAGAATGCATGATGAATAAACTAGTGAAAATAATAATTTGAACATGCAAGCAACCCTTTAAAAAGTAATATATAATTGTCAAACAATTTTGCAACAATCCACAAGCATATAATGAGAAATAATGACTCAATTAAATTTCTAACACCAATTAAAAGAAAAAAAAAGAAAGAAAAAGAAAATATGGATAATAAAAGTAAAAAGAAAAGAAAAGAAGAAAACATAAAAATAAGAAAGATAATGGAAAAGTAAGGAAGGAAGAAGAAAAGAAAAACCTTGTTAATGGTGGTGAGAAAGTAGAAAGTGAGAAAGAAGGAAGAAGGAAGAAGAAAGAAATAAGGAAGGAAAAGAGAAAATAGGATTTGGGGAAAAGAAAGATAAGATATTTTGGCAATTTAAGGTAAACTGTGCGGCGCAAGCGACGCGGACGCGTGGGTGACGCGTTCGCGCGAAATGCGCTTATTCGGATTGACGCAGTCGCGTCAGTCACACGGTCGCGTAACACGTTTTATGCTACTGGTGCGAGGGCAGCCTCGCGCTCGCACAACTCTCTGTTCAAAATCTTATTTTGCCAAATTCTGGGTGACGCGATCGCGTGGGTCATGCGATTGCGTGAGTGGCCAATATTGGGATATGACGCGGACGCGTGGGGCACGCGTTCGCGTGGTAAGGGCTGTGCGTCTAGCGCTAGTCCAGCACCACTCCAGCATAACTTTCGGCTATGCACCCTTTTCACGTCGATTTTCAGGTCACGCGGCCGCGTGGGTGACGTGGTCACGTGGGAGGTCAATGTTCCCACATGACGCGGACGCGTCAGCGACGCGGTCGCGTGGGGTGATTTGTGCCAAAGGCATGCCTCCAGCCACGCTACTGCGTGACTTTCTGTTCGCTTTCTTATTCTTTCTGAGCCACCTGCGATGCGGACGCGTCATTGATGCGGTCGCGTCGCGTGAAATTTTCTTCTTTTTTTTAAAAAAAAAAATAAAAATATGCAAATGCAGATGCAAGCTATATGTGCGAATAAGGAGAAGAGTTATGGAAAAAGAAAACTACGAATAAAGAAAAGAACGATCATACCATGGTGGGTTGTCTCCCACCTAGCACTTTGCTTTAACGTCCGTAAGTTGGACGCTCCACTAGCTCAGTCTTCGGCTATGTGTGGATCTTCCAAGAGGAAGATCTCGAGCTCCTTGTTTTTCTTCAACTTCTCACCATAGTACAGCTTTAAACGATGTCCATTAACTTTGATGAGTTCAGAGCTTGAAGGATGACTTAGGTGAAAAACTCCGTACGGCTCAGCCTTCTCTACTCTGTATGGACCTTCCCATCTTGATCTCAACTTGCCTGGCATGAGCCTCAGTCGAGATTTATAAAGGAAGACTTAGTCCCCAGGTTGGAACTCTCTCCTCTTGATGTGCTTATCATGTATAGCCTTCATCTTCTCCTTGTACAGCCTTGAGTTCTCATAAGCTTCCAGGCGAAGGCTTTCTAATTCTTGTAGTTGCAACTTCCTCTCAGCTCCGGCTGTTTCAAATCCCATATTCCATTCCTTTACTTCCCAAGAGGCTTTGTGCTCTACTTCAACTGGGAGATGACAGGCTTTTCCATAAACTAAGCGGAAAGAACTCATCCCAATGGGTGTCTTGTATGCTGTTCTGTATGCCTAAAGTGCATCTTGGAGCCTGGTGCTCCAGTCTCTCCTATGAGGTTTGACTATCTTCTGCAATATACGCTTTATCTCTCTGTTTGACACCTCGGCTTGCCCATTAGTCTGAGGATGGTAGGCTGTTGCAACTTTGTGAATTATCCCATGCTTCTTCATTAATCCTGTTAGTCTCCTGTTACAAAAATGGGTGCCTTGATCGCTCACGATTGCTCGTGGTGATCCAAAGCGACAAATGATATGGTTTCTAACAAAGGAAACAACAGTGTTAGCATCATCAGTGCGGGTAGGAATTGCTTCCACCCCTTTGGAGACGTAATCCACGGCTAACAATATATAAAAATAACCATTAGAATTTGGGAATGGACCCATGAAGTCAATGCCCCAAACATCGAAAATTTCACAGAAAAGCATAATCTGTTGAGGCATCTCATCCCTCTTGGATATATTACCAAATTTTTGGCATGGGAAACAAGATTTACAAAATTCAGCAGCGTCTCTAAAAAGAGTAGGCCACCAGAATCCACAGTCTAAGATTTTTCTAGCTGTTCTTTGAAAGCCAAAATGTCCTCCACTCTCAGATGAGTGGCAGGCCTCTAAGATGGACTGGAATTCTGATTGAGGCACACACCGTCTAATTACCTGGTCAGCGCCACATCTCCATAAATATTGGTCATCCCATATATAATATTTAGACTCGCTTTTCAGCTTGTCTCTTTGATGCTTAGTAAAGTTTGGAGGAAAGGTGCGGCTAACTAGATAATTAGCTACAGGTGCATACCAAAGGACTACCTCAGATACTGTTTGCAGGTTATCAAATGGGAAATTATCAGCTATAGGAGTAGAGTCATGCTTAATGTGCTCTATGCGACTCAAATGGTCTGCCACTAAATTTTGGTTACCACTCCTATCCTTAATTTCTAAATCAAATTCTTGTAATAGCAGTATCCAACGTATAAGCCTTGGTTTGGATTCCTTTTTAGCTAATAAATACTTTAAAGCTGCGTGGTCTGAGTACACTACTACTTTCGTACCAAGTAAATAGGCTCGAAAATTATCCAGAGCACAAAAAATAGCAAGAAGCTCTTTCTCAGTAGTAGTATAATTAGATTAAGCGGCATCTAAAGTTTTAGACGCATAAGCAATTACAAAGGGGTCATTACCTTCATGTTGAGCCAGTGCTGCTCCTACTGCATGGTTGGAAGCATCGCACATGATTTCAAATGGCTGGCTCCAGTCTGGTCCTCTCACAATTGGAGCTTGAGTCAGGGCGGTCTTCAGCTTATCAAACGCTTGTTTGCAATCCTCACTGAACTTGAACTCAATATCTTTCTGCAGTAGTCTGGATAAGGGAAGTGCTACCTTACTAAAGTCCTTAATGAATCTCCGGTAAAAACCTGCATGGCCAAGGAATGAACGGACTTCCCTCACAAAGGAGGGGTAAGGCAAACTAGAAATAACATCCACCTTTGCTGGATCGACAGAAATGCCAGTATTAGACACAATATGTCCTAGTACAATCCCTTGTTTAACCATAAAGTGAGATTTTTCGAAATTTAATACAAGGTTTGTACTGACACATCTATCTAATACTCTAGATAAACTATCCAAGTAAAGGCCAAAAGAATCACCATAAACGCTAAAATCATCCATAAAAACCTCCATACGGTCCTCAATAAGGTCAGAGAAAAGACTCATCATGCACCTTTGGAAAGTAGCTGGTGCATTGCACAAGCCAAAAAGCATTCTCTTATAAGCATAATTCCCAAAAGGACATGTAAAAGTAGTCTTTTCCTGATCTTCAGGAGCTATATGAATCTGGAAATAACATGTGTAACCATCTAAGAAACAATAATGTGATTTACCTGACAGGCGGTCCAGTATTTGATCAATGAATGGAAGAGGGTAGTGATCCTCACGAGTGGCATGGTTTAGGCGTCTGTAGTCAATGCAGACTCTCCAGGCGTTCTGTACTCTGGTTTCCATAAGCTCTCCATGCTCATTCTTCACTGTAGTGATTCCAGACTTCTTGGGTACCACTTGTACTGGGCTCACCCATTCACTGTCTGAGATAGGGTAAATGATATCTGCCTCTAGTAGTCTTGTCACTTCCTTTTTGACAACCTCTAAGATAGTGGGGTTAGTCTTCTTTGGGGTTGACGGACAGGTCTTGCTCCCTCTTCTAAAAATATTCTGTGCTCACAGACTTGAGGGTTGATGCCTACTATGTCTGCCAAACTCCAACCAATTGCCTTCTTGTGCCTCCTCAGCACACTAAGTAACTGCTCTTCTTGTTGATAAGTGAGTTCCCGTGCAATGATAACTGGAAACATCTGCTTGTCCTCAAGATAAGCATATTTGAGGTGTGGAGGAAGGGGTTTCAATTCTAACTTCTACTCATGGTTAGGCTCTGGATTGTCTGGAGCTGGTGGCAATGGTAAAGTACTTTCATTGTCCTCAGGGAGTGTCCCCACACTCGGACCTTGTCCTATGTTCTTTTCTTCGAACTCCTCCTGATGAACTTCAACCACGGTTTCATCTATGATGTCACACTGAAGGATAGAATGATTTTCTGGAGGGTGCTTCATAACTCCATTCAGATTGAAGCTTACTACTCGGCCATCTATTTCAAAAGAGTATGTTCTTAAAAAAGCATCTAATTTAAACTTTGAGGTCTTCAGGAATGGTCTTCCTAGTAGGATTGATGACGGCTTCTCTGAGTCATTTTGGGGCATCTCCGGATATAAAAATCAATGGGAAATATGAGCCCCTTAATGCCCACTAATACATCTTCAGCTATTCCAACCACCGTAATAATGCTTTTATCTGCTAACACAAAATGAGCTGCCGACCTTTTTAAGGGAGGGAGCCTCAAGGTATCATATATAGACAAAGGCATTATACTAACACATGCTCCTAAATCACACATGCAGTCAGAAAATATCACACCACCAATAATACAATTAACCATACATGGACCTGGATCACTACACTTTTCAGGTATACCTCCCATTAAAGCAGATATAGAACTACCTAAAGGAATAGTTTCTAATTGATTAATTTTGTCTTTATGTATACATAAATCTTTTAGAAACATTGCATACTTAGGTACCTGCTGAATAACATCAAAAAGGGGAACAGTTACCTCAACCTTTTTGAATATCTCTACCATTTTGGGATCGGGTTCCAACTGCTTCCTGGCCTTCCTTGCAATTTGTGGAAATGGAATAGGAATGGCGTCCTTCACAGCTTCAGCGTCCTCTGGTGCTTCTTCCCGTGGTTGAACTTCTTCTTCATCAACCATGTCCTGTATGTCCTCTTCCTCTTCAGCATTTTCTACTTCCACCACCTTTTCAGCTGAGGCGTGTTCTGGTGGGTTTGGCTCCTACTGATTCCTCTCCTGTAGTGTGGTTCTGGACCTTAGGGTGATGGCATTGATGCCACCCTTTGGATTAGGTAATGGTTGAGAGGGGATTCCACTGGAGCTCAAAGGCTGGTTATTGGAGTTATTCATTGATCTAATCTGTGAGATAAGAGCTTGCAAGGTAGAGTTCAGACCATTTAGAGTAGAATTAAGGTTATTTTTCATGGCTTGTTGTCTCCTATCAATAGATTGTAGTAACTCATCATTAGAAGATGAAGAGGGGTAAGTGATCTGAGAGGTCTGCTGTTGGTTATTCTGTGGTCCTTGGGATTGCCTCAGGTGAGGTACTCTGTAAGGCTGGTTCTGGTTCTGCTGCCTGTTGTTGTTATTATTCCACCTCTGATTTCCCTGATTGTCTCTGCCTCCTCTGTTATTGTTGTCCCTCCAATTCTGGTTAGAATTATCTCTCCAATTCTGGTTAGAATTGTCCTGCCATCCATGGCTGTAACTCCCACCTTGATTGTACCCTTGGTTGGGGGCGGTCATAGAAGTTATGAGTGGTTGCCACGGTGTTATCTTCCTACTGGAGTTGCGGATATTCATCAGTATAATGGCTACAATCAGCACAGATTCCGCAAACTCTCTGTGGGACTAACTGTTGGCTTTGCTGTGGTGGAGAAGGTTGAGCTTGCTGAACTTGTTGTTGATTCAATTGCATCTGCTTCAGTAAGTTGGTCATTTCACAGATACTCTGAGTTAGAGCAGCAGTCTCTCTGCTAGAGGATACTTCTGTAACAGCTTTTGAACGGCCTTATTTCTGCCTGTAATTCTTTGTAGACTCAGCCAAGTCGCTGATTAATTGCCATGCCTCATCAGTGGTCTTGTACTTCTTCATAGATCCATTGCTAGCACTTTCCAATGTGGTCTTATCTTGAGGCCTCATGCCCTGTGTGACGTAGCCGAGCAACACTATCTTGTCAATCATATGATGGGGGCATGCTTCTAGAAGATTGTTGAAGCGCTTCCAGTATTCATAGAGAGTCTCGGATTCGTCCTGAACAATCATGGAAATGTCTTTCCTCAGTTTATCAGTAACTTCAGCTGGAAAGAATTTTTCCAAAAATTCTCTTCTAAGTATATCCCAGTCGGATACAGTTGCTGCGGGTTGAGTGTAGTACTACTCTCTCGCCTTTCCCTCAAGAGAGAATGGGAAGGCTTTTAACAAAATTGAAGTTTCATCTGCACCATCACGCCTGACAGTAGAATAGGCTGCTTGGAAGTTACTAAGGTGCTTGATAGGCTCTTGAGCAGGTAAGCCATGAAACTTGGGCATCAAATTGAGCAGTGCAGTCTTTATTTCAAAGTCTGTAGCCACCGCTGGGTGATGCGCTTGAAACGGTTGCATTGAAAAATCAGGGGCTCTAGCCTCCTGAATAGTAATTCTCCTAGGTGTTGCCATGTCACCTGCACGTAAATCAACCAAATCAGCAGAAAGGGAGCCTGTTTCTTCCTCAAGTGACGTTTCAGATCCGCCCTCAGAGAGGACTAACCGACGCCGAGCTTCCCTTATTCGTGAAATAGTTCTTTCAATCTCAAGATCGAATATTGGCAAGCTTGGATCAGGAAGTGAACGCGTCATTTAACGAAATAAACATGAAGCTCATAGTAGCAAAATAAAATAAAATGCAAATAAATAAATTCCAATTAATAACTTTAGCACTCTATTGCAACTCCCCGGCAACGGCACCAAAAATTGATGTGGCAAAAATTGGCGAGTTAAGAATTTATTATAAGAGATGCATTGCAAGTACAGTTCTTAACCAACCAAAAACCCGCTTATCAATTTAGAAGGGTTGTCACAAAATTAAAATTAAAATACTGGGAGTATGAATCCCAGGTCGTCTCCCAACAAGTTGCAGAAAGGTGTGATATTTTATTAATCAGTGGGTTGAGTTGAATAACAGGAATTTAAATTAGAGAGTTTATGTAATTTTAAATGAAAGCCTTGGCTGGGAGTAGATTAGTTGGAAGCCCTATTCTTGTTGGAGTACTCTCAAGATTAATTGATAATTGAGAGTTGTTCTGTTTAATTATCCCTTACTAGGTAAGGGAAAGTCAAACAAGTTGGAAAGCTATTTCTATTCACAAGTCCCAATCCGCTTACTTGGAAGGATTGGTGTCAGTGACTAGAGAGCAATCCAACAATAAACCCAATTACAATTTTTCTTTTAAGCATTCCAACGCAAGGTCTTCCTTTCAATCAACTCTCATCCAAGTTATGGAACTACTCGCTCATTTGTGAATGTAGAATTCATGACATAGGAAAGGGAAATAAAGAAAGACATGATAAATAATGATAAAAAGACCAATTAAAAATAAAAATAGTTCTTATATTAATAAACTCTAAAAATAATCCAATAGTAATTCTGAATAAACAAAGGACATGGAAGAGTAAGAGACAGGTAAAGAAAACAAACTAGAATGACGAAGTCTTGCTGAGGTAATAACTCTTCTCAATATCCCAATGCGAAAAGCAATAAAAATAAAATCCTAAGAACTATGAATGTGTAGAGAGAAAACCTAGAGGAGGAGTTAAAACTAGATCTAAAACTGAGAATTGTCTGTAATGAATGTTGTTTTTTGTTTCTCCATGTTCCTTGGCTCTAGTATGCTTTTCTGGGCCAAAAATTGGGTCAAAACAGGGCCCAAAATTGCCCCCAGCGAATTCTGCAGATTCTGTAGATCGCGCATGTCACGCGATCGCGTCATTCATGCGGACGCGTCATTCGGCGTTTTGCCTTGCCACGCGTGCGCGTCGTCCACGCCTCCGCGTCACTTGTGCAGCTCCAATCCACGCGGTCGCGTGAGCCATGCGTCCGCGTCACTGCGATTTCCTCTACGTCGTGCGGTCGCGTGAGCCATGCGTCCACGTCACTTCTCGCTGGTCATCTCTTCAATTTCTTGTGTTCCTTCCATTTTTGCAAGCTTCCTTTCCAATCTCCAAGTCATTCATGCCCTATAAAGCCTGAAACACTTAACACACAGATCACGGCATCTAATGGAATGAAGGAGAATTAAAATACATAATTAAAGGTCTTTAGAAAGCAAATATTCAATCATGTAATAATTTTAGGAAGGAAATATAAATGCATGCCAATCATATGAATAAGTGGATAAAGAATTGATAAAACCATACAATTAAGCACAATATAAACCATAAAATAGTGGTTTATCAATGAGATGGTGGTTTAGTTTTGGTTGGGATATTGGAAAATTGAGAACTTTGTGAATTTTGGTTAAAATGGATTTTTGGTGAACTTTGACGGATCATAACTTGAGCCTCAGTTTTCAAATTTTGTTGAAATTTTCTTTAAATTAAAGTTCATAGAAAAATCTTTAAATGGATATAAAGTTTGTAGGAAATGGATTTTTGTAGAGGAAGTTAAGATCATTCAAAGTTTGGTGTCAAAATCTAAATTCTGTGAATGCTGCAGAATTTGTGATTTCTGGTTTGTGTGCGCATGCACAGCCTTGTGCGCACGCACACACCGGGATATGGCTTCTGGTGAGAGCGCTAGCACGACCTGTGTGCACACGTAACCAACGAAGTTTTGCAAGCTGTGCGCACGCACACGTTAGAAAGTGCATTTTGTTGAGGGCGTTCGCACGCCTTGTGCGAGCGAACAGAATTGGAAAATTTTATACTTGCGCGTACGCACACCTCTATGCGTACGCACACATTTTGAAAATCCTACTAGGCGTGCGCACATGCCCTGTTTTTCAACTAAATTCTTGTTTTTAACTGTTTCACCTTCCCAATACGCTTGTAAATTTCTGTGACACCTATTTAAGACTCTTTGACTTATTTTCGAGTATCAAAACATGGGAAAAGGTCCTAGGAGATTTAATTTAGTTATACCTTGAAAAGTTAGAGAATGAAGGCTTAGGTTTCTAGTGTACTAAGGATGGGTTTGGTGGAGTGAGAAGGGAGAAAGATATATGAATTGAGAACTGATGAACTAATGAGTTCGGAAAGGAAATTGTGAATTGACAGTGGTTGAGATGAGTCGAGAACTCGGAGTTTGAAATGATGAATTATTGATATAATGAAATAATAAATTTTTCAAAACCATTGATGTAACATTTTTAAATTGAGATTGTTGAGACGCTATGCGCCCGGCAGGGACGGCGGTTGGATCCTGCCTGTCGAGGTAGCGGCGGCGGCGTAAGGGCAGTGGTTCGTCCCGCTTACGTTGAGATGTGAGGTCCGTAGCAAGAGTATCCCACTCGCATCTCTTTGGATCACTAGAGTGTGCAGGCACAAAATCCTGGATGGTGTTCCGAGCACTATATCTCGGGGGTTCCCATTATGATTCTGAAGGGCGACATCTCCATGGAGATGTGTCAGGTTGGCAGTTGAACCGACAATGTGATATCACAGCCAGTAGGACAGGCATTCATCATATGCATCTTCTATCTGTTTGTATTCTTTGTCGACTTGAAATTGTTTGCCTAATTGTATAACATGCCTAATTGCCTATTTGAATTACTTGATATATATGCCTATACTTGTGTTTTACTTGCATTGTAATTAATTGTGTTTTCTACTGGAATTGAGGAGGTTTGGAAGGCGGTGGCGATGGGATCGCATGGAGGATAGGTGGGTGAAGGCTGTGGGATAGCGGAGAACAGTTAGATTAGAAAATCCCCTAAGATAGATTACCCCTTTTTAATATGTTAAGGTTTTAAGCTATGCTTTACTGTTTTAATTATGCTTTAAGGTGAATCTCGTGATGGATATGAAGTTCTAGGATTGCCTCTAGTGTCCCAGAGTCTTATATCTCACATCACTGGGCACTGTTACCATACTGAGAACCTCCGATTCTCATACCATATTCTGTTATTGTTTTTCAGATGCAGGTCGCAACCCACCTCGGTGAGTTGTTTCGATGGTGATAGAATGGAGGATCTTGGATATATTTTGGAGTTTTTTTATTATTTTGTTTATATCTCTCACTTTTGTATTTACTTTTACCTAGAGGCTTATTTTGAGAGAGAAACTTGTATAAGCTGTTTTTTAAACTTTCATATTTCTGTATTATCTGTATATAGCTAGCCGGCTTAAACTCCGCCAGCCGTGACTAGATCTTTATATTATTATACTCTAATATTTTGTTATATTATATATATATCTTGTGCGTTAAGTTTGTAGCATCGTGTGTACGTTTTGTGCTTTTCAAATCCTGTTTTTGAGCTGTATCCTTCATCGGGCTTCTAGAATATGTTATTTCTTCTATATATAAATATGTATAAGCTTTAGAATTGTCGTAACCTTTGATTAACCTTTGCTTTACGACGCGAGGTAAGACTTAGACTAATTAGGGTGTTACAGAATCTGGGTTCCAAACTGTGTTTGTAGTTTTTGTAATACTTTTTAAGAGAATAATTTTGGTAAAACTGCTACGAATCTTTCTTTCCAAAAAGGTGCATATGCATCATCTCTTATCATAACTTTTGACATAAAAACATCTTTATACCATCTATAATCAGACATGGTTGGACATCTTAAATTCATTAATTGAGTTTCTATCCTATCTTTGAAAGTACTTGGATCTCCTACAAAGTTTTTAATAATGGTATATATTAATATGGATGTAGCATCTTGTGACTGATCTTCTTGTTTAATGTTATTAATAATTAATTATTTTTCTTGGATACTGAGAAAATTATCCCACCATCCTTTTAATTGTCTTGTAAATACTTAGGTTAACATAATTGCTGCCTCTTTATCGAAAGCTTTTCTCATCTTATAAGCAGTTGCGGCCATAGTCATATTACACATTTGATCTAAAATGGCTTGTTCACTTAATCCATCTATATTCCATTTTACTAAATCTGATTCAAAAAAAACTATTTTGTACTAATTGCGTTCTTTCTTCTAAGCCTACATCTACTGGTGACGGTCTAGAATAATAATTTCTTGTTTTAGGATAATCTTTTTTATGAGACATTTTATTTATTTCTAATTCTCCTTCCTTTATTAATGTATTAATCGATATTTTTCCTAGATTAATACTTCTAAATTTATCTTTTAATTCATCAACTTCTACTTCTACTTTAGATTTTAAACTAATATTATCTAAGCTTTGTAGTTTATATATAGGTTTTTCTTCTTTAATTGTTTTTTCCATATTTTTCATTCTTCTTAATTGATTTTTCACTATATCTAATAACATGTATTAGTAAAGTTTAATTGTTGATGTAATTTCTTAATATCTCTTTTTTCTATGATTTTATGAGAAAAAATAGAATTAATTTATATTTCTTTGATTGGTACGTTAATTATTATTCTAAAAACAATAAAAAATTATGTCCGTTAACAAAACCAACTGTTATATGAAAAATTAGTTTAAGATCAATAATAAAATCTGAATATCCTCTTAAAAAAATTATTAAAATACCAGTTGGTATTATTATTATTATTATTATTATTATTATTATTATTTGAAATTTATCTTATGCATATTATTCAATCATTCCTCATTGCTGAACCAATCTTAGAGGTTAGAAGGCAAAGTATTTGATGGAACTCTGATGGAGAGTTCCATTTGATGGAGTTCTTAAAAATATTTATAGATTTGTCCCAATTTATTTTTCTCTATTTACTAATGTGCAACAATATTTCTGAAAATCAATTTTAAACCCTAATCCAATTGAACCGTTTAATTGGAACCCTTTATGCAATGTGACTGAAATTAATAAGGAAAAACGGCATCAGTACCACCAACAGCTATCGTCAGTGGCAACAAAGGTAAAGTTCTAATAGGTTGAATGTTAAAGTTCTAAGTGTTCTCTTGTTTCTCTGTCCTTTTTCTTCATTCTCACTTGTCTGCGTCGTTTCTGGTGCGGTTGACATGACGCTTCTTGGGACTAATGGAAGCTGCACAGGCTTTGGCTTGCTTTGTGTTTAGCTTCTCCTCATTGCAATGCAAGCTCAAGGACCACGATTTTTTTGGGTTTAAATACAACAAAATGACCATGAAAGATCCATCAAATAAAAATATAAAATAAGAATGACTATTTCTAAATCTCTTTCTCTGTATTTTATTTTGAAATAAAATATAAATTTTAGATCTCGTATTCTGACTAAGGACTAGCTAAGAACAATTTCTGTGTCTTATACTCCTCTACAACATCAAAATCAGCTTCAAAACATAAATTTTCAGTCACAGTTGAAACCAAAAACACTCAACCCAAAAAAAAAAAAAAAGAAAAAGGAAAAGTAGATGGAAATTGAAAGTGGTAAATATACATAGAGCTTACCCAGTTTCAAGTTGAAAGGGGAGAGGACCATCAAAACCAGGAAGGTATTCAACTTTTGAACCACCTGCTTCAATTTTATGAGATGCTATCTGCAAGAAAAGTGTGAGAGAGAGAAGCAGTAATTGAAAAAAGTAACTCCATTTTTTGGAATTGAAAAAAGTAACTCCATTTTTTGGAATTGGAAGCCATTTTCATTCACTGCTCTGTACTCTGCAGCCTCACATGCAATTCTTGATCCCAATTTCTAGGCATTAGTATTTACTATTTAGCATTGCTTATTTATTAGAATATATATACACTTCGGTTCTTAAACATTCACCATTTATATATATTGTAAGACCCGGTTAATTAACGGCTAATTAACCCATAAATGAGAATTTATTCTAGAAAGCCAAAAATGTTATTTTTATGGCTAAATGTGATAGAGGAGAGTGAGACGAGAATTTCGGTACCAATTTTATAGAAATCGGACCAAGATTGGACCGACCGGGCCAAACCGGGCCAACCGGACCCAAAGTGGGCCCTTGGCCCAACTAAACTAAACCAAAACCCTAGTTTTCAGCACTCTCTCTCCTCACAACACACTCAAACACGCTGAAATTGAAGAGAGGGGAGGAAGAACACTCTCTCAAGTTCTTTCTCTCACTTGATCTTCAAACCACCATAACTTTTGATCTAGAGCTCCGATTGCCGCTCCGTTTGTGGCCACGCGTTCACCGCGGAGAGCTCTACAAAACCCATACAATTAATCTTGAGGTAAGCCACGTTTTACTGTTCGAAATTCCAGCCCTTGATTTCGAGTTTCATGAGCAAAAATGTTGAGATTTTGGGTTCTTTGATGTTATAGGACCCAACTCTCTTGAAGGAGAAGGTTAATCTTGTCTCCTTGAACCTTGGGTAAGGTAAGATATCTCAAACCCTAGTGAGAATGTTGAACTTGTGGTTGTGGGTATTGAGCTCTTGTGTTTTGGTATGGTGGTTGTGGCTTAGGTTGTGTATATGTGAATGTTGGAGCTTGATTGGTGATTTTGGAAAGCTTGGAAGAGGGTTTTGTGTGACAAAATCTGTTCTTGGAGGTGTTGAGACCTTGAGAGCTTGAGAAAAAGTGGTTTGGAAGTGCTCCGGTTGAGTTTGGGAAATCGGCTAAGGTATGGTTTTGGTTTCCCGTATCTAATATGTAATGTGGTAGGAAATACTTAGGCTAGAGGCCCTAAGATAGGCATTGAATTGTTGGTGTTGTTGAATGGTTGAAATATATGATGTGTTCATATATGTGATTATGAATATTGATGCCTTGATTGTGTGAAATATGAGAAATGCATGTTGTGATATATGCTTGATGGATGATTGAGGTTGAATTGATGGGTGGTACCATGTTGATGGTGAGTATGATGTTGATTATGTATAATGATGGTTAATTGGAAATGGTATTATTGGAAATTGGGATGAGGAAGGATGTATGACATGATATTGTGTTTGTCCTTTAGCCATTTGATTGAGAAGTGTTAAAATGGTTGGATGTGGTTTTGGAAACCTTGGTAAAGTGTCAATGTGTGAGTTGAGGATGGCTTGTTGTTGATTTTGGTACATTTTGAATGATTTCAAAGAGAAGGATTGAAATTGGCATGTTTGATTGATTTTGAAAAGAGTTGAAAGTGGCTTGTTTTGAAAATGGCACCTTGTGGTTTTGTATAAAAACATGGTTTTTGGGCATACTTTGACGGGACATAACTTGGACTACGGATCTTTGATTTGTGCCAAATCTGTTTAGAAATGAAATTGGATCCGGGATGTCCATGCCGTTCGAAGAACGAGTGAAAAACAATTTAAAATGAGGAAGTTATGTCCGTCGGAAGATTGGGGTTTGAATCTGTAAATTCTGCAGCTTTTAACTTAGAAAATTTTTAGCAGAATGACCCCTCGCGCGTAGGCGCACTTGGTACGTACGCGCCGTTCTTCGAGAAAGCGCCATCCACGCGTGCGCGTGGAGTGCACGTACGTGTGGACCTGTTCTCATCCCAAAGTTGATTTTTGAGTTTTAAAAGCCAAATTTCATACTTCTAAGCCTCCGATCTCACCACTTATGTCTTAAATCATTATGATATGCCTAGCATGAGAAAAAGGGCTAGTGAATGTGGTAACTTGCGAGTGAAGCAAGGGAAAAATGAATGATCATTGAGGATCAAAGATGATTATGTGAGATGCGGATAATGGCGGTGGAAGTGCTTGTTGTGCCATGGGCCGAAGGGCCATAATTGTTAATGAATTGGCTGGTTATGGATTTAACCGTGAGCCGGATGGCTAGATTATTGCCGTGTTACGGCGGAGCCATGTTTATGGCCAAGTATAAATGCATATATGATGTTGATTGAATTGTGAAGGTTTGCACTTCCACCATTGGAGATGAGGGTTTCCCTGGGTAGTAGCAATGGCTAGCCACCATGTGCTCCAGGTTGAGACTCGAAGCTCTTTTGACCCTATGTCGTAAGTGTGGCCGGGCGCTGTGAAAGGCCCGGATGAGCTCGCCCCCATAAATATTCACCAGTGATGGTGATGGATAAATATTCACCAGTGAGGGTGATGGATATAGATCATGATTATGATCAAGTTTATGATGAGTATAACTCGAGTTGGGGATGCACGACAGAGGGACAGTCCAATGGCTAGCTACCAGGACTTGTCGGGTTGGCTCTATAACCGACAGATGATATCATCAGCCACTAGGGACAGGCATGCATCATAAGCATACTACATGAATTGTTTGAGATTGCCTATTTGACTGCATATTACTTGCTAATTGCCTAAATGCCTTATTTGTTCCTATTTGTAAATCTCTTGTCTGATATAACTGTGTTTGCTATATTATACTCCTGCTGGTTGTTGGGAGGTCTGAAGGAAGTAGAAAGGGAAGTATTAGTTAGACTGAAGGATCTTTAGTTAGTTGCCGCTTACGGTTTAGCTTGTTTATAAGCTTTGATATTTCCTGGAGGAAGTTCTAGGATTGCCTTCGGCTTTCCTCTATTATTATGTATTATATATGTGGAAGCCGTTACCGTACTGGGGACCTCTGGTTCTCACCCATGCGGATTTTGTGGTTTTCAGATGCAGGACGCGAGGCTTCTCGTTGAGGCATGCTGGGGACTTCGGGATTAGCGAAGATTCTTGTTCTCGGGACTCTATCTTGATTTATATATCTTGTTTAGATACTTTTATCTCCATTAAATAATACAAACTGTGATGACTCCTTCTAGAGGGGATTTTGGAGATTAGGTTTTCGGTATTTATGTCCCTTTGGGTTTTCCTTGGGGTTTTCCTTATTTTATTATATGTATATATTGCTATGCTCGAACCGGTTACCTTCGCAGCCGGATTTTGAGTCTTGATATTCCTGTTTTTGATACTCTTTATATATATGATCTTGCGTTAGCTTATCCTTTGCTCGTTGTGTTAGTGATCGTAGTGTTGCGCTTTCGAGTTGCGATTTTTGTTTATCCCTTTTTCTACAAGGCTCCTAGTTATAATCAATCATTCATACTACTATACGTACTAAATTTTTGTTTTAGAGGTCGTAATACCTTGCCATCTCTGAATTATGACTTAAGCATAAGTCTCTGTATGGTAGGGTGTTACATATATGATGAACAAAACGACTCCTTATTAATTTGAAAATTTGTTAACCGATTTGAATTATTTAAGTAATTAGTTCTATAAACAGTAATTTATTGATATGTCAAAATTTATTTAAATTAATTACTTAAATAACTAAAAAGTAAATAAAAATTTTTAAATTATAAAACCCTACTTTATTCTTCACATAGGACCAGAGATTATCTTATTAGGATATAATAATTTTCAAAAATTTTTTAAAATTTATTTATTATTTAAATATTATTTTTGTTAGGAATATAATTTTTAGATACTATCTTACTAAAAGCTAAATGACACGTGAAAATGCATAGAAGATTGTTAAAACAATTTGAATTTGAATAATATACTCTAAAGTATGATCATACTAATTAATTAAGGTGAATGCTATGGTGCCTAAAACATGGTGCCTAACTTTTTAAAAAAGGCAAAAAAATAATATTTAATAAACTTTAAATATTTTACTTTTATTTTATATATTTTATTTTTTATTTATAAAAATAAGTTAGGCAATTTAAGCACCACAATAAAAGACACCATAGAATTTACCATTAATTAATTCATTAGCCATCATGATAAAGAAGGTTGTTGAACACAAACGAAATATAAAAGATGGAATTTGAATTTCTAAATTTTGAATTTCTATTTGAGAAGGTAAAATATAATATTTTATTTTTAAATATTTTTTATATTTTTTAATTTTATTTATAAAATAAATTATGAAAAATTATATTTTAAATTATTCTCCACATTAAAATAATTTATTCTTTAAGTTTATCTAAATAATTTAGAATCATGTGCTTTTTTTTCTCTCTTTATTCTCTCGTGACACTTCTTCTTTTTTATTATTGTCATCACATATAACACCACTACCTCATCCTCCTTTTTTTATTTAAATTTCTTCTTTTCTTTCCTTTTTCTTCTCCTCCTCTATCATTGTTATCGTTATCATCATTTTCTTCTTATATTGTTATTGTTATTATTTAATTTTTGTCATGTTGATAATATTGTCTGATCCAAAATTGATTTTCAATGTGGTTTTGTTCATGATTCAGTCTTGTTTGTGTGATTGTTTTTGAACTGAGTTAATTTTGTCGCAATTGTTATGTAACTTCGGTTCATTTTTGAGTTAATTGTATCACAATCATTATATAATTTCGATTCATTTTTGAGTGAATTAAAGTGCATTTGGACTCGTTGTTCTGCACAATTCAAAACACTTTCTCCTCATCTTCTACTGCATTTTCTTCTTCCTTTTCATCTTTTTCTTCTTCATCTTCACCTTCTTATTTGATTTTCTCAAAATTATTTTTGATTTACTCTCTTGAAAGGAATAAAACAAAAAAAAAAGAAAAAATATCAAATAAAAAAGAAGAAACATATTAATGACATCTGATCCAAAATTGATTTTGGATGTGTTTTTGTTCATGATTCAGTCTTGTCTGTGTGCTTGTTTTCGAAATAAGTTTATTGTAACACCCTACAATACAGAGTCTTATGCTTAAGTCATAATTCAGAGATGGCAATGTATTACGACCTCTAAAATAAAAATTTAGTACATATAGTAGTGTGAATAAGGATTATAACTAGGAGCCTTTGTAGAAAAAGGGGTAAACAAAAATCACAACTCGAAAGCGCAACACTCCGAACGATAACGCAACGAGCAAAGGATAAGCTAACGTGAGATTATATATATACAAAAGAGTGTCAAAAACGGAAATATCAAAACTCAAATCCGGATGCGAAGATAACCGGTTCGAGCATAGCAATATATATACATATAATAAAATAAGGAAACCCCAAAGGGACACAAATACAGAACCCTATTCTCCAAAAATCTCCCATAAGAGGCGTCATCACAGTTGGTATTATGTAATGGAGATAAAAGTATCTAAGCAAAACATATAAACCAAAACAGAGTCCCGAGAACAAGAATCTTTGCTAATCCAGAAGCCTCCAGCATGCTTCAGCGAGAAACCTCACGCCCTGCATCTGAAAACCACAAAATCTGCATGGGTGAGAACCAGAGGTCCCCAGCATGGTAACAGCTTCCACATATATAATACATAATAATAGAGGAAAGCCGAAGGCAATCCTAGAACTTCCTCCAGAAAATATCAAAGCTTATAAACAAGCTAAACCATAAGTGGCAACTGACTAAAGATCTTTCAGTCTAACTAATACTTCCCTTTCCAATTCCTTCAGACCTCCCAACCACCAGCAGGAGTATAATATAGCAAACACAGTTATATCAAACAAGAGATTTACAAATAGGAACAGATAAGGCATTTAGACAATTAGCAAGTACTATGCAGTCAAATAAGCAATCTCAAACAATTCATATAGTATGCATATGATGAATGCCTGTCCCTAGTGGCTGATGATATCATCTGTCGGTTATAGAGCCAACCCGACAAGTCCTGGTAGCTAACCATTGGACTGTCCCTCTGTCGCACATCCCCAACTCGAGTTATACTCATCATAAACTTGATCATAATCATGATCCATATCCATCACCCTCACTGGTGAATATTTACGGGGGCGAGCTCATCCGGGCCTTTCACAGTGCCCGGCCACACTTACGACATAGGGTCAAAAGAGCTTCGAATCTCAACCGGGAGCACGTGGTGGCTAGCCACTGCTTCCTCCCAGGGAAACCCTCATCTCCAATGGTAGAAGTGCAAACATTCACAATTCATTCAACAGCATATATGCATTTATACTTAGCCATAATCATGGCTCCGCCGTAACACGGCAATAATCTAGCCATCCGGCTCACGGTTAAATCCATAACCAGCCAATTCATTAACAATTACGGCCCTTCGGCCCATGGCACAATAAGCACTTCCACCGCCATCCTCCGCATCTCACATAATCATCTTTGATCCTCATTGATCATTCATTTTTCCCTTGCTTCACTCGCAAGCTACCACATTTACTAGCCCCTTGTCTCATTGCTAGGCATATTATAATGATTTAAGACATAGGTGGTGAGATCGGAGGCTTAGAAGTATGAAACTTGGCTTTTAAAACTCAAAAATCAACTTTGGAATGAAAACAGGGCCACACGTACGCGCACTCCACGCGCACGCGTGGATGGCCACAAAATCTCATCGACGCGCAAGTGTCATACGCGCGGACGCGCGGGTTAAAAATAGTCAAACGACGCGCGAGCGTCAACCACGCATACGCGTGGGTGCTCTTGCGCCCCAAGCACAAAACTGGCACAACTCTGGCACAACTCTCGGGAAAATAGCTAGGCATTTGGTGCAGCGCATCGACGCGCCCACGCACACCACGCGCATGCGTGGATGGTGCTTTCTTGAAGAACGGCGCGTACGCGCCAAGTGCGCCTACGCGCGGAGGGTCATTCTGCTAAAAAAAATTTCTAAGTTAAAAGCTGCAGAATTTATAGATTCAACCCCCAATCTTCCGACGGACATAACTTTCTCATTTTAAATCGTTTTTCACCCGTTCTTCGAACGGCATGGACATCCCGGATCCAATTTCATTTCTAAATAGATTTGGCACAAATCAGAGATCCGTAGTCAAAGTTATATCACGTCAAAGTATGCCCAAAAACCATGTTTTCATACAAAACCACAAGGTGCCATTTTCAAAACAAGCCACTTTCAACTATTTTCAAAATCAACCAAAACATGCCAATTTCAACCCTTTTTGAAATCAATCAAAATGTACCAAAATCAACCTCAAGCCATCCTTAACTCACACATTGACACTTTACCAAAATTCCCAAAATCACCATCCAACCATTTTAACACTTCTCAATCAAATGGCTAAAGGACAAACACAATATCATGTCATACATCATTTCTCATCCTAATTTCCAATAATACCATTTTTAATCAACCGTCATTATACATAATCATCATAATACCCACCATCAACATGATACCACCTACCAATTCAACCTCAATCATTCATCAAGCATATATCACAACATACATTTCTCATATATCACACAATCAAGGCATCAATATTCATAATCACATATATGATCACATTATATATCTCAATCATTCAACAACATCATCAATTCAATGCCTATCTTAGGGCCTCTAGCCTAAGTATTTTCTACTATATTACATATTAGATACGAGAAACCGAGACCATACCTTACCCGATTTTCCAAACTCAACCGGAGCACTTCCAAATCACTTTTCCTCAAGGTCTCAAGGTCTCAACACCTCCAAGAACAGATTTTATCACACAAAATCCTCTCCCAAGCTTTCCAAAATCACCAATCAAGCTCCAATATTCACATACACATAACCTAAGCCACAATCATCATACCCATACACAACATCTCAATACCCAAACATCATAGAACAACAAATTACACTAGGTTTGAGAATCTTACCACACCTAATATCCAAGGAGACAAGATTAACCTTCTCCTTCAAGAGAGTTGGGCCCTATAACATCAAAGAACCCAAAATCTCAACATTTTACCCAAAAAAATCGAAAACAAGGGCTGGAATTTCGAACAGCAGAACATAGCTTACCTCAAGATTGATTGTATAGATTTTGTAGAGCTCTCCGCGATGAACACGTGGCCGCAAACGGTGCGATGATCGGAGCTCTAGATCAAAAGTTATGGTGGTTTGAAGATCAACCAAGGGAGAGAACTTGAGAGAGTGTTCTTCCCCCCTCCAAATCAATTCAGTGTATGTTTGTGTGTTGTGAGGAGAGAGAGTATTGAAAACTAGGGTTTTGATTTAGTTTAGTTGGGCCAAGGGCCCACTTTGGATTCGGTTGGCCCGATTTGGTCCGTTTGGTCCAATCTTAGTCCGATTTCTATAAAATTGGTGCCGAAATTCTTGTCTCACTCTCCTCTATCACATTAGGCCATAAAAATAATATTTTTGGCTTTCTAGAATAAATTCTCATTTATGGGTTAATTAACCGTTAATTAACCGGGTCTTACATTTATATGTCGCAATTGTAATGTAATTTCGGTTCATTTTTAAGTTAATTGTATTGCAATCCATTATGTAATTTTGGTTCATTTCTGAATTAATTGTGTCGTAGTCATTATATCATTTCTGTTCATTTCTGAGTGAATTAAAGTGCATTTGGACTAATTGTCATGCACAATTCAAAACTGTTTCTCCTCTTCCTTCTCATCTTCTACTGCTTCTTCTTCTTCTTTTTCATCTTTTTCTCCTTCATCTTCTCCTTCTTATTTAATTTTCTCAAAATTCTTCTTGATTTACTCAAATTTAACACAATTTTTTAGTTCTGCAGATTCTTTACCATTGTTCTCTGCTTCTCTTTCTTTATGAGTTAATTGTGTCGCAATCATTATGTAATTTCGGTTCATTTCTGAGTTAATTGTGTTGCAACCAATTATGTAATTTCGGTTTATTTCTAAGTTAATTGTGTCGCAAGCATTATAAAATTTCGGTTCATTTCTGAGTAAATTAAAATGCATTTGGGCTTGTTGTCCTGCACAATTCAAAACTCGTTTTCCTCATCTTCTACTGCTTTTTCTTCTTTTTCATCTTTTTTTCTTCATCTTCACCTTCTTATTTGATTTTCTTAAAATTATTTTTGATTTACTCTCTTGAAAGGAATAAAACCAAGACAAAAATTAAAGAAAAAATATCAAACAAAAAAGAAGAAGAAACATATTAATGACATCTGATCCAAAATTGATTTTGGATGTGTTTTTGTTTCTGATTCAGTCTTATTTGTGTGCTTGTTTTCGAACTAAGTTTATGTGTCGCAATCTAATGTAATTTCGGTTCATTTTTTAGTTAATTGTGTCGCAATCCATTATGTAATTTGGTTCATTTCTGAGTGAATTAAGATGCATTTGGACTCATTGTCCTACACAATTCAAAACTCTTTCTCTTCTTCTTTTTCATCTTCTACTGCTTCTTCTTCTAATTTTTCATCTTTTTCTTCTTTATCTTCTCCTTCTTATTTCATTTTCTTAAAATTCTTCTTGATTTACTCAAATTTAACACAATTTTTGAGTTCTGCAGATTCTTTACCATTGTTTTCTACTTCTCTTTCTTTATGAGTTAATTGTGTTGCAATCATTATGTAATTTCGCTTCATTTCTGAGTTAATTGTGTTGTAATCAATTATGTGATTTCGGTTCATTTCTGAGTTAATTATGTCGCAACCTTTATATAATTTCGATTCATTTCTGAGTGAATTAAATTGCATTTGAACTCGTTGTCCTGCTCAATTCAAAACTCTTTCTTCTCACCTTCTACTGCAATAACAGCAATAACAGCAGCAACAAAAGAATAACTATGAGGGGAAAACACACGAAGAAGAAGAAGAAAGAGGAAAAGAAGAATGAGGAGGATGAGGAGAAGAAACAGGAGGAGAAGGAGGAGGAGGAGAAATGCAAAGAAGAAGAAGAAGACGACGATGACGATGATAACGTAAAGTCCCGTGAATGTAAATGACTTGATTAAAAAAATGATGTGTGCGTGTAATCATGCTCTTTTTAATGAGAGTGATTTTTGTTGGTGTTGAGTTTATTTAGTTGAACTTGGATGACAATATTATTTGGATGTGTAGCAGATCTGTTATATTTTATCTTCTAAAATAAAATTTAAAATTTAAAAGATCCAAATCCTAAAAATAGATATTCTAATGAATATTTTATAATTGTCATCATGTAAAGATATTTTATTTTGATTATCGAACCATAATTTCTAAAATTTAATTTTCATATGCTATAAAAATATGCTAAAATAAATAAGCTATTTTTTTAAACTAAGATCATAACAAAAAATGTTTTTAATATTTTTATTAGAATAGTTGTCAATTTAAAAAACGTGTTATTATTCTTATTCAATGTCGGTAGTTAAATATTTATTTATTTCTTTTTTATTTTGTATGTCTAGTTGAATAGTTAAATAATAAAATGCAAGTATATTTTATTTCAACTTGCTCGTATTAATAAGCTGAAAGTGATATCATGATATGAAATGCATTTAAGACTAAATTATCATTTTAGTTCCCGACAAAACATTTACCTTTTCATAAAACCATTTTTAGAATATTAATGACATGGCGATCTCTTTCAATAATTATCTTGTGTTAGATATAATAATAATAAATCTTTGAAATGAGGACACATGTTATTTCAATTTTTTTAAGAACTATTTTATCATGCAATATCATCCACACAAATATCAACTTCTTGTTAATTATTTATAGCCATGCAGGTATCATCATTGAATATTTGAATTATTGCTTTCTGGATTCAAAACAGTACAAAGAATGGTTGAATCATAAATGGCATGGGTCATGGTTGCTTGGTCCTTTATTTTGAATCTTCATCGTTCAAGCTAGGTAGTTATACTGGACGGCCAATATGGACTCTTGGCAAGGAAATGTTCTTATCAAATTTACAAAATTAGGTTTCAGCAAGTCATTAAATATCACAGTTAATGTGGCTGAGGCTTGTCCCAAAAGTAAATATATTTGTCTCTTAAAAGTTAAAAGTGCCACATGAATTCGAATCTCTCTATGAAAAAGAGAGTATCTAACAGGTATGCGAGTAAAATGGGTGTATTTATTGACCAAAGAAAAAATATATATTACAATTAATATAAAAGAGTGAATAAAAAGATTTATGATTTTTTACAGAATTAATTTGACTATTAATTCATTTTAACTTGTTACTATTTTTACAAATAATTACTTAAATTAAAATTAGTGGAGATGAGAAAATAGTGTATTAAAATTGATATTAAAATTAAACTGCCCGTCTCTATTTCACTTTATTTAATAGATTTTTTAAAATATATATATATATATAATAAGTACTCATCTCTTTGAGAGATTTTTTTTAAATAAATAAAATAAATATTTTATATACTAAAATATGTAATTTGTAACATTTTTATTATAAACGAGATAAGGCAGAAAATGGAATACGTGTATATTTCGTTACTCTTATTTCGTTTATACTGTAAACGAGATACGTGAATATTTATGACGTTTATAATGAAAACGTGATACGTAACGATAAATTTTCAACAACTATAAAAGGATGTCTAACTCTTTATATTCTTCATAAACATTTCATTTCTTCTTCTCTACCTTTTTTCTTTCAAAAAAATAAGTCAAAATGTCTAGTAGTATTGGATATTTGGTTGTAAGTGTGTATTCCAATTGCCATATGAGAAATAGTGATACTAGGGTGATATTTGAGTGTCAGAATCCCATCCTGGTGCATACACAGCGAGTAAGTTCTTTGTCGGAGCTGAAGAGTCTGATATTGAGTAATATCGGTGGTAGCGGAAGAAAAGAGATCGGAAAGGTAGAGTATATGTTGCTAACACCGATGAAAAACAGGATTTTTTTGGTTTCGTCTGTTTTGCTTCCATGACGACGAGCATGTGTGCCTGATGTTTCACATCCATAGGAGAATCATGGCGAAACAAGTGATTGAGCTTTCTGCGGAGGTTGGTAATGTCGGTGGCGGTGAAGCTGGCCAGTCGGTCTTTGTGCAAGATGACCCACCTCTCGCACCCAAACTGCTACATGTTGCAAGTCCGGTGGAAGACATGGACATTGAAGGTGAGGACTCCGACGAGGAATATGTTGCGGACAGCAACAAGAGCGGTTCTTCTGAAGATGATGAGGAGGAGGAGTTTGTACCAGAGACTCCGATCGAGGCATCATGTTAGTATCTTTTGCCTCCCCTACACTCAATTCGGCCTTGTCATCTGTACCAAGTCACTATCCTACATTGGATCTGGATGCGATACAACAGAAAAATTTATTTTCCAAGATTAGTGAAGACGATTACAACTTAGACGGTGGTGTGGAGTTTCGGGTTGGCCACAAATTCAAAAGCAAATGTGCAATAATGCAGGGTGTGAAGAATTATAGCATTTGCAGAAGTGTTGAGTACCGAGTCGTGGAGTTGGATCGAATAAAGTACTAGGTGTATTACCGACAATCTAAAGCAGGCTACCATTGGTGTCTTCGTGTTTCTCTCCGACAGAATCTCGAATATAGGTAAGTTCAAGTTTGACTGTATTCTATATTCTTATTTATCATTGTTATGCTTGTTGTACATCTCAACCACGGTTATTTTATTTCTTTAGGAAGGTGCGTAGGATTGGAGGAGCACATACGTGTTTAACACCCAACATGTCTCAGGACCACCGACAGTTGGATAGTAGTCTCATTTGCCGTGTCATCCTCTCGTTGATATAATCCTCGTCATCCGTCAGTATCTCTGTCCTACAAGGTACAATTAGACAAAGCTATCACTTCAAACTCTCGTACAGAAAGGTCTGGATGGTGAAGTAAAAGGCAATTGTCCAGATATACGGTGATTAGGAGGAGTCATACAATAAGGTGCTGAGGTTACTGCAAACACTGCAGAGTTGTTGTCTCAAAACAATATGCGAGATCGGGACTGTACCGTACTATGATAGGCATCTTATAGTACGTGATTATAGCATATTTGAAAAAGTATTTTGAGCCTTTTCTGTTTGTGTGAAGGCTTTCAAGCATTGCAAGTTATTCGTCTCCATCAATAATATGCATCTGTATGGCAAATATAATGATGTTTTGCTTATTGTAGTGACACAAAATAGTAATAACAATATCTTTTCTATAGTCTTTACAACTGTTGAGTCTGAAACTATAAAATCCTAATTTTGTTTCTTACCAATCTAAGGTGTCACGTGATTTTATAGGAAGACTTGTTGGTTATTTTTAACAAGTTTCAAACGATCAAGGCTGCACTAAAAATTATCAATAATGGTGGCAGTTTCCTAAAATATTTCATACTTATTGTATCTAGCACATAACGGTAAATTTTATATCTCATTTTAAGTCTATAAAAAAAATCATTTTAAGTCTATAAAAAAGACGGTATCTCATAAATATTACTTACAATTTAAATAAGATTAGATAGGAATAATACATAAATGCATTAGGGATTTGTCACGGAAAATGACGGACTGAACGGGTAAATTCAACCGAAAAAAAATCTGACTACAACACTGTTACTCACTACCATAATATGTATATGTCACTCTTTTCTAGGCCTTCCTTTTTTTCGGTGCATATGCCACGAAAGCCACCAACCCTCTTTTATAGACATATAAGAATATTTTATTCGTCAACTTGGACTACAAGGATATTTTATTTTATTCAAATCATTCAAATTTTGGCTAGTTTAATAAACAACTAGCAAAAGTAAATGTTTTGTCGGGAACTAAAATGATAATTTAATCTTAAATGCATTTTATATCATGATATCAGTCTCAGCTTATTATTTAACAATCTTCTATGCATTTTCACGTGTCATTACTCATTTGGCTTTTAGTATAATAATTAACTAGTTCTAGTCTAATTAATATATAATTGGATAAAATGGTATCTAAAAGTTATATTACTAACAAAAGCAATTTTAAAATATTTAAATAATAATACATTTTAAAAGAATTTAAAAATATAATAAAAATAAAATAGTTTTTATAATTTAAAAATTTTACTTAAATTAATAATTAATTTAAACAAATTTTGATATACTAATAATAAAAATTTACATGTAATTGTCTTTATGCAAATTTGTTAGTTGAGAATCATTAGATAATAATTTTGTCAAACACGGTAAATCATCTAATGATTATCAACTAACAATTTTACGCAAAAATAACGGTATGTGAGTGTTCGCCTATATTAATAGATCATTGTTTATACAATCAATTATTTAAATAATTAAAAATTAATGATCAACTACTTAAATAAGCGGCTAATTTTTTTAAAAATAAAAAAATGATGTGTAATCCAGTATTATAATTAATTGGTGTGTTTTTTTTATATAAATTTAAATTTTTTTATTTTAAATAATAAATTAGACCCTCAAATTAAAAAAATCAGAAGATCAAATTTTCATAATGTATAAATTGAAAGGTCCAAAAGAAAAAAACACATATTCTCCAAATTTAAATTTGTGACATCCAAAAGAAAAAAACACATATTCTCCACATTATGAAAAGAAAAAGGAAAAGTATAAGTAAACAATGAAAATACTAAATAATGTGTATAATATATTGAATGTTCAATTCATTAGATGTGCGGATGGTTATCTTAATATTAAAATTTATGTGAATAATTTAGAGTGTAATGTATTTTTATTTTATTACGCCAATTTTAAAATCCATCATTCACATTATTCACATTGTTTACAAAAATTATTATCTACCTTAAAAAATAAAAAGTCCTTATTACAAAACACTAGCAAAATCTCAATAATAAAAAAAAAAAAGTGTAAACAAGAAAGAAGCAACGCTAAATACTAATGCCTAGAAATTGGGATTAATAATTGCAGGTGAAGCTGAGGAGTACAGAGCAGTGAATGAAAATGGCTTCCAATTCCAAAAAATGGAGTTACTTTTTTCAATTACTGCTTCTCTCTCTCACACTTTTCTTGCAGATAGCATCTCATAAAATTGAAGCAGGTGGTTCAAAAGTTGAATACCTTCCTGGTTTTGATGGTCCTCTCCCCTTTCAACTTGAAACTGGGTAAGCTCTATGTATATTTACCACTTTCAATTTCCATCTACTTTTCCCTTTTTTTTTTTTTTTTGGGTTGAGTGTTTTTGGTTTCAACTGTGACTGAAAATTTATGTTTTGAAGCTGATTTTGATGTTGTAGAGGAGTATAAGAAACAGAAATTGTTCTTAGCTAGTCCTTAGTCAGAATACGAGATCTAAAATTTTTATTTCATTTAAAATAAAATACAGAGAAAGAGATTTAGAAATAGTCATTCTTATCTTATATTTTTATTTGATGGATCTTTCACTCAGCGCTCCATGGTCATTTTGTTGTATTTAAACCCAAAAAAATCGTGGTCCTTGAGCTTGCATTGCAATGAGGAGAAGCTAAACACAAAGCAAGCCAAAGCCTGTGCAGCTTCCATTAGTCCCAAGAAGCGTCATGTCAACCGCACCAGAAACGACGCAGACAAGTGAGAATGAAGAAAAAGGACAGAGAAACAAGAGAACACTTAGAACTTTAACATTCAACCTATTAGAACTTTACCTTTGTTGCCACTGACGATAGCTGTTGGTGGTACTGATGCCGTTTTTCCTTGTTAATTTCAGGCACATTGCATAAAAGGTTCCAATTAAACGATTCAATTGGATTAGGGTTTAAAATTGATTTTCAGAAATATTGTTGCACGTTAGTAAATAGAGAAAAATAAATTGGGACAAATCTATAAATATCTTTCAGAACTCCGTCAAATGGAACTCTCTATCAGAGTCCCATCAAATACTTCTTTGCCTTCTAACCTATAAGATTGGTTCAGTAGTGAGGAATAATTAAATAATAATAATAATAATAATAATAATAATAATAATAATAATAATAATAATAATAGTGTATGTGGGATATTAAATCCAATATTAAAACTATGTAATTTAATTTGTTTTGACAGGTATGTGGGATTGGGAGATTCAGAAGATGACATGCAAGTTTTCTACTATTTTGTTAAGTCAGAAAATGATCCTAAAAATGACCCTCTTTTGCTTTGGTTAACTGGTGGACCTGGCTGTTCTTCAATTTCAGGCTTTGTCTTCCAAATAGGTAATGTTAAAAATTTAAATTACCAACTTTTTGGTAGTAATTAACTAAGTATCAATTTTCTACACTAGCAGAAAAAACATTGTCCATTTATATTACGTCTACCACCCTAGACACTTACCTTCCTTGGTTTTCAATTTATTTTTTAATTAAAAAATACATAAAAATATCTATTTTATATGCTTTCTTTTTCCCTTTCCCTTTTCTTTTTCCAAAAAAAAAAAAAAAAATTGAGATCTTGTATGCTGTGTGTTGATGCTGAAGTATGGCCCTGAATCAAACTGAGTTATAAATTTGTGTCTTCTAATTTTGAGTGTATGATTGATATATGATTATTATAGTTATATAGGAGGACTGAAGCCGTTGGATTTTTTAAGTATAAATGACAAAAAGATATATATATATATATATATATATATAGGTTAAAAAACGCTCATAAATATGTTGGTTTAAGGTTTTTGGTGAAAAAATTTACATCTAAACTATTAATATATAGTATTTTATTTAGCTCATTGGTGTAACACTCTCTAAGTTATAATATAGATTCTCCTCACCAATGCTTTCAAAATCCTTTGAAGCAAAGTCTAATTGGCTTTAATCATAAGCTAAATTAGTTAGGGAATGTTTGAAAGTTATCTTTGAAACATAAATACAGCAATAACATAGAGAGAATAGAGATTAAGACAACGAAATGTAAGTATATTTGATTGAATATAAGTGGTTTGGGAAAAAAATGTTATTTTATTATTACCCATTAAGCATAGACTTTCCATCCTTGCAGCAAAATCTAGGCAATACCAAGGTTTTGAATTCTTTATGTGTAAATAAAATTACACATATTAATCTAATTTAGCTGAAATTTATTCCACTATTATCTTCCAACTAAACATACTAAAAAAATGATTTATTTAGGGTTAAATTAATATTGTAGGTCCAGTGCAATTTAAAGTTGAGGAATTTGATGGGAGCTTGCCTAAGCTAATCTACAGGGCATCGTCATGGACAAAGGTAACAATGCATCTTAGAGAACTATATATGAATTATAAAAATGTTATGTATGTGCATTGTAAAAATTAGTTACTATATATAACTAGTTTAGTGGTTAATTTTTGGAGTATAGTATAATTAGAAAAAGTCTAAGAAGCTAACTACAGCATAAGCCAATTCAAGCCAATTAAATAAAAAATTACTTTAAACATATAATTGTAAAAGTGTTTGGATACACCTACTGTTAGAAAAATATACTTTTATTTTAAACAAGTAATATTTTGTTTTTGAAAAAAAAAATTATCGATAACAAAATAATTTTTATATTTTCTATTCAAATACAAAATTATATTTTTCTAATGAAAAATATCTTGATAAAAAAGATAAAAAAAGTTAAATACTTCCTTCAAATATTGTTCCTGATCTTCTTTTTCCACTTTTTTCTAGGTAGCTAATGTTATCTTTGTAGATTTACCGATGGGAACAGGGTTCTCTTACGCAAAAGATGTCCTTTCTCAACGAAGTGATTGGAAACTTGTTCATCATGCCCACCAATTTATTAGAAAGGTAAAGTAGTTATTATTATTATTTTGTCTCTAAGCATTGTATGATATGCAAAGTAGGGAGAAAGAATAACTCAAAGTCACAACTCTCCTTTCATTTTGTAATGAAACGAGCCCCAAGCCCAAAAAGAGAACTAAACTACTACAAGGAGATAAGTGTGAAATGATTATTGAAATGGTAAATCACAATATTTGAGTAAATCACCAAAAAAAAAACACCTAATTATCAAATTGCTTATAAAAATATCTTCTAAATTCGTTAATGTTGGCCAACGAGCTATAGTTCAAATGATATAGTTTTTCATATTCATCCAGAGATCGCGGGCTCGATTCTCCTTATCTTTGAAAAAAAAATTCGTTAATGCTAAAAATATTCTTAAAATATGAAAAAAATATTCAACCATTAAATATATTCTTAAAAAGCGTTCACGATTAAATTTTGATGCATTCTTTTTTTTTTTTTTGCAAACAATATTAGAAAAATGAGATATTTTTATCTATAAAATTTAGTAATTTTATGACAAGTAGATACATTTTTGTAATTTTTTTGGCCAATAATATTTTTAAAAAAATATGCAAAAGAATCTAGAGATCAAATTTTGGTATGATTTTTTATATGCACTTTTTAAATAGTATCCAAATATTTTTACAAAATTTCAAATCAAATGTATAAATTATTTGTCAAATACAAAAATTATTTATCTCTTATAAAAAATAGTATTCTTTTTATTTTAAAATATTTTAAAAATATTTTATCGTTAACAAACTTAGAAGATACTTTTATCAACATAAAAATTCATGGACAAGTTTGGATGGTTTAGCCCACAATATGTTTACATCTGCAGCTTTTCACATATAAAAACTTTAAAGAGCAACTAAGCGAAAATGATTGCTTATATTTTTATGTAAAAATGGTATTATAAACATTTACATGGTTCAGTCAAATATATTGAGTCAAATATAATTGATTGTATACTAAAAGTGTAATTTTATTGTATATGAATAATTCTAAAATGACTCAAAATATGACAAAAAAAGAATAAAGTTCCTTCTATATGTGTTGGGCCAAAAAGTTGAAACTTAAAAGAAAAAACATCCTAAGAACTTGAATTTTTCTTTAATTAGGAACTAAATTGGTTGAAGATGATTGGTTGGATTGAAGTGTAAATAATGTATCTTTACTAATGTCACTTGTCATAAGCACTCTTTTATCCGGATACCTCTTTGACACGAACATCCAAAACAGTAACAGAACTGGTACCTTAACTTGTGGAGATAAACTTCTTTCGTATATCTATTTTTAGTTAAAGAAACTTAAAATAATAGAAACACCAAAAAATACATTCTACTAATTACATCATTTAGTAACTAGTCTTGGAATAAGAGTAGGCTGAATATAACATTGTAACTATTGGACAATGTACTCTCCCTCTAAAATAACTACTATAAAACGTGCTTAAACTCACTTCCCTCAAAAAGACTTTTCTAAAACTTTGTGAGATAATCTCTTTTCTTTGCTCTCTTATCGTTCTTATCCTTATTCTTCATTTTGTTCATCAACTTCAAACAAGTGAATTTATAAAATTAGCATTCGGGTATTCTACTAGAACACCCGACAACAAGCTCTATATAAGTTTTGTTCACTTTAAATTAAAAGAGTTCATTCATCCTCTTGTGACATTAGTGAAGGTCTCAACATTTGTTCTCCATCACTATTCCACATCATTAATTTTTATGTTGTTTATTTATCAACAATCGAAGTATTTACCTACCCTTTATCTCTCTTCTTAATCTTTCTTTACTTAATCTATTTCCACAAAACTATTCCCGAACCAATAGTAAAAATGTCTTTATGGGAGTAACTACCAACTTAAAATGTTTGGTAACTGATCTAAGCTAACCCCATATTCATCTTCAAAGGGGCAACTCTTTTGTACCCAAAAATAAATAAATAAATAAAATAAAAAATGTCACAACTCATTACCAAATGTTCTTGTGTTGTAGATGGTATACCCATCAGCTCGGATTTGGCTTACCCACGAGTTAAATGGAGACTAAAAATTATAACCCAACTTATTATCTTTGGTGGATCAAAGCATGAGGGAGTTTGGTTCGTTTTGTCATCCTGAACATGTTAGTTGTGTTGTTGTTTAGACTTTAGACCTTTAAAAAAAAAGAACAAAAAAAAAAAACAGAGAAACTTGTGCTGTAGTCTTGTAGATTCATGATATTTAATTAGACTTTGGTGTTTTCTTTTTCATTTATTTTCCAGTATTTGTATTTTACTTTGTGGGAGACTAATTCCAGCTCCTAACTAAACAAGCTGTATAACTTTGATGATTTATTAATAACCTATGATATTTATGTATTAATTTTTGCAGTGGCTCACTGAGAATCCAGAATATATTTCCAATGAATTTTACATGGCAGCTGATTCTTATTCTGGCATTCCTGCTCCTCCATTGGTTCAAGAAATTGCAAATGGTAAGAAATTATCATTGTATTACACAGGCAATTGCATGGAATAATTACTACTACTATATTATATTTTATTATATTTAAAAGTAAAATTGTTTACATTTATATATTAACTATTTTATAAGTGCTAGATTGAGAGTAATATACATATTTGTTCTTTTATATTATCACGAAGTCACTTCTCCAAAAAAATTTAAGCTGATAGGTGGAAACACATAAATTATTATATCTATAACACATTCTTCGTCGTGAGATTCATGATTTTTGTGTGTTATATATCTGACGCATATCATATAAATAGTTGTACTTTTTTTTTTCGAACAACCAAAAAAAAAAATTAGAAACAAACAAAATAAGTATAACAAATAAGCATGCAAAAAAAAATTGCATCTCCAATTACAGTCATTTCAATTGCATCTAGAAAAATCAAACCATAATTATTCAATTCCTTTATTAACAGGAAATGAGAAAGGTCTTCAACCCCAAATAAATCTCCAGGTTTGTGATTATTTCCAATTACTATATATGTTTTGATTGCCTAGAAAATCAAATAGAATTTATTCAAAAATCAGTTTTTCAAAATTGCCAAGGAAAATATATCTATGGTCGATCGAAAAATTATTAAGTGTATTTGGTGAAAAAGGGAAAAATTTGCTGAGTGTTGGTGAATATTTGGCCTTAGATATATTAGGCAACACTTTTAAAGTGCACTTAAAACATAATAAATAGGTTACTCTTTAAAAGCGTTTTTTTTTTTTTTTTTTTTTGTGAAAAAAGTGTACCCATATATATTAAAATAAGGCTACCTTTTATAAGTGATCTTTATAATACCTAAGGAAAAACTTTTCAAATAATGCCACCACTGTGTTTCCTATTCTCTTATAAAATGGTACACTTTTCAAATGTAACTTAAAAAAAGTGTGGCCAAATGTGTATTTTTCTTGTAGTGGGAATTGAATGGTAGGTGTTTCTTCTATTTGACCAATTTCCTAAAACTCAAACCTTAATTTTTTCAGGGATACATACTAGGAAACCCCGTAACGACAAGTGAAGAAGGAAATGATCATATCCAATATGCTCATGGAATGGCACTTATTTCTGATGAACTCTATTTGGTATTCTTACTTGTGCATGCCTAATTAATTATTAAATGCATGACAAACATTCTTGTCTAGTAAATATACTATACATAAAAGTAAATTCCCAAACTGCTCTTAGAAAGAATTTAGTATTAGATAAAAAAATCTCTAAAAAACAAATATCAATTTAGTGTTTAATCTCTTAAAATATCACACATATATGACTTATTCTTAAACATTTTTTATTAAGTAAAGAGTGCTACACTCCTTGTTAATGAAATAAATCTCAGCTCTCTATTGATTATATTTGACTCATATTTAGAGTTTAAAGTTTAGAGTTTAGAATTTAAGTTTAGAATTTATGGTTCAGGATTAAGAGTCTTTAAGGTTTATAATTTAAGATTTAGAATTTAAAGTTTAGAATTTAGGTTTTAGAATTTAAGGAAGGCTGAACTCCTTAATTTCTCCTAAGCGCATTAGCATTCACCAACATATAGTCCTTAGTAAAATAAAAGAATAAATTTAGAGTCTAATACTTAGTTTCTATATTCATTTCAAGTATTTTCGTTCCTCATAATTTTGAGAAGAAAAATATAAAAATGGTAAAACCACGAAATATAAACAAAAAGCAATCATGTCTTTATAGTTACAAATGACAAAGTGGTCCCTTATATAGTTATATTTACAAAAATAGTTTGATAGAGAAATTAACTTATCTAATTTAAAATACAAGATACTAATTCTTTTTCGTTACAGTTTCTTTAAGGACCATTTTAAAGTTTTACTCAATATAAAACTATTGATGTCTACCCATTTGCCTCTCTTGTCTATGAACAGTCATTGAAGAGAAATTGTAAAGGAGATTATCTAAATATAAATCCCGAAAATACATTGTGTTTAAGCGACATGGAGTATTACAATAAGGTAAGTAATGATCATCTCAATTTTACTATATATGGTAATGATATCCACTGTAATAGTTTATTAATTTATTCAGCTACATTATTGAATTCGTAATATTATTTTCTGATTTGTTTTTTTCAGTGCCTTGAAAAAATTGATCCCTATTTCATTTTGAATCCATATTGCAACGATGATTGGCTTAAGCAAGACCAAGGGATGCAAACGAGATCTCTGGCTAGAAAGCTTGAGGCCCGTTTCGAAACTCCTCTCATAGTGCCAGATATAGGCTGTGAGGTACATTTTCAATTTTTCATATCTTTGTATATGCTTACACATTTTTGGTGCAATCAATATAGAGAAATTTTATATATACATTTAATTACTTAACAATATGTCAGCAAAAATAACAATATTTTAAATTGATAGCGTAAATGGTCATTCAAAAGAATGTGTGTGATTAGATGATTTTCAATACATTAAAATTAAACTCGCATTTGTTCAAATTTTGAAAAAACATTTTTTTTTTCATGGATTTTTTTTATGTGGTTGAGATCCATTACCCTGCCAAAGAATATCTAATGCATAATGAATTTTGTCATGAATCAGCAAGGGTAATAATATTGAAAAACATACTCATCAAATTTCAGTAAATTTGGGTAATAGTATATCTGTAATATAATAGTTTGTATTTAATTATTTATATTTCCAAACTATATTATATATTAAAATAACACATAATGATAAAACTTCTGATTGCTTCAATTCCAAACTTTTATGAAGTTTTCTAAAGTTAATTCATGAGTTTTATTTTAATACTCTAATAATAGTGTAATAGAATTTTACATAGACAACATTAGCAAAAGTAATTAATATTCATATACATCACTTAAAAAAATCATTTAAATGCATAAATATAATTAAACGACAGTAATAAATTTTTTACATTGTTGATATATCAAAATAATTAAACTCTTAATTTATATGGTAAAATGTCTTAATTCAGCACTTAGATTGATTAAAATTCAAAATCTATTATAAATAAATAAATTATTCTAACAAAACTTACACCTAAATAAGTGGATCTCCATTTTCCATCCTCCATTCTTGTTTTTTTTTAGAAATTATACTCTGCTTTGCTCTTCTAAAAAGTCGAATATTATATATTTTTTTCATGATGGTGATGATGATGTAATTTCCAAGAATTTTCATTGTTGTAGAATTTTCTTTTCTTTCTGGTCACTCAATGGGCCAACCACAGGAGCGTACGCAAGGCACTACACATTCGAGAGGTAATTTGATGAGAATATTTTTGGACTTTATAAAATTTCATCAGTTCTTGCCAAATTGTTCACAAATTAAATCATAATTATTGATGTATGTCCAATCTCAAATATTATATATATATATATATATATATATATATATATATATATTTGAGTTGAAATTTGATATCGTTGTTTATTGATTTTCTACCTTGTTCATATCAATAATGCACCAATATCATATTCTACAGGGGACTATAGGGGAATGGGTACGTTGTTATAAAGATGATTATGAATTCAGCATCGTTAACAGTGTTCCCTTCCATGCAAATCTCAGTGCAAAAGGGTACCGTTCTTTAATTTTCAGGTGATTATTTTAACATCTCAAACTATTTAATTTATAATTTATAATTTAAAGTATATTGACGAAAACTTGTGTTATTTTCATATACTCCATGTATTTCCGTTTGGTTTATAAAAATAAAAATATTTCTATTTTCATGACTTCATTTTTTTTTTAAGTTTGAAAACAATAAAAAAAAATGTATTTATAGTTAACATGTGTTTTAAGAATATATATTAAAATTATCAATTAAAAAAATTTTTAATAAAAAAGATGTAAAGTAAGTTTATTTTCAATTTATTTTGTGTATTTGTTAAATTAAAAATTTAAAAACTTCTATTAATAATAACTTTATCATAGGCTCAAGGATATATATTAGCTAAATCTTTTTTGTTTTTCTCTATTCAAGTGACATTCAAAAAATTATAAGAAAAGATGAACTATACTAGTCTGTTGCAGCTATCAACGACTAACTGATTTTGTATTGCAATTGATGTTATGTTGGTAGTGGAGATCATGATGCAGTGGTTCCTTTTTTCTCAACTCAAGCATGGATAAGGTCTCTAAACTATTCCATTGTAGATGATTGGAGGCCATGGTATTTAAATGACCAAGTTGCAGGGTAAGCATAGATTCTTTTTGTTAGAGATATAACCATTTATGTTGTCTTCTCTTATCAGCTTAAGTTTTTAGGATAAGCGGTTTTATAACATGGTATCAGAATTCTATATCTTTGGTGAATTCCAAAAGAAAAAAAAATAGCATTAGGCAAATAAAAAAAAAGGAAAAAATGGTCTATGCTAAAATCAAGCAAACCCAAAAGAAACTTTTATTTAAAAGGGAATGTTAGAGATATAATCATTTATATTTTTATTCGTTTTAGGTTAAGTTTTTAGAATGAGTGTTTTCATGACACTTTTAGTTTTGATATAAAAAGTATTAACAACGTAACAAATATGTTTTGTTTAATTTCAAACAGATACACCAGGACTTACTCAAATAAAATGACATTTGCAACTGTAAAGGTAAGAAGACATTGAAATGGTCAAATCACAATTCACAAGTGCTATTCTTCTCAAGAATGTGTGTGTGTGTGTTTTTTTTTCAGGGTGCAGGACATACAGCTGCTGAATTGAAGCCTAATGAAAGTTATGTCATGTTCACTAGATGGATATCTAATAGGCCTTTGTAACTAAGCAGCTAGCATATTTTCATGTTCTCATTGCAATTTGAGTGGATGTTGGCCTATTAAGGAACTTGTTTCCGGCAAATGGAGCATTCAAAATAATTTAAAATTTATATTATTTGGATATTTTCTTTTTTGATTAATATATTGATGGAATTACTCTTAATTATAGTGAATAAATTACTATTTATACCTACAAATATTTAAAAAGTTGATAAATCTATCAATAAAAAACTAAAATTTATTGTATCCATAAAAAAAAAGGTCAAGTTGATAAAATTATCAAAATCCTAAAAATTATATAAAAAAAATAATCTAAAGTACTCTATTTAACCTAACTAGCTTTAAATTCTCAACTATAACCCTAATCTTACTCATCTCCAAGTCTCAACTCTTCACCACTACCATCCCAACTCTTTCCAAATTCCAAGAATGAAAACTAGTAACATCACCCACCAAATTCACCCGCCAAATTCTACAGCACCAACATCATCAACAACGAACTCCTCCCTTGATCCTCATCATCAACATGTAGATGTGGTAAATCGTAAGAAGGAAATTAAAATTTATCACTAATAAAAAATATGTTATAATATAAAATATATTTTAAAAATAAATTAAATAACACATATATTTATACGCAAATACATAATGTATTAATAATATTTTTGAAAACCAAAATATAGCATCTCAACATAGCAAGGAAAATCAAAAACTATAATTCAAGTTCAAAAGTTTTTAACATAACATTAAAAGCATAGTTATCAAAATCGAACCGGTAATCGACTCGATTAAGTTATTGGATTACTGAGTTAATGGTTCGACTGGCAGACCACTGGTCGAATCGTTTAACCTGTTAATAATTAAATAAAAATAATAAAAAAATATAAAATTAAATTTAATAATACAAATAAATTTAATACGATATTTTTTTGTGACTCAATAAATATAATATTATTATTAAAAAATAAAAATAATATATATATATATATATTAACTCCTTTTAAAAGTGTGTTCAGTCAAATAAGCGAAAATCCAGTGTGTGGCTTCTGACTTGTATACTATGTTCTATGTATATTATTGTTAGCGTATTATATATTGAAGACTTTGCTACAGTGATCCAGGCATTCAGCACACCGCTTTTATTATTTTTTTTTTGGTGACAACACCGCTTTTATTATTGGTATGGTCTGATTAATTTCAACTTTTCTATTTATAGAAAATTCTTTTAGCAGTTATTTTTTTTTTACATTTTTTTTAATTTGTTTTTCAAAATTTGCATCATGTTTTTCACTTTTGACTTAAGACTCAAGTAAAAATTTTAGTCCTCAAGTTACAATAACCGCTGGTCAATTTTATTTTTTAGATTATCTATTTTTGACTTCAACTTTTCTTGATCTTCACGTCTTTTATGGTCGACCTAGTTGGCTGTCGAGACTTACTCCAGTTGAAGAATTTATTTTTACTACCAACAGTATTTATGTATAAATATAATAATAACTAATTTTAATGACTAAATTTAATATATAAATACTATTTTTAAAAAATATATATAATAATTGACATTGTTTTAATATTATATGATTAAAAATAACTAAGTTTGGACATTTCATATTCATATACTTTAAAATACAAAGTGAACTATCGATTTAATTTCTGTTATTTTTCATGTCCTAGTAAAATAGTTCTTAAAAAATTGAAATGACATTGTGCCATTATTGCAAAGATTTATTATGTCTAACAAAATAATCTTTGAAAGAGATCACAAAATCACTAATATTTAAAAATTATTTTATCGAAAAGTAAATGTTTTGTCAGGAAACTAAAAAATAATTGAGTCTTAAATGCATGTTATCATGATATCATACTTTCAGCTTAGAATACGAGCAAGTTTAAATTATACTTGCATTTGATTATATAAATATTCAACTATGACATTGAATAATAATAACACGGCTTTATATTATTTTGTCTCATATATAACAGTGTCATGATATTCTAATTAATTAATTAATTAGCATTATCATACTTTAATTTAGAGTATATTATTTGTATGGTAGGTCGGGTACCGGATAGTTCAGGTTGGTAGTTCGATTGATGAGAGGGGAAACCGCTTGGTTTTGGGTTGCTGGGTTGAAGGAGGTGTAGCCGACGTCTCGAGCTCTTCGTGTGGAGAGGGGGGTGTCACTTGCAAAGACACTTCGACGCTCTAGTCAGTCAAGTGTGCAGGCAAAAAGTGAGAGAATAGTATGTAACGTACCTTGGGGGAGGGGTGGGACCCTCCCCATATATACCGTGTCAGAGGCGGGCTTCACAAGGACAGAATCCACTTTCCTCGAAGTTTCCCCATACAGCTGTAGTAGAGAGCTGTCTAGAACGCGTGTCCGGATTAGGGGTGTCAAAAATCCCCAGGCAGCGGGGATCCCCGCAGGGACCGCCCCGAATAGGACTCCGATTGCGGGGAATTTTCCCTGCGGGGACGGGATGGGGACAAAATTCCCCCGAAGCAGATGCGGGGACCCGAGCGGAGATCCCTGTCCCCGTCTCCGTATTCCCCACAATCCCCGAATATATTAAATTACTTAAATACCCTTAAGAATTTAGTTTTTATTTTGGTTTTTTAGTCATTTCACTTTGTATATATATATATATTGAAAAGTGAAAACCCTAATTTCTTCTCTTCCGAGAATCCCAATTCGCACAGAGGCATAGAGCGCCGCGCATTGCAACTCCCTCACCCTGCTCCAGTGCTCTTCGCGAAACCCTTCTTCCCACAGAGGCATAGAGCGCCGGCTGCGCCGCGCATTGCAACTCCCTCACCCTGCTCCAGTGCTCCTCGCGAAACCCTTCCTCTCTGCGCCCTTCCTCTGCGTTCTCTCCCTTGTCCCAGCCAGCCACCTCTGACCACCATCGTCACCGCCTCCGACCACCATCGTCACCGCACCGCCCCATGCGCCATCTTCCGTTCGCCCTTTTCCGCATCGGTCGCCGCTCTTCTCTTCACCGGCGTCTCTACCTCTTCGGCCATTTCTATGATTCTGTCTTATTCCTGGTAAGATTCTCTACCCCTTTTCTTATCCCTGTTTTTTTTTCATGAATTTGATGGTGATGATGACCTTGGTTGGAGTTGGCTTGCTTAGACAAAATGTTCAGTTGGATATTCATGTTCGTATCCATTGTAGTCATAGTACAGTCTCTCCCCTTTTGATATATCTCTGTTAGCAATTAAAAGAACCCGACATTTACCATTGATGTCAAATCTCACACACTTCAAGTTCTGCTTCTTTTTTCCTTCCCTGCATGGAAAACAACGCACTTCAATGTTTTATTTCTATCAAACATTTACCTTACTTAGATTCAAAAGATAATGTTACACTTCACATGGAGTACAACATCAAAAAGGTAACATCTGACTAATCTTGATAATCTAAATGCCTGTTGGAGCCCATATATAGTACAATGTTAATATCTGACTAAGCCACAATAAAAAAGAATGAGTTTGTATATCAGACTATATACTACTCGACCAGTAAGGTGTTACATATAGCTTACTTATAGTGATACCTAAACTTTATAGTTCTTTTTAATGTAAATGCTAGATAGCAATCTTATTTTCTGTGTTTGGAGACTTTTCCCACTCAGTAAATTGAAATATTTTCTGGTTATATCGCTTACATAATTAATATGCTTATATTAATGGTTATGTAATTATTATGCCTGTTATTTAGAATGCTGGCTTGGTGGCCATAATTTTGCCTCTAATATCTTTGATTGGTGTTTTGAAATAATCTAAAGCTAGCTAGCTAGATAGATAATGACATGATAAAATGTATATGAATGGTGATGAAAGTGGGGGTGTGGTTAATTAAGCATTTAATGGAGAAAACTGGCATCTTATAATAGCCTCTCCTTTCATTAGAAAATTGATGCAGATTGAATGCACCATTCCAGTGCGTAATTTAGTGCACCATTCCAAATTAGCAAATCTGTGATTATGTCAGGGTAAAGCAAATTAGCAAATCTATGATTGGCGTTTCAATTATCTAATGCTTCCCTCATATGCATGCTTTTTGGATCTTATTCTGAGTTGATTATGTGTTTTAGTGTTTATGTATTGAATTTGAATTTTAATTTAGTGTTTCTGTATTAAATCTTACTGTATAGGATGGATAGTTTAAGCTTGACTCCTATTGAAAATAATAATGAGACAGAACCAACTCAAGATGATGAGGATCAAGCAATTGAAGCACATGTTCAAGGAACACAAGAAGAAGGACAAGAAGAAACACAAGAGGGAGGGCAAGAAGTTAGCCAAAGTGTGCAAAACAGTCCTAACAAGAAAGGATTGACTTCTGAGGCTTGGAAACATTTTAGGAGGGAGCAAATAGATGGAAAGTGGAAGGCAATATGTAAATATTGCGAAAGAAAGATTGGAGGTGATACGAAGCAAGGAACTAAGCACTTGCATGATCACATTAGAATTTGCCCGATTCGTACTGTTAGGGGACCAAAGCAATCAATATTGAAGACAGTGCAGCAATCATCAGGTTCGACAGGAACGGGAAGGCCAACGGATTCACTTTTGGTTGGAAACTTCACATTTAGTCAAGAGGGAGCACGACAAGCACTCACAAGATGGGTTATTAGGGACGAACACCCTATGTCGTTTGTTGAGCAACAGGGTTTTCATGAGTTTATGGCTGAGACTCAACCTTTGTTCAAATTTTATACAAGAAATACACTGAGAAGTGATGCTATGAAGATGTATGAAGCTGAAAAGGCAATGCTTCTAAAATTGTTGGGAAAAAATTCAAGCCGCATTGCTATAACTACTGATATGTGGAGTTCTGATTGTCAAAACAAAGGCTATATGGCGATTACAGCTCACTTTATTGATGATGATTGGAACTTGCAAAATCAGCTTGTAAGGTATTATTTATGCTTTTAGCATCTTTTAAATATTTGAATTTTTAATGTCATGATTGTTTATTATATTTACATTATTCTAGGTTTGCATATGTGCATGCACCCCATACTGCTGAAGTTCTTAGTGATGTTTTGGTGAATTCCTTGTATGATTGGAATATAGATAGAAAATTGTCAACTTTAACGGTTGATAATTGTAGTACAAATGATGCCATGATTCATCTTGTGCTTGATAAGATTTCACCGTCTAACTTTGTTAAGAGAGGGAAATTTTTTCACATGTGTTGTTGTGCTCACATTGTGAATTTGATTGTGAAAGATGGCATGAATGCAATATATGGTTCTATTGAAAAAATCAGAGATAGTGTTTCTTTTTGGGTTGCAACACCGAAGAGGGAAGAAAAAATTGAAGAGACTTGTAGGCAATTGAATATTAATTATAGGAGAAAGCTTGCACTTGATTGTAGAACTAGATGGAATTCAACTTATCTAATGCTTGCTTCTGCTTTGCCATATAGAGAAGTTTTTTAGCGTTTAAGACACCGTGAATCTCTGTATAAAGTTGTACCATCTGATGATGAGTGAGAAATGGTAAATGAACTTGTTGATAAATTAGAAGTCTTTTATAGTGTGACTGAATTATTCTCTGGCACTTTATATCCAACAACAAATTTATACTTTCCCAAGGTGTGTGAAATGAGATTGAACTTGAATGAGTGGTTGCTTAGTCCCAATGAGATGATTCATAGAATGGCAACAAATATGATTAATAAGTTTGAAAAGTATTGGGATCAAATTAATGAAGTCATGGCTGTGGGAGCTATCTTAGACCCTAGGTATAAGATGAAGTTATTGAAATTTTTTTCCCTAAAATATATGGATCTCAAAGTGAGAATCATCTGAGCAAGGTAAAGAAAATGATGGAAGAATTAGTATATGAATATCAACTTAAGGCTAGGGTTAAAAGAAGAGCAACAAATGATGATAGTTCAGCTTTTACTTTGAATGTTGGACATGATGAAGGATCTTCAAAGAGAAAATTTAACTCTATCTACTTGCAATTTGTGGAAGATACATCTGAAGACTGTGTTGCAAAAACTGAGTTGGATTTCTATTTGGAAGAGAGTGTTATGGTAGATAAAGCAAATTTGAAAAAATTTGACATTTTGGGCTACTGGAAAAATATTGGAGTGAAATATCCAACTTTACAAAAGATTGCAAGAGATTTTTTAGCCATTCCCATTTCTACTGTTGCCTCAGAGTCTGCTTTTAGAACTGGTGGTTGAGTTATACATCCACATCGCAATAAATTGGATTGTGAACTTGTTGAGGCGTTAATTTGCACTCAGCATTGGATACACTCTTCAGGTAAAAGTACTAATAACTCAAATTTTATCTCCTATTAAAGTTCAAATTCATGTTAAATTTAACTCTCGTGAATTGTTGGTTTTGATATAATATAGGTAAATCAGGGTCAAAAATTCCAATTCCTTGGGACTATGTGATAGATATGGAGATTTAGGAGTTTAGGTAATTATTTTTTTATTATGTCAAATTCCTATTAAATATATGGTATTGTTTATAATGTATGTTAACATATTCATGTTTGTATCGTATTTTAACAGAGAACATGGAGTTATTTGTTGGAAGTTGAAGACTTTATTTTATGGCTTTTTTTAACAATGGAAGTTGTATTTTAAAATTTTATTTTATGGACTATGATAACTTGATTTTATATTTCTTTACTTGTAAGTTGTAATCTTGGATTTTGTGTTGTAATTTTCATTTTGTGGACTATGTTAAACTTGATTTTGTGTTGTAATTTTTATTTTGTGGTTTTTTCTATGTTTTTTTTAAAATTTTTATGGTAATTTTCATATAAATGTTCAATATAAGCAGATGGGAAATGGGGACCCGCGGGAAACGTGGGGAATGGGGATGGGGGCAATTATCCCCCCATGGCGGGGAATGGGACGGGGACGGGGACAAAATTTGAGGGCGGGGACGGGGAGCAGGGAGGCATTCCCCGCCCCCGCCCCGCCCCATTGACATCCCTAGTCCGGATCCGTATTTGAACGCTTCGCACCCGACCGTTCAGGTCGGGTGGCTCGTGGGTCGGGTCGGCCCATGTGGTGTTTGGGCCAGTCCATAACATTATTCAAATTGTTTAACAATCTTCTATGTGTTTCACGTGTCATTTGGCTTTTAGTATATATATATTTTTACAATAGGATTAGATAATAAAAGACGCAACCACCCAAATAGAAGAGAGAAGGTTTCGATTTACAACTTACAAATAGGTGTGAAAAATAGGAGATTCTGAAAATCAGACATGTCATTAAATTTCTCTAATTATTAATTTATTAATTTAATTAATTTAATTGCGGTTCAATTGAAGTAATTATTTTATAATAAAATAATAAATAAAATATAAATAAATATACTAAAATATAATTATAGTCTAATATAAATATAATTTAAATTTAAAATATTACATTAATCAAAGTCTTATGATTTTATTAAAATACAAATTTAAGATAAATATAACAATAATAATAACGAAATCTTATCCCACTAGGTGGGATCGGCTATATGGATTAAACGAATGTCATTGAATTCTATTATGTATCATGTCTGCAAAGAAATTGTTTAATTACATGTAGATCTTGTTTGACCACCTCATGAATAGTTTTTCTAGATTTTCTTCTACCTTTCACCCATTATCCATCTTTCATGTCATCCACCCTTCTGATTGGGTGCTCTGTCGGTCTTCTTCTCACGTGTCCATACCAAACCATTTGAGACGCGATTATACCATCTTTTCTACAATAGGTGCTACTTCAACTCTCTCTCTTATATCTTCGTTCATTATTCTATCCAATCGCGTATGACCACTTATCCATCTCAACATCTTCATCACTGCCACATTTAACTTATGTTCGTGCTCCCATTTGACTGCCTAACACTTTGTACCATAAAGTATAGCCAGTCTGATAGCAATGCGATAAAATTTATCTTTAAGTTTTAAATGTACTTTTTTGTCACATAAAATCAGACGCACTCCGCCATTTTGACCAACTTGCTTGGATCCTATGATTTACATCCTGTTCAATCTCTTAATTATCCTATATGATGCACCCAAGATACTTAAAACTTTTAACTTTTCGTAGGATGTTTTCTCCAATCTTCACCTTTGTATTAGGGTTTTTTCTTCGGTGGCCAAACTTACAATCCATATATTCTGTCTTGCTACGGTTTATGCGCAAACCATACACTTCTAGAGCTTCTCTCCATAAATCCAACTTCTTATTTAGGTCTTCCCTTAACTCTCTTATAAGGACGATATCATTGGCAAAAAGCATGCACCATGGCACAGGCTCTTGGATATGCTCTGTGAGTACTTCCAATTAAATAATGTGAAAAGGTATGAACCTAAGGGTGATCCCTGGTGTAATCCAATACCAGTAAAAAATTTCTCTATCATACCACCTTGAGTCTTCATACTAGTTGTAACCCCATCATACATGTCTTTAATTACACGAATATATGTGATACTTACTCTCTTGCTTTCCAAAACCTTCTATAAGACCTCCCTTGGCACCCTAGCATACTTTTTTTCCAAATCAATAAACACCATATGTAGATCCCTTTTATTACTATGATACATCTTCATTATCCTTCTTAACAGGTATGTAGCTTTAGTAGTGGATCTACATGGCATAAAAATAAATTGGTTCTCTGTTATTTGTGTCTCTTGTCTCAACCTCCATTATATCACCCTTTCCCATAACTTCATGGTATGGCTCATGAGTTTGATCCCTCTATAGTTTTTGCAACTCTGTATATCCCTTTATTCTTGTAGATAAGTACCAAAGTGCTCTTTTTCTACTCATCTGGCATATTCTTTGTCCTTAAAATCTCATTAAAAAACTTGGTTAACCAACTAATGCCTTTCTCTCCAAGTCCTTTCCAAACTTCAATCGGAATATTATCGGGTCATACTATCCTTCCATTTTTCATCCGCTTTAGAGCTTTTTTTTACCTCAAAGTCTCGAATACTTCGATAGTAGTCAAAGTTTTGATCTTCTTCCCTCATGCATAACTAACCAATGCTCGAAAGAGTCTCTTGTTCTTCATTAAATAACTCGTAGAAGTAGCTCTTCCACCTTTTATTGATATTCTTATCTTGAGCCAAAACCTCTTCGTTTTTATCCTTTATGCACTTAACCTGATCCAAGTCTCTTGTTCTTCTTTCACGGCTCTTTGTGATTCTATATATACCTTTCTCTCCTTCCTTCGTGCCTAAAGACTGGTAGAGACCCTCATATGCTCTTGTTCTTACTTCACTTACAGCCACTTTTGTCTCTTTCTTAGCCGCCTTATATTTTTTCCAATTATCTGCATTGCGGCGCAAAGGCCACTCTTTAAAGAACTCCCTTTTTGCCTTTATCTTTTTTTGTACACTTGCATTCCACCACTAGAACTCTTTCTCTTTTGATCTTATCCCTCTAGATTCACCAAAAATTTCTTTTCTTATTCTTCTAATAACTTCTGCCATCTCCCTCCACATCTCCTCTCCGCTTCCATCCCCTTCCCACTTTGCCTCTTCTCCTACACGTCTTAGGAAGCTTCTTTGTTCCTTACCTTTCATCTGCCACCACCTCGTCCTTGAGTTATTCGTATGATTTCTTTTCCTTAACTTTGTTCAACGCGAAAATCCATGACGAGCATCCTATGTTGTCTTATTAAACTCTCTCCCAAAATAATTTTACAATTAATGCAAAATTTCTGGACGACTCTCCTCAACAAGAAGAAGTCAATTTGAGATCTTGTCATGCCACTCCTATAGGTTATAAGATGTTCATCTCTCTTTTTAAAACATGTATTTGCGATGAGAAGGTCAAGAGTTGAGGAAAAGTCCAAAATAGTTTTACCATCGATATTGACCACCTCGAAACTATGACTTCCGTGAATACTTTCATACCCAATCACTTATCTTCTAACATGGCTATTTAAATCTCCTCCTAAGAAAATCTTATCTCTCGAAAGTATGTCTTGGACCAAACTCTCTAGATCCTCCCAAAACTTTATCTTGAACCCACTTGCAGTGCGTAGGCTCTAATCACATGAAAAGTACCTCTTCTTAGCTCTCAAATGTATGTCTTGGACCAAACTCTCTAGATCTTCCTAAAACCTTATCTTGTGTTGCTCGTCCGAACCTATTTGCAGTGTGGTGCACGAAATTGTGATCTCAGGCAACGGCGCCAAAAACTCTGTACGCACGTCTTAATAAATCATTTTTCATTCACAACTTCGATACAACTAACCAGAAAGTGCACTGGGTCGTCCAAGTAATAAACCTTACGTGAGTAAGGGTCGATCCCACGGAGATTGTTGGTATGAAGCAAGCTATGGTCACCTTGTAGATCTCAGTCAGGCGGATATAAAATAGTTATGGAGTTTTCGAAAATAAATAATAAAATAAGGATAGAAATACTTATGTAAATCATTGGTGAGAATTTCAGATAAGCGCATAGAGATGCTTTCATTCCTCTGAACCTCTGCTTTCCTGCTGTCTTCATCCAATCCCTCATACTCCTTTCCATGGCTGGCTTTATGTAAGGACATCACCATTGTCAATGGCTACTTTTGATCCTCTCTGGAAAATGGTCCGATGCGCTGTCACTGCATGGCTAATCGTCTGGAGGCATCACCCTTGTCAATGGCTGCATCCCATCCTCTTGTGAAAATGGTCCAAATGCTCTGTCACAGCACGGCTAATCATCTGAGGTTCTCGATCATACTGGAATAGGATTCACCCTCCTTTTGCGTCTGTCACTACGCCCAGCATTCGCGAGTTTGAAGTTCATCACAGTCATTCAATCCCAGAGTCCTACTCGGAATACCACAGACAAGGTTTAGACTTTTCGGACTCTCATGAATGTTGCCATCAATCTAGCTTATACCACGAAGATTCTGATTAAGAGATCCAAGAGATACTCATTCAATCTAAGGTCGAACGGAAGTGGTTGTCAGGCACGCGTTTGTGGGGGAATGATGATGATTGTCACGTTCATCACATTCAGGTTGAAGTGCGAATGAATATCTTAGAAGCGGAATAAGTTGAATTAAATAGAAAAACAGTAGTACTTTGCATCAATCTTTGAGGAACAGCGGAGCTCCACACCTTAATCTATGGAGTGTAGAAACTCTACCGTTGAAAAATACATAAGTGAATATAGGGTAAGCATGGCCGAGTGGCCAGCCTCCCATGGAGGTCTAGAGATCTCAAAATGATCAAAAGATGTCTAATACAATAGTAAAAAGTTCTATTTATAATAAACTAGCTACTAGGGTTTACAAAAGTAAGTAATTGATGCATAAATCCACTTCCGGGGCCCACTTGGTGTGTGCTTGGGCTGAGCTTGAATGTTACACGTGCAGAGGCTCTTTCTGGAGTTGAACGCCAGGTTGTAACGTATTTCTAGCGTTCAACTCTGGTTTGTAACGTGTTTCTGGTGTTTAACTCCAGACAGCAGCGTAGAACTGGCGTTCAACGCCCTTTTACGTCGTCTAAATTTGGCCAAAGTATGAACTATTATATATTTCTGGAAAGCATTGGATGTCTACTTTCCAACGCAATTGGAAGCGCGCCATTTTGAGTTCTGTAGCTCTAGAAAATCCACTTTGAGTGCAGGGAGGTCAGAATCCAACAGCATCAGCAGTCCTTCTTCAACCTCTGAATCTGATTTTTGCTCAAGTCCCTCAATTTCAGCCAGAAAATACCTGAAATCACAGAAAAACACACAAACTCATAGTAAAGTCCAGAAATGTGAATTTAACATAAAAACTAATGAAAACATCCCTAAAAGTAACTAGATTCTACTAAAAACATACTAAAAATAATGCCAAAAAGCGTATAAATTATCCGCTCATCACAGTGCATAGGTGCTAATAACATGAAAAGTACATCCTTCCACCACAAGTTTGATAGAGATGATCCGATCACCCACCCTCTTGACATCCATTATGTCTTTCTTCCACTGCTTATCCATGATAATACCTATCTCATTCATATTCTTCACATTTTCTATATACCAAAGTTTGAACCCAGAGGTATCCAACTCCCTAACCTTTGTACCGACCTATTTTATTTCTTGTAGGCACATGATGTTAATCTTCCTCCTTGTCATGGTATCCACCACCTCCATGAATTTTTTCTGTTAAAGTGCCTATGTTTCATGTCCTAAATCTCAACCTTCTGTCGCTTTGACCTTTACCTTTACCTTTTTCTTTGTGAACTAGCTTATTTACCCTCGTCCGTTCACGAAAATGCAGGAACACTTGCTCATTTAACACTACACATGGGTACCGATGCAGCGACTCTTGCTCATTTGACACTGTAAGCGAGCCACATCGCGTTACTTCTGGGCAACAACCTAGCTTTAGCGTAATATCGTCTTTGATCCATGTCATGAAGATTTGACTAAATTTTTATGTTGGCTATCGAAGGCCTAATACAACCCTCCTCCTTTATCCGAGTTTGGAACCGACTATGTACTGTAGGTGTAGCATAAGCGGAGTTACAAATTTAAAACAAATAACAAAAGAAAATTCACATAAAATATATTAATAACCTTTGGTCTCGCCAATTAACTTGATTCAATTCATTTTTTTTCATTAAATTAAAAATACAGCTGACCAATTTATTCCTTTCCTAACAAAAGGTTGATCATCAAAATGAACAAATAAAAGCTCAAGGCACCACCAGTAACTTGACAAACTTTTATGTTTTAACTTTTAATAAAATTGTTAGCAACATTTAATAAGGTTTCAGCACATTTTCAACAAAGAGTAACAAACTTTTCTAAAAATTAACAAGGATTATTAAGACTTCAACGTAAGTTTAGCCTCATTTTTTTAGTACAGGACAAAACAAACCAACAAAACAGAGTACAACAATGAGCAGAACTAATCATTCTACAATTCAATATGAGTAGCACTAATATGAATGATGCTAATCTATTATGGAGTATGTCTATTGCAGCATTCACCAAGCATTCTGTCTTCTATTTTTATTAAAAAGTCTAACAGGAACAATCAAAAGTTACACACCAACAACACCAACAATTAAATAAAAAACAAAAAAAATAGCAAAGCCCAAAAATCACCTTCCTTCCACTAGGGTTGAAATTTGAACACAGGGGAAGGAGAGGGAACACAGATGAAGGCTAGAACTCAAACTAAGATGTGGAAGAGAAAGAAGTGAAGTACGAAGAGGAAGACACAGGCGACGAAACTGGAACAAACAACGACTGCGGAACAGAAGCGATGCGGTTGAACAAAGGCGATGCGACACGACGGCAGAGACAAGCTACGACGACCGCAATGGCAAAGACAAGCTGTGACAACATTAAAGCAGTGGGGAAGATGGCTGGACCAGATTCGACGGTGGCGGTAGGACGATGGCAGTGACACAACTTGAGGATGTAACGCCTTACCACACAGAGCTTTATGCTTAAGCCGTAAAACAGAGGTGGTGTGGTATTACGATCTCTAAAACAAGATATACATATATAGTAGTTGAAAAGAATTTATAACGAAGAGTCTTGAAGGAAAGTTTAAACAAAAGCGCATCACTCACGTAATGGAAACTTAAAATAGGAAGAACGAAAAATTACATGTCCATAAAGAGCAGAATATCAAAGGTACAAAATATCAAGCCTTGGGCGCGACCTACAAAACCAAGGCTAGCCGAAGAACATCATATACATATATATACATCCCCAAAAGTACTCAAAATACATGACACAAACTCCTATCTCTCCATGAATCCTTTAGGAAGAACAAAAGTAAAGCATACACTGAGGGCATTAACGGCTTTGGATGAGCGCGTTTGAATATATATATATATATATATATATATATATATATATATATCAAAATACAAAAGATAGCATCCCAACTTCGCTTGCCAAAGGAAACTCCAGACGCCTATCGAAGTGCCTCTCGACTTGCATTTGAAAACTTACAACATATATATGGAATGAGAACCAGAGGTTCTCAACATGGTAAAGGTGCCCACGTACATAAGATTTAAGGTCTCGAAAAAGGCAGAGACAATCTTAGAACTCCGACACTCAAAAAGATATACTAAACCAGCAGTAAGGTAAATTATCTAAGGTTCTTAAGTTCTAAATCTAATTGTAGCTCAATCACTGACCTGAAACAAGCGAGACGAACTACAATCCTTACTACTACCCAGATATCTCAACCAAAAATTCATTCTCAACATCATTGCAATTCATCATTCATGCATTTATAACATTTTCGCACTTCCCTAAACAATCCACATTAACTCAATCAATAATCATATTTCATCATTCTTGATTAATCAACATCTTTTTAGTTCTCATTCGCATCATAATCGGTACGTCTACATTCTCCCAGTTAGAACTCCATCCTCCGTAACTCCATTCTCTACCACTTAACATCCCTTGTAGGTTCACTCTCTTTCCTAGGCTTAAAAACTAGGTACTTGGACCATAAAAGATTGTTACAAAGGTTTAGAAAGTTAGAAGAATGGTTTAGTATACAAAAATCCCACGTTTAGCCATAACATGGGTTCTCGCGTACGCGAGCTTATGGCTGCATACGGGAGAGGGCAAAACAAAAGGAACTTCTCGTGTTGAGTGCGCCGCCCGCGTATGCGAGCGTTCGATTTAGCAGGTCGCGTACACGAGATATCTAGGCAATGAGTGAATATCGCGTCGCGTGTGCATGCTCGCGTATGCGACTCTTCCTTTTTCTTAAAATGATGCTAACTTGTAAAATTTCCAAAATTTGACATCAAACTTCAAACGCGCATAACTCTTTCTTTTTAAATTATTTTTCCTTTGTTTTTTGAATGGCATAAACTCCACGGACCCAATTTTTATTTGAAACATGTTTGACAAAATTTGGGGATCCGGAAGCCGAGTTATGACCTACCGAAGTTGGTCAAAAATTAAGTTTTACCAAAAACCCAAAAACCTCTTTTCTTTTCAAATTCTTTATTTCAAATCAAAGTTTTATAATCAAAACAACTTCAAATACACTCAAAGCAATCCCCTAACCATTTCATCCCTTCCACAATATTCCCATACTCTATTTTATTAATTTTCACCCAGCAAATAATAGCCAACAACAACACAATTCATCAATAAACCATAGCATAAATCATAATCATTCATCAAATCTCATCAATCACCACCACTATCAATATTCACATATTTACATGTTTAAACTCATCATTTTCACTAGAAATCACTAAACCTCCACATATGTACATAGTTCAACTTATCCTACGGTCAACTAGCCTAAGTTTTCACATTACATTATACGTTATCTACGAGAAACCAAAATCATACCTTATCTGATTTCTCTCTAAGCCAAATGCACCTCAATTTCACCATTTTTGCAAGCTTTCACTTCACTAAAATCACACAAAAAATGGTTCCCAGCTTCCAAAGTTCCAATTTCACAAGTTCAACCACCAATAGGACTTCAAATCAACATAATTCAATCTATTTCCACATTATATTACTATAATCAACATCAAAGCTTACTAATTCAATAATTTAGAAAAGGGTTTAAGGGTTCTTACCTTTTTCAAGTATCAATGGAACAAAATCCAATACTTTTCTCATATTAGTTTGATCATAAAATACCAAAACATCAAAAATCTCAATATCCAATTATCTGAATTTTGAAATTGGGAGAAAGAGAGACCGAGAGTGAAGTTGCAATATCCTTACCAAATTGGTTAATAGGCTTTGTAGAGCTCGACACGGTGGTCATGTGGCCGCAAATAGTCCGACGATCAGAGCTCCGAATTGAAAGTTATGGTGGAATAAAAATTGAAGCAAGGGGTTCGCTCTTCTTCTTCTTCTCCCCCTTTCCTTATGTTTCAGCGTGTTCCCTTATGAGGGAGGGAAGAAATGTCTGAAGCCATTTAGTGTGGGTGAGTTTCGGTTGGGCCTTAGGCCTAAAATGGGTTTGGTCTAATCAGTTTGGCCTGTTGGTCTAATTTTGGGTTAAATTATTTAAAATTAGTGTTAAAATTCATATTTTAATTAGTTTTACTTCTTTAAACTATAAAATTTAATTTTCTAATTTTTTTAAATAATAATTAATTTATTAGTTAATTATTTATTAATTTCACGAGTTTTACAGAGGACGAATGCAGCAATGGAGGCTAGGGTTTTTCTTTGAGATTGGAGAGCAGATGCATGAAGATAAGAGGCAAAAAGAGAGAATAAGGCTTTTTTTATTTTGAGTAATTATCCAAATCAATTTTTGAGGATTTTAAAAACGGATATTTTAATCACAAAAAAACTAATACACAAAAATATTTTCAGATTTTTTTTCGACAAACGAATTAGTTCCTAGCTTGATTTTTTTCGTTTGTACTCAACAAAAAACGATGGCGTGACACGTTTAGACACCACATGATCCGTTATGTGTCAAGGACAAATAAACCCCTAACTTTATTAACAGAACCATACCTTTTGAAGGTACCAGATCTTAGAGGGTGAGGATTGAAGAAGAAAGAAGAAAGGAGACTGAAGATTGAGGAAGAGAACAGAGGAAAATAAACTTTATTGATTACTCAGAAGAATGAATCAAAATCAATTCAGTACAATAGAATGCATTTACTTATAGAGAGTGATGGAAGCTTCTGGAGAGTTGCTTAAGGGTGTGGAAAGGTGTGACGTGTGCTAAAGGTGTGACTTGTGCTAAAGTGTGACTTGTGCTAAAGGTGTGACTGGTGCTAAAGGTGTGACTTGTGTTGACTCACAACAGAACTACCTGTCTTAACTAACACTCTCATCATAACACCTATCATCATCTCTACTTGTCTTTGTTCTGTTTTGTTGACAGCTATACACTTATCATCATCTCCAGCAAACTTCATTCTACTCTGTTGAGGATGAACAATTCTGACTTCCAGCAAGAAGTTGCTGATCATGAACACCGAGCTTGGCACGGAAATGGTGAAAGCTCTCTGAGGGTATTGCCTTTATAAGAATGTCAGCTAGCTGCACTGACCCTAGGATATGGCTGACCCGAATCTTTTTATTGTTGACATGATCCTTAATAAAGTGCAGATCAATCTCGAAGTGATTGGACTTGGAGTGGAGGATAGGATTGGCAGCAAGCAAAACTGCGCTGAGATTGTCACAATACAACATTGGTGCTTCAGGTGATGGATACAGCAATTCACTCATCATGGGTTTTACCCAAATTAACTCTGCTACTGTATCTGCCATACTTCGATATTCAGCCTCAGTACTTGATCTAGCTACTGCCGACTGCTTCTTTGATGCTCAAGAGATCAAATTTGAGTCAAGAAAGACACAATAACCACTGGTGGACTTCCTATCATCTGGATCCTCAGCCTAGTTTGAGTCACTATAAGCAGTTACGCTCATAGAGGAATCCTGTTTTATATGTAAGCCGTAGCTTGTTGTGCCACTCAAGTATCTTAGTACCCGTTTAACCATTCTCCAATGACAGTCCAAAGGAGCTTGAACAAATTGAGACAGCTTGTTAACACTGTAGCAGATTTCAGGCCTTGTTATTGTGAGATACTGCAGGCTGCCAATGATCGATCTGTATAGCTTTGGGTCATAGAAGCTAGACCCACCAAGAGCCGAGATCTTCACAGTGGATGGCAGATGTGTGTGGCAGGAGGCACAACCAACCATACCAGCTTTCTTTAATACTTCCCCAACATATTTCTGCTAAGTGAGCACTAGACCACTATCACAAGTTCTGGTTACTTGAATTCCAAGGAAGTGGTGTAGGTCTCCCATATCTTTGAGAGCAAACTTTTTGTTCAGCTTAGCTATCACATCTGTTACAAGCGCAGAAGATTCACCAGTCACAATGATATCATCTACATACACAAGCACATAAGTTTGGAGTCCATCAACATTTTTGACAAAAACTGAGACATCAGACTTGGTAGCTGCAAAGCCAATCTCCCTTAATCCACTTGCCAGCTTATGATACCACTCTCTTGGGGCTTGCTTCAGCCCATAGAGAGCCTTTGTAAGCTTGCATACTAAGGAGGGATCTTATTGTTCATACCCTAGAGGCTGCCTCATATAAACTTCCTCCATTAAATCACCATGCAAGAAGGCATTATTAACGTCTAAGTGTCTGATTACCCAGGATTTGGATACAGCAATGGACAGCAACAATCTAATGGAAGTAGGCTTCACCACTGGGCTATAGGTCTCTATGAAGTCAGATCCATGTTTCTGAGCATACCCCTGAGTTACCAGCCTTGCCTTGTGCTTTTGTAAAGAGCCATCTGCATTGTATTTCACCCTGAAGACCCACATGCTGCCTATGGCTTCTCTGTTGGGTGGAAGGCTTACTAATACCCACATGTTGTTCCTGATTAGTGCATCATATTCCAGATTCATAGCAGCTCTCCATTTTGGAGAATTCAAAGCTTGCTTCACAGTTCTTGGCTCCACACTGGTAGAAAAGACGTTTGGCTTAAAAATTCCAGCCTTACTTCTAGTGATCATTAAGTGAGAATTAACAACAGCAGGTACAGGTTCAGAATCCTCTGAAATTGGTATCTCAATGTCATTGATAGGGATAGAAGTGGGAATAGAGGAAGCTGCTATTGGTAACTGAGGTATGAGGGGTGAGGTTGATGGTTGAGGAAGAGTTGAAGGTGAGGAATTGGCTGAGTTGTGGTTCAAACTGTCTTGAGAGGGAGAGACCTGCTGACTTGAGATTGAATGGCTGAAGCTGACCTGCTGAGACTGAGACTGCCTTGGTTCAACTATATTTGACAAGGGCCTAGGGATGAGTGGAATGGTTGGAATAGAGGGAGGTAAGGCATCTTCAGAAGCTGATACAGATTTACTAGGAACCTGCTGTGTAGCTTGTTGAAAAGAAAACTTGTCTTCAAAGAATACAACATGAGGGGTGATAATAACTTTCCCATCCTGAGTGAGACATTTGTATTCCTTGTGAGATGTGCCATACCCAATGAATGTACAAGGTGAGGACCTAAAATCCAGCTTGTGCTTATTGTAAGATCTTTAATGAGGGAAGCATAAACATCCAAAGACTCGAAGCTGGTCATAAGAAGGTATTTTGCCAAATAGATTTTCAGTAGGAGACATGCCCTCTAACACTGGTGTTGGAAGCATATTTATGAGCTTGACAGCAGTAGTAAAGGCTTCTCCCCAAAATCTAATAGGCATGGATGCCCCTGAAAGTAAAGTAAGGCCCATTTCAACCACATGGCGATGCTTCCTTTCAGTAGCTCCATTCTACTGATGAACATGAGGACATGAAAATCTGTATACAACTCCTTTTGCTTGCAACAGCTTAGATAGGCTTTTATACTCAGCAGCATTGTCACTTTACAACATTTTCAGCTTTGTATTTAATTACAATTCAGCCATTTGTTGGAAGTAATTAAATACTAATTTTAATTGAGCTCTAGATTTAATGAGATAAAGCCATGTATACTTTGAGAATGCATCGATAAAGTTTACAAAGTACCAATGTCCATTAGTGTCTGAAATGGGTGTTGGCCCCCAAATATCAGAATGTACAAGCTCCAAGGGATGGTTATACACAGTTTGAGAGGAAGAGAAAGGTAAATGGTGGGATTTCCCAATACAACAAGCTGAGCATTTAAGTTTGGTTACAGAAGAGGGAATTTGACAAGTCTTTAATACTTGTGATACAATGCTATGGTTTGGGTGGCCTAATCTAGCATGCCAAATCAGGACATCTCCCTTATTTCCTAATGCAGAAGTGTATGCTTTTGGTTTGCTTTGACCAGTTGTGAACTTATAAAGGCCTTTGTGAACAATGCCTTGAAGAACAATCTCTTGAGTGTCTTTGGTTTTTATGCAGCACCTATCATCATGAAATTCAAAGAAGACTTAATTGTCACAGCAACATTGATATACACTTATCAAATTCTTTGTTATTTTTGGCACACATAGCAGTTTTCTAAGGTGTAATAATCTAGAGCTCAAATCAGATTTAATGCACAAATTACCAACAAAAGAAATTGGCAAACCTGTTCCATTGCTTACTATAACTTGCTCATCACCACAATACTCCTCCTTCTCTAACAGATTCTGCTCAGTGTGAGTCATATGATGCGTAGCTCCTGAGTCAGGATACCAATTCGGATCCTGAACTGTAGCAGGCGTTGCCAGGACATTACAGAAGTTGGCACGAGGCTAAGACACTTGCTGAGGGACCTGATTGTTTCCACTGTTGTACCCTTCATTGCCATAGGACTGATTGCTTGCTTTGCTGTATCCACCATATCCTTCATTTTCATTTTCATAGTAACCTTCATAGAAGTCTTCACTATACCTATACCAGCAAGTTCGAGCTGTGTGACCTATTTTATTGCACACTTGACACTGTGGTTTCTCAGCCTGATAACCTCTCATATTGTTCATCCTGCCACCTCTATTAGACTGTCCTCTGCCACCTACAGTCTGGCCACTAAATCCACCATTTGTATGTTCTTGCACTGAGGAATCTTGTAGAGATCTACCTCCATTGAAGTAGCCTCTGCCTCCTCTAAACGTGCGTCTTCCTCGTCCTTGAAATTCACCTCTAAAATATCCTTTGCCAAATTGAGCGATATTAGCTTGAACAAATGCCTCTGGCTTCCTGAACCTTGTGAGCATGCTCTCATGCGCCAGCAGTAGGGCTTCCAATTCGATAACTGTTATGAACTGAGATCTTGCTAGCACAAACGTGTATACTGAAGAATACTCATCGGTTAAACCATGCAAGATTGCATTTACATGATCACTTTCAGTTATTGCTTCACCTACTGAGACTAATGCATCAATTGTGCTCTTAATTGAAAGGACATACTCAGTTACAGATGCTTCAATTTGAAGAGTACTGAGCTTGTGTTTTAACTGCATTACCTTGCTTTGATCTGAGATGCAAAATGATCTTCAAGCCTTTTCCAAACTTGATGCGTGTAAGTACATCCAACCATCCGTGTGGTAAACGGTTTACTCATTGAAGCCAAGAGCCATGACTTGAGCAAAGCATTTTGTCTTTTCCATTGTTGATACTGCGGATTCAATGATACATTGGTGTCGTCTTCGGTTGCTAGGTATTGCCGAGGGATTCCTTTTCCTGTAATATGAGTTAGCATATCATTTCTTTCAATTGTTGAGAATGCCTGGTCTTTTCATTGCAAAAAATTTTTCTCATCCAGCTTCATTAAGATCGGTGTTGCTACAAATCCTTGAGCCATCATGACTCAGCTTGAATTAGCTTGAACTCTTCTGAATTTGTGATTTCGCAGAAGCTGTGGCACCATAAGCTCTGATACCATGAAGGTACCAAATCTTAGAGGGTAAGGATTGAAGAAGAAAGAAGAAAGGAGACTGAAGATTGAGGAAGAGAATAGAGGAAAATGAACTTTATTGATTACTCAGAAGAATTAATCAAAATCAATTCAGTACAATAGCATGCATCTACTTATAGAGAGTGATGGAAGCTTCTAGAGAGTTGTTTAAGGGTGTGAAAAGGTGTGACGTGTGCTAAAGGTGTGACTTGTGCTGACTCACATAAAATACCAACATAAAATCTAAGGTGAAGAAAAGATACATGCAAAATTAGACTGTGAAGACAATTCAATTGTGAATGAAATGAGACATTACGATGTCATTTCTAATAACGAAGTGATTAAAAGCTTGTTCATCATGCTCACTAGTTTAATAAAATTAAAATTAGTATATCTAAAGATATTGAGAATTTTATATTAAAAAATAAAAATAAAAAAATAATAAAAGAATTAATTTAATATAAATCATTTAATTTAAAAGCCTAAAATAATGCACAACTTTTATTTTTAAGTTATATGTTTTTGTTAAGTGATGAGTTTGGATTCTTAAAAAATGAATGCTGTCAATTTTAGGGGATACTATGGGTTAATGGTATAACATAAAAGAGTTGGGGCGATTACCAAAAAAGAGAGAGGGGTTGGGACTAATAACAACAACAATAATAATAATGTCAATACAAAAATCTTAGCATATATATATATATATATATATATGTATATATATATATATATATATTAATTTGTAACATAAAACAATAATTATTATGTTTTATTTTTTTTTATTTTCTATATTCATACAACTAAATACTAGATGATTTCCGATTTTTATTCACATTAACATGTAAAGTAATATTAATATTTTAACCGTTTTTAAACTCTTCATTAATTTTATAAAGTATTTTAAATGATTTTTTGTGTTAATAATTGATAAAAAATAAGTCCTAAATTTTAATTATTAAATTACGATTTAACTCTACATCATTTTAACTATAATAAATAGAGTCTTCTCATAATGTGCACCAATGGCTACTCTATTTATTTCATACATACCTTTTTTTTTTTTACTAATGGTGGCAAAATAAGTCAAATTTCATCGAGTCAAATCATCTAACTAAAAAAAAAAAAATCAGATTGAGACGAAATTTTGAGTCCATTTTTTAGAAACCCACCAAATCTATACCGCCAAACTGGCGGGCTCTAGCAGGACAGGGCAGGGCGAGCTGGCCCGACGGGGTATGATTGTTTTTTTAGCGTATTTTAGTAATTTTATACCTTTGTATAAATTGAAAATCTATCAATTAGGGTTTTCAATTTTCACTCTTCATTCACTGCATAGTCGACGTCACTCCCCCAGTCCCCCTCTTGGCCTTTTTGTCACTGAACTCACTCCCTCTCATCCCTAAGACCTTGATCCTAAGGCTGCGTTTGTTTTTAAAAACAGAACAAGACAAGACACTAATAAGAACAAGACATAAAGAACAGAGACAGAATTTAGTGTTCTTGTGTTCTTTTTAGTAATAAGGTAGAACAAATTATGAAAATTTAATTTATTCTCATTTTTTTCATTCAAAAAATTTGAGAAGAAAAATATAATGATAAAAAGTATAATTATGAAAAATGAACAAGAATAATGAAAGAAAAAATGAAAAATAAGTTATGTCTCTTGTTAGTGTCTATGTGTGCTTCCTATCAGGATGGACATAAAAGACACTAATTCAGTATCTTTGAACACAATGTCTCTGTCCATGTCTCATTGTCAAACACAATTTTGTATCTATGTGTCCCTGTCTCATTGTCCCGTCCCTGTAAACAAATGCAGCTTAAGATTCTGATCGACAGATGCATTCGGAATAAACGACGTACCGGTGGCGAGCTGGCGATGATGACTTGGCTCTCTGCATTCTTTGTCTCGCTTTCCCTCTCTCTCTCCCTCTCTCCGTCACGTCTCTGTCTCCCTCGCCCAGTCTACGGCAGAATCACCGACGGCGACGAAGACTCGGCTCTCCCTCTCTTGTACTGGCGACGATGTGACACGACTCTTCCTCTCTCGCACCAGCAACAAAGCGACATTGCTCTTCCTCTCTCGGGTCCACAGCCAACAACTCAGACGGCCTGTAAATCCCTCTCTCATATCTGTAGCGGGCGGCGCTTCAATGACGGTGACTAAGTATTATCTATTTTTCTATTTTCTTAATTTTTAATTTTTTTTATTTTTCGGTTTGTGGTACTAGGAGCTGGGAGGGCTGTTTTGTTTGTTTATTGTTAAATGTTCATGTTCTCTGTTTTTCTATTGTTCATGTTCTAATGTTCATATTGAATTTGTTACATATTCTATTTTTATTTTATATTTTTCTATTTCTGGTTCTACTTGTTGATATTTATAATACTAATATATTATTTTGGAGTTTTTTATATTGAAAAAAGGAGAAGGCAGGGTGGCTCGCCAACCCGCCAGACCGTCTTTTGGCGGGACAGACCGATTAAGATGGATTTTGGCGGGATGGGGCGGGACGGGGCAGGGCAGAGCGGGTTTTGCCACCCCTAATTTTTACTGAACAATTATATAATTTTTTTTTTGAGAAAGGACAAATAGGTTTTTGACCTTTTAGCCTGCGGACATTTATATACTTGAGGATTTAAAAATATATTTAAATTCTTGACTTTCTTAAAATCAGGACATATCAATCACTGGGTCTAGTTTGTCCCATTTTAAAAACTTTTCTACGTGTGCATCCGTATATCGGCCAGACTAGGACAACAGAAGCCATATTTGATGTTTTTTTTGGATCTGCCAGATCCAAGTGAATAGAAGGATTGATGTGTCTAAATTTTAAGAAGGTTAGTAAATTAAATGTATTTTCAGGTCAAAAGTTCAAGGACGTATTTTTTTTCAGATAAAACTTTTAACAATTTACACCAACAGCTATAATTTCTGGTCAAACAATATTCACAACCCAATTAATTTTCCATCCACACATTACCAAGCCAAACCTAACTTTCATGTCAAAAACAGCGTTGCCAGTAAAAAACAGCGTTACCAATATAATCTCAACCAAACGACAAAAAAGTTACATAAGGTCCACTGTCATTAATGTCCAACAACTTAATTAAATAATTAATGAATAACCAATATCCACCCTCATTAAGCATGAAAAAGCTACACAAACCTATGTCTAACACATGCCAGAGCTTGTGGAGACAATCATGAACAGGCGTCACAAGTTCACTGGCCCACGCACGTTTCTCATGTGAGGTAGAAAATAGCTTTACTCAGACTAGCTTTGGCCGTTACTATTATAGTCCCCTTCACCGCTATCATAGTCTTATATAGCAATCAACGAAGCCTTTAGACACAAGAGAGACTGAAACAATGGTAACAATCTTAGGTACTCATACAGTGATCCCAAAAGAAGAAACTCCAAAGGGTCTTCTATGGCTATCAGACAACGACCAACTTTGGCGATGGAGTCATACACCTTCAATCTACGTTTACAACCCAAAACAGAACAACGCCAAGAACAACAACACTGTCGTCGATGTCAATGTCCTTGTTGAGCGAATGCGAGAGTCTCTCAGCGAGATTCTCGTTCACTACTATCCATTAGCCGGGAGGCTGAGTTGGACGGACGGTGGCCGTTTGGAACTCGATTGCAACGCAAAGGGGGTATTGCTTCTCGAAGCTGAATCGAAGAAATCAATGGCGGAATATGGAGACTTCACTCCAAATGAACCCAGCATCAAAGAACTCATCCCAGCTGTTGACTACTCTTGTCAAATAAACGAGCTTCCTTTGTTCTTGGCACAGGTGACAAAGTTCCACGGCGGCGATGGCGGCTTTGCAGTCGGAATCCTTTTTTCTCATCCATTAGGCGATGGCCTCGCCGCCATTCGCTTCATCAACTCATGGGCGAAGCTCACTCGAGGTGCGAAGCTAGATCCAAGCGAGCTTCCGTTTCTCGACCGAACCGTGCTCAAACCAACTGGGCCATTAACTCCACCCCTGTTCGACCACCGGGAGTTCAAGCCTCTGCCGCTCATCCTCGGAAGAACCGACAACATCGAAGAGCAAAAGAAGAAGACGACCTTCGCGCTGTTAAAACTCACACCAGAACACGTCCAGAAGCTCAAAAAGAATGCAAATGCAAATGTAACAGCAAATGGAAACGGTAACGCTCCTCATAACCCATCTCCGAGACCGTACAGCAGATTCGAAATTATCAGCGCACATATATGGAGATGCGCTTGCAAAGCTCGTAATCTTGAAGAGAATCAACCAACGGTCGTTAAATTCAACGTCGATATTCGCAACAGATTGAATCCGCCACTTCCTCAAAACTACTTCGGAAACGCGTTGGGTCCGACGGTTACGCCAACTTGCTACGCTAAAGAAATCACCACTCAACCAATCAGTTACGCATCGCAGAAAATAAGGGAAGCTGTTAATAAAGTGTCGAATCACGAGTTTGTTAAATCACAAATGCATTACGTGGCAGGGTTTGAAAACCGTTGGGATCTGATTAGGACACCTTATTTGGAGAAAGGTGAGTATAGAGCTGATGTGCCTTTCTTTGGGAATCCTAACATTATACTTGGCAGTTGGATGAGCATGCCGTTTTATGAGGCTGATTTTGGGTTGGGGAAGCCGTTTTATTTTGGTCCTGGTGGTGTGTGTCCTTATGATAGAGGGGTTATTGCTCTAATGCCTGACGAAGATGGTGATAATGGATATGGTGTTGTGGTGTACATGCACTTTCAGGTAGACCACATGAAAGATTTCATCAAATACTTTTGGGAAGATATTTGAAAACAAGGGATGAAGATGATGGTCTTAGCTTGCTTGCTAGCTCTTTCAAAATAATTTAATCTGTCTTTTGTATTTTCTTTTCTTTTTGAAAAAAAAAAATTCACTAGTGTGATAAAATTCAGTTTGCCAGAGCTGAGTTGGGTATGTTATTATTTCCATTCACTTTTGTATTTCCTGTCGTGTTGACGGCAAGAATGAGAATTTTTTATTTTTAATATTGGAGTGGTAGTGGTGTTTTTCTTAAATGTGGATTGTTGGGGTGTTATACTTAAATGTGGGATCGTTTAACTAGAGGTACAGAAATCGGACCGACCGATTTGTGAGAGGTACACAAATCGGTCCCAGGAATTTGTGTTAAAAAAAAAATAAAAAATTTTAAGTACAGAAATCGGTCCTAGACATTTGTGTACTTCCACAGTTTTGAAAAATATCAAAAATTACCATGTTAAAGTATATCACCACTTTTACTTCCATAACAAAAAAAAGTTAGCCGCAAGAATGAATGTAGGTCAAATATTTTAATAAAATAGAATCTTATTGTAAGTATAGTCTTAGACCGATAATAAATTTTTTATCAAAGTTTAATTTTATTTGTTATAAGTGCAAACCAATAAAAATCGAGAGCATTAGATCTCGGATAGTTTCTTAAAAGAATTACAATGAGTTATGCGTATTATCGGTTATAAAAATTAGGGGGTTTGCAGATAAGAATTTAAATGACAATAATGTAAAGCAAACAATTAAAGATAACAAATACTAATCATCTCCATTACGGAACTCATCTCAATCCCTATTTATGACTCACTTGTCATAAAAAAAACTCTACATCAGCTTTTGCGTCATAAATAAGAACTCAAAGCATCTCTCTTCTCCATTAGGAGGAACTAATTTTAGTCCCTATTGTGGTCCCACTAAATTAATTAATTAAAATACTTAAAATTAAAGTAATTATTTTTTTCAATAATATTATTTAAATTTATAAATTTAAAAATAATTCACTATTAAAAGATATTAATATTAAAAAATTCATATGTAACAATAATACACAATATATAATTCGGGATTACACTAATTTGTAAAATTACTTAATACAAAGAAAAATATAATTAAACTCTATAGTTGACAACAAGTATTGTAAAATTGCCATATGTGGTCAATCAAGTCCTGTTTCAATTGTCTATACTGCTGCCTATTTTGAAGTTGGGCATTTCTTTGGAGAAATTGATGGTATAGTGCAAAATCTTTCTCTCCCAACTGAGGTTGTGATAAGCCATTTTCGACATCATCATACTCTAAGCCTTGAACAAAATTTCCTGCATAAGTGTTTCTTTCATCCTCAATAATCATATTATGCAATATAATACAAGTTTTCATTATGTTGGCAAGCTTCTTCTTTTCCCAAAAGCGAGCTGGACTACGTATAATTGCAAAGCGTACTTGCAACACTCCGAATGCTCGCTCCACATCTTTTTTTTGCCCTTCTTGATAATGTGCAAATAACTTGCGTTTCTCTCCTTGTGACTTTGAGATTGATTTGACAAATGCAGCTCATTCAGGATAAATACCATCTGCTAAATAGTATCCCATAATATAAGTATTACCATTAATAGTATAATGAGTAAAGTATCGTTTTTGTCCCCAACATTTGTGATAAATCCCAAAGTTATCCATAACATTTCAATCGTCCTATTTAAGTTCCTAACGTTTCAAAATTGGCTCAATGTTATCCTGCCGTTAGGGATCTGTTAACAGAATTGACGGCGGGACAAAATTGAGAGAATTTTGAAACGTTAGTGGCTTAAATAGAATGAAAACGTTGGGGGATAAAAAACGATACATATAAATAAATTTTAATTTTATCCTTCAATAATATTAATTTTTTACGGTATATAATATTCAATTATTTTTTAATCACATATAAGTAAATTACACTTAATCACACTACTTTTATTCTAAATAAATTTTTTTATATTTTTATATTAACTTATAACTTTAAGTGTAAAATTATAAAAAAATAAATTTATTTAGAATAAAAATAATGTGATTAAGTGTATTTATTTAGATGTGATTAAAAAATAATTAAATACTATGTATAGTAAAAAAATGATATTATTAAAGGATAAAACTAAAATTTATTTCTATGTATCATTTTTGTCTCCAACGTTTTTGTCCTATTTAAATTCCGAACATTTCAACATCGTCTCACTTTCGTCCTGCCGTCAATTCTGTTAACGGATCCCTAATGGCATGACAACATTGAGTCAATTTTGAAACGTTAGGGACTTAAATAGGACGATTGAAATGTTAGGGACAACTTTGGGACTTACCCCAAACGTTGGAGATAGGGGTGGCAATGGGTAGGGTAGGGTAGGGTTTGGAGCCAACCCTAACCCTACCCGCAGGTTGAGATTTTTATATAAACTCAACCCTACCCTACTCGCGGGTTGAGAATATCTCAACCCTAACCCTACCCGTTCTTAACCCGCGGGTATCCGACCCTACCTGCGGGTTACAAAAAAAGATGCAATATTATTATATAACTTGATGATAATTTAAAATAGAACTAACTTTCATGTAAAAAAAATATTAAATTATCAATTAATGATCTTCTTTTAATGACTAAGGATCTTTTGCATTTAGTGAGAGGTATTTGGTTCAACATCCACTTAAAATATATTTTTATATAAGTATATAACATATACATATATAGGGTGCGGGTTGGTCGGGTAGGATTGAGGCACAACCCGCACCCTACCCGACCCGCACGATAACCCTACCCGCACCCTACCCTACCCGCTGCGGATCGGGTTGACAATCCTACCCGATCGGATGGGGTCGGGTTGGGTACCCGCGGGTAGGGTACATATTGCCACCCCTAGTTGGGGATAAAAACGATACTTTACTCTAGTATAATTTACCTCTGGAGCACGATCATTTAGAATATCATCAAACACTGGAGAACGATCTAACACGTTGATATCATTATTTGAACCAGAAACTTCAATATTAATTATGATATAAATAATTAATATAAATTATTAATTAAATAAAAATTTAATTATTTAATCTAATTAATTATTATAATTATTAATAAATTAATTATGATTTAATTACTTAATTAATTATTATTTAAATAATTAATATAAATTATTAATTAAATAAAAATATAATGATTTATTATAATTATTACTGAATTAATTATTATTTAATTATTTAAGATTTTATATAATTATTTATTTTTATAATAACTTGCCAAATAGCAAGTTATTATTGGACAAGAGTCCCTATTCAGATGGACTCTCCCTTCTCGATCCAAGAGAAGGAACTCCTTCTCATTTCACTCCAATGATTGGTTCCTTTCTTTTTCTGACACGCACAGTAATAGGAACTCCAAAAAGTAACTGTTGGACTTGGTCTAAAATTTTTTTATCATAATCATTAATCATAACACAACAATTACCTAGAATAATTCTATTTCATTATCTCTAACATCGGAAAAAAGTCAAGTAGATATAGTTAATCCCAATCCATAAGTAACATCAATGGAAACAAGATTAACTAACCATTCTAATGAATTACCAATCTAAATTGGACATTAATGACTCAAGATCACCTAATTTTTTAATTTCAAGCCAAGAATGCTAAAAAATCTACTCTAAAGTTAAGAGAGGCATTTTCACAAATACTTGAAAGGTATAAAATGAAAGCATGGTAAAATAGGAAGAATTAATAAAATCTAAAGCTAACAATTGTAAGATAACAATAACAATCACTAAAACAAGCATAAAGGAAACATAAAATATCAAATTGCGTTAAATAAAATTGAAATTAACAAGAGTTCATGAACTAAAAAATGGCACAAATGAGAAATTAACAAGAGAAATTAGGAGAATTAAGGTAATAGAGCATATAAATGAAATTACACTTAAACAAGAATTAAAGACTAAAAATAAAGAGAAATTGATCTAAGAACCCTAAATTCTAGAGAGAAAAGGAAGTTTCTCTCTCTTTAAAACTACCCTAAAATATGTTCCTAAGCTACCTTAATTGCTCCTCCTTTGTTCTTTCTTGAATTTGGTTTCATCTATTTCAAAAATGAGTTGAATTGGGCTTTAGAAGGGCTAAAATCGCAACCCACATGTTGCTTTAAATGAACTCACGTGATCACAGTCATGGGTACGCACGCCTGACCATGCGTACGCATGGTTGCACGAATTTACAAACTTGTGTACGCATATATGATTCTGCATACGCATGATCTTGAAACACTCCAAACTTCATTTCTTCATAGATTCTTTACTATTTGCATACTTTTTCCCCACTTCTTCAATCCATACTTGCCTTGTAAACCTGAAATCACTCAACAAATACATCAAAGCATCGATGGGTTACTATTCATACTCAAAGAATGATTCATATCACTATGGATGGAGGAATTATCCGAATTTTGGTTGGAAAAGTTAAGACCAAGAAAACTTCAATGTTTCATATTCCATCTATTAAGAACCATCATCTCCTTACTCATACTAAGAACCATCATCTCTCTATTCATATCAAGAACCATCATCTCTTTATTCTTATCAAGAACCATCATCTCTGGAGCTAGCCTTAGCTGAACTCGCCAAAAACACAATTAGCTTCATGCAGGAAATCAAGGCCTCCATAAGAAACTTGACAGTTCAAATGGATCAAATAGCCAGACAAATTGCTGAGAGGCCTACCAACACCTTTTTCAGTGACACAATTCCAAATCTAAAGGAAGGATGCAAAGCAATAAACTTGAGGAGTGAAATAGTGCTTAGCAAGAACAATGAATATCAAACTGGGGCTACAAATGAGGAGTTAGAAGTGCAAGAGCAAAACCAAGAGACCCATGTACCAACTGAACTTCCAATAAGGAAGGAGGTAGTGGAGGAATACAAGCCTAAGATTCCATATCCTCAGAGGCTACGAGAGGAAGATGCACAAACAAAGGAGGAAGAATGCATGCAAGCTTTCGGAAAGAAAAATCTGAATGCACCACCGACATTTGAATTGAAGTCTTCTCCCCCAACACTTAAATATGCTTTCTTTGATCCTAGTGAATCAGAAAGTTGTATGAGGGTTATTTTTTAGTGGGTATCCTTTTTCTCCTCATGTCCATTGAAGTTATTTCTCTTAACCAACTAAAAGAAGAGGAAGAAAATCCAAGAACTAATCGTCAAGCTAGTGACGTTAAAGAAGCGTTTGTTGGAAGGCAACCCAACGTTAGGTAATTTCTTTTCATTTTTCTTTTTGTTTTGCTTCATGTTGCATATGTATTTCATGGATTAAGTTTGGTGTTTGGTGCACGAAATTGTGATCTCAGGCAACGGCGCTAAAAACTCTGTACGAACGTCTTAATAAATCGTTTTTCATTCACAACTTCGATAGAACTAACTGGCAAGTGCACTGGGTCGTCCAAGTAATAAACCTTACGTGAGTAAGGGTCGATTCCACGGAGATTGTCGGCTTGAAGCAAGCTATGGTCACCTTGTAGATCTCAATCAGGCGGATATAAAATAGTTATGGAGTTTTCAAAAATAAATAATAAAATAAGGATAGAAATACTTATGTAAATCATTGGTGAGAATTTCAGATAAGCGCATAGAGATGCTTTCGTTCCTCTGAACCTCTGCTTTCCTGCTGTCTTCATCCAATCAATCCTACTCCTTTCCATGGCTGGCTTTATGTAAGGACATCACCGTTGTCAATGGCTACTTTTTATCCTCTCTGGAAAATGGTCCGATGTGCTGTCACTGCATGGCTAATCGTCTGGAGGCATCACCCTTGTCAATGGCTGCATCCCATCCTCTTGTGAAAATGGTCCAAATGCTCTATCACAGCACGGCTAATCATCTGAGGTTCTCGATCATACTGGAATAGGATTCACCCTCCTTTTGCGTCTGTCACTACGCCCAGCACTTGCGAGTTTGAAGTTCGTCACAGTCATTCAATCCCAGAGTCCTACTCGGAATACCACAGACAAGGTTTAGACTTTCCGGACTCTCATGAATGCCGCCATCAATCTAGCTTATACCACGAAGATTCTGATTAAGAGATCCAAGAGATACTCATTCAATCTAAGGTAGAACAGAAGTGGTTGTCAGGCACGCGTTCATAGGGAATGATGATGATTGTCACATTCATCACATTCATGTTGAAGTGCGAATGAATATCTTAGAAGCGGAATAAGTTGAATTGAATAGAAAAACAGTAGTACTTTGCATTAATTCATGAGGAACAGCAGAGCTCCACACCTTAATCTATGGAGTGCAGAAACTCTACCGTTGAAAAATACATAAGTGAATATAGGGTAAGCATGGCCGAGTGGCCAGCCTCCCATGGAGGTCTAGAGATCTCAAAATGATCAAAAGATGTCTAATACAATAGTAAAAAATCCTATTTATACTAAACTAGTTACTAGGGTTTACAGAAGTAGGTAATTGATGCATAAATCCACTTCCGGGGCCCACTTGGTGTGTGCTTGGGCTGAGCTTGAATGTTACACGTATAGAGGTCAATCTTGGAGTTGAACGCCAGTTTGTAACGTATTTCTGGCGTTCAACTCTGGCTTGTGACGTGTTTCTGGCGTTTAACTCCAGACAGCAGCGTAGAACTGACATTCAACGCCCTTTTACGTCATCTAAACTCAGACAAAGTATAGACTATTATATATTGCAGGAAAGCCCTGGATGTCTACTTTCCAACGCAATTGGAAGCGCACCATTTTGAGTTTTGTAGCTCCAGAAAATCCACTTTGAGTGCAGGGAGGTCAGAATCCAACAGCATCAGTAGTCCTTCTTCAACCTCTGAATCTGATTTTTGCTCAAGTCCCTCAATTTCAGCCAGAAAATACCTGAAATCACAGAAAAACACACAAACTCATAGTAAAGTCCAGAAATGTGAATTTAACATAAAAACTAATGAAAACATCCCTAAAAGTAACTAGATTCTACTAAAAACATACTAAAAACAATGCCAAAAAGCGTATAAATTATCCGCTCATCACAACACCAAACTTAAATTGTTGCTTGTCCCCAAACAACTGAAAATCAAATAGGATAAAAAGAAGAAAATATACTATAAATTCCAAACTATCAATGAAACATAGCTCCAATTAAATGAGCGGGACTTGTAGCTTTTTGCCTCTTGAATAGTTTTGGCATCTCACTTTATCCATTGAAGTTCAGAATGATTGGCATCTATAGGAACTCAGAATTCAGATAGTGTTATTGATTCTCCTAGTTCAGTATGATGATTATTGAACATAACTATTTTATGAGTCTTGGCCGTGGCCCTAAGCACTTTGTTTTCCAGTATTACCACCGGATACATAAATGCCACAGACACATAATTGGGTGAACCTTTTCAGATTGTGACTCAGCTTTGCTAAAGTCCCCAATTAGAGGTGTCCAGGGTTCTTAAGCACACTCTTCTTTTGCTTTGGACCTTGACTTTAACCGCTCAGTCTCAAGTTTTCACTTGACACCTTCACGCCACAAGCACATGGTTAGGGACAGCTTGGTTTAGCCGCTTAGGCCAGGATTTTATTCCTTTAGGCCCTCCTATCCACTGATGCTCAAAGCCTTGGGATCCTTTTTATTACCCTTGCCTTTTGGTTTTAAGGGCTATTGGCTTTTTGCTCTTGCCTCTTGGTTTTAAGAGCTCTGGCTTTTTCTGCTTGCTTTTTCTCTTCTTTTTTTTTCTATTTTTTTTTGCTTTTTTTTTTTGCAAGCTTTGTTCTTTGCTGCTTTTTCTTGCTTCAAGAATCATTTTTATGATTTTTCAGATTATCAAATAACATGTCTCCTTGTCATCATTCTTTCAAGAGCCAACATATTTAACATTCTTAAACAACAATTTCAAAAGACATATGCACTGTTCAAGCATTCATTTAGAAAACAAAAAGTATTGTCACCACATCAATATAATTAAACTAAGTTCAAGGATAAATTCGAAACTCATGTACTTCTTGTTCTTTTGAATTAAAACATTTTTCATTTAAGAGAGGTGATGGATTCATAGGATATTCATAACTTTAAGACATAGTTACTAACTACTAATGATCATGTAATAAGACATAAACATGGTGTAAGGCCCACATCGGTTGGAGAGGGGAACGAAGCATGCCTTATAAGGGTGTGGATACCTCTCCCTAGCATGACGCGTTTTGACGAGTGAGTGTGGGGGGCATCGGCTATCATCCCTATCGTCAAAGGCAAAACCGTGAGGCCTTGTGTGCCAAAGCGGACAATATCGTGCTAGCGGGTGGTCTGGGCTGTTACAGATGGTATCAGAGCCAGAACCCGGATCGATGTGCCAGCGAGGGCGCTGGGCTCCCTTAGGGGGGTGGATTGTAAGGCCCACATCGGTTGGAGAGGGGAACGAAGCATGCCTTATAAGGGTGTGGATACCTCTCCCTAGCATGACGCATTTTGACGAGTGAGTGTGGGGGGCTTTGGCCATCATCCCTATCGTCAAAGGCAAAACCGTGAGGCCTTGTGTGCCAAAGCGGACAATATCATGCTAGCGGGTGGTCTGGGCTGTTACAGATGGTATCAGAGCCAGAACCCGGATCGATGTGCCAGCGAGGGCGCTGGACTCCCTTAGGGGGGTGGATTGTAAGGCCCACATCGGTTGGAGAGGGGAACGAAGCATGCCTTATAAGGGTGTGGATACCTCTCCCTAGCATGACGCGTTTTGACGAGTGAGTGTGGGGGGCTTTGGCCATCATCCCTATCGTCAAAGGCAAAACCGTGAGGCCTTGTGTGCCAAAGCGGACAATATCGTGCTAGCGGGTGGTCTGGGCTGTTATAGATGGTATCAGAGCCAGAACCCGGATCGATGTGCCAGCGAGGGCGCTGGACTCCCTTAGGGGGGTGGATTGTAAGGCCCACATCGGTTGGAGAGGGGAACGAAGCATGCCTTATAAGGGTGTGGATACCTCTCCCTAGCATGACGTATTTTGACGAGTGAGTGTGGGGGGCTTCGACTATCATCCCTATCGTCAAAGGCAAAACCGTGAGGCCTTGTGTGCCAAAGCGGACAACATCGTGCTAGCGGGTGGTCTGGGCTGTTACAGATGGTATCAGAGCTAGAACCCGGATCGATGTGCCAGCGAGGGCGCTGGGCTCCCTTAGGGGGGTGGATTGTAAGGCCCACATCGGTTGGAGAGGGGAACGAAGCATGCCTTATAAGGGTGTGGATACCTCTCCCTAGCATGACGCGTTTTGACGAGTGAGTGTGGGGGGCTTTGGCCATCATCCCTATCGTCAAAGGCAAAACCGTGAGGCCTTGTGTGCCAAAGCGGACAATATCGTGCTAGCGGGTGGTCTGGGCTGTTACAGATGGTATCAGAGCCAGAACCCGGATCGATGTGCCAGCGAGGGCGCTGGACTCCCTTAGGGGGGTGGATTGTAAGGCCCACATCGGTTGGAGAGGGGAACGAAGCATGCCTTATAAGGGTGTGGATACCTCTCCCTAGCATGACACGTTTTGACGAGTGAGTGTGGGGGGCTTCGGCTATCATCCCTATCGTCAAAGGCAAAACCGTGAGGCCTTGTGTGCCAAAGCGGATAATATCGTGCTAGCGGGTGGTCTGGGCTGTTACAGATGGTATCAGAGCCAGAACCCGGATCGATGTGCCAGCGAGGGCGCTGGGCTCCCTTAGGGGGGTGGATTGTAAGGCCCACATCGGTTGGAGAGGGGAACGAAGCATGCCTTATAAGGGTGTGGATACCTCTCCCTAGCATGACGCGTTTTGACGAGTGAGTGAAGGGGGCTTTGGCCATCATCCCTATCGTCAAAGGCAAAACCGTGAGGCCTTGTGTGCCAAAGCGGACAATATCGTGCTAGCGGGTGGTCTGGGCTGTTACACATGGATAAGCACTTAACATTAAGAAAACAAAAAACAGAAAATAAGAACAAGGAATGAGTCCACCTTAGTGATGGTGGCGTTTCCTTCTTGAGGAACCAATGATGTCCTTGAGCTCTTCTATGTCTCTTCCTTGTCTTTGTTGCTCCTCCCTCATTGCTTTTTGATCTTCTCTTATTTCATGAAGGATGATGGAGTGCTCTTGATGTTCCACCCTTAGTTGTCCCATGTTGGAACTTAATTCTCCTAGGGAGGTGTTGATTTGCTCCCAAAAATTCTGTGGAGGAGAGTGCATCCCTTGAGGTATCTCAGGGGTTTCTTGATGATGAGCTTCTTCATGTGCCTGTTGAGATCCATGAATGTGCTCTCTTGTTTGCTCCATCCTTTTCTTAGTGATGGGCTTGTGAGATGAATCTTTCCATCTCCCATGGCTCAGAGGTGGAAGCAATTGTCTTTCCTTTCCTCTTTCTTGAGGTTTCTCTGGCCTTAGGTGCCATTAATGGTTATGGAAAAACAAAAAAGCTATGCTTTCACCACACCAAACTTAGAATGTTGCTCGCCCTCGAGTAAAAGAAGAAAGAATAGAAGAAGAAGAAGAAGAAGATATGGAGGATATGGAGGGATGTGTGTATGGATGTGAGTGGTGAATGGAAAACAGAAGGGATGACCATGAATGGAGAGAGAGAGGGTAAGGTGGGTGGGGATCCTGTGAGATTCACAGATTCTGAGATGATCCTGTGGTGTCCACAGATCCTGAGGTGTCAAGGATTTACATCCCTGCACCCATTAGGCATGTAAAATGCCTTTGCACACAACTCTGGGCGTTCAGCGCCAGATTGGTGCTTGTTCTGGGCGTTCAGCGCCAGCTCTTCTCCAGGGTACAATTCTGGCGTTTAAATGCCCAGATGCTGCCCATTTTGGGCGTTCAGCGCCAGAACCATGCTCTGTTCTGGCGTTGAACACCAGCCAGATGCTTCTTACTGGCGTTTAAACGCCAGTGAGATCCTCCTCCAGGGTGTGATTTTTCTTCTGCTGTTTTTGATTCCGTTTTCAATTTTTATATTTATTTTGTGACTCCACATGATCATGAACCTGATAAAACATGAAAGAACAAGAAAAATAAAATTAGATAAATAAAAATTGGGTTGCCTCCCAACAAGCGCTTCTTTAATGTCAATAGCTTGACAGTGGGCTCTCATGGAGCCTTACAGATGTTCAGAGCATTGTTGAGACTTCCCAACACCAAACTTAGAGTTTGGATATGGGAGTTCAACACCAAACTTAGAGTTTGGTTTTGGCCTCCCAACACCAAACTTAGAGTTTGACTGTGGGGGCTCTGGTTGACTCTGTTTTGAGAGAAGCTTTTTATGCTTCCTCTCCATGTTTACAGAAGGATGACCTCGAGTTTTAAACACAAGGGAGTCCTCATTCAATTGAAGGACTAGTTCACCTCTGTCAACATCAATCACAGCTCTTGCTGTGGCTAGGAAGGGTCTTCCAAGGATGATGAATTCATCCTCATCCTTCCCAGTATCTAGGACTATGAAATCAGTAGGGATGTAAAGGCCTTCAACCTTTACTAACACGTCCTCTACTTGTCCATAAGCATGTTTTCTTGAATTGTCTGCCATCTCTAATGAGATTTTAGTAGCTTGTACCCCAAAGATTCCCAGTTTCTCTATTACAGAGAGGGGCATGAGGTTTATCCCTGAACCAAGGTCACACAGAGCCTTTTCAAAGATCATGGTGCCTATGGTACAAGGTATTAGGAACTTTCCAGGATCCTGTTTCTTCTGAGGCAATGTCAGTTGATCCAGATCACTCAGTTCATTGGTGAACAGGGGAGGTTCATCTCCCCAAGTCTCATTACCAAATAAATTGGCATTCAGCTTCATGATTGCACCAAGGTACTTGGCAACTTGCTCTTCAGTAACATCCTCATTCTCTTCAGAAGAGGAATACTCATCAGAGCTCATGAATGGCATAAGGAGGTTCAATGGAATCTCTATGGTCTCTAGATGAGCCTCAGATTCCTTTGGTTCTTCAGAGGGAAACTCCTTATTGATCACTGGATATCCCAGGAGGTCTTCCTCACTGGGATTTACGTCCTCCCCTTCTTCCTTGGATTCGGCCATGATGGTTATATCAATGGCCTTGCACTCTCCTTTTGGATTTTCTTCTGTATTGCTTGGGAGAGTACTAGGAGGGATTTCAGTGATCCTTTTACTCAGCTGGCCCACTTGTGCCTCCAAATTTCTAATGGAGGACCTTGTTTCATTCATGAAACTTACAGTGGCCTTAGATAGATCAGAGACTAAGTTTGCTAAATTAGATGTATTTTGTTCAGAGTTCTCTGTCTGTTGCTAAGTGGATGATGAAAAAGGTTTACTATTGTTAAACCTATTTCTTCCACCATTATTAAAGCCTTGTTGAGGCCTTTGTTGATCCTTCCATGAGAGTTTTTGGTGATTTCTCCATGAGGGGTTATAGGTGTTTCCAAATGGTTCACCCATGTAATTCACCTCAGCTATTGCAGGGTTCTCAGGATCATAAGCTTCTTCTTCAAAAGATGCCTCTTGATTACTGTTGGATGCAGCTTACATTCCATTCAGACTCTGAGAAATCATATTGACTTGCTGAGTCAATATTTTGTTCTGAGCCAATATGGCATTCAGAGTATCAATTTCAAGAACTCCCTTCTTCTGAGGCGTCCCATTACTCACAGGGTTCCTCTCAGAAGTGTACATGAACTGGTTATTAGCAACCATGTCAATGAGTTCTTGGGCTTCTGCAGGCATTTTCTTTAGGTGAATAGATCCACCTGCAGAAGTATCCAATGACATCTTAGCTAATTCAAACAGACCATCATAGAATATATCCAGGATGGTCCATTCTGAAAGCATGTCAGAAGGACACTTTTTGGTCAGTTGCTTGTATCTCTCCCAAGCTTCATAGAGGGATCCACCTTCTTTCTGTCTGAAGGTTTGAACATCCACTCTAAGCTTGCTCAGCTTTTGAGGAGGAAAGAACTTGGCTAAGAAAGCCGTGACCAGCTTATCCCAAGAGTTCAGGCTATCTTTGGGTTGAGAGTCCAACCACACTCTAGCTCTGTCTCTTACAGCAAAAGGGAAAAGCATGAGCCTGTAGACTTCAGGATCTACTCCATTAGTCTTTACAGTATCACAGATCTGCAAGAATTCAGTTAAGAACGGAAAAGGATCTTCAAATGGAAGTCCATGAAACTTGCAGTTTTGTTGCATTAGAGAAACTAGCTGAGGTTTTAGCTCAAAATTGTTTGCTCCAATGGTAGGGATGGAGATGCTTCTTCCATGTGAATTGGAATTTGGTGCAGTAAAGTGACCAAGCATCCTCCTTGCATTATTATTATTTTCGGCTGCCATCTCCTCTTCTTGTTCGAAAATTTCTGAAAGGTGCTTGCTGGATTGTTGTAATTTAGCTTCTCTTAGTTTCCTCTTTAGAGTCCTTTCAGGTTCTAGATCTGCTTCAACAAGAATATCTTTGTCCTTGCTCCTGCTCATATAAAAAAGAGGGAACAGAAAAATAATAATAATAGGGATCCTTTTTACCACGGTATAGAGGTCCCTGTGTGACTAGAAGAAAAGAAGAAGAAAAGAATGTAATGTAAGGAAAGAAACACAAGGGTGAGGAGAGCAGAGATGTGAGATGAAGAGAAAGAGACTTTTCGAAAATTATTTTTGAAAAATGGTTAGTGATTTTCGAAAATAGTTTTTGAAAAAGGTTAGTAATTTTCGAAAATTAGAAATAAAATTAAAATAAAAAATTAAAATAATTAGTTAATTAAAAAGAATTTTTGAAAAAGAGGGAAGATATTTTCAAAAATTAGAGAGAGAGAGTTAGTTAGGTAGTTTTGAAAAAGATAAGAAACAAACAAAAAGTTAGTTAGTTAGTTGAAACGAATTTGAAAATCAATTTTGAAAAGATAAGAAGATAAGAAGTTAGAGAAGATATTTTAAAATCAAATTTTTGAAAAAGATATGTTTTAAAAAGATAAGATAAAAAGATATTTTTGAAAAGATATGATTGAAATTAGTTTTGAAAAAGATTTGATTTTTTTAAAATCACAATTAATGACTTGATTCACAAGAAATCACAAAATATGATCCTAGAACTTAAAGTTTGAATCTTTCTTAACAAGTAAGTAACAAACTTGAAATTTTTGAATCAAAACATTAATTGATGATGATATTTTCGAAAATTATGAGATAAAATTAAGAAAAAGATTTTTGAAAAATATTTTTATAATTTTCAAAAATAAATAAGAAAAATGAAAAAGATTTGATTTTTTTGAAGAAGATTTTTGAAAAAGATAAGATTTTTAAATTGAAAATTTGATTTGACTCATAAGAAACAATTGAATTTAAAATTTTTTTTGAAAAAGTCAATCCAAATTTTTTAATTTTATGAGAGAAAAAAAAGAAAAGATATTTTTTTGAGTTTTTTGAATTTTTATGATGAGAGAGAAAAACACTAAAAATGCTCAATGCATGGAAATTTTAGATCAAAACAATGAATGCATGCAAGAATGCTATGAATGTTAAGATGAATACCAAGAACACTTTGAATGTCAAGATGAACATCAAGAACTTATTTTTGAAAATTTTTATATGCAAAGAAAGCATGCAAGACACCAAACTTAGAAATCTTTCATGTTTCGACTTTATGAATGCAAAAATACACATGTAAAACAAGAAAAGACACAAAACAAGAAAACATCAAGATCAAACAAGAAGACTTACCAAGAACAACTTAAAGATCATGAAGAACACTATGAATGCATGATTTTTTTCGAAAAATGCAGGATGAACATGCAATTGACACCAAACTTAAAAATTGACTCAAGACTCAAACAAGAAACACAAAATATTTTTTATTTTTATGATTTTCTAATTTTTTTTTGTATTTTTATTTTATATTTTTCGAAAATTAGTGTAAAAAAGAAAAATAAGGATTCCAAAATTTTTAATATGAATTCCAAGAATCTTGTATTCTTATTCTAAAGCTCCAATCTGAGGATTAGGCATGGCTTAATAGCCAGCCAAGCTTTAGTATGTAACTCAGACATGACACGGCTGAGATTCCAATTAACTTGCTTCCATGCTGATGGTTGGAAGCCTCAGTCCAAAAGAATTTAGACATGGCTTTACAGCCAGCCAGGCTTCACATGCTTCATGAAACACTAGAATTCATTCTTAAAAATTCTGAAGAACATAAATTAAATATTTTTGAAAAGAATTTTTATTATTTTTTTTCGAAAACAGATGAGAAGTTTTTGAAAGATTTTTGAAAAATTTTTGAAAAGAAAACAAAAAGAAAATTACCTAATCTGAGCAACAAGATGAACCGTCAGTTGTCCAAACTCGAACAATCCCCGGCAACAGCGCCAAAAACTTGGTGCACGAAATTGTGATCTCAGGCAACGGCGCTAAAAACTCTGTATGCACGTCTTAATAAATCGTTTTTCATTCACAACTTCGATACAACTAACCAGCAAGTGCACTGGGTCGTCCAAGTAATAAACCTTACGTGAGTAAGGGTCGATCCCACGGAGATTGTCGGCTTGAAGCAAGCTATGGTCACCTTGTAGATCTCAGTCAGGCGGATATAAAATAGTTATGGAGTTTTTGAAAATAAATAATAAAATAAGGATAGAAATACTTATGTAAATCATTGGTGAGAATTTCAGATAAGCGCATAGAGATGCTTTCGTTCCTCTGAACCTCTGTTTTCCTGCTGTCTTCATCCAATCAATCCTACTCCTTTCCATGGCTGGTTTTATGTAAGGACATCACCGTTGTCAATGGCTACTTTTTATCCTCTCTGCAAAATGGTCCGATGCGCTGTCACTGCATGGCTAATCGTCTGGAGGCATCACCCTTGTCAATGGCTGCATCCCATCCTCTTGTGGAAATAGTCCAAATGCTCTGTCACAGCACGGCTAATCATCTGAGGTTCTTGATCATACTGGAATAGGATTCACCCTCCTTTTGCATCTGTCACTACGCCCAGCATTCGCGAGTTTGAAGTTCGTCACAGTCATTCAATCCCAGAGTCCTACTCGGAATACCACAGACAAGGTTTAGACTTTCCGGACTCTCATGAATGCCGCCATCAATCTAGCTTATACCACGAAGATTCTGATTAAGAGATCCAAGAGATACTCATTCAATCTAAGGTAGAACAGAAGTGGTTGTCAGGCACGCGTTCATAGGGGATGATGATGATTGTCACGTTCATCACATTCATGTTGAAGTGCGAATGAATATCTTAGAAGCGGAATAAGTTGAATTGAATAGAAAAATAGTAGTACTTTGCATTAATTCATGAGGAACAGCAGAGCTCCACACCTTAATCTATGGAGTGCAGAAACTCTACCGTTGAAAAATATATAAGTGAATATAGGGTAAGCATGGCCGAGTGGCCAGCCTCCCATGGAGGTCTAGAGATCTCAAAATGATCAAAAGATGTCTAATACAATAGTAAAAAATCCTATTTATACTAAACTAGTTACTAGGGTTTACAGAAGTAGGTAATTGATGCATAAATCTACTTCCGGGGCCCACTTGGTGTGTGCTTGGGCTGAGCTTGAATGTTACACGTATAGAGGTCAATCTTGGAGTTAAACGCCAGTTTGTAACGTATTTCTGGCGTTCAACTCTGGCTTGTGACGTGTTTCTGGCGTTTAACTCCAGACAGCAGCGTAGAACTGGCGTTCAATGCCCTTTTACATCATCTAAACTCGACCAAAGTATGGACTATTATATGTTGCTGGAAAGCCCTGGATGTCTAATTTCCAACGCAATTAGAAGCGCGCCATTTTGAGTTCTGTAGCTCTAGAAAATCCACTTTGAGTGCAGGGAGGTCAGAATCCAACAGCATCAGCAGTCCTTCTTCAACCTCTGAATCTGATTTTTGCTCAAGTCCCTCAATTTCAGCCAGAAAATACCTGAAATCACAGAAAAACACACAAACTCATAGTAAAGTCCAGAAATGTGAATTTAACATAAAAACTAATGAAAACATCCCTAAAAGTAACTAGATTCTACTAAAAACATACTAAAAACAATGCCAAAAAGCGTATAAATTATCCGCTCATCATTGTTGCTACACCAACATGATGCTTGCATTTCACTGGGTACTTGGCCCAGCCTTTCATTGATTGTGTCACACTAAGTTTGGTGTTCTCACACCAAGTTTGGTGTTGCCACACTTCATCCATGCAAGGTCCACTCCCCCGTGCCAATACATTAGTAACATGTTTATTTTGCTTTATTTTGCCTTTACTTTGGTTTTGTTTTTTAATTTCTGTTTGTTTTATTTGAATGAGCTTCCACCTTGCATCCTTATTTTCACTAGACAATCATGATTATTCCTATTTTTATCACCACTGTTTTTCTTTGTTGCTTGAGGACAAGCAACCATTCTAAGTTTGGTGTTGGAGGCTATGCTCTACATAGCATAAAAGGATGATGAAGAGGAAGATGATGAAGTGGATGGCAATGAGAACTAAGGTTGTTGATTTCTAATCACTTCCTTCTTTTTTAATTATATGCATATGTTATCTTGTTCTATCTTATGTAATGCATTTAGAATTCTTATTAGTCAAGTGCATATCATTACTTGTCCATCACAACATGACAATTATAATTGTGCTTGCTCCTAAATGTGGGCGAGGATCATGTGCCAAGAAAGAACAAAAAGAAAAAGGGATTGATAATAAAGAGCATGACAATGTGGGTTTGGAAGGCCAAACTAACTAAGAATGTTCAACACAAGCTGAGACAAATTGCTTGAGGTCTTAGTCTAGGGGACTATTATAGAATCTTTACACTTGACAAAGCCTTGAAGGAGCAACATGTAATGAAAAAAAAAGAAAAAAAAGAAAAGGGGTTGGAAGAGAAGCCAAAGGCCTTGAGTACCTCTGAGTAAGGATATTGAAAGAGAAATAAGCTCAAAGAGCATCCTAGTCAAGTGCTTGTGGTGCTTATGCAAAGTATTTAGAGCCATGGCTAGGTTCAAGGTGCAAAGCACTCCCCCAAAAAAGGAGAAGGCTAAAGGCTCTGAGCACTAATGATGGGAAGTGTTCAAAGGACATAGTAAGCTCAAAGAGCCCCCCAATTATGTGCTTGTGGTATTTTTGTGTCGAGCAAAACTTGAGACAAAACATTTAGAGTCATGGCTAGGCTCAAGGTGCAAAGCACCCAATGAAAATAAATTATGAAAAGAAAGTAAATAAGCTTGCTTCAAGGTGATGCTTCAAGGAAGGATTCTATAATCTAATCCGGATAGAGGCCTTGAAAGATTATAACCAATTGTGTTGAATTGTGCATAAGTGAAACGGCTAACTAAACTCATTTGGATTGCAACCATTTACCCCTTGTATTTTAAAGTTGAAAAGTTTGATGACTAAGCCATGATTCTTTGATTGCTTGAGGACAAGCAAGAGCTTAAGTTTGGTGTTGTGATGCATGAGCATCTTAAGCACTTTTCATTAGCATTTCTTATAGAAAAGTTGTGACTTTTGCTTATATGATTTTCAAGACTTTTCTATTAGTACTTTGATTTCCTTGCTGTAATTATTCTTGTAGGAAAATGTTAGGAAAAGAGAAGCAAAAGAACAAGGATGAACCAAGAATTAAAGACAAGTGCAAAGAGAATTCGTGGATGCTGTTAACCCTGAGCTCTTCATACTCCAACGAGCACAACTTGAGCTATGGAGGTTCAATTGACACGGTTCTAAAGGTATTAGAAAGCCAATTTTCAAAGCTTTCTAACAATATATAATAGTCTATACTTTTTCTCTAGCATCACGGCGCTAAACGCCGTGACATTGACATTTAGCGTCAAACCGCGTCCAGCATCACCATTCCGTTCGGGACTCCTAGTGCCAAATGCCATAAACCGGCATTTGGCGCCAGACAGAAAGCAAGGAAGTGCGAAATTGTGTAAAAAGCAGCACCAAATGCCACCAAAGTGGCGCCAAATACCTACAACATCTCCGGACCCGAGAAATCTTCGTAATAAATGAAGATTTGTAGACACCAAGCTTAAATTACAAGGAAGATCATTAGTTAGTCAAAGAGTCATTGAGAAAAGATTTGATTTGATTTGATTTGATTTTGTTTTGATTTTGTTTAAATTTGAATGATTAGATTTGATTTTGTTTTGATTTAATTTGAATTTGAATTCTAGGTTTAGTCTTAGAGGTTTTACTATAAATAGGAGACTTCCTTCCTCCCCAAGAACACACACTACACTTGTTCTCTCTTCCCTCTTTTCATTCTTCATAAATTTTAGGTTTTACTTTAGATTAGGATTTGGAATTATCTGCACTATGGGCAACTAATCCTCCATTGTTACAGTTAGGAGCTCTATTTACTTTGATGGATTAATAATTATTTGTTCTTCTACTTTTGATTAATGTTTTGATTATTGTTTAAGAATTGGTTTTGTTCTTCATCTTAAGAATTAGTAATTATTGGAAAATAACTCTAATTCGACTTGAATTTTATTTGAGTCATGGAAAAGTTATATCATTAGAATTATAACTTGAAACTAATTTCTCACAATTCTCTAATTATCTGGATTTAACACGATACATGACATATAATCGTCTTATTTTTGGGTTCTTAGGGTTTGTATGGCTTATAAACTAGAACTTGGACTTAATCTTCTAATTTAATTAAGTAACAAAGAAATTGGCGGTGGATTAGGTTATAGGAGATTAAATTACTACGGAATTAGAGTTTAATCACTTAGGGTTTGCCATGAACATAATATTTGCATGATCAAGGTAGTTAACATTGAATATTAATCCGGAAATTTAAATATCTCTAACACCTTAACTATTTTTATCATATTATTTTAACCAATTTTAGTTTGCTTTTATTTAATTCTCTGTTTTTATGTTATTTGCTATTGAAACCCTAAATTTTGATTGTTTGACTAGAATAATCAATTTATTATTGTTTGCTTAATCCGTTAATCCTCATGGAATCGATACTCACTCACCTACATTTATTACTTGGTACGACCCAGTGCACTTGCCGGTAAGTTGTGGATTGTAAATTCCGCACCATGTGTTCCTCCTCTTTACGTTCTTACTCTATCGTTCCAATATATATCTTGGTGACACTTTATTTACTCACTCAAAGTTTAATGCACTCAGAGAGTGACGGCACAATATCCCTCTGACTCGAATAATAAGCACTGGCATTTAACTTCAGATAATATTGCGTTGTATGTAACCGAAAACTTGTTGAATGTTGAGTTAGAAACCTGCTCTAGAACTTCATATATCGTATAACCTAGAGCGGACTGCGTTGATCTTGTGATGCAATTCACCTTTCCTCTACATTGTGCTTGGACTTTCCTAAACTTCTCGTGAGTATACACATGCTAAAATTGAGCTTCTATTGAGGATTTTGTTGCACATAGTATGACGGTATGAAAATATGCAACATCTGATTTTCTCTGTCTGCTCTCTACTTCCTAGGAAATTATCATACTGTTTGACGAATTGGATAAGTGATCTATTTTGCGTAATAAACTTGTTAAAAAAAGCATGTATGCTCTCGCTCCTTTGTGTGCTTCTCATCCCGGCCCGGAAGTGGTGATCAAGATAAATTGGAATCTATAAATGACGATCTTTAAAAGGCTCTAAAAAAATCAGATGGTACCTAAATCATAACCAAAATACACTGAAAGACATACAGTTTGACACCTCTAATGCACAAGTAAAACACATAAATATCCACACACTAAAAGTAACAACATTAGTTAATCCTAATAAAGACACTATTACCTGAAAGCCACTTGTTGTCCCCAACACCATACTTCATAAAAAAATCATTCTAATTGCTATCAAATGATTCTTTTGTAAAAGAGTTCCAAACAACATGATTCATCTCGTGTTCAATTTATTTGTGTCACTTGTAGCCATTTAATTTACTTGGTATCTTCTTTATGATATGTCAAATACACCACCGATGAATTGTTGTGGGCAAACAAGCCTCAATAGCCATTTGCATTGATGCGCATTGATCGGTAAGAATGCCTTTCAGAGCATTTTCTCCCATGCAACGAAGCCAACATTCAAATAACTATTTAAATGATTGAATATTCTCATTTTTCATCAAAGCACATCCCAGAAGTGTTGACTGACCGTGGTGATTCACCCCAATAAAAGAACCAAAAACCAAATTATACCTGAATACAATGACACAGAAATAAATCATATATACACCGAAAAACTATCTATATACACCGAAAGTATTTCAAAATACAGATAAAATAGAACAACATATTACCTATTTGTATTGTAAGTGGTATCGAATGAAATAACATCTTCAAAATACTCACAGGCAGTCCTATTTCTTGCGTCGGCCCAAAAAGCAATCTTAATTGACTAATCAACCTCAAGTTCAAGCTCGAAAAAGAAATTTTGATTCTTCTCTTTCATTCTTAATAAGTATTTCCCAAATTCTTTTGCATCCTCTAGTTCCGAAACATTATGCACTTCTCTCGTGATGTAATTTCTCACATCTTTTTTAATAAAACTTAATTTACGATGGCGTCCTGTTACTGGGACAAATGATTGATATGTTTTGCTTAGTCTGATTTCAGCTTTCTCGTTATTCTCTATTGTACATCGTATAAACATGCTTAATTGCCTGTGTTGATTAAGCATCTCTTCTTGATTTGGACAACAGGAATGTGAATTATTCAACACAACTTTTGAAATGATCCAAATACCAACATCCTTCAATATATGTATATAAATTATTACAGGACAATTTAATCCAGCTGAGGAATTTGTCTTCTCAGTTGGAGATATTTTCGATTTTCATTTCTCTCTCTGGTACATGTAACTAACTGGTTCTTAATTTCATTTCCTTTCTTATTTGTGTTCCGAATATTCGTAGAAAAACCTGCAAGTTTAGAATAATTTTTGTAGAATTTTTCAGCTTCAAGCGCGTTAAAAGTCATCCCAACCTTTAGAATAAGCTGCTCATCAACATCACACAGAAACTAAAAATATACCAAAATCGTTTCAAACTAAACCATATTAGAATCTAGAATACACCGAAACTTTAAATGAAATAGATTCATCAAAATAATAAAATCAGATTCAGAACTCGTACATTACATTCAAATTCAAACCATCAACTATGAACAACAATTTTTAGAAACAAACACAAAATTATTCAACTACAGAATCATAAACAACAAACTACATTAACTAGATTCAAATCGCACCTCACCACTTGATTCGATTCAAAATAATAATACAATTTGGCCTGGTCCAATTGAAAGTCTGAACCTAAAAATACATCGAAAGATTTTCAAAATACACTAATTTATAAATAGAAATACATCGAAACAAGAACGGAATAGATTCATCACAATAATAATTCAGATTTAGAATTGCTACATTACATTTAATTCAAACAATCAACCATGACCAGCAATTTTCAAAGAAAAAAACAAAATTATTCACCTACACAATCATAAACTACTAACGAACTACATTAACTAGAATTGAACTACACCTCAGCCACTTGATTCAATTCAATACAATAATCCACTTCGCTTCGGTTCAATTGATAGTCTGAACTTGAATCATTCATTATCTTCGACAACGAAATACCTATTCAAACCTGATTTCACAGCTTGATTTCAAAAACTTTGATCAAAATCTTCAAATCAGATAAAAGAGCATTGAACTTGAACGAAGAGAACATAAAGAAAAAAGAGAAATGCAGAGAATGCAGAGATGGAATAGAACGTAGATACGCAGAAAATGCTGAAAAAATTTGAGAAAGGAAACGCAATCCGTATGAAAAATACAGTTATATATTCGCGCGGTGAGTCAAAATTTGTTTAGTAGTGACGCGTGGAGGTAAATTAGGTCAAAACTATTTGGTTGAATTTGGTTGCTTAAATGACTTGGATATAGAAATTAATTGATAAAAAATATTCAAAATTTTTGAAAAATTAATATTCAAAATTTAATTTAAATAAATATTTAAAATTTGAATTCAATACTAATTTCTTGATAATGGAGTTCATACTACACTTGTTATTATAGCATTAACTAAGAAAGTAAATGATAAATAGATTTTTATCTTTTTTGTTTGTAGAAATTTAAGCCTCTAAAAATTGAAAATTAGATTTAATTTCCTTTTATTTAAGAACGTATGACAATTATATCCCTTTAATCCATTGAGTTAGGGTTAAAAAACGTAAAGAAAAATACTAATTTGAAAGAGAAATAAATGATGCATCTCTTCCGGTGATGATGTAGATAATTAGCAAAAAATAAAGCGATAAATAAGTCCCCTGGTGGCTCAAAACGACGCCGGTGTAATCCCTCGCCTCACCTTCTTTTGATTCTCATTCCCCAAACCAAAGTCGTCATCATCTTCCTCAAACGAAAAGAGTAGAAACTTACTATACCGTGTCATTGCCCCCATTCTATTAATTAAGCACAGAAATGGTTGGTCCAATTTCACCCTCATGATCAACAATCTGCTCTTCCAAAACTTCAGTTTCAGCCACACAGTTCCTAGCATCACTACTCTTCAACTCATCAACATAAAAACGCCTCAATTCATCAGAACAAGGAATCCTCTCATTCTCAAATGCCTCGAGAAAAGAAAAGAACTTTATCCTAACGACATCATCCTTCTCATCCACAAACAATCTGGCCCTCCTAGACTGTCTCCTCAACAACTCAATCTGTTCTCTAACATTGTTGCTAAGGTCAACGGCCCTAACAGGGAAAACATCCAAAAGGGTCGAAAATTCTGAAGTGACCGGAAATAGAGTGGTTTTGAAGCAACAGCCATAACTTGCTCAATTGTGCGCAGTAATCAAGGAGAATCTGTTGGAACGATATAACAGCAAATAGAGCTCCCTCAAGTAGAGCGCGCACTCTTGAATCCCTCAGTGACTCTAATAGGAGCTGAAAAACCTCGATCTTTCGGATTAGGGAGTGAGAGTTCTTGCGCTGGAAGGGGAACCGATGATCGGAGAAGCCCGTGACGAGGTCGCCGACGACAGCGACGACGGTCCGGATGAGCGCCGCGTCAGAAAGGTCTACCGGCATCAGGAAGGCCTCTAGCGACGGTAACTTGCGACGCCGCAGCGATAAGAATATAACCCCAGAATCCATCCAAAAGTTCTTTCTTTCCTAGGTTTTACAGAATTTTCAGAGTTAGCGAAGGATTGCAAAATCTTTAAGAAACTAAACGGTTAATCGGTGAAACATGCAATTTGCGCAAGAAAAGAAGACTTCTTGGCGCGGCGTCATTTAGAGCCACCACAGAACCTATTTGTCCTTTACTTTTTACCAACCATATCACCGTAACAAACAAATCATCTATCTCCCCTCCACATAAGCATTTTTCGTTACATTTTTTAACTCCCAACTCATAGTGCGTTTTTAAAAGTGAGAGAGTTAGTAATTTTTAATTTTTAGAGACTTAAATATTTGTAAACAAAAAACTCAAAAAATTATTTATTTTTTATTCTAACTAAAATTAAATGTTATGGTACTTATTTTCAAATATTACTCATATATTTATGTGTCAAAAATTAATTGTCAAACCTACGTATATATTTAGAAAATTAGTCGTATTTATATTAGATTGTTGTAAATATATCTAATAAGAAAATTGTAAATATTTTAAAAATATTAATGTTTTAATAATTTTAGTTATTAATATTAATTATATATATATTTTATAATAAAAATCAATCATTAAAGTACTTGAATACTAATAATGTTCTCTCTATACGTGATAACCTTCTTGTATAATATGCAAGATTCTGAAAATTAGATCGGTCATCAAACTATTCTAGTTATTGGTTTATTAATTTATTGGTTTAATTGGTTCAATTGGTGGTTTAATCGGAAAAACTGTTTTAGAATAGAATAATAAATAAATTATAAATAAACATCCTAAAATATAATTATAGTCTAATATAAATCTTAAAATATTTTCGAAATTTAAAATACTACATAAAATATCATCAACCAAATACATATGATCTTATCAAAATCCAAACTCAAAAGTTAAATAGTAAAAAAACATATCTAAATATTAAATCCCAACATCATGAATTTCTTTTGTTTTTGTTGGTCTGAATTTCTTTCAACAAACTTTCCATCTGTTTTTTCACATCATATGGAACTTTAGGACATTTTTTTATGTCTCCAGTAATCTTTGCTAGATGTTTCTTCATCCTGTGAATTCTACCTCCATTGAAAACTTGTAGACAAAATAAACATTGATATTGTGGTTTTTCATTCACTATTTGTAGAGCAACATATTTTCAAGCTAAATCTGTTTTTTCCCGTAGGTTAGAAGAACCTTGTGACTGACTATCGTTAGCACTAGGGGGATTAGGATTAGCAGCATCATTCGAAATAGGAGGATCGACAGGCAAGTTATTATTCACAGAAGCATTGTTATCAGCAATTGCTTCTTGATTAATACTATTATCTATAACTGAAATTAATAAAACATATATGAAATTAAAAACAACCACAACACAATGAAAAATAAAAAAATCCTCAACAAGACCATATCTAAATTCTGCCTACAGCATTCAACAATATTGCAACAAACAAATTAGGAGCCATCAGCAACTGGTAAACCAGTAAAACACTATCAGAGTCATCGAGCAATTAGAAAACACTAAAACAGAGAAACAGAGTAAGTATTACTGTATTAAGTGTTCTGGTTGATACAAATGATATAATAGAGTAAGTTTCCACCATTAGCAACCATACATACAAATTTTCACAGAGTAACAGAGCAATCAGAACCATACATACAAATTTGTAAATTTGTAAAATTTTCACCATTAGCAACCAGCAAATACAAGACAGAATCAAACTTCAAACCAAGACCGAAGACCGAAGAAGAAGAATTGAAGAACCAAACTTCAAACCAAGACCGAAGAAATTGAAGAAGAAGACCGAAGCCACTAACCTGGGTTCTAGAAGCCAATGAAGATGAAGAGGACCTACCGAGTTACTGGGTTCCGGACATGGAAAAGAGGAAGAAGCGGCGGTGTTGAGGACCTGGGGACGGCGACGGCGCTGAGGACCTGGGAGCGGCGGCGACGATGGAGAGCTAGGGTTCGGGGTTCCTTTGCTTCAGAGTTCTCCAGTACAGGGAGTGAGTAGTGAGATGAATGAATGATTGGGGGAAGAGGAGGACTTGGTTCACGAGTGGATCCGGGACTTTTTTTTTTTACAGATTAAAAAATGGCGTCGTTTTATCCGAACCGACCGGTTACCAGTTCGGCCCAACCAACCAGTTCTCGGCCGATTCAACAATTTTCCAATGATTTTCTCTCGAGCGGTTATAAGTAGAGGACCGAACTGCTTGCATCGTCGGTTCCTGGTTGAACCGGTTCGACCGACTGGTCCGGTCCGATTTTCAAAACCATGATAATATGAAAGTGTATGTGTCGTCGCTCTTCCTTATTTTATTTGACTTGTGCCTTTTTTTCAAAGAAAAAGAAAAATTTAAAAAGTGACATTTTCTTTTTTTTTTTCTTTTTTGATTGTGTTAGATTTTTTATTTAAAGCTATCATCTCATTGATAGTTGTCATGCACTTGTGCTTAGAGTTGATAAATGTATGTTTTAAATTAAATAAACAACAATGTTATACATATAATTTTTTTGCAACCAAATTTAATTAAATTGATCCAAATTCAACAAAAAATAGCTTCATTATTCAGTACGTACGAATACGCTCTCATTTTCCACATACACGACGTTTCAATGTGTGCTCTTTGACACAAAAAATAGTTTCAAAATCCTATTTCAACACTAAACTTGAAATGACTCAAAAATTTCTCAACCAACCTCTCTCTGCTAGGTTGAATCATCAACAACACCACCGAATAAAAAATCTCAACGAACTTCTCTATGCTAGGTTTCGAATCATCAACATCAACACCAAACGAAGAAACTCTCAACGAAGCTCTCTGTGCATTTCTAAAAAACGAAAAGACGAAACATTATTGAAGATAACATGATTCTAAATCGTGCATTTATGCTTCTATGTAGTTGTAGTATTTCGGTGATTTAGATTTAGTGTGATTCTTGTCATAGGTTTGGATTTGGGGTCTCTACGTAGTTGTACTATTTCTTATTTGATTTAAGCCATGTTGATGAATCTTCTCTGTCATTGTTTCCAATTTTCGGTGTCATTTTCATTTAGATTTAGTGTGATTCTTGACATAGGCTTGAATTTGGAGTCTCTATGTAGTTGTATTTTTTTCTTATATGATTTAAGCCATGTTGATGAGTTTTCTGGTATGATAATTTGCAATTTTCTGGTTTTATTATGAGTTACATTCAGTGTAATTCATGTCATAGGCTTGTATTTAGAATCTCTATGTAGTTGACTAGTTGTATTGTTTCTTATGTGATTTAAGTCATGTTGATGAGTCTTCTTGTATCATCATTTCTAATTTTTGGTGTCATTTTGATTTAGATTTAGTGTGATTTTTGAAATAGGCTTGGATTTGGAGTCTCTATGTAGTTGTATTTTTTTCTTATATGATTTAAGCCATGTTGATGAGTTTTTTGGTGTGATCATTTGTATTTTTCAGATTTTGTTGTGAGTTACCTTCAGTGTGATTCATGTCGTATGCTTGCATTTAGAGTCTTTATGTAGTTGTATTATTTCTTATATGATTTAAGCCATGTTGATGAGTATTCTCATGTCATCATTTCCAAATTTTGGTGACATTTTGATTTAGATTTAGTGTGATTCTTTTCATAGGCTTGGATTTAGAGTCTCTATGTAGTCGTATTCAGGCACGGACCCAAGCATCATGGTGGGGGGCACTTGCCCCCACTCTCATTTGATAATTTTAAACAAAAATTATATATATATATATATATATATATATATATATATATGCCCCCATTTTAAATTTTAAATGACCCCACTACAAATAAACTAAGCCCAATTATTAAAAGCCCCAAATCCATTTTATCTTTATAGTATTTTGACTATTAATTAACCTAATTATATTTAGTCTTCTTCTATTCTCAAATTTCAGCCGTCACTCATTTATTCCTTTTCTTAGTTTCATATTTTTAATCTTCTTTTTCTATTCTTTATCTAGTGGTCATCTTCGCTTCATCAAAAGGTAAATTTTAAATTCTCTATTTTGTTTTATATAGCTCTCTATGACTCTATGTATCTTTCAATTTCATTGTTTATCTTTTTTATATTTTCAATTGCAAATTTTAATTCAAATAATTATAATTTAGGTATTAATCTATTTTTTATTCTCTTCATGAATTTATATATTTTATTTTATTCTTAATTTAGTGATTCTTATTATTTATTTATTTATCTTTCGTTCTATTCTATTATATGTAATTATATTGCATATAAATTTTTAAAGTGAATTGATCATTTTACTAATTTAGAATATATATATATATATATATTTTTTAGAAATAGTAATGGAAAAATATTTCAAAAGAAAGCTACCACTAGAATCTGAAGTCACTCCATTAGTCTCTTCTAATAAAAAGAAGTTCTTAGAATTCAATGTGGAAAGTCTGGTAGCTGATCCTGGACAACGACCCAAAATTTCAAATTATGATCCAAATGACAGGGATGAAGTTAGACGAGCTTATTTACAAAAAGGTCCTTGTCAACCAAGAGAACATGATTTTCCACAAACATATTTTGGAACTTCTCTCTGTAGATTTAATGCTGATTGGTTTAATGAATTTGGCAATTGGTTGGAATATAGTATTTCAAAAGATGCTGTCTTTTGTCTCTGTTGCTATCTTATGAAACCTGATGGTGCGAGTGGTGATGCTTTTGTAAAAGAGGGCTTTTCAAATTGGAAAAAGAAGGAGCGATTACAAACACATGTTGGAAATCATGATAGTTCTCATAATCAAGCTTGAAGAAAATGCGAAGCACTCATGAAGCAAAAGCAACATATTGAAGTTGTTTTTCAAAAGCATTCAGACCAAGCTAAAAAGGATTATCGAACTCACTTAACAGCAACAATTGAGTGCATTAGGTTCTTATTGCGACAAGGATTGGCTTTTCGTGGTGATGATGAATCGCACAATTCAAACAATCAAGGTAATTTTTTGGAGCTTCTTGACTTTCTTGCTCAACATAATACAGAGATTGATCGTGTTTTCAAAAATGCTCGTGGAAACCTTAAACTAGTAGCACCTAAAATTCAAAAAGATATTGTTAGAGCTGCTGCAAGTGAAACTACTAAAGTTATTATTGATGATCTTGGAGATGATTTATTTTCTGTTTTAGTTGATGAAGCTCGAGACATTTCTGTTAAAGAGCAAATGGTTGTTTGTTTGCGGTATGTGAATAAAGAAGGGATTGTAATGGAGCGATTTCTTGGCCTTGTCCATGTTTCTAGCACAAATGCGTTGTCGTTAAAAGTAGCTTTGGAATCTTTATTAGCAAAGCATAGTTTAAGCTTAGCAAGAATACGTGGACAAGGTTACGATGGAGCTAGTAATATGCAGGGAGAATTTAATGGCTTAAAAAGTTTGATCTTGAAAGAAAATGCTTGTGATTTTTATGTTTATTGTTTTGCTCACCAACTTCAATTAGCACTTGTGGTTGTTACAAAGAAACAGGTTGAAATTGCACTACTTTTTAATTTGCTTGCTAGTTTGTGCAATATTGTTGGAGCTTCTTGTAAACGTAAAGACATGCTTCGTGAAAGTCAAATGCAAAAGACAATTGTTGCATTACAAAACGGAGATGTTTCTAGTGGGTGTGGCTTAAATCAAGAAACAACATTGAAAATGGCAGGTGATACTCGATGAGGCTCACATTATAGTACAATACTTAGCTTGATTTCTATTTTTTCTTCCGTGGTAGAAGTTCTTAAAGTGATTGAGGAAGATGGAAATAATCCTGAACAAAGAGCTGAAGCATGTCAATTATTGAATCATATTCAATCTTTTGAATTTGTATTCAATTTACATTTGATGAAAAGTATATTAGGAGTTACTAAAAAGTTGTCTCAAGCTCTACAAAGAAGTGATCAAGACATTATAAATGCTATGACATTGGTTAAAGTGTCCAAGCAACGATTGCAAAGTATAAGAGACGATGGTTGGTCCTCTTTGCTCAATGAAGTTTCACTATTTTGTGATAGTCACAATATTCTTGTTCCAAATATGAATGACATATTTGTAACACAAGGAAGATCAAGGCGCAAAATCCAAAAGGTCTCAAACTTGCATCATTTTCAAGTTGAATTATTTTATCAAGTGGTTGATAGACAACTTCAAGAGCTCAACAATCGTTTTACAGAGGTAAATACCGAGCTACTTCTTTGTATAGCTTGTTTGAATCCAAGTGACTCGTTTTTTGCATTTGATAAGGAGAAGTTGCTTCGTTTAGCTGAATTTTATCCACATGAATTCTCTTCTACTCAACTTTTGGCACTTGATAGTCAACTTGAGAATTTTATATTGGATATGCGTCTTGATGATCAATTCTCAAATATAAATGGAATCAGTGGACTATCTCAAAAATTAGTTGAGACAAAAAAGCATGTTGTTTATCCATTGGAGTTTCTTCTATTGAAATTAGCTTTGATTCTACCTGTGGCAACGACATCAGTTGAGAGAACATTTTCTGCTATGAATATCATAAAGAGTCGACTTCGTAATCGAATGGGAGATGAGTGGTTGAATGATTGTTTGGTTACATATATAGAAAGAGAGACATTCAATCAAGTTGATAATGAAACAATTATTCAACATTTTCAAAATATGAAAACAAGAAGAGAAGTACCTTCAAGATTTGAAGCGAAAAAAGTTAGCGGCTAATGTAATTTTTTATTTTTTTTATTTGAATAATTAATGTGTATTTTTATATTTTTAAATTTAAATTAATATATCTTTTGATAGTAATGTGTATTATTTTTGCCCCCCAACATAAATTTTCTGGGTCTGTTTAAGCTATGTTGATCAATCTTCTTGTGTCATCATTTCCAATTTTTGGTGTCATTTTAATTTAGATTTAGTGTGATTCTTGTCATTGACTTGAATTTGGAGTCTTTATGTAGTTGTATTATTTCTTATATGATTTAAGCCATGCTGGTGTGATAATTTGTAATTTTTGGGATTTCTTATGAGTTACATTCAGTGTGATTCATGTCATAGGCTTGCATTTAGAGTGTCTATGCAGTTGTTTTGTTTCTTAAACGATTTAAGTCATGTTGAAAAGTTTTTTGGTGTGATCATTTGTAATTTTTGGGTTTTATTATGAGTTAGATTCAGTGTGATTCATCTTTTTTTATTCATTACAAGCAAAATGACAAAGAAAAAAATTGTTAAAAAAATATTATAGCTAAAAAGTACCAAAAACAAAACAAATCTGTTTTTGTTGCATAAATAAAATTTATAACATAATTTTTAAATTACTTTGCTAAAAACACATGATTTGCGATACTCTACAAGAACTATAACTGATATTTTTATAAAAATGATTAGAGAGAAAAAAGTTATTGTGGATGAAATGGGATTTTGTGCTCTGAGCCATATCTCATCCTTAAATGTAACACACAAGCTTCTGAATGAACTAGCTAATTCTTTCAATTTGTATGAAAACACCCTTATCACATGATATGGAAAAATCACCACAACCCCTGTAAAGATAAGGGATGCCCTAGACTTAAATACAACAGGTAAAATTTTCTTCTATAATCTATTCTCATGATCAACTTTCGGTATTTTTATTCTTTGGTAATGTCATTTTTGTTTCCCTATTTTGGTGTTTTAGGGAATACTTTTTCAGAAAAGATTAAAAATAAAGACAGCACTGAAGAGTAAAAAGAAGTTATTGAAAGCTTGAAAGGCTCCTCATGGTCTTCTTTGACAAAATCTTTGTTGGAAATGAACGTGGATGGAGAAGAAAATAGGTTGAAATTCATGAGGATGTTCATTCTCTTCATCCAAAATTGCTTCTTATTGCCAACAACCATGAGCAAAGTCTCTCCAATTCACATGTCAACAATCTTTGATACTGAAAATACACAAGGGCGGAATTGGGCTACTCATGTGCTAAACTTCTTAATTAAAGGACTAAAGAGTCACAAAAATGAAGAAAAATACTCAATCGGTAGGTTTCTTTTTGCACTCATGAATCATGATTATATACTTTCATGAGTCCAAATTTATTGATACCATAGCAAATACGATGCTCGGACTACCGTGAGTTGCCCATTGGACAAGGGAGATGCTCATTAAAAGGATTAAACGTGAGGGAAAGGAAGAAATGGTAAAATAAAAGAACTCATTTCTTTCAAATTTTGGTATCATTATTTCTTTACAAAATAACACCAAATGTCATTTAAATTAACACCCAAAGTTCTGTCTTATAGCACTAAATATGCTAATGAACTAAATTTCTATATTAGAAAATCATAAAAAGGGCAGAGCCCAAGTAAGAAAAAAAAGGTAAAAAGAAGAAGAATGAAAAAAGTCTATTATAAAGCTTTTATCTTTAGAAATAAGGATTGATTCTGACTATAAATAAGATTTAAAAGCTATATATTTATTTAAAAATATATTCTATTTATTGAACAAAAATTTTTCTGTTTCAAAAGAAAAGAAAGGAAGGAGAAAATTAAAAAAAAAAATAACCAGAAAGAAGAACAAAGAAGAATGACAAACCTACAGAAGTGAAGGCTAAAAAGAAAGATATTCCACAGAAAACAACACCTAAACAAAGAAAGACTGTTCAACCTAAACAACAAAAAAGTGAAGAAGACTCAACAGAAGCTCAGTGTGCTTCTTCAGAATGGTAAAGTCAAGATCTTATATTGTTTTCTTTTTGTTTCTTTATATAATTTCCTAAAAGCTGTTCTTTTTTCTTAGAATATCGACTGTTAATTTGTCGAGTGAGAATGATTTTGTGTTTCAAACACAGTCAAGCATTGAGGGATCTTTAAATGCACCAAGTGATCCCGTGTAATTTCTCTTATGATTTTTTTATTTTTTAAATATAAATTTATTGTGTTACAATTGTGTAGCTTACGTGCTTTTAATATGAATAACTTGGTTCATAACTATAATTTCATATATTTTTTCTTCGAAAATAAACACAAGAATCTCCTCTAAAAAAATTTTTTCAAGAAAAAAAATACATGAAAAAATGGGAAAAAAGAGTTTGCTACTTGCAACCTTATAAGTTCTCATATGTAACGTAATTTTTTTATTCCTATTCAATAATTTTTGTGCTGTCCTGATATAATTTCAGTGTTATTTATCTTGGAAGTGCCAAAAGAATAAATGGAGGAAGATGTCCAAGTTAAAGAAGTACCAATGGAGGAAGAAAATACTCCTCTTGCTGAAAAAGAAATCTAGGAGAAACCAAAATTGGAAGACGTAGCAGAATCTGACAAGTAAGTAAAATATCCTATCTTTGAGTTGATACTGCACAATTTCTGTGTTATTAAGACCATATTCATATGTCTCACAAAATAAATTTTTGTACTTTAAATCAGTAGCCTAACTGTTAATCTTGAGAGTGAGACTGGTGCTGAATAACAAATGCATATGAATATGTAAGTTTTCTATTTTAATGAATCTAATATTTTTCACTTAATTAACTAATTAAGTATAACTTTTTAATAACATGCATTTTTTATTTGTCTTTATTAGAGTGTCAATTCATACTACACACCTCAACAATAAGTACACATATCCACTTCCAATCCTCTACAACCTGAACAAAAATCTCTTTATACGTAAGTTCTAGTTAAATATTTTTTTTATAATTTCTATGTTATTTCATTAGTTATTCTAAATAATTTTTTGTGTCATTCTGCAGCTCTCAAGATAGTGACATTGACATAACTCCTCCAAACACTGAAGCTACTATTATAGAACCTAGCCTATCACTGACTTAACCCATGAATATATGAATTTTCTATTTAATGAATCTAATATTTTTTATTTAGTTAAGTATAATTTTTTAAAATTTCGGTGATATTCCGTCAGTTATTCTGTGCTGAATTTGGTGCTATTCAGCACTATTTTAATAATATGAACTTTTTATTTGCCTTCATTAGAGTGTCAATTCAAGCAATTTATCCTACACTGCCTCAACAACAAGCCCAAAAACAACAAGCACACGCATCCACTTCCAATCCCCCACAACCTCAACAACAAGCCCAAGAATCTCTTTACGTGTAAGTTCTAATTAATTAAAATATATATATATATATATATATATATATATATATATATATATATATTTTAATTTTTGTGCTATTCCATTAGTTATTATGTACTGTATTGATTCATAGTATTGAGTTATTCTAAATAATTTTTTATGTCATCCTGCAGTTCTCAAGATGTGACATGTATGGACCATCATTTGACTTTGGTATAAGTCGTCTAAGCACTAAAGATACTATTATAAAATCTAGCCCATTACTGGTTGAAGAGATGGAAAATTTGCTTAAAGTGATGGATACCAGGATTGAAGAATTATACTTGAAGTCAACAACATAACAACAAAAATCAGATATATATTTCTAAAAAAAACAACAAATATTTCTAATTGACACAAAAAATGTTTCACACTAGCACAACAAAGTATCTGTTTATATTATAATTTATAAATGGTATCAAATGAAACAATATCCCTAAAATACTAAAAAGCAGCCCGACTTTGTGCATTATCCCAAATAGTATTTTAATTCAATTCACAACCTCAAGTTCAAGCTCATAAAAAAGATTTTGATCATTCTCTTTCATTTTAAATAAGTAAGCCCCAAATTCTTTGGCATCATCTTATTTAGATACATTATAAACTTCTCTTGTAATGTAATTTCTAACATCTTTTTTAATAAATCTTAGTTCACGATGACCTCTGTAAAATTTCTACAATTCCCTTATTCCCCTTTTTCCAAACCAAACTCTAACCCTCTTCTAACACACTCACTCACCTCTTACTGCCACACACACCCTCACTCCCCTCACACCGTCTTCCTTACAGCACACACCCACGAGCTGAGGAAAAGAAAGAAAAGAAAGACGGAGATCGAGAGAGTGAGGGAGAGGAGGAGAGAAGGAAGAAGAGGAGGGAGAGGGCTGATAAACCCCAATTTTGTGGTTTATCTTGTATTGATTTTAGGAGATTTTATCAACTTATCTCACATTTATTCAATGAAATAGCATGTTTTTGTAATTCTCCCTAAATTTGTGCTTAAGAGTGAAAACATGCTTTTTAGGCCTTAAAATAGCTAAATTTAATTCACTTTAATTCCATTCGATGCCTTGATATTTTTGTTGAGTGATTTTAGGTTCATAGGGCAAGGATTGGATGGAAGAAGTGAAGAGAAAAGCATGCAAGGTGGAGAATTCATGAAGAAATGAGCATTTGGAGGAATCAAGGCCACGCGCACGCGTGAGAAGAACATTAACGGCCACGCGCACGCGTCACCCACGTGTACGCGTGAGGGAAAAATTTGCCAGTGACGTGCACGCGTCGACCACGCGCATACGTGACGCTAATCACGTGACATCATTAAAGTGAATACGCTGGGGGAAATTTCTAAGCTGCCCAGGCACAAATCCAACTCATTCATGAAGCTATTTGAGGCTGAATTCAAGATGGATCAAGGGGGAGCAATTAGATTAGCTTAGGACCATACTTTAGGTAGTTTCTAGAGAGAGAAGCTCCCTCTTCTCTCTAGAATTAGGTTAATCTCTCTTAGATCTAAGTTTAATTCCTTGCTTTCATCTTGTTTTCTTTACAATTTCTTGTTCCTACATCTTTGTTCTCTTAGTTTATGGTGTTAATTTTCCTTTTGTGTCACTTTTATGTTTATGAGCACTCTTGTTACTTTAATTTCCTTTTAATGCAATTTAATGTTTCTTTGTTTATTGTTGTTTATTTGAGTTGTTATTGTTAATTCCTTATATTGGGTAGTTGTAGATTTACATTCATTGCAATTTTATTATGCTTTCCTTTTATGCCTTCCAAGTATTTGACAAAATGTTTGGTTGGATGTTAGAGTAGTTTTTTGAGAATTCATGGCTTGGAAAGAGAAATTAGGCAATCTTGAGTCATTAATACCCAACTCATGTTGGTGATCAAGGGTTGTTAATATTATTTCCATTGACTTTAATCTCTTGCTAATTCAATTACTAAGTTGATTAGGACTTTTGGATTGAGATTAACTAGTCTTATTTGACTTTCTCGCAATGTGAAGATAACATTGTACCTTCTTCCGATGTTAGGGATGACGAAATAGGATTAGCTCTTGTTAATCATTGTATGATAATTAATGACTAGGATAGAAAGCCTAGGTTCTCAATCCTTTCCATGAATGTCTCTTTATTACTTGCTTTATTTAGTTGCTTGCTTTACATCTCTTGCCATTTAATTTCTTGTTTTATCAAACCAACCCCCTTGTATCTCATAACCAATAATTGAGCACTCGATTGTGATTCATAGGGAGAACGACCCGGGACTAATACTCTCAGTTATCTTTATTGGGTTGGACTTGTGATAACCAAAATTAAACTTTGATTGAGCATTACTTGTCGGTTTGGAACTATACTTGCAACGAAGTTATTTCCTCTAACCGAGAAGAAATTCTTAACCGACGGTTATGCTCTATCAAGTTTTTGGCGCCGTAGCCGAAAAACTGTAATGTGTGCTTGTTATTGGTTATTGTATATATGTGAATATTGTGAATATGTTTTTCTTTTACTTCTTTGTTCGTTGTTGCTAGTTTTAGGAGTTTATTTCATTGTTTCTTGTTAGCTTTTGTTTTTGTTTTCGCTTTCACTATGAATTCTCACCATTTTGGCTATGATTTTGGTTCAAACTATTTTGTAGGAAATGGAAGCTTCAATGAGGATGTGCATTAAGGATTTGGAAATCAAAGGTGGGAGGAGCCTCAAGCATATGGATACTCTTCATGGCAACAACCTCGTCCAGTTTCTCATAGGTATAATCCAACCCCTAGTGCATATCAACCTAATGGATGTGGTGACCCTCATTGTGGTTGTCAACCACAACCACCACATACATATGACCCCTTTCTTCAACAACCCTACTCACAAGCCCTATACCACCATTCACCTCCATATGATCCTAACCCATATCCATCATACCAACAACCATATGAACCATACCTAGAGCCACCACCATTCCAATACCAACACTCCCAAGAACTACCATTTCCATATACACCACCTCAAGACTTTTACCAATATGAACCACCTTCCAACTACAATACCTTTCCCTCAAATAATGAATCATCTCTTCCACCACCTCTTTCATTTGATGAAATTCTCCATACCTTCATGCTAGAACAACAAAGAGACATCAACTCTTATATCCAAAAGCAAGAAGAGGAGAAAAAGGAGCTAAAGAAGCTAGAAATCATAGTGGCTACCATGATTGAAGCCGTTAACCACATGGCCCCCCACCTAAGCTCATGCAACCAAAGTACCCCCATTGACAAATGTGGAGGATCAACTAAGGAGCATAGTGAGAAAGTGAACTTGGAACTTCAAGGTGAAGAAGAGGAGTCAAATCAAGAGTTGTAAGAAGAGGAGGGAGTAGAAATAATTGGACCAAAGGAAGTGGTTGAAAATTTAGGAGATGTTGAATGCAAAGAGGAATCTCAAGTTGAAGAGCCCTCTTCCATGGGGTTTGATAATGATGTTGCAGAGGAGAGTGCACAACCTCCAAGGCATAATGTGATTGAAGAATTGGAAGAAGTGGTACAAGCAACTAGTCCTCCTATCTATGATGATTCCGCATCAACATATAATCCTTTTGAGCCTGATGAATCCTTCCCCATTGAACTTGGAATTGATGATGAGGTAGATTTCACTCAACCTCTTATTTATGATTTGAGTGATGGGAAAGAGCTAGAGGACATTGGTAAAGAAGCATGTGAACTTGAGGAAGCTTGGCAAGAGGTAGAGCATGAAGAACCTTGTCAAGTGGTGGAAGCCTTTAGAAGAGGATGGATGGGAGTGGAATATGCTTTGTCAAGACCGTTGGAAACTCCTCTACCTAAGTTGCCATCTAATCCTTCATTTGAGTGGGTAAAACTCATTACTCTTAGCTTTATTATCCCACTTGAATTTGGTTTGCTTGAAACGGATGGCCAACTTAGGGCGCTTTGTAGAATGAAGCATAAGAGAAGGATGTTTAGTGGTTGGCGATGTAAAGCTAGCTCATTATGGTTGAGGCTTCAAGGATTTGATACAAGGGTTGGACTAGTGCTAAATTGAATGAGTCTAGGAGGATAGTTTGGTGCCTAAGTGAGAATTCGGCTTGCTTACCACCCGGAGGAAATTACCATGATCAACTTGAAGATGTGTGTGAAAACAAAGTGTGGGATCCCGGATTAAAAAAAGAGGATCAATTTTGGGAACTCATGGTTTGTGAATAACTCCATCAAAGCTTGGAGCTATTAATTTTGAATAATAGAGCTTATTGGAAGTTGAAGCATTGGTGGATGTTCAAGGATGGATTCAAGCACAAGCCACCTTGATCAGAGCCCCCCATAAGTCCAACCTAAGGACAATAAATAAAAGTGCTAGGTGGGAGACACCTCACTATGGTAAAATCTTTTCATTTTTCCCTTTTGTAAATGTTGGTAAATTAGTTTAATTTTGTGTTTAGTTTAGTTTGTTGAGTTTATTTGGGAGTCTAGTATGTTAAATAAGGTTTTATGGTGTTTTGGTAGCTGTTTGGATGTTTGGAATGCTTGGTTTGGTGCAAGAACTTGAAAAATTTTGAAAAACAGAGCACCCAGCCACGTGTACGCGTCACCTACCGTACGCATGACATGCAAGTTTCTAGCCTCCCACGCGTACGCCTCGCCCACGCGTACGCGTGATCCCCAGCTTTTCCAGGCTCCCATACAAATTCCAGAGAGTTGCATGGGTAGTGTGATGAAATTGTGCGTATAGCACAATTTTGACCCACGTGTACGTGTCACCCACGCGTACGCGTCATGTAACACCCTAACTATCAAAGCTCACACTTCCGGCTGCGCGACTCTAATAGTTCGGACATTACGATGACTCTTATACTGTTTAATACTAAAATATGAGCCTGTTTAAAACTTTAAACCGCAATACCGCTCCAAAAATACTTTCGTTCGATAACATACATCCATAGATACCATACAACTTACAAAAACTCATAAAGAGTACATCCATATATATATATACACACACATATATATAAATAATATTACAAGCATTAAATAATACAATCCCTATCCCTCTTACAGAATACAAAAAGATAAAGGCAAGGGAACAATAAATAATAATCTAAATCAATACAGAGCATGTCAACAACAACTAAATAAACTCTTCGTAACTTCTGCGCCCATATCCTGAAAGGGGGAAAAATGTAGGGGGGTGAGAACATCATCCTCGAAAGGGTTCTCAGTAGAGGGTTTTTGGGAATTACTGTAATAGGATACGTGAAGATAAACCGTACCAGTGATTAATAACCGTCTTATGCCTCTTTTCAAAAACAACGGTTTACATTAAAAGTAAAGTCGGAAATCTTTTCTGAAAGAGGAACTGTTCAATTCTCAAAAACTCAAAAGCCTTTCAAAAAGGTTTATCTATGCTGAACCAAAATTAGCCTTTCATACTTTTCCAAATCAGAAACACAAAACTGAAACCAACCATCGGTCCATCTCATTCCAACCACGGCCCTAGGCCCAAACAATCCAACCAACAACCAATCACCATAGTCCAACAGAGTCTCAGTAGCAAACACAAATAAGAAGATGCAAGCACAAACAAACAGTTATTGCAAGTAGAACAATTAGCAGTTAATCACAAGTAGTCACAAAGGAAAACCAAGTACAATATGCGCACCCAAACAACGTCACATATATGCATATGATGCATGCCTGTCCTAGTGGCTGATGATATCATCTGTCAATTATGGAGCCAACCCGACAAGTCCTGGTAGCTAACCATTGGACTGTCCCTCTGTCGCGCATCCCCAACTCGAGTTATACTCGATCATAAACATGATCATGATCATAATTCACATCCAACACCCTCACTGGTGTATATTCACGGGTGCGAGCTCATCCGGGACTTTCACAGTGCCCGGCCACACTTACGACATAGGGTCAACAGAGTCTCGAGTCTCCACCTGGAGCACGTGGTGGCTAGCCACTGCTTTCTTCCAGGGAACTCGTGTCTCAGATGGTGAAAGTGCAAAATCACAATTATCAATATCTTAGCATATATGCATTCATTCTCAGCCATGGATCAACATCCATCTCAGCCATCCAGCTTAAATTCATAATTCATAATCAGCCATACGGCTCATAATTCATTCGGAAATCAGCCATAATTCAATAGCATACACAGCCATTCCGGCTCATAACAAAATAGCACTTCCACCATTCAACGTCATCAAATTCATAAAATCGGCATTTAAGCTATAAATCACTTTTTCTCTATTCAATTCATTTTGAAATCAAGTTTCAACTCTTTTCAGCCTTGGCTTTAAAGTTCCCATTTCTCAAATCATCTCAGGCTCATAAGCCCCTTTTTCTCAAGGTAGGTTCCCTTTTCAAAACAAAGCCACTCTCGGCATCCTTTATCCGTATATCGCTTTCGACTTCACAATTTATCTTTTGTTGTCGAATCATGAGTGATACGTCTTCACGATTTTATTTTACTCTTTTCAGACTTCTCGATTAATACTCCTTTCAATTATTCTTATATATATATATATATAGTAAAGATCCACCTGAGAGTCGTACCACTATAATATCATTGACTTATGACTCGAGCATAAGGATTTGAATATTAGAGTGTTAAGGTTTTGGCACAAAATTGGGCCAACGGACAAAAATAAGTGAACCGGGCCTAAGTGGGCCCAAGACCCAACATATATAAACATTAATTATGAGCATTTCAGCTCATTTACACTAAAAGAAGGGCTGTAGGGCGGATAGAGAGAAGAGAGGAAGGAAACCTAGCCTTCCAAACTTCAAATCACCATAACTTGAGCTATGAAGCTCTGATTGACGAGCCGTTTGTGGCCACGCGTCGCTCTTCTCATCCTCTATAATTCCATCTAAGTTTTGTGGTGAGTAATCCACTGTTCTCTGCCCAGTTTTCATTTTTCTCTTTAAATTCAAATTTGGTTTGGGTTTTGAGGAAATCTTGTGATTTTGGTTATTTAGGAGTGCTCTAGTATGAGCCATTGGTGATATTCATCCCAAAATCTCGTGGGTTAAGGTAAGGAACCCTCCAACCCTTTTGATTTATCAATTTCATGAACCCTAAGTTAATGTATATATGTGAAATTGGTTATGTTAGTGTATTTGGTGATTTTGGTGCACAATTGGGAGGTTGGTGTTGCTTGAGGAGCTTTGGTGAGGCTTGGAACTAAAGTTGGTGGAGGCTTCCAAAGAAGAGGCTCAATGGTTTTGGCTACAAGAGGAACGGTTTAAGTTTCATTTAAGTACCGTGTGGTGTGATGAGAATTCCTAGGCTAGATGCCCCTAGGATTAAGTTTGGATTGTGTGATTGGTTAGTGCTAATATCCATAGTTGATATGTAATGTAAATTGATGATTGGGTTGAGAATTGTGTGAATTTGTATGTATAGTGTGTTGAGGATTTGATGAATTGAATAATGAATATTGTTTTGTGGGCTATGCATTTAAATTGTGAATTTGGGATGGAGGCCGTGAATTTTGGGCCGGAGGCCGGAAAGAGGTAAGTAAGATAAGTCGACGTATGTATTGTGTGATGACATGAGTAATTTAATGGATTTTAGACATTGAAGGTGTGAATAATTGGTTTGATAATTGCATAATATGGTTTGAGGAATTCAGGAGTGAAATTTGATGGTTTTGGGTGAAGTTGTGTATATGAGGTAGGTTTGGTCTTGGTTGAGTGTAATTATGTGGATGTGATTGGGTTATGGCCATTTGAATGAGTGGAAATAAATTTGGCTTGTGAACATTGGAAAAATTGGTGATTTCTAGTTTTGGGTAAAAACTTATTTTTGACCAAATTTGGCGGTCTGTAACTCGATCAACGGAGTTCGGAATTCTTCAAAAATGGATTTTTATGAAAGTTTATTCAAAGATCTTTCCAATGGTTCAGAAATAGTTGAAAAAGGAATTTTGTAAAAGAAGTTATGTGTGGTGGGAGTTTGAGGTTTAAAAATGAAATTTTGCAGCTTTTTAACTTAGTGAAATTTTTGGCAGAACGCACACCCACGCGTAAGCGTGGCCGACGTGCACGTGTCATTTTCAAATATTCGCCATCCACGCATGCACCTGGATGATGCGTACGCGTCAACGGGCTAAATCAGTTGCCCAGCCAAAATTCCCGAGAGTTGTGCCGGAGTTGTGCTGGTTTTGTGCCTGGGGCACAAAACGCACCCACGCGTACGCGTTGCTGACGCACAGGCGTCACTTGGCTTTTCTCCCATCCACGCGTGCGCGTGGGGAACACGTACGTGTCACTGTAAATTTTCTGCTTTCCACGCGTGCGCGTCACCCACACGCACGCGAGACCCCGTTTTCACCCCAAAGCTGATTTTGAGTTTTTAAAGCCAAATTTCTGACTTTTAAGTCTCTATTCTCACCCTTTATGTCCTAAATACTTATAGTATGCCTAGCGATGGGAAAAGGGTAGGAGATGTGGTAACTTGTAGACGAAGTAAGGTGAGAATTAATGATGAATTATGAGTAATGGTGACTATATGAGTTGCTGAGGGTGATGATGGAAGTGCGGTGTATGCCGTGAGCCAAAGGGCTGTATTGATAATGATTATTGGCTGGCTATGGATTGTGCCATGAGCCGGATGGCTATGATAGCTATTGATTTATGGCTGGAAATGAAAGTATGGCTTTGAATGATTGCTTTGTCTTGAGCTCTCTTTCTCGGAAGTGCGACCCCTGAGAGATGAAGGAAGGTGAGGATCCCCTTCCTTGTTCCTCCTGGTATTGTAAAATCGCCCCCAGTGAGATGGTGGGAGGTTAGGATCCCCTATTTGGTTCCTCCTGGGCACATGAGAACGTACCTCCTAAATAGATGCAAGGGTTGTGGTTGCGCCCCACTTGCTCTAGGTTGGTTAGTATATAGGCTCCTCGGGTGGGCGCAAGGGTTGTGGTTCGTCCCACTTGCTCTGGGTCATTGTTTGAGAATTGGTAATAATGGAGTGTGATTATGAATGAATGTGTATTTGTGATACCTGGGTAGTAGCAAGGGTTGTGGTTCATTCCGCTTGCTCCAGGTTAATGATTGAGATTTGATAACAATGATGATTGATTGAGGAAGCTTTAACATGTGGCGAGTATGCCGGAGATGTATATATGATTATGAACGAATGTGGCAAATGAATAATGTTGGAAAATGTTGAATGTGAGTATGCTTGTGTTTTCTCTCTGGTTGTAAAGGCGACAGGGCGCATATACCCTCTAATGGCGACAGGGTGCATATACCCTCTAATGATATTAATGTGCAACAGAGAGACTGTGCCCGGATTAGCTACCGGACACGTCGGGTTGGCTTGATAACTGACAGATGATATCATCAGCCATAGGGCAGGCATACATCATTTTCATATGTTTGAATTGTTTGGGTTTTCCTATTTGCTTGGATTGTTATATCATATATGCTATGTTACCTGATTATGTGCTACTTGTTCTACTTATACTTTAGTTGTGTATTACTTGTCTGTATTGTTTGTGTTTGTCACTAAATACACATCCTCACCTCAGTATCCATATGTGATAATTCCAATATACAAAATATAGTTTTTCGGAAAGCGCCCCTATTTCAAATGCAATCTAACTACGCGACATGAATTCTTTTTCTTTCGGCTCGCATTCCGTGGTAGCTGTATTCACAGTTCCATTTACTTACCTCTCCCTAGCATGACGTGTTTTGACAAGTGAGTGTGGGGGGGCTTCGGCTATCATCCCTATCGTCAAAGGCAAAACCGTGATGCCTTGTGTGCCAAAGCGGACAATATCGTGCTAGCAGACGGTCTGGGTTGTTAGAGATGGTATCAGAGCTGGAGCCCGGATCGATGTGCCAGCGAGGGCGCTGGGCTCCCTTAGGGGGGGTGGATTGTAAGGTCCCACATCGGTTGGGGAGGAGAACAAAGCATGCCTTATAAGTGTGTGGATACCTCTCCCTAGCATGACGCGTTTTGACGAGTGAGTGTGGGGGGGCTTCGGCTATCATCCTTATCGTCAAAGGCAAAACCGTGAGGCCATGTGTGCTAATGCAGACAATATCGTGCTAGCGGGTGGTCTGGGCTGTTACACATCATCTTCTTCTCTCTGCACCCACGCATGCGCATCGACGATGCGTACGCGTCGCACCTCACTTCTGCCACTCACGCGTATGCGTGACATGACGCGTACCGTGACCCCCTGCCCTGTTTCACCACTCTTCTTTTTCTTCTCTTCTCTCTATTTCTTTTCTTCCCTTCTCTTTTCTTCTCTTCCTTCCTTCTCCTTCAACCATCATCCAACACTACCAATCACCATCTATCACCAACTCTTCTAGTTAGTTAGCTAGTTAGTTACTTAGTTAGTTTAATTTCTGTTTAATTTTCTATTTTTCATGATAAGTGTAGGATTATTAATCTTGTTTACTATTTATTGCTGCTGATTACTGACAGGATATTATTTTAACATCATTATTGTTAATTTTCATTGCTAGATTTCTTTATTGAGGTTACAAGTTGTTACTTGATTTTGAACCTTTCATGCTTAACACTTTTGAATACCAAGTACATGTGGCATTGCCTTCAAGCTTTATAAATCTTTTGAATTGCATGTTGTAGCTAGCCACCATGTAATTTGAATTCACTATCTATTGTTAGGCATTTGTGTATTATCAATACATTTTTTGTTAGGTGATGCTTGTTTATGATTGCCTTTATTGACATCACCTATTTCATGCATTGAGATTTGTGCAATTGTGAAATTGGATCATGAGCTTACCTAGTGACATATTTTTGAGCTTTCTAAGCTTTGTGGAGCATGCTTGCTATGTGATCAATTTTAATTTCTATCTCTCTTTTTCTAAGCTCCATAGCATCCATGTCTTCCACTTCTATGTCAATTAGGTATTGCAAATAAATTCAAAGTGTGTCATCGATTGATGTGTAAGTTTCAATATCATTTGGTCCAACGATTAAGTTCTCTTGCACATCAATCAATGTCCATTCATTATCCAATTCACAATTGCTTGATTATTTTCTTGAGTGCTTTCATGCTTCTTTATCACTTATTTGCTTATCTTAACTTACAGGTTATTTTGAAGTATTTCAAGCACACTAGAATGAGTGAAGTGCACCATTCTTTTGTATAATTGTGAGATGGCTTTTAAATACTAGGGTATGAGTTCTAAACCGCACGCAATCTTAGAACTCATACACCTATTTTTCATCAATGTCACACTAATTTACTCACTCTATTCTAGTGATTATTACCTCATTCCAACAATTTACGCTTCCTTGCTTTTGCATTTTCTCATCTTACTGTGCTATTTTCTAATTTTCATGGATGAGTCATCATAAGCAAAAACGGAAGCAGGAGAAAGAACATGCAGCAACCGATTGATCCACCAGCTGAAGGTGGTAATCCAGAAAGTCGTCTTACCCCCTTGCTCATCTTTGAATGCACCGAGGACGATGCAAACTTTAAGTGTGGGGAGGTCATCCAACCGATCGGCCATTTTTGGGTGACAAATTTCTAATTCTAACACTTTCGCATTTTATTTTTAGGTCTTTTAGAATTTTTAGTTGTATTTTCTTGATTTGCATATATATAATAATCTTAGTCAAAATAATAAAAATTTTCCAAGGAATTTATTTATAGGGCACCCCAATTGATTTGAGTAAATTTTTTTTTTAGAACTTGCTTGAATTATATATATTGTGGAACATGTTTTTGAGCTAATAACACATAAGCATGTGAGTTTTGAGCCTAATTGTGTGGTTACATCATATAACCACTATTTTCATTCTTGTGTGTATTATTCTCTTTCTATGATTACAATCTTTGATTTGTTTTATTCTTTATGTCTATTATTCTATGTATTATTCACTTACCCAAATGGCCTTACCTTTTATCTTCCATTGTTAGCCAACTTTGAGCCTATGCTAAACCCATTTGTTCTTAAATTTAGAACATTACAAGCCTTAAAGCGAAAAATAATAAATGTCCCTTGTTTGGATCTTTGATTAGTTTAGGCTAGTGAGAGTGTTTATCATTCAAGTTTGGGGAGTTTGGGAATATTGGGTAGATATAAAAGTGTATTTTGGAAATTCATTGAAAATTTAGGGAATTTGGTACATACTCATGCATTAAATATGTAAACCATATGCATTGATGTTCGTGGATATATTTTAGTTGAAAAAAAATGAGAAAAACAAAAGAAAAATAAAAAGAAAAAAATGTAGAAAAAGAAAAAGAAAAAAAAAGGAAAAAAAAGAAAATAAAAAGAGAAAGAAAAGAAAAAAAAAGAAAAGCAATAAAAAGGGGACAAAATGCTCTAAAGTGAAGTTCAATAATAATCAATGCATATGTGTTGTCATAAAAAAGAGAATGCATGAGTGTGTGAAAAAGTGAAGAATAGGTAGTTAGATTAGCTTTGAAATTGTATAGGTTGTAGGTTAGGTGAGAGCTTAAGTTAGTCAAAGATTCAAATTTCAATCTCACTTAGTCAAATACAATTTTACCTTGACCCTAACCCCATTACAACCCATGGATAAGTCCTCATGATATTTGTATGCATGCATGGAATAATTGTCGATTGTTAGATGAAAAACAAATCTTGGAAAGCATGATTAGAGGAGAATTGAGTGAATCAACCCTATACACTTGAGCGATTAGAGCGGATACACATCCAGTGAAGGTTCGATCACTCAATTACATGTATTCACCCATGATCATCTCTTTTCTTGCAAGTTTGTAAAATCTTTTCAATAACTCAATTCAATTGTGGGTTTGACTTGGTTGTTAATACCTTTAGCCCTTGTGTTCATATATGTATTCTTGGAAATTGATTTATTTTGACCAAGTAGTTGCATGCATTTAGATAAATTGCATTTAGATAGAGCACATTTAGATAGTTTGCATTGAAGAAATGTTAATACCCTTTGTTTTTTTCTTGAGTTTAGCATGAGGACATGCTTAGTTTAAGTGTGGGGAGGTTTGATAAACCCTAATTTTATGGTTAATTTTGTGTTGATTTTAGGGGATTTTATTAACTTATCTCACATTTATTCAATGAAATAGCATGTTTTTGTAATTCTACCTAAATTTGTGCTTAAGAGTGAAAACATGCTTTTTAGGCCTTAAAATAGCTAAATTTAATTCACTTTAATTTCATTCGATATCTTGATATGTTTGTTGAGTGATTTCAGGTTCATAGGGCAAGGATTGGATGGAAGAAGTGAAGAGAAAAGCATGCAAGGTGGACAATTCATGAAGAAATGAGCATTTGGAGGAATTAAGACCACGCGCACGTGTCATCCACGCATACGTGTGAGAAGAACATTAATGGCCACGCGCACGTGTCACCCACGCGTACGCGTGAGGGGGAATTTTCCAGCGATGCGCACGTGTCGACCACGCGCACGCGTGACGCTGATTACGTGACCTCATTAAAGTGAATATGCTGGGGTGATTTCTGAGCTGCCCAAGCCCAAATCCAACTTATTTCTGAAGCTATTTGAGGCTGAATTCAAGATGGATCAAGGGGGAGCAATTAGATTAGCTTAGGACCATGCTTTAGGTAGTTTCTAGAGAGAAAAGTTCCCTCTACTCTCTAGAATTAGGTTAATCTCTCTTAGATCTAGGTTTAATTTCTTGCTTTCATCTTGTTTTCTTTACAATTTCTTGTTCCTACATCTTTGTTCTCTTAGTTTATGGTGTTAATTTTCCTTTTGTGTCACTTTTATGTTTATGAGCACTCTTATTACTTTAATTTCCTTTTAATGCAATTTAATGTTTCTTTGTTTATTGTTGTTTATTTGAGTTGTTATTGTTAATTCCTTGCATTGGGTAGTTGTAGATTTACATTTATTGTAATTTTATGATGCTTTCCTTTTATGCCTTCCAAGTGTTTGACAAAATGCTTGGTTGGATGTTAAAGTAACTTTTTGAGCATTCTTGGCTTGGAAAGAGAAATTAGGCAATCTTAAGTCATTAATACCTAACTCATGTTGGTGATCTAGGGTTGTTAGTTAATATTGTTTCCATTGACTCTAATCTCTTGCTAATTCAATTAGTAAGTTGATTTGGACTTTTGGATTGAGATTAACTAGTCTTATTTGACTTTTTCGCTCTCAATGTGAAGATAACATTGTACTTTCTTCCGATGTTAGGGATGACAAAATAGGATTAGCTCTTGTTAATCAATGTATGATAATTAATGACTAGGATAGAAAGCCTAGGTTCTCAATCCTTGCTAAGAATGTCTCTTTATTACTTGCTTTATTTAGTTGCTTGCTTTACATCTCTTGCTTTACATCTCTTGCCATTTAATTTCTTGTTTTATCAACCAAACTCCCTTGTATCTTATAACCAATAATTGAGCACACAATTGTGATTCCTAGGGAGAACGACCCGGGACTAATACTCTCGGTTATCTTTATTGGGTTGGACTTGTGACAACCACAACTAAACTTTGATTTGAGGATTGATTATCAGTTTGGGCTATGCTCACAACGAAATTATTTGGTTAAATTACGAACCGGTATAAATCATTCTTTCAAGGGCTATCGCAACGGCGCCGCGCCTCACCGTCATCTGACTTGTCATCGTGCCGCTACTGCACCCGTCTCACCCAGCCGCATTCAGCTCCCTGTTGCGCCGCCTTGCCGTCGTCGTCACCAATGATCGACGAGAGAGAGAGAGGGAGAGGCGAACGCGAGGAGAGAGAGGGAAGCTGTTCACGCGGGCTGGAGGGTCGCCACCATCGTCTTCATCGCGACCTGTCACCGTCGCTGGAGCCAGCCGCCTTCATCGCTATTTCTCGCCATTTGTGCCTATGCCAAATCCTGGATCATCGCCGTCTGGGTTGCGTGGAGGAAGAAGGAGCTACTGGGTGTCGTTGCGCCTTGTCTCCGTTGCCGCTGAGCTTCAACCGCCGCCATGCCAAGTCGCTGTTGCCATTGTTGAGAGAGAAGAGAGAGCTTGAGGAGAGAGAAATAGGATGTGCGAGAGGAGCTGCCGTGAATAGAGGGTTGTTCCGTCACTGCTATTGTGTCGCCGTTCGGGTGAACCTTGGTTGCTACTGGAGCTGTTGGTGCCGCTCGTGGAGCTGAACCGTTCCTGTCACTAACCCAAACTATCGCCAGCTCCACCATGTCGCTGCCCCAATCCAAATTCTGCGCTTATTTGTTCCATTTTACTTCAATCCTCCTCACCTTGGATTCTAGCACTCCGGATTCGGTATCTTCGGTCCCTTGGGACCAAGTTGTGAGTAAGCTTTACATTTATAATTGTTTGATTGTGCATCTATAATTATTTTGACGTATATCTATTATAATCTTTGAATTATACTCACTATATTTGTCTTGAACGGTTTTAAAGTGATTAGAATAATTGATTTATTAAAATTGAATTTCATTTTTATGAAGTTTATACTTTTGGAACTATACATGAGACCATATATATTTTTGATGAAGTTTTTCATTATTTTAATTTTTTTTATCTTACTTGAATATCTGTTTTTGAGACCATATATATTTTTGATAAAGTTTTGTATTATTCTAAAATGTTTGATTTTACTTGAATATCTATTTTTGAAGCATTGGAGTATTTGTTGGTATTCACTTAGTTTAAAGATTGTGAAATATGTTTGAAATATCTTATGATTGAAAAAATATGATTGGAAAAGATTCTGATGAGAAAGTATAATATGATTTGATTTGATTCGATACCTTATATATTTGAAAGATCAAAGATTTGTTGTATTTGAAATTATATGTTTTGAATTGGTTTGGGAGGCTCGTATTAGAAAACCATAGTTAATGGCGGTTATGAAGTTAACTTAGATGCATTTAACTCAGACCCCAACTAGCAGGGATATTGCTAGCCTAACGTGTAAGCCACACGTTAGATCTGTTATTCTGTTAGGACACACGAGAGGAAAGGGCTACCCATTGAGGTGGAGCCGCCTAAGTGTGGACTTTTGATTTGATTTCTGTATGAGAACTCCCTTATTGATTCACTTATTATTATCAATTATCATTTTCTAATTAAAAAATCACTTTAATAATGATGTTTTTATGATCTCATGTCGATTATAGATGTATTGTCTAGTCACTGAGTTGCAAAACTCATCCCGTTTTTCTAAAAATATTTTTAGGAATAAATATTTGATTATGTGAGCCTTCTATTCAAGGTTAATAAGCTACAAGGGTATCTATTCTTTGTTGAGTTCTTAGACATCATCTGCTCCATATGTCACAGGAAGGATCGATCTATATTTTATTTTTGTTAAAAATATATAATTATTCATTTTTGAAACTGTAAATTTATCAAAAATATTTGTAACTTTCTTATTTGTCTTATATTCGAATCTGTTAGGCTTGCTGGGGAACTATTTCCCTAAGCGCCAGTCATGGCTCATTTTGGGTTGTGACAAAGTGGTATCAGAGCTTTAGGTTAACCTGTGTAATATGGAGCAAGTGTCCTATGGTAAGATCACAATTGTATAAATAGAAGCGCGCATATTTATACGAATTGTGGCACTATTAGAGGCCTATAGGAATGTCATCTTTGTCCTTTGTGTCATTGTTGTCTTTTGATTGTGATCATGCGTCTTCTGCCACCTTTTACTACTCCTGTTTCTTTGTACCCAACCTTGACTTATCATTTGGTAGCTTTTCTTGAACTTGCTTTTGCAATGACTTCAATTTCGATTCCAGTTCATGATATCTGCCTTGTAGCTAATGATAATTTTCCTCACTTTTCTGAATGTATGCTTTAATCTTCTTCATCTTCGTGTTGTTTTCTATGATTCTTGATGTCAATATCTCATGCATTACTTGGAAGATTCGATCGGTGTTTTTGCCGTGAATTATTATCTAATTCTCTTATAGAACTTGTTGGAAATAAGTAGTATGACCACAATTCAATCAATCACGTGAAAAATAATTTGTTATTGTTATTATATTAAAAGTCCTTGATTAAATTTAGAGATTTATCATTGTGATAGTGATCACAATATTGAGAGATAAATTTTTTATAATTTAATCTAAATTGTTCTTGGTCATAGGATTATTAAAAAGGACATTAATAATCCGGAAAGATCAATATATATATAATGGTCTTCATTGGATGAAGATTAATAGATCTCATTTATTAAATTATATATATATATATGGTGCATATAGAGATATGACCATTGAACTGACTCACTTTGAGAATTCCTAATGGTTATAATTACCGTATATTTGTCAATAGGATATTCTCAAGATGAACACAGTAATAGAGTTTCCTTTGACCTGCGACTGTCATAGTAATTAACAATGTATTTATTATACTTTGATTCCGGACACCTAATACCCTAGGGTGCTAGTTGAATGGATATTAGGTATGATTTAAATACTTGTAGAATTAATGATTAGTCAATAAGGAATCCGTCAACTCTCGGTAAAGAGTTTGAGCTCTATGATTGTAATGACTGAGATGAATAAAACCTTGGCCAAGGGGATTGAATGAATGAAGAAATGAGTTTCTTAGGTCATTCACAGTTCATTATAATAATGGTAACAAGTTAGAGTTTGACAATTAAACCATACTCTAAGGGTTAACCAAGAGCTGGAAAGATGGAAGGAATTATACTTTGTTCTTCTAAGGTTCTTAGTAAAAATATATTACTTCATACTATCGGGTCGTTGAGGAGTGTTGCTAGACGCCAACCTTGATTAGTAAATTTAGTATGACTAATTTACTACCCGCTTAGTATTGAACATATGGGGTTACACACTAACGAGTGTTCTAATCTTTGCTATAGAATTATTTAATTATTAATTTGATTTGATCAAATAAATAATTATATTAATTCAAATGGAATATTATTATATTTTTTGCTAGCACCAAGAATATAATAATAGTATGATAATTGAGAATATTATATGAGAATTGAGAATAATTAGTTATTCTATTTCTAAACTTGAATTCTAAATTTGGATGAGATCCTAACTGATTCTGTTTCAAATTGAGTTATGATATGATTCATAAGTTTGAAAGATTCAAGTTTAAAATAACAAAATATAATTTAAATTTGAATTGAGAATCAAATTTAAAATCAGTAACAAATCTCATACTATATATATGTATGCCAAGAGTAGAGGAAGACGAAAGAGACGAGAATAAAACACAAGAGTTTTATTCCTTTACCTCTACACACATAAATGTATGTGAGCCTGATTCTTGGAGAAGAATTTAATGACGTGCAAAGAGTTGCAAGAGGTTTCTCAATTTAGATCAGATGTCCATTGGTCAAGGAGTTGACAGCAAAGGTTGGTCTCGGTGTGGATACGCATAGCGCCTTTGTACCATCGAAGGAGAAAGTGATTTTTACTAAAGCGTCTAAAGGTATTTAGATCTGATCTATATATTAAATTATTGGAATAAAATTTAAGCACAAAATAGATCTTTAGGATTACTTTCTTTTCTTCCGCTGCGTGTTATGAACACATGGTAATCCTTCAGAACTGTATTTGGATTTGTGGATTGCATGGATTTGTTGAGTTTCTAATCGAAATTCTTTGTTTTAGATTTGATAAGCGATATTGAAATTTTTTTTTATTATGTTGATAATCTTTGGAGTTATAACATAATTTTAATTTGCTTTTGAATCTTTCTTTCAAATCAATAATTTTGAAAACTGTTATCATGTTGCTCAAGAAGAAGGATTATGTGATGAAACATGAATAAAGTGTTATTGTTGTTTGTTCGATTGGCGATTTTTTTTGCTGAAGTGTAGTGAATTATTTGGGTAATCAGTTAGCTGGATTGAAAATTTTTTTTCCGATCTAGAAGTTTGGTTGTGTTTTTCTAATTTGATGATCTGGTTCCGTTATAGTTCTTTGTTGTTGAACATGACTTTTCTATCACAGAACTATTTCTGTTAGCTGATAAGTTGAGAGAAAGATTGTGAACGCTTGCTTTTTGGTTGGTGATTATAAGATGAATTTTGTTTTGGCTAAGATATAAAACTTGAGAATTTTCTTAACGTTTTGCTTTTCTAAATATTTTCTTGTTCTCAACCATTGTTCTTATTTTTAGAGATTTAGGAGATTTATTTTCTTGATTTGTAGTGCCGTTGTAAGGATTGTAGATCTTAGATATTGGAAGAAATTGTTGGTAATTTCCGACAAAAGGGACTAGATATCCGATTTCTTAAAGTTAAATAAATTCTTTATATGATTTTTCTCCTTATTACATTCAACTAATTATTAAACCATGCTTTTTTTTTCATGAACTTAATAACTCTTGTTTTAAATTATCTGATTTCTCAATAAGACCTAGTGTTTCATGATTCACATTTGGTTAGGTTCATGGAATAAAATAGTGTAAGTGAAGTTAAGTACTAAAGTACTAATTTGATCTATACAATGGTGCTTTGAAGTAAAATTGTACTAGGATTAGAAAGATATTAGCTATCTTAATACAATAATATAGAATTCTTGTGAACTTTGTTGCTTCTAAATTAAAAGCAGAAATCAATATTAAAATAACTTGAGATTTTATTAGGATAATCTCATAACATATAAAGACTACTTTGATAAATTTTTCAGCAAGTTAGGATTTTTTTTTAAAGATTAGTAGTTTGAAATGCCTGTGCGCTGGTAACAAAGTTGCTTCTATATTTATTATTTGTATTATTGAGTATTTATATGTGACAACTTTTTCACGGATACAATTTTCTGTTTTCTATTATGATATATGATATTATTACTAAATATTTTATCTCTAGCTATTAGAATATGTTGTTTCCTATGAATTGTTATTGTGATTATTTCTATTTAAGTCATCATTGCGTGTGATCGATATTATTATTGTTCGTAAACAATAAATTCTTGCATATTGATATAGTTAGGATTTGATTTTCTATTCAATAGTGACTCAGAAATGTTTTGTCAAGTTTTTTAGTATCTTTCTCTTTTTATCTCATTGTTATTATTATTGGTCTCTCACATAACATGTTTTTTTCTCAATTCAGTATGCCTTGCATGATATTTCAAGTGCCTTTGATATTAAAAAAAAATTACGTCTTTATTATTTTTACATGACGACTTTGTTTAATTTGTTTAATTGATTTGGTTTTGTTATTAGTAGTAGTTAGTAGTGAGTAGTGGTACTGTTTTGTGATTGGACGTCAGAGTTTCTTGATTTTTATGTAGTTGTTGTTTCTGTGCTTATTAGGTTTACTTTCGGGTTGGAAATGAGTACGGGATTTAGAAAAAAAAATAAAAGGAACTTTATCATGATATTATATTTTCCAAAATAAGACAGATTTGAGAGATATATTTTTTATAGTTAAATTCAAAAAAAATTTCAAGAAAAAAAATTAATTATGACTATTATGATTATTATTTCATTTTAATAAAAGATATTTTCTTAAAGATATAGTTTTTAAATTACTAAGGTTTCTCCTGGTATTCAATTTTATTGGTGGATCTTTTTACAAAAAAAAAAGGAAGGAGAACACCACAAGACGATAGCATTGTGGATGTGATTAAATATATCAGTTATGCAACGTGAATAGAGATGCACATTAAAATGAACATTGAGATTCATGACTACAAGTTTAACGTTTAAGTTTATTAATTTCTACATGTATTAGTCTTTGTTACGAAGAACATTTATATATTTGAGTTTGTCTTTAGTTCATGAGTTTTAAGTTCAGTTGACTATTTATGAAGATGAGTTTTTTTTTGGTGTTTTATCTTTACAAAAAAAAAATTGATCCCATACTAATTTCATAAAATTCTTTTGTTATATGCTTGGATTATGTTGAAAGCTAAATTAGGTTTGAAGATTTAGGCAAAATAAAAAGTTGCAGCTAATTTATTATAACTAATGTTAGTTTGTGTTAATTGTAATTATGTCAAATTTTAGTTTTAATTTCATTATCTTACATATGCATTATTCGTAAATTAAGTTATAACTGTATGATCATATGAAAATATTTGAATACAGGAACGGACCTACATATAATGCAGAAGGGGCATTTGCCTCCACAAAATTAAAAAAAAATAATAATACTTATATATATTTTCCCTTTTATATTATGTTTACTCAAAATAAAATATAAATGATTTTTTTCTGTTTTATGCTAAAAAAAATTTTTGTTAAACTTAACATATAATAATAATAATTATATTATTAAATTTGAGTTAGTATAATAATAAAAAATAAATAAATAAACTCAAAAAATAGTGATAATTTAAGTTTATTGTAACACCCTACCATACAGAGTCTTATGCTTAAGTCATAATTCAGAGATGGCAAGGTATTACGACCTCTAAAACAAAAATTTAGTACGTATAGTAGTATGAATAATTGATTATATCTAGGAGCCTTTGTAGAAAAAGGGGGTAAACAAAAACCGTAATCTCGAACGCGCAACACTCCGATCGATAACGTAACGAGCAAAGGATAAGCTAACGCAAGATCATATGTATACAAAAGAGTGTCAAAAACAGGAATATCAAGACTCAAAATCCGGCCGCGAAGATAACCGGCCTGAGCATAGCAATATATACATATGATAAAATAAGGAAACCCCAAAGGAAACCCAAAGGGACACAAATACAGAAAACCTATTCTCCAAAAATCCCCTCTAGAAGGAGTCATCACAGTTTGTATTATTTAATGGAGATAAAAGTATCTAAACAAGATATATAACCCAAAACAGAGTCCCGAGAACAAAGGATCTTCGCTAATCCAGAAGTCTCCAGCATGCCTCAACGAGAAGCCTCGCGTCCTGCATCTGAAAACCACAAAATCCGCATGGGTGAGAACCAGAGGTCCCCAGCACGGTAACAGCTTCCACATATATAATACATAATAATAGAGGAAAGCCGAAGGCAATCCTAGAACTTCCTCCAGATAATATCAAAGCTTATAAACAAGCTAAACCGTAAGTGGCAACTGACTAAAGATTCTTCAGTCTAACTAATACTTCCCTTTCCAATTCCTTCAGACCTCCCAACCACCAGCAGGAGTATAATATAGTAAACACAGTTATATCAGACAAGAGATTTACAAATAGGAACAGATAAGGCATTTAGGCAATTAGCAAGTAATATGCAGTCAAATAGGCAATCTCAAACAATTCATGTAGTATGCTTATGATGCATGCCTGTCCCTAGTGGCTGATGATATCATCTGTCGGTTATAGAGCCAACCCGACAAGTCCTGGTAGCTAGCCATTGGACTGTCCCTCTGTCGTGCATCCCCAACTCGAGTTATACTCATCATAAACTTGATCATAATCATGATCCATATCCATCACCCTCACTGGTGAATATTTATCCATCACCATCACTGGTGAATATTTATGGGGGCGAGCTCATCCGGGCCTTTCACAGTGCCCGGCCACACTTACGACATTGGGTTAATAGAGCTTCGAGTCTCAACCTGGAGCACATGGTGGCTAGCCATTGCTACTACCCAGGGAAACCCTCATCTCCAATGGTGGAAGTGCCAACATTCACAATTCATTCAACAGCATATATGCATTTATACTTAGCCATAAACATGGCTCCGCCGCCACACGGCATAATCCAGCCATCCGGCTCACGGTTAAATCCATAACCAGCCAATTCATTAACAATTACGGCCATTCGGCCCATGGCATAACAAGCACTTCCACCGCCATCCTCCACATCTCACATAATCATCTTTGATCCTCATAGATCATTCATTTTTCCCTTGCTTCACTCGCAAGTTACCACATTCACTAGCCCTTTTTCTCATGCTAGGCATATCATAATGATTTAAGACATAAGTGGTGAGATTTGAGGCTTAGAAGTATGAAGTTTGGCTTTTAAAACTCAAAAATCAACTTTGGAATGAAAACAGGGCCACGCGTACGCGCACTCCACGCGCACGCGTGGATGATGCTTTCTCGAAGAACGGCGCATACGCGCCAAGTGCGCCTACGCGCGAGGGGTCATTCTGCTAAAAATTTTCTAAGTTAAAAGCTGCAGAATTCACAAATTCAACCCCCAATCTTCCGACGGTCATAACTCTCTCATTTTAAATCATTTTTCACTCGTTCTTCGAACGGCATGGACATCCCGGATCCAATTTCATTTCTAAACAGATTTGGCACAAATCAAAGATTTGTAGTCCAAGTTATGTCCCGTCAAAGTATGCCCAAAAACCATATTTTCATTCAAAACCACAAAGTGCCATTTTCAAAACAAGCCACTTTCAACTCTTTTCAAAATCAATTAAAACATGCCAATTTCATCCCTTTTCTTTGAAATCAATCAAAGTGTACCAAATTCAACAACAAGCCATCCTCAACTCACGCATTGACATTTTACCAAAATTCTCAAAACTACCTCCAACCATTTTAACACTTCTCAATCAAAAGGCCAAAGGATAAACACAATATTATGTCATACATCCTTCTCATCCCAATTTCTAACAATATCAATTTCCAATCAACAATCATTATACATAATCATCATACTCACCAACAATATGGCACCACCCGTCAATTCAACCTCAATCATTCATCAAGCATATATCACAACATGCATTTTCTCACATATCACACAATCAAGGCATCAATATTCATAATCACACATATGATCACATCATATATCTCAACCATTCCACAACATCATCAATTCAATGCCTATCTTAGGGCCTCTAGCCTAAGTATTTCCTACCACATTACATATTAGATACGGAAAACCGAAACCATACCTTAGCCGATTTCCCAAGCTTAACCGGAGCACTTCCAAACCACTTGTCCACAAGCTCTCAAGGTATCAACACCTCCAAGAACAGATTTTATCACACAAAACCCTCTTCCAAGCTTTCCAAAATCACCAATCAAGCTCCAATATTCACATATACACAACCTAAGCCACAATCATTGTACCCATACACAACATCTCAATACCCAAACATCATAGAACAATAATTTACACTAGGGTTGAGAATCTTACCACACCCAAGGTCCAAGGAGACAAGATTAACCTTCTCCTTCAAGAGAGTTGGGTCCTATAACATCAAAGAACCCAAAATCTCAACATTTTTACTCATGAAACTCGAAATCAAGGGCTGGAATTTCGAACAGTAAAACGTGGCTTACCTCAAGATTAATTGTATAGGTTCTGTAGAGCTCTCCGCGGTGAACGCGTGGCCGCAAACGGAGCGGCAATCGGAGCTCTAGATCAAAAGTTATGGTGGTTTGAAGATCAAGTGAGAGATAGAACTTGAGAGAGTGTTCTTCCCTCCATGGCCTCCATTTCAGCGTGTTTAGTGTCTCAAATGAGGAGAGAGAGTGCTGAAAACTAGGGTTTTGGTTTAGTTTAGTTGGGCCAAGGGCCCACTTTGGGTCCGGTTGGCCCGTTCGGTCCAATCTTGGTCCGATTTCTATAAAATTGGTACCGAAATTCTCGTCTCAATTTCCTTTATCATATTAAGCCATAAAAATAACATTTTTGGCTTTCTAGAATAAATTCTCATTTATAGGTTAATTAGCCGTTAATTAACCGGATCTTACATTCTACCCACCTAATTGGGAATTTTGCCCACAAAATTCAAATTCAAAGTCAATTACCTGAGAATAAGTGCGGATAATCCGTTCGCATCTCCGACTCAAGTTCCCAAGTGTGTTCCTCAACACCGCCTCGACTCCAAGCCACTTTGACTAATGAAACCTCTTTTCCACGCAACCGTTTGATACTAGTATCATCAATTCTGACTGGAGCCACTGGAAGCGTCAAATCTTCTCTTAACTGAACCAATTCGGGTTCTAACACATGGCTAGCATCAGGAGTGTACTTTCGAAGCTGCGACACGTGAAATACGTCGTGCAGGTTTGAAAGATGGGGTGGTAGAGCCATCCGATACGCCACCGGCCCAATCCTCTCCAAGATCTGAAATGGACCAATGTATCGAGGATTCAACTTCTTTGCTTTAATCGCTCTACCTACTCCTGTGGTCAGAGTAACTTTCAGGAAAACATGATCTCCTGCCTCAAATTCTAAGGGCTTCCGCCTTTGATCGGCGTAACTCTTTTGACGACTCTGCGCCGTAAGCATCCTATCTCGGATTTTCTTGACTTGTTCAGTGGTCTCAGCTATCATTTCCGACCCCAACAAGCCTTTCTCTCCAGCTTCATACCAACATAGTGGAGATTGACATTTTCTCCCATACAAAGCCTCATACGGAGCCATTCCGATGCTCGCATGGTAATTATTATTTTATGCAAACTCTACTAACGGCATATACCGATCCCAACTCGCCGGTTGGTCCAAAACACAAGCTCTCAACATATTCTCTAGTGTTTGGATTGTCCTCTCGGATTGACCATATGTTTGAGGATGGTATGCTGTACTCAAGCTTAATCGAGTTCCAAAAGCTTTCTGAAATGCACCCCAGAACCTCGAAGTGAAACGAGGATCTCTATCAGAGATTATAGTAGCAGGTACACCATGGAGTCTCACAATCTCCTTTATGTATAACCGAGCTAGCTCCTCAAGGGTGTAAGTCATCCGAACAGGTAAAAAGTGAGCTGACTTCGTCAGTCGGTCCACGATCACCCAGATAGCATCAAAACCAGTCCTAGTCCTTGGTAATCCCGACACAAAGTCCATTGCAATACTTTCCCACTTCCATTGCGGAACCTCTAAGGGTTGCAACATCCCGGAAGGTCTTTGATGTTCAATCTTTACCTTTTGACAAGTTAAGCACTTTGAAACATATTCCGCCACATCATTCTTCATACCCGGCCACCAAAACATCGCCTTTAAATCATGGTACATCTTAGTACTCTCCGGGTGAATGGAGAATCCGCTTTTGTGTGCCTCCTTTAAGATATCTTGCCTCAAAGTGCCAACATCCGGCACAATGATCCTACCCTTGAATCTCCATAACCCATCTTTTTCTTCCGACACTCTCCACTGTTTTCCTTGCTCGATAGCCGGTAACACCTTCCATAACGCTTCATCATTTTCATGAGCCTTTAGGAGTTCGGACTTAAAGTCACTCGAGATTTCTAATCGGCTCAAACACAAGGTTCCAGATACTTCTCGAGCACCAATTTTTAGACTCTCGAATCCCTTGAGCAACTTCTCCTCTTGAAGCATCATCCAAGACGCATATAACGACTTTCGACTTAACGCATCCGCCACTATATTCGCCTTTCCAGGATGGTAATTTAACTCAAAGTCATAGTCTTTCAACAATTCCATCCACCTCCTTTGCCTCATATTAAGCTCTTTCTGATCAAAGAGGTATTTCAAGCTCTTGTGATCGGAGAAGACTTGGAACTTAACCCCATAGAGATAATGCCTCCATACCTTCAAGGCAAACACAACCGCAGCGAGTTCCAAATCGTGCGTAGGATAACTAACTTCGTGAGGTCTCAACTGTCGTGAGGCATACGCCACCACATTATGATGCTGCATCAGCACGCACCCTAGGCCCTTTAACGATGCATCACAGTACACCTCAAAAGGCTCGTTCGGCTCAGGTAACACTAACACAGGTGCAGTGGTCAACTTTTTCTTCAATGTCTGAAAGCTCTCCTCGCACTCAGGAGTCTAAACAAACGGAGTGTCTTTGCGAGTTAACTTTGTCAACGGCAAAGCTAATTGCGAAAAGCCTTTGATGAACCTTCGAAAATAGCCAGCTAAACCGAGAAAACTCCTTATCTCAGTTACTGTGGTTGGTTGCTTCCAATCCATCACAGCTTCTACCTTAGTTGGATCTACGACTATTCCCTTCTTACTCACCACGTGACCCAAAAACTTCACCTCATCCTTCCAAAACTCACACTTAGACAGTTTCGCATAGAGTTTCTTCTCCTTTAAAATCTGCAACACGGTCCTCAAGTGTTCTGCATGCTCTTCTTCAGTCTTGGAGTAAATCAGTATGTCGTCAATGAAGACAACAACGAATTTATCCAGAAACAGACGGAATACTCTATTCATGTAATCCATGAATACTGCAGGAGCGTTCGTCAACCCAAAGGACATTACAGTATACTCGTAATGACCATAACGAGTCCTGAAAGCGGTCTTAGGGATATCCTCACCCCTCACTCTTATCTGGTGATAACCGGATCGCAAATTGATCTTAGAGAAAACCCCAGCTCCTTGTAATTGGTCGATGAGATCATCAATTCTTGGCAATAGGTATTTATTCTTTATGGTGACCTTGTTCAGCTGCCTGTAATCCACACAGAGCCGCATACTTCCATCTTTCTTCTTTACCAGTAACACTGGAGCACCCCACAGGGAAACACTTGGTCGGATAAAGTTCTTACCCAACAATTCCTCTAACTGAGACTTTAGCTCGGCCATCTCTAACGGTGACATCCTATAAGGAGCACTTGAGATTGGTCCCGCCCCAGGCACCAACTCAATAGCAAACTCGACCTCTCGGTTAGGTGGAAATTCCTCAATATCATCGGAAAACACTTCCGGAAACTCACACACTACCGGAATCTGATCTAACCTTTGATCATCACCCGAAACACCCGCGGTTAACAACAAAATACCCTGACATTTGATTCCAGAACAGTTCACCATCATCGAATTCAAGTAATAATTATTTACCACGACCGGCCCTTCTGTATCCTCCGGCATAAAGTACACCGACTTGGTAGAACAATCAAGCAGGACATGGTTTTCGAATAACCAGTCCAATCCCAAGATAAGATCAAGACCGATCATCGGTAAGCAGATTAAATTATGGACAAAATCACGCTGCTTGAACCTAAACGAAACTTTCGGGCATCCTAGCCTAGTTACCATGGCTTCATGGGTAGCATTATACACTTTTAAGTCATAACCTAAGGTTACGATCTTCAATCCTAATTCATGGGCTTTCTCAAATGCAATAAATGAATGCGATGCTCCCGAATCAAATAAAGCATTTAAAGTTTGACCAGCTATTTCACAGTTACCTCGAATGAGTGTCTCAGATCCTTCTGCACCCACAGCTGAGGTGGTGAACACCCGACCAGTTTGCTGTGCTTTCCCAGCACCTTGCTTTTGCTTCTCCGGACAACTTGCGGCTTTATGCCCCGCCTTTCCACAATTGTAGCACAAACCCCATCCGGCCTTGCATGGTACTCCTGGATGGTGACTCCCACACCTAGTACAAGCTTGATCATTCTGAGGCTGCTTCCCAAACCTTTTTCCTTGGGAGTAGTTGTTGTTGGGCCTCCTAAAAGAACCTCCCCTCTTGAAAGACGGGCCTCTAGGTGCAAAGCTCTTCCCTCGGTTCTGTGGAAATGACCCTTTGTGACTTCCTTTCTCAGCGGCTGCCCTCTTCACACACTCTTCAGCAACCCTACACTTGTTCACCAACTCAGAGAAAGTCCTAATCTCCATTGGTCCCACTGAACTGAAAATATCGCTCCGGAGTCCTCCTTCGTACTTAACACACTTCCATTCCTCATATTCCACCGGAGTCCCTTGACACATACGAGAGAATCTGAACAGCTCCTCAAACTTGTCAGTATACTCAGATACGGACATAGTACCCTGCTTCAGCTGTAACAATTCAAGTTCTTTGGCCGTCCTAGCAGAAGTCGGAAAGTACTTCTTATAGAACTCCTCTTGGAAGATATCCTAGGTAATATAATCATTACCCTGCTGCAGGAGACGTCGGATACCTTGCCACCAATGCGATGCTTCGCCAGTGAGCAAATAGGTAGCAAACTCAACACGCTGTCCTTCAGGCACCACCTGCGCTTGCAGTGCTCGTTCCATGGCCTGAAACCATGTATCGGCCTCAGTCGGGCTAGTAGTTCCCTTGAACTTCGGGGAATTAACCTTCAAAAAGTTCGCCAGTGTCATCGGGCCCTGAACTCCACCTCCGTCATTACCATGGTTGTTCATCTGTTGACCAAGAGCCTCAACAGTGGCTTGCATAGCAGCAACCATGTTCTCCAACGCAGTCATAAAGTTTACCGGGTCATTAGGGTTATTCACCGGTGCATGAGTATTCGTATGACCTCTCCAACGGCCTCTACCGCGTTCACGAGGCGCCATCTGGTTCCTAAACACACCAAACAATCGATATTAAGTTGATCAGTCTCAATATCGGAAGTTTAGTGCTTCAAAGTCCCAAATGCATGCTCATGAACGTTTATGCTAACTATATCAAGTAGATATGCTAACAGCACATAACACACATACAGAGAATGCACAGAAGCATAGTCAGTCCATTCCTCAGGCTCTACAGGAACGAACTGCTCTGATACCATAATGTAACACCCTACCATACAGAGTCTTATGCTTAAGTCATAATTCAGAGATGGCAAGGTATTACGACCTCTAAAACAAAAATTTAGTACGTATAGTAGTATGAATAATTGATTATAACTAGGAGCCTTTGTAGAAAAAGGGGGTAAACAAAAACCGTAATCTCGAACGCGCAACACTCTGATCGATAACGTAACGAGCAAAGGATAAGCTAACGCAAGATCATATGTATACAAAAGAGTGTCAAAAATAGGAATATCAAGACTCAAAATATGGCCGCGAAGATAACCGGCCTGAGCATAGCAATATATACATATGATAAAATAAGGAAACCCCAAAGGAAACCCAAAGGGACACAAATACAGAAAACCTATTCTCCAAAAATCCCCTCTAGAAGGAGTCATCACAGTTTGTATTATTTAATGGAGATAAAAGTATCTAAACAAGATATATAACCCAAAACAGAGTCCCGAGAACAAAGGATCTTCGCTAATCCAGAAGTCTCCAGCATGCCTCAACGAGAAGCCTCGCGTCCTGCATCTGAAAACCACAAAATCCGCATGGGTGAGAACCAGAGGTCCCCAGCACAGTAACAGCTTCCACATATATAATACATAATAATAGAGGAAAGCCGAAGGCAATCCTAGAACTTCCTCCAGATAATATCAAAGCTTATAAACAAGCTAAACCGTAAGTGGCAACTGACTAAAGATTCTTCAGTCTAACTAATACTTCCCTTTCCAATTCCTTCAGACCTCCCAACCACCAGCAGGAGTATAATATAGCAAACACAGTTATATCAGACAAGAGATTTACAAATAGGAACAGATAAGGCATTTAGGCAATTAGCAAGTAATATGCAGTCAAATAGGCAATCTCAAACAATTCATGTAGTATGCTTATGATGCATGCCTGTCCCTAGTGGCTGATGATATCATCTGTCAGTTATAGAGCCAACCTGACAAGTCATGGTAGCTAGCCATTGGACTGTCCCTCTGTCGTGCATCCCCAACTCGAGTTATACTCATCATAAACTTGATCATAATCATGATCCATATCCATCACCCTCACTGGTGAATATTTATCCATCATCATCACTGGTGAATATTTATGGGGGCGAGCTCATCCGGGCCTTTCACAGTGCCCGGCCACACTTACGACATTGGGTTAACAGAGCTTCGAGTCTCAACCTGGAGCACATGGTGGCTAGCCATTGCTACTACCCAGGGAAACCCTCATCTCCAATGGTGGAAGTGCCAACATTCACAATTCATTCAACAGCATATATGCATTTATACTTAGCCATAAACATGGCTCCGCCGCCACACGGCATAATCCAGCCATCCGGCCCACGGTTAAATCCATAACCAGCCAATTCATTAACAATTACGGCCATTCGGCCCATGGCATAACAAGCACTTCCACCGCCATCCTCCACATCTCACATAATCATCTTTGATCCTCATGGATCATTCATTTTTCCCTTGCTTCACTCGCAAGTTACCACATTCACTAGCCCTTTTTCTCATGCTAGGCATATCATAATGATTTAAGACATAAGTGGTGAGATTGGAGGCTTAGAAGTATGAAGTTTGGCTTTTAAAACTCAAAAATCAACTTTGGAATGAAAACAGGGCCACGCGTATGCGCACTCCACGCGCACGCGTGGATGATGCTTTCTCGAAGAACGGCGCATACGCGCCAAGTGCGCCTACGCGCGAGGGGTCATTCTGCTAAAAATTTTCTAAGTTAAAAGCTGTAGAATTCACAGATTCAACCCCCAATCTTCCGACGGTCATAACTCTCTCATTTTAAATCATTTTTCACCCGTTCTTCGAACGGCATGGACATCCCGGATCCAATTTCATTTCTAAACAGATTTGGCACAAATCAAAGATTTGTAGTCCAAGTTATGTCCCGTCAAAGTATGCCCAAAAACCATATTTTCATTCAAAACCACAAAGTGCCATTTTCAAAACAAGCCACTTTCAACTCTTTTCAAAATCAATTAAAGCATGCCAATTTCATCCCTTTTCTTTGAAATCAATCAAAGTGTACCAAATTCAACAACAAGCCATCCTCAACTCACGCATTGACATTTTACCAAAATTCTCAAAACTACCTCCAACCATTTTAACACTTCTCAATCAAAAGGCCAAAGGATAAACACAATATTATGTCATACATCCTTCTCATCCCAATTTCTAACAATATCAATTTCCAATCAACCATCATTATACATAATCATCATACTCACCAACAATATGGCACCACCCATCAATTCAACCTCAATCATTCATCAAGCATATATCACAACATGCATTTTCTCACATATCACACAATCAAGGCATCAATATTCATAATCACACATATGATCACATCATATATCTCAACCATTCCACAACATCATCAATTCAATGCCTATCTTAGGGCCTCTAGCCTAAGTATTTCCTACCACATTACATATTAGATACGGAAAACCGAAACCATACCTTAGCCGATTTCCCAAGCTCAACCGGAGCACTTCCAAACCACTTGTCCACAAGCTCTCAAGGTATCAACACCTCCAAGAACAGATTTTATCACACAAAACCCTCTTCCAAGCTTTCCAAAATCACCAATCAAGCTCCAATATTCACATATACACAACCTAAGCCACAATCATTGTACCCATACACAACATCTCAATACCCAAACATCATAGAACAATAATTTACACTAGGGTTGAGAATCTTACCACACCCAAGGTCCAAGGAGACAAGATTAACCTTCTCCTTCAAGAGAGTTGGGTCCTATAACATCAAAGAACCCAAAATCTCAACATTTTTACTCATGAAACTCGAAATCAAGGGCTGGAATTTCAAACAGTAAAACGTGGCTTACCTCAAGATTAATTGTATGGGTTTTGTAGAGCTCTCCGCGGTGAACGCGTGGCCGCAAACGGAGCGGCAATCGGAGCTCTAGATCAAAAGTTATGGTGGTTTGAAGATCAAGTGAGAGATAGAACTTGAGAGAGTGTTCTTCCCTCCATGGCCTCCATTTCAGCGTGTTTAGTGTCTCAAATGAGGAGAGAGAGTGCTAAAAACTAGGGTTTTGGTTTAGTTTAGTTGGGCCAAGGGCCCACTTTGGGTCCGGTTGGCCCGTTCGGTCCAATCTTGGTCCGATTTCTATAAAATTGGTACCGAAATTCTCGTCTCAATTTCCTCTATCATATTAAGCCATAAAAATAACATTTTGGCTTTCTAGAATAAATTCTCATTTATGGGTTAATTAGCCGTTAATTAACCGGATCTTACATTTATTATATTAGTTGATAATTAAATTAAAACTTAGTTTTCTAATTAAATACAACTTAAATTATTAGTAATTTGTTAAAAAATTATTTAAGATAAAAAATATATTATCTATATATTAATATATTGTATTAATATTTATTATTAAAAAGGCCTTGATTATAGTAATTACTTTAGTTAAAAAATTTATTTATACTATAAAGACTATAATAAATAGACCTAACAATTAAATACTTAAATATGAGATAATAAAAAATAAAATAATTTTTTAAGAACATATATAGAAAAATAATATTACCATGTTAAAAATAAAAAGAAAGCTATTATAAATTATTATTTTTATTATTCTGAATATTATACTGTGGGTGTGAAATTATTTTTTTATTATTTTAAATACTATAATAAGTGATTGCGTATATATTTTTAGTTTTTATCAATATGTATAGATAGTTATAATTTAAAATTTTAAATATATCTAAATCAATTTGGGTTGGTCAAGTGATCAGCTTAGTAGTCATCCGCTTAAGCAAGTGTTAGGAGTTCGAATTCCATCTTGTATGTGTAGTAACTCATTGGCCAATTGCAAACTCTTAAATGAAATTCAAATTCATAATGGAATAATCCTTAACTTGTTGGGTATTATAGAAAGCAAATATATATATATATATATATATATATATATATACCTAAATTTTATTATATTTTTGCCCCCACTATAAAATTCTTCTGGGTCCGTCCCTGTTTGAGTATATTTTACAATAATAATAAGTTAAATGTTCAGGTGAATTTTGGCCTTAAGGATAATGAAATTATTGCTTACATTTTCTCGTTATGTTTTACGTTATTTATCTATTATTTATAGTCAAAAGCTATTACATTTTAATCTGGTATACTTAATATTCAAGATTATAGTAATAATTATTTCAAATGGTCTTTGTCAAAGAATTCTAGATAAGAGAAAATGAGGATTATAATTTTTGTGACAATTACTGTTTTTAATTTTCATAACTGTTCAATTGTCTTTATAAAAGGTGTGGTCAAATCTTCAATTTGTTGTTTTGCTTTGCTCCTCGGTTATTTTCTTTGTCTTATTGCTTGGGATTTTGATTTACAACTATTGTGTGTATTTTATTTACGTTGTATGTTTGTTGTTCTTCATTTTTCTTTGCCTATATTGCTGTTGCTTCCTATTGTTTTCTTTAACTTCATATATCCTAGTGTTATTATTTTGGTCTATAAATATTATAAACTTTAGGACTTGTATGTTCTTCCTCTTCTTTAATTCTGAAAGATTGTGTCTTATTTGATTGTGTTCCTAGTCATTCTCTTAAATCTTTGTGAACATTGTCATGGACTATAGTGGCCATCTCTTGTGAACTTTGCACTTATTTGATTCAACTTGAACCTATTTCGACCTAATACTTCATCTTTTCTTTTATTGTTTCTATCAAAGTTCTTTGATTCAGATTTTCATGTTAGGATGTAATTGACTCTTTTTCTGGTACACTTCATTATTTTTGTACATTGTTGCTTAATTGTGATCTTACGCATTCTTTTGAATTATTGCGGACTTCATCTGTGATGTTTCTCTTCTCTTCCTAAGTTTTGAATCCTTTTAAGTAAACTCATGCTGGTTTCGATGTCACGTGGGATTCCCAGATATAGCAAGCGATACGTTAGTTCTTTAGGACACCGCTGATCGATGTTGAACTTCGGAAGTTGTAATTCAAATACTTGACATAAGACTAGTTGCTACCATAGATATATACTATAGAACCAAGGAGATTATGAAGCAAGATTATTTTTTAGGAGATTGACGAACGAAGTGAAGAGTGCTATTTATATCTGAGTTGTCAAGGGAGTGAGAGTCGTCGGTGAATGAAAACTGCATCGTTTTAACACACTCCTATCTTGTAACTTTTGCTCCTCGTTATACTTATTTATCATGTTTGGTAAAGTGCTAAAACCATGTAAAGTTTTGAAGATTATATCAATTTTCGAGGACGAAAATTTTTATAAGGAGGGTAGAATGTAAAATCTCTACAATACCATTATTCCCCTTTTCCAAACCAAACCCTAACCCTCTTCTAACACACTCACTCACCTCTCACTACCGCACACACCCTCACTCCCCTCACACCCTCTTCCTCACAGCACACAACCACAAACTGAGGAAAGAAAAAAAGAAAGATTGAGATCGAGAGAGTGAGAGAGAGGAGGAGAGAAGGAAGAAGAGGAGAGAGAGGGCTATCGCACCGGCGCCATGCCTCAACGTCCTCCAACTTGCAGTCGCGTTGCCACCACTCTCGTCTCGCCCAGCCGCATTCAGCTCGCTGTTGCGCCGCCTTGCCATCGTCGTCGCCAACGATGGATGAGAGAGAGAGAGAGGCAAACGCGAGGAGAGAGAGGGAAGCTGTTCGCGCGTACTGGAGGGTCGCCACTGTCACTGGAGCCAGCCACCTTCGTCACCATTTCTCGCCATTTGTGCCGCCGTCGAAGCCTGGATCGTCGCCGTCTAGGTTGCGTGGAGGAAGGAGAAGCCGCTGGGTGTCGCTGCACCTTGTCTTCGTTGCCGCTGAGCCTTAACATGCCAAGTCGCTGTCGCCATTGTTGAGAAAGAAGAGAGAGCTTGAAGCGAGAGAAACAGAATGTGCGAGAGGAGATGCCGTGAATAGAGGGTTGTTCCGTCACCGCTATTGCGTCGCCGTTCGGGTGAACCTTGGTTGCTACTGGAGCTGTTGGTGCCGCTGGTGGAGCTGAACCATTCCTATCACTAACCCAAAATATCGCCAGCTCCACCTTATCGCTGCCCCACTCCAAATTCTGTGCTCATTCATTCCATTCTACTTCAATCCTCCTTACCTTGAATTCTGGCACTCTGGATTCGGTATCTTCGGTCCCTTGGGACCAAGTTGTGAGTAGGCTTTACATTTATAATTGTTTGATTGTGCATCTATAATTATTTTGACATATATCTATTATAATCTTTGAATTATACTCACTATATTTGTCTTGAACGGTTTTAAATTGATTAGAATAATTGATTTATTAAAATTGAATAATTCATTTTTATGAAGTTTATACTTTCGGAACTATACATGAGACCATATATATTTTTTATGAAGTTTTGCATTATTTTAAAATGTTTGATTTTACTTGAATATCTATTTTTGAAGAATTGAAGTATTTGTTGGTATTCACTTAGTTTAAAGATTGTGAAATATGTTTGAAATATCTTATGATTGAAAAGTATTATTGGAAAAGATTCTGATGAGAAAGTATAATATGATTTGATTTGATTCGATACCTTATATATTTGAAAGATCAAAGATTTGTTGTATTTGAAATTATATGTTTTGAATTGGTTTGGGAGGCTCGTATTAGAAAACCATAGTTAATGGCGGTTATGACGTTAACTTAGATGCATCTAACACAGACCCCAGCTAGTAGTGGTGTTGCTAGCCTAACGTGTAGGCCACACGTTAGATCTGTTATTCTGTTCGGACACACGAGAAGAAAAGGCTACCCATTGAGGTGGAGCCACCCAAGTGTAGACTTTTGATTTGATTTCTATATGAGAACTCCCTTATTGATTCACTTATTATTATCAACTATTATTTTGGTAATTAAAAAATTACTTTAATAATTATGTTTATATCGTCTCATGTCGATTATAGATGTATTGTCTAGTTACTGAGTTGCAAAACTCACCCCGTTTTTCTAAAAATATTTTCAGGAACAAATATTTGATTATGTGAGCCTTCTATTCAAGATTAATGATCTACAAGGGTATCTATTCTTTGTTGAGTTCTTAGACGTCATCTGCTCCATATGTCACAGACAGGATCCATCTATATTTTATTTTTGTTAAAAATATGTAATTATTCATTTTTGAAACTGTAAATTTATCAAAAATATTTGTAACTTTCTTATTTGTCTTATATTCGAATCGGTTAGGCTTGTTGGGGAACTATTTCCCTGAGCGCCAGTAATGGCTCATTTTGGGCTGTGACAACCTCCTACTGTTGTACAAAGGATTGGTATATCTTACTTGGCCGAATACTAGCTTCATCGTTATTCTCAATTGTGCGACGATCAAACATACTTAGCTACCTATATTGTTTAAGCATCTCTGCTTGATTTGGACAGCATGCATGTATATGATTTAAAACAACCTTGGAAATAACCTAAACACCAGTATCCTTCAATAAATATATATAAATTTTTGTAGGACAATTTAATCCAGCTAATGATTTTGTCTTCTCAGTAGGAGATATGTTGGATTTTCATTTCCCTTCTCTATTACATGTAATTGATTGATTTTCTATTTCATTTCCCTTCCTATTTGTGTTTCTTATTTTGGTAGCAAATCCTACAACTTTAGCATAAATTTTGTAAAATTTTTCAACTTCTTCAAGTGTTTTTGAAAGTCATTTCAACCTTTGAAACAAACTTCTCATCAACATCAAACTAAAATAACACACAGAAAACTGGTCATACAATACCATTACAACAACAATATTATTCATATTTGATATAAAAGAATTTTATCAACTCATTTCTAACACACAATCACTGATTCCATTTAGCACAAAAATTTAATGTATAAAACACCAAATCAGTAACACTGATCTTCACAAACCAATCCATAACAAAAATGAACTTATCAATACAACGCCATTCTTTATCTCTGGAAAACACCGAAACTCTAATTAAATGTGACATAAACATATTTTCACAATCAAATTCAAAACTCATAGATTTCAATCAAATTCAAATCCTTAATTATCAACACTGATTTATTCTCTCAATCAAACCTCGTCGAGACGTCAACTACATTCAATTGAAAAAATTATCCAACTCACCCTGGTTGAACGTATTCGAACTTACATCATCCAACTCGTCTGGTTCAATGCACTCAAACTTGAACCATACATTGTTTGCTCTTAATGTCTGATTTTAGAAAACGAGAATGCAGAAAAGAAAAGAAAAAAAAAAATCAAAGAACGTAGAGAAGAAGAGCAAAAGATTTGAGAACACAGAGAATAATAGCAAAAAATCTGAGAATGCCAAGAAGAAGAGCAACAAATTCAAAATGAAATCACGAAGCTGAGAACACGGAGAAGAAGAGCAAAAAATCTGGAATGAAATCACGAAGAAACGTTAAAAATCAGTTAGTTAGGATTCCTTCATTGGCGTGTGGATGGAAGATAGGTTAAAATGACTTGGTTGGACTTGGTTACTTAAAACACTTGGTTGTAGAGCTTTTTTGTTAAATAATTAGAATGGATCCATGTTTATTTATGACACTCCAAGCGTATTAAAGACTAAATGGTCTCAGAAGAGTGATGTCCAAGTAACTAATTCTATTGAGAATGAAAAAGAATAGTTAGTCTTGAGAGTTAGTTACAATAATCCTTGAGTCAATGTTATATAAGCTAAGCACTCCTCGTTTGTAAGGACACTGAATTCTATTCAATAAGATCAATTACTTACATTCTAAGAAAAATAGATTCTTCCTTTTTCTTTTCTCTCAATCTTTTGCAATCTGCATAATCTTTCCTCCATCACAAAAAGAATTTTAACATGGTATTAAAGCGTGATTCGATTCATGGCTAAATTTGTTCTTCTAAACACCACAACTTCCATTAACAAATGTTTTTCATTCTAGACCTGATCTTGATAAACTTGACAAAAACTATTATAAAACATGGAAGTAATTGGCTCTACATATTGTTGGAGCAAATTCACTTAAAGATAATATAATCTCATAAAAGACTTCTCAGAAATTCTCAACAGAATTAGTTACTTGGGCATCACACTTCTCAACAGAAGTAAAACGGCAAGCAAACACTGAATTCGCAACATATAAAGAATGAAAAGTCAAGGATCATTACTTGATGACATGGTTACTTTCCATACATGGATACTTTAATAAAATAACAAGATGTTGGATTTTACTTTACATATAGTGTGCTAGAAAATTCAAGAACATTTCTCTCAAACCTCAAAGATTCAGATTAAGCAACTTAAATCAAGACTAAGACTATCAAGAAAATAGGATTATTGTCACAAGATATCTCAAACGTATTCAAAATGTGGTAGGTTCTTTAGTTGCTATTGGTCATGTGCTTACTGTGGATGATTACATTGATGCTATCTCAGAAAGATTGATAGGAGAATATGCTTTGTTCATTTCGTCTATCATGTCAAAATCTAAATCCATCATACTCTTGGAAGTGGAATCTTTACTCAAACATCAATTGGCATGGTTTTGGAAGAGGTTTTAAAGCAAGAAGAGGTAGAGGAGCTGGTAGAGATCATATGATCGAGGATCAAGATTCTAAAATTCTTTCTCTTCAACGCCACAATATCAGCTTTGTTGTAGATTTAGCCACATCGTCAATTCTTGCTTCCATAGATATGATAAACAATTTTCTCCTTAACCTGGATATAGTGAAAATTCAACAAATTTTCCATCTTTTCTTGCTCCACCCCATCAAATTTTCATAATCCAAGGTCTTTTATGGCCACTACTTTAAATTTTTCTGAAAATCCATGATTTCCAAACAGAGGGTCCTCACATCATATAACTGCTAATCAATCATATATACTCACTATCTCAGAATTTTTAAGTCCAGAAGATCAAGTCTTGTTAGGTAATGAAATAGGTACTCGAATTTCATACATTGGTAATGATTAGTTGATATCCCTTAATAAAAATAGAAAGTTTTTATTAAGAAATCTAATTCATGCTCTTGAATTGTCTGAACATTTAATAAGTGTTCAAAAGTTTGCTCAAGATAATAATTATTTTTTCTAATTTTATGCTAATTATTGTTTGGTTAAATCTCAAGGCACTCGTTAGATTCTACTCCAAAGAGTGCCTAAAAATGAGGTATATTAGTTTAAATGTGTTGTTATTGCTAGATCTCTACCACTTGATTCTAATTATGTGAATTGTGTTACTGTTTCTTGTCCTCAAACAGTGCTATTCGAATTTCGCCTATTGTTATGCCTAATTTTGATTGTAATTCGCTAATTTCTTAGTCTGTTTCTTCTTATCCTTGTGTGATTGGTGCTAGATGGATAGATTAGGTCATGCCTCATCTTAAACTGTTAACAAAATCTTAAATTCTTGTAATGTACCTATTTCAATTTCAATAAAAGAAGACACCTTGTGCAGATTTTGCTATATGAAAAAATTGCATTCTTTGCCTTTTGTTAAAGATGATTTTGAATTCAATATACCTCTTAAAATGATATACACTAATGTATGGGTTCCTTACCAAATCTATTCTATAATGGTTTTAGTTACTATGTCTCATTTATTGATACATTCACTAGATACATCTCTATCTTCTTATTATTCTAAAGCACATGTTTTTCAAGCTTTTATTTAATTCAAAAGTCAAATTGAAAATCACAATAGACTCAAAATTAAAGCTTTGCAATTAGACCATGGAAGAAAATATCTTTTTTAATCTTTTATAGATTTTTTCACAAAAAATGATATAGTACATAGATTTTTATGCCTTTATACCCATCAACAAAATGAGAGGGTTGAAAGAAAACATAGACACATTGTTAAAATTAGATGATCTGTGTTAGTTAGAGCTTCTATTTCTCTTGTTCACTAGGATGATGCCTTTTTGTTTGCAACGAACTTTTTTCATAAATCGATTACCATCTTCTAATACTCAGAATAAATCCCCTTATGAATTTTTATATTACAAAACTCTAGATTATTCTCTTTTAAAAGTTTTTGGTTTGTGATTTTTTAATATTAAATCCATATAATGATAAGAAATTAGCTTTTAAATATGATCTTATAGTGTTCATTGGCTATGCACCAAAACACAAATGATATAAATGCTTAACAAAATAAAAAAAGATTATTATATCTAGAAATGTCCTTTTTGATGAAACTTTTATTCCTTATTCTGAATTATTTGGTATGCATACTGCTAAACATCTTCCTACAAAATTTTCTCATACTACTTTAACTATGCATGTTTTAAATATTTCTTCTTTTGCTAACGCGCAAACTTTTAGCAACAATACTGAACTTTCTCAGCAAAACTCTAATAACATTGCCTTTATACTCTCAATGCTACTATCTCTCAACATGATTCTCATCCTTCTCAATCTGCAACCACTTCATCATGTCATCAGTCATCACACTATAGAACCTTCACTAAAAGTTAATCCTCTTTCATCCTCTGTTACTACCTGATAAATTGAGATAAATCTACCTTTTTAACATCCTGATACTATTATTATTAACAATCATTCTAGAGTGACTAGATCCAAGTCTGGCTCTTCTAGACTAAAGCTTTTCATTCTGCTGTATCTACCTTAGAATTTGATCTTTATTATCTTCAAACTGTTCCTTCTTCAATTAAGAAATATATTAATTTACCACATTGGAAAGAGGCTATGCTTCCTGAATTGGATGCTTTGCAAAGAACAAAGACATGGAGTTTAGTAATAGCAATATTATTGGGACAAAATGGGTATATGCTATAAAAAGGTCTCTTTTTGGTGAAGTTAAGATATATAAAGCTAGATTAGTGGCCCAACAATTTAAGTTATTTTAACAATTATTTTTTCTTCAAACTGGACAATTCACCAATAGGATTTTAATAACGTCTTTATAAATGGCAACTTAAATGACACTGTTTATATTACACAACCTCCAGGTTTTATTTCCAATTATTCTTTATAGATTTGCCTAAAACAGACCCCTAGAACTTGGTATGTCACATTGTCTTAAACTCTTACTCAATTTGGATTCAGGAGTACTAGGTTTGATCCTTCAGTATTTTTCTTATAAACTACTACTTATCATATCTATATTTTTGGTGTATATGAATAACATACTTGTTACAAGTAATAATTCTTTAGCTATTACATCTAGTATGTAAAAAATTTCAAAATTGCACAACATATTTACTTTCAAATATCTTAGTACCTTCAATTATTTTCTTGGCATAGAGGCTTTTAAACTAAAATTAGGTTCCTATCATCTATGCCAAACCAAATATATCAAAGATCTTCTTCTAAAATCTGGAATGCAAGATTCAAAACTTGTTCCAACTCCTATGTTATCTTCTAAAAAGTTCTCTCAATTGGTGCTAAATCTTTTGGTGATTCCACACATTACATGTCTACTATAGGTGTATTAAAATATTGTACACTCACAATACCTAAAATTTGTTTTGATATAAACAAAGTTAATCAATTCATGCACAAATCATTGATCACTCATTAGAAAGTTATCAAGCATATCCTTAGATACCTTGCAAGCACATCAGATCAAGGGATCATCTTTTATCCCTCTTCTGATTTTCAAATTTTTGTTTTCACAGATGTGGACTAGGGCTCAAATGTGGATCATAAGCATTTAACTTTAGGGTATTGTTTCTATTTTGGAAGTAATTTGGTAGCCTGGTCCAGTAAAAAACGATACTCAGTTACCTTCTTCATTGTAAAAGCATAATTTTAAAGTATTGTTAATGCTTCTACTAAGATTATTTGACTTGAAAATATTCTTTATGAACTGCATTATCTCTCTCTGGCACGCCAATAATTTATTGTGACAATGCTAGTACTGTTTAGATTTCAGCTAATCCAATTATGCAAAGTCGTACAAAATATTTTGAACTCAATCTTCATTTTGTTAGAAATAGAGTCAATCAAAGAAAATTGCATATTATCAATGTTCTGAAAACTTATTCGAACCGGCCAGTCGAACTGTGAACCATTGACAAATACGGTTCGGACAGAAGGCAAAACCGACAGATTTAAAAACCGAAGTTGGATTGCCGAACCGGTTGGGAACCGATCGGTCGAACCGAACCGTGACCCGGCAGGTTTTTGAAATTGGCTGGCAAAACACTGTGTTTTGCATACTGAAGAAAGGGGCAAAGGGGAACGAACCCTAGTCTCAGTGTCTCAACCACAGATCCACTCACCCCTCTCCTCTCGAGCCTCCACAGTCCACTCTCACCTCTCGCTCTCAGTTCTCACGTCTCCGATCTCCACCTTGAGCTTCCGGCACAACTTCCGTCCAGCATTGCTGTCGCAACATCCGTGGAGCCACCACCACTGTTTGCGCAGCCACACTCCATCGCCAAGTCAGCCCTCAAAAATCGCAGCCACCGCCAGCGCCACTTTTCGTCTTGCAGTTAGGGACCGCCGGCGCTAACTCTATTAAACCCTGCCACCCCTTAGCCACCTCTTGCCAGCCACTGTTCCTGTCCCTATCCCCGCCAGCTCTGCATTTTTCCAGACTTCCAGCTTCTAACCCTAGGTATGAATTTTGTTTTTTGTAATAATAATTGTTGAAGCATTGATTAATTGTTGAAAGATGATTAATTGAATAATTTTTTACAATTATTGTTAGTTAAGTTCTGTTCAAGCCTGTTCGAAGGTTACTTTTAAGTTTTGTGAAATGTGACCTATGAACTGCGATTTTTTTTTTATTTTTCTCCCCTAAATTCAATATTTTATGCTCTGTTCAGAAATTATTGAATGATTATTGAATTTTTTGTGTTTTTGTTGAATGATTATTTGATTTTTTATTAGCACTGGATGCTCTACTATATTTGTGTATTATTTCTATACTATGTTTGTGATTTTTTTGGGTAATTCAACAGATTAAAAATAAATTTGCTGTTTAATAATTTTTTTTCTTTTATTGTAGATCTCGGTAATTCAATAGGAAGCAGATATAAAAAGCAGAGCTTTCAAGTCTGTGCGAGTTGCTGTCCATGTCCTTGTAAATCGATTGCAAGTTAATGTTATTTCCTTTAGTTTTAATGTTGGATTTTGAAACTAACCCTAATTTCTTGCTTCTCAGGAATCAAAAATAAAAAATCAAAGAAATAGAAAAGAAGCAGGTATTATCAATTAAATTCAATTTTGAGTATTATTGGTTGAACAATTATGAGAACATTATTACTGTTTGTGAGCTGAAAACTTTAGATTTAATTAATTTTTGTCTGGTAATTATTGGTTGGACAATTCGGAGGGAACGAATCCACTGGTTTTGGTTTGATTTATGATACTGTTGAGAATGCTAAGAAGTATGAGCCTAAGTAGACTTATTAAGGTAAGATAACTCTATTTTTTGTTCTTCTGATATGGTTTTGTTCACGAGTGTAATTGCTATAGAATGAGAAACACTTTTATCCAATTAGAATGTATGCCTTTCAGTCTTTGTAAATTATAAGACTGGTAAGTTAGTGCTTACTAATATTAATCATTAATGATAATATGTGTATTTTATTAGGTGATATTGATGTTGATTTATATCAAAGTGGTGGTAGTAGTAGTCTTTATGCAGCATCTTTTGATTTTTTTGTACAAATAAAAAATCGATTTATGATGATTGATGATATTATGTTAGCATTTCATATTTGGAGTTTATACTTGTTTTTAAGATCTTAATATTTTAGTTGATGACATTTCATACATTCTTTAAATTTAGCAGATATTTTAAAGTTTATATTACTATAATTATGTTTTAAAGTGTTTATATATAATTTATTTATTATTTTATTATAAAATAATTTTTTTTATTAGACCACAGTTAAACTAATTGGACCAATAAACCAATAAATCAGTAATTAAAATAGTTCGATGACCAATTCTATTTTCAAAACCATACATATTATACATGTTCCAAGGGTTAATCAAATGGCCGATATATATACTAAACTTGTCTTTGCTTGTTTTTAATAAGTTTAAGAGAAAATTTAAATAACTCTAAAAGGTCCTTTGAATTTGAGAAAAAGAAAAAGCGTAATGCCTAAATAACTAATTCTATCAAGAATTAAAAAAAAAAAAGTAATTAACCTTGAAAATTAGTTACAATATTCCTTGTGTCAATGCTATATAAGTTAAACGCTCCTTATTTATTTGTAAAGATACTCAATTTTATTCAATCAAATCAATTACTTGCATTATAAGAAAAATAAATTCTTCCCTTTCCTTTTTTTTTTTTTTTCTGTCTTTTGCAATATGCGTAATCTTCCTTCCATCACAAACAGAATTTCAACGTGGTCTATTTCCATAACATATTTAATTTGTGGATATCATGGGTAAAGCAAATAATGTAGTTCAATTTTGTATAATTTGTTTTTTCTTTTTAAATTAGAAGTGAAACTTGAATTTAAAATTTTTAGATAAAAAAAATGTCATTTGAACTCTAATTTATTAGTAATTTTGTATAGTTTGTTGTGAAATAAAATAAAAAAGGTTAATAGTCAAATTCGTCCCTAAAAGATTACTCATTCTTTAAATTAGTCCTCAAATGATTTTTTTAGTCATATTAGTCCTTGAAAGATAAAACGTAAGTCAAATTAGTCCTTCCGTTAATTAGATAATGACGTATTACGTTAAGTGCCACATGTCACTAGATGATTGATTGACGTGTCAGATCAGTGACACCTAGCACGCCACGTGTCACCTGACATATAAAAAATTTATTTATAATAAAAATAGTCCTTAAAAGTTCAGACGTAAGTCATTTTTATCCCTAAAATTTTAAAAATTAATCAAATTAGTCCTTATATAATTTTTTTCATTTTTTCTTCATAATATTAATTTTAAAATATTTTTTATAGTAGTAATTTTAATATTATTTTTAAACCTTAATAAACAAAATTCTCTTTACATAAAATGATAAAAATAATTAAATTATTATAAAGTTATTTTGTCATTTATATTTTAAAATTTTATCATTTCAAATTGTAATTTTTTTATAGTAAATTTTTTTTTATTTAAACGAATTTATCAAATTATTGTTGATTATATATTTAAAAATTTAATATTTTAAATCTCACTAAATAATATAGTAGTTATTTTAAAATTTAAATCTTTTAAATTTTTAAAATTATAATTTTTATTATTGTTTAATTTATATGGTAGAACTCAATAATTAAAAAACTAATCTATCGAATCACTTGTTGAATCTTAATATTTTAATATAAAATATTTATATGATAGAACTCAAATTATTGTTGAATTTTAATAACTAGTATATAACTATATATACTAAAAGTTTTAATATTTTGGATTTCACTAAATAAATATAGTAGTTATTTTAAATATTTTAATCTTTCATTCAACAAGTGATCCTATAAATCGGCTTTTAAATTATTGAGTTCTATCATATAAATTAAACAATAATATAAATTATAATTTTAAAAAATTTAAAAGATTTAAATTTTAAAATAACTACTGTATTATTTAGTAAATTTAAAATAATAAATTTTAAATATATAATCAACAATAATTTAATAAACTCATTTAAATAAAAAAATTCACTATAAAAAAAATTTACAATTTAAAAATGTAAAACTTTAAAATATAAATGACAAAATAATTTTATAATAATTTAATTATTTATATTATTTTATGTAAAGAGAATTTTGTTTATTAAGGTCTAAAAATAATATTAAAATTAGTACTTTCAAAAAATATTTTAAATTTAATATTATGAAAAAATATAAAAAATTATATAAGGATTAATTTGATTAATTTTTAAAATTGTAGGAATGAAAATGACTTACATTTAGATTTTCAGAAACTATTTTAATTATAAATAATTTTTTTACATGTCAAGTAACACGTGACGTACTAGGTATTACTGACACATCAACTAATTATTTGGTGACACGTGGAACTTAACGTGATACTTCATCATCTAACTAATAAAAGAACTAATTTAATTTATATTTTATCTTTGAAAGATTACTATAACTAAAAATTTATTTAAAAACTAATTTAAAAAATGAGTAATCTTTTAAGAATAAATTTGAGTATTAACCCAAAATAAAAAAAAGAAGAATGGAAGAAAGGAACGTATACGGCACAGGAAGAAAGAAAAATAAAATACTACTTCCTAGAGTACGATCACATAATTAATTATAATAAAACAACAACAAAAAAATGGTCCACACTTAATAGGAACGTATACGGCACAGCAAGAAAGAAAAAACAGAATACTACCTCCTAGGGTACGCTCACATAATTAATTATAATAAAACAAAAAAAAAATGTGGTCCACACTTAATAGAAAGAAAGAAAAAATAAAATAATATTTTTTAAAGTGGTGACATAACTAGTTACAATTTTGCTATTTTATATTCTAAAGACATAGATTAAATATGATACAAAAGATATTTTGATTTTATTTATCATAAAAATAATTTTTTAATATTTTTAATATATAAAAACAATAAATAATATTAAAATATATCCGTACATTTAATTTATGTTCTTAGAATATAAAAAATCAAAATTCAATTAATTATAATAAAACAAAAAAAAAATAACGTTTTTACGTTAAAAATCTTACCATTCCGAAATAATTGGAGTTACATTTATTTTTCTATTTTTATTCAAGAGTTTTTAAATATATACAAGATTCGTTATCATAATAGGAATAATCTTACCGTTAACTACTTTAATTTTATAATAAAATATATGTCCTACTAAAAAAAAGACAATTTATAATTTGCTATCGGACAAAGATTTACTTCCCTAAAAAGAATAATTTGTTAAAACAAAAAAATGTGGTCCACACTTAATTTTTCTTAACTCCTTTCCCAGTCTTGCGTAGCAGTTATCATTGTTTCGGGTGAAGCTTCACCTTCAATTATAAATACCCATTCATTCTCGATTTAATGCACACAAACTTAATCTAGAGTATTCAGTAGTTAGATATAGTTTTAAATGAATTTAATGGCAGTGAACGCGCTAAGCAGATCATTATGTCCATGTCATGTAATTAATAGGTAACCACAAGTTTAATAACCCGTGCACTGTACGGGTAAGATTCTTCAAGAGAATATGTATACAAAAACAGGTATGTTATATATACAAGTTTTTTTGGCTTACAAGTCTTATAAGTTGGCACAAGCTTAACAAAATATACGCACATTACACTCCTACATTCAAGAGTAAATACACGCACGTTACTCAACCACTTCCTATTTCCAAAGCGCGCTACTCACCATTATGAACGACTCTTCTTCTTTTTCCTCGATGAAAACCGTAACTGTCATTTTTCTTCGCGTTTCTCCTCTTCCTCCTCTTCTTCCTTCTTCTTCTCCTCCTTCTTTGTATTTTTCCTCCTTTTTTTCGCGTGTTTCATCTTCATCGTCGTGTTTCTCTTTCTTCTTCTTTTGATTTTGCAACATTATGTATTTTTTTCTTTTTTGTTTGATTTTTTCCTCCCAAAAAGAATTATGAGAATATGAAATAAGAAGATGAAGAAGAAGCAGCAGAAGATGAGGAGGAGGAAGAAGAAGAGTTCTGAATTATGCAGAACTCATCAGAATAAAAATACACCTAAATATCTTCATTTTATACTCAAATATCTTCGTATTACACCAAAATATCTTCGTTTTTACACCCAAATTTGCTGCAGATACAGAAATGAGTTATTTTACGTGTACACTAAAATCAGCCACCAAAGTCAGCAAGGGCTGCAAAATACACCCAAAATACACCACAGAAGGGCTACAAAATACACTCAAAATACGCCATATTAAAATAAGCATAAACTATAGAATGCAAATACAACTATAAAACCATTATAAAAAAATAACAAAAACCAAATTCATGAATCATAACTAAACAGAAACTAAAACAATTCAACCAAAAGAATAAGACAATTCACCATCCGTCAGATGAAAAGTCATAAACTATAAATACACCCAAACTTTTATAAAAATATACCCAAATATTCCTGATCTACACCCGAACATCTGATATAAAATGGATAAGATTATATTAATTCTAATCAGAACTAGTACATTAGATTCAATTCAAACAAGGAAGAATTAACAACAAATTTTACAGGCAAGGTTCACGCATTGGTTCATCTGACAATCTGAAGTTGAATTATCCATTATCTTCAAAAACAATTTCAAAGCTTGATTTCAAAAAACAATGGAAATCGAGAATAACGAAGAAAGAGAACAAAGAGAGAAAAGCATGTAAATGAAGAAGGAGAAAGAGAAGGCAAGAAATTCGAAAAAGGAAACGGAATCCTTTCAAAAATTAAAAATCTGTTAGAGGCGCGTGAAACATATGTGCATAACAAGTGCGTTTGAGCGTAATATCAATTAGAGGACTTGTAAGACTTGTATAGCAAAATCACTTGTATGTAGAGATTAATCCATACAAAAATACTATGAGGTAATCAACACTATAAACACTAATAATTCAAAATGGTAATGATAGATAATTAATAAATCTAATTAATTTAAATTGATCAAGTGATGAGTTCATTCGTCTGTTTAAATAAATATTATTATCGAATTAAATACTAACTTCACTTAATTACAATTAGTTAAAAGTAATTAGAGGATACGAATAATCTCTGCATACAAGCAATTAAGGCTTACAAGTCTTACAAGTCCTTTCCCTCAAACGCGCCTCTTGTGGCATCTGTCTTTCACGCACTTATTTAACAGAATATTAAATCAATCCAAATCAATTAACACGCGAATATATAACTTCCAAAATTCAAAAGATTTCGTCTCCTTCTTCGAATCTCTTGCCAATTTTGTTCGATCTCCTTCCTGCGTTTCTTCTCCCTTTTCATTCGTCCTTTTTCGTGATTTATCTCTGGTTTCTTATTCCTCATTTACATGCGTTTCTCTCTATGTACTCTAGCTTCTTTTTTTTTTTTTTTCAATTTTCATGGTATCTGAATTAATGTTTTGAAATCATTTTGAAGATAATGGATGATTCAACTTTAGATTGTCAGATGAACCACTGCAAAGTAGATTTTGAATTTGAATTGAACGAAGTCCTTGGGGTGTGATTTAGTTTCAGTTAATTATTGAATCTGAATTTGATGCAGTTAGTCGTTTGTGATTGTCTAGCTGAATAATGCGTGAACCATCACTGTGAAATTAATGCGTGAACATTGACTGTGAATTGAATCTAATGTACTAGTTTTGATTAATTTTGTGTATTTTATACTAGACGTTCGGGTGTAGATCAGAACTTTTTGGGTGTATTTTAGGGGAAGTTTGGGTGTATTTATAGTTTATGGCTTTTCTTGTTATTTTAGTTGAGTTGTTGTCGTTCAGGTGTAGATCAGAAATTCTTGGGTGTATTTTTAGTTTTTAACATGGTGTATTTTGCAGCCTCTCTGTGTTGTTGATGACCAGTTTGTTCCCAAGGTTGGAATGACATTTACCATCCTTGAAGATGCTGCAACATTTTACAAGGACTATGCCAAGGCTGCAGGTTTTTTCTACAAGAGTTCGGAGCACAAATAAGAAGGGAAACGAGATTAAGAATCAATTGATTACATGTAGCCGAGAGGAAAAATGGAAATCTAAAATATCTCCGACTGAGAAGACAAATCCCACAGCTGGTTTAAATTGTCCTGCAAGAATTTATATACACACATTGAAGGATGTTGGTGCTTGGATCATTTCGAAGGTTGTGCTGCATCATTCACACCCTTGCTGTCCAACTAAAGTAGAGATGCTCAAACAGCACAGAAAACTAAGCATGTCCATTCGTCGTACAATAGAGAATAACGAGGAGGCTGGTATCAGACCAAGCAAAACTTACCAATCATTTTTTGCGGCAGTTGGGGGTCACTGCGAGTTAAATTTTATTAAAAAGGATGTGAGGAATTACATCACGAGAGAAGTGTGTGAATGTTTCGGAACAAGAAGATGCAAAGGAATTCGGGAAATATTTATTAAGAATGAAAGAGAAGAATCAGAATTTCTTTTTCGAGCTCGAACTCGAGGACGATCAGTCGATTAAGCTGGCTTTTTGGGCCGATGCAAGGAGCAGAGCTGCCTTTGAGTATTTCGGAGATGTTATTCTATTTGACACCACCTACAATACAAACAGGTAATATGCTGTTTTTGTTTATGATGCTAAATTAATGTTGTTTTATGAATCTGCTGCAGAAGTGTATATGGGATGTTTTTGGGTGTATAAAGTCATTTTTTAGGTGTACGTAATGATTTTTCATTCTGTACTATCGTAATTTATTTCAGGTATAATTTGGTTTGTGGTTCTTTTGTCGGGGTGAATCACCACGGTCAGTCAACACTTCTTGGATACTCTTTCATGAAAAACGAAGAAATTGAATCATTCAAATGGTTATTTCAATGTTGGCTTCGTTACATGGGAGGAAATGCTCCGAAAAGGATTCTCACCGATCAATGCGCATCAATGAAAAGGGCTATAGAGGCTTGTATGCCAAAAATAATTCACCGTTAGTGTATTTGGCACATCATGAAGAAGATTCCAAGCAAATTAAATGGGTACAAGGGACACGCAGAAATTGATCAAGAAATGAGCCAAGTTGTTTAGAACTCTCATACCAAAGACTCATTTGATAGGAATTGGAATGATTTTCTGCTGAAGTATGGTCTTGTGGACAACAAGTGGCTTTAGGTAATGTTGTTTAAAATCTGCAGCAGAGGTGTAAATTGTATTTTTTTTTGGGGTGTAATATAGCCTTATTTTGGGTGTATTATGCAGATATTTACAAAGACCGTCATATATGGGTTCCAATTTATCTGGATCACCACTTCTGGGCAGGGATGAGAAGCACACAAAGGAGCGAGAGCATGCATTCATTTTTTAACAAGTTTATTACACGGAACAGCTCGCTTATTCAATTTGTCAAACAATACGATAATTGCCTCGGAAGCAGGGAGCAAGTAGAGAGAGAATCGGATGCTGCAGATTTTCATACGGTCATACCGTGTGCAACTAAATCCTCCATTGAAGCTCAATTTCAACATGTGTACACTCACCAAAAGTTTAGGGAAGTCCAAGCACAATTCAGGGGAAGGGCAAATTGCATCACAAGATTAACGAACTCCGCTCTAGGCTATTTAGTATACGAAGTCGGAGAACAAGTTTCCAGCTCAATATTCAACAAGTTTGTGGTTACTTACGACTCAGTAGCAGCCCAAGTGAAATGCCAATGCTTATTATTCGAGTCAAGAGACATATTGTGCCGTCACGCACTAAGTGTGTTAAGCTTTGAATGAGTAACCCAAGTGTCACCGAGATATATACTGGAACGATGGAGTAAGAAGGTAAAGAGGTGATACACACACATCAAGAGCAGCCACGATGAGCCACTACTGGAGCCAAGAAGCAAGAGGTTTGACGAATTGGTGTTTTGTTCACAAAATATTTGCGAATTTGCATCAGAATCGGAGGAGCTGACTGCCATTCTGCACCGTGTGTACGATAACGTCATGGTTGAGATGGAAGAACTGAAAGCCAAAAGGAATGGAACATGTTCATTATCTCACGAAGATGCCAACTTGAAATCCGTTAACGAGCTTCAAAGCCCTCCAAGGGTTTGAACAAGAGGACGTCCAAAAAATAGGCTAGGTTCAAAGTTGGATAAACAGATTGCAAATGCCTCAAAGAAGAAGAAAACAAAAGCTCTAAACAAGGTAAAAGTGATGTTCTTTAAACATGTGGTGATTGATTTTAATTTTCTTGTTAATATTTTTGCTAATATGTGAGTTTATTATTTCCAGTTAAACCTGTTTGATGCTGCATCAGTGGTGCGTCCAAATTCCAGCCAATATCAAGGATGTGTTATGAATTATCAGTTCAGGAAACCAGTAGCAGGGGATAGTTTTTTGGGTGTATAGTTACAAAATATGGGTGTAAAGCTTAGTTTCTTGGGTGTATTTCTGAATTTTCTTGTGTTTGACATTTTACGTATATATTTCAGATGCTGCTGTTTATGTTATAAATTATTGTTTTTTTTTTATTTTTTATGGTTTAGGATTTAGGGTTTAGGGTTTAGGGTTTAGGGTTTTGGGTTTTGGGTTTTGGGTTTAGGGTTTAGGGTTTAGGGTTTAGGGTTTAGAGTTTAGAGTTTAGGGTTTACGGTTTTATGTTTTTAGGGTTTTAGGGTTTAGGGTTTTAGGGTTTTAGGGTTTAGGGTTTAAGAGTTTAGGGTTCAGGATTTAGGGTTTTAGGGTTTAGGGATAAAGCATCATGGGATAGAAGTTTGGGTGTATATTTAACTTTCCTTGGGTGTAAAATATGATGTTATGGGTGTAAAATTTGCTGATTTGGGTGTATAGTAGGTTGGGTGGTTTAGGGTTTAGGGTTTTATGTTTTTAGGGTTTAGGGTTTTATGGTTTAGGGTTTTAGGATTTTAAGGTTTAGAGTTTTAGGGTTTAGGGTTTAGGGGTTTAGGGGTTTAGGGTTTTAGGGATAAAGCATAAGGGGATAGAAGTTTAGGTGTATATTCAACTTTCCTTGGGTGTAAAATGTCAAGTTATAGGTGTATATCTGGTTTGATATTTTCCTTCATATTATAGTACCTGTAATTTAGACCTTTTGAATACAGCTGTGAGAGTTTAATTATGGAAATTTTTTTTTACAATAAACTGGATTATAATTGGCAAATTTTTACAACATGTGTTCAATTTCTTACAAGACTATATAACAGTTAGATTAATCAGTGTCAATATCATTAGAATCTATATGACAATATGGACTCAATAACAATGAGAATGGCTTGGATAGTCTTATTGCATCACTTCCCCTAATGGCTTCACCTTTGTCTTGATTCATTTCATTGAATAGAATCCGGGAAGCATATTCTACTCTATAGTGGTCCACGTCGTCCTGTAGTTTAAAAGAATCTTCTTTTTAATCAACCATGTTAATTTAGTAAAGTAATACAGAGTTATATAGTTTTTAAACACAATTACCTGGGTCCAGTTGTCCCACTCATACTTCCCCCTTTTAACGTTTTCGGACTGAATTATCTCAAGCCACTTCATTACATAAATAGCACAGTCATAGCTGAAAAACAAGAAATAAATTAGCAAATTACATATAGGAAAATTTAATTTTCACAGTGAAAGATTTATACCTTGTCTTTTGGCCTGAGATGTTAATGTATGGTGGATGAATTTCCTGATCCTTTCTCTTCAGAGGTGCCCCCAGCATATACTCTCATTCTTGATATTACATATCCCTTAAAACACAAAACAAATCAGTAATATATGAATAAATTTAATAAAGAAATACACCCAAAGGAGCACAAACTTACACCTTATATTGAACAAAAATACACCTAAAATATTAAAATACAGAACACAGAACCAACTTACAATGAATTTATTTATGTTTATTCTGTCATCGGATGGACATGTCTTGTGATATGGGTCGAGTATATAAAATTTTTTCTTTCTTGCATTAGCCACCCATAACCACCAATGGTTTGAATAGCAAACAGGTGCAAAAATCTGAAGCATGTCCACATTGAACAGTGTTTTAGTTTATTTGGCACATAAGTAAAGAATGGTAATAAGAAGTTTCAGAAACGAAAACTTACATATGAATGTGATGCTAATTTTTTAAGGTCCAAGAAGGAAATAAACATTGGGTAGTCTTCCACCCTGAATGGCTTATTGGTTTTAGGCTGTAAGAATTCCCCCTTTGGATGATTTCCAATGGCCATGTTCTGCAACAATTGTGAAACACCTAGTGAATACAGAAAATACACCCAAATAAATAAAAAAATACACCCAAATGAATACAGAAAATACACCCAAGATTCGTTGAAGTACAACTTACCGCAATATCAGGGGGCAGACAGTATATTTCTTCTTGAAACCTTTTAATGTTTTGCTGGTTAAGGATGAGGCACACGGTAGAGACAATCTAGAAATAAAAGCCAAATCAATTTACATCAATCAATATTGCAGTTACTTTTCATGATAAAATCATTAATGTTATTCTAATATTACCTCGGCTTCTATATATGTATCAGCTTTGAGAGATGCGAAGTGGATTTTTGACAAAATGTATCGATCTTGGGCAATGAGTGTGCACACAGCGTCATACTCATTAGTGGCTCCATCTGCGTATGTTTTCACACGTGTGGCCCAGATGTAGCATTTCTCTTTCATTTCAGCCATCATTTCATTTGTCCTCGTAGGAGTTTCAAACTTTTCAAAACTTTCTTTGCCACTTTGCTTTTGAATCTGTGGAGTTTTACCTTTTGTTTTCACCCCACTGCCTGTAATTTTTTCCACCAGCTCCCCTAACCGTTCTATTAGTTTTGGCGTTTCATGAGTTTTCGCCCTCTCCACCTCTTGCATTGCTGCACCCTCTTGTGTTGCTGCTTCTTCTTGGCTTGAATCAGTCAAGCCGAAGCTGAATGATGGCATCAAGCCTTCTTTAGGAATGTACGATGCTGTCTGTGCCATCATCATTAGTGCAGCAGCATCTTCTGGGGCTGGATTACTGTGTGATGAGATATAATGTACTATAAGAATAAGAATAGATGAATGATATTGAAAACTGAATTTTACTCTGCTGAACTTACATTTTAGATGGAGCTGGTGGAAGCGTGGGTGTGCTTTCTTTAGTTTTTGGCGGTGGTTTTGGAGTGCTGCAGTGTTACAAAACAATTGTGAGGATATACACCCCAACAAGGACAATATACACCCAAACAATAAACAAATACACCCCAAGATTATTTCTTACCTTTTTCTAGTTTCTTCATTAATTTTTTCACTTGTAGTTGGTTCAATTTCTGGCACAGGGGTTGGTTCAATTTCTGGCACAGGGGTTGTTTGGGACAGTGGTAGATAAACTTGAATCAGAACTCTAAACAAGAAGAAAAATAAAAGGTTAACAAAGCCCATGAAAATAAAATGGTTATAAGGTTGAAATTTTCTTGAAAAACTCACATTGAAATCGCTTCAGTTTGTGACTGTGTCTCTACCCGCACAACCATCATGTTCTCTTCAGCTGGCTCATTGGCTGACTCTTCAACTAGACTCAACCTGAAATACACTCAAAGAAAGTCAAAAATACACCCGAAGTATTCAAAAGAAACATAGGCTTTGTTTTTTGAGAACTTACGTAGTTGCAGTTTTTGCTTTTTTTCTTGCCTTTTTTTCTTGAATAAAACATTAAAGGACTTTTTTTTCTAAAAAAAATATATACATAATTAGAAGCAGAAGGTAATAAAAGATAAAATTAACTGGTATTAGAAAGAGAAATTGCATGCTCTCTGCCGGTTTGTTTATGCTGCTTTGATTCGTGTGTCCTTGAGACAAAGGATCATCACTTCCTAAGTTTACGTCCGGTATTCTAAACATAGAATAGATATCATTCAGTAAAAATACCATACGGTTAAATTAGGATAACAAGATTTTATCAAATAAAGGTTCTTACGTCTCAGATGAGTCATAGTGACATTCTATCGATCGCAGGTCAGCTCCCTTCTCCCTGGGAAACCAGAAACAATTATTAGCAACGAAAACACCTTAAAATCGGTACTATACACCCCAAACATAACAAACCCCTATGCAGCATATTTTTCATTGTGTTTCTTCTTTTTAGATTCCCTCAAGAATTCTTCTAATTCTTCAGTTCCAATTCCAGATCTGACAGTATATGCATAAAACAACATGTTAACAAATATAATTTTGAAGATAAATGGTAATATAGCTTTACAAAGTATCCTACCCATGATAGGATTGAGTTTGTTCAGGAGATAAATCCTCAACAATGAGCTTGCTCTTTTTGGATTGCGTCCTGGGAAAAAAGTATGAATCAGAAAGACAAAATAAAATTGATCAGAAAACACTATCCAAAGTAGTGCTTACTTTTTGGCTCTAGTCTGAATTTTTTTCTTTGTTTTTTGTTTCTTTACTGGTGATGATTCTTTGCTTCTAAAAGTTAATAAGAAACGCACTGTTAATACATGAAATTTTGAGAATAAACAGAAAAGAATGCGATGAGAATTTCAGAATATTACTCATCATTCGATTCAGTTTCTGAATCAGAATCTTCCTGATTCTTCTTCCTATTTTTGGATTCAATTCTGGAAGGCAAACAATCATTATTAAGACCTGTGGTCATGTATTGTGATAGCCAATTAGCCTTACATATCGTGGAAAATCCGATATTTCATGAGAGAATGAAATACATAGAAGTCGATTGTCACATTGTGAGAGATAAGTGGCAAGAGGGGGTCACCAAGTTAATACCTATTTCAAGTGTTCATCAAACTGCTGATATTCTGACAGAAGATTTATCTCCTAATCTGTTTAAGAATTGTCATGCCAAACTAGGATTGGTAGATTTAGATCATCCTAGTTTGAGAGGGGTTATTACCTAACTAGATACCAACTTCACTTAGTTACAGCTAATTAAAAGTAATTAGAAGATAGTTAGAGATAATTATATAGTTAGTATGATAAAGAATATATATGGTTGTAATTCACTTAGTTTGTTGCAATTATGTGATTGGTAGAGTAGGTAACATCTAATTGCTTTATATATTATTGTAGTGAAAGATTGCAACTTAAGCTTATCATTTTTGTTCATCTTTTAAAAGGAGTAAGCAGAATTAGTTTTCCCTCTTTCATCCAGAATATTCTCTTTTTCTCTTCACCAATTACTTCTTCTTTATTCTTGTTCGTTTACACTCATACAATAAAGATGATGAAACACTACAAGAAAAATACTGAGTACCGTCGGATTCACCATTGGAAAAATAATTAAAATCCGATGGTATAAACCTCACCAGTAAATGGTTACCGTCGTATTTTTTTTGTCCGACGGTAATTACCCTCGGATTCTACAACAGAATATAATCACTACAAAAACAAAATCCAATGAGCGTTACCAACGGACTTTTTCCGACGATAACGTTGGCGCCAAGGCATATGTCACCCGCTAACTTATCATCGGATTAATCTAACGGTAATTCCAAGGGAAACGATTTTTAAATTTTTTTTGTAAAAAAAATGGTTGGGCTGTTATTCTGATGGTAGTTTCGATGGTAGTGTTTTATTTTTCTAAAATAATCTTTTCTTGTTCATCTATAATATACCTCTGATAATTAATAATTGAAATACTACGTTAAACCTAATGTGAATTATAAAAAAAAATTAACTTAAAGATACGAAATGACTTGGAATTGAATGAAATATCTAAAACAAAGCTAACTATATTACATTCTCTGCAAATTTTCTTAAAGAAATACATATCACAGAACTATATTTATATTAATTCTATTCAGATTTATCATCTTCTTCCTCTGGTTCACCGTCCTCATCTTCCGAGGTAGTTTTCTGATTTTCATTAAACTCGTCTTCCTTTTCTTCGTCGCCATCGACCCCGTCTTATTCTTGAAGATCATCGTTCTCTGATGGAAGTGCATCGGCATCTATTCTAATGTTAATGATGTCATCATCCAGCAGATCTAAGGGTGATCGACTCATCGGTATCAGCCACCGTTTTCGTAGGAGTTGGGTCGTCAATCTGGTAAGGTTCATGACCCTCTATCCTATCATCAGACTCAATGCGGCCTTTTGGCTTAGTCTTAACCACAACCACCCAAGTAGACTTGAATGAACTTGGATAAGACAAATAATATATTTATCGTGCATTTTGAGGTATAATAAAAGGATCGTAGTGCCTATATTTCCTAGTTAGATTAACTTCAGTGATATCGTAGTTCTTGTGCTTTTGTGTTCCTTGCCGCGAACTTGGATTATACCATTCACATTTAAATACGCACATTTTGTACGTAGTATGATAAAAATACTCTAATTTAATTATGTTGTGCAACACACCAAACTAATCAGAGTGACCCCTGCCTGAATCCCCACGAACCCAAACTCTGGTGTTATCTGTTTTCTTTCCAATTGATCACTGTAAGGTATGGAACTGATATCCATTAACAGTGTACATTAGGTAGCTAGTGCCTTTATTCATTGGGCCCCAACTAAGTGCAACTAGTTCCGAATTTGTTGTGTCAGTTAGCTGCACGCTGACGTATTCTCTGAACAAACGTGAAAAATTGTTCAATGAGCTATCAGGATTTGCCTCTTGGAATAACCTACATGATTCAGCATAGGATAAAGAAGTTTTAGTCAGATTAAGAAGTTAGTATCTTACTGGTTGCAGCATCGATTTCCTTCTGCACTAACCAGTAGTCACTATCCGCACCCATTATAACTCCTTTTGGAAAAAAGATTGGACATGTTGTTCCACTTGATGAGGATTCTCTGCTCTCATCGTTCCTTGCAACCCTTGTTCTACGTGACTCAACATGAGACTGAAAATAGAATGAACAGAATACATATGTTTCCTTAGCTAGGAATGCTTCGCAAATGCTGCCCTCAATCCGAGCTTTGTTCTTCATGGTGCACTTGAATGAACCAATCATCATCTCAAATGGGTACATCTACCTAAATTGGACCGGCCCACATAGTATTGCTTCGTACGGTAGGTGGACTGTTAAGTGTTTCATAACGTCAAAAAAGAATAGAGGGAATATCCTCTCTATCTTACAAAGTATGATGAGAATGTTCTTGTCCATGATTGTGAGGTCATGTTTACTAAGTTTCATAGCACATAACTCCCTAAAGAACTCACTTATTTCTGTAAGGAGTTTTTAGATGTTAGTTGGAAGTTCTCTGAATGCGATAGGAAGTAAATACTCCTTGAAGACGTGAAAATCATGACTCCTTAACACAGCAAGCCTACCCTGTCACACGTTTGCACATTTGCCCAAATTAGAGGTGTAACCATCAGAAAATCTTAACCCTCTAATCCACTTACAAATATTTTGTCTCTGCTCCTTTGTTAGAGTGAACACCGCCTTTGGTTTAACCCACCGCCTGTTATCAAGTCTCTTTAAATTCAGATCGGGCCACCTACAAATGTCAACCAAATCTAACCTAGCCTTATCATTGTCCTTTGTTCGCTCATCGTCCATTAGTGTGTGCATGATATTATCAAACACATTTTTTTAATGTGCATCACATCAAGACAATGTCAAACCAAGTTGTTTTTTCAATAGGGCAACTCCCAAAATATACTCTGTCTAGTATAATTATGCTCCCGGCCATATCTTGGAGGTCTCATAACTGTCTCCTTATCAACGATCCTTGGGATTCTACGGACACATTGCCAAACTTGACTACCACCCAACCTTGCAGGTGCCTCTTCATGTTCAGTTATATTCTTTTTGAATGAGTCCCTATTGCGCCGAAAATGATGATCAAAGTCAAAGAATTTTCGATGGCAATCAAACTACGAATTCTTACCACCATTCAGCAACCAAAATGCCTTTGTCTCTTTCATATAAATGGGTCATGCCAATTTGTCCTGAGTGGACTAACCTGACAATATGTCGTATGCAGGAAAATCGTTAATGGTCCACATCAATGCAGCCTACAGTTGAAAATTTGTCTTTGTCGAAATATCATATGTTTCTACACCATGGATCCACAACTCCTTTAACTCATCCACCAAGGACTGCAACAAGACATCTATTTTAGCCTTTGGATTGCTGAGATCAAGTATGATGCAAGTTAAGAACATGTATGGATTTTACATGCACATTTCGGGACTAAGGTTATAAGGTGTCATGACTACAGGCCAACAAGAGTACGCGTTTCCAAAATTAGAATTCGGTGCGAACTTGTCAGAGCATAAAGTTAGTCTAATATTTCTGGGCTCGCTCACAAATGTAAGATGGACCCGATCAAACTGCTTCCAAGCTTATCCGTGTGACGGATGCGTCATGATTCTATCATCTCTCCTTTTGTTATTATGCCAGGTCATGTGAGGGGCTGAACCCATCAATGCATACAAGCCTAGGGATTAAGGGTAAGTAGTGCATCCGTTTCATTGGAATTCTCTTTAACCGGCGTTAACCAATCTATTCTCTCTCGACTTGGAACCTCGATAATCTACAAAATCTACACTCAATTATGTCTGTATCCATCTTGTAGTATAGCATACAACCATTCAAACAATAATCAATTTTTACCGCATTTAGACCCAACTTCAAAACTAGCTTCTTTGCTTCGTAGTAGTTTCAGGGGATGCCAGTGGACCTGACAGGTACTAGTTCGTTGCAAAGGGTAGCCTACTTAACAAAGGATTCTTGGGTATGATTTTACTCTGACTTAATACTCATCATCCTAACACATGCAGACAACTTCGAATGAATGCACCCCTCGTACAAAGGTTTCGCAGAAGATTCAAACATATGATAAAATGTCTTTGCCTCCGAGTTAAGCTCTTATTTAGCCTCTTCCAATTTCGTAACACCTGTAAATCACACACCATCTCGTTGTATCTCTCTTGGTTAGCCTCCCAACTTATTTCATCCATGTTTAGGTCTCTCACCACCCGAATCCTCCTTGATTGACAACTGGACCTATTCAAATTAGAGGTAGTTTGGTTAATTCTCTACTCGTCCATTTCTCCGTGTTCCATCCAAATCCAATATCCATCCTTGAACCCGTTATGGTATAGGTGAAGCATTACATCCATAGGTCCTAACTACTTAGTTAGACGACACTTTTGACACGACACGTAGATACCCATTCAGAATCAAACGGTTCCATGCTGAAGACATGTGCGACAAAGGCGTCAACCCCCTCAAAGAATTTAGGTTTTAAATCCCCTCGGCCAGTCTTATCCCTTTCATACATCAATAAATGATGACTTGGAATTATATTGAAACACACACCCTAGAATTCAATGAGTAACACAAATTATTCAACTCTTTAGAAAATTCAGAGAGTGTACCCTATAATTAGACTCTTCTGTCGAATACAATTATCATTTTTTGACAAACCAATCATGTTTTTAACAATTTAAACAACTTTAAAGATTTTATAATAGTTTTCACATAGGAAACAGCGGCATGCGTAAATTATAACATACACGCATTCAACAAGATATCAAAACCTAACCGTTCTAGTGTGCAACCCTTTATAACTCCATAATTTTCCAACAAATAAGGGTTTTAAGAAGGTGCCACTACGCGACCTTCTCCCACTTCTGTCCTAAAACTCTATCCTAAGAAAAGTAAGTTCACTTAAAATTTAAACAATTCATTATATTCAAAGATAGAAAACTAACCTGGAATATTACTGTATTCACAACAAAGAAAATAAACTCCAACTAATCTCAGAGAGAATAGCACCGTCCTGATAAAAAAGACAAAATATCAAATTCACAAGCTAAAACTAAATCAGAAACTAATTTAAAAGAATAAGTAAAATTCATTAGTCTAATTAATTATAACATAATTCTAATTTCATCAAACTAATAAGAGACATGTAAAAAATAATCGACATAAGTTTAATGCATTGAAAGAAACTCATTCACTAAACTCTACTAAAATCTTTCAACAACTCAAGCACTCTTAATCTCACCTTACTTAATCAACTTTAACATTATTTGATTTTTATATCCATAATATTGAAATACAATAAACTCTAATCACACACTTCATTAAACAAATTTAACCACTAATTTAAACGAAACCCTAACAAAATGCTAAAGTCGCAAATTAATATGTAAAAATGAAATAATCATGCCAACAATAAATTTGATGATAGTGGTTGTAGGGTCAGTCTACTGTGGTGGTGACAGAGGCAGCAGTGACGACGATGTGAACGGAAACCACGGTAGAAGCAGTCACATAAACAGCAGTAGAATCGACAATGATGTGCATCGACAGCTTTGATGCGTGAGCATCTTGTACCATTTTTCTTATCATTTTCTAATTATTTTTAGTTAGATTTTATTTAGTTTTACTTGATTTTAGTGCAAAAATCCCCTTTAGACACTACTTTGAGTTGTTTTGGTGGTTTTATGATTTCATATGAAATTCGAAGCAATTTGGCAAATTTTGGAACAAAAAGAGAAAAAGCTTGCAGCACCCTCCCTGGGCGCTAAACGCCCAACTGGCGTTTAGCACCAACAAGGGATCAAGGCCAGCAACGTGCAACTCCCCTTAGGGCGTTTAACGCCCATTTCTGGCGTTAAACGCCAGCAACAGTCCGAACTCTCCACTCTTTGGGCTATCAAGTGGATTTAGCATTTATTAGTTTTATTTTATTTTATTTTTTTTTGTAATTTTTATTTACAAACAATATCTTTTAGTATTAGAATTTATTATTTTATTTTATTTCCGTTTCAAATTATGTTAGTATAAAAAGGAAAAGATCACTTGTATTTGGATCATTTCTCTTCCGCACGTTTTCAAAACCCTAGTTTCTCTGTAACTCATGAGCAACTAAACCTTTTGGTTAAGGTTAGGAGCTCTATTTATTTCTATGGATTAGAATTATTATTCTTCTATTTTAATTAATGTATTGATTTAATTCTAAGGACTGTTTTCATTTTTAATCTTATGAATTGGGTGGAACGAGAGTATGACCTTTTTTATATGAGTTCTTGTGATTCTCGAGAGAGTTATCTCGCTTGAACTACAACTTGAAAATAAATTCATCCTAAAATTGCTAATTATATGAACTAACTGGGATATGTAACATATAATCCTGTTAGCTTTGGGTAATTAGGGTTTTTGTGGCCATAAACTAGTTTTTGAACTTAACCCTCTAATTGGAATTAAGTGACCATGAGAGTGGTGGTTAATGAAGGTTAGAAGAGGCTAAATCACTAAGAGATTAGGGTTTAGACATTTATAGTGTGCCATAGAATGAATCATGTATTGTTAAAATAGTTGGTAAGAACTTTTAATCCAGAAAGATAAACATCTCCGAAACCTTAACTGTTTTCTCATATTGCTTTTACACCAACCATTATTTGCTTTCTTTATTTCATTGGTTATTGTTTATGCAAATTGCAACTCACCAAACCCCTTTTTGATTCGCCTAACTAAGTCCAATTGGATAGCCATTGTTTGCTCAGTCCAACAATTCTCATGGGATTGACCCTCACTCACCTGAGGTATTACTTGAATAACCCGATGCACCTGCCGGTTAAGCTGTGCGAAATTCTCAGCTCACGTACCAAGTTTTTAGTGTCATTGCTGGGTATTGTTTGTGATTGACAACTACTAGTTGTCTAGTTGTTTAGATTAGGTATTTTTATTAGTTTTGTTTATTTACTTTTTCTTTTAATTTTTGAATTTTAAGTTTATTTATTTTCTCTTTATTTTTTTATTTTTTCTTATATTCTGGTTTTAAGTTTGGTGTCCCGTTAGTGTTTTTTCTTTCTTTTTATTTTTGAAAATTTTAGGTTTTTTTTCTCTTTTTAATCTTCGAAAAATTTTTAGGTTATTTTCAAATTTTTAATTTAATTGCCTACTTTAATTTATTTTATTTCTTATTTTTTTTAGATATCTCACTAGGAGTTCCATACTTTGACATAGAGGCTCCCACCTTTTCTTTGTTTCTTGTTTGTTTTTTAGCAGGAACACGGATAAAGAACTCCTTGTTGAGTTTGACTTTGAACCTGAGAGGACCTTGAGGTGACGTTTGCAACAAGCCAAAGCCTACAAAGCCGGAGAGAATCTCAAGAAAATTTTTGAGAAGGAAGATGAAGATCCCACCATGGACGCTAATGGTGGAAACGTGAACGCTGATGAGCAGGGAAGGAGGACGATTGGCTTATACACTGCACCCACTCCTGACTTTTATGGGCACAGTATAGCTGTACCTGCCATTGGTGCCAATAATTTTGAGCTGAAGCCGCAGTTGATCACTCTAGTGCAACAAAACTGCAGTTTCATAGACTCCCGCAGGAGGACCTGAATTTATTTATGTCTAATTTTTGCAGATCTGTGATACTGTAAAGACGAATGGAGTGAATTCAGAAATTTACAAGCTCATGCTCTTTCCATTTGCTGTAAGGGACAGAGCAAAACAGTGGCTTGACTCTCAGCCCAAGGAGAGCCTGGACACAAGGGACAAGGTGGTCACTGGATTTCTGATCAAATTTTTCTACCTCAGAAGCTGACTAAGCTTAGGGTGGATGTCCAAACTTTCAGGCAGAAAGATGGAGAGTCCCTTTACGAAGCCTGGGAGAGATTCAAGCTGATGATCAGGAAGTGTCCCCCTGACATGTTTCTAGAGTGGACCAGGCTGCAGATCTTTTATGATGGCCTTTCTGAGATGGCCAAGATGTCACTCGACAACTCTGCTGGTGGTTCCTTGCATATGAAGACGATGCCTGAAGAGGCTAATGAGCTTGTAGAAATGGTTGCTAACAACCAATATCTATACACTTCTGAGAGGAATCCTATGAACACTGGGACTACTCAAAAGAAAGGAGTCTTGGAGGTGGACACACTGGATGCCATCTTGGCTCAGAACAAGATCATGTCCCAGCAAATTAGCATGATATCTCAACAATTAACAGGGATGCAAGTCTCAGGTGTCAACACTCAAGAGACATCCTATGACATGACTAGGAGCTACAACCAAGGGGATGCTTATGGCTATGCTCAACCCACCAGGGAGCAAGTAAATTACATAGGAAACTCCTCTAGAAATCCCAATAATGATCCCTATGCGAATACTTTCAATCAGGGATGGAGGAATCACCTTAACTTTAGGTGGAGGGAGCAGCCACAGAAGCCCCAACAGAGCTTCAACAATAATCAGGGTGGAACCAACCAGAATAGGTTTAACAACCGACAGTTTCAGCCCTTTCAGCAGCAGTAAAGACACTCTTAGAACCAAGACAATTCTGACTTAGGCACAATAGTCTCTGAACTTTCCAATACCACTCACAGCTTTATGCAAGAGACAAGAGGTTCAATTCAGAACTTAGAAATACAAGGTCAATTGAGCAAAAGGATACCTGAGAGACCTCCTAATACCCTTTCCAACAATACAGAGGTGAATCCAAGAGAAGAATGCAAGGCCCTCATCATGGGTAAGGAGGCCGAGCCTAAGGAGGTGCATGCTGCTGAGGAATTAAAGGAAGAAAAGACTCAAGCAGAAGCTAGAAGCACAATGTTACATGCCCCATTGGTAACACAGAAGCCTGAAGTCCAACACCCTCAGAAACTGCAAGAGGATACCAAGGAGGAGCAATTCACTCAATTCTTGGAAATCTTTAAAAAGCTACACATCAATATTTCTTTTGCTGAGGTGTTGGAGAAGATGCCTCCCTATATGGCCTGTTTAAAAAGCGCACTCTCTGAAAAGAAGGCCTTGAAGGGAGATGAAACTGTGGTGTTGACCAAGGAGGGCAGTGTACTGGTTCAGAGGAGGCTATCCAAGAAGATGCCACACCCCGGAAGCTTCCTGATTCCCTGTACCATTGGGACTATTACATTTCAGAAGGCACTATGCGACCTTGGATCAAGCATAAATTTGATGCCGCTCTCCGTGATGAGAAAGCTGGGAATTCAAGAGGCGCAGCCTACAAAAATAGCACTGGAGATGGCTGACAAGTCTTAGAAGCAGGTGTATGGGCTAGTGGAGAACATACTAGTCAAAGTTGGAGAACTCTTCCTCCTGGCAGATTTTGTGATATTGAACATGGGGGAGGATACAGAAAACTCCATCATCCTAGGAAGGTCATTCTTAGCCACTGGAAGAGCCCTCATTAATGTAGAGAGAGGTGAATTGGTGTTGAAGTTACATGAGGATTGGATGGTGTTCAAAGTTTTTAAACCTCCACCAATCTTTAACAAAAAAATGTACCTGCATATAGAGCTCAGAGCTTAAGCCTTCTCACTTGGTGGAAAGCCATACAGTACCCCCTGACATCAAACCTAAATTTGGTGTTGGGCATCCACCACCCACCAAAGTGGAGGAGGCCCTTAAAAGAATGTACCCAAGGGCTGGAGGAATAAGAAGATTCCTACTAAGGACTTTTCACCTGGCATGAAGGTGGTGTTCACTAGAAGTCCAATTGTACCACATATTGTGAACAAGATCCTGTCTCTAGAGCATGTTGAGCTTATTCATGAGAGCACAGAAAAGAAGTTCACAATGTAGGGTGAAGATCTGATCTCCTATGATCTTCCTCCTTAGAGGAGCTGCCCGTCAAGCTAGTGACAGAAAAGAAGCGCTTGTTGGGAGGCAACCCAACCATTAGTATTCTTTAAGTTTACTTTTGTTTTATTTCAGTTTGATTTCATATCTTTTTATTTTTTTTCATTGATTCTCATAGTTTTCCTAGTTTTTCTAACGTTTTTGATCATGTACAACACTCAGAACAGGGACAGGAAGACTAAGATAGAAGAACAGAACGCCCTGGAGAGAAATAGTTGTAGGTGATAAACGCCAGGGAGGGAGTTTAATGCCAGGGAGGGCGTTTAATGCCAAGAGAGGGAGCTTGGATTTGGACGTTTAATGCCCAAAAGGGGGGCATTCCAACATAATTTTCTACCCCCCAGGGCTTTTAACGCCCATTACTGGCGTTAAACACCATACAAAAAAATGTTTTACCTCGTGGCGCTAAACTCCAGACCCGGCATTTAGCACCCAGGGAGCTACTGCGATAATGAAAGAGGAGTTTTCACCATTGGTTAAACCCCAACCCCCAACTACTTTTGACCAATTCAAACCTTATCCATTCTCTCTCCTCTTTTACCCACTTTTCCATCCAGATTCATCCATCTCATCACCCATTACGTCCCTTGATTCTCTCAACCCACCTCCTACTCCACCCAATCCACTATCATCTATCCCATCCATCTCTCCTCCCAACAACCCAAAATTCAAATTCAATTTCTCTCTCACCCTTTCCCCATAACCGAAACCCACCACCCCTACCTATAAGTACCCATCTCTTCATCCACGTTCACCATACCTCCCACTACTCTCTCCTTCTTCCTTACCTTCCACCATACACACTCCCTTTTTGTTTCTTTTCCATTTTTCCTTAGCCAAGGCTGAAGCCTTCCCCTCCATTCCCTCCTATCCATTTTTCTTTTATTTTTCTTATTTTGTATTCTTACTTTGCTCAGAGATGAGCAAAACTTTTAAGTTTGGTGTTGGGTGCTCTGCTTTGGTCCTTCATTTTTTTACTATCTCCAACGCATCCAAGACTGAAGAATCCTCCTCAAGGAAAAGGAAAGAGAAGGTGCCTACCTTCGACCCATGGGACTTTATTCGGTTCTCCTTTAAGACACATGAGGAGTATTTTTATGAGGCCGTTCACAAGAAGAAGGTGATTCCTGAGGTCCGCTTCGATTTGAAGCTGGATGAGTACCCGAAGATCCTATACCAGATTCTGAGACGGGGTTGAAAAGTTCTGGCCAACCCCGTGACTGAGGTTGGAGTATTGATGGTGCGAGAATTCTACGCTAATGCATGGGTGACATACAATCATGTCAGAGGCGTGAACTCGGAGCCAAAAAATTGGAGCACCATAGTCAGATGGCACATCATAGACTTCAACCCGGAGAGTGTGAGGGTGGCGCTGCAGTTACCACCATCCGGAGAGGACCCTCAGTCATACACTCGGAGAATCAACACTGACCAGTGGTTGGATCAGGTTCTAGCTGACATTTGCCTCCCCAGAGCTCAGTGGAAAAGGGATTCTAAAGGCAAGCCATACCAACTAGGTAGGCATGACCTTAAGCCAGTAGCTAGAGGATGGTTGGAGTTCATTCAATGTTCCATCCTCCCTACGAGTAACCGTTTTGAGGTTACAGTCGAGAGAGCAGTGATGATTCACTGTATTATGCTTGGCAATGAGGTGGAGGTGCACAAGGTGATCCCTCAGGAGTTCCACAGGATAGCTGACAAGTCCTCCACCACTGCGAGACTGGCTTTCCCTCAACTCATCACCCCATAGTCTCTTTCAACCTCACCTCACCTCATCGCCGGCTGTCTCCTCTGCTTCATCTCACTGGCCATGGTGTGTCTCAAATGATGTCACGTCTGTAGTTCCCCTACGTCGTCGCGTCTTTGGCTCGAGCAACCTGCCTTGGCGCGGCTCCTTGCTCCACGTCTCTCGTCGTCATCGATGTGTCCTCTCTGTCACTGCTGCCTCCCCTCGCCAGAGTCTACTTCACCGTGCTCGAACAGGTTGGTGGTCTCCTCACTTCTCTACGTTCGTGAAGTTCTCCATTATTTCTGTTTTTTTTAGTTATTCAGTTTGGATTTTAAGTTGATAAAGTGAGTGAGAAACGAATTAATGATGTTGATTATGAATCTGTTTATTTTTTATTGTTGTTGATTATAACTTATTGATTATAAATCTGTTTATTCAGCAACTGCTTGATGTATGTTGTTAATTCTTGGCAATATAATATATATAGGTTTAATGGTGATTAATGTTTTTTCTTCCAATTATTGGTGTTTATGGTTATTTTTGTTGATATGCTATATTATTGTTGGAAACAGAATATAAATATCATTAGCCATTTTATTGTTGCTATATTGTTGCTGACGGTAAATGTGTTTAGGCTATGTTCTGTTATGTGTGTTTCTTTTTCTCTTAGATTGATAAATAGTAACATTTAAAAATAATCAACAGTAATCAACTTATTTTTATATGACTTATTGTAACTAAAATGAAAAATTCTGAGCATATATAAGGATGACCCTTAGATAGTTTCATTATTCTATTCAGCATTTTCAATTCTCAAATTTGATATTTGTATCCTTTTCCAAAGCATTGTTTTTACTATTTTTATATTTTTTATTTATGTATGATCGATTTTATCGATTTAACCAATATTTTATATGAAATAATAATTTGACCAATTCGATTACCGATTTAGTTCTGATAACAATGAGTAATATGTTACCTGTCATGTTTGCTAATGGAATTTTTTGCTTTATAGTTGGGGGCTTAATATGCATTACCTTTTGGTTGTGTGATTCATTACTAGGAACTAAGTGATATAAAAAAAATGTCAAAGAATTAAAACATATGAAAATTTGATAAATATGAAACTAAAACACTTTACAACATTGCATGATATAAAAAAATGAACTACTGACCATATGAACTACTAATGACACAGTTTGATCTTTTTCTCCTCTTAGTATCCAATATTCTTTTTCTTTTAAGTCTTGCAAGCTTTGGATTCAATCTAAAATCATAGTTGTCCATAGAGTCGACATGACATATGAAATTAAAGTTAATTTTAAGCACAAAGAAAAATTATATATTTGCCAACACATAAAAAAGATGCATGATATGTAGATATAAGATTCGATTAGTCTTGAAAAGAATCACATGTTCTTTCATCAAAATGATTTCAATTAATATACAAAATAATAACGTACTAATATTTTTAATTCACACCCAAAATAAGTGTATAATAATAAATAATTTTGAGAGTTTCTCCTCCAAATAGTAAATTTTATATTAAAAATATCTTAATAGTTGCAAAAAATTAACCCTTTAATTCGTTATCTTAAATCACTACACGTAAACACTAATTAAGATAATCTTAATTGAAATACAAAATTAGTTAAAACATGTAAATTGAATTCAATGACTTAGTTAATAAAATTATATAGACATTAAAAATTATTCATATAGAAAATATATCAAAATTATAATTAATAAATAATAACTGTAGACCATATATCCTAAATCTCGAACCAACAATCCTATGGGTGCTCAACACTATGAATACCAAATGTATAACAGATCTTAAAATCTAAATCTCTCGTATAAACCCAAAAATCCCATTATATGTTCAATACTGTAAACACTAATAATATGAAAATAACAAAATTCTAAATTCGAAATCTTCGTATTAACCCAACAATGGGATAAAAAATTCAATACTTTTAATTAGTGATGTTTGAACATATGTATTAAAATTAAAAACTTTAATCTTTCAACCATAAATTCTAAATTATAAATCATAAATCCTAAATTCTAAATCCAATATTATAAATTCTATATCCTAAATCTTATACGCTAAATTCTAAATTTTATATACTAAATTTTAAATTCTAAATTTTAAATTTTAAATCATAAATCATAAATCATAGATTCTATATTCTAAATCCTAGGCCTTATCCTCTAGATATTAAACCCTTGCACCTAAAATAATTTTATAATAACAAACGATTTTGAGAGTTATTTCACTGTATAGTAAATTTTATATTCTACGCCTTAGACCCTAGATACTAAATCCTTGCACCTAAAATAATTTTATAATAACAAACAATTTGAGAGTTATTTCGCTATATAGTAAATTTTATATTCTAGGCCTTAGATCCTAGATACTAAGAGCCCGTTTGAAAAGTAGTAGAAATACTTTTTCTGATTTTTGAATTATGAAAAGTCACAGTAGGTAATATTTTAAAAAGAACTTTTAACTTCTCAAAAAGTTAACTCATAGTTTTTTGAAGAAGTAGAAATATATGACTTCTCCTCCTCAATAAGTCACTCTATCATTTACAAAAAAAAATGACCTCAATACTGGCCCCACCATCATTTTCACCCAAGGTTCCATCTGTTAGAAGTATTGGCCTTCCGCCATCATTTTCACGTAATGATTTATCTGTTGAAAATATTGATCCTCCACCACCATTTTAAAACAATGTTCCATCTGAATCACCTATTGCATATATTTCTTTCAATTTTTTTTATCATTTTATCACTCTATTTTTATTATTAAATTTGTATTTAACATTGTGTGTGGTATAAAATTTCAGTTTTAATTTTATTTTTTTCTATGTGATTTTATTTTTATATAGCTGCTATTATTTTTATAGTTAGTTATAGAAAGTTCTTGACCCCAGTAAAAGAGGAGAAAATTCTAACAGATGTAAAAATAAAATAAAAAATAGTAACAAAATATACATTGACACACATTTCACATTTATTTTTTATTTTTACCTACCATATCATACACAATAAAACAGCAAACACTAACTACACAATAATTTCTTTGGCATTGCCATCAAGATCAGAGGCGGAGTTTTGTTCAGACAAGGGGGGCCATGACCCCAAACTTTTATTAAAAAAATTAGTAATACTTCTTTAAAAAATAAAAAATAGTTCAGTTGGCTCAAATATTTTACTTTGATTTAAAATACCAAAGTTCAATCTTCACCTCTTGCTTTTATTGCACAATAATTTTTAGTTTTAAACATTCAAAACATGTTGGATTTGGACTGAACTGAGTGTATTCGCATTTCGCAACTTTCTATTCATTAAGTAACACTCATTCTACCTTTGAGTTCAAATATAAAAAATTAGGTATTTTTTATTTATGTAATTTAATATTATTTTATATTTTACTTTTTATTTAATTTAATTTTTTATATGATAAAAAATATTAGAATATTCAATAAGTATTGATATTATTGTATTTGTATAAATTGATAAAAAATTTAATAAATATTATAAATTTTAATATTTGTCCTTCTAACTTTTATTTTACATATTTTACAGGATATATTCAAATTTTTATATAAAATAATCATAAAAAACCAAAGAATCGATGCATTTTTTAAGAAGAATGCTAATATTTAAGAAGGAGAACATATCACTTTTACAATATTAACACCTATAAATAGTTATTCTACTTTAATGAATCACGAAAAAATTGAGATACAACCTTCAAAATTTTAAAGAGTTGCATCTGATGAATTTGACCTTAATTCTTTGGAACGAGACTCTTGAAAACGGCTTTAAATTTGGCAATATCACCTAAATCACAGAGATGAGGTTAGACGAACTTATCTTAAATGGGTCTATATCAAAAGCATCTTGACAATTAGAGAAAGTATAGGGAGCCAATGACCTAAGCGTACAATGTGTACAATGAAGGTTTAGAAAGTATTAGAGATATGATTATTAGTGTACATTGTCCTGTCAGGTTACGTTTTTGGGATGAGTGATTTTAGGACATGGTATTAGAGTTCTAAATTCGAAAGGTCAAGAGTTTGAACCTTGGTGAACCCAAAATTAGTTTTTTATAACATGAGATATTTATTGTTCCTGATATCCGGATGGTTATTTTGGATAGTATAGGTGATGTTCATTTTATTCATAAACCAAAGATTTAGTCCATTGTACACATTGTACGGTTATGCCATTGGCTCCCTAGCACTACTCTGACAATTATTCTATCTGCCCCAAATTTTATTTCAAGTTCCACCACTGATCAAGATTATTGTGAATTAAAATTTTATTACTATTTACCACATACAAGAACACCGTTATGGGTAAAGATGAAGTAGAAGAACCGGTTTCTACCTAAAAATGGAATTAATAAGAGAACAAATAAAGATTTAATTGCCTAAACAATTGTAATCTTAATGATTAGGTTGTAGAAAATCAACATTTAATATTAAAAAGTATTTGTTATTATCGTTGTTTTAATATCCATTTCTTTTTTTAAATTATACTTTTTGAGTTATTTATCTAAACGCTACAACTTTAAAATAAGTACTTCTATAACTAAAAATCTAAACACAAAATAACTTATTTATAAACTACTATTAATAAAAATACTTATATTTTAAGCTCTTTTTTTTAAAAATCTTATTTAAATTATTTACCCAAACTGAACTTAAACCCTTGTACCTAAAATGATTTTATAATAACAAACGATTTTGAGAGTTATTTCACTGTATAGTAAATTTTATATTCAAATATCCCAGCAGTTGTAACAAATTAAGTAATTAACCCTTCGTACGGATATCTTAAGTCACTAGCTACACCGTAAACACTAATTAAGATAATCTTGATTGAAATACAAATCTTAGTTCTTACACACTAAAAATTAGATTTAATGATTTAGTTAATAAAATCATATCGACAATGAACATTATTCATATAAAAAATATATTAAAATTATAATTAATAAATCTAAACCCCATACCCTAAATTTCTCCCATAAACCCAACAATGTTAGGTGCACAACACCGTAAACACAAATAATTCAAACATAAAACAAATTCTAAAATCTAAATCCCTCCTATAAATCCAACAATGTCATGAGGTATTCAATTTCATAAACATTAATAATTAAGAAAATAACAAAATATTAAATCCTAAATTTTCTTATTAACTCAACAATGCCATGAAAAATCCAACACCATAAACAATAATATTCATTAATTAGTAATGTTTGAAAATATATATTAAAATTTAAAAAAATTAAACTTTAAATTCTAAACTATAAATTCTACACCATAAATTTTTAAATCTTAAATCATAAATCATAAATCTTAGACACTAGTTAGATTTTAAATCTTAAATCGTAGTCTCATAGATCCTAAATCATAAACCTTAGGTCTTAAACTCTAAACCTTAAATCCTTGTGCCTAAAATAAATTATTTTGAATGTCGTTTATCCGTGTATAGTAAATTTTATATTCTAATATCCTAATAATTGTAAAAGATTAACTTTTCGTACTAATATCTTAAGTCATCACCCCGTAAATATTTACCAAAATAATTTTGATCAAATACAAATATTAGTTATACCATAAAAATTAGATTCAATGATAAAATCATATTGACATTAAAAATTATTCATGTATCAAAATTTTAATTAATAATTCTAAAGCAAACCAATTCAATGTCATCATATATTTATGTATAACTTAAGGGAGTAATGTCATTCTTTTTTCTCCTTTTATTAATGGTTAATTTTTAACTATCTATGAGATATAACTCAAATAATATAGTCTCTTAATACTTACTTAAGACGTCATGAATTTAAATCTCTCTATATTTGATATAAAAAAAAAGATAGTTAAATTTTAACTAACAAATGAAAATTGTGCCAGAGCACTTGGCTTATCTCCTTAGTTGCAAGCAACCCAAAATTCATTAATATGATGTCCTTCAACCCCCGCAATAAGTTTCGTGGCGGGAGCAGGATCAAAATTGGCTCTTTGCAATATAAACAAGTATCCTTGAATGTTTGTGATCTGAATATACAATTATATAAATATTAGGTAAAAATTCAGATACAGTCAATTTTATATAAAATTAATAATTAAGAATTATTAAATAAAAAATTTATTAAATCAATTAAATCATCTAATAATTCTCAACTATCAACTTCAATTACACTTAAATTTCCACTTAAATATTATCACTTGCCATTTATTACTTGGAATTAGGATATAGGAGTATTCTTTATTCAAAGTACGTAACCTCTTCTATGTTACGTACTTGCATAGGTTTGGCGGATAGGAACCCTGACTCAACTTAGTCTCAAACCTTATCTGATTTTTTTTTTATTTTATTTGTTTATTCTTTTGCTAAAAACAAGTAGTTCGTTATCAAATTTGGCTCGACTGGATTGGCTTGACCTGAAATCCAATTACCTGACTGGGGTAAGTCATCCTGCAGACCGCTCAAGGATTGGTCCGGAGAAACTTGGTTCGATTTGATGGTATAATAAAACCGGTAATCCAGCCGGTTTAAATAACCCGGTCCAGGTCATTCTGAAATTTGTTTCATTCAATCTTGAAACGACATCGCTTGGTCCCCTCCTCCCCCCCACCACAAAAAAGCCCTAATGACCTCATCTGATGGTGATGGACGTCCCTCTTCTCTCTTCAATCTCTTTTTCTTCACCGTCGCACTCAATGACGTCTCCGAGACTACGCCGGTCCGACGGTCTCACTCGCTCACTCACTGTGTCGCACTCAAGGTCGCCGTCGCGCGCTGTGTCATCACTGCGATCTCACTGTGTCGCCGTCGCCCTCCTTGCCATCGTCTTTGCCGGAGTCAGAAGAAAAGGGAACCAGTCAACCAGCGTCTGAGGTCGTCGTCGTCTTCAGTTGGTCAGCTTCTTCCCTGTTCTTTCTTTTTTCAATTTCATTGAATCATTGCTGTAAGTCATCATTGAATCAATGCAGTAAATCATCAGGGCTGAATTCACTGATTTATTGTTACTGGTGGTTGAATTTGTTGCTCTGTTCCTATTACTGTTGCTGAAATAATAACTTCCTCAAATTTTTTTGTTGCTGTATACCTGTATTGACTGATTTGATTCTTACATAGGTACTATTGATTTGGTATAATTAGTTGAATTTAGTTTTTAATTAGGCTGTAAATCATTAATTCACTGATTTATTGAATTTGTTGCTGTTACTGTTGCTGAAATCGTAGTTATGAGAATGGAACTGATCCGGTTATATGATTGGGTCATTGGTTCAACTGGTAAATCACTGAATTAATAATTGATCTGGTCATATGATTGGATTATTGGTTTAACCGATGAATCACTGAGTCACCTAATTGACTCAATCATAAATAAATAAAAATATAAAATTATAAAAATAAAATTAAAATTAAAAATTAAATGCATATTTTTAAAAATATATTAATAACAATTAAATGTCAACTCTTATTATGGTATAAAAAAAGATAATAAATTAGTCACTAATACAAAATACTTTTTCAATTTAAGGAAATAAGTGAGAAAACAAAAGATAACACAATAATATCAATATATTAATATATTTATATATCATGTGTTATTACTTGTTTGGTATCCATGTCAATCTATGCTTAAAAAGATAAAAAAAAAAAATTCAATGATGGTTTATTATATATTTATTTTTTATCACCTATATTATTAAGAAACAAAGTGGTACAGTGGCATGGGAAGTGCGCTGCATGCGCGCTGCCGAACTGGCCAAACCATCGATTCACTGATTTTTCGATCGAACCGACTAGTCTGGCCGGTTCTTATAACTATGGCTGAAATAATAACTCCCTCAAATTTTTTGTTGCTGCTGGATACCTATATTTGACTGATTTGATTCTTACATAGGTGCTATTGATTTAGTATAATTAATTGAATGTAGTTTTTAATTAGGTGTTTTTTTGCTAGAATTTTAAAAGTGTCTTTATCACAAACACCACCAGAAACACCACTTATAATTTTATAATGTATTATTAATATGTTTGTGAAAACATGTATATTAATTTTTGATTTTAATTTTTTTTATAATCTTATACTTATATTTAATTAAGACCTGGTTAACCGGATGAATTAGTAACTCACCGGTTGAATGAGTGACTCCAACCTATAACCGAGTCAATTATCTGGTCGGTTCTAATAACTATGCTAAAAATTATGGGTGTTCAAATTCAAAACGATCCAAATTAAACTGTTCATCCAATTTAATTTAAATTAAAAACGATTAAAATCACACTAATTTGAATTTGATTCATTCTATTTTTTACAAACTGTATGGATCGGATCAGATTTCTAATCTACTTTTTAAAACCAATCCAATCTAATCCAAATTACACAATGTGCTATAATATTATTATTTTATTATTATATTTATAATTTTATTTATAATATATTTAATTTGTTATTTTTTTATATTATTCATGTATTATTATTATTTAATTAATATTTTATGTTCAAAATAAAATTTATTTTATATTAACTTCTAATTTTATTTCTATCCTTGTATTATTATTAGTTTTTAAGATATTATTAAAATTTATTATATTATTATTAATTATTAAAAATTTGATGTTATATATATATATATATATATAATTTTTGTAATTTATAAAATCGTAAATCCAATCCAAACCGATTGAAATCGGATTACATTGGTTCGGATTTTCTTTAAAAAGTTATTCAATCCAAACTGCACAGATCGGATGAGTTTCAAAACCAATTCAACTCGAACACCCTTACCAAAAACTCTGCTTCGTCCTTTCTTCATCTGCCATTCTATATCCATCGTTGTCACTGTGTTTTCTCTAATCTCTACCCACAAATGCACGCAACACCACCACAGATATCATTCTTTGAAACTCTGATATTGCATCACCTAAGCTTCCAATCCACAATTTCTGAGTTACCATCAACATTCATAATTTAGGACAAACTTACCGTCTTTTTTCTTTTCTCCTTTTTCTATTTTTTTTGCTAGTGTTCGGTAGCTCGTCAGAGCAAGTTTCTCTCACCAAAAAAAAAAAAAAAATTAGAGATGTCAAGAAGCTGTGTGCGAAGAATTGGAACATGGATCCCTTGTGTTTCCAAGAGAGGGTTTTCTAGTTCACCTTCTTCTTCATGCGTCCAAAAGAGCGGTTCTGAGCAAGGTCTCAAATCATTGAACCTTTATTCTGCAATTAACCAAGCTCTCCACATTGCTTTAGACACTGATCCACGGTATGTGTCATCATTGTTATTGTTACTGTTGTTGTTTTTATTGTTATGATGGACTTTTTAGAGAAAGTACATGGAACTAACTTTTAGGTAGTCAACATTAGTCAATTTGAGTGTTTAGGTTTATAATTTAAGATTTAGGGTCAAAAGGATTATAATTTAGGTTGTAGAATTTAAGATAAACAAATTAATTTAAAAAAAAGTTGGCTGATGTTGGCTGAAAATAGTTAGTTATGTAGCATTACTCGAAAATGTCCTAGATATTTTGCAATTTTCTTTTGATGTGTATCATGTGCATTGAGTTGGGAGAGAGGGGAGTGGGAAGTAATAACATTGTGTTTTAATAACTGAAATCATATTGAAAATTGTTCCTATATATTGGAGAAGTGATTATTAGGTACTAATAGTCTAATACTATTGAATAGTTGAGATGACAAATAGTATTAGAAATTCTATGTTTCAACTCTCTTGTATAATAATGCATTTATACATGATTTTGACAATGAAATTGTTACTTATCTTAGTGTGTATTCGATGATGCTTAAGTTTTCCATAGAGATAACTTTTTTATCAAGAATGTAGAAACTTTGTCCGCAACGTCTTTGATTAGTTTTCTGCGCTAATGTAAAGTGTTAGAGCGATAGTAAGCAATCGGAACCGAGAAAAAGTAAGAGAGAATGAATATGGTTTTTGAGCTTCAATTATTTAGACATTGGCTCTTACCTTTAGGTTTGACTAACTAAATCTAACCATTGCTAATATGAAGCTTTGTATCCTACTATCCTAGTATACATACATAAATAACAAGTATTATTATTATTAACAAGAGAAGGATAATAATAATTATGGAGCATAATCTATCCCTCATTATAAAAGATTAGGGTAAACAAGAATACACAAGCAGCAACATAGAAATGGAGCGAATTTCTCCAATCTCTCTGCATCTTTGGGAAAAGATACTCTTCTAAAAATTTTATACTCTTTAAAGATGTGAGTGTTATGCTCTATCCAAATACCCTTACTAGTACCAGAAATAGCAAATTCGCATAAATTTTTGGTTTTCTTCCTTCTCCCAAAACACTTTAAACAAGAACTGATTTAAGTCTCTATGTTGCACCCAACACCCATCAAAGATGCTAAACAATGCATTCCATGAAAATGTAGCATCTGGACAATTTAAAAGCAAATATGATACTGATTAAGAATTCAATCCACACATATTGCACATGTCTAGGAAATAACGTGGCTTCCAGCAGGCAATTGTTTTTAAAAAAAATCATATGATTTTATTTCTTCTAGGATTAATTCGATCCCATTGTTGAATGAAATTGATATAAGTGTATGTATTTCTAGTACACCTTTAACTTCCCATTTACATATCTTTAACTCTCATTGTGTGAAACAAAATTATTTTTTCGTATAGCATCAATATTATGTTCAACCTCATCTTCTCTTGCATTTGATTTCAGTTCTTATGTTTTCGGAGAAGATGTGAGCTTTGGTGGGGTCTTCCGTTGTACAACAGGATTAGCAGACAAATTTGGGAAGAAAAGGGTTTTCAATACTCCCTTATGTGAACAAGTATTTCTTTACTTCTTTGTTGCCTTTCTGTTTTCTCTTTTCTTGTTCTATTCCCATTCTCCCCCTAAATTTTTATGACTTGTTATTATTCTAAAATCTCACTAGACAGTTCTAGGAAGATGTGTTCAATTGAAGATCCAAAATGATTCAGTGAACTTCTTTAGTTCTTTCTTGCTATGTATGTTTCTAATTGTTTGTAACTAGTATTCCTTTAGCACTGATGTAAAACAATTATGCTGAAATGCTATTCATAGGGTATCGTTGGCTTTGGCATTGGTCTAGCGGCAATGGTGAGTCTCAGAGCTTAAAATAGTTTTACTTCCTAGTTTTTAACCAACGAATTTAGTTTTCCTTCTCCTTCTCTTTTTCATGTAACAATTGTTTAAACTCCTTTTATATTTTACATGGCAGGGAAATCGAGCCATAGCAGAAATTCAGTTTGCAGATTACATTTTTCCTGCTTTTGATCAGGCATTCTCCCCTCTCACGGCTAGTTTTATTCAAAGCTAATTTCGATAAGTAATTGATCAGTTATTGTTTCCAGATTGTCAACGAAGCTGCTAAATTCAGATACCGAAGTGGGAACCAATTTAATTGTGGTGGTAAATTTCTTTTCCTGCTTTAACGTTGGAAGTTCTGGCTTATTTCTATTTTCACCTGTTGCATGAAAATCGTTTTACTCACTCCTATAGGTTTAACGATTAGAGCCCCTTATGGAGCTGTGGGCCATGGTGGGCATTACCATTCTCAATCCCCTGAGGCTTTTTTCTGTCATGTTCCTGGTATCAAAGTATAGTGCTTTCATACATTCATCTTTTGCTGGTTAAACTTTTCTTCATTTTTGTTTAAAGGTCCTCGTCATGTGTAAGATGATCATCGGTTTAGACTAAGTGATAGTGAACATGCATGCCTAAATCTAGTCATCAAATTAAGACAGCTAAAAAATAATGGAATTAATAGAAAGCACCTGCATCTTACCTCCCAGATGAAGCGTGGCAGGATATCTCAAATTTTTTTGAAGTACCATTAATTTATTCAATGATATGCTTGGTGGTGTTTAGGCCTTGAGTATAAAACTGATTTCATTCAGGAGCATCTTAACCCCTGTGGTTGATAATATAAATCAGAAATAGTTTAAAATCCATTGACCAGTCACAAATGGTAATATGATTTATACTAGTTCCTTGTTTATGATATCTATTCTTACATCTTTGAACCAAAGTTACAATGGAATTTCTGCTACCATCAATATGAAACCCGTAAATTCCATTATCACCGACTTTGAACCTAAGTTAGATACCTATTGCATGCAGTTTACTACTTGTATACACAGATTTCATATAATTAACGATCTTAATGTAGAATACTGTTGTTTTATGGTTGGTACTTTTTTACGAAATGGCTCGAGTGTTTCTTGTAAAGGTGGTCATCCCTCGAAGTCCCCGAGAAGCAAAAGGGCTATTGCTGTCTTGCATTCGAGATCCAAATCCTATCGTATTTTTTGAACCGAAGGTTGTGTTTTATCATGAGAATTATGTCTTCAGCTTCTTTATGGCATTTGACTTGTGAAAATTAAATCATTTGAATCTTGGTTTCAGTGGCTATATCGTTTGGCTGTTGAAGAAGTACCAGAGGATGATTACATGTTGCCACTATCCGAGGCAGAGGTACAACACAAGTCGCATTAAATTCATGAAATGAAGTTAGAAGTTCGTCATAACTACAGAATGATAATTCTGTGAAACATTTAGTCTAATAAATTTTTTTAACATATACTCAGGTGGTTCGGCAGGGAAGTGATATTACACTTGTTGGATGGGGAGCTCAATTATCTATAATGGAACAAGCCTGTCTAGATGCTGAAAAAGTAAGTTGCATTGCCACAAAAATAGGTTACAACATGTATTCTGCATCACACAATAATTCTCCATGGTTTACAGTATGTTGGGCAAGTTGTCGGGCAAGTTGTCGCTGAAGAATTACACTTGGTATTTGGAATCAATCTTTTTTTCCAGAAAGGGAAAACAAATTGAATTTGGGGTTGGGATATTTTATCATACGTTTGGTTGAGTTACATGTGGAAGGAAACATTTTTTTTAGAATTCTAATGTCAGAGGGAAGCTGATTCTGTTTCCATGATTGACAAAAGAAATTAACAGACTAGAATTGGAAACCATGGTCAAATAGTACGACATGAAACTAATATATCACATTTATTTTATGTCAAAAATACTATGTGCACACCAAAAATCAGTTACCAAATTATCCATCATGTATTTGTGTATAAATACATGCGAAGTTTAACTCGTGTATTTTGTATTTTAATATATATTCTATACAAATAGTTCATTTAGTGGCTGACTTTTTGTCTAAACCTAGTATGGTTGATTAATTGATTTTATATATACTAGTATATCAAGGCAGTACTTTTTTTATTTATTAAATGTGTAATAGCAATAAAAATGGAATTACCCAATATGACAAGTTGTTTATAACTTAATTATGAAGCTTATAGATGTAGAACAATATGCCATGCAAGTGCTACATAACTTATTTAGTATTAAATAAAGTAATAAACTCAAGTATGATAAGCACATCTTTTCATGTCGTGTCAATGTACATATGTCCAGGTGAAACTGTAGTTCAGCAGTATGTCAATTTGGGGGGTTGGTATTTAATTTTCATATATAAAACTATTTAGAGCATCCCATTTGTAGATTCTTTTTATTTTCCAGTGGAAAATTTGGTAGTTGAAACTCTCTTAAACTACTTACCGTTGGGGAAAAAATAATCATAATATGAGAAAAATACTGAAAATCACAATTTGCATGTCTATGATAAAATATTACTTGTTTCTTAAAATTTTCAAGTTATTGTGACATTTTACAGGAAGGAATTTCTTGTGAACTGATAGATCTGAAGACATTAATACCTTGGGATAAGGAAACAGTGGAGGCCTCAGTTAACAAGACAGGAAGGCTACTTGTGAGTAAATTAATTTCAACGGTCAAAAACCGATGTATCCGGATTTATAATTGTGTCCAAATACATTGATTAATTATATTTAGATGCATTGATTTATCACTTTATGAAAAAAAGTCAAAATGACCATCAATGTGGAATGGAGGGAGTGTCTTACATGATGCTTTCAATGGGATGTATAGATTAGTCATGAAGCTCCGGTAACTGGAGGTTTTGGTGCTGAAATCTCGGCTTCCATTGTCGAACGTTGCTTCTCGAGGGTATGCTTCAGCCAAATTATTGTTGTAGAGTATATGAAATTGCATTCATACTTAACCATATTCAACAATATCTGTACGAATTCCTATCCTAACCGTCTCTTTCGTTGTTTGTTGTACAGTTAGAAGCCCCTGTAGCGAGAATCTGCGGTCTAGACACCCCTTTTCCTTTGGTGTTTGAGCCCTTCTACATGCCAACCAAGAATAAGGTAACTTGTCTGTTCGCCTTAATTTCTTTACAATCATAATAGGTGGACACAAAAATCAGTTACCAATATAAAATACATATTGAAATATAAAATACAAATTAAAAATGAGTTAAACAAACACGTATGTATATACAAATACATGATGACTGATTTAATAGTTGATTTTCGGTGTGCACATAATATTTTTGTTTTACTTGTAGGGTAAATTACACTAAGCATCCTTGAGATTACGTAACAAGTTCTGCCACTTATTTTATGCAGATATTGGATGCTATTAAATCAACTGTCGGTTACTGATGAGCTTCATTACAATCTTTCAACCATCTATGTGATCTTGAATTGCAGATATTGCATGATCATGTTTGGGACGAAATGGATTTGTATATGCATTGCAGACCATGGAATCTGGAGATTAAATTAATCATGCCTTCTCCAAATGTAGAACATTTTTAAAAAATAATAATAATAAAGGAAAGAATGAATGAAACTTGAAAATCAATAACCATACATTCGCATATTAGTCCCATCCTTGTAATTCTATATATAATAGGATTGTATCACATGAAATATTTAAATGAGAATGTGAGAATACATGCTAACTTGCTAAGCCAATTGAATTAAATTAAATGGCCACTTTAAACAACTTGCATGACATTCTCCGTCTCCCTCCTCCACCCTCTTCTTTTCCACCGTGTGCCAGAAATAGTGACCCTTTCTTTCCACTTCTGCCTTTGCTACTTTATCGATGTTGGCACTGCCCATATGTCTTAATTATTAAAGTTGTCGCGCTAGTTTTTAATATAGGTTTTTACACGACTATCCAATTAATTGTGTTTAAATGTCGATTGAATTAGTGAATTTGGAAATTAATTATTTTTGTTGACGTGACAAATTAGATAATCGCGAACTGTTTGTATATGTCTATAGCTTATTCCCCGTTTCTTGATTTCATGTGACTTTGGGATTCTTTAGAATTAATATTAACCACTTTATCCTTGAAGAATGCAGGTGTTTTCACTGTTAGTATAGAACTGCTCTTTTAGCTTTTCTTTTTTAGAAAAATTTTTGGGGCAGTAATTTTTAGTATTTTCGACTATTATTTAGTTAGTACAAACACTAAATTGTCTTCAACAAATAAATTTTATTAATTTATGTGTGAAAATTTTGAGAAATTTGGGTATAAATTATATGCTTGTTGTGTGTAAAACGTTCGTAATATAGGTGCAAATTATTGCTAGTCAAATATTAGGTAATAATAATAATAATATTTGTTGATCATGTAGCATTGTTCTTTTTTTAATTGACCCGTGAGAAATGATAAAAAAAAGGCAGCACCCGCAAATATTTGTGGGATTACCTACTGTTGGGAATAAGTAGTATGACTACGATCCAATCAATCACGTGTCAAATAATTTGTTATTGTTATTATATTAAAATGTTAATATAATAAGGTCCTTGATTAAATTTAGAGATTTATCATTGTGATAGTGATCATAATATTGAGAGATAAATCTTTTATAATTTAATCTAAATTGTTCTTGGTCATAGGATTATTAAAAAGGACATTAATAATTCGGAAAGATTAATATATATATATATATATATATATATATATATATATAATGGTCTTCATTGGATGAAGATTAATAGATCTCATTTATTAAATTATATATATAGATGGTGTATATAGGGATATGACCATTGAACTGACTCACTCTGAGAATTCCTAATGGTTATAATTACCGCATATTTGTCAATAGGATATTCTCAAGATGAACATAGTAATAAAGTTTCCTTTGACCTGTGACTATCATAGTAATTAACAACATATTTATTATACTTTGATCCCGGACACCTAATACCCTAGGGTGCTAGTTGAATGGATATTGGGTATGATGTAAATACTTGTAGAATTAATGATCAATCAATAAGAAATCCGTCAACTCTCGGTAAAGAGTTTGAGCTCTATGATTATAATGAATGAGATGAATAAACCATGGCCAAGGAGATTGAATGAATAAAGGAATGAGTTTCTTAAGTCATTCACAGTTCATTATAATAATGGTAACAAGTTAGAGTTTGACAATTAAACCATACTCTAAGGGTTAACCAAGAGTTGGAAAGATGGAAGGAATTATACTTTGTTCTTCTAAGGTTCTTAGTAAAAATATATTACTTCATACTATCGGGTCGTTGAGGAGTGTTGCTAGACGCCAACCTTGATTAGTAAATTTAGTATGACTAATTTACTACCCGCTTAGTATTGAACCTATGGGGTCACACACTAACGAGTGTTCTAACCTTTGCTGTAGAATTATTTAATTATTATTTTGATTTGATCAAATAAATAATTATATTAATTCAAATGAAATATTATTATATTCTTTGCTAGCACCAAGAATATAATAATAGTATGATAATTGTGAATATTATATGAGATTTGAGAATAATTAGTTATTCTGTATCTAAACTTGAATTCTAAATTTGGATGAGATCCTAACTGATATGATTTAAAATAACAAGATATGATTTAAATTTGAATTGAGAATCAAATTTAAAATCAGTAACAAATCTCATACTATATATATGTATGCCAAGAGTAGAGAAATGATGAGAAACAGAAGAGAATAACAAGAGTTTTATTCTTTTGCCTCTACACACATAAATGTATGTGAGCGTAATTCTTGGAGAAGAATTTTATGGCGTGCAAAGAGTTGCAAGAGGTTTCTCAATTTAGATCAGATGTCCATTGGTCAAGGAGTTGACAGCAAAGGTTGGTCTCGGTGTGGATATGCATAGTGCCTTCGTACCATCGAAGGAGAAAGTAATTTTTTACTAGCGTACATAGGTATGTAGATCTGATCTATATATTATTATTGGAATAAAGTTTAAGCACAAAATAGATCTTTAGGATTACCTTCTTTTCTTCCGCTGCGTGTTATGAACACATGGTAATCCTTCACCTACAACAAAAAAGCTAACGGAGACCTTTCATATATTTAACAAATGTAAATATTATAATTATGTGCAAAATTATATATTATTATTATTATTATAAAATATAAACTAAAAGTATAAAACATATAATTAAGTATTAAAATATATATATATAAAATCGAGTATACTCATGAGTTTATCCAAATTCAAATTTACTATTCTTAATTTTAGGTTTAATCTTGCCTTATAAGATCATGAACTTAACCTATCAAAGAGTTAAGAAGTGGAATCCGAATTAGTTTAAGAGCCGACTTTTTTCGTTTCTACTATATTTTTTATGTAGTTCCATCCGTTTCGCACCAACCCTATCTATTTCGAGTCAGGTTGGCATTCCGCTTTAATCAAATTGAAGTAGGTTGAATATCTGCAGACAATGCCAAGAACCTTTAAATTCAGTCCTTAAATAAAAGAAAAAAATTAGAATAAAAATAAAAAAAAGTATAAAAAGACAATGAATTTAATAAACAATGTGAACAATAAGATTAAAAAAAATTAAAATTAAAATATTTAATTAGATGATTAATATATTTCTAATAATATCAGATTTTGAATTTAAAAAAAAATAAGGATTTGATAAACATGGAGCAGTTACACAATTCATCACTTCTACTCTTCTAGCCGCGCGTTCTGCATGTGAACTGCGTTCTGCACCAGCCGCCGATTGTCTCCCACTCTTGCTGGACTGTCGCCGATCAGAACACTAGTCACCGCCGCCCAGTCGCAACCGACGCCACCAACCTCTACGCCAACGTTCAAGCAGGCCATCGTTTGTTGGACTAATCGTGGAGAGCTCTCGACCACCGGGGAGACTTCGGGGAGGAATCAAGCGAGAGAACATAAGATGAGAAGACACTACATCCAACTCAAAACCTTAAGGTGTCAAGTTAATGGAGAAATGGATCCTCTCCAGTTTTTTCAACACTTGAGAGAATAAAGTGTGATCTCTCACCTTTAATTCTATAAGTGGGACCAAAAATAAATAAGAGAGAAAGCAATAAAGGGTGAGATTAAACACTGGACATCATCCACTCTTTTTCCACTAGAGAGGATCCACTCCCAGTTAATGGGTCAACACTCTTCCTTGCTTTCTTTGACGTAACAATTAAGCATCAACTCCCCCTCTTTCTAGCTCCTCCACCACCACGAGTATAGCTCTCGACCACCGGGAGACTTCGGGGAAGAATCAAGCGAGAGAACATAAGATGAGAAGACACCACATCCAACTCAAAACCTTAAGGTTTCAAGTTAATGGGTCTCTCATCTTATAAACTTCTCACTCTTCCTTGCTTTCTTTGATGTGAGACTAAATTCAACACTCCTTACACTTGCAAAACTATCACCGTTCGCGTACAAGTTGTCCTTCGCGCAGCCCACCAACGCGCAGATGGTGCAGGCCCCCGCAACCCACCGTGTCCACCGTCGCATCCTCTTCATCTGCGACAGATCCGTCGAATCGGACATTCGCGGCTGCCCTTTCTAACGTACATCACCCCTCACATCCACGTAAATGGAGTCTAATTTGGTTGAACCGGTTTGTCATGTCTCATCTTCGTTCACTCACGACAATTCGACGCATTCAATTGACAACCTTTTCAATCTTTGCGACGTGGAGGGTGAACAATCTAACAAGGTAAGCAATTGAAGGTTGATGCATTGATAATGGATGTTTAATTTCATAAAAATAAGATGGTTATTCTTAGTATTCATCATCAAATGTTTACTGCTTGCTAAATGAGATTCTCCACTAAAAAAAAATTATTGGTTTTCTTCAACAATCCACTTACACTCACTTAAGTATATCACAAATTAAACTCATGTTGAAGAAGAATTTCTGCATCTAATAAAATATTAAATACATGTGAAACAATTGCAGGAAATCGAAAAAAAATTGACACCTCGTATTATATATTTATTCCAGGTTTCAAGTCATATTTTCTTAATAGTGATATCATCATAGATGAAGAATTTGGATATATATGATGTGAAACTGTGTATTAGATCCCTCAACAATAATCGAGTATAGGTGCCTGTGTATGTTCACAATTAAATTTTTATATTAAAAAATAATACTCTTTCTTTTTAATACATTTATTTAATTTAAAATTCAGAATTCTTTATTCATTTTTAATATTAATTATAATAACATTAACTATTTGTTGTATGGCAGACAAATATTCGGTAGGTATTTTTTTTTAGTAGAAAATCTTTTAATTTGTGCTTATTATATTGCTGAATGAGCCAATGAGGCTCTTTAGTGGAAATTAAAGTTAGTGGTTTTCTTATTCATTGTTGTTTCATTATATACACAAACTGACGGACATAAATGAGATCATTATTCTTAATGCAAATGGATTATTCTCTTTTATTTCAACAATTCAAGATATTAATTCTCGATGCATCTAAAGCTGATATGATAGTATATTTAAAAGGTGAGTTTTGTGGTGATTTATTGTTCAGTGGCTAAGGATAGCTTTTTTTTACCATCCAATGGAATAAGGACACGTGCAGCAAGCAATCAAATGAAAGAGTGCACTAATTTTCGGTCAAAACTAGCCGTTAGTGCTAAGTAGGGTAACATTAATAGTTTACTGCAGGGACATGGATGAAATTTTGGATTCCAAAAACAACACTTTGACATTGGTCAAAGTTTAGGTCTGACAAAAACGTAAAATTGAAAAACTGGTTGGATGACCAAAAAATTCTTAGACAATAACTAAGATTTATAATCTAATTTATAAATTATCTTATTTAATATTTAATAATTATTATTAAAATAATTATATAATTTTAAATATAATAAATATATATTTATAGATGTATAATAAAATAATTGATTAAATTAAAATTTTTTCATATTAAAATTTTTTTATTATCATAAATCATAAATAATCTTAAATTTTAATTTAATTGGTTTAAAAAATTTATATTTGTAAAATTCAATAATAATCAAGACACTTCCGACAATACACACGCTTTTTCAATAATGAAATGTTGGCTTAAACCAAAAGCGTACGCATTGTCCGAAGAATCTTGATTATTGTTGAATTTTATAAATACAAAATTTTCAAACCAATTAAATTAAAACTTAAGATTACTTACGCTTTATGATAACAAAAAAATCTTTAATATTAGAAAATTTTAATTTAATCAATTATTTTATTATACATCTATAATTACATATTTGTTATATTTAAATTATATAATTATTTTAATAATAATTAATAAATATTAAATAAAATAATCTATAATTATTTATATTAAACTAATTTTTATTGTTTTCTAAATATTATTAATATAATTAATACTACTACGTAATTTGTCTCCTTAAAAGCAACAAAAGGTTCTTTTAGAATTTTTCTCACTCGAGTTTTAGCTTCTAACACAATAAACAAATTCTTATTCTCAAAGAAGTACTTTAAATTTTAAAATTACAACGATGAATTATTTTTTTTCAATTGAATCTAATACTTAAATTAATATAACTAAATTTTATTCTCAAACTTTTTTTTATGGTTTTCATTTCATACATTAATCTTGCTGCACAGAATCTATAATTAATTTGAGTCAGCAAATCAACAACCGAATATCATTCTTAAAGCTTATCCTAATTAACATAACAAAAAATTATTGCATGATTTTTTTTCTTTTCTTTTTAAATCAGACATATAAGAACCACTTTTTTATCCTTTTTTTTGAATTTCGTCTACAATGGAATTCATAATTTACCTCTCCTTTTGGGCTATAAATCTTAGTTATTGTCTAAGAAATTTTTGGATATCTAGCCAATTTTTCAACTATATGTTTTTGTCAGACCCAAACTTTGGCCCATATCAAAGTCCTGTTTTTGGAACCCAAAATCCCGCTCATGTCCCTGGAATAAATATTTATTGTTACCGCACTTAGCACTCATTGCTAGCTTTGACTAAAAGTTGGTGCACTCTTTCGTTTAACTGTCTACTGCACATGTGCCCTTGTATCATTGGATGGTCAAAAAAAAGTTATTCTTAGCCACCAAACAACAAGCTACCACAGAAGGCACCTATTTAAAATATAAATACATGTATGAAGACTTTAGATGTGTTAATGAATCATGTGGTACAGTTTTTACGTTGCTGTTATGGTAGTATATTTAAAATATGAATACATGTATGAAGACTTTAGATGTGTTAATGAATCATGTGGTACAGTTTTTACGTTGTTTAAAAATAATTAGAGTTTTAATTTCTAAGTTTTTTAATGATGAGGATGCATATCACAATTAGACTTATTTGTTATGGTGAGGATGTGTTCATTTTTTTTTTAAACCTAACACCCGTATTCCTTTTTCAATTTGGAAAATATGTTGATTTTATTCAAACATGTAGAGTTATAAAAGACAAAATTTCTAGGATGATTGTTTATTATTAGAGTTTTTAACACAACTAGAAGTCTCTTATTTTGTATTTGGTTTGACTTCTTTTGGTTGATGATGGGAGGTTTTTTTAGTTGATATTTATTTCATGGTATCGTATCTAATTAGGTTGTTTATTTGAGTTTGTATGTGTATGTTCGATGGTAGGCCATGGAAGTTAGGGACGTTACTGAGTTTGGAAGTAATGAGATGGATCTTAATGATGAAGTTTGGGCTCTAGTTTATGGTTGGTTTTTCGTGAACTGCATATTTGAATTAACCATTAATCCTTGTGTTCATCGACTGATGTTTGTTTTGCACTGATACGCAGTTACCGGATCACAGTTGCCTTGGCGAAGACAAAATACCAAGAGTTGGGATGCGGTTTTAGCATTTGAAACTGGTTCAGGAATTTTATGCGAGTTACGCAAAGAAAATCGGTTTCGTAAGTAAGATACGGATCACAGCATTTAACAGAACGACAAAGGAACCGATTAACCAAGCTATTTATTGTAATCGGGAAGGTTTCCACGGGTCTCGTGTCAAAGCACCAACTCAAAAGAACATGGTTGCAGCCGTGGGGTGCAGAGCAAAAATATATGCAAAGTTTGACAAGGAGAAGCAAGATTGGGTCTTGTTGAAGGTTGATTTGAGGCACTCACACTTATGTTCAACTAAAAAAGTGCATTACCACGAGTATAGGGAGTTGACCATGCATACGAAGTGTGTGATTGAAGATAATGATGAGGCTGACATTCGATCCAACAAGACATTCATAGCATTGGCTAACGAGGTTGGTGGGTCGTCGAACCTTGACTTCTCAGAGAAGGGTGTAAGGAATTACATTTCATCAAGACTCCGATCCACTAATGTCAACGTGAACGTTAAGGAGATGTTGAATTACCATGCGAATGAAGGAGATAAATCCAAACTTCTTTTACGTAGTGAATATGGACGAGGATTTATAAGTTTAGGAGTGTAGTTTGGGTGAATGCAAGGTGCAGGGCGTCTTATGAATATTATGGAGACGTAGTGTCATTTGATACCACATACAACACAAACCAGTAATTTTAAATTACGTTGATGCTATTTACTTTTTTGTTATTTTTTGTAATAGTTGGATGTTCTTATACGTAGTTGTTTTTCGTTTAGGCATGGATTTCTGTTCGCCTCTTTCATCAGTGTGAACCACCATGGTAAATCTCATGCCTTATGTTATACAGTAGACTTACGGAAAACAACCACATATAAGAACATCCAACTATTACAAAAAATAACAAAAAAAAAAAAGTAAACAACATCAACGTAAATAAATATTACTAGTTCGTGTTGTACGTGGTATCAAATGACACAACGTCTTCATAATATTCGTAAGACACCCTACACCTTGCATCCACCCAAACTACACTCCTAAACTTATAATCCTCATCCAAATTCACTGCGTAGAAGTAGTTCGGATTTATCTCCTTAATTTGCATGAAAAAATTCAATATCTTCTTAACATCCGTATTTACATCAGAGTCTTGACGAAATGTAAACCAACCTCATTAGCCAATGCTAGAAATGTCTTGTTGGGTCGAATGTCAGCCTCATCATTATCATCAATCACACACTTCGCATATATGGTTAACTCCCTATACTCGTGGTAGTGCATTGCCTTTTTGGTTGAACATGGGTGTGAGTGTCTCAAATCAACCTTCAACAAGACCCAATCTTGTTTCTCCCAATCAAACTTTGCATATATCATTGTTCTGCACCCACGGCTGCAACTGTATTCTTCTGTATTTGTGCTTTGACACGAGACCCATGAAAAACCTTCTAATTACAATGAATAGCTTGGTTAATCGGTTCCTTTGTCATCCTTGGTTAACCACCCTATTGAAAGGGTTCTGTATAAACGGCATGGTTAGGAGAGCATTGGAATTTCGTAACAGGGCAAGAGTCTTGGGACATTGATTAATGGCCTTTGTAAGGTGGGATACACAAGATCTGCTATTGGGTTGCTAAATGAGGCTAAATGAAACTTAACAATCTAAAGATCCGTTAAACCAAAAAATTCATTATCTCAAACCCCCTTTTGACAGCTTTTTGTCAATGTTCTGCTTCCTTTTATCTTAATTGATTTTGTTAAGTTGTTTTGTGAGGTTGTTTTAGACTCAAGTGCAGAAGTCACGAAAACTAATATCCAAGGAAATAATTTAAATAATATCAATCCCTTATTTCAAAATATCAATTCTCTTTTATGAAATAATTTATATACAATGGAAACAGGTTTGCCATATGCTTTTTCAAATAATGTTGGTATCTTTGCTCTTTACTCTTATATATCAACAGAAATGTTAAATGCATGATTGTGGCAAAAGGATATTGCTGATTTTGGCAATAATAAGTTTGGGAATTGTTTCCTTTCTTTAAAAAAAAAAAAAAATCAAAACGCTTGTGAATTGGTATTCGATTAACCACTAACTGGATTCATGCGTGGTTTCCTCTGAATGTGATTCTGCAATTTGCATGTGTAAGTTCTTAAAGAGTACTAATTGCAAGAGAAGCATTCCTATGGAGGTAGATAGGATCCTTAGAACATCCAACGGCATCAAATAATGTGGATATCTCTCATGTTTACAATTTCTTGGATGGATATTTTCATGGTTCAATATGAGGTAGCATGGTTGGAACTTTGAAAGTTGCTTTCCCCTTGATATCCTCAGGTTCTAAACGTGTGTTATTTAAAAATCAGTATATGCATTAGATTTGTTGAAATTTGATGCAAGCTTAATGAATAGTAGCTGAAGTTCTAAAGATTCATGTATTCACTTATTTATACTTCCATTTACGAGCAATGATTTAGGAAATAATTTAAAGAGTGGACGTCGCTTGAAACAATGCTAAAGGCTGGATGTGAAGAATGGATTAATCATGCATCTATTTGCCGCTGGTGCTGCTAAGAGCTAAGCCTAGATCAGTTGCCAACCGGCCCTTTCCCAGACCTCTCTGCCGAGGCTTGCCACCTTTCGCCTTGCCCTAAATTGACATAGGCTGTCCACCTCACCGGCGTTGAATTCTATTGTAATATGTTTATATAACACAACTCTTCATCCCAAGTATATGATTTGTGACCTATGATGGTCACCATGAGGAACCATGTATTCTCTTCACAATTCTAGCTTTCTGAATTCTGAAAGCTATTACCAGACTAACATATAAAAATCTTATTAAGTTCGTCTTTTGCATTTACATCAAGCATCTTTGTAATTTGCCATAAAATCATCTCTATTCTAATTCTATATACTGTACATTAAAAACCAAATTTCTATTTTATAAAGTTCTATCATACTAATCTATTTCTGACAAATAAACTGTACCTTTGATTATTAATCAATTCAAATTAGTCACAATAATAATAATAAAATAACAATAATAACTACTAGTGTAACCAATTCAAAGATCTAAAATTAAGAAACATGGCCATTTGACTACGGCAAATTCACAGGAATCAAAGCTTCCAATAACCAGGGATAAGAGGCAAGCCAATCTACAAACTCAATAAATTAATTGACAACTTAGTTTAACTAATGAGAAAAACGTGCCCAAAGCTTCAGAACTCCTTTAGAGATTATTTCATGAAGGAATTCTTCTGCCTTTACCATTTTCATTCTTTTCAAGAAGAGCCCTATAAATATTTCATAAGTTACTATGTTAAGGAAGCAATCTTTTTTATAATTTTATCCATTTCTAAAGGTAAGACCATGACTTCATCAAATAGGCCCTCTTTATAAAGTCCATTTGATCATAACATTATATGCTCTGACATTCAATTAGTGGCCATTGATTAGGAGATGTTGGAAAAGCTGTTGTGCTGTTTTAAGTCTCCCACATTTGCGCAATCCATCAATAAGTATCGCGTATGTGACCATACGAGGACGAACTCCTTTGCCCTGTCTAACAAGATATTGTAAGTATTTAAATCAGGACATTTACCACGAGCAAGCATCTGATCTTGCACATACGACAAATTTCTTTGAGGCATCTCTTTGAACAAACTAAGAGCTTTATCAACTCTTTTGATTTTACAATATCCATCAATCATGATATTATAACTCCGAACATTACGTTTAAAGTCCATTTTCACCATATCATCAAATAAAGTAGTTACCTTACTCACTTTCTTCGCAAGAAAATACCCATTTATTAAAGCAAAGTTTAAGACCTCTTTGCAACATCAAATGAAACACTTAGTGAGCTTCTGTGGTTTTTCCGTCCTTACACAATGCATCAATCAGTATGCTACATGTATGAAGATTAGGTTTGATGTTAGTTTGCACCATTTGATTCAGCAATTGAGTAGCTTCTTCTAACTGATCCGCACAGCATAAATTGTGAATAAGTGATAACAACAGGAGAAATTCCACGTGCAACCATCTCAGAAAATTTTCCTGCCTTATTTACAAGATCCTCTTTGCATAATCCGTCAATAACTGTATTGTACATTATTACATTAAATTTGATTAGTTGCCTCTCTAGCTTTTGCATCAACTCAATAGCAGCTCTTTTTTGCCCCGGGATCTGGCAGAGGGGACGTATTTGTCTCTTTATTTTTTTGCCAACCCTCCACTACACATCATCACTCTTCTCTCTACATCAGCATTCTCCATTACCGTTCTTCAACCCCAACTCCACAAAGAGATATAATTGTCGTGCATTATTAAAAGTGAAAGACTTAAATGTATTTTTCAATTTTGAAATGCCAAAATGTTCACGGTTAAAAAAGACTATAACCTATTTATCTTTCACTCAAATACTTAAAAGACCAGTTCAAATAACTAAATCTGTAAGTACACATCGTGGTCTAAGCCACAATAACAATAGCAATGATAACGAAAAAATGTGCACAATGGTGTGATCTCAATTCATGAAATTTAATAAGAACCATGTCAACAGCTCAGCAAATTAGTTTTCTGCTGAGATATAAGAACAATGAGAATGACTTTTTCTTTTTCTTTTTCTTTTTTTTTTTTTTTTTTGTGCAGTTTCACACTTTCAAAGCCTTCTCTTACACCATGCGTCCATAATGTTGTGCAACGAGCTTAGATTTCACCATCCCAAAATTGCTCAAGAGATCTGTAGACACCGTAAGTTTCATGAATGAAAGTGGTACCCCTCACTAATCGTGCCTGCAACAACGAAGAACACTTCAGAAAAAACTGTTTGCTACCATGGAAGTAAAGAACACCTTCCGCAATCCACAGGATAATATCATACAGTCTGATACTTAATGTCAAGAACTAATTATCCCAAAAGCTTAACTTATTTAGTGAAATAAATACGTAATTTCATATCTAATATGTTTCCTCATGAAAAAAAACTTTTCAAGCTTGATGCATGAACTAAGAACGGGAACAATAAACAACCAATGATATAGGCCATAATAACAAGTGAAAAGCCAACTATCTCAGAATTAGATTAAGAGATGTCAAAAAAAAAATTATTTATTTGACAAGCACCATGCTTACAAAGCTTCTAATCTACATGAATCTCAACTCCTCAGCCTCAAAGCATAGGAAGAAAACAAGCTGGGATGTTTGTGACAAAACAGAATCCAAAATCAATTAGTAAAAGCGCCATATACTTAATTTATAAAACAAAATTCCGACAAAACATTTTAGATTTAATGCTTCAAGAGGTACCTGCAATATAAACATAACTGCTAAACATATTTAGGTTGAGATACTATGAAAGCTGAATACTCACTTGTTCAATCTCAGAAAATTTAGCAAATAGGTCTTCCGGTATAGACCAGCCAAAAACATCAAAATTTTCCCTTATTCTTGCTTCATGTGTACTCTTGGGCAGCACACTATGGCCCATTTGCAGTCCCCACCTCAGAGCTACCTGCGCAGGAGTCTTGCCTAGTTTCTCTGCAATCATATTTAGAACTGGATGCTTAAGAACATCACTTTTCAGCCAGGTTGTTCCCGGGGAGCCCAAAGGTGAATAGCCCTACAGAAATGCAATTAAAAGGTCACACAATTCATGTAAGAAAAAAATCAAACAAAAAATGAACTTTCACAAACCTACTTTAATAGTTTTACTCAATTTTCTTAGATCATCTTCCGCATTTGTCCATTGGACATTTGGACTACACTCTATTTAGTCTCCCCCCCCCCGAAAAAAAAAAAAAAAAACCCCCAAACCCCAAGTTGATTACTACAAACCTACTTCAAACATTCACGAACCACCTCAGAGCTAGATTCTATCAAATTTTCTACCAACTAGCAACACTCTCTACCAAAAAATAAAAGAAAGCCTGAAAACAACAGGATGATTGATGAAAATAGCCAACATGGTGCAAACACGAGAGATCATCCAACATTTGCTGACTTACAGAGAGGTGGACACCTTTGGATTTGCAGAAAGCCCGGAGTTTGTCCTGCTGCCAAGAAGGATGACACTCCACCTGGTTGACAGCAGGAGGAACCCGAGCAACCTCCAGCAAGTCCCCAAGCTTCTTGGAGGAGAAATTGCTTACACCTATAGCTCGAGCCTTGCCAGAGTCATATAGTGCTTCCATTGCTCTCCAAGTGCTAGGTATGTCAGGCGGCACAAGATTTTCAGGCTTAAAGCCCACTGATCCTTTCTTCATTGGAGCAGGCCAGTGAATCTGAAAGGGCGGAATTGTCAGTTTGCAGATTACAACAGAGTATGCGTATATAACCTGTCTATTAACAATACCATGCCAAATTCTGAAATTATTCGATACAATATTATACACGCATTAAAAACACATAAAAGTCAGAGCAATGTAGCACGTGCATGAAGTACTAATTTGGACTTCCTCGAATGAAGACACATGGTTAACAACTGATTTACAATTGTTGCATAAGAACATTTTAGAATAGAAAAATTTATGCATATGGCATTTAGCAAAGCTATATACCATCTGTAAACCAAGCTATAAGTGGAAGCATTTTTCCTACAAATGAAAAGTTAAAACGGAAAGTATATTTAGCTTAATGACTTCATATTGAAAGGCTGTATCATGTAAATCCAGATACAATACTTCCCTCTAAAATTCAAAACAAATTATATATAGACAAAATAATCAAGTTCGAAAGTAATAAAATAATTAATTGCATATATTTAAATTTTTAGCATCAAACAGTTAGAGAATATTGGAGATTTGGTGATATTACATACAAGGTACAAATCCACATAATCAAGCTGCAAATCTTTCAAAGTCCTGTCCAGTGCTAGTGGCACATCTTCTGGAGCATGATCGGTATTCCTGCAGGACACATCTCAAATACTTGGGTTCTATTCAAGGAAGATTAACAAAGATACATGCTAGCATAATGCTATCAGAATTACTTTAACTTAAAGGCTTAAACATGGAAAGCAAACTAATAATCTAAATTCTAGAATCTAAAAACAAACCATAGTTTAGAGGTAATCCACAAATCCTCACGTTTCACTACACCCTCATCCAAAAGCTTCTTCAACACAACACCAATCTGCAATCACAGTGAAATAATTTCTTTTGTACCCAACCAACCATCATTTCAATCATTTGCTCCAAATAGTTAGTTAATGTTATAGAATCAATGTAGCAGAACACAACATCAATACAAAAAGAGAATAAAAGAATCCTAATTTATGTCAATTACCTCCTTCTCATTGCCATATATTTGAGCACAATCAATGTGGCGATAACCAATCTGTAACATACATCAAACCAATTAAATATGAATCATCATCAAATAGAACAAGAACATGAGATATTTTTAATTGCAGTCCACCACAACAATATAGCTCCTATGTCAATAAACATATCATGATGATAACCAGCAACAACCACGTTTGTCATGACAACAATGCCACTAATCGCAACACACACCACAGCCATCATGAGTGATGAAAACCGCAGCGCAATTCAAAAGCATATAGCTGTGTTCCTTATACATTATCACTGTACGGAAACTGAAACTAAGTGATTGACAAAATAGCAAAACAGAAAACAAAATTTAAAAACTCAACTTAACCAACCGTGTAATTCAATTCAATGATAATACATAGTTAAGGAAATGAACTTCTGAGAGAAAAAAGACGGCATGTAGAGTGATAATAGTAGTAACAAACATCAAACAAGTAGAACAAGCCTTACCAAAATCAAATTTGAGAAAAATCGAAATTAGAAAGCATAAGTGTGAGGATGAAATGGATTAAGTGGAAACCTTGATGGCAGCGGCAACAGCTTCACCGACGAGGCCAGGATTGGACTGCCATGTTCCCAGGCCGACGGAGGGGATCTTGGCTCCGGTGTTGAGCTCGAAGAATCGGATTTCGTTCGTCATTTTTCTTTCAATTTTTTTTCTCGGAATGCAAACAGGTTATTAAACCCTAGTAGAGTGAAAATTCTGGTACGGAAGCTTTTTAAAAGATGATAAGTAGAAAAAGGAGTCGAAAACAGAAAACTACATGTGAGCAGAAACCGAATCTGTGCTTTTCTTGTTGCGGGAATCCTCAGGAAGTTTTGTCCACAGATGTCAGAATAAAAAAGGTGGTGGAGGTAGTTAGATTATTGATTTATTAGTTTATTAGTTTATTAATTTAATAAATAGATTACTGATTGAATCTGGTTGATTCAGTTCGTATTTAAATAAAATTTATAAAATAATTAAAAATTTAAAATATATATTTTTATTAATATTTTAAATATAATTAAGTTTTAAATTTTAAAAATAATTAATATAAAAATAAATATAAAATTAATTAATATTACTACAATAATATTTAATTTGACGTAATAAAAATAATAATTCATAAACTATATCTAAGAAATAAATTCAAAATCTAGGTATAATTATAATTTAATTAATTATATATAAGTTTCTTTTAGAATAAGTAATTTTTATATTAAATTAATTTATACTTATTAAATTATCCAAATATGTGCTGAAAAAAATTAATATTAATAGATCAAATAATTATAAATAGCAAAAATATTTTATAATTAATAAAAGCATTTTATTTACTTTTTAATATATATATATATATATATATATTTAATAAAATTTAATGTTTATGTTAATAATTGTATACCATTAAAAAAATAAATTAATTTTAAAAGTGTTAAATATAAAAATAAGAGTTAAATATTTTTGTATATATATGTGTGTATTAATTAGGATATCAATTAAAAATAAAATATATGCTTTAAAAAGCATGAAAGATAACCAAAAACAAATTAGCTTAGTGGTTGTCAATTTGGTCTTTATATTAGAAGAGCCAGGTTTGGTCAAGTGTCAGCTTAAGCGGTTTGTTTCTTTAAACGGTTAGAATACTAAATCGGACTTAATTAATGTCCGATTAACCAATTTTTGGTTAGATCAGTCAATTCGATATGATTTTTACAATTATGATTTTATCCACGTTCTTATTATTTTTATGAAAATTTTTTTTAACAAATATTGTGACTTATGGAATTATGACATGTTGAAGTGTCAAGTGTCAGCTATTGCCATGTGCTGTAGGTGTATATTGATACTCGATAGTTTTTTTTTTTTTATAAAACAGGGAGCTCCAGGGCCCAAAACAAAAACAAACTAAGCTCTTAGAATTCTAGCAAACATGACTTTCCTTTTATCATCATCCAACATAGGGCAAGAAAAGAGGGCGGAGTGATGAAATGATGAACACCCACTGGGAGATTGTGGGTGTGCTTCGCCAGAGCATCTGCACTAAAGTTAGTCTCTCTGAAAACATGGTTAACACTGAAGTTTTCGGGGTTGGCTTGGAGATCTTTAATGGCTCAAATAAGGGAGGTGCAACCATGGAGGGGGTTGAGCTATTCTACAGCAACTTCACTGCATAAGTAGAATCCGTCTCCATTCTTACCTTCTTGAAACTCATTTCAATGGTAATCTTGAAACCTAAGTATATGACTCATAACTCTGCAGCTGTAATAGTGACTTTTTCAATATTCATCATGAATCCTGCCACAACCATGCCTTTAGAGTCACTAATTTGCTTGCCACACGCACCCGAATCCCTTGCTTAAAGAACTGAGCCGTCGACATTGACCTTGTACCATCCTTCATCTAGCGGTTTCCATCCGATCAGAACAAAGTGTGAAGCTTGGAGGATGTCATTGCTCTTCTCAGTAAGAGCAAGAATATCATGGTAATTTTTAGCTATTACTTTAAGTTCCTAAGCAACTTGCTGGTATGGAGTGTTCTCTTGTCTAAAAATTTAGTCGTTACTTCTTTCTCAAATTATGTTGCAAGTGGTAAGAAAAAAAGTAAGCCATGAAGTCCCACTGTTAGATGGAGAGACTCTGTTCAGGTTTTCATATAACCAGTCTTGGAGAGTTTGGCTAAAGAAATGGTCCTGATAGTCTCTATTCAAGCCGCTTATCTAAATATTTTGGAAAAAAGGGCAGTCCCTAAGCACATGGAGCAAATTTTCTTCGTGATCAATGCATCTCGGGAAGTTTCCGTTGTCTTTAAGTCCTCTTTCTTCTGTTAACATTAGTTAGCAGGACATTATAAGATAATAACCAAGAAAATGTTCCCAGTCTTTGAGGAACTCTAATTTTCCAACAAGTTTTATAAATTCAACTAGGTTCATCATCTTTCACATATATAATATTGTAGGCTGATTTGATAGAAAATTTACCTTGCGGGTCTGGTAGCCAACGAATAGAGTCTAGGCCAAGAGAGGGGTGAGGCGCTTTCATAGTGTGAATCAGGTTGGTAACCTCTTCTGGACAGATCGGGAGATCTTCGCCCAATCCCAACATCCATGCATAGTTATCTAGTGTATCATCTTTTATGTGCTTATCAATTTGAATAAAGGATAGTTCACTAAGATTAGCAATTCTAGGAATCCAATGAGCTGTCCAAAACTCAATGCTTTTCCCATCTCCTATATGCCATATTAGATTGCTTTGACATTGATTCCAAACTTTTACAATTCCTTTCCAAGCATTAGAGCAATTGGTCCTGTCCATTACCTTAGGAATGAGGCTGTCTCCACACCCATATTTGGACTTCATCACCTTCACCCATAAAGCTTGGCCATCATGAATTAAACCCCAAGCCAGCTTCATAAGAAAAAGATTATTCGATTCTTGAGCTTTACATAAACCCAAACCTCCTAGCTCTGTCGGCTTGCAAACAATGTCCCGGTTGATTAAGTGAATTTTCTTCTCCTCCTCATTCAACTCCCATAGAAAATCTCTACAAATTTTATCAATTTGATTGCAGACTTCTTTAGGCATCTTCATGATTTGCGTAGTATAACTTGGAATTGTAGAAAGTAATGATTAAACAAGCGTGCATTTGCCCGCCAAAGAGAGAGTACGCAAATTCCAACTCGAAAGCTTAGCTTGCATCTTGTCTAGGATAGGTTGAAAATGGATCCACCCAAACTTCTTATAGATGAGAGGGACACTGAGGTACTTTCCAGGGTTGCTTGTCAGAGGGATGCCAAGTTCTCTACTGAATTCCTCTCTAATAATGTGGTTAACATTTTAAGAAAAAAGCATGCACGACTTGTTTAAATTGACTTTCTGACCAGATGCTTCACAAAACGTGTTGAGTTCCTCTTTAATAACTCTTTACTTGCTTGTGCAAACAAGACAAGGTCATCTACAAAACATAAATGAGACAAGGGAGGTCCATTCCTAGGAGATAAGGGGATAGGGGATCTCTCTGCCTTATGCCTCTTGTTAGGTTGAAATCCTCAGAGGGGAAACCATTCCAAAGAAGGTTCATAGAGGGAGAAGAGATGCAATGATGATAATATTGATTAAGTTTTTCGGGATGCCTATGTCACATAGGGTATCCATAATGAACCTCCAGGTCGATCTTAATAGCCATGAGACCTTTGCCACTTCTTCTTGTCCTCATAGTGTGGATCACTTGAGCTACTAAAATGTTGCCAGTACTAATCCTATCTGGTACAAAACTTGCTTAAGTGTTAGAGACAATATAGTTTAGATTAGGTTTCAACCTCTCAACAATAACCTTTGTAATAATCTTATAATAGACATTACAAAGGCTGATGGGCCTGAAGCGAGCATAACTCTCTGGTGAAGGAACATTAGGGATGATAGAAATTAGGGTCTGATTCACTTTGGCAATCTCTTCTGGGTTCTGAAAAATCATTTGCACCCAATTAATAACGGAATCAGCCACAATATCCCATGAGTGTTGGAAGAATTTTGCTGGGAGATCATCCCTTCCTGACGCCTTCCAACTACCCATGCTAAAAATTGCATGTTTAATCTCTTCACGACTAATATTACTGTTGAAGACGCCTAGGTCTGCCTCAGATAATCTAGGAAATCTACCCTCAATCGAAAAATTTGTAAGCATTGAATTATAATTATAAGGGGCATAAAAGGATTTAAAAAAGGATACTCCTAGGTCCTTTAGTACCTCCACATTATCTGTCCATTCACCCTCGCTATTTTTTAAAGCTTTGACCATGTTTCTCCTTCTTCTGCCATTTGCTTTCTGGTGGAAATACTTTGAATTTTTATCTCCAAAGTTGATAACTTTGCATCTGGACATTTGCTGTCAGTAACTCTCCTCTTGGACAATAATCGCTTCATATTCCCTCCATAAGTCTTTTTGGAGTTTTATCAGAAAAGGGTTACTGTTGAAGGATAGATTTTGGTTGACACCGTCGAGTCTGAACATGATTTTTTGCTTCTTCTTGAAAATAGAACCAAAGACCTCCTTATTCCACACTTTAGCTTGTTCAGTAAAGATATTGCTGTTAAAGATAAGGTCTCCTTGCTTACACTAGTTGTTTTTCACTAAGTTGTTGTAGCCTTCATGAAGAAACCAAGGTGCAAGAAGCTTGAAAGGTCTATCTCGTCTTTTCTCCCTTAAAATATTGAAGTCCAATAAGATTGGTAGGCAAGGTTGCGAGAACCGGACCGGTCATTGAACTGATCGAGTGACTGGTTCAATGGTTCAATGGTTCAGCCGAGGTCGAATCGTGATTGAACCGATTTAATTAAATATAGAATAAAATTATAAAAAAATTCAATATATAATTTTAAATATTTAAATTCAATAAATTTTAAACTAATAAAATTTGACAATTTGACAATTTCACATAATAAAGTATCCATAATTTATCACTAAAAGTTCATAAACAACTTTAAATATCAAAATTTATAACCAAAGAAAATCAAAACGCACATAAATGACAAACACAAAATGTTCTACCACCAAAAAAAATAACATTAAACAAATATACATTCTCTATATACAGCAGCCATTACAAAAATTAGTCATTTATAGCAAAATTCAGGAATCAAAATTGAATTTACATATAGCAGGTCAGCCATTACAAATGACTAAAATTAATGAATTACATACAGCAAAATTCAGAGAATTAGATAATACATACCGAAGCAGAACTCTGCATCATATAATTAACCAAATAATTACAATAGCTATGATTAATTAATTAACCAAATAATCCAAAATTGACCAAATAAAGAAGCAGAACTCTGCATCAATCCATATAATTAACCAAAATTAACCAAATAATTACAGCATCCATTACATACAGAAACAGAACTTTGCATCAATCTACATAATTAACTAAATAAAGAAATCTGCATCAATTCATATAGTTCATTAACAAAATAAAAAAGAATTGGTTGAAAACCAATACAAACTCACCGCGGCAGAGAGCAGAGAAGGTGTCTAGGTCACGGCGACAGAACAGAGCAGCTTCCATGACGTTGAAAGAACAGCTTCCGCCGATCAGACGAGCAGACAACACTGACCAGACAACCAGAATAGCTTCGAAGTTCAGACGACGATGTCGTTGCAGCAGTTTCAATCTGCGAGTAGACTAGACCAGACCAGCTTCCTTCCATCCGCCCGTTGGAGGTCCTTCTACCCGGTGACAGCGTCAATTGTGATAGACTGAGAGGGACAATGACCTTCGTTGTTGATGAAAATTGGGAGTGAAATTAGGTTGAGGTGTGGTGGCTGGTGAATAAGGGGATTGGGTATCCAATTTGCATAAAGGGTTGGGTTGGATTGGGTTACCGGGTCAGGCGGTCATCTATGTGGGTTTCTTTTTTTTTTTTTTTTGCGTCTCAAAACGACGCCATTTAGGACCCAAGGTGAAAAATCGGTACCTTTAAAAAATTGATCGGTTTAGCTGGTTCACCAATTAACCATCGGTTTGACCAATTTTTTCACCGATTTTTTGCAAGACTGTTCTGGGGGTCACCCAAACTGGCCAGGTGACTGGTTTTCGGTTAACCTGGTTGAATCGGCCGGTCCGGTCCTTTTTTCAAAACCTTGTTGGTAGGTGATCTGACTTCATTTTAGGGAGATGCTTCACTCCAACTATTGAGAATATATCACTAAAATCCAAGTTACAAAGAAAACGATCAAGTCTGCATTTTATCCGGTTCCTTTGCCAAGTAAAAGGAGGTCCAGAAAAACCCAAATCTTTGAGCCCGCAATGCTGAATACATTCTCAAAATCTGTTTGTATCCTGGGATAGATTATGGCTGCCCTTCGATTTCTCATGTGAAATGATGGAGTTAAAATCTCCACCAAGGCACCATGGTCCTTGGGTTGTAGCAGCTAACTCTTCGAGATCGTTCTAGATGTTGTTACCGTTTGTAGGTTGAGGGTTCCCGTAAACACTTGTAAAGAACCAACAATTATTCTCCGTATCTTTTATCTTCATATGAATGAATTGTTTCTTAATTTAGATGGGTTCAATACATCTTTCATGCTTATTCCAAAGACACCAAATACCTCCGACAAACCCTTCCACATTGCTAATGCACCAAGAATCAAAACCTAGGTTCTGGATAATTCTCTCTGCCTTAGATCTTGACACATGAGTTTCAAGTAAAACACATAAATTTAGTTTGTAACGACAAGTTAAATCCTTAATAATAATAGGAAATCTTTTAGAGGAGACCTCTCTACAATTCCAAATTAACAGATTCATTATAAACAATAAAAAGAAAGTTGAAGAAACTTCCTGATTGTTATTGATGGTTTGCCCCACCATAACTGTATCTGGGGTCACATCTCCCTCCATCTATGGTTCTGAATCGTTCATGGTTGCATCCTTATTTGCCATGTTGTTAGACTCTCTTGGGTCCAAAGGTTTAGTATGCTCTTCTATATTGGTTTGGTTCTTGTCCCCTCCTTCCATGATAGTTTCAATAAGAGCTTGAGTGGTATGATAGATTTAGGAGGCCTCCAACGTGAACTAGTTGGAGAATTTATTTTAGAAATTTGCTTGTTAAGGTAAGAGAATTGTCTCCAGTATTCTTGATGTTGCTCCTCTTTTTCTTTTTTATTTGCTTGTGGTGGTTGATTGCTATCCTGATTAGTTAGAGTGTATTGAAAGATTTTATGATATTGAACTGGTTTCTTGACATATTTAGAGGCTACTAGGGTCTTCTTACTAATGGTAGTATGCTTTCTCTTTATGATGGGAATAGAATTCTTTTGTCTTTACTGGTCTTTTTTGGTGAGATTTTCTTTTTTGGTTTTCTGCTTAGTTCCTGCTTTCTCATGGGTCCCCACTTATTGGTTGTCATTCTTCTCATTTAATTTTATCACCTGATGGACGTTAGGCTAGCTTTCTTCAGCATTCAAATTTGTTTTCTGATTTTCTTCAGCAAGATTTGAAATCTTGATTAGTGGACCCTTTCTTTTTTTTTTTTTCTTTCCTGAATTTTCAGTTTTAGGCTTCGTCTTCCTTTGGTTTTTCTTCACAAGTATCCATGGGCCATATGGGTTATTTCCTTGATTTGTGCTGATTTCCTCCTGATTAGTAGTGTGATTTAGCAAATCCTTCCCTTTTAGTTGCACTTCTTGAGACGTGGGTGGGATAGTTTTCTGATTAATCACAATAGAAATATCTTTCCTTTTTGGATCCTGTTGCAGACCTCGTACTTCCTAACTTGACTCCAGACCATTGCTGGGTTCTTCATGGCTAGTTTTATTGCCCTCAGCCGCCTTAGGTCCGCCGTTACTAGTGGTTCCAGCTACCTTGTCATGGCAGTTTTTCACTCTATGGTCATATCGGCCACAGTTAAAGCAAATTTGTTGTAGACCTTCATACACAATGTTAAAATCTCTGTCAAGAGCTGTAAAAGTTGGAATAATTTGCTTTCTAAATCGATTTCAACATATTCTTGTGAACCTTCCTCTAGAGTGGATAGATGTTAGATCATCCACCTTGAGCATCGTGCCGAGAGCCTTTCCCACTTTCTATAGGAAATATTTATTATATAATTCAGTTGGGAGGTTAGGGATCCGAATCCATATCGCGACCTTCTGGACATCCATCTCTCGAGGAATGAATAGAGGTCTCCATCTCTGAACAAGGAGATAATGGTCAGCTATCATCCAAGTTTCTTCAAAAAACGCATGGGAATAGTCATCTTGATCTGTGAATCTGACCAAGAAAAAATTTCCTTCGAGATCCATGACCCTTATGGATCCCTTTTTGACCCATCGTCTTTGCACCCATCTGTCAAGTGCTTGAAGATTGAGAACCTTGCCAAGAGGCTTCACAATTAAAGAGAGTTTCCAAGACTTGCACCAGTCTTTGTACTCTTCTAGAGAAAGCTCAATCGTAGGCTTATGATTGAAGGAAGCTGGGTCTTCCATGAGTAGATATAATCCAAGGTCTTCCGAGATGTAGTCCTCCGAAACCATCTCCACAATTTCTTATGGATTCAATTTGCTAAAGCCATTCTCAACTACCATGTCTCGGTAGGATCTTCTAGGTGTTTTGTGTGCCTCTAAATTACAATTGTTTGCTGCCTGGTTCATGATTTCACCCGCTTTCTTTGGTTTCTCATTTCTTTTTTCTTCCACAACGTCTTCCATTCCTTGTATTTCTTTGTCTCCTTCATTCATTTTTACCGTTTTTTCGTGCTTCTTGACACTAATCCTCCTTCGACGACGAGCGTTTATCGATATCGGAAAAGGTGGAATCAGAGCTCATTCTTCCTTGTACTCCCTAGTACTCTCTCAAAAAGTATCGTTGATACTTGATAGTTGATACAAGGTTATATTAAAATTTTTTTAATATACATTAAAATTAATTAAAATTTTTATATGTACAAAAAAATTAATTACAAGTGACACAAAAAAAATCAAATACAAGTGGTTGATACATTTTATTTGATCATTTTAAATTGTGTTAAAAAGTATGAAATTTATCAATTAATGTATATAATTTTGGTTTAATTAATTGAATTTTTTGAACACTGCTTTAGATGAAGTTGTGTGTAAAAAATATACTTTTCGTACTTTTAATTATTAATTTCTTAATTACTTTTTATGTCATTTGATGTCGTGATAAAGTTTTTTTAACTGTTTCAGGGTTAAGGTGTATCAACGATCTAAAAAGATCGAAAAAATGGAGCAAAGAAGCGAAGTCAAGAAGCAATTCAAAAGTGTAGCTATCCGGAAGCTTGCTTAAGTACGATTTCATGCTTAAGTGAGATTCTCGCGTGAGCACAATTTTCTCGCTTAAGCGATACTCTCGCGTGAGCATTATATTCTTGCCTGCACGAGGTCAATTTCACATGTCTTAATTAATGAAGCACGTACATTCACGTTTTGGCTCTCCAAGGGATCTCAACAGTAGTTGTGTGAGATGATATTTTAAATCCAAGATTTGAGGGTGAGACATACAACATATTATATACTCATTTTTTCTCCGTTGTTAAGGTTTAGGATCTTGAATTCTAAAAAGAGAAGCTCCAAATTCTTTTTAGAATTTCAAAGATTTCTTATGAATTTCTCTTTAATTATAGATTTTAGTTTTGTTTAATCCATGGTGTATACCAGGCCAATGGCTGTGGTAGTTTTTGTGAACCTTAACCACCATATTTCTATGACTTTCATCCTCAACAATACCTTCAATCCACATTCCATCACCACCAAATACCTACATGGGATCCAAATCCATATCGACCTTACCACCACCCTTTTGAGCCTCATAAACAACTACCTTTAGAATCACAACCTCTATATACATCACCTCAATATTCTTACTTTTATGAACTACTTCTCATACACTATGACTTTTTTTAATATTATCAACCCTCTTTTTTTCTACAATCCTCGATGGAAGAAACTCTTCAACCATTAATCCAAGAAAAAAAAAAGCTCAAATCTATCATCAAAGGACGAGATGAGCAATTGAGCTACCTTAAAAAATTAATGGACCGAATTACTATAAGCATACTTATCATCTCTTCTATTGTACTACCATTAGACATATGTAAGGAAATAGAGTCAATCGAACACACTAGTGTGAAAAAAAATCTTGCATTCTCAATTAGAAAAGAAGGAATTGAAGGATTCATTGCTCAAAGATGAGACTGTTGAGTGCATTAACCGTGAGGAGGTGATTGAACACTTGAAACAAGTTGAGATAATAAGCAAGTTTAACAATGAATACTTTGTTATCCCTTCACCATTGCAAAGTAAAGATTCTATTAGAAAGAAATGTGCACACCCTCTAATGGATATATCTCTTGATATGAAGAAAAGTTCGAAGAAAGTTGACAAACAAGAGATGAAACTTGAAGAAGCTTGCAAAGAGTTAGAAATCGATGAACAAAAGTAAAAAAAGGTAGAAACTACGAGGGCATACCTATTGAAATTCTCTCTTTCTAAGTTTCCATCATTCAAAATACAATTTGAGCATGTAACTTTTTTCTCCATAATTTTTTTGGCCCACATCAATATGTCGTATTGAAAACAGATGATCAACTTAGAATTCTTTTTGAGATGCTAAGCAAGAAGAAATTGGACGTTAAGTGGCAACATAAATCAAGATTCAATAAGGGTGAAAAGTTAAAATTTGACATCCAAAAATAGTGCAAAGCTTAATTCAAGAAAACCAAGACTATGATATGGAGTTCAAACAAATAATTAGATCCTTGAAAATTTTAAGGGAAGCAACATGAGAAACAAAAAGGTGAATTGCCTTATAAATTTTGGAATCCCGAAATGAAATTCATTAATAAACAATTTTGGAGACTCTTCTTTACTTATGTTAGAATTCTTCAAAGTTTGGCACACATAACTTGGGATCTTATAAAACATATCAAATATTAATGAAAATTTAAAGATAAATTCAAGCACAAGCCATCATGGCAAGAATTTTATCTATGTCCAACTTAAGAATAATAAATAAAAATATTAAGTAGAAGACACCTGTCATGGTAAAATCTTCCATTCCTTTTGTGTTTTTTAGTTTTTTTCATGTTTTAAGTTCTTTTACATTATATTTGTTTAATGCTATGTTAAATTTGTTTAATTTTGTATTGCAATTTGCTTTAGGGTGAAAATATATGTTAGGATGTCTCTTTTATACTTTGTTAAAAAAAATTGTGTTTTAAGAATATCTCAAAGAATCCTTGATAAAAAAAAATTGTTTCAATCTTTAGAAACAATACTTGCTTCTATATTAATATTGTTATCGTACATTGTTAGGCTTGAATCACTTGTTTGTGCACATTTATTCTTGTTTATTTTTATGCGCACTCGGTGCTCGATAAATGTGCCTTAGTATAAGCTTTGCCTCTAAAAATATTGTTAATTCTCAATTACATGTTGTAGTTACCATGTAATTTGGAATAGTTATTTATGATTAGGCATAATATGATAAATATACTAAGTGATTTAAAATTTTTAATTGTTTAGAATTAATAATAGGATTATTTTCTTGTATGATTAAGTATGCCCATATTATTATGTCACTTAGAAGGGTTTTTATTTTGCTGTATATTTTAGTTTCACATGTTTTTCTTTTCCCTTTCAATTAAGATGAGTGATAAAAAAGAAAAAGAAAGCAAAAAATGGAGGATGAGAGTCAGGCGATAGACATATATGCGCTCCAGTCCAAGCTGTTTAAGGATCCACTAGTTGAAGATGGAGATTTGTAGAGCCACTGTTGACCCTTTAATCGTAATGAGCGCATAGTAGACCGTACAAAATTCAAGTATGAGGAGTATAGATCGGCATCATCTGTTGTAAACAAATTTTCTACTAAACACTTGTATATTATTCTTATTATTATTATTATGTCTTTTAGATTTATTTCTAATTATTTTTATTTTAAATTTTTTATATTACTTGATTAGAATAATAAGTCTTTTTAAAAAATTTAGAGTATCCCATTAATTTGAGTTAAAGCATTTCATTAAATTTGACTGAAGAAAGATTGTTAAACATAGATTAGAACTAGAACATAACCTAATGAGATTTGAGCCATTAATGTGTGGTTGCATACTTTTAACAATTATTTCATTTTTATGTATGTGTGTTGTTTTTTCTATAATTATAATTTTTTACTTATTTAATTCTTGATGTGTAATATTTCGTATATGTACGTATTTATATGATTGATGACATTATTTCATATAAGCTCACTTAGTCAAATAACCTTACATTATTCATCTATCATTATTAACCAATTTTGAGCCTAATAAATTTTTTTGTTTATAATTTTTAGCATAACGCTACTCATAAGTGAAATACCATAAATGTTCCTAATTTGACTTTTACTTAACTTAGGCTAGTAGTGATAGCATCATGTGAGCGTGGGAAAGGAGAATTTAAAAACTTCGATAAAAAAAATATATATTTTGAGTTTATTAAAAATTTTAAAAATTAGATACACACATGCATTAAGTACTTCAATCATATACATTTATCTTTAAAAAATATATAACGTATATATTCATAATGAAAAAAACTTAAAAGGGGATAAATATTTGTCCGAATGAAAGTTTTAGAAGTAAGTGTATATGTGATGTGAATTAATTGAGAATACATACGTGTGTATGTATGAAAAGTGAAACATGGAAAAAAATACAATGGGTAATAGGATTTTGCATTAGAATTAAGAAGATTATTGTCGGTTAAGTAAAAGTCTAAACTAATCAAAGATTTAAATTTTTAGTCTATTTAATCAAATATATCATTTTGACTTTAGTCTCATTACAATTTTCTAAATTTTTTTTGATAATTGTATGCATGCATTAGATTTTTGTTAATTGTTTAAAGAAGAACAAATTTTAGAAATACAATGTTAAAAGAGAATTGAGTGATTTAGTCCTATACACTAAAGTCATAATTGAGTAAATACATCCAATAAAAACTCAAGTGCTCAATTCTATGTTCCACCTATCATAAAATATTTTCTTGCAAGTTTGTACTTCTTTTATAACTTAATTGATTAATAGAATGGAATTGTTTGATATTATACCTTTGTCCTCTTTGCTTTACTATATTTTAAAAATTTAATTGGTTCTAACCCACCGCATGTCAATAGTAGAAAAAATTAAGTAGTTAGCATTTAATGAATGTAAGTGGTTTACATTTATCATGGTTGACATCCCTCATCCTCTTTGTCATATTGTCATTGGCATTATATCATGAAGTCATATTTGTATTTAAATGTAGGGAGATTGATAAATTCCATTTATTTATTCTAAATTGTGTTAAAAAGTATGGAGTCTATCAATTAATTACTTACACGATTTTAGTTTAATTAATTGAGTTTTTCGAATTTTACTTATGATGAATTTGTGTATAAAAAATATATTTTTCGTGCTTCTAATTATTAGCTTTTTTAATCTCTTTCTATGCCATTTGATGCCGTAATAAAATTTTTTTAAGTGTTTTCAAGGTTAAAGTGTATCAACAGTCTTAAAGATTCAAAAAGAATAAAACGAATAAACAAATTCAAGAAACATTTTGAAAGTGCAGTTGTTTAGAAGTTCTCTTTAAGCATAATTTTTTGCTTAAGCACGATTTTTTTTTTGTTGCTTAAGTGAGATTCTCACGTGAACATTATTTTATCACTTAATTAATAAAACACGTGCATTCACATTTTAGGCTCTTTAAATATCTCCAACAATTATATAAGATGATATTTTAAAGTCAAGTCTTGAAGGGACAACACACAACACATCATATACTACTTTTTTCCTCTTTTTTTAGGGTTTATGACCTTGAATTTCAGAAACAGAAGTTTCAACTTCTCTTTAGAATTAAAGGATTTCATATGAATTTTTCTTTAGTTATAGGTTTTAGTCTTGTTTAATTATAATTTTTAGTTTATAATTTTTTGTTTTGCTACTCTAATTTTTTAGAATTTCTTGTTACTTCCTCTATTTTTCTATTTTTAGTTTATGAACACTTGTTGACTTGTTGAATTTATATTTTTCATGAATGAATTTGATATTTTATGCTTTATTATTTCTTATTTGAGTTGATGTTATTACTTTTTTGAATTGGGTAGTTGTAGATTTTACTAATTATTACAATTTATGAATTTTTATGTATATGCATTCTAGGTATTTGATAAAATGATTGAACTAGTTATAGAGTAGATTTTGCATTCTTGGCTTGAGTTGAGAACTTGGATGAACTTGAGTCATTAATGTCCAAGTTGATTAATAATTTAGAGATAGTAATTAATCTAATGCTAGTTTTCTATTAATTCAATTAGTAAGTTGGTTAGGACTTATAGATTAAGGTCAGTTAGGCTTAATTGACTTTCTTCAATTTATAGAAATTGATGAATTGAGTTTACTCTTTGTAATTGTCATATTGTGGTTAATGACGAGAATAGTGATCCTTAACACTTAATTCTTGCCAAAGTCTTTTTGAACTTGAATTTTCTTTCTTCTCTTCTAGTTAATTGCCTTGATTACTTTTCAGTCTAATCTCTTGGCTATTTAATTTTTAATTATGCTTTTATATTCTCTGCTTTTACATTTCTGTTAATTACAATCAAACACTCGATTTTTCTATATCCAATAATAATGTACTCGATTGTGATTTTAAGAGAGAACGACTTAGGATTAAACTCTCTATAATTATTTTGAAATTTGTGACATTTTAATTAAATTTTGAGAGTGTTAAATTCCGGTTTAGAGCTATCTACAATAAATTTTGTATTTTTTAACTTGTAAATTTTTAAACCGGTTCTTAGCACTCATCAGTAGTCTTCAATCATATGGATTTAAATGTTTTAAACTGAAAAAGTTAGTAAAATGATAAATTAAAAAATTAATTACTGTTAATTATGTAACTTTCATGAAATATGTGTCCACTATCTTAATTTAAAAGTAATTAATTACTTACTTTATTACTATACCAACTTCTTTACTTTAAAAAATATTGATTTTAATCAAATGCCCATTACCTTTAGGTTCTCAACCGAGAGGAGTGACAAGTGGTGGATATCGGGGTTATTGCTAGGAATCTCTCTTGAATGGACTCGTGACTCGAGACACCTCTCCAGATTCTAGTGAATTTAGGAGTAGAATAATTAGCGGATTGGTGTCTAAATTTAGGAGTAGAATAATTAGATTGGATTCTGTATGGGTTGCAGGTCAGGTGAGAATCCATGTCTTAAACAAAAATATATGAAATAATTACAAAATATTGATAGTTATACTAGTCCTTAAAAAATAAGTCATTAGTCAAATTGTAGAACGTTAACTTACAACATATAGAATAAAAAACATGTTTGATTGGAAGTTGACTAAATATATCCATGAAAATTTATTAATTTAATCTCAAATCACAATTATATAAACTCTTTTTCTTAACGTTCAATTGGACTTGTTAGATATTTTGTATGTTACCAGTTAATTAATATTTTACATCATCAATCGTTAACAAAACGATTAATGGAGTAATGGAAGGACATAGGTAATTAATTTGTAATCTTTTGAGAATTAATTTGATTGATAAAATTTTTCGAAAAAGAATTTAGAGAACGCTTCACTTTTCACAGATTAGTTTAACCATTAGCCATAATTACAAAATACTGGTATGTTGATAATATTCATTATAATTTTTTAATTTAAAAATTCTAAAATCTTAAAATAATGTTGTATAACAACAAAAATCTAATATAACTCATTAAAATATATTATTATTAAAATGTCTAAAGAAAAAAATTCGAGAATCAGCAGAATTTATTATTTTTTACCCATATTTTAGTCATTAATCCAATTTTTTTAGTCTAACAATCTGACAACATACTTTTAACCTACGCTTTTAAACATTATTGGCTAAAAAAATAATTTTTATTGACCCTCTAACATTAGTCATGTCTAAAAATAGTTTAATAAATAAAAAAAAATAATTTAAAAATTCTAAAATATTAAAATATTTTTTTCCTTAAAAAAGGCCTAATATAATATCACAAACAAAAAGAATCCATTATTAAAATTTAAAACAATTAAAAAATAATTAGAAAAAGCAAACAAAAAATAACAAGTACATAACATTAGTAATGCCTAAAGTACAAGCTTTTTTATATAAATAAAAAATTTTATATTTACTAATTTATTTCAGTTTTAAATTTTTTACTCTTTTAAAAATTATCTCACAATTTCACTGGCAAAGTCTATTTTGTAGTCAAGTCTGCACAATAATAAAAGAGTGCAATTGTGCAATCCTTTTCAGACCAAAGAGGAAGAGAATTGTTTTAACTATTGTGCAATTATTTTTTGCGAAATAGGAAAGACCACTATATAACATTGCAGGTATCGTTTGTGCTTACACTTTCAAATATTTGTTTAAGTTTGCACCAAAGTTGACTTGAGAGAAAGAAAAAAGAAAAAGAATGAGAAAAAAAAAAGAAGTGGTGGGGAAAAATAAAGATTATGTTGTAATGACTCGTGGTAGTGACATCAATCATTTAAATGTAGGGAGACACATTAAGGGCCACATTGATGATCAGGTTAAAACTTAAGTTTTTTTTATTGTTATATTATATCTTAATATGCATATAGTAACATCATTATAGTTGTTAATTGCTTAGTTAGTAGTTAACAGTTTAGGATAATTTGAATATATTAGGGTATCGACCGTTATAAATATTTAAATTAGAGAGACATATTTATATTTTACGTTTTTGAAGTATGGTTTTTTTTATTTAAACTAAATCTAATATGAAAATATTGGGATTTAGGCTAATTGTTGTAGATCATTATGGATGAAATAAATAGTGATTTATGGTTGATAGATTTTTAGAAATATTTTACATAATAAGTCTTATTATAGTAGTGGTTTAAAGTTGTGCTTATTAATGTCGAAATTATACAGAGTCGGTGGGTCCTATATCCGAAGAGGAATAGAGTCTTGGGAGTGGAGGGATCGCCTAATGCACTACTGCCTTATTTAAAGGAGGCTGGTTTTGCCCATGTGACACGAGCTAGAGATTTTCACTTTGATAACTTATTCCTATCGGCCATTGTTGAGAAATAATGTCTAGAGACCCATTTGTTTCACATGACATGAAGTGAGTGTACCATCACCCTTTAAGATATTGCTTCACCTTGGCTGGCAGATGCATGGGGAGCCAGTTGGTGGTTACAACTGTGATTTTCAGACTCATTATGGTCGCGAAACATGGGAGATGGTTCATGAGGCGCTTGGAACGTTGCCTCTGAGTCGGGAACCACAGGAGGGTGTGCAGCAAGCCGAGTCTTTTGCCATTAAAATGACGTGATTAAAGACTCGCTTGAGACAGATGTCTGCTGACGCTGTATCAAATGTGCTTCAGCAGCATGAGCCTTATTACATATTGAGATTGATCGGTAGACTTCTGGTGAAAGATAAATCCAGTGTAAGCATACATGTTAGATAAATCTCATTGATTACTGATTTCGGGAGATGCATATACTACTCATAGGGTTCTGTCATATGTTGTATTAAATTGGATCTGCTCTTCGTTTGACTCGGACTCTTCAAAAACCAAATCAGCATTGATTCGGCCATTGGGGGAGAAGAGCAAATTCTTGTAGGGGATTCAGTTATTCTCGCCTAACTAGGTCTTGGCGCATAATCTATTGGGACTGAACATGAGGAAGATGAACTATTACCAATGTCCACAAACTCAATGCAAAGTTCTATTACTTGTTCAATCACAATCTTTCTATGGCAATTGAACATAGTTCACAAGTGATTGTCATCCTTTAACATAGGACATCCAATGAAATACAAATAACCAATTCTTTTAACGTACTTAATTCCAAGTATATCAATATTGACCAAAATCATATTTCTAAACTCTGTCAACGAATGCAACTGCTAAGTATGCATAACAATATCATTGCCTTCAAAATGTGCACCATTATTTTGATGTGGTATTGTTTCATTTGGATAAATAACAATTATATGTTCACTAGCCATTTAATGAATTTATCTTTGGAGAAAAGAAGAAAGAATATATGAAAACTGAAATTTATTGGGAAGATATGGGCATTTTTTTTATGAAATAGTGATAATGTTTAAAATTGTAAAAAAAATTCAAAAACTATATATATTGAAAAATATGAATTTTTCACTTATATAAAAAAAAGTTTGTATTGTGTTTATTTGGGTGTCATTAAGTTAATAAAAATATTTTTTATTTTTTAGCGTGTTTGTTAAATTCCTAATAGTAAAAATGAAAATACTAAAAAAATTGAAAAAATATTTTGAGAGGTTACAGTTTACATATTATTTTAAAATACTTTTTTTCTTAAAAAAATATTTTTTACATAATAAATAAATAAAAATACTTTTATATTGTTATATCCAAACATAATTTATAAATAAAAAGATCTTTTCGTATGAGATATCCGAATATAAAATTATTTTTATTTTTCTATAAAATCTTCCAAAAAAAGATAACTCAAATTTTTTTTTTTATAAATTTACCCAAATAAACCCATTGTAGGTTGTGGTCATGTAACTTTTTTTTATTACTTCATAAAGTTATGTTTTATAATTGTTATTAATTTACTATATCTAATAATTATCTATCAATTACAAAAGGAAATTTAAGTTTCAAACGACACATTTCACTTTTTGGAAAATTTTAAAAAATCTATACAATCTATACAATAAAAACTCTATAAAAGTATTCACCAAGTAAAACAGGAAAGGAATAAAAACTAAGTATGCTAAAAAATTTGTTAATAAAATAATAATAGAAATTTCTCAAATTCTTGATGCATTCAATACAATGAAAGATAAAAACACCTTCGATTTTAAACTAATTTTTTTTTTTGTTTTCTATGGTATTTTTAAGTTTAATAAATTAATAATTGATTCATTATAAATTTATATTTTATTTAAAAATTTGTTATTAAACAATAAATTGTTGCATACACAAAGCAAAATTTAAAAAAAAAATTTCACTCCCCTCCTTTGAGAGATGCTAAAATAACACTTCCCTCCCTTCTATTTGTAAAATATATATTTCTCTCTCTTGTAACTTTTAAAAAACCTCATTTTTTATCCATTTTAAAATTTTTGTGTTAACTACTATTAACTTTATCTATTTTTCAAGAAAAAATCTTTTTTTTTTTTACAAAAATACTCTTTAAAAAAATTATTTTTTTATCATTAAATTTTGCTTACCAAAATATCCTTTAATAAATTATTTTTTGATTGATTAAATTGTATTTTTACTAAAATAATTTTTTAAAATTTAATAATTAAATTATTTTTTCTAACATAGCGTTCAATAATTTTTAATTATTAAATTTTGATATCGAAAAATAATCTTACTAAGATTTTTTAATTTAATATATATTGATATTAAAAAATTAATAGTAAAAATATAACTATAATTGTTAATAAAAATTTTGATAAAATTACAAAATTAAAAAATTATTGAAAGATATCTTAGAAAAAAATAATTTAATTATTAATTTTTTAAAAAAATATTTTAGTAAAATTACAATTTAATCAATAAAAATAATTTATTAAAGAGTATTTTGTTAAGTAAAATTTAATGATAAAAAATAAATTTTTTTTTTGAAAAATAGATAAAGTTAACATTAGTTAACACAAAAAATTTAAAATGGATTAAACAGGAAGTTTTTTAAAAGTTACAAAGGAGGAGAATGTACATCTTAAAAATAGAAGAGAGAGGAGTATCATTTTAACATCTCTCATGAGAGAGAAATAGAATTTTTTCAAATTTAAATTATTGACACTTATTTAAACAGATAAATTAACTAATCATTTGACGGGTTAAAATTTTTATATATGAATAATTTTAATGTAAAATACAAAAATATTTAATCATTTTAGTATTTTATATGATTATGATAGTAGCACAAAATGTCATTGACGTTTTGTAATAAAAAAAATTTTAATTATTAAAATATAAAACGTCATTGACATTTTGTTAATAAATATTATTTTAATTATAGAAACACAAAACCTCAATAACGTTTTATAAATAACCATAACAGTGTTTAACACGTAATTTGATTCATCATAAAAAATTTTATACCTAATAATACTACATAAAAAAGAAAAAGTTCTCATTTGACGAGTGTATTGGTCGAAATATTTTCTATTGCTTCCTTAATTTGTATAAAAACTGCCGTTAGCAAGGCCCGGAAACAAAATTTTGGATCTTTAGTATAGCTACAATGGATTAATGCAAATACTAAACAAAATGCAGCCTAGCCTAATCTCAACACAAATATTCAAATACTGCCAAATGGATTGGTATGTCTAGAAAAATATTAATTTTAAGGGAAGTTAAAATTTCGGATAGATAAGATATTCTTTAAATTTATTTTAAAAATTTTTTTAAATTAAATTGATCCATTAAAAATTAATTATATTTATTTTTCAGTCTTCTTATTAACAATTTTTGTCAACGATTAATGTTTTAAATATTAATAAAATGTGTTTATGAAAATCTATTAATTTAATAATTTTTCCTAATTATATAAAATTCTATTTCTAATATAACCTAACAACTAAATTGATAAATTTTCATAAATATATTTGGTTATTAAACATGTTAAGTGTCGTGTATACTATCAATTAACATTCCATGTGATTAATCATTGACGGAAATTATTAATATAGTTAATTTGTAATTGTTAAAAGCCCAATTTGATTAATAAAATCTTTAAAAAACATTTAAAAAATATTTTATCTGACTAATTTGACTATTAATCCTTAAAATTTTCTGAAATAAAAGATATTAAAATATTGAATATAAGTGGAGGTCCATTCAAATATTATTTGTGCACCAAACCTAAGATACTTAGCATGGAGACAGGATGAATACCAATCTCGAAAAAAGATAGAGGAGTTAGGATGAGTCAAAGAAGAAGTTGTGAAGGCCACATGTGGAGCTGATGAAACTGAAAAGTAGCAAGCGTGAGGTTTTTCTTTAGGCCATTCTGAAACTGTACAAATCTCACTTGAGAGAAAAACCATCAACCTCCCTTCTCATGAATTTTGTTGGTTACATTGCTAAAGCTACCACATGCCTAGGATGCTTAAGATAACATCACAATCTCCAAAATATTTGATTACATTAATGCTTTGCCGTCAAGCATAAAACAGAAAGCAGTTTCATAATCTAAGAAACGATCCAACAATGCCGGTACTTTGATATCTCTGATGTCGTACCTGAAAAAAAGGAAGACGAAGTTTCCGGTCAGATCAGCTGCGAATCCAGCATTCCTCCAGTTCGCAAGTATTCTACTCAAGATCATAAAGCAGCTTAACCAACATTTTTGATACGGCTTACAAAACCCAAAAACCCTACATATTGCTTAATAAATCAATTACTTATTACTATTAAGAACAACAAAAGTTTTGCGTCAAGCATTATTACAGTGAAGGTGCAGAATTCCCTTGAATCTGTCTCTCCAAAATTTAACTAATTCAGAAACAGGATTAGAAGAAAACTGATACAAAGAGAGCACAAAATACTAACAACGGCAGGTTAGCAGTGACCAGCAAAAAGAATCACAATACCTAGCAAAAGTAGTAGTTGCTTGAATTGCTTAACTGTCATGTCCTGGTTCGATCTTTAGGAGTGGCATTTATGCAACAGCGTTTGATGAGCAGCCCCCCATACCTCCTAAAAGGTGAACACAGAGGGTTCAGGAATTAGGCGTTAACTTCCGCCTAGAGGATACCAGCAGGTTAAGGCCTGGTTAGCTAAAAAAGAGCAGTGGCCAGAAATAATGTTTCTATGCAAGCCAATTTCTTCAACCAAATACTGACCTTCATATATTGAAGCTGATAACCTTATGATCAAAGATATTTTTCACATATGTTTCGAATATCCATCTGAGACGATGAAAATATGAGAACTGTCAACGTCATTGGATTCCTTTGGATGTTCTAAGGATCCGATCCACTTCCACTGGAATCGTAGTCTTGCAATCCTACATAGAAATCATTTAAAGAAAAAACACATAAAACTTTAAGAACATATATGTGCAGATTGCAGAATCATATTAAGATGAAACCATGCATGAATTCAGTTAGTGTTATAACTAAGACCAATTTGCAAGCCAGTACTAACATAAGTATGCATTGTTTGTTAAAAATAAATTAAAAAAGAATAATAAACAAAAAGACCCTTCCAAAAATTATTTCAACCAAAATCAGCAACAACCTTTGATGGTGCAAAATCATACATTGTTTGGGGAAAAAAGTTCACGAGGCACACACTTGTTTCTATTGTATATAATTCATAAAAGCAAGTCAAGATTTTTGAAATAAGTTACATGGTATCATGTTATTGAATTCACATGCCAAATCATGGGATTAATATTGTGATAGATTTCAAACACAAAAAGGATAAAGCACTTGAGAAATTAGATATTATTTTGGATGACCTGAAACAGCCTCACAATATCAATTACCAAGGACTTCGTAAGTAATTAGAATTACTTAAAAAAGAGTTAAGAATATCATCATCTTAATTAAATGGAAATACCATAAAGTCACTGAATCCAATGTACAAATGTAAATAATTAGAATTTGAACACCAAATTCAACATTGAAGGCAATATATAGTTCAACATCTGGAGAAGGAAAACTGGAAAAAGAAACATGAACTTTTCAAAAGAGAAAAACAAAGTAAATATTAAATGAAGCATATAGGACATAATTTGTCTCACCTTCTCTATCTTTAGCAAACCTCTACTTATCATTTCACGAAGAAATTTCTCTGCTCTTTCATTATCATTTTTGTCAAAAAGAGCATAAACAATTGTTTCATAACTTACACAATCAGGCAGGTAACCATTGCTTTCCATTTTTGAGAGTAAGGTTATCGCTTCATCAAATAACCCCTCTTTACAAAGTCCGTTGATCATAATATTATAAGTCCTAACTTCTAGACGAGAGTTGTTGATCAAAAGATGTTGAAAAAACTCTTTTGCATCGTTTAATTTTCCACATTTGCACAACCCATCAAGAAGAGTATTGTACGTGTACACATCCGGACTAATCCCTTTGTCAAGAATCTGTCGGAATAACGCAATTGCCTCATCAACACGTTGGACTTTGCACAAACCATCTATCACGATATTGAAAGTTATTAAACTAGGAGACTGACCATTATCATGCATCTCAGCAAGAAGACCCAGTGCACAGGAAATTCTTCGTGATTTACACATGCCATCAATAAGAGAATTGTATGTTACAATATCAGGAACCAAATTTTTGTGACGCATTTGTTTAAAGAGTTCTATGGCTTTATCCACTCTCTTATTCTTACAATATCCATTGATCATAGTGTTGTAACTCCTAACATTAGGAACCAAACCACTTTTCATCATATCATCAAATAACTCAGCTGCCTTATTGACTTCATTTCTTATGACGTATCCATTCATTAGAGCATTGTAAGGGACAACATTCAGCTTATGGCCTCCTTCTGACATCCTATCCAACACACTTTGTGCTTCGTCGATTCGCCCTTCCTTACACAATGCATCTATCAATATACTAAAGGTATATACATCGGGCTCGATGCCCTTTTTCCCCATTTCATTAAGCAATTGAGCAGCTTCATCTAATCGACTTATGATGCAAAAACCAAGAATTAGGGAACTATAAGTGATGACATCAGGAGAAATCCCCCTTGAAATCATCTTAGAAAACAACTCGCTTGCCTCAATTACAAGCCCATCTTTACACAGCGCATCGATGACAGTATTGTACAGTACTACATTAGGTTTTACCGGCTGTGTCTCCAATTTTTCTAGCAACTTAACAGCAGCTCCTGTGTGCCCTATTTTACAAAGCCCATTGGTCAAAGTGTTATAACTGACCTCGTTGAGCTGAAACCCTAGCGCTCTTACCCTATCATGAAACGCTAATGCTTCCCTAACCTTGCCGTTTATACAGAACCCTTTGATGAGTGTTGTTAGAGTTATAACATCAAATTCATAACCAATCTTGATAATCTTACCCAAAACAGAAAAAGCGGAGTCCATATGACCCAAATGGCAGAAACAATTCAACAATATATTGAGTGCAATAAGGCTAGGAATGATTCCCCGATTTTCCATTTGCCAAAAAAGGGAAACAGCAGTGGGGCATTGTTTGATCTTAACAAGAGAAGAAAGAATCTTACTGAATTCGAGTTGAGAAGGTGGATTGGGGTTGTTGAGAAGGGCGGTGAAAGAGGCAACAGCATCATCGACATTAACAATGGGTGAAGGAGGAAGATGGTAGAGCCTGCGGGATAGAACAGGGGGAAACAAACTGAAGAGGTTTGCGCGCGCACACCTTCTTGTGATTCTCATTGTACCTTTACCGTAGTCAAAGTGGGACAAAGCCTTGCCTTCAACCGCTTAAGCAAGGACCAAGGTCTACCATCGTGAAATGCGACCAGAGCTGCAGAGTTGAGAGGTAACGCTTTTTTATAGAAAAAAAAAATCATAAATTTTTTATAAAATTTTGGAGTAATTAATTTAAGGTCCAAACTTAGATGTAGTTATTTTATGTAACGAGTGGTTAGATAATAATTTAATCAAATCTCTTAAATTATTTAGAGAAGTACTGTATATATGCTGGTTTTATATATGCTGGTTTACAAGTCATATAAGTTGGGTCAAATCCAACAAAAAGGACGTTCACCCATACGAGTGTCAACACGCGCGCTACTCAACAGTTTTCATAGCTCGCTTGGTGTGTTTTTGTAGTTCTACTCAACGATTTTTATAGTTGCGTTCCTCTTCCTCCTCCTCTCCCTTCTTTTCTTTTTTCTTTTTTCTTTGTGTTTTTCCTTCTTTTTCTTCACGTGTTTTATCTTCATTGTCATTTTTTTATTACTGTTATTGTCGCTACATTTTTCCTCCTTCTCTTTTTATTAATTTTGCAATATTATTTATTTTTTTCTTTTTGGTTTGATTTTTTGCTCCCAAAAAGAATTATGAGAATATGAAATAAGAAAATAAAGAAGAAACAGCAGAAGATGAAGAATGAGAAAGAGGAAGAGTTTTAAATTATGCAGAACTTATCAGTATACATACACCGAAAATTTTTAAACAATACACCAAAATATCTTCGTGTTACACCCAGATTTGCTACAAATACAGAAAAATATTTTCTCTAATATTTTTTTTTGTTCTTCTTTTTTCTTATTTCTTTCTTTCTTTTAGTTGAACAATGTAAGTTCATCATCTTCCAAGTAATTTTGTACCATTATGTGTTCCTTCTTCTTCTTTGTTTGATTTTTTTTATTTTTATTATTGTTAAAAGAGTAAAACAAGAAGAAATTTGAGAAGATAAAACAAGAAAAAAAAAGATGAATAAAAAAAAATGATGATGATGATGATGAAAAAGAAGAAGAAGAAACAACGGAAGATGAGGAGGACGGAGAAGAAGAGTTTTGAAGTATATGCAGAACTTATCAGCACACATACACCGAAAATTCTTAAACAATACATACAAATATCTTCGTGTTACACTCAAATATAGAAAAATATTTTCTTTAATGCAGAACTTTTACATTACATTCAATTCAAATCATCAATGATGAACAATAATTTTTACAAACAAAAACAACATTATTCACCTACAGAATCATAAACTACTAACGAAAACATTAACTAGAATCGAACCACACCTCAGCCACTTGATTGGATTCAAAATAATCAATTTCGTCCTAGTTTAATTGACAATCTGAACTTGAATTATTCATTATCTTCAAGAATGAGATAACTGATGATGGGGAAGAAAGAGGAAAAGGAAGGAGAAGAAATTCCAATAAAAAAAAAAGGAGAAAAAAGAGGAGGAGGAGGAGGTGGTGTTGGTGAGAGAGTAAAACAAGAAGATACTTGAGAAGATAAAATAAAAAAGAAAAGATGAATAAGAAAAAAAAAAAAAAGAAGAAGCAGCAGAAGATGAGAAGGAAGAAGAGGAAGAGGAAGAGTTTTGAATTATGCAGAACTTATCAGCACAGATACACCAAAAATTCTTAAACAATACATCCAAATATTTTTGTGTTATACCCAAATATCTTTGTGTTACACCCAAATTTATTGCAAATACAGAAAAATGTTTCTTCTAATGCTGCATTTTTTTTCTTCTTCTTTTTTTCCTTATTTCTTTCTTTCTTTTAGTTGAACGAATATAAGTTCATCCTCTTCCAAGTAATTTTATACTATTATGTGTTTCTTCTTCTTTTTTGTTTGATTTTTTATTTTTATTCTTATTAAAAGAGTAAAACAAGAAAAAATTTGAGAAGATAAAACAAGAAAAAAAAGATGAATAAGAAAAAAAAAGATGATGATGATAATTGTAACACCCTAACTTTTAGCACTTCATATTCGTACTAAAAGTTCGAGTTCTACTTACCTCTATTCCTTTAATTTCATACTATATTTATTTATTAGAGTAAAAATATGAGCTACTAATATATTTAATACTAGAAACATAATTATTTCAACCTCTTTAAATTAGAAAAAAAATTTTCTAATTTCTTTAAATAATAATTAATTTATTAGCTAATTATTTATTAATTCTTTGAGGTTTGCATTGATGCGTGAGCATCTTTCCTAACTTTTTCTAGTGAATTTGCATTTAATTTGTTGAGTCTAATCAATAATTAATTATCTTTTAGCCACTATGGATGCTACTTTGAGTCTTGTGTAATTCTGTTTATTTTAGGTAGCATTCGCCTGGATCTGATGGAGTTTCTGCAGCACAAGAATTAAAGGAGATGACCAGCGAGGAGCGACGCATACGCGCACCTGACGCGTATGCGTGATTTGGAGATTTGCACGACGACGCGTGCGTGTACCTGACGCGTACGCGTGACACGCAAAGAAGACCATCGATGTGACACGTACGCGTGACATGCGCCACGTGCAGAAAACGCTGGGGGCAATTTCTGGGCTGTTTTTGACCCAGTTTTTGGCCCAGGAAACACATATTAGAGGCTTCAGAATGGAGGAATCATGCGAACACTTCTAGTTATTTCCCAAGTTAGGCGTGGGTCCTACGAAACAAGTGGTCCCCATCCATCAATTGAAGACCTGGTGATTATTATAATTAATTCTGATTTGAACTTTAATTTTAAAATAGGAAAAGATATTATTTTAGTTTTAGAAATTAGATTTTAAATTAATTAGGATTAGATATAAAAGAAAAAAAAACTTCTTTTAGGGAGATTATTCCATTCCAATTTACAGTTTACCAGAATCTTAGTTTTTCACTCTGAACCATGAGCAACTAAACCTCCATTGTTAAGGTTAGGAGCTCTGTCTATTTGTATGGATTGATTCAATTGCTTTTCTATTTTAATTCATGTACTTATTTATAATTCAAGAATTGTTTTCGTTCTTTATCTTATGAATTTGGGTGGAACGGAAGTATGATACTCTTTCTAATTGAGTTCTTGTATAATTTGGAAAAGCTCTTTACTTGAACAACAGCTTAAAAATAATTTTTCCTAAATTCTAATTATCTGGACTTAACGGGATACGTGACATATAATCCTCTTATATTTGGATAGTTAGGATTTTTGTGGCATAATAACTAGAGTTAAACTTCACCCTCTAATTGGAATTAATTGACCAAGGAATTGGCAGTTGATGAGAATTAGAGGAGACTAAAAAGGTCTAAGGAATTAGGGTCTAGTCACATATAGTTTTCCATGAATTAAATCTTGCATGATTAAAATAGTTAGTAAGAAAAGTCAATCCGGAAAATAGATAACTCTGAAGCCTTAACTGTTTCTCCAGACATATTTCACAACCTGTTTACTGCTTATTTTATTAAATTTCTGAATTTACTGTTTAATGCTTTTTGAACTCTCAAACACTATTTTCTACTTGTCTAACTAAGTAAATCAATCAACCATCGTTGCTTGATCCATCAATCCTCATGGGATCGACCCTCACTCACCTAAGGTATTACTTGGTACGACCCGGTGCACTTGCCGGTTAGTTTGTGGTTTTAAATTCCACACCAAGTTTTTGGCGCCGTTGCCGGGGATTGTTAGTGATTAACAACTATTAGTTGCTTGATTGCTTAGATTAAGCGTTTTAGTTTTAATTTTATTTAGTTTCTACCTTATTATTCTCGAATTTATTACTAGTAATTTTTCTTAATTTCTGAAATTAAGTTTGGTGTCCCCTCTTTATTTTTATTTTAATTTTTCTGTTTATTTTTCTTGTTAATTTCAAATTTTTCTATCTTGTTTCTACCTATAATTTTCAAAATTTATTTATTTATTTTATTTAATATTTTTATTTTATTATTTTACACAAGTACCTCATAGGGAATTCTCTGCACTCTGACGTAGAGATTTCCGTCCTTTCTTGTCTTCTGTTTGTTTATGCGCAAGAACAGAGACAAAGAACATCTCTTAGACTTTGATCCTGAACCTGAAAGAACTTTCAGGCGGCATTTGTAACAAGCAAGACTTTACAATGCTGCAGAATCCACTATGGATCCTAATGATGCTGCTAATGCCAATGTGGTAAATCCGAATGGGAATGATAATCAAAGGAGAGTACTTGGCTTTTATTCTGCTCCTACTGCGGATCTTTATGGAAAAAGTTTTGTGGTGCCTCCTATAGCTGCAAACAACTTTGAGTTGAAGCCACTATTGGTCACCCTGATGCAACAAAACTGCCAGTATCACGGTCTTCCCCACAAAGACCCAAATCAATTTATTTCTAATTTTCTGCAGATTTGTGATACTGTGAAGACAAATGGAGTGAACCCAGAGGTGTACAAACTCATGCTCTTCCCGTTTGCTCTGAGGGATGGAGCAAAGCTATGGCTAGATTCCCAACTCAAGGAGAGTTTGGATACTTGGGACAAGGTTGTTACTGAGTTTTTGACTAAATTTTTCCCACCAAAAAAGCTGACTAAGCTTAGGGTGGAGGTTCAGACCTTCAGGCAGAAGGATCGTGAGACTCTTTATGAAGCTTGGGAGAGGTACAAGCTACTGAATAGGCAATGCCCTCCGGACATGTTTTTCAAATGGACTCAACTAGATATCTTTTATGAAGGTTTGGGTGAAATGTCCAAGATGTGCTTAGATAATTCTGCAGGTGGTTCACTGTACAAGAAGAAGACACCTGAGGAGACTATTGAGCTTATTGAATTGGTTGCTAGGAACCAATATTTATACTCATCTAACAGGAATCCTGTGAACTCTGAGACTCCTCAGAAAAAGGGTGTTATGGAAGTAGAAGCTCTTAATGCCATTCTTGCTCAGAACAAGCTCATGTCTCAGCAAATAAATCTACTTACTCAACAGATGGGTGGAATGGAAGTCTCAACTATCAACACCCAAAATCCACCTCAAGAGGTCCCTTATGACATGACAGGTAATTTTGTGCAAAATGATAATTATGATTATGCTCAATCCTCTTCTGAACAAGTCAATTACATGGGGAGTGGTACTAGAAATCCCAATAATGATCCATATTCTAAGACATACAATCAGGGGTGGAGAAATCACCCAAACTTTGGGTGGAGGGACCAACCTCAGAGACCTCAAAATTTCAACAATAATTCTCAGGGCGGCTTCCAACAAAACAATTACAATAACCGCCAATTTCAGTCTCAGCAACAACAACCACCTCAGTAGGCAAACTCTAAATCCCAAGAAGATTCTAATTGGGAGATGATGAAAAATTTTATGCAGGAAACCAGAGCCTCCATTAGAAACTTGGAGGTGCAAATGGGCCAAATAAGTAAGCAATTACCTGAAAGGTCTGCAAGTACATTTCCAGGTGATACAGTGGTGAATCCAAGGGAAGATTGCAAGGTTATTCAATTGAGAAGTGGTAAAGTAGCTGGCTCTGAGACCAAGGTCAATGGGGAGTTAGTTGAAAAAGAAGCCCCAGAGGAGAAGAAGGAAGAAGTGGAGCACGCCCCTCCTAAGCGTGCAGACAACTCATTCCTTGATTCTCTTGACACTTATCCCACCTTGCCAAAGGCTCCTGAATACAAGCCAAAAATGTCATACCCTCAGAGGCTTCAGAAGGCTTCCAAAGAAAAGCAATTTTCTAAATTTTTAGATGTCTTCAAGAAGTTACAGATTAACATTCCTTTTGCAGAGGCTCTTGAGCAAATGCCTCTCTATGCTAAATTTATGAAAGAGTTGTTGACTCATAAGAGGAATTGGAAGGAACAAGAAACAGTGGTGTTAACCAAGGAATGTAGTGTCATTATTTAACACAACCTTCCTGAGAAGATGCCAGACCTAGGGAGCTTTGTCATTCCTTGCACCATTAGAGATGTCACCATTCAGAGAGCTTTATGTGATCTTGGAGCTAGCATCAATCTAATGCCACTTTTAGTGATGAAAAAGCTTCAAATTGAGGAGGTAAAACTCACTCGTATTTCTCTTCAACTTGTTGATCTTTCTATTAAATTATCTGTAGGTGTTGTTGAGGATTTACTTGTGAAAGTGGGACCATTTATTTTTCCTGTTGATTTTGTTATATTAGACATGGAAGAGGAGGTAAAATCCTCTATTATACTTAGTAGACCCTTTTTAGCTACATGTAGAGCTCTGATTGATATGAAAAAGGGTGAATTGACCCTGAGGGTCAATGAAGAACAGGTGGTCCTCAATATTTTTGAAGCTCTCAAGCACCCTAATAATTCTGAAGGGTGTATGAAAATAGATGTTATTGAACCACTTGTTCAAGAGGTACTAAAAGCTAAGGTACTTGATGACATTCTGGATCCTATTTCTGAGTATGAATTAATGAAATTTGATGATTCACCACCCCAGAATGCTGTGGTTCACATGCCTAAAGCAGAGGAGGAAGCCCCCAAGCTTGAGCTCAAACCTTTACCTCCTTCTCTGAAATATGTGTTCTTGGGTGAAAATGATTCATATCCAGAAATTATTAGCTCTTCCCTAAAGCCTGAAGAGGAAGAGACACTTTGTTTCAGTGCTCAGAAGCCATAAAATAGCTCTTGGGTGGACCATCAGTGACTTGAAGGGGATTAGTCCAACCAAGTGTATGCACAAGATCACCCTTGAAGATGATGCTAAACCAGTTGTGCAACCACAAAGGAGACTCAATCCAACCATGAAAGAGGTGGTCCAAAAAGAGGTAATGAAATTATGGAAAGTAGGTATTATTTACCCTATTTCTGACAGTCCTTGGGTAAGTCCTGTGCAGGTAGTTCCCAAGAAAGGAGGGATCACAGTGATCAAGAATGAAAAGAATGAGCTTATTCCTACAAGGACAGTCACATGATGGAGAATGCGTATAGACTACAGGAGGCTCAACACTGCTACAAGGAAGGATCACTTCCCCCTGCTCTTCATTGATCAAATGCTTGAGAGGTTAGCTGGTCATGATTTTTATTGTTTTCTAGATGGATATTCTAGATATAACCAAATTGTAGTGGACCCTCAAGATCAAGAGAAGATAGCATTCACATGCCCCTTTGGAGTGTTTGCCTACAGAATAATGCCATTTGGACTATGTAATGCTCCAGCAATTTTTCAGAGGTGTATGCTTTCAATTTTTTTCTGACATGGTTGAAAAGTTCATTCATTGAGGTATTTATGGATGCTTTTTCTATTTTTGGTAATTCTTTCGAATCCTACCTTAAGCATTTATCTCTTATCTTGAAACGGTGTCAAGAATCAAACCTTGTTTTAAATTGGAAAAAATGCCATTTTATGGTTACAGAAGGCATTATTCTTGGACACCGGATTTCAAGTAAGGGGATTGAGGTTGACAGAGCAAAGGTGGAGGTAATTGAAAAATTATCACCACCAGCTAATGTTAAGGCAGTCAGGAGTTTCTTGGGTCATGCAGGATTTTATAGGAGATTTATAAAGGACTTTTCTAAAATTGCTAAACCATTGAGTAACCTGTTGGTTATTGATGTTCCTTTTGTGTTTGATGTTGAATGTCTGCGTGCTTTTGAAACTCTGAAAGCAAACCTTACCTCTGCTCCCATTATATCCCTGACTGGGATTTATCATTTGAATTGATGTGTGATGCTAGTGACTTTGCTATAGGAGCTGTTTTAGGACAGAAGCATGGTAAGCTTATACATGTCATTTACTATGCTAGCCATGTGTTAAATAATTCCCAAAAGAATTACACAACTACAGAAAAAGAATTATTAGCTATTGTGTATGCTGTTGATAAGTTTAGTTCCTATTTAATTGGTTCTAAGGTTATTGTTTATACTGATCATGCTACTTTGAAGTACCTTCTAACCAAACAGGATTCTAAACCAAGATTAATCAGATGGGTGTTGCTCCTTCAGGAGTTTGATATTGAGATAAAAGACAGAAAATGGTCAGAAAATCAAGTAGTTGACCATCTCTCCAGAATTGAGCCTGAAGCAGGAGTACAACCACCCACAACTGTGACTGAGACATTTCTGGATGAGCAATTGTTCCTCATTCAGCAGGCTCCATGGTTTGCAGACATTGCAAATTACAAGGCTATGAATTTTATTCCAAGGGAGTACAGTAGGCAACAAGTAAAGAAGCTATTGACTGATGCCAAGTACTACATTTGAGAGGAACCATACCTTTTTAAAAGGTGTTAAGATGGTATCATCCGGAGATGTGTCCCAGATGAAGAAACACAGTAGATTCTTTGGCACTGTCATGGGTCTGATTATGGAGGCCACTTTGGTGGTGAACGGGCAGCTACAAAGGTCCTTCAGAGTGGGTTTTACTGGCCGACTCTCTTCAGGAACTCCAGAGAATTTGTGAAGCACTGTGACAGATGTGAGAAGGTCACGAATCTCCCTGCCAACCATGAAATGCCACAGCAGGGGATTCTTGAGGTTGAGTTGTTTGATGTGTGGGGTATTGATTTCATGGGACCTTTCCCACCATCACATTCAAACAACTATATTCTAGTGGCAGTTGACTATGTGTCCAAGTGGGTGGAAGCTGTGGCTCTACCTACCAATGATGCCAAGGTGGTAATGAGCTTTCTTCAGAGGTATATCTTTAGCCGGTTTGGTGTCCCGAGGACACTCATTAGTGATGGAGGAAGCCACTTCTGTAACAGACAGTTGGACTCACTTCTACAGAGATATGGAGTCCATCATAAAGTGGCAACCCCCTATCACCCTCAGACAAGCGGACAGGTTGAAGTTTCCAACAGAGAACTCAAGAGGATTCTAGAGAAGACCATCAGTGTTTCAAGAAAGGACTGGTCTAGGAAGCTTGATGATGCTCTCTAGGCATACCGGACAGCTTACAAGACTCCTATTGGCTTGTCGCCTTATCAGTTGGTCTATGGCAAAGCCTGTCACTTGCCAGTTGAGCTGGAGCATAAAGCTTACTGGGCAATCAGGTATCTGAATCTTGATTCAGAAGCTGCAGGAATTAAGCGAATGCTTCAGTTGAATGAGCTTCATGAATTCAGATATTCAGCCTATGAGAATGCTAAGCTCTATAAGGAGAGAACCAAGTTGTTGCATGACAAGAAGATTGTCATCAGAGTCTTTGAGCCAGGACAGAGAGTGCTTCTGTATAATTCAAGGCTCAAACTCTTTTCCGGGAAGCTGAAATCCCGGTGGTCATACCGTTTGTGGTTACCAGAGCTTCACCATATGGTCATGTAGAAATACAGGAAGAGAATTCTGACAGAAAATTTACAGTGAATCGCCAGAGGTTGAAGCACTATCTTGGAGGCGAGATTGATCGCCAGAGGTCCACTCATCTGCTGAATTAGCAGAACTGACCGTCAAGCTAGTGACGTTAAAGAAGCGCTCGTCGGGAGGCAACCCGATAATTTCGTATCCTTGGTTATTTTTCGTAGTAGTGATTTTCTTATTTATTTAATTTTTATTGAGTTTTTACTGCTTTTTCTTTCATTTTATGTGTGTTCTGATCATGCAGCTATCTTAGAACAGGAACCGAAAAATTTAAAAAAAAAAAAAAGAGAAGAGGTGTTCGACGCGCAAGCATCGCTGACGCGTACGCGTCATGCCTGAGTGCGCAACACCAAAGAAGTGAACAGAGAGTTGAGCAGGAGTGGCGCTGGAACTATGCTTTGTGCATAAACAAGGTTACACGTGCCTCACGCGTGCGCGTCAATTGCGCTTTTAGCCACCCACACATACGTGTCACTGACGTGTACGCGTGACCCTGAAAATTGGCATCAATGAGTATTTGGGCAGAGAGTTGTGATGGCTTGGGGCTGAAACTGTGCTAGAGGCACAAACTTGATCACGCGCACGCGTCACAATTGGCCATCCACGCGTGCGCATGCATGACGCGCACGCGTCATATGAGAATTTTTGTTTCCCAAGCCACACAAACAGAGAGTTGCGCATGGACGCGGCTGCCTTCGCGCGATTCGCACAAACCAAGGGCACGCATACGCGTGCCTGACGCTCACGCGTCACTATGAAAATCGCGCGCCCCACGCGTACGCGTCGCATGCGCCGCACAACTCCACTAGTTTGCCGCCCAATTTTGATTTTCATTCTCTCTCCCTCCTAAATCCTAATTCTCTCTTGTTCTTTTATCCTTTTATTCTTCTTTCAACATACTATTTGTTTTTGTTTTCAGTTCTTCTTTGCTTGAGGACAAGCAAACCTTTAAGTTTGGTGTTGACGCTTTGCTTATGGCTTTTCTGTCTAATTTTATGGTACCAAAGGGAGGCGAATCATCTTCACGGAGGAGCACAACCTGAAGAATAAAATGACCGCTAGAATAACTGAGGTGGTTGAGTTCCTTTCATTTTATATTCCTTCCCGCTCTTACTATATTATGTTCCGGTTTTCTGCTATTTTGCCTTGTTTATTGCATGATCCTTTATTAGTTAGATATCTAGGTTCTAGTTTAGTTCTGTTATTTTCAAAATTTTTGCTAATTGCTTTAATTCTGAAAGGTGTCTCATGTATTGCCCACTGAGCTTGAAATCAAAAAGAAAGAAGAAAAGGGGATGTAATGCATGAGAAATTGAGTTTATTTTTTTAAGAGTAGTCTCATTTATTCAAATGTGGTGGTATTTTCTGTGACTCTGAATGCATGACATGAACAGTGCATATTTAAATTTGAATCAAAGAATGTTGATGTACAAGGAACAGGAATTTAGAGAACTATTATGAATTCTCTGCAATAAGTGAAAGTTTAATCCTAGAAGCAGAAGAAACAGCAAAAGAAAAAATAGCAGCAAGGTCCAAGGCTCTGAGCATCAATGACTAGGGAGGTCAGACATGATTAAAAGCTCAAAGAGTTGTTTTCCTAGTCATATGCTTGTGGTGTGATTGTGTCAAGTAATCCTTGAGACAGAACACTAAGAGTCGAGATCAAGTGCATTTAACAGAGTATGCCAAAGGCTTTGAGCACCACTGTCTGGGAGTAACTGAAAAAAAAAAAGACTCTTTAGAGAGAGTTCCCCAGTTAAGTGCTTGTGGTGTTTCTATGTCAAGTGAAGCTTGAGAAAAAACATTTAAAGTCACGGCTAGACTCAGGGTGCAAAGCACCAAAGAAAAGAGAATCAAAGAAAATTTTCTGTGTTCAAGGATTAAATTGAAGTACAAAAGATTAGAGAACTCATAATATTATCCGAATTCTAATTCCAAATGACAGTAACATCCTCCTGATTCAAAGGAGAGTGAAATGCTAAAACTATTCAGGATTGCAGCTGTAAACCCCACTATAAGAAGAGACATGAGATTAATCGAACTCTCATTCTCATGCAAATTCACATCCTAAGCCTATATTAGTTTTGGTTGCTTGAGGACAAGCAACAATTCAAGTTTGGTGTTGTGATGTGTGAGCATCTTTCCTATCTTTTCCTAGTGAATTTGCATTTAATTTGTTGAGTCTAATCAAGAATTAATTATCGTTTAGACATTATGGATGCTACTTTGAGTCTTGTGCAATTCTGTTTATTTTAGGTAGCATTCGGCTGGATCTGATGGAGTTTCTGCAGCACAAGAATTAAAGGAGATGACCAGCGAGGAGCGACGCGTACGCGCACCTGACGCGTACGTTTGATTTGGAGATTTGCACGACGACGCGTGCGCATACCTGACACATACGCGTGACACGCGAAGAAGACCGTCGACACGTACGCGTGACTGACCCGTACGCGTGACATGCGCCACATGCAGAAAATGCAGAAAATGCTGGGGGCGATTTCTGGGCTATTTTTTACCCAGTTTTCAACCTAGGAAACACAGATTAGAGGCTGCAGAATGGAGGAATCATGCGAACACTTCTAGTTATTTCCCAAGTTAGGCGTGGGTCCTACGAAGCAAGTGGTCCCCATCCATCAATTGAAGACCTACTGATTGTTATAATTAATTCTGATTTGAACTTTAATTTTAAAATAGAAAAAGATATTATTTTAGTTTTAGAAATTAGATTTTAAATTAATTAGGATTAGATATAAAAGAAAAAAAGAAACTTCTTTTAGGGGGATTATTCCATTCCAATTTATAGTTTACCAGAATCCTAGTTTTTCACTCTGAACCATGAGCAACTAAACCTCCATTGTTAATGTTAGGAGCTATGTCTATTTGTATGGATTGATTCCATTGCTTTTCTATTTTAATTCATGTACTGATTTATAATTCAAGAATTATTTTCGTTCTTTATCTTATGAATTTGGGTGGAACGGAAGTATGACCCTCTTTCTAATTGAGTTCTTGTATAACTTGGAAAAACTCTTTACTTGAACAACAACTTGAAAATAATTTCTCCTAAATTCTAATTATCTGGACTTAACGGGATACGTGACATATAATCCTCTTATATTTGGATAGTTAGGATTTTTGTGGTATAATAACTAGAATTAAACTTTACCCTCTAATTGGAATTAATTGACCAAGGAATTGGCAGTTGATGAGAATTAGAGGAGACTAGAAAGGTCTAAGGAATTAGGGTCTAGTCACATATAGTTTGCCATGAATTAAATCTTTCATGATTAAAATAGTTAGTAAGAAAAGTTAATCCGGAAAATAGATAACTCTAAAGCCTTAACTGTTTCTCCATACATATTTCACAACCTGTTTACTGCTTGTTTTATTAAATTTCTGAATTTACTGTTTAATGCTTTTTGAACTCTCAAACACTATTTTCTGTTTGTCTAACTAGGTAAATCAATCAACCATCATTGCTTGATCCATCAATCCTCGTAGGATCGACCCTCACTCACCTGAGGTATTACTTGGTACGACCCGGTGCACTTGCCGGTTAGTTTGTGGTTTTAAATTCCGCACCATGCATCCTACCCCCTTACAAAAAATTTTGCCCTTGAAAATTGTTATATTGGAACAAGTTCGAACTCAAACCAAAGAAAATAGAGTCCACGAAGAGAAGTACAAGAATATCAAAGATAATGTTTGGAAAAGGTCAGGTAGGCAATTAGATTTACAGGCCAACAAAGGTACACAGGAACGATAAGGTTTGGTCGGAAAAAAATAATCAGATCACATTCTAAGAAAATCCAAGGCAAAGAATTTCAATGAAGATAATGAAGGAAGAGATGGCACGAGTTCGTGTAGCATGAATAAAGATTATACTTCAGAACTAGGCTAACTTCGTAATCTCTAACGTTCCCAAATCTCGTAATTCGTATTACCTATTGCTTCTATTTTGTCCATGCTAAGCCATTAGTGTTCCCATATACATAAGTCATTAGTATTAAGTTGGTCAAACCTAATACCATGAGGAATATAACGGTCGACTAACAGCATTAATCAAAAGACAGTCATGCATCTGAAACTCAATTTCTTGTCATTAGGACAAGTCCTACTGCATGACAGACACTTAGAGCATGCAGAGAATCTTAGTCAGTCCATTCCCAAGGCTCTAACAGGAACGAACTGCTCTGATACCATAATGTATCACCTTAACTTTTAGCATCTCATGATCGTACTAAAAGTGCGAGTGCTACTTACCTCTATTCCTTTAATTTTATGCTATATTTATTTATTAGAGTAAATATATGAGCTACTAATATATTTAATACTAGAAACATAAGTATTTTAACCTCTTTAAATTATAAAATTTAATTTTTTAATTTCTTTCAATAATAATTAATTTATTAGCTAATTTTTTATTAATTCTTTGGAGTTTACAATGATTATGATGAAAAGATGAAAAAGAAGCAGCAGAAGATGAGGAGGAGAAAGAAGAAGAAGTTTTAATTATGCAGAATTTATCAGCACATATACACCGAAAATTCTTAAAGAATATACCCAAATATCTTCGTGTTACACCCAAATGTACTACAAATACAGAAAAATATTTTCTTCAATGCAGAACTTTTACATTACATTCAATTCAAACCACATCAACGATGAAACATTATTCACCTATAGAATCATAAACTACTAACGAAAAAATTAAAGAGAAGAACGTGTAGTAACGGCACAAAGAAGAACGTGCGCGCGTTGATTGAAAAATCTGTTAAATTAGAAGGCGCGTGAAACCGAGGTGCTAAAAGAGGCGCGTCTAACATGAAATAGAATATATGGACTTGTATGGATAAAACGTTTGTATGTGGAGATTTATTCAATTATTTAACTTCTTAATAAGAGAAATTCTCCACATACAAACGTTTTTTTATACAAGTCTTTACAAGTGCACCTTCTTCTTCTTCTTGCCCACGTTCTTCTTCCTCTTCCTCTTCTTCTTCTTCTTCTTCTTTTCTTTCGTTTCTTGCCTTCTCTTTCTCCTTCTTTAACCGTTACTGCACATTTTCACTGCACCTTCTTCTTCTTTTTGCTGCACGTTCTTCTTCCTCCTCTTCTTCTTCTTCTTCTTTTCTTTCATTTCTTGCCTTCTCTTTCTCCTTCTTTATTTACGTGCTTTTCTCTCTGTTTTCTTTCTTCGTTATTCTCGATTTTCATTGTTTTTTGACATCAAGCTCTGAAATCGTTTTTGAAGAAGAAGAAGCAGCAGAAGATAAGGAGGAGAAAGAGAAAGAGTTATGAATTATGCATAAGGTGTATTTCAACAAATTTTTGGGTGTAGTTTTTGTAATCCTTTGGGTGTATTTCTATAATCCTTTGGGTGTATTTCTATAATCGTTTGGGTGAATTTCTGTAACCGTTTGGGTGTATTTCTATAATCCTTTGGGTGTATTTCTGTAATCGTTTGAGTGTATTTCTGTAATCGTTTGGGTATATTTCTGAAGTTCCATTATCTTCAAATTTGGCAAGAAACTCGTTTTCATAGAGGAAGAAGAAGAAGAGTCGTTTATAATGCATGGTGAGTAGCGTGCTTTGGAAACAGAAAGTGGTTGAATAACGTGCGTTTATTTACTCTTGAATGTGGGAGTGTAATGCATGTTTTTTGTTGGACTTGTGCCAACTTATAAAACTTGTAAGCCAAAAAGACTTGTATGTATAGCAAACCTCTCTTAATAATCACTTCATATTAAATTAACTATATTTGAATTTTTATTTTAATTTAAATCAGTGTCTAAAAAAATTTTAGTGAAATATCTTAGTTTTTAATAAATTTTAATTATTAAATAAGTATTTAAAATTTATTTTATTAGATAAATTAACCTTTATATAAGATTACTTATAATTTATAAAAGTTTTTAAAAATTATTATATCTTTATTAAATAGTGATAATAATTGATTTATCTAATTTTTTATTAAAATTTAATATAAAAATTAATTTATTTCATAAAATAAAATATTGAAGACTGATTTAGTAATTAAAATAATAAGATTTATTGACTATTAAAATATAGATTAAAATTTTTTAAGGGATCAATTTGATAATTAAAATTTGTTAATTTTTTAAAGTGTCTACTAAAATTTTATAGAAGACTGATTTTATTTTAAATGTGAAACAGCAACAATAACAATAAGAAGGAAACATAAGATGGTCTTTTCACACAGAGAAACAAGAGTTTCTATACACTAGAGAGAGTTATAAGTGCGTGAGAAATGGTGAATATTTATTGTTAGATATTTTTTGAAAAATATTGTGCCAATAGTTTTGGATTATATCTTATCTGGTATTATTGTGAACTTCCTTCATGTAGAAAAAGAGACCTTTTTTTAATATATTATAAAAGTTTGTGTGTCATTTTGATCATTTTGTTGCTTGTAATATTTCCGCTGCTTACTAAGACTAAGTGGGATTTCTTAAACATCCATTGTATCTATTAATATATAATAAGAATGTAGTTGTAGTCTTTGTTTGACAAGTGTTGAGTTTTGTACAATGACAAATATATAGGCTAAATATTTGACAAGTGGTAAAGCAACAAAAATTAATAAAATAATAAAAACTAAAGGTTCCATAATATAGAAGAATATTGGCCAGGAGTTTAACGAAGTTCAAATTTAAAATCATTTTATTTCAGACTTTCAGCTATCTATCACTTCCAAAATCATTCTTTCTCTCATCCTCGTATATATGTTTGTTTCTTCACCTTTTCATTAAAAAAATAAAAAATTTAAAAAATGAGAAGAGATGATAAAAAATTGGAATGCAGCAAGGTCCTGCTTAAGGGCGACATGGATAGCAGCGAGGCGCTAGTTGTCAACAAGGAGGGACTGGATCTGACGGTGGCGAGCTTCAACGCGTTCCTCGAGTATGGCGATAGGGAGGACGCAGGCGGCGGCGGAGGAGGAAGGGTGGGGGAGATGGTGGTTGATGTTGAGGTGAAAGACAGAACGAAGCAGAAAAAAAAAACACGACGGAGTGAGAAGGAGAAGAGGGTGCTGACGAACCCGCGTCCACTGCAAAACAACGTCATAACCGCTCTTTTGCAGCCCAGCAGCAGGTGCTGTGAATGTGATTATTAGGACGTTGTTGTACGTAGGGGATTTGGACCCTGAGGTAGACGAGAGTGGTTTCGATTCAACCAGGAATGAGGTACTTAAAATCCTTCATGTTCCTTTCCTATCTTTTCCTTTTTGGTTTCCTGGAATTTTTGTTTGTGCTGCAAAAAGTTTGCAACTTCTCCAATTGTAATTTAGATTATAAGTGTGTAATGAATTTTTGTGCAATTTTCTGTCTCTTTAGCAAAAAGAAACAACAGGGAAAAGAATTAATTTGTGTGGTATGAACGCCTTTTGTGGGGTTGAAGCCTGATATCAGGATCTCTATTATTTGCCTCTGATTTTTTTTATTGTCTCTAATTTGGTTCAATAGTTAGTATTATGTAGTATTGTCTTAAAATCCTAAGTTGTGTAGTTGTGTTATCTTAAAATCCTAAGGTGTGTAGGCATAAAAAACTTTTGTTGCGAACATTAGCTTATAAGGGTTGTTTGCTTCATAATAAAGTTAAAACTATTAATTATCATCTTCTATACATTAGTGACCTCAGTTTCTGAAGGAAGTTAATTTTTGTTTTTACTCCATTGTTGTAATGTATAGTCTGCTGTGATGAAATTGATGGCAAAGTAACATGCTCAAATACCTGCTAAAAGACTAAAAAATCTGTTTGGGATAAGATGATAAAGAATACTGCTACATATCAAGACAGTGTCAAGCTTTAGAAATAAGAATTTGAAAAAGCAAAATTAGCTCTGACTAAGTATGAGGCTGAACTTTCAAAATTGAAAAAATAAGAAAGCTTACTTAAAGATATTGTGCAACAGCTAAAAGGTATCACATTTCGTTGTCTTACTATTTCCTATGCTTCCATTATATTATGTGATGATATATACTAATATATATTGAGTATTCTTTTCGGTTTCTTACCTTTGGTAAATGGATTTAATTTTCTTTTTCTCCTTATGGAATGTTCATTGGCATAAATTAAGAAAAAGTAGGACGAGAAAAACCATAAAGTTACTAAGGCTGTACAACTTCAAGATTTTGATCAGATTCATTTTACATATGCTAGCATGTTGAAATCTGAATTAAATATGATCTACTCATACCCAGTATTGGGTTTAGTATGTATTACTATGGAATGCAGCTCATGAGTTGTGTTAGTTTTTTCTTATTTTATTTTATTAGCCTAATATGTTTTTCTTGAATTCTATTGTTTGGTTTCTGGAAAATATAAAGTGTTAAGGAGATAGGTTCTTTCATATGCACTGATGCAGTATGTGTTTGTTTGTGTGAAGAAGAATCAGTACATGAGTTCATAAATTACTTAAAAAAAAATATCCTTTCTAAACTAGATATTTCATTTGGCTTTTCTACTAAAAACAGAGGAGAAACAGGTTTTGGAAGATTCAACTTTTATGATCCTAATTGCTTTTGCTTGATCCTGTAGGCTTAAAAATAATACTAGAAATCCCATTGAATGTACCAGTTAATTCAACATGATGTTTTAACTATACCATATATCCTTTTCTTCTATCTTTATTTTTAGAATTTGAATGAATCAAATATTTTATCTTATTTTTATGGTTTTCCTAACTCTTCATAGAAAAAGATCTCTTCCTGTAACAGCTAAGGTTGTTTTTTTAAATATTACTTTCAAAGATTATCAACATACTTTAATTGGAGCGTTAGTCATTACACTTTTAAATGGAAGTGTTATCCTTATCCTAATTTCACCATGAGGTCATCAAACCCGATGATACCTTATAGAATGAAGATTCAGATACATCTAATTGGAGTAATCCAAGACTCCAATGTTGAACAGGCTACTTTGCACCACAAAGTCCTCTACATAGTTCAAGATCATGCTCTTGATCTCAATCTCCCAAACACCACAGGAGAAGCATTATTCATGTTCACTGATAATGCTAGAGGACCAGCAATTTAAACATTTCAAGGATGATCACCACTAAAGAACTTTCTTCTATATTTTATTGGAATGGATTACTGATTATGAGAAAGCCTTCCCTAAAGAACAGGTTGATGTTCATACTATAGCTCCACCAACTATTACCCACAATACTGATGGAACAGTGACTACTGTTTTCCAGAAATCAGGAGTACTCAAACAAACTCCCCTGCGAGGATCATCTTTCATAAGAATTAATATGATCTCTCCAGTTCGAGTACAAACTACTCACGATCAAGATGATCCGCCGGTGCATTTCTATGAAAATGGAAGACATATCTATGTTTCTCATATTAATGGCCATTTTATCTGGGATGTTGATCCCTCTACGTGTGACTCTGATTGTGATTATACTGACCAATGGAGTAACACAGATAATGATGATTATGACAGACATTGGAGAAACAAAAAAAAAAAAGAAGAAAAAGTCACAATAAGCTTCTTGCTCTTCCAAATGACTTAAACTCCCTGATGATGCAGATATAGCCCCAAAGTTCAGGAGGAAGAAACTATCCCAAAAAGGTCTTATAGATTATTCTTATCAGACAATTGAAACTATCCCATGTATTGTAACCCTCAGGCCTTATGAGGAAGAATTACCACCTCTAGTGACACAGACTAATGAAAAGAAAATCACTAGAAGACCTTATGTAGTTCCTCAGGAAATTACTCCACATGGACATCAAGCAACCACCCCTCAAGAAGAAGTCCTCAATTGGCATACGGACATTGTAGTCAGCCAAAATAAAGTATTACTCCGTATAGACCACACTCTTGATACTCTTGTAGAAAAAACAGGGATTTTCTACGCAAATAGATTCTGCAGTAGAACAAATTGCTGAACTCAGAGACCAGCTTTCCAGACAAGCTTTTCAGCTTGATCAAGAATTCAGCCTATATTGAGAATAGGTATTTTGGCCCAGAATTTCACAAGAAAGACAGAGAACTGGCTCATGTTAAAGCGCAACTTTGCCAGATTGAAATGGACAGAGACAGAATGGTTGTGCCTCAGGCATTGGCCATAGATTCATTATCCATGTATCCTAATCCATATCCATTATATTCACATGTCTTATTTCCTTCAATATATTCACTACCTGAAACTCCAAATTATGAATCCATCTTCAAATTCACTTATCATTTAGCCAGACAAGCCAACACCGAAAAATGTGTCTCTCTCCAAGGACAACATTATTCGTCCCAAACCCAGCCACAACCACCTCTTCAACCCAGGATTCACCCTCCCTGGAGGCTAGAAAATTTTTTTAGAGAAAGTACATCTACTGATCTTCCTTTAAAAGACAAAAGCATTAAAGAAGGATCACCTGTCCCAGGCCGGACAATTAATGCTCTTACTCTAAATGATCAATCAGATGTTGGAGAAATCACTAATGAATCTACAGAAGAAACCACCAAAGATTCTGCTGAGTCTACTGAATGGTCCAAAGAAGACTATGTGGCAGACCTTTCAGCAATAGCCATGGTCAATCTAGTAGAAGAAGAAGAGGAAGAAATATTCTCTGAAAAAGATGAACTGACAACTTCAGTTAATCCTCCACAAATAGGATCTTCTGAAGCAAAAATTTATAATAAATGGTTCACCTTTGATGATATTCCACCTTCAAGATACGGAGAAAGGCTGAATGAATTTGGTGCTTGGATTGAGATCAACATGGTTAATCCAAATCTTTCAAGCAGACAAGTCCTTGCAGACTTCATAAATCGAATGACTGGCAATCTCCGTGAATGGATTAACAACCTTTCTGAGTATGAAAGACTCTAACTCATCAATAGTACTTTCCCTCAGTTTTTAGGAATACTACACCAAGAGTTCCTAGAAGATATCATAATCATAAAAAAAAAACTCCAAAGAGTATTTTGAAATGAAGTTCTGCTCACTCAACAGGAAAGACTTAGAAAAACATTACAAGAGAATGGCTGCTAAATATTATCCTCTTGGAGAAAATAGTAATCCACCCCTCAAACAAGTCTTCATGGCATCTTTGCCAGATGAACTCCAACCGAAATTACAGCGGATGATGATGACTCTTTGTAAAGAAGTAGCTACCACCACCATCGGAGAAATACACCAACTGGCTCTAGCTGTCTTGGATAAGTTATGTTAACAACAACAAATGTTCAAACGGCTCACTCAAAATTTAGGCAAACTCAAAGGGGCATGCAGTAAAATCCTATTTGAAGATCAAATGTAAAGAACATGACATTTGTGAGTGCAAACCAAAAAAGAAAACACATTGACAGCAGCAATCCAACATGTTTCAACAGAAGACATTCAGGAAAGGTAAGAGAAAGCAAAGACCTTTTCGCTATTTCAAAAGAAAAAACATCCATAGCAAGAAGCCAAACAAATGTTTCATTTGCGGAAAACAATGTCATTTTGCTAAATCATGTCCTAGCAAGACAAAGAAAGAAATAAATATGCTTCAGTCTTTAATGGTTGTAGCCTCCATAAAAGATGAAAAAGATCTTGAATCAGTACTTGAAGAGAAAGAGGACAAAGATGGTGATACCCAATATATTTTTCAGGACTCTGATTCGGAAGAAAGCAGTTCAGAAGATGATTTTTCACTAGAAAGATCAGTCTTTACAATATCTTCCATTACTACAAGGATTCCTAAAGGACCAAAAATTCCGAAAGAAGAACTTGGATATCTTGGGTCCTTGGGAATGAAGCAGATTCATGGTACCCCTCGACTCCATTTCTATTTAAAGATCAAGACTTCTAAATATGACAAACCACTGAAAGCTGTTGCACTGATGGATACTGGATCCTGTGCCACTGTTCTAAAATCACATGTCTTACCCACAGAAATGTGGGCACCTTTTCATAAGAAGTTTTCAGCAGCTAATAAAGAAGTCTTCACCATTGATCTAATTTTCAAAAAGCTTGAAATATTTGCAAGCTAGACTACTTGGCTCAAGGTTTTGGAAAGTTATCTCCTAGAAAAGAATGTCCTGTTTGGGTTTTATGCTTTTTATCGAACCCATGGACTACAAATCAAGCCCATTGGATTGAGTTATAAAAGATAGTTCTTGCCTTACACGGGGATACAAAGCATCCTTGAGATCAAGGAAGTTCCAGAAGAGTATAAGGAGATCCAGCAACAACTCCTCAATGTTTGTTGCGACAGTCATGATCAATTCAACCACCCTGCACCTTTGTGGAAAAATCTAGATTTCTACGTTCGCCTTCCTTTAAAAAGGAATGAGGACATTAACTCAACTAAGGCCACCCACTCCGGAATGAATCTTGAAGATCTCAAATTAGCAAGAGCTGAATGTCAAGCCACTCTTTGAAATGTGCAGCTCTTCTTGTCCAAAGACTCTTTGAACCAATTAATTCTAACTGGGCATGTCAAGCTTTTTATGTTAAAAAAAGAGCTGAACAAAATAAAGGAAAAAAGATGCTTGTTATTGATTACAAGCCACTCAATGTCTTTTTTCAAGACGACAAATTCCTCTACCAAGAATTTCAGTTATCACACAAAGGCTAAGTGAGGCAAAAATATTCAGCAAGTTTGATCTAAAAGCTGAATTTTGACAAATTAGACTCCGTCCTGAAAATAGATACAAGACAGTCTTCTGTATTCTTGAAGGCCAATATCAATAGACAGTAATGATATTTGGGCTCAAAGCGGCCCCATCTCTTTTTCAAAAAATAATGATCAAAATCTTTGAACCCATTTTACGCTCCACACTTATTTACGTTGATGACATCCTACTGTTCTCAAAAAATAATGAGGCCCATAGGACACTCCTAGCCCAATTTATTCAAATCATTGAAGATTAGGGAATCATGCTATCATCAAAAAAGATTTTTATTGCCTAAACAAAAATTGAGTTCCTTGGGATGATTTTCAAGACGAATTTTTTCAACCAGGGAATCATATTGCTAAAGAATTGATTCATTTTTCTGATGAAAACATAACCGTCAAACACGTTCAACAATTTCTAGGAATGGTAAACTACATTAGAGACTTTATCCCAGATGTGACCAGATACACCAACCAGGTGTCAAAACTCTTGAAAAAGAAACCTCCACCATGGGGACTTGAACAAACCACAACCGTAAAAAATTTGAAGAAAATAACACAAGTCCCCCTCCTTTAAAGATTTCTAGCACAGGAAAAAAGATATTACAAACAAATACTAGTGACGAATTCTGAGGAGCTGTGTTACTTAAAGAAACTGCTGGGACAAGACACTACTGTGTGCATGCTAGCGAACAGTTCAAGGAATCAGAAAAACACTACCATGCCACTTACAAAAAAATTCTTGCTGTCAAGTGAGGGATAGAAAAATTCAATTTCCACCTCAGTTCCTATCATTTCACTGTGAAAATGGATAACACCTCTTTTCCATCAATGCAAGAGATCAAGAAAAAGATTCTGCCAGACTCTCAACTCTTGCGGTGGAAAGACTGGTTCTTCCATTATAAATTTGAGGTAAAACACATAAAGGGACATCAAAACACTCTTGCTGATTTTCTTTCTAGACCTACCAAAGAACCAATCCTAAAACCAGTCCTTTACATTTGCACTGTGAATACACACAATCCTTTATACACTATTCTATTTTCTGACTGCCCATTCCACAGAAGCCCATATAGAAAAAAGATTGGCCTTTTTCCCCTCAAGGCAAGACCCCAGACAGAGTTTCAAATAGCCAGCCTAGCCAGACAAATCCTGTTTTACTGTCTACACCATCTTCTTGTCATAACCCAAATTCATTCTAACACAATGTACTTCAGCATGAATACACCTTTTTGCACTATACCAATAATCCAAGCACCTATACCAGAAGAAATGATGTGGTACATCTGGGTTCTGTCTTCTATATATACATGTGCCATTATAGTCACAATCTTTCCCATATACCATATATTGTGTAATAGAACTCAGGCACAATCTCATTTGGTCCGACTATTCTCCATGTATGTTCCACTTTATGCATGGAGAGGAATGTTATACAACATGCTTAACCAACATCAACTGTGGGACGAACCTTCTCAGGCAAAACAGAAATTCTGTTGTTTTGTCACCCTACAAAGAAGTTACTTTACTAACAAAAATAGTAGCCCGCACACCATGAACAGAATCGATATTGTTGGATATTCTACCATATGGCCAACAGATGAAAAGTCAGTCTTAAATGCCTTGGTCAAATATCTTTATCAATTTTGGCAACCTGGAATATATGGAGAAAGAAATGTAATTGAAAGACTGTCATTCAGATCAGATGTTCCAACCACACTCCAAGAGTTTCAGTCCAGATTCATAACTTCAGGAATAATTAATCAATTTGGATCGTACTCTTTTTACACTCCGAGGTCAAGACAGAATTTCTCTGATCAGCCTAGTACATCCAGACATCTCCCAACTTCAAGCAGAAATCTTGATGAAGATTTGAATTCTGAAGATCTAAGTGCTAGAGTATATGCCCTACCACCTAGCCCGACCAAGATTAATGCAGGGATACCCAATGAGGCTGACCCATATCTACAAGATGCCCAAGATCCTAATGAGGAGAACATTGAAGACCCACTTACCTACTTAAAGGACCCAAATATAGATTTTAAAGTTGTCAACTTGACTTGTGATGACACATCATCCTACTCAGACGATGATAAAATCCTTCCAGAAGACTATTTTAAGCTATCCGTCTATTAAAGTAAGTGTCCTCATTATGTATAATTATTAAGTGCACTAAAATAAAGTGACCACTATCACTTATCTAGCTAAGGAAGAGATATGACTTATCCTTATCTTCAGCTTGCATTGTATAATAGACTTGTAAGATATGATTGTCGATAGAGACCTCTATCTTATAACATTAAGTTCTGTTCGGACCCTTTAAATCTCACCTGATATGGTGATCGATAAGAATAAGCATGATGGTATTGTAGCATCGATCTCCTGAAGTATTGATTTATTTTTAATGTATATTTTATAATTTATAATATGTCTAATTTGGTGGCTGATGTTTTTGTGTAGGCTTATCTAATCTAACATAACGGCTTATTATAGACTACCAAATAAACATACATGAGAATGGATTGCCCAAAAACTCTGCGAGTTTGACACAAAATCCAGTAGTCTAATGGCAAATTATTATTTATTACAACCATCATACAGAAGAACATACACCATGAATGCCAGGTACTGGAAACATTCAAAAGGTTTGATCTAGTTAATATTTCCACCCCAAATTATGTAAACAGTTACAGTTCAATGTCCAAATGCTCAATGTGGGAATCTGTTCCATTACTCACCATCCCAGAGATCTTCAATTGTTTTGTACCCATCAGGTATTTCGCTAATAAATTCTTCACCAGCAACCACTCTCTCCTGCATAAATAAATCATGCAATCGGAACTAAACACTAGTTTTTAATTTTTAATATATTAATAATAATGGTGTACTTCTCTTTTCAACTAAATGATTTTGATTTAGCCAAATATTATTTCTTTGTGAAGATAGTAACAGTTAAATGTCAAAAACATATGTCATTTTAGACAAATCAATATATTAAGAATTCATTCCAGATACATTTATTTTTGGATGTACCAAACAATTTGTCCAAAGCCCAAAGAGGTATTTAGTTTGATTCAGAGAAAGTATATAACAAGTTACCGAAACAATTGCATGAAGTGACTTGCCTGCTTAATTTTAGAGAACTTGGCCAGCAAATCCTCAGGTATAGACCAATCAAACAAATCAAAGTTCTCTTTGATTCTGGTAGCACTTGTGCTCTTGGGAAGTACACTGTTTCCCATCTGTAAACCCCACCTAAGAGCTATTTGTGCTGGTGTCTTCCCCAGCTTCTCTGCAACAGTGTGAAGAACTGGATCCATAAGAATATTAGTCCTACTTAGTCCTTTACCAAGCTGGCGAATAACCCTGAATAAAGATAAATAGTTGTTAGTAAAGAGTGACAGCTCAGAATCATGGAAGATTCCTATCTCATATTCCACCTGTTTCAAAAACAATTGCCAATTTTGACAAAGTGATCATTGAGAAAATCAACATAACGACAGTTATTTGCAAACATGAAGAGTACTTATATAAAGGTACATGGACATTAAATTTTTAAACAATAGGGTACTAGAATTGAGAATACATACACGTGTAAGCTCCAAGAGTTTAGATGAACTCTCAAGTTTGATTGCATTGGTTAAAACCAGGTAATTATTATGCTAAGACCTCAAATTTGAATACTCACAGATAAGTGCACTCCCTTGGAGTTACAGAATTCATGCAACTTTGGTTGCTGCAATGAAGGATGCAATTCCACTTGGTTAACCGCCGGAGGAACTTGCGCAACCTCCAATAGATCCTGAAGCTTCTTTACAGTGAAATTGCTTACCCCAATAGCTCGGGCCTTCCTGGAATTGTAGAGTTCCTCCATTGCTCTCCATGTGCTTGGTATGTCCGGTTTAGTACACACCCCGTTTTTTATGCTGACTGGCCAGTGAATCTACAATAACTTGTAAAATACGGTAAAGAAAGTCTTAATATTAGAACTTGGCTTGAGTTACAGTGTAATAAACACAATTAATAGCATATGATGTATGAATATATTAAAAACACAATTAATAGCATATGATGTATGAATATCTTAAAATTCAATGTGGTTTTACATACAAGGTAGAGATCCAGATAGTCTAGTTGCAAATTCCGCAAAGTTCTATCCAATGCCTTTGGGACATCTTCTGGCGAGTGATCAGTGCACCTAAAACATTTGTAAGACAAGTTAGGAAGAAGGGAATGTACCTCAAGATTTGGTGTTACATTGCATATAAAACCGAATTTAAGGAACAAGGTTATTATTTGCTAAGGCCATACAAGTGACAAAAGACTTTCAACAAGTAACCATCATATTTTAGTAGAGTCTTCCAAAAATTTTATGGTGTACTTTCTTTAAGATTGAAATCTATCATCTCCCTTTCTTGTACATGATTCACCTAATAAACATTTCTATTCAATGCAGGGTTCTAGGTTTTTAGAATTATGACTTGCACAGGAAATTGATTATACTTGATTCTACTCATTTCTCTTTTGAAGAGGTTGAACTTGTGAATTTTCTGGCACAATTCTTTCTTATAACTTATTCAAATTCTATGGTCAGTTATATATTTCCTTTCCCTTCTTTATTTTGGGCTAGGAAAGAAATAACTTCTTGCAGATTGGTAGGCCTCAAACAGAGCATTTTTCATACAAGTGTTATTTCAGGTTTAGTGCAGGAAGAGTATCAACATCTTTTTGCGTTGTTAGGTAACTAAAATTATTGTAGCAGAAAAAAGGAGCCCATGGTTCAGATCAAACAGGTTTTACGGTTCTTATAGATTCATGAAGATCAGTATTACCGTTCTTCTAGATTGGACTTACAAGCAAATTGTAATATCATCAATGATGCTAATGTTAGGATTCTTCCCCTTTTTGTATCAAACTTAGGGAATGTCATAAAATAACTCTGAAAGATGAGATGATTTTTCATGAAAATATTGGAACCTTGTCAATTAGAAAGTGTTTTAAATAAGATAAAATGTTTAGAAGTTGAAAGAAAATAGACAAACCACAACTTTGAAGTGATCCACATTTCATCACGCTTAACAACCCCATTGGCGAACAACTCCTTCAAGGCATCTCCAATCTACATAAATTTTACATGTGTTAACAGATAGAAAGAGAGTACTATGGCAGTGCAATAGAAAGAAGAGGATAAAAACTGTGGCATTAACTTGAAATATGAATTTTATGACCAAAATAAACTAAATGGTGAGTTGCACTTCACTTGTGAGCCTTAAAGTTTCTATTATGCCTTTGCTTTAATCCACATAAAAGATCCTATTTAAAGAATGTGCATGGCAAATTCCATATAACAAGCATTTAGGCATACCCAAAAAGATCCTATTTCCAAGCAGTCAAGCAACCTCAGATAATTTTTTTTATTATTATTGATTCATTCTTTGAAAATGTTTATTGATTTCGACTGAACCCGGAAACACATTATGCAAATGTCGGCCTATACGCCTACGTGTTATTGATATTAATTCAAGTAAATGCAAACCAATCAAGAGCCTTAAGTACCCTTAGCTTAGAGAGACTTGTTCCTTTCAAAAGGGATTTGTTAAGGAATACATTCTGGCTAGTCCTTTGGTGGAACATCAAGGAGTGTTCCAAATTCACAATGCTTTGTCAAAAACTAATGCTGAACTACTCCTTTTACCCTTTTATGTAAGGTCCTGTTTTATATAATTACTATAAACAACATATAGTTTTTATGCTAAAGGTTACATATATGGTTTCATTAGCAAATTTCTATGGTTTCATTAAAGCTGAAAACAAGGTAAATAATTGATTAAGCTAACAATCTAGCAAAAGTTCATGATTAAGCATCAAGCCTTAAATTTTATACAAGATGGAAGGAAAGTTAAGGGGAATCATTTGAATAGCAGCTTGCTCAATCACAAATTTACAACTCTATTTTATTTTAAAGTTTTCACTCATTTTCATCTTATGTTGCATCAAGAAAAGGGAGAATGGCATAACAAAAGGAAACATGTATATGGCATTATATTATAAACCCCAACTTACATCTTTGTCAAATGTTTAAGTAAAACAACTCTCACCTCCTTTTCATTTCCATAAATATGAGCACAATCTATATGTCGATACCCAACCTGCATTGACAATTTGACATTATGAAGTTAATCCATTTCCAAAACTAAGGCATATTGGTTAAGTATGTCTGCAAAGTGGAAAAAAAAAGATATTGGGGACTGTTTAGTTTATCTATTGCTCAAATTTTGTAAACCAAAAAAAAAATAATTATGTAAGAAACACATACCAGTAAATCACTGTTAATCTAAGTCCTGAACCATCTAGTAAACATGATTAATTGATTACATTAAAATTAACACATAACTAACACACATCTTTTTCTGTCTCCCATAGAAGTAAGAAAGCTAGAGTTTAATGAATAGTCATCCAAAAGAACAGATGTGATTGAACTGTTGTATACCGATTTTTTCGTGCTGCCTTTAAATGGTATCCTTAACACTCCACCAAAATTTCAGGCAAAACGCACGAGCCAATTGTGAGATATAAAAATTTGACTCCTATGTTGAGACTCTTGGCCTATCTAGTCGCTGCAGCCGGCGTAGATAGCCCAAGTGGCTCTTATGTTCGACATACCAGCGAAACTTTTCTACGGTCGAATTTCGACGGATAGTACATTCAAATTAAATTTATAATTTATATATATACTTTAAGATGTTTTACATAGATATTTATCTATAATCAAAACTGTTAAACACATATTCAAAAGAAAAAGGACGTCAATACAACAAAATAAAACGATTCATCAAAATTCCAAGTTTAGCATAGTATATGAGGTTAAAGGATATGGAACCTTGATAGCAGTGGCTAAAGTATGAGCAATGTCAGCAGATCCAACACGCCAAGTTCCCAAGCCAATTGAAGGTATCTTAGCCCCTGTATTCAACTCGAAGAACCGAAGATCTTCTTCTTCACCCATTTTTGTGTTCATCGAAGAAAGAGGTCAACGGAGCATGGAGAAGTTCGTTAAACACATTCTTATATGATTACGATGATTTATGAGGGAATCAATTAATCAAAGGATTCGGCTAGGGAAGATCTTCTTAATCAAATGCCGGTTTGCGGAAACAGAGCGTTACAGAATCACTGAGCAAATGAAAATTAACGATGTATTCTATGGATATTCTGCCACGTGTACTAACCGACTAAGAATAATTAACAAACGAGAGGAACTATTCCGTGAAGATTCTATGAACAGCTCCATTGATGGAACTATAAAAAATAATTCTATGAACATCTTTTGTTATTTCTCATTTTTATCACTATATGAAGTTGTTACTTAATTTTCATTTCTTTTAACATTCTATAATGCCACGGTTTTTGTATAATAATAAAATATTTTATTTTATGAAACTTTCATATTTTGGAGAGGATTTTAACCAGCAAAATTAGTTTTGGTAAAAATAATTAATTTATTTACTTTTAATTGAACCCAATAGTTTTGATGGTTTAAATATCCCTCCTAGAAAACATAAAGAGAAATCGGGCAAATTGCATAAATAAATAAATATAATGATGAATTCATTTTACGCAATTATAATTTTTAAAATTATAAAATAATTATATCCTATATTTACTTTATATAAATTGTTATATAGTATAGAAGTTTATGTAAAAAGTAAAAAATACTATTATTGTAAATTTTTATCGAATGTAGAGGTTTATGTGCAAATTGATTATTATCGTAAATGGCCGATGAAACAGTTATATGTTTTCTTTTGTTTTCTCTTTTTATACTATTTTATACTACTTCTCTAATTTAATATCTATCTATCATTTTATGATGCTTTTATTAAAATAAAATAATTTTAATTAGTTAAATTTTGTGTATAATAAGAATTTGGTTGGTGTTTAAAAATTATTATTATTATTATTATATTAAATGATAGATAAGTGCATAATAATATTTTTTAATTAATATAATTTTTTTAATATTATAAAAATTTTATTACATAATAATTAATTTTATAAAATAAAAAATATTTTGTATACATTATATATTTTTTATTTAAAAATAAAAGACTATCCTTAGAACAAATAAATACCTAAAAATACTTAAAAAATACCTAAAAATAGTGTTAATAAAGTCTTTTAAAATAGTAAATGTGGATACATTAATTTTAAATTAGTTCCTATAATTAAAATAGAATGTCTTAATTTAAATTACTTTGTTCACGTTTATTATTCTAAAAAATTTTATTGATATTTTTTTATGAATTAATTTGTCTAAAACATAAATTCTCAAAGAGTTATTCACTTTAATACTCTACTATTTTTAAAATTTTAAATTGATTTTATTTTTAAATTTTAGTATGAAATATAGTTTTTTTGGTGCCCATTGTATTTGGATACGCCACCATTATTTTGGTGGTGAGATTAAGGTTAAAGATAAAAGGAGAGATAATTTGAGAATATTTTTTAAAAAAATTAATAAAAATTTAAAATTTAGATACCTTTGACACACAAAATCTATTTTTTATGAATTTGTTAATTTTTTTTAATTAATATTTTTATCAATATTCATAAAATTTATGAGTACAAATAATTATTTTTTTTTTTAATATTATTGGTATCTTTTTAAACTTTACATGAATCTTATAATATATTTGGTTTGTGTTGCCTATGTGATATCACATATTGTCTCCCTAAATGATTCCCATGAAGAACAATTTGAAGACTTCAAAGATGTCAGCAGTATTATAAAAATTGGAGAAGAAAAAAGCAACACAATTATTTATACCAAAGAATTAAAATAAAATAAGTAGTTTCATGAAGTAGTGGATGCGAGATCGTCTGATGAAGTTTGGCAAGAAGCTAGTTCATGTAAGTGTTGAGTTTAATTCATTTATACTAAATTGAAGCTTATAAATTGGGTTTTAATATATATTTTGGAAAAAAAAAAACATAATTTAAATTTTGAAAAAAAGTTTATATTTTAATTTTATATTAGAAAAATAATATTTAAAAATATAAATAATTATTATTTTTGAAATCCCTGGGAGTAGTGTGTGGACGTATAATAAAGGAAGTTTATTTTTATTATTTTTTATTCCATTGATTTGTAAAAGTGGCAGATGTTTTTTTTTGGTGACTGAAATAAATTAAACAAAGAAAAACAAAAGAAACAAAATAAGGAACTGCTTAAATAGAGGGACAGTCCCGTTTAAGACTACTCTTAAACTCCTCCCAAGGTGAAAGAAGCTCCACATGCGAAAGTTGTAACTTCATCGCCATCTTTGCCATAGTATCTGCCACCGTGTTTGCATCTCTCATAATCAAACGAAAGTCAACACGCCAATTCCAATGCATGATATCTCTTATTTTGAGCACCAGTGGATCAATAAACCCAAAACCATCTTGAGTAACAAGATTAAATGCTTCCACACAATCCGTCTCACAAATAACATCTCGTTGACCCACATCCCAAGCTAAGAGATATCCTCTCCAAATAGCAAACAATTCTCCTTGAAGAATACTATTACTCTCAATCATTCCCAAACACCCCCTTTGCCAGCTCCCATTACAATCTCTAATAAAATGGCAGATGTTTTGTTACGAAAGATAATAAATCTTTAATAATAATAAATTTCTAATATAATTTAAGTATCATTTTAAATATTTTGTATTTTGATTCATTAGATTTTGTTATTCATATATGAGTTTCTTTATGCAAAAATTAAGAAAATAAAAAATAAAATAGATTTATAAAATAACATGCGCAAAAAATAAAAAATATTCTAAGAAAACATTTTGAATAATTAATTTTACTTTTACATAATAGTTAATTTATTATTCCTTTTAATTTAGTTAAAATGTGTTTTAGAGGTTACCATTTGAAAAAAATTATTAAAAATATAAATTAATATAAACTAAGATTTACAAAAATATCTTTTTGTAAACAAACTATGTGCTTGTTTGAGCGCCTTTATTTTGATAAAAAGATCTTTTTTTAATGAAAAAAGATATTTTTTTTATTTTTTAGCGTATTTGGTAAATTTCTAATAGTAAAAGTAAAAGCACTAAAAAAAACATTTTTTTTGAGAAGCTGTAATTTACTTCTTTTTTTAAAAGATCTTTTTTCCTTAAAAAAAAAGATGTTTTACATATAATAAATAAATAAATAAATACTTTTATATTGTTATATCCAAACATAATTGATAGATAAAAAAATCTTTTTACATGAGATACCCAAAAAAAGATAACTCTAAAAAAAAATCTTTTCTTAAAAACTAACACAAACAAGCACTATATATAAATCCAATAAAAGTAGATTAAGTACGTGCTCTGTGCATAGCGCGGGCCATACACTATGAGTCTAATAATTTAATTAAATATCACATAGTTAGTATTTTTTATATATATCAAAGTTAGTTATGTCATTTTATTATGAAAAATGGTTCAATTTGCACTAGAGATGAAATTGTAAGAGTAAACATCCAATTCGGTCCTTGTCTATTTTTACGAAGGATAAAGCGATCTCTATCCAAAAAAAAGGGACACTTCGACCCTCAACTTTTTTATTTTGGGACAATACGATCTTTTTGTTAAAAAATTCATTAAATAATAACAAAAATTAGTTTTGTAGGGATTTTATTTGTATTTTGTGGGGGGTTTTAAATCTCCACAAACTATTAATAAGTTTGTTTTTGAAAAATTTCTTCACTAATGGTAGTTAAATGAAAAAATCATCGATAAAAATGATACCGCAAAAAAAAAGTAATTGTAGTACAATATCTTTTCATCAAGCTGAATCCACCACTCCCATAGTTCTCGAGCTTGAATTGGCCATGGTAGATTTGAGCATCTCCAAGCCCAACCGCATATGGGCTCTCCCAAAAACAATGAAAAATGCTTTCTTGTGACTGATTGCATTTTGGACAACAGGGTTCGATGGATTGAATTTGGGCATTCAATTTTTTTTTTCACAGGGAGTCCTTTATGCATTAGTTTCCAGAACAAATTCTTTATTTTTGCCTGACAATTAATTTTCCATATGCTCCTCCATAATTCTTTTCTTTTATATTGTTCTAGCAGATATTCAGTTGGTGGATGGTAGAAGCTGAAAGCTATTTTGTATCCTGAAACTACAATAAAGTCATCCCCTTTCTCTAACATCCAGGGAACTATATCTTTTGTCTCAAGAATTGGAGTGTTGATTATTGTTGTAGCTACTTCTGGATTGAAATTGAACTGAATTAGGTTCTGGTTTCATATTTTGTTTGGATGTTGTAATTGTGAAACTCATTCTAGATTAATAGACATTACAGTGGTAGTAATAGGAGTAATTGAAATATAATCCTTCACCTATGAGACTTTTCTTATTTTGATATTAAATTTTCTTCCTGCTTCTTATAGTATACCTTTTTCTAAAATCTTTCTGCTGTCGATAATACTCTTCCAGCCCTATGATGGGTTATTACTGACTTCTGCTCTTAGGAAGCTTGAATATATGTAGTATTTACTCTGTAACACTTTGCTGATTAGAGAATTAAATATAGAAACTAACCTCTAACCTTGCTTTGCGAGCATGACAAGGTTAAAAGCCTTCAAATCTTTAAAGTTAAGACCCCTTGCATTTTTTGTGTACAAAAAATCCTCCATCCGATCTACTGCATCCTATTTTCTAACTTTTTTCCCCACCAAAACTAGAGTATGGCTCGCTAAATTTTTTCAATTAGGGTCTATGGTAACTTGAAGCAACTTAGAGTATATGGGTATCGCCATTGCTACCGCCTTAACAAGCACTTCGCATGCACTAAAAGATAATAAAGCTCTCTTCCAATGACTGAGCTTCTGACACACCCTATCTTTAATGTAGTTAAAAGTCTCTTTCTTTGATTTCTGAATCACTGCCGATAAACCCAAATACTTGTTTTGATTGCCAACATGAGGGATGGTTGTGCAGAGAGGAAGGTGAGATCAACAAGTAATTAACTTGCATGTTTATGGAAACATTTTACCTTTTTCTTTCTTGTCTTGAACATTTGCTTTCGGCTTCAATCTTGATTTGACATAACCTCCAGAAATTGCTTTTTCTTTCTTCCCTTTTAGTGTTTATTGAAAAAGTGAAACTCCCTTTCTTCTCTATGCCTTACTCGAAGCAACATAACACCACCAACTTGAAAGTTGCTTTTCCTTTTATGAAGCTAGTGGACTTGGTTATGGACTTATTTCCATTCAGCAGTCTTTGATGCACTTGGTTTTTTCTAGTTGGGCTGCTTGCTCTTTATATTAGGTTGCACTAATGATTATTAACTTGGTTTGCATCACTAAATAACATATCAAAACCACACTTGGGTTATCAACCCAAATAATACTATGTTTGTCATCACCAAAATGTTATTATTTGTTTGCTTAACTCAACAAATCAAATAACAAAATAAACATAAATAAAGCAACACACAATACAAGCACACCCAAACAAGTCATACAAATCCATATGATGAATATCTAGCTCTAATGTAAGTCATAAACTCATTTGTTGTTACATACACGCTCCTGATGTTACCCAGCGTCCTTTGTCCAGGTAAGACTTTCCTATTGACAATACCCACTACAAGCAACCTTTGTCTTACAAACGGCATGCCTATATATGCCCGACACCTCCACTGTAAGTAACATTTATCTTATAGGAGCAATATTCTAGCTGTGTGTGTCTCGATACCTCCGTAAGTGATCTTTGTCTTACAAGATAGCATTATAGCTAAGTATCCTAGGAAAGCTTTCTAAGTGGTCGCACCACTATTTATCTGCTTGCCTCAGCACAGCAGATCATCAACACATATTTTTATCATTCTTCAGATTTTATCTTTCTTACTCGATTTTTATTAAGGCAAAATCTTCGTTTACAATCATATTCATGCAAGTGGGATAAACCCACGTCCTTGTCAATAACCATATAAATCGATTATCTTTTCTTAAAAAGATTATTTCTGACTGCCTCCTCGTAGCAGATAACTAACATATAATTCTCAAAATATCTAGCATTAACATTACAATCCATTGCAATCTCTTTATAACTTAAAAGTCACTTAAACCATATGAAAACTAACATGTTCCAAGCTTAAATTCATTACTTTTAAAATGAACCAGTTTCTTTTTTCACCCTTCAACAAACATCAAAACCAAATCAAACATATATCACTAAAATTCTATTTTAACTCACGAACTCATAGTTGTTACCAAATCAGCCTCGACAGCCTAACTTTCATTCTGTTTTTAAAGTATCAAACGAATTCGAAATTTCACAAACTTTATGTCCACGCGTTCGTCTTGGACTAAAATTTCTAACAAGAAAAAGATTATAATTTTACAACAATTCTAGATTTACGAATAAAAGAAAAATCGTGACTACCCTGCAATTTCAAAAAAAAAGCCAATAGCAGTGTATAATTTTCAAAATTTTGTATAAAATCCAAATTAAATTCATTAACCTTCAAACTTAATATGATTTAACTAGATATATCTAGGTTTCTTTTCTGATTAGTTCCAGGTTAATACCATTTTTAATGAAGAAGTTATGTAGCTTGGAAGTTGGGTAATTTTTTACATAATTCTGTTTTAAAAATCAGCAAACATATCTTCTTCCAAGTTCCATAATTCACTCACTAAAATTGGAATAACCCTAGAATTTAATCTAAACATAATAGACATACCCAGGTTTCATCTCCAATTGATTTCACTTCAATATCCATCCATAATTAGGAAAAAAAATCTGACTTCTACTAATTTAGAAAAATAGAATTTGACTTCTACTGCATAAAATATCATATTTCAAAAATTCATATCTTCTAAATCACAACTCCAACAATTCTGAAATTTTGTGAAAATAAACTAAAAATACCAAAGTTCCATTTAAAATTAGTTTCATTTCAAAGTTTAATTTAAAAATTTTCACCAAAGTAAACAAGTTGTAATGATCCAATTTTCAGCACGTCATGATCGTACTAAAAGTAAGGTGTTACTGACTTATTTTCCTTTATCATCTATTTAATATTGAGCCTTTATATCGATATTGCGTTTTAGTTTTGAGAAAATGCCCTTTTTTTTGAAATCATACATCTCAAGTTTTCAAAAAAAAAACTCATATACATAGTAATAATAATAAATCTTATACAAGTGAAGTCAAATAAAATTCAGATACAACACCTACTCCTCTGTAATAAATAGAATCTCAAGTGACTAAAGCGAAGGGACTCTATGAAGGCAATCTAACTCGTAAACAAATTTCAATATTCATCCACAGATTCATATTGAGTCTTCAAATCTGTCACTAAAAGGGTGAAAAAATTTTGGGGTGAGAACCAAACCACAAGTTCCCAGTAGAAGCTGAGAATGCCGTGAAAGTAAAGAATAATACACAAATAGTTAATTTAGTTCAACAATATTTATTTTCATTAGTTTCATAAAACTCTTTGAAATTATGCTAGAAAAAAAATTTGGATATTAGCTTATATCAATCTCGGTATGAATAGTCAGCTTGTCCCAAGCATAGGTTCATTAAGTCTATGCTGAACCAGTATGACTTTTCATATAATACCTAACCTTAAGTGCAATTCCAAAACAGGCAACCAAAACATAAACAGACAAACAGAAAATAAATAAACAAAGCAAAGAACAGAACAAGAGCACAAGAATATAACAGAGAATGATGCACAAACAAGATGATGCATGTTTGATGCTACTGCAGGTAATGAACTCATTTGTCAGTTTCGACTCGCACCCGACGCAATCTGACCCTCCAGGTCAGCTAAGGCCTTCCCAAAACTTAATCTCAGATTAAGTACCTACCGTCTACCAAGTACTCTCGACTTGTAGGATGGTATTTGCTCAAATCTCAATATATCGCAAGTATGCGAGTCAGGCCTTTACCAAGCTGAGCTTGCAGGGCTGGTACTTCTCTACTGCACCTGTCTGGGAAGCAACAATACAATACGGACATCCCCGCACAATATTCTCAAGCATCGCCCGAAGGCTCATAAATCACACACAGCCGTGCTCTCCGGCTCATAACAATCATCCTTGCCAACAATTTCATAAACCAATTGTCTCTTCTCAAGAGAATCATTTAAATTGTCACCATAGCCTTTACTTTGCTATTTTCAGAATATCTAGCATTAACTTTGGAATTCATTTCAATTTCTTTACAACTCCAAAGTTACTCAAACCATTCATAAAATAATTAAAAATCAATTTCTCTTTCACAAAACTCATTTTCAACAAAACAAAAGTCTCAAATTAATTTCAACCATCCCTTCTTTAATTTTGTTAAAAGAAACCAAAAACATAACTCTTAGAGTTTTATATAAATTTCGACAACACTTTTCCTAAAACTTGGACTTTGCCACCCTTTTCGGGTCCAAACCAAACCATTTATCAAACTCTTCTCAACCTTTTCAGTATCGAATCATTTTAAAATCAAATAAATTCTAACATTAAATCAATCATTTAACACTAAGATTCATCTTTAACTTTAGGGACCCATGACTATCACTAAGACATCCTCAATACTCTATTTTTTTCTATTTTTAATATAACAAATGAACTCAGAATTGGGCAAGCTTTATGTCTAGACGTTCATCTCGGAATAAGCTTTCTAACAAACCAAAAATCATAATTTTCTGATTTTTGTAGCCACAGCAATAGAGGAAAAACCGTGACTGCTTTGCAGTGCTTAAAAACCAGAAAATAGCAGTAGCATGTAATATTTAAAATTTCTTATAAAATCCAAATTAAATCCAATGACCTTCAAAATTAATATGGTCCAACTTAACTTATCCAGGTTTCTTTCCCAATTGGTTTCAGGTCAATACTATTTTTAATGAAGAGAGTGATTGTGGCAGAGAAGCACCGCGTGAAGGAGGAGGGAGGTTCCATCGCCACTGTCGCCTTTGATGGAAGCCGCCACCGGCGCTAGGAGGAACCGAATAGGGGAGAGGAGGTTTCGTTGATGTTGTCCCAGAGAAGGAGGACAAGACGTGTGAGAGAGAGTGACGCACAGAGAAAGGACCATTCCTCTGCCGCTGCCGCCGCCGCCGCCAAAATCTCTGGTCGCTGCCATTATTTATGGTGAGTCAGTTAAGCCCTAGCCATGAGAACTACTATAATAACTCGAATTTTTTATAAAATTAAATAATGAGTTATTCATGATTTATTATTTTATTTAAGAATAATTATTTTTCTAAAAGTAATTAAATTAAATTTTATGATATGTTAAATTTAAAATTTATTAAAACATTTAAAATTATTTTTATTACAATAAGATATTTAAAAAAAATATAAAAAAATTATTATTATTATTATTTGGTTTCGCTCAAGGCCGAAGCCATTAAGGAAACCAAAGGAAAGACAAAAAAAGCCAAACGTAGCTATCATGTATGACATATATATATAAGCAATGACACGTAACTCTCTTTCTTTCATTAATCACCACTAATTATCATCTTATTGCTTCATTTGGTTTTCTTCATTCCGCCGAACCCAAAACAAAAGAAAGAAAGAGAGAATGTCGTGAGTGAGAAGCCATGATTCCATAGCACCTCCGAGCCTTCGGCGCTCGATTTTTTACAATCCGTAACTTTAATAAAAGATCTAGTTCGATAAAAGTGTTCGTATCTTCCTTTTCTACACATTAGCATTACTTTTATTTGATAGAAATTGATGATGACGTAGTTTTTCTTTTTCTTGAGTTCGGTTAATTGGAGTTCTAGAAGCTACAGGCGATTACTGACGTTTTCTTCTTCAGCAGCTCGGTCAGAAAGTTTTTTCGAAGTTTCCGTTATTTTGATTTCATACGGAGATAGAAAATTTCGTTTTTAAATTAAAAGTTTTTATTTCATAAATGCTCAAAAACTTAATGAGTAATTGCAAATAATTTATGACTCTCTAGACTGGTTGAATGACGAATTTATGTTGGATTTATGACTGTGAAAAATGATTGAGTTTGAAGAGTGTGTTTGATTTCTTGATTGTTTGAATTGTGGTTGAAAATATGTTATGTTTATGCTTTGATTAAATGACATATGAATTGAGAAATTATGAAGTGAGGAAGCCGTAAATGTGATTTTGGTTAGTATTACATGTTAAACGAATATGGTCGGAGGATTTTATAAAGTTTAAATGAAGAAGTGAATTTCCATTAGTTTCAATAGCAAAAGATTTGAAATGGGGCTAATTTTATTGAATTAGAAAGAGGCTTACTTTCAAAGGAAATGATTTGATTATTGAAAATTATTTTATATTTAGAAACAATTTGATTAATGAAAAGAATTTGATATTTGGAATGCTTGAGAAATGACTTGATTGGGACCCTTGAAGGGTGACAAAGCCCGAATTTTAGAAGAAATGCTGCAGAAATTTTTATAAAACTTTGAGGCTTTGTTTAAAGCGTTACGTTAAAGAAAATTTGATTTAAGAATCATAATATTTGATTTTCGATTTATCAACAAAAGTATTATGTTTTAAGTTTAATCCATTGAGAAAAAATTTTTGTTTTAAGTTATGATTTGAGTTCGGTTTATTAAGAAAATGAATTTTATTTTGATTAAATGTTTAAAGAATTTTAGATACTTATAAACTAAACGTTTTGAGGTTAAGATTGAAGAATGACGGAAAGTGTATCTTTATGGTGATACAGAAGTGTGAGAGATTATGTGGTGATGTGGAGGTATGATTGAATATGTGGTGATGCGGAGATATGATTAATTACGTGGTGATGCGGAGGTATGATTGATTATTTGGTGATGCGGAGGCATGACAAAAAGAAAAGGAATGAGAAACTAGGAATGATAGGATAATTGAATATTGTGTGTTTGAATGGGCCTTTGTGCCAAACTGCTAATGCGGGAATGTCCGCCTAACTAATAGTATATTGTATGTTAAAGGGGCCTTGTGCCAAATTGCTAATGCGAAAGTGTTCGCCTAACTGATAGCCTAAGATTGCTAATGCGGGAATGTTCGCCTAATTGATAGCCTGTCTCTTACCGTGATGCCAAGATATCCTAATTGACATAGGTTCGCCCATTATGATAATTGTGCCTAATTGACACGGTAAAGAGACAATATTTGGGGTTCGTCCCGTGTAACGTTAGGTTGCGGGTAGACAACCGAAGCATGAGCTTATGGCCTGCATAGAAAAGACATTCATCATATGCATTGCGTGAACTACTTGAATGTTCCTGTGTGCTGTGCTATGTTATTTGTGAATTCCTTATATTTGATTTATGCGTGAATTGTTTGTGTGTTTGTGTTGCGTGTGTGCTTGTGCTTGATGGTTTCTATATGTGTCAAGGATTAAGATAGCCGAGAATTGATTACTGTACTAAAAAAACTGAGTGACATAACTGAAATTTGTTTAAAGTAAAGATAATTTGAAGAGAACTAACTAAAGTCTTTAAAGCAAGTTTTAAGAAATTCAAAAGGAAATTATTTTAACGTTAAAGAGCAATTATTTGCAACTTATTTCTTTATTCTCACAACATTCACTTTTCCTACTGAGAACATGTGAGGACGACGTTCTCACCCTCCTACAGATTTTCCTTTCAGCAACAGATTCAGGAATCCTTGGCGTGGAGCCGCGACTAAACATCGGAGCTATATGTAAATATGTATCCGTATTTTCTGTAGTTGGTTTAGCATTAGACTTTCTCCTCGCCATTTATTGTCTTTGATTTTTAGAGAGGTAGGACTTGTATTTGAGAGTCTTACAATAATTCTATGTATATATTGCTATGTGAGTATATATATTTTTGTGATTAAGAGTTTTAAAGTAAAGACCTTTCGTTTTCTTGATTAAAATTTTGATTCGTATTCACGAAGGCTCAATATTAAATAAAGATAGTATAGAATAAAAAGAGTTAGAGGTAAGTAACGCCTAAACTTTTAGTACAATCATGAGGTGCTAAAAGTTAGGGTCTTACAACCACTATCTCTGAACCCTTTTTGCTCCGTAAATACCCTGCATCTGCCTTTGATGTTCTTGGCTATATTGTGTTTGTTGGAGTTTGTCTCAATTGGAGCCACTGGCGAAGGTGTTGCCACTGTCGGAAGCCAACGCTAGGGCTATTGCTGGTTCTGATTCTATTATCTTGGTAATGGCCTGATCTTTTCCTTGGGCCTGATCCATTTGCACGTTCTGTTTCGTCATTGCTATAGTTGTCATATTCTTGTTTTAATTTAATTTTTGTTTTTGCTTTATCTTGAATTCCAAGGCTGTTTCTGCCCTTGATTACATTAGATTCAAAATTCTTATCCTGCTGCAACCATCATCATTGCCGCGAAATTAACGCTGTTGCTGTTCCAGTTGATGCAGTGTCCTTGATTGTATTAGGATTGTCGCCATTGCTGTAAATTAGAAACGAAATGGGGGCAGTTGTGTTCAAATTCTGTGACTCGAGCTAATCGAGGTAGGGGGTTGAATTTAAATGGTTTTTAATTTAAGAATTCCCACAAGGTTTATTGAATAACTGCAAATAGGTTTAATTGTTGTGAGTAATTAATTGGTAATGTGAGTGTTGGATTGTGGTTGAGATTGTGATTGGAATGGTGGAGATTATGTTTGGAGTTGTGATTGAATTGAGTGTAACTATGTGTGGTAGATGATTGAGATTATGATTGAATTGAGCGTGGTTATGTGTGGTAAATGACTGAATTATTGACTGATGCGATGAATTAACTGAGGTTTTGATCTTTAAAGGATTATGTTGGGACTGTTGGATGCTAAATTGGTTATTTGGTATACAGCAACGGCTGTGAAATTGACTTGAGGCTAGTTGATAACTGTTGAAGAATTAGGACCTAAAAGATTAAACTATTATTAAAAATCTGATTTTCAAAATAAAATGGTAATTTTGAGGACGACCCAGTAATTTGCTGGTGATTGAAATGGTTTGAGATTAAAAGCCGAGTAAACTTTAGTAAGTGTAGTTGTTAGTATTCAATTTTGAAGGTTTCGTATTAATTAAAGAATTAGTTATGATTTTTCAAAATTAAGCTGTGAAATCTGATTTTCTGCATTATCTTTAAATGAAAACAGTAACTTTGAAAGGCTATAATTAATTCTGTGATGATCGGAATTGTATGAAACTAAGTCTGGGTTAAACTTGAGAATATTTGGAACTGAATTGAAGAATTTGAGATTTTTTTGTCAAATATATGATTTATGGTGAATTTTTTAATTATGGTTGTGGAATTTTAATTTTCTGTAAAATTCCGTCTTAAAAGCCAGTGAACATACCCTTTTTCAAGTCCCATAACTCACTCATTAGACCATGGACGGTTCTAAAATTTAAATCACATATGCTAAACATACTCGATTTTCACCACGAATTGTTTGCATCTCAATATCCATTCAGAATCAAAAGTTATAAACTCTCAAAATTGTTGATTTAAGAAAACAAAATCTGGCTTTTACTGCATAATGCATCGTATTTCAAAAATTCATATCTTTAAAACCACAATTCCAACCATTCTAAAATTTTATAATATTAAAATAATAGGACAAATATTTTATTTAAAATTAGTTCCATTTCAAAATTCATTTCGAAACATTCCCGGCAGAGTCAACAAGTTACTGCTGTTCTAAAAATTCTGCAGAAAATTAAGATTCCACAACCATAATTCAAAAATTCACCATAAATCATATATTTGACAAAAAAGTCTCAAATTCTTCAGTTCAGTTCCAAATATTTCCAAATTTAACCCAGACTTGGTTCTACGCAATTCTGATTATCACAGAATTAGTTATAGCCTTTCAAAGTTACTATTTTTATTTAAAGATAATGCAGAAAATCAGATTTCATAGCTTAATACGAAACCTTCAAAATTGAATCCTAACAACTACACTTACTAAAGTTTACTCGGATTTTAATCTCAAACTATTTCGATCACTAGCAAATTATTGGATCGTCCTCAAAGTTACCATTTTATTTTAAAAATCAAATTCTTGATAATAGTTTAGTCTTTTAGGTCCTAATTCTTCAACGATTCTCAACTAGCCTCAAGTCAATTTTACCGTCGTTGCTGTATACCAAATAACTAATTTAGTATCCAACAGTCCCAACATAATCCATTAAAGATCAAAACCTCAGTTAATTCATCGCATCAGTCAATAATTCAGTCATTTACCACACATAACTGATGAATGAATTTTTGACGGTTTAGAATTCACAATTGAAATCTCGTCGAAGTATAGTTTCTAAACCAACAATAGTCCCTTCATACAAAAATTTGGTTGTCACAAATAACAAACCCCTATAAAGATAACCGAAGTATTCAAACCTCGGGTCGTTCTCCCTAGGAATTACAATAAAGTGTTCTTATCATTGGTCATGAGGTATATTTTGGGGGTTTTTGAATTAAGAGACAAGGAATGTAAATGGCAAAAGAAATAAACTAACAACTAGAAAAGCTCTTGGCAAGGTATGAGAACTAGAAGTCCTATCCTAGTTATCCTCCTCAATTGTGATGAGAATTGTCCCTTGCTCCCACTTAGTTAACCTCTAACCATGGAAGAAAGTCAAGTGAATGGATTAACTTGAGTCCACAAGTCCTAACCTAATCTAGATGAAAGACTAGCTTTAGTGGCATTCAAGTCAATTAGCAACTTCTAATTATCAATCAACAAAGGAATTAGATAACTCAAGAGTCACTAATTACTCTACCTAGGCCAAGAGGAGAAAAATCTATACTAAAATCCAATCAAGCATTTTATCAAACACTTGAAAGGCATAAAAGGAAAATAAAAGGAATTAAACAACAACAAAGCAATTCAACAATAAAGGAACATGAATCATAAATTGCATTAAAAGAGGAATAGAAGAAACAAAAATGCATCAACATAAAAGTAGAGAATTACAAGAATTAAATGCTAAACTAGAGAGAGGAGATGTAGAAGAAGAAGAATTACAAAATGAAAAGTAGATCAAAGCATGAAATTAACCTAGATCTAAGGAATTCTAATCTAGATCTAACATAATCCTAATTTTAGAGAGAAGTGGGAGCTTCTCTCTCTAAAACTAACTTTCCCTCCAAAAGTAAACTAAACTAATCTAATGTGTTCCAAAGTTTTGATTCTCCTTCAGTCCTTGGGTTAAATAGCATCAGAGATGAGTTGGATTTGGGCCTGGAAAGCCCAGAAATCGCCCCAGCAGATTCACTTTAAGTGAGTCACGTGCGAACACTAACGCATACGCGTACGTCACGCGTACGTGTCGCTCGGCAAATTTCCATCCACGCGTACGCGTCATGTGTGTGTACGCGTCGCCATGCAACCTCACAATCCACGCGTACGCATTTGCTGCGCGTGCGTGTTGTTGATCTCATCCCAAATCCTTGATTTTCCATGATTTCTTCACTTTTCATGCTTTTCTCTTCATTTCTTTGATCCATTCCTAGCCTTTTCAACCTGAAATCACTAGCACACACATCAATGCATCTAGTGGAATCAAAGGTGAATCAAAATTAGCAATTAAGGGCCTAAAAAGCATGTTTTCACACTTAAGCACAAGTTAGGAGACAATCATGAAACTATGCTATTTCATTGAATAAATGTGGGTAGAGTGGATGAAATCCACCTAAATTAAGTACAAGATAAACCCTAAAAATGAGGTTTATCAATAACAACGCTCAATTCAATCATAATCTCAATCATCTACCACACATAGTTACACTCAATTCAATCACAACTTCAAATACAATCTCCACCATTCCAATCACAATCTCAACCACAATCCAACATTCACATTACCAATTAATTACTCACAACAATTAAACCTATTTGCAGTTATTCAATAAACCTTGTGGGCATTCTTAAATTAAAAAAACTATTTAAATTAAACCCCCTATCTCGATTAGCCCGAGTAGCAGAATTTGAACACAACTGCCCCCATTTCGTTTCTAATTTACAGCAGTGGCGACAATCCTAATGCAATCAAGGACACCGCATCAACTGAAATAGCAACAACGTTAATTTCGCAGCGATGATGATGGTTGCAGCAGGGCAAGAATTTTGAATCTAATGTAATCAAGAGAAGAAATAGCCCTGAAAATTCAAGACAAAGCAAAAACTAAAATTAAATTAAAACAAGAATATGACAACTATAGCAATGACAAAACAAAACGTGCAAATGGATCAAACCCAAGGAAAAGATCAGGTCAGTACCAAGATAATAGAATCAGAACTAGCAATAGCCCCGGCATTGGCTTCCGGCAGTGGCAATACCTTCGCCAGTGGCTCCGATTGAGACAAACTCCAACAAACACAATATAGCCAAGAACATCAGAGGCAGATACAGGGTATTTACAGAGCAAAAAGGGTTTAGAAATGGCGTTTCTCATGACTAAGGCTTAATTGACTCACCATTAATGATGGCGGCGACTAGAGATTCCGGCGATGGTGGCGGCAGAGGAATGGTCCCTCCTCTGTGCGCCACTCTCTCTCACACGTCTCGTCCCCCTTCCCTGCGACAACATCAACGAAACCTCTTCTCTCATATTCGGATCCTCCCAGCGACGGTGGCGGCTTCCATCAAAGGTGGCTGCGGCAATGGAACCTCCCTCCTCTTTCACGCGGTGCTTTTCTGCCACAATCGCTCTCTCCTCTCACACGCGTCGTTCTTCCCCCTCCTGTGCGGCAATAACGGCGGCGGCGCCGGCAGAGAAGAAACCCCCGCCAGTGCTTCCTTTCTTCCTCCTCTCCTCTTCTTCCCCTTCGCCCTTCCCTCCTCTGGCCATTCTCTTTTGCTCCCTCTGTTATTTCAGAGGATATGTGGTATACGTTTGTTTTGTGAGCAAGTGATAAGGAATAAAGGAACGTGGATCATTAGGAAAAAGATGGGTGGCAGTGTGCATGTACGTGTGTGATTGGTTAGGGAGTATACGTATTAGATGATAACAATACGCATAAAGTAAGGAATTTAGGGTTAGAGTTAGAGTAAAATATGTACGAGTAACTTATGAAATTTACAAAATATTCGAGATGAAATAACAATTTATGATTCAAATATAATACTGTAAAAATTACTTTTAGGGCACGTATAATTTTATTTATTAATTTATCAAAGAGTTCAAATAACTGTTTCTAATTTAAATAATAAAATGAACGTATTAATCATATTTTATAAGATACAATTTAAACCCAAATATCAATTACCTAAATTAAATCATATAACTTTTCATTATCTTTCCATCACCAGAACATTAATAAAAATTGTACATATATATTAATTGACTTAAATTTAAAGTATTTATGAAAATTAATTTAATCATTTCTAATAAATTAATATCAAAGAGCTCAAATTAATAAAATAAATCATAATCCATTCGTAATAGAAATTACTTAAATTAAGTTATATATAGTTCGTCCATTACTAAATTTTAATTCCAAATTATATAAAATAAATAATTATAGAAATTACACAAAAATATTAATTAATCTAACTCCAAATATTCATAAAACTAATTTAATTATTCTTAATAGATTATTTTATACAAATAGAGAGTTCAAATTAATAATAAATCATAGCTTTTTTAAAATAGAAGTTACTTAAATTAAACTGTACAATTCATTCTTATTTTTCAATTATTAATATTATGCAAAATATTCAATTATATTAAAATTACTTAAGAATTTTAATTGATTAAAAATAAAATTATCTTCGAATCTATTTAATTATTTTTAATATAATAATTTCTAAAATTATAAAGTCTAAACTTAATAAGATAAAATCACAATTTATTTATATTTAGATTTTCAAAAATACGGGATGCTACATTCTATCCACCTTACAAAAATTTTTGTCCTTGAAAATTGATATAAGATGGAAGAAAAAGTTTATATTCACATCCTCTTTTGAACATGTCAAAAAAAGCAAGGAAATCATATCTCGTGGATATGGAAGAGAATATACAAGGCGATGCAGAAGTTGATAAAATAACTTGACACAAACTAAATGTTAAAATCAAAAATCAAGTAGGCTCAATGTTTGGTCAGAATTTTTCACAAAACATAATCACCTCTTCTCATTGCCTCAAAACCCTACGACTCCTTGTAACTTCGTACACTTATCAGTTTCACTTTTTGCACTCACAAATTGCGTCCCTAAGAACTAATATATAAGGAATACTAAACTTGAGAAGAGAAGAAGAAACGGCACAGACGGTATTTGCAAAAATTGGAAGAATACTCAGAAGGGGAGTAGAACTAAAATCTTAAGAAAGAATTTTAAATAAAGGATTTTGATATGAACAATAATAGAAAAATTAGTACATCAACTTAAAACAACTTCAAATTAAATTAGAGGGAATTGGTTTATCCTCTCAAAAGGAAGAATATATAAATCCAACATTTCTCAAAAGAACTAAACAAAGTATAAATGATATGTTATGCTAAATTAATTTCAAGTTAAAATAAATCATGTTAGGTTTGTAAATTAAGGCTTATTTGGTACTAAGGGAAAAATATTTCCTTTAAGAATCTTGGAGGATACCCAAGTATATAATTAGATAAAAGTAGGCATAAAATTATAGTAAGAGTAAAAGAAAATCATATTTTATTTAAAGAAAAAATTCTGAAGTTTTCCTATAAATCAATACAAGATAAATAGGATATTACTAATAATCAAGATTAAACTATATAATTAAGTTTCAAAGTTTACGTAAAAAAGTATATGTTGAATTATAAATAATTCTATCAAAATTTAAAGAAGGGTTATGGATGCAGTCAAGTAAGAAAAGAATTGAATCAAAATTTTTCTCAAAGAGAGTATGAAACAAGAACTCAAGAAGGAAATTACAAGAAATGGTAATTGCACTGAAAAAAAAATCTGAGTTCAGAGCAAGGAGCATAGCGTTTGTGAGGTAAGGATAAATATTTCAAAAGATTTAAACAACAACCAGATACAGAATCAAACAAAGACATGCACGAATGATAAGATAAGGTTGGCAAGAAAGAGATCAGGAATAAGAAATTCCAATGCAATAGATAAAGAAAGAGATAATGCTAAGCCCGAATAAAGATCATACGTCGAAACGGAACTAACCTCTAGAACTTAATTTTTAACGTTCTCCAAAACCTTGTAATTCGTGTTACCTATTACTTCCATTTCGTCTATGATAACCCGTTAGTGTTCCCATATACATAAGTCATTAGTATTAAGTTAGCCAGACTTAATACCATGAGGTATGCAATGGTAAGCTAACAGCGTTAATCAATAGATAGGCATGCATATGAAACATAAACTCTCGTCACTAGGACAAGTCGTACTGCATGACGGACACTCAGAGTATGCAGTGAAGCATAGTCAGTCCATTCCCAAGGTTCTAACAGGAACAAACTGCTCTGATACCATAATGTAACACCCTTATTTTTAGAACCTCATGATCGTACTAAAAGCTCAGGCGTTACTTACCTTTACTCTGTTAATTTAATATTATGGTTAATTAATATTGAGCCTTCGCGAATATAAACAGAATCCTAGTTACGAAAAAGAAAAGATTTTATGTTAATCCACTTAATCACATAATTATATTCACACAATAATAAATACATAAACTTAATTAGAAATTCTTTAATACAAATCATGCCCCTCTAAAATCTCAAAATGACAATTGACGAGGGGTGAAGTCTTAACTAACCAACAAACAGAAAATACAATGTATATATAAAGCTTGTTGGTTGGTCATTCATACAGTCTAGGAAACTGATTAAGATTCTCTTACAAGAAAAGAAAGGTTTTGGATTTTCTAAAAAATTCAATATTGTTTCTTTGAAAAGTTTTGGATGATTAGCTGTTGATTTTTAAAAGGTTCATAGGAGGAACGATAATCACTGCCTTGAAATCAATTCTTCTCTTTATACGTATCTTCTTATAACAATTCTTAAACCCTCTACTAAGAACCCTTTCGAGGACGATGTTCTCACCCCCTACAGAATTTATTTTTTAGTGGCAGGTTCAGGAAGTTTTGACCCAAAGCTACGACCAACCTACAAGCTTTGTATATACATTGTATTTTCTGTTTGTTGGTTAGTTAAGACTTCACCCCTCGTCAATTGTCATTTTGAGGTTTTAGAGGGGCAGAATCTATATTAAAGAAGTTCTAATTAAGTTTATGTATTTATTATTGTGTGAATATAATTATGTGATTAAGTGGATTAACATAAAGACTTTTCGTTTTCATAACTAGGATTCAGTTTATATTCGCGAAGGCTCAATATTAAATAACCATAATATTAAATTAACGGATTAAAGGTAAATAACACCTGAACTATTAGTACGATCATGAGGTGTTAAAAGTAAGGATGTTACACAAGTTGCTGCATGGCTCAAAAGTTCTGCAGAAGATAGATTTAATGACCAAATTTCAAAAATTCACCATAAATTGTATACTTAACTAAAAGGCTTCAACTTTTTCAGTCCAACTCCATATATAATATATTCCCAAGTTTAACTCAGACATTGTTCTACACAATTTCGATCATCATAGAATTAGTTATAGTCTTTCAAAGTTGTTGACCACATTTAAAAGTAATACTGAAAATCAGATTTCGCAGTCTAACTTCGAAAATTCATAACTAATTCTTCAAGTAATACAAACCTCACAAAATTAAACATAACAACTACATTTATTCTAGTTTACTCAACATTTAATCCCATACAATTTTGTTCACTATTGATTTACTACACTTATTTCAGAAAATCAGACTTTCAAGGAAACGGTTTAGCATTTTAAATCCCAATCCATCAATAACCTTCAAGGTCAATTCCAATCAGTCACAAGTCAATTCAACAGCAGTTATGATGCATCAATTAACCAGTTCAACATCTAACGATTTAATATAATCCATTAAAGCTCAAAATTTCCAGCAAGTAGTCATTAGATAATTCACAATTCACACATAATCAACCAATGTCATAAAATCATCAAATCTAATCACATTCTCAGCCACAAATCAACATCAATCTTTTCAATTAATTACTCACAACAACTAAACTTATTTGTCTTTATTCAATTAACTTTGTAGGCAATCTAAAATTAAAACCATTAAACTTTAAAACGTATCCCCTACCTCGATGTTACAACTAAAAGAAGTCAGAGATGGAATTGTAGCGTGATGACTGGTTGGACTACACCTTAAATGCAGCAGCTCCATCATCCTTTATCAACCAACGTCAACAGCATTCACAACGACTTTGATAGAGCAGCAGCAACACGAGATGGCCAAGACAGCAAGCAAAAATGATGAATTCAAATTAGATAGAAGAAACAATTTTGGAAATCCAAGGGTAGAGCAGATACTAAATTACAATAGAACAAGAGCAAGGCTAATATAATGGTGGTAGAATAAAAAAACGTTAAACCAGCACAAGATAGCAGTGAGGGTTCAGAACAAGAACGTCTTACAATAATTAGGAAGGAATAAGGGAACGAAGAAGCAGCAGCAGTAGCACAGATGACTACAACAGCAACAGGGAAGATGGCTTCCTCCTCTACCTCGATTCGTGATTCCGGCAGGGCGGTCCAGGCAGAATCGACGGTGATGATAGAGCCTTTGGTGGTGGCGATGCTTGGTGGCAATGAGGGTAGCACTTCCTCCCTCTTCTACCTCGTGGTCTCCCTCTCTATCTCTCCCATTCTCTGTTGATCATCTCTCTCTCTGCCTTGCAACAACGATGGCAACTGTAAGAATCGCAACTAATCAACCACTTAATTAAGTAATTAATATTGCCCAAATTAGAATCCAAAAAGTTAGAATGAGAATTTGAGGATTTAAATGTGATTTTTGGACTCAGTAGGTCTTTCTGAGTCAGAAAAAGGTATTTTCTGCGAAAAACCGTAAAAAACTGCGAACCAGCAGTTAAACCGGTTCAAGCCTGCCCGGTACTGCGCGAGAAAAAGTGAAAACTGTCAAAAACTATAGAAAAATATTAGAAGTCGAAATCGGACATTAATTTTAAAGGTTTGGCCTAAAGTTGTGCCAAACGGGCTAAAAACGCTAACGGGTTAGACCGAGCCCAAGCCCAACATATATAAAGGTTCATTTAATGAACCCTTCACCTCATTAACACACACTCAGCAGAAGAGAAGAGGAAAAGGAGAAGAGAGAAACACTATTCACTCTTCACTTCAATCCACGATATCTCGAGCTACGGTGCTCCGATTCGCGTGCCGTTAGCGGCTACGCGAAGTTCTTGCTGAGCCCGTCACATCTATCTAAGTATTGTGGTAAGTTTTTCGAGTTTCCCTGCCCAGTTTTCGTGTTCTTGACAAATTCGAGTTTTAGGGTTTGGTTTTGAGTGAAATCTTGTGTTTTGGGTGTTTAGGTACACTCTAGCACTTGATTGCTTGTGGTTTTGGCTTCCAAAACTGTTAGATAAGGTGAGTTACTCTTGAACCCTTGTGAAATTTCAATTTTTATGAGCCCTAGGTTGATTTGTGATGGTTTATGCATATATAGCTTGATTGTTGTGAGTTTGGTGCTTGTTGGAGTTACATTGGAATCTTGGATTGTGTTGGAAAGCTTGTTGGCTATTATTGTGTGCTCAATTTTGGATTAAGGACATATTCAGAATTGGCCAAAGTATAATTTCGGTTTTCTCTATGTAGTATATAATATTCATGGACACTTAAGGTAGTGACTCATATGATAAGTTTGGAAATTATATGTTGTTGATGATTGTTTGTGTTGATGATGTATAATGAATTGATGTTATTATTGTGGTTAAATGATGAAGTTGAGATATGATGGATTTGGATGAATGAGTATTGTTGATTATGAATATGAATCATGGTTGAGTTGATGATGAGAATTGATAGTGAGATAATGATGATTGGTGGATATGTTGTATATGTGATAATTGAGGTTGAGAATAATGAAATGTGAAGGAAAATGTGGTATGATTGGTGTAATATGATACAAAAGGTAGATTTGATGAAAATGGAGTTTGAAATGGTTTGGTATAGTTTTGGTTGTGTTTTATAAGCAATTGTGGAAATTGTGAAATTTGGTAAATGTGGATTTTTGGTGAACTTTGTCTGGTCATAACTTTTGCCCCAGTTTTCAAAATTGGTTGAAATTTGTTGGACATTAAAGCTTATTGAAAACCCTTCAAATCAATATAAAGTTTGTAAAATTTGGAATTTTTTAGAGGGAGTTATGATCATTCAAAGATTGGTGTAAAAATCTGAAATTCTGCTAAGTTACAGAATTTTATGATTTCTGGTATGTGCGCACGCACAGCCTTGTGCGCACGCACAACCCTGACTGTGCACACGCACAGACCTGTGCATTCACACACGTAGGGGAAGGCTCCCTGGTTGCAGCGCTAGCACAGCTTGTGCGTGCACACACCAATAAGAAATTACAACATGTGCGTACGCACAGCCCTATGCGCATGCACACGTTGGGAAGGCCAGCCTGTTGAGGGCGCTAGCACAGGTTGTGTGAGTGAACAGGCATTATGAATTTTGGTACCTATGCGTACGCATACCTCTATGCGTACGCACACTTTTAAAAATCCTCCTGGGCGTGCGCACGCACACCCCTGTGAGGACGCACATGCCTTGTTTCTCAAATTTAACTTTGTTTTCAACTATTTCACCTTCCTAACCAGATTGTAAGCTTCTATGACACCATTTTGAGACTTTTGGGCTTAATTTTTGGTATGAGAACATGGGAAATAATCTAAGGGTTTTAGTTGATGATTTTTATGAAAAATTAGAGAACGGAGGACCAGGTCTCGGGTGTACTGAGGATGGTTTGATGGTATGTGAAGGATGATTGATATATGAGATGAGAAATGAGGAACTATTGAGTTCGGAACTGAAATGTTAATTTACGGTGGTTGAGATGAGTCGAAGACTCTGAATGAGATGATGGATCCATGTATACTAAAAATATTTTCTGAAAAACCACTGAAGTACTGATTCGTACTGAGATTATGAGACGCTATGCGCCCGGCATGGACGGTGGTTAATCCCGCCTATCGAGGTAGCAGCGGCGGCGTAAGGATGGTGGTTAATCCCACTTACGTTGAGATGTGAGGTCTGAGGCAAGAGTATCCCGCTCGCATCCCTTCGGATCTATAGAGCGTGCAGGTGCAAAACCCTGGACAGTAATCCGAGCACTATATCTCGGGGGTTCCCAATGATGATTCCAAAGGGCAACATCTCCATGAAGATGTGTCGGGTTGGCAGTTGAACCGACAATGTGATATGGTGCGAAATTTATAACCCACTAACTTACCGGCAAGTGCACCGGGTCGTACCAAGTAATACCTTACGTGAGTAAGGGTCGATCCCACGAGGATTGATGGATTAAGCAACAATAGTGTTTGATAGGATTAGTTAGACAAGTAGAAAATAATGTTTGGAAGTTCAAAAGCATTAACATTAAATTCAAGAATTTTAGAAAACAAGCAGTAAATGAGCTGTGAAATATATATGAGGAAATAGTTAAGGCTTCAGAGTTCTCTATTTTTTTGATTGACTTTTCTTATTAACTAATTTTAATCATGTAAGATTTAATTCATGGCAAACTATTTGTGACTAGACCCTAATTCCTTAGACCTTCCTAGTCTCCTCTAAAATTCATCAACTGCCAATTCCTTGGTCAATTGATTCCAATTAGAGGGTGATGATCAAATTCCAGTTTATATGCCACAAGAATCCTAATTGTCCAAAAATAAAGGGATTATATGTCACGTATCCCGTTAAATACAAACAATTAGAAATTCAGGATAATATGTTTTCAAGCTATTGTTCAAGTAAAGAGCTTTTCCAAGTTTTACAAGAACTCAAATAGAACATGGGTCATACTTCCGTTCCACCCAAATTCATAAAATAAAGAACGAAAACAATTATTGAAATATAAATCAAAACATGAATTAAAATAGAAAAATAATATTATCAATCCATACAATAGACAGAGCTCCTAACCTTAACAATTGAGGATTAGTTGCTCATGGTAGAATGTTATGGAATACGGAATGTAAATTGTAAATAGGAATAATGTTGTGATCTAAAAATGTTGTTCTAGAACTACCCTATTGGGATCCCTTTTATAACTAATCCTAATAATTTAAAAATCAAATTTATAAAATTAAAATTAAAATAATATATTTTCCTAAAATAAGATTTGAATTTAAATTCGAATTAATTAACAAGTCTTCAGCTGATGGGTGGGGACCACTTGATTTGTCCCTTCTGCAGCTTCTAATTTGTGATTTCTGGGCTAAGAACTGGGTCAAAACAGCCCAGAAATCGCCCCCCAGCGTTTTCTGTCAATTCTGCAGATCGCTCATGTGACGCGTCTGCGTCGTCCACGCGTTCGCGTCATTTGTGCAGATTTCAGTCCGCGCGTTCGCGTCAGACACGCGATCGCGTCATTGCGATTTCCTCCATTCCGCGCGGTCGCGTGAGCCATGCGTCCGCGTCGGTATTCGCTGGTCATCTCCTTGGTTTCTTCTCTTTCTCTGCAGAAATTTCATCAAATCCATCTGAATGCTACCTAAAATGAATAAAATTGCACAAAACTTAAAATAGCATCTATAGTGGCTAAAATATAATTAATTCTTAATTAAACTCAACAAGTTAGATGCAAATTCACTAGGAAAAGATAGGAAAGATGCTCACGCATCATGATATCACAGCCAATAGGGCAGGCATTCATCATGTGTATTTTCTATCTGTTTGTTTGCTTTGCCGACTTGCAATTGTATGCATAATTGAATAACATGCCTATTTGCTTACTTGAATTACTTGCCTTATATGCTTCTACTTGTACTTTACTTGCATTGTAATTAATTGTGTTTTATACTGAGATTGAGGAGGTTCAGAAGGCGGTGATGATGGGATCGCATGGAGGATAAGTTGATAAAGGCTGTGGGACAGCGGTGTTTGGTTAGAGTAGAAATCCCCTAAGATAGATTATCCGGTTTATTTATGTTAAGATTTATACTATTATGCTTTATTGTTTTAGTATGCTTAAGTTAAATCTTGTGATGGATATGAAGTCTAGGATTGCCTTTGGCGTCCCGGGGTCTTATATCCTACATCACTGGGTACCGTTACCATACTGAGAACCTCCGGTTCTCATACCATATTTCTGTTGTGTTTTTCAGATGCAGGTTGTAACCCACCTCGATGAGTTGCTTGGATGGTGACAGAAGCGGAGGATCCGGATACCTTTTGAGTCTTTTTGATTTATTTTGCTATACATCTCTCACTTTTGTATTTTGTTTTAGCCTAGGGGCATGTATTGAGAGAACAAAACTTGTATAAGCTGTTTTTACTGTCTATTTTCTATATAGTCTGTATATATGGCTAGCCGGCTTAAACTCCGTAAGCTGTGGCTAGATCCTTATAATATTATACTATGATATTTTGGTATACTATATCTATATCTTGTGCTTTAAGTTAGTACGTTTTGTGTGTAAATTCTGTTTTTGAGCTATATCCTTCATCAGGCTTCTAGATTGTAATAATTCTTTCTATATATTATACGTATGAGCTTAGAACTATCGTAATCTCTAATTAACCTTTGATTTACGACGCGAGGTAAAGCTTAGGCTAATTAGGGTGTTATAGCAACAGCAGCTCCCAACCCTGCCGGTGCCATCCTCTCTAATAAAACTTAAAGAGTATGCAAAGATAAAGAAGGTTGTGTTATGTATTTCTTAATTGAAAAATTATAAAGGTAAAGCTAAATATATAGGCTGAAATTGTAACTGAATTTATATATTTTGTTGGACTAAATTTATAGGCCGATGTGAGACTACTTTGTTGTTATCATGGGCTAAGGTGGAAGAGTAATTTAATACGTCCCTGCAAGCTGGAGGATAAAAGATGTCAAGAACATCAAGCTTACTGAGATTAAGATGGAAGGGTTAAGGAGACAAAGGCTTAGTGAAGATGTCAGCTAGCTGCCCAGAAGAGGAAATGGGGAGAAGTTTCATCACTCCAACTTGAGCTTTCTGTCGAACCAAGTGACAATCAATCTCTAAATGTTTGGTCCGTTCATGTAAAATCGGATTAGCAGTAATATGAATGGCACTTTGATTATCACAATATAAAACTGGTGAGCGGATAGGAGAGATGAGTAAAAATTATAACACATTTAATATCCATTGAAGTTCACAAGTTGTGTTGGCAAGTGCACGATATTCTGCTTCAGTGGATGAGTAACAACGGTGGTTTGTTTCTTGCTCTTTCAAGAGATTAAAGAGCTGCACAAGAAAAAATAATAGCATGTTAAAGATTGCCGAGTGTCAGGATATCCGGCCCAATTAGAGTCACTAAAGGCGAGAAGCTAAATTTTTTATTCTCTTGGGAAAAAAAAGTCCTTTACCGGAGCTAGTTTTTAAATATTGTAACACATGCTTGGCAGCTTGAAGATGAGAGAGTCAGTAGGAGATTTTATAAATTGATTTAATTGTTGAGTGGCATACATGATGTCTGGCCGGGTAATGGTGAGATAGATAAGATGCCTAACCAAACGGCGATAAACAAAAGGGCCAAATAACAAGGGACTATTGTCTTGATATCTTGTGGCACTATCCATTGGAATAAAGGCAGATTTAGCACTTAATAAATCAGAATTCTCCAAAAAATCAAGACAACATTTTCTCTGAGATAAGCAGATTGAGCAACCTCAATACCCAAAAAGTATTTTAATGGGTCCAAGTCTTTAATTCGAAAGTGTTGATTCAAAATAGACTTAATGGTAGTAAGTTCAAAAATGGAATTACCAGTGAGAATAATGTCGTCAACACATACTAGAAGGATAAAAATTTGAGCACCGGTGAATTTAATAAATAGACTATAATCAAATAAGATCTGCTGATATCCATGAGATAGCAAAAGATGAGAAAATTTGTCATACCACATACGACTAGATTGTCGTAAACCATACAATGACTTCAGCATCTTGCAACATTATTTGGTCGAGGAGATATAAACCCAGGTGGCAGAGTCACATAAACATCTTCAGAAATATCCACATGTAAGAAAGCATTATTGACATCCAACTGATGTATAGGCCAATGTTTCATAGAGGCCAATGCCAAAACCAATCTGATGGTAGCAGGCTTGACAACGGGGGAGAAGGTTTTCAAAAAATCAACACATTCAATCTGAGTGAATCATTTATCCACAAGACATGCCTTATATCGATCAACTGAACCATCAAGCTTGCGTCTGATGCAATAGACCTGTTTACAGCCAACCATCTTAGCGCTGGCAGGACAATCAACATGACGCCAAATTTCGTTCAACTCAAGAGCATTCAGCTCATCTTTCATAGCACTATGCCAATTAGAGTGTTGATTAGCAAGAGTGTTGATTAGCATCCTTAAAAGGCTTTGGCTCAACATCAGAATGTAGAGATAAAAAAAATTTATGATGAAAAGATGAAAGAGAAGAAAAAGTGACTGAAGATAGAGGAAACCAACACTTTGAGGGAGAGAGATTTGTGGATGTGAGAGAAGAATTACACAAGTAATCAGAGAGATATGCTAGAGGTCAGTGAGGTTGGTCGGAATAACAAAGAAAGGGTTGCTTAGGTGATAAAGAAGGTGACGTGGGAAGAATAGATGATGGTGGACTAGTGTCTATTGCGGAAGGAAGGGAGGGTGTATGACTTGAAATAGAATCAGTGGTCATGGGTTCAAGTTGGTTAGGACACGACGGTGAGGAAGAATGAGAGGTTGTTAGAGAAAAGAAAGAATTAGATAGAAGTGGGTTAATGGGTATGGGTGAGGGTCCAACTGGAAGACTAACTAAATCTTGTTTTTGAGAAGACATATTTGGCAATGTTGGATTGGATGTATGAAATTAGACGTTTTTGGTGACTAAGGGCAAGATCATTTCATAAAAGATTACATTTCTAAAAATCTCAATTCTTTTATCTTCTAAAATATAAACAATATATCCTTTAAAACCATGTTAAAAACCAATAAACACAATCTATTTAGCTCTTGGATCAAATTCTGATCTATTTACCATTAAGGTAGAAACAAAACATAAATATCCAAAACATTTAAGGTCATGATAATTTGGTGGATGATTAAATAAAACCTCAAATGGTATTTTAAAAATAATTGCAGATGATAGAACTCTATTAAGCAAATAAATAGCACGTTTAACCTCATAAGACCAAAAAGATTATGGTATATTAGATTAAAATATAAGAGCACGGGCTATATTCAAAATATGTTTATGCTTGCGTTCTATCATTCCATTTTGTTGAGGAGTTTCAATACAACAACGTTAATGAATAATGGCCTTTGAAGCATAAAAATAATGTAAAATGAATTCTGGTCCATTATCAGAACGGACAACTTTGACTTTAGAGTTGAATTGTGTTTCAACTAAAGTAATAAAATTCTTTACATGATTTTACACTTCTCTTTTTTATTTTAATAAAATAACCCATATAAAGCGACTAAAATCATCAACAATAGTAAAAAAATATTTACGATTATGAATAGAATTTTATTGAAATGGATCCCAAATATCAAAATTTAATAAATCAAAACTTGCATTAGTTTTGTTAAAATTTTGAGAAAATTAAAGTTTATTTTGCTTAGAAAAATAACAAATGTCACAAGCATCATCATGATACATAAAAATAAAAGAAAAATATTTATGTAAATGATTGAATCTTTGTCTAGAATGATGCTCTAAATGAAAATGCCAAATATTTAAAGATGTAATGGGGTGGGGATTGGATGGAATTATGGAATGTGTAGTGGATGGATTTTTATCAAAATTGGGTTCAAGGACATATAATCCCTCTCTCATTCTACTCAAATCAATCGTTTCCAAATTGTTGGCTTGTAGAGTGCAAAAAGAAGATGAAAAAGTGAGTACATATTTGAGTGCGAAAGTAATTTTTGAGATGGAGATAATATTAAAATTGAAATAAGGTAAATAAAGAATATCACGAAGAACTAAGGATGATGAAAATTGAATAATACCTTTATAAGGAACAGTAATTTGAGAACTATTTAGTAAATGAACAATAATAAGAGAAATTTGTGTGTAAGAAATGAATCAAGATAAATTTAATGCAATGTGATCTGTGGCACCAGAAGCAATGATTCAAGTGTTCAAAAATAAATTTCAATTTAAAAAATTATTAACAATAGAAAAAGTATTGAAAGAACAAAGATAATGAGTAGTAGAACTTAGCAAAAGTCCAAGTTGATTTGAAGGACGGGTTTCTTTATTAGAAGAGTGGTTATTTCTGGTTTTACAATTTGGAGGATGAGTTTCAACCTTTCTTATAAGCGCCATGAGAGAAGAGTGTTCGGCTGACAAAAGGTCCAAAAGAGGCTCCTGATGATGTTATTGGTGTGTCTTTTCTCCTTCACTTAGGACAGAGTAGGGAGGCAATGGGATAATGACGACGTTACTGGAAGAATGATTATTCATTGTGGAAAGAGGATGAATGAGTTTTAGGATCTTAATTGGTTGATTTATTCATGGATGTCAGCAGAGCTCAAAATCGAGTTCTGATACTATAATAAAACTTAAAGAGTACGCAAAGATAAAGAAAGTTGTGTTATGTATTTCTTGATTGAAAAAATTAAAAAGATAAAGCTAAATATATAGGCTGAAATTGTAACTGAATTTATATATTTTGTTGGGTTGAATTTATGGACCGACATGAGACTTCTTTGTTTATGTCAAGGGTTAAAGTGGAAGAGTAGTTTAATACTCTCCCTCTCCTTTCTCTCTTCTCTCGATCCCTCTCTTGAGCTCTCATCCCTTCTTTGTTTTCTTTCTCTTTTCTTCGTGATATATATTGCGTATGTGTGGTGTGCGTTTTTCCATAAAAGAGTAGTGAGAAAAGAGTGAACGTGGCCCAGTAAGTGATAAACGAACGTGGGGTACATGTGTGAGTGATTGGTAAGAGAGTATACGTGTTAGATAATATCGGTATGTATAAAATAAGAAACATATGGCTAAGATTAAAGTAAAATATACACGAGTAATTTAGAAATTTTACAAAATATTCAAAATACAAGAATAATTTAAAATTTAAATATAATACGATAGAAATTACTTTCAGAACAAATAAAATTTTATTTATCAACATATTAGAAATTTTAAATAATTATTTTTAATTTAAATTATTAAATAAACATATTAATTACATTTTATAAGGTTCAGTTTAAATCCTAAATTAAATTATACAACCTTTCATTATTTTTTTATCGCTGGAACTTTAATTTTAAATTATATAAAATAACCAATTACAATAAGAATTATACAAAAATATTAATTGTCTTAAACTTAAAGTATTTATAAAATCAATCATTCTTAATAAATTAATTTCTAAGAATAAGGAGCCCATAATTAATAAAATAAGTAACAAATTATTCATAATAGAAGTTACTTAAATTAAATTGTCATTTCTTTCTTATTTTTTAATTACTAAAATTATATAAAATATTCGATTAAAATAAAATTATATTAGAACTCTTATTGATTTAAAATCAACTTATCTCATAATTAATTTAATTACTTTTAATAAGATAGTTCCTCAAAATATAAAGTTCAATCTTAACAAAATAACCCATAACTTATTTATATTTAGATTTTTAAAAATGCATGATGTTACAAACAACATGAGAGGAAGAAGAAACCGAGCACCCCATCAACTGGAGTATTCGACACATTTTCTAGAGAACTCACTCTCGTAGGACCACTTAGTTTCGGCAACATAATGCGAATCAGACTCACTCAACTCTACGTCAATACTATCTCGAGGATCGACGAAGTGAATCGGCTTCGCCGGACAGGGACTGCATGGGATATTGCAAAATATAATGCGACCCAGAACCACCACCTATGTCATGAACCTTAACATACCACTCCGTCACATGTTGCGACATTAGCTTATCATGTACATCAAATATTATACTAATATGCTTATCGGCTTCAACCCAAAATATCATGTTAATTATAATAAAACCTGCACTAGGCAGCACCGATATGAATCCATATACTACTCGGCCAACTTCTTTCGAATCAATTGTCTCTATATTGCTTAAAATGACAATTATAAGTACATCTAGAGAATCAACACAGAAAGTACACATCATTACGGGTAAATTACACTCAAATATTATTCTTTCGTCATCATTTCTGATGATCTCATTGTGATAAACCACCATTTTTATAATGAACGAGGAGAGAAAGAATAGATAGAATTGAGATGGATGTAGTGTGATGAATGGTTGAGCCAAAAAGCTACTTATATAGAGAATTTTTTTTACGTACTTATCTAAAGTATAGAGACTCCTATATATTTAAACACGTATTTCGAATACAGTGTCTATAAAATTATGAATGACTGTATCTCGGTTACAGAACACTTGATTTATGCACAACTAAATAGTTGTGTCATATTCTAAGTGCACCCGATTCTTTTTTTTTTTTTAAGTGTATCCCGAATACAAAGTACCTAATAAACTATATTATTAATGATTTTTTTTTTGTTTCTGTATTCGAGATGTATAATGCATGTGTAAATGTGTAATTCTTTTACCTATTACACGTTTTCGTAAATATTATATTTAAATAATTTAAATAAAAAATTCGAATATAATTCATCGTATTGTACGGGACTCATTTATTTTATTATTTTTTATTTCTCTTTAGTTATAAGTAAACAAAATTTTAGATAAACTTATTAGTTTTTTTAAAAAAAATGTATTAAGTAAATTTTTTAAAAATTATGGGATGGATTTATGGGTTTTTGAGAAAAAAAGTATCAAGTAAATTTTTTTTAAAATATTATAATAATAGAGTTATAGGTTTTGAAACATTTTACATGTTTTATCTCTTTCTCTTTTTTCATCCATTCTATTAAATATCTATAAGTTCATTATAAATCTTTCTTTCTCATTCTTTTAAAGAAAAAAGAAGATTTTAAAAGTTTTTCTAAATCTAACACTAGACTAAGTCTCGTGTAATATTCAGAAATGGTAAAAATTGAAATTAAAAAATATTAATAAAATGATAAAATATCAAATTCGTTTTATTATTTTTAATATTAGAAAAGAGTATGTGTTTATAAACGTTTTATCTCCATATTAAAAAAAAAAAAAAACTCAACCTACCTATAATCATAGGTAACAACACTATGTTTGTCCATTTCTAAACAAAAAAAAAAAAAAATTAGCCATATAAATCAGTAGAAAGTATCAAATAAGTCTTTTAAGAGCGTAACAATGGACTTATAGGTCCCGAATAATTGTAACATTGAGCAAATTTCAATGATAGACTTCCACTCCTTCCCCATAGACAAGTTCATCACAAATCTTTGATTCCGGTTGTTTTTTTAGACAAGTATTTATCTAAAGTTATTTTAGTACTAAGATAAAACATGTGCACAGAATATATGGTAAAAATTGAAATTAAAAGTTGCCACAATTAAAATATAAATCAATTATCATGTAAAAAAAGTATCAAGTCCTTGAAAAATTACAATAATAGACTTATGGGTCCTTGAAGAATTGCAATTACTTATAAGTGCTGTAACATTTGTTTATGAAGCCATAAATTCATTATCTTATGTGTGGTACAACAATAACAGAGTTGAATTTTACTCATGCACGAGAGGTTTATTGATGGTAATGGATTCTTGTTCATGAAACTTATGGTGTTTATAGAACTCCAGCAGAACTCTGAGATGGTTATAAATTCCACTGTTTTAGAATAGAGCATTATATGCAGTATTGTAGTGGTTATAAATTCCACTGTTTTCGACTACTGTTGTAATTGGTGATAGTGCATAAGTAAAAAGAAATCTAGACTAGTTTCTTGTCCATGTAATGTTTCCTTTCAAATTGTATTATATGTTGTTCTATGCTCGAAAATTGGTTTCTTATGCAAAACAAGTTTAATAGAAGTGATTCTTGCAATTTAAATTCCATTTAACTCGGTGCAATGAACTGAAATGTATAATAGCACAAGAAGCAATTGAAGAAAAATTCTAATTCCTTAGGGATGTTATTTGAGTTATATTCAACCAAGAGGAAAATAAATTAGATTAGTTAATTACATCATGTTATTTGAGTAAACTCGAGATAATAATCTAGCCAAAAAATGATGTAATGAAGATTTACACTCTTTCTTGGTATGAAGAAATCAATAAATAAGAGCAACATAAACAGACAAGGTTATTATTGTATTAATCAATTACATGAATAAAAGGACATTACAAAACTATGGGTCTATTTGTAGCAATACATAAGTAAATGATTCTTGGTATCTTGCTGAATTATTAACCAAGAGCAGCACTACCCTGAAACCAACATAATCAAATCACATTCCACTTGTAGTTTTGGATACTAAATAGACCAATGACGGAAACAATCTGAGTGTATCAATGTAAACGTCGCAATGCAGTTACATTTCGCTCACTGTTCGCCATCCCAGAGTTCTTCAATGGTCTTATACTGGCCATAGGTCTCATTAAAAAAAGCAGTACCCTTGATTAACCTCTCCTGGACAAATAAATTTCCTCGAGTCATTGGGGAAAAGAAAAAGAAGCTTTCTGCTCAGTATACCAAATAAAGTAGAGGAAATAATAGGTAAAATAAACAACAAAACATGATATTTCACTCAAGAAATTATATACAATGCAATCAACAACAACTTGCCTGCTTGATCTCGGCGAACTTGGCCATGAGTTCTTCAGGAATAGACCAGTCAAAGACATCAAGATTTGCCTTGATTCTCTCTTCATTGGTGCTCTTTGGCAACACGCTATGCCCCATTTGTAATCCCCATCGAAGGGCCACTTGTGCAGGTGACTTACCCAATTTTTCCGCAACCATATTGACAACAGGATTCTTAAGGATGTCACTCTTGAGATTTCCAGGTGACCCCAATGGTGAGTATCCCTACAAGAGAAAGTCAATCATGTAGAAGGGCCTTTAGGGTTTAGGGCTATCATAAGTTTGGTTTTTGAGAGAAACAATCATTCTATCAACTTACAAAACTATTTTCAACTGGCTCTACACAATTTCTAACATCGTGATGATTTTTGTGTGAAATAGGCTATTCTAAGTTGATTTATATATGCAGCAATTGCTATACTTACAGATAAGTGAATTCCCTTAGATTCGCAGAATGCATGCAACTTTGGCTGCTGCAATGCTGGGTGCAACTCAACTTGGTTGACAGCAGGAGGCACTCGTGCAACCGCAATTAAATCTTGAAGCTTCTTTGAAGAGAAATTGCTAACTCCTATGGCTCTAGCCTTTCTGGAGTCGTATAGCGCCTCCATGGCTCTCCATGTGCTGGGTATGTCAGCCTGGTCAAGATTTTCAGGCTTGAATCCAACCGATCCCTTTTTAAAGCGGACTGGCCAGTGGATCTGCAGAGCACATCAGTTCAATTGATTTAAGGAAGGAACCAATGGATCCAATCAACCTTTTCGTTATTGAACTCAGCATTACCATTATCCAGTACATTTTGTTGTGAAACCATTATTATGTATTCAGTTTCTAATCTTCATCCAAATTGCCAGCATAAATTCAGACTATGATAAACATAAGGCATACCAGATAGAGATCAAGGTAGTCAAGCTGCAAATCCTGCAAAGTTTTATCGAATGCTTTCGGCACATCTTCTGGGGAATGATCTGAACACCTGCAGTTAGTAGTCAAGAAATTTCTTCAGCCATCAAAGGCGCACGTTTGCACCGACATAGAGCACATAATGTCAAAGAAGATAACAAACCAGAGTTTGGAGGTGATCCACAAATCTTCGCGCTTTACAACACCATCGTCAAACAACTTCTTGAGAGCTGAACCAATCTACAATCGCCAATATAAAACAGTTGTTTATGCCTAGTACTAGTCATCAACCTCCTAACTTGATAAATATTCCGTGTATTCATTCTTTCTCCTAGCCTGAGCTGACACCTCTCTATCCTTGGATACAATGTGGGATCCATCTAATCTAAATCTTACATCCATCCAACGGTAGAGTGATATGTATCAGCTTGGCGAACAACGCAGCATTGGGGACAAATAATAACTTCCCATCCTTTTTTCCTCTTAAAATCGAAATCAATGTACAAGATACTCCAAGACACTCCCAAAATGAGTAAATGATCAAATTCGTCCCTAAAAGATCATTCGATTTTCAAATTAGTACCCGAAAGAATTTTTTAATCAAATTCGTCCTTTAAAGATTTTAAATTAGTCATGTTAGTCCTTCTGTCACTTCCTTTGTTGATGGTGTCAAAATTTGCTAATGTGGCATGTCAAGTGACATCACAACACACACCTAGGAGTCTTAATTGACTATTAACATAATAAATTTATGAAATTAGACCAAATCCAAACCTAATTGAGGGGAGAACTTGAGGCATTGAAATCTATCAATTTGGGATTGATTTGATCTAATTTTATAAACTGATCTCCTTAATAGTCAATTAGGACTATTAGGTGTGTGTTGCGATATCATTTAACGTACCACATCAGCAAACTTTGACGCCGTTAGCAATGGAAGTGACGGAAGGACTAATTTGATTAAAAAAACTTTCGAGGACTAATTTGGACAACGAATGATCTTTCAGTACCTAATTTGATCATTTACTCCTCCCAAAATCAATAGCTATATCATAAAACAACACACTTCTTCAATCATAATACTGCAGCAAAGGCATCTATGACCAAACATAAATAAGAAAAAAAATTAAATAATTAAAAAGAAGTATACTGTATTATCATGAATTTGTTATTACCTCTGCTTGATTGCCATAGGCTTGAGCACAATCAATATGCCTGTATCCAACCTAAACACAGCATCAAAAATACCAAAACCCTAAATTGAAGCATTTGAAATTACATAACAGCAAAATCAACACTAAACAATTTATATAGAGTAGTTGTACCTGAATAGCAGTGGTGACAGCTTTGCCTACGACACCAGGTTCAGCTTGCCAAGTACCCAATCCAACAGAAGGAATCTTGGCCCCAGTGTTTAACTCAAAGAATCTAATTGCCTTTGCCATTGTTTCCCACCCCCTAATTCGATAAAAAAAAAAAAAACAATGTCAGTTACAAGATTATGGAGTAAGAGTTATGAATGGACTTTTATTCCTTGTATTAGATGAAATGTTGAAGCTGGAAGAAACTTATTTATAGAGAAAGAAAGGGCTACGAATGAAGTATGAACAAGAATAGAATTGGAAATGATTTTGTAGTTTGTTACTTCGTTTTTGTACACTTGTTCCTTTGTGTTTGGGAGCGTGTGGAAGTTGCTCTCTCTCAAAGATGATAATATGACCACATACGTCATCATCAACTCATGAGTCAAGATGAAAAGTGCAGTGCTAGTAGTAAATAGGGTTGGCAGGCCCGCCCCAACCCCTCTGCCGGCCCGTCCCGTCGTTCTCTCAATTAAAATGAGTTTAAAATGTTACTCTGTCCCACTTTATATGGATTGACAGGTCGGCAGGCTAGCTAGTTTGATTTTTTTTTTAAAAAATAAAATTTATTAAAATTAACTAAAAAATAATAATTAAAAAATTAAATATAAATAAAAAATAGTCAAATTATAATATAATTTTTTTAATATTTTTTATTTTTAACTTCAATAAAATTGTTCAAAATAATATTTATTAATAGAACTATCTTTATTTTAAAAAATAAGTCACATAATTCAAACAAATATACAAAATTGTAAAATAAAATAAATAAAGTTAATAACTAAAAGAAGAATAAAAACAAAAACAATAAAAGTGTTTGAAAATTCTATAATTATTAATTTTATAATAGTAATTACTTTTTTATTTAATGAAAAAATAAAAATAAAAATTTTCGGCTTAGCGGACCCTCCCGCCAAAATCCGCCAATTTGGCGGTGCAGGTTTGACGAATTTTTTTAATTTGCCGGGCTCTAAATCCTAGTCCGACCCACTCTTTTTAGCGGGTCGGCCCGACAGATTCAACCCGTTTTGCCACATCTAGTAGTAAATGACTAAATGGACCCTAAACTGTTATTTTTATTCAGAAAAGTTTACCAGGTTTTTTTATTTAAATAAAAATATTATATTTTTCAATTTATTTAATTATATAAAAATTTATATTTTTATGTATTATATCTCAATTATATTTTTCATATATAGGTATAAATATAGATAGGTTTCGAGGAAAAAATTGCATTAAATATTATGTAAACATCTATTTTTAAGAACACTTTTATGTAGTAGTCTATTTTTTAAATTTAATTATAGAGATATATTAGTTATAATTATATAAATAAATATCTTTTGTAATTTTTTTATTTATATTAAAAAGTGAAAACTATAAAAGTGGACTAAATCTTTAAAGTAATTCTTGAGATTTATGTTATACACGGATTTAATTTTAAAGTTTTAATTATACTATTGTAATCTTTAAGATTGAGTTTTGGATATTATAGTGCTATTTAACTTTTTTCCAACAATGACTCAGGAACAAACTAGACAATGACGAAACCATGTTTTGTTTTGACTTTTTGACATCCAATCAAAACAGAAATAATATCATTTTGATAGTGTGTGCATTTGTACACATATTTTGATTGGACGTTTCTGTTTTAATTTTGTACAAAAAACAAATAACATCGTTTAAAAGAGTATTAATTTATCATTTTGTTTGTCGAAGTCACTATTGAAAAAAAAATCGGAGACCATTATGGTGCTCAGAGTTTAATCGGAATAAAAATATATATTTTTTATATAATTATCTATGTCAATATATAATTCTTTTATTTAAATTTTAAAAAAAATATTATTAAAATTTTTTTTACAACTATTCACTATTTTCTAATTTTTAATTAAAAATTTATAATATAATAAACTATTAGCACTAAATTGCTAGTTTTACATGTTTTTAAAGAAATTAACCAAACTTATCATAGGCAGAGCCTCAAACATCATAAGGGGACAATAGCCTCTCTTAGTCATCAAATTTTTTTTATAAATTAGGTATAAATTTTAGTTTAACTCTCCTTAAAATTTTTATTTTATTTTTTATTAATTATTAATTTTTTTTTAAATTTATGTGCAATCAACTTTACATGAAGTTAAATAATTAAGGACAAATTTTGATAAACAACTTAATTAAATTCTTTTGAAAAAAAAAACTTAAAACATAAGGACTTATATTAAAATTAACTTATAAATAAATTATTTTGTATTTAGAAAGTTATTATAGAAGTACTTATTTTAAAGTTGTGTAATAAATAAGAATGATAAAATAATTTTTGAGAAGGAAATAAGTCAAATATTTTAACTTCTTCAAAAGCTTTTAAACAACTTTTCGGGAAGTTAAAAATATATCTAAGAAATTGTACCAAACATCATTAATGTGACTTTTCATAAGTCAAAAGCTCAAAAAAGTAGTTTTTGAAGCTTTCCAAACGGGCCCTAAGAACTGTTAGATAAAAATTTAGTCAAATCATTCAAATCATTTAACGACTCTCAACTATCAATCTCACATGAAGTTGACTGCATGTACCTGAGTTTTCACCCTTTTTTTTTTCCTCCTTCAAAATTAATCTATTTCTGCCCCTGAAACTTATCCAATAAAAAATATATCCTTAATATAAAATAAGTTTTTTTTTTAATTTAGAAAAATATAAAAATAAAAACATTTAACAGAAAATTATTTTAAATTATATTAAAAATATAAAAACATTAATCAAACAATTCCTTTGTTATATTGTTATCTTGTCGTAGAATCAGAAAAGTTATGTAGTTTCAACTTTCAAGAATTTTCTAGTTTGCCATGACATCTAAAACCGATGAAGCAGGAAGACATTGAGAATTGAGAATTTAATTTGAAGAGAATGAGAATGGCAATGGCAACAAGGTGTTTTAATGCGAAACACCTTCACTCTTGTGCTTCTGCCCCCTTTTAGACTTTGTATTCTTCCTCCTTTATCAGTTGTAAGAGCGTTTCGGTGTTTCATTCTTATTTTAATTGTAATGTTGATGACGTTGTTTACACTTTTTCTCACATTTTAGTAATCGTCATTTACCCTCTGAATTTGAAATCAATAAGATTTTTGGGAAAGCAAAAGTAGTTCTAGTACTGTAATTGAGATGAGTTTTAATCTTTTTTTTTTCTCTCAAAACTTTAAGGTTACAAAGAACAAACAACAAAAAAACTGAATTAAATTAAGTTGAGGCTCAGAAAAATCAAGGCACTTTAGACTACAACCTAACTATATTTTAACAATAATATTATTTGATATTATAGACAGGGAAGATTACAAATTAACAATCACTAGCAAGTCATAATTCAGGCAAGAGAATAAGACATAATAATAATAGGAAAATAATATTATAACAATACAAACAAGAGAGTAAGACATGTTTATATTCCGATCCAAGAAATCAACTGAAATCAATATCAATAGAAAAAAAACATGATTTATTGTAGAGTAAAGTAACAATTAGGTCTCTGAAGATTTTGCATTCGGACAAGTTAGATCCTGTTACGGATCCGTGTTTCGGATCCCGCATACCCGGTTACCCGGGGACGACCCGCTTCCACACAAAGGCCCAAACACCGGCCCTTCAAAACCTCTAACCCAAATATCTCGTTCTTATCTTAACCAAATAAGATAAGATAAGATATTCACCTATAAATAAGAGGACCCAGGTCCCCCCAGGTATTCATTCATTCCTCACACTTTCTACCTCTTAGATCCATTCTGACTTGAGCGTCGGAGTGTCTTTGCAGGTACCACCCCCATTGCTCCAGTCAAGCGACCCGGCTCCAGCTCTGTCCGCGGGTTCCCGATCCTCCCTTCAAACCGTACCAGAGACATCTCGTACATTGGCGCCGTCTGTGGGGAACCTGCGCCAGCTGGACCCAATGGGGGACGTCCTGGAGGAAACCCCCTCAAGCCAGGATGACTCTCAACCAATTAACCCAACCCCCGAGCACCGTGAAGTAACGAACCAAGCAAGAATAGCAAGCACTATTCAAAACGCGAACGATCACGACATCACGGACCGACGACATCCTGAAAAAGCCAGCGACAAAGCAGCGCAGATCATCCAGGATCTCTGCCTCCGAGTCCAAGAACTCGAAGGCAAGATAACCGATAAAGGAAAACACAACAACGAGCACGGAAGCCATGCAACCTCCAGATCAAGATCTCGCCGCGGAAGGTCGCCAACCCGACGACACGACAGAAGAGACGGTCGCAGCTCAACACGCGATCACAGACACGAGAAATCGCCAGAACGGCGATACAACAAGAAACATAACCGCAGCGCTTCTCAAGATCTGAGTTATCAACACTACTCAGACGAAGATCGGAGGGACCGAAACACCAAACGCACGAGAAACGACCATACAATAATGGGAGCTACACCCTTCACAGAAAGAATCCTGAGGGCAAAACTCCCCAAAGGCTTCGACAAACCTACCGATATGAAATACGATGGAACGAAGGATCCCCAAGAACACCTAACGGCTTTTGAGGCCAGAATGAACCTAGAAGGAGCGGCCGACGCGGTCCGATGCAGAGCCTTCCCGGTAACCCTCGCCGGGCCAGCGATCAAATGGTTCAACGCCCTCCCGAACGGATCCATAGCCAGCTTCCACGATATTACACGAAAGTTCATGGCCCAGTTCACTACTAGGATCACCAAAGCCAAACACCCCATCAGCTTACTAGGGGTCACGCAAAAACAAGAAGAATCCACAAGAAAATACCTCGACCGCTTCAACGACGAATGCCTAACGGTCGACGGACTCACGGATTCCGTCGCAAGCCTTTGCCTGACCAATGGGCTAATGAACGAAGATTTTCGCAAACACCTCACCACCAGACCGGTATGGACCATGCATGAGATCCAGAACATCGCCAAAGATTACATCAACGACGAAGAAGTCAGCCAGGTCGTTGCCGCCAACAAACGGCAGCACGGCAACGCCCAGCGCGGCAACTCGGCTTCTCACCAAAACCCAACACTCAAAGAGAATCAACGGGACCACCCCAGGCCGACCAGCCGACCACCGAGAATAGGCAAATTCTCAAACTACACGCCCCTGACAGCACCAATTACCGAGGTATACCACCAAATAGCAGATCGAGGCATCATTCCGAAAGCACGGCAACTCAAAGAAAGGACAGGAGGCAACAAGACCCTTTACTGCGAATACCACCGAGGTTATGGTCACAGAACACAAGATTGTTTCGACCTTAAAGACGCCATTGAACAAGCCATACGAGACGGCAAACTCCCAGAATTCGCCAAAATCATCAGAGAACCGAGACGCGCGGAGAGAGACAGGTCGTCGGAGAGGGAAGGACGTAACCCGAGAACCCAAAAGCAACCCCCGAGGGAAAGCCCAGAGGAAGATCCAACCATCATAGTGAACGTCATCACAGGCAAAGACGTATCAAGCAAGTCAAAACTAACAATGAAAAAAGACCTCAAGATAATGGCTGTAAGGAACCAAGTCCCAATCTCCGCGGCCGACAATACGATAACATTCTTACCAGAGGACTGCCAACACGGCACCTCAGCCGAGGACGCCCCTTTCGTCATCTCAGCTAGAATCGGAACAGGACTCGTACGAAGAATACTAGTAGACACCGGGGCAGACTCAAACATCCTTTTTCGAGGAGCCTTCGATAAACTCGGACTCCGCAACGACAACCTCCAAACACACCGCCACGGCGTCACGGGACTCGGAGACAACTTCCTCAAACCAGACGGCTCAATCACACTTCCCATCACCATAGGAACGAGCAGCCAAAAGAAGACAATTCTATCTGAATTCGTAGTCCTAAAAGACTCCACAGCCTATAACGTGATTCTCGGAAGGAAAACAATCAACGACTTCTCCGCAGTTATCTTTACCAAATACCTCCTTATGAAATTCAAAACCGACGACGGCTCCGTCGGCACCATCCACGGAGACCGAGAAGTCGCAGCCGAATGCGACAACACCAGCCTAGCCCTAAGGAAGAAATCACGAGATGCGGCCGGTGTATTCCTAGCCGATCTGGATGCCCGACAAGACGGCCAACCCAGGCCAGAACCAGAAGGGGATATGGAAAAATTACAAATAGGGCCAACCAAGGATGAGTACACCTTCATTAATAGGAACCTCCCATACGACCTCAAAGAGGAGCTCTCTCAACTCCTGAAACAAAATAGGGACCTGTTTGCATTCACACCGGCCGACATGCCGGGAATAAGCCCCGACCTAATGTCTCACCGTCTAGCCGTGGATCCCAAAGCTAAACCAATAGCACAAAGGAGAAGAAAAATGTCACCGGACCGAGCCACCGAGGTCAAAAAACAAGTTAAAGCCCTACTCGAGGCCAACTTTATCCGAGAACTCCCCTACACGACTTGGCTAGCCAACGTCGTACTGGTGAAAAAATCTAATGGGAAATGGCAAATGTGCGTCGACTACACGGACCTCAACAAAGCTTGCCCGAAAGACGCCTTCCCCCTACCAAACATCGACGGATTGGTAGACGCCGCATCCGGTCACCGGTACCTCAGCTTCATGGACGCATACTCCGGATACAACCAGATTCCGATGCACCGACCAGACGAAGAGAAAACAACGTTCATCACCCCAGACGGGACGTACTGCTACACAGTAATGCCCTTCGGCCTAAAAAACGCTGGAGCAACCTACCAAAGACTGGTTAACAAGATATTCCGAGACTTATCCGGTAACAAATTAGAAGTTTACATAGACGACATGCTCGCCAAGACCGAATCCGGCGAACAACTAACCGGCGACCTCAAAGTCATAATGAACACCCTACGAAAGCACCAAATGCGACTCAACCCGGCAAAATGTGCCTTCGGAATGGAGGCAGGGAAGTTCCTCGGCTTCATGATTACGCAACGCGGAGTTGAAGCAAACCCAGAAAAATGTCGCGCCATCCTCGAGATGACGAGCCCCAAAAACCTCAAAGACATCCAAAGGCTTACCGGCCGACTAACGGCATTGTCACGCTTTCTCGGGGCTTCAGCCCAAAAACCGACCCCCTTCTTCAAACTAATGAAAAAAGAAGCCCCCTTCAAATGGGAGACGGAATGTGAAGAAGCATTCCAACACTTCAAGAGGGTCCTAGCGGAACCACCAATCCTCGCAAAACCCCAGACAGGGGAAACACTTTACTTATACCTCTCCATAACGGAAGAGGCACTCGCAGCAGCACTCGTCCGTGAAAACGAGAAAAAGGAACAAAAACCCATATACTTCATAAGCAAAGTCCTACAGGACGCGGAAGCCCGCTACTCACGCTTAGAAAAGCTAGCTTTCACACTCCTTACAGCCTCCCGACGCCTACGACAATACTTCCAAGCTCACCCCGTAACGGTTCGAACCGACCAAGCGGTCAAACAGGTGTTGCAGAAACCCGACCTAGCCGGAAGAATGCTAGCGTGGTCCATCGAACTATCTCAATTCCAGATCAAATTCGAACCCCGGAATGCGATCAAAGCACAAGCTATGGCCGACTTCATCGCCGAGATGACCCCGGGAAAGCTTACCTTCGATTCATGGAAACTACATGTCGACGGCTCATCAAACTCCACCTACGGAGGTGCCGGAGTCATACTCGAAAATCAAGACGGAATCACGATCGAACAATCGGTCCGATACGAATTCCCGGTATCAAACAACCAAGCAGAATACGAGGCCCTCTTGGCAGGCCTTTCCTTAGCCCAGGAAGTCGGAGCAAAGGTCCTAGAAGTGAATACCGATTCACAAGTAGTCAGTTCCCAAATTAACGGAGACTACCAGACACGAGACCCCCTACTCCAACAATACCTCGCCAAGGTAAACGAACTAAGAGAAGGATTCGAACACGTCACCATACGGCACGTCCCTAGGGAACGAAATGCCAGAGCAGATCTACTCTCCAAGCTAGCCAGTACCAAACCCGGACACGGCAACAAATCGTTAATCCAGGAAGTCGTTAAGACACCTTCCGTGTCAACAACAACCAGCGCTCACCTGACAATCTCAAACCAGGGATCTTGGACCTACCCGATCCTGCAATACCTCCTCAATGGAGCACTGCCACCAGATCCCAAAGAAGAAAAGCGAATAAAAAGGGAAGCCGCCAACTATACCATTGTCGCAGGACAGCTGTACAAACGCGGATTCTCGCAGCCCTTGCTCAAATGCATAGAACCCGAGAATACGGAGTACATACTCCGTGAAATCCACGAAGGCTGCTGCGGTCACCACGTCGGAGGCAAGACTTTAGCCCAAAAGGTCATCAGAGCAGGCTACTTCTGGCCCACGGTCATCCGAGATTCCATACAAATAGTTAAAAACTGCGACAAATGCCAAAGGCACGCCAATATCCACCAAGCCGCACCGCACCAGCTCAGCACCATATCGGCAGAGCGGCCGTTCGGCACTTGGGGCATCGACCTCGTCGGACCCTTCCCAACGGCACCCGGCCAGCTTAGATACCTCATCGTCGCCATAGACTACTACACTAAATGGATCGAAGCCGAACCCCTATCCTCCATAACGGCAACCCAATGCCGAAAATTCCTCTGGCGACAGATCATCACCCGATTCGGGATCCCCGAGATCGTTATCTCGGACAACGGAACCCAATTTACCGACAAAAAATTCAGAGAATTTTTAGAGGGGCTACATGTATCCCACCGTTTCAGCTCGGTAGAACACCCTCAGACAAACGGACAGGTGGAATCCGCGAACAAAATAATCGTCAAAGGACTTAAAAAGCGGCTCGACGAAGCCAAAGGACTATGGGCCGACGAGCTCGGATCGGTCCTATGGTCATACCGAACCACACCCCAAACAACAACGGGAGAAACACCTTTCCGACTAACATACGGCGTTGAGGCGGTCATCCCGGTAGAAATCGGAGACCCAAGCCCCAGAAAAACGGTCGGAGGTAACGACGAGGAAGCAGAACGAGACCTCATTGACGAAACAAGAAGCATAACCCATCTCAGAGAACTAGCCCTAAAGCAAAGAATCAGCCTGAGATATAATCACGGAGTCATCCGGCGAGAATTCGCGGCCAACGACCTTGTTTTACGACGAAACGACATCGGTCCCCCGACCCCAGGAGAAGGGAAGCTCACCCCCCAACTGGGAAGGACCATACAGAATCAAGGCCGTAATCGGAAAAGGAGCGTACAAACTCGAACGGCTCAGCGGCGACGAAGTCCCGAGAACATGGAACGCCGCCAACTTGCGACGATACTACGCCTAGACCAACCCACAAGGTCGCACCCTTGCCCTCATCTATGTTTTTGTACTTCTCCTACCTGTATACAAATTCTAAGTGTTTTTATTTCATCTAAGTTTTAAACTCGGGTACTCTTTCCCGCCACCAACGGAGGGTTTTAACGAGGCCCAACCATCAATAACAATTCCATTAAAACAGCTATTTATATTTTCCTAAACGTCCCAAAAAATGGAACGAAAACGCGGCCACAACTGGGGAACTGATCACCCCCCAGGTCCAAAATACGCGGATATCCATGAAAAAACCCGACCAAACGACGGTCTGAGGGAGCAAAATAGCCTAAAACGGAATACACGATAGGCCCGGACGGCCCAAAAACAACAAACAGAACATACAAAAGGCCCGAACGGCCGATAAAGTACCATTAAAACAAAAATAAAGTGTTCCAAAATCAAAATACACGGCCCCCGGCCATCCGAAAATATCCAAAAGCACAGTTCAAAGAAAAAATCCAAAGAGATAAAAGTAAAAGCTACTCGAGGTCAACGATCTGGCCATCGCGAACAGTCTTGAAGGCCCTCATCACGGACATATCCACACCAGGAGCCAGCACTGAAGCTTGAGCCCTCATCGTTTCCTCGGTAGCCGCAATTGCGTCCTTCGCATCAGCTAGTAACTCCGTCTTCTCCCTCCTCAAGGCAGCAACCTCGGCCTTTAGAGCCTCCGATTCGGCGAGAAGCATGGCAGCCTGAGAACCTACATCAGAAGCCCGCTGCCGCTCCTCTGCCAGCTGAGAGAGAAGCGAAGTTTCAACCTCGGCAAGTCGAAGAATCTCTGACCCGGCCTCCTCAGAAGACTTCACAGCCTTCTCCCTCGCAGCTTCGGCAGCCTCAAGTTCCCCCTTCAACTTGGCTACCTCAGCATGAGAATGACGAAGCTTCTTGTCCAGCAAACCGACCTGAGCCATCACAGGCTCAGCCTTCCGAACAACAACGGCAGACCGGAGGAGAGCACGATACACCGACTTGGCCTGGAACGAAACATCGCAGCCATCAAAAAACGGCTCCGTTCCAGGCATCAAGTGTTGATCAATAAACCCCGGAGCATCGAAGCGTCGATCCATCACGCTGGGCACAAGACCTTCATCCTCAAAAGTCTCACTGCTCGGGTCCTCAGGCCTCTTCCTCTTCCGAGAAGCCTCAGCAGCCGTCACCACGACGACTTCAGGAGAGTTCGCAGGGCCAGGGGAAACTTGAGTATCGGCCCGCGCACCCGAAGAAATCACCTCCTGAGAAACTGGCTGCGACTCTACGGCAGGATTAGAAACGGGAGTAGCCGGGGACGACGACCCCTCCTCCTGGGCCATCGCCGCCTTCAGACGCGCCAAGGATGTCAAGCCACCAGCCATCTCAACTGCAAACAATACAAAAATTCCCAAGTTACAAAAACGGGAAACAAAACATAAAAACCAAAGAAAAAAACAGAACACACCAACATATGACCGACAAGCAATCGGATCACCCATCACATCCCGGGGATTAAGAGGACGCTCTCCAAACAACTGCCACAGAACGAGAGCAATATCCCGCTCCTCCGAGGACAGAAACTCTTTCGAAACCCGAGTAAAAACCGACGGTCCCGCCTTAAAATTCCAGTAAGTGGGGAACCGACGATCACCCTCCAACGTCAACCAAAAGGGATGATGTCCCTCCGAGGGACGAACCTTAAAATAACCACTCTTAAAACCGTGGAAGGAGTCTTCATACAAACCGAAAATCCGACGATGGGGCTGAGCTCGGAAAGACACATACCCCTTTTTATGCTTCCCCTCCTTAGTCGGAAGAGTGCACAAGAAAAGGAAAAGAAAAACGTTTACTGAGGCAGGTAACTCTAAATAATCACAAACGAGCTCAAAAGATCGTATTGCCGCCCAGCTGTTCGGATGTAGCTGGGACGGCGCCACGGAGCACCGATTCAACAACTGCTGAACAAAAGGAGAAAAGGGAAGCCGAACACCAAGTCGGGTGAACATCGCCTCATACACCCACATCCAATCCGGCACGGTCGGGGAGTCGAGATTAGTATAGCAAACCCTCTCGTCAACCCCAGAGAGGGCAAGCTCGTAGTGGCGTTCGGCATCGCCACCCCCACAAACAGCCCCTTCATCACGGAGCCGTTGGAGGTCCGCCTCCGTCATCCGCGACGGTGTCCCCCAAACATCACTGGTGACCCAAGAAAAAAGGTCAGGGACACCCCCCGCCGGGGCCACCGGAGCCCTCACACCCTCCATCCGTCGGCGAGCCATACCTAAAATATCGACGAGCACCACCGTCAGCCAAACCTCACGGCAGAAAATGACGGCGGGTAAAAAACCAAAAAATACCGCCACCGCACACCACCAATTATACGGTGGCACTCGCCCTAACCCTTTTCTAGGAAACCAACAGAACTATCTAAACCACCATACAAACACCACAAAACTACTCTAAAAAAGCCTACACTTAGCAAAAACAAAAACAAAATGCTGCAGAAAATAAAGCAGAAGAAAGCAAAAAGAAACAAAAGAGATGCTAACCTGATAAATCGAAGGAAGACAACCCCAAGGAAAGACGCCGCAAAAGAAATCCAACCGAAACCACAGAAGGCGAAAATGGAGAAAGGGAAATGCTGTAACCAGAAAGAGAAGCAATAGAGAAGTAAAAGCAAAACGAGGGAACTAAAGGAGGAAAACCAAAACGGTTTTTGAAAGTAGTACAACGACGAAAATACCCTTAAGAAAGCAAAACAAACGCAAGGACAAAAAAGAAAAAACACAACCTGCAATAAATACCCCTCGAAAAAAAAAAGGTAACGCCTCGAAGAACGCAACAGACGCGACCGATACGGAAGAGTCACGTCAGACCTAAACGGTCAGACGAATCTTCCACAAACACGGAGACCGAGGCACCGACCTCATCTCAAAGAAACCAGACGGGCACCCGAGAAAAAGTCGAGCCCATGACAAGCGTCTCCCAGCGACAGACCGACCTCGCTCGCTCTCCCGCTGCGGGGGCAACTGTTACGGATCCGTGTTTCGGATCCCGCATACCCGGTTACCCGGGGACGACCCGCTTCCACACAAAGGCCCAAACACCGGCCCTTCAAAACCTCTAACCCAAATATCTCTTTCTTATCTTAACCAAATAAGATAAGATAAGATATTCACCTATAAATAAGAGGACCCAGGTCCCCCCAGGTATTCATTCATTCCTCACACTTTCTACCTCTTAGATCCATTCTGACTTGAGCGTCAGAGTGTCTTTGCAGGTACCACCCCCATTGCTCCAGTCAAGCGACCCGGCTCCAGCTCTATCTGCGGGTTCCCGATCCTCCCTTCAAACCGTACCAGAGACATCTCGTACAGATCCTAAAGGAAAAAAAATAACAATTAGATTCCCCAGAAATTAAGACGTTGGACACATTACATTCTTCCATCAGCCCATGTAACAAAACAAAACGAAGTTATTTTGGTGTCCCATTACATGAACTGACGTGTCCGTTTCTGCTACATCTGCAGTTGGACGATGTCGTTTGGGAGATGTCCTTCCTTCATATTTGTTTCACTTTACTCTTAACATCTTCAGTTACCCTCTGTTTTTACCCATTAATCCTAAGGGAGAAGTTGAAGTCAAAGAGTCACTTTGCTCTTGGCTCTGCAGTAACAAAAATCACGATTCTTCCTTCAACATATCAGCAAGGAAGAAGAAGTCATCAAGGGAATCGGTGTTAGCAGAGACATTCTCAACTCAGTTAAAAAATGTTGATGCTTTTTTCAGTTAGTGCATCCCTGTGTCAGTTCTTTTCATGGTGGTCCCATTGTTTGGAACAAATTGTTTAATGTTCTGCAAAGCATAGTTTTAAACTTATTTTATTGAGCATGACACATTTTGTCATATTTAGAATTGTTATGCATTTGTTGTTACTTTTTGAGGTTTCCGCTTATTTGTTTATGTTTCATGAAACTAATGATTAGCAGAAAGACTAGTATCACTTTATGTCATATTATCACTTTGTGTTTCTACTTAGTAGATGGAGGAATTTGTAATTCCTGTGATTAACCATGGGAAAAATTTGTGAGAAACAAACGAGCAGAGTTGAGTTACCGGGATGGGTTAGTTGAGAGGTTTCTAGAGATAAATCTGGACTTTATGAACTTCTTTGACTTGAAGGAATTGTTCAAGAGCTTGGGATACGATGATTACAAAGCAATGATGTGGTTTGATCTAAATGATACTGATTTTGAAACTGGTTTGCATCCTATTTTTGGAGATTTAGAGATCAATGCTTTAAGGGAGCACCAAATACAAAACAAAGAGTATGAGGAGTTCTATATATATTTTGAGCATCATATTCTTGGTGGTGAAGACGCTATAGGATGTGATGAAGCTGGTGATCTTCCTATTTCTGATAATGATAGTGATGATACTGGATACAAGAACGTTGAGGATGAGCTGTACAAGCTCCCACCTCCTAGTGTTGACCAATCAGACACTGATATCGAAGAAAAGCATGCAAGAGTGATGAAAAAGAAGAAGGCTGCAGACAGTAAGCATTCTCTAAACGGAAAAAAAGTTACTATTGAAGATATTCCTATAGTTAGCAATTCCCCTAGACGTCGAAGGAAGAATGAATATAAGAAGGTGAGGAGGAGTTCAAGACTGCAACAATGGGCTACACAACAAGTGGGAAACTCTAATTCAATTCAGCACCCAATTGAACTTGGAGATGATGGAGATGAAGAACATCATGAACATCCGAAAAATGCTGAAGAGGCTGAGGATGACCCTTTTGTTGGGTCCTTTTTGGAGACTGTCAGAGCACATACACATGTAATGTGTAGTAACTCACAGATCATATCTAAACTTCCTAACCATAGAATTTTTTGGATTAGATGTAGTTTATGTTGTTAAATGGATTAGCTGATTCAGTTTGTTGTTGTTGTTCACTTGTATATGTCAGGAATGCCATGTGTGCATGATATATCTGCAATAGCTTGGAGAAATGAACGACCTAAAGACTATTGTCACCCATGGCTGCAAATGACCTCATTCAATGCTACATACCAGCATTGTGTTCAACCAGTTCCAAGTGAGCAATATTGGAAAAGGGTAGAGGGATCAAGACCTATTCCACCCAAGCTTAAAAGACCCATTGAACGTCCAAAGCTACATGCAAGAAGAAAACACCATGTTGAACCACTGCTAAATTCAAATAAAATTAGGAGAAGCTTCACAGTGAATTGCAGTAAGTGTGACAAATCTTGTCATAACTTCAAGACATGTAAAGGAACTCCAGTAACTAAGAAAAGAAATAAAAGAATCAGATCCTCGTCAAAGAATAATACATAAGAAGAGGTACCGCTATCTTAAAATGCTCCCCAGCCAGAACATCAAGAAACCATTGCTGAACTCAACCCACAGTCACAAGTAAGCAGAATTAATTGTATATTTACACTATTCTTAAGGTTTTAGTTGTCTATTAGTGTTTTGTTTAGGGATTTAGATGTCTTGTCACTAATTTTTAAGGGGTTTAGTTGTCCTATTAGTAAAATGGTTAATCGATTATTTAAGTGTTTAGTTTAATATTGGAGCAATTGTTTCATTGATATTTGTTCAGCCAAATCCAGTTCCAGCAGCAAATCCTAACCCTAATGTCACTACTCAAAATGTTAAATCAATTGGGACTGTGACTAATGAATCTGCCATTAATATAACTATTGCAAGTAATTATGATGATGTTGTTCAACCTGGGACTGTGACCGATGAATCTGACACTAATGTAACTGATGCAAGTGTAAATTTTTTGTGAAGGATATTGTTCCTACTGCATTTGTTTGTTTAATATCAAATGGATGTGGATCATAGTGAAAATGTATGTGAATATTGCAAGATAATGCTCTAAAAGAGAGAAAAAGGAGGACAAGAAGATCCACAGAGTTCAGGCCTCTTGGACAAGCACAAGTCTAGTTCAGGCCTCCTGGACAAGTCCAAGCCCAATACAGGCCTCCTGCTCTAGTCTAGAACTAAATCAGGCTTTTAGCCCAAGCTCAAGGCCATATTAGGCCCCTACAACAACAACTGTCCAATTTAGAACTCCAACTCAATTCCAGTCAATATCCTGTGCTGCTAAGCCACTGAATCCAACCTTATTCAGAAAAAAAAATTAATTGTAAGGCCTGAACAAGCTCCAACACAGCCAAACCCATCATAACAATCAACAATAAGTTCAACTGATGATATTTTTGCAGAAACTCTGGCTGCAACAACTACTGGAACAGCTTCAAGAATATTTCAATTCATTCCCACCCCTAGATTTAAGCCTTAGTTGAAGTCTTGAATAGATGAAACTGTAGTATTTTGGACATAGTTATTTAGTATTTTGGATACGATTGTCTAGTATTTTGTGTAGACTTTCTTTGGACTTAATTCTATTTTGAATTAGGCACAATATATTGTGCAGTTATGATAATGTTTCTATATAATTTTTTTTTTATTTAGTAACATAGATAAGTGTTCAGTCTCTTTTTGGATTAACCCCTGTACTTGAAAACAATCTTTTGGAAGTTTAGATAATATAACAATGCTCTTATGGCTATTATGGTTATGTGATTTCTTTCTTTCATTTTATCATTGTGAACATCATATTCATTAACACCAATATCCATGATAGATCATACAATGATTCAAAAATACTTATTCATTACTGTATTCATAATAATACAATTGTAAATACTACAACATTCATGCATCGGCTATCTAATTTGATTCACTCAGAACCCTTGCTCCACACATTCACAATAATTGCAATTAAAAAATCAGTCATAAAATATACAACATTCCTAAATCTACTACCAGTAATTTTGCTTGGAGTTTTCTGATTTCTACAATCCATTTTCAATCTCATATTTCTCTCCTCCAAATTAATTAATCTATCTTTCACTCCCTGCTTAGAACTTTGCACCTCCACATCTTCAGTAACATCATCCAACCATCTAAAGAATTTGCAGTATGACAAATTGTCCTGTAATAAGAACCAAAAAAATATCATGAATGACAGATATGAATTTCAATTCAATAGAATACTCAAAACTCAAAAAATAGAAATAAATTAAAGGATAAAGTATACTTTTTGTCCCTGAAGTTTGACAAAAGTTTCAAAAATACCCCTAGGTTTTATTTTGTTTCAATTTTATCCCAAAAGTTTTCGATTTGCATCAAATATACCCTCGACGGCTAAATTTTCAAAAAATTTAAAACCAATCTAACAATAATGCATGAAAATTATGCTTAATTTGCTTGTGTTAAGGGGTTGTTCTTATGAAATTGTTGTTGAATCAGTCTTAAATTTTTTGAAAAATTAGCTGTTAAGGGTATATTTGATGCAAATTGAAAACTTCTGGGACAAAATTGAAACAAAATAAAACTTAGGGGTATTTTTGAAACTTTTGTCAAATTTCAGGGACAAAAAATATACTTTATCCTAAATTGAATTAAGAATTACCCTATAGTTTGGGCACTCTAAGAAACAACCTATCTAGATTCTCCAATGTTCCAGAATTGTATATTGTTGCATATAGCTTACAGTTACACTTAGGAGCGATTTTATTGCTGAAGCCTCTTCCATGTGTTGAGTCACCCCTATAATTCCAATCACTGCCTTCATTCCTAATTGACGGAGCAAAAATGTCGGTAAAGATTTTCACAAAAATTTTCACGTTGCAAGTATAGTCTAAACCGACAATTAAACCTCAATCAAAATTTAATTTGTTTGTCACTTAAGCAAACCCAATAAAATTAACCGAAGTATTAAACCTCGGGTCGTCTCTCAAGGAATTGCAGGAAAATGTAGCTATTATTGGTTATGGAAAAGTATCTTTTTGGGTTTTGTAATAAGAGATAATTAATATAAATAACTAGGAAATAAAATAATAGCTAAGAAAAGTCCTAACAAAGATTGAGAATTGGAATTCCTATTCTCATTATCATTGTCAATTGTGATGGTAATTACCTTTTTCTTTCACTTATTTAACCTCTAACAATGAAGGAAAGTCAAGTGAGTAAAGTTAACTTAAGTTTACAAGTCCTAATCGAAGACTAGATTTAGTGAAGCTTAAGCCAACTAGCAAGTCTCAATCACCAATCAATAAAAGACCTTTGATAATTCAAGAGTCTCCAATCAATCAATCCAAGCTAAGAATACAAAAAGCTAATTTAAAATCCAACCAAGCATTTTATCAAACACTTAGAAGGCACAAGATAAAAGCATAGAAAATTAATAAGAGATTATAAAATCTAAACAACCAATTGCAAGCATCAATAACACAAATTGAAGAAGGCAATCATAAATATGGAAAACATAAATTGCATTAATATGAAAATTGAATCTAACATCAAGAGTTCATAAACCAAATTGAAAAATAAATAAATCAATAAGAGAAGATAAACTAAAGTACTAGAATAGTAAAATGTAGAATAGAAATGGAAATCTGAATTGAAGAAAAAATAGAACTAAAAACCTAAAACCTAGAGAGAAGAGAGAGCCTTTCTCCCTAGAAAACTACATCTAAAATCTAATAATGTGAATGAAGTGTTGAATGAATGATTGATTCCCCCCTCTTCCAGCTCCACTCTGCAGCCTCTAATAAGTGTTTTCGGGCCTGAAACTGGGTCAAAAGGAGCCCAGAAATCGTCTCCAGCGTTTTCTGCAAATTGCAGCACGTGACGCTCTGTCATGCGTACGCGTCATCCACGCATACGTGTCATCCACGCGTACGCGTCACTGGACATTTTCCTGGTCACGCGTATGCGTTGCCCACGCGTGCGCGTCGTTGCTAGCTTCTCAAAACTTCAATTTCTTGTGTTCCTTCCACTTTTGCATACTTTCTTTCCATCCTCTAAGCCATTCCTGCCCTGGAATACCTGAAAACATTGTACATACATATCACGGTATCGAATGGTAATAAGTGAGGACTAAAAAGTTAGTAATTTAAGGCCAAAGAAGCATGTTTTCAATCAAAGCACAGAATTAGGAAGGAAAATGTAAAACATGTAATTTATATGCATAAGTATGAGAATAATGGATAAAACCCACTCAATTCAGCCTAAAATGTACCACGAAATAGTGGTGCATCACTTTCCCTTTGGCGCCTCGTACTTTTGGAGTTTCCGGTGCTATTCATTCTGCGTTGTGCTAGCGTTTTGTTTCTGGGTGAATAATTAGAAATTCTGAACAATTAGAGTTTGAGACATGTTAAAATCAAATAACATTCAAGGAACAATTTATCCTCATCATTTAGAGTTATTCCAATGCGGTATTTAACGGACACTTCAATTACATTAACAGTCCACGTTAGAGGCGCCGTTAGTCTTACTAACAGAAAGATGTAATGTGTCCACGTTTCATTTTCTGAGAGATCTAATTGTTACTTTTTTTCAGGATCTAACTTGTTCGAATGCGAAATTCTTAAGAACCTAATTGTCACTTTATTCTTCATTTTATTGCTTCAGTATTCCAATAAAATAGAAGTCTTCTCATAAAGAAGCTTTGTTGTGCATTACCATTCCCATTCTTTTCAAAGGAGCCTATATATATAGGATACGTTTCAGGTACTCCAATGTACTTTACTGGAGTACTGCTATGCCATGTACAAAACGGTAGATTGAAAAGATTTGTCTGCACTCAAATTGGTAATGACAATTGTATCCTTGACATAAGAAAGAAAAAGACTGAAAAAGGCAACTGAAAGAAAGGAGAATATAAAGATAACAGAGTTGAGCTACTTTTACAACGGATATATGCAGGTCGGCTTTAGTGCGTGATGTGTTTCTGGGTAATGTAGATTGGAAGAGGGTCGTTATCTGGATTAAACGACCCCAAGGAGTGGTTGGTCAAGAGGTGGACGCGTTGTGTGAATATGTGCGGCAGGTCGACGGAGCATTGGATCGATAGTAGCGCCAACGTTCACCGTAAAGTGGTATAGAGGCTTGATTGGCGGCGGGGAGAGAGGGACATTTTGCGAGCTAAGGCTAATCGGACTGCAGAACCTGGGGGATTCCCAACCTTCTTCCAAGCTTTGGCAGTGTAAGCAGACTGGCGCCATTGAAGATGATCCTGAGCTGCTGAGGGAGATGACCGCTTCATTAGAGATGCTCCGGTCTCTGAATCTCTGGCGGCGACGTTAGGTGTCTCGTTCATAGAGGAGCAAGGAGCAAGGAGCCTCTGAGTAAGCAGCAGCATTACACGGTCAGACTGGCGGCGGATTTAGATGAAGCCACGGCAAAGCTTCGGGCGAGACCAGAGTGCTTTGTCATCAGTCATAAAGTAGCGCTGTTAATATTTTGGGGCGGATGGAGAATCGGATCACGGAAGATTACTCTAGACTATTTCCAATTCGAATCTTTTGACGTGGTCTATGACAAAAAAAAAAAGCTCAGTGTCCCACTTCAATTCCTTTAACAATATTCACTAATTCACTGTTTGCTAGCCATGGGATTAGTAATGAAAATATTTTATTGTGGGCAAAAAACCATAATAAGCCAACATCACTTCAAATTTACGTATATGAGCCAAAAGAAAAATTGATTCAGCAATAAGCCAAATGGTATTTTAATGTAATTCGAACCAGGCTAGTTCGAACTCCATTTAGGAATAAATCGAACCAGGCCAGTTCGAATTAAGAAGAAAGAGCTGTTGGTAAATCGAACCAGGCTGGTTCGAACTAGGGTTTCATGTAATTCGAACCACCCTAGTTCGAATTATGGGTAACTTAGGGTCTTCATGTAATTCGAACCACCCTGGTTCGAATTACACTTAAATTGCGTTGTTAGTAATTCGAACCACCCTGGTTCGAATTACTAGTGATTGGGCTATATAAGGAGTTCGAATCAGCCTCATTCAAACCATTCTCATCTTCCCCTATCCCACGAAATCTCAGAGAAAACGACCCAGATTCTCTCCGACAAAGACCTGAACGGAATACTCTACTGATGGGGGACGATCCGGCACGGTTAAATCGCTTGGACGGAGTCGCCCATATCGCTGGGGTCATCAACGAGGAGGTTAGTACGGATATAACTTTGTTCTACCGGTACATGTGAGTTAGTGGTTTTGCATGCAGGTTAGATGGTGGTTTATGTTAGTGGTTTCTGTTAATGGTTTATGTTAGTGGTTTATGTTAGTGGTTTATGTTAGTGGTTTAGGTTAGTGGTTTTGCATGCGGGTTAGATGGTGGTTTAGTTGTTGGTTTATGTTAGTGGTTTATGTTAGTGGTTTCTGTTAGTGGTTTATGTTAGTGGTTTCTGTTAGTGGTTTATGTTAGTGGTTTATGTTAGTGGTTTATGTTGGTGGTTTATCTTAGTGGTTTATGTATGTGGTTTATGTAAGTGGTTTACGTTAACGGTTTATGTTAGTGGTTTATGTTAGTGGTTTATATTAGTGGTTTATGTTAGCGGTTTAGTTGTGGTTGTTTAATGTTAGATCTTACATGTCAGTGGTTTATGCTGGTTTCTTATGTTAGTTGTTTATGCAAGTGGTACTCGTTCATGGAATTTTAAGCGCTTATATTTGGTACGATTTCTGCTTTATCAATTATCGTGTTGATTATCTTTGTCACTGGTAATTAAGTCGGTCCTAATAATGCGGTTCATTTCTTCCGCAGCCTCAGCGATGCATCAGGAGCATGCGGCGGCAGCAGGGCAAGGTCCTCGATGACAGATACGTTCCGTACCTGCAGATGGCTGGTCTTTACCATCTTGCAAGGCTAAACGATAGATGGTTCCGGTTGGACGAGGCCCTTGTCAGTGCGTTTGTCGAGCGATGGCGTCCGGAGACGCACACGTTTCATATGTCATTCGGAGAGTGCATGATCACACTCTAGGACGTGGCATACCAGCTGGGTTTGCCAATGGACGGGCGTTACGTCAGCGGCTGCCTATCAGAGTTCCATATATACATCGAGGGTGGCCGTCCAGCCTGGGTGTGGTTCGAGGAGTTGCTTGGAGTGGTACCTCCTCCTAGCCAGGTTCAGAAGTACGCGGTCAACTGCAGCTGGTTTCAGGAGACTTTTGGTGAGTGCCCGGAGGGAGCTGATGAGGATACTGTGCGTCGATATGCCCGTGCGTACATCATGATGTTGTTGGGCACGCAGCTTTTTGCGGACAAGTCCGGCAATCGCGTTCACATCAGATGGCTTCCGTTTGTAGCTAGGCTGGAGGAGATGGGGACTTACAGCTGGGGTTTTGCAGCACTGGCATGGTTGTACCGGTGCATGTGCCGAGTGGCGAACAGAAATGTTATCAAGCTAGCGGGCCCACTTCAGCTACTTCAGTCATGGATTTTCTGGCAATTTCCTCACTTTAGGCCTGCAGGATTTGAGATGTTCAGCTGGCCATTGGCCTCGAGGTACTGTACTAAGCTTTGTCTATTTCAATTCACTACACATAACCACGTGTTCATTCATAATGTATTGGATACCCTAAGCACACATATAAGTAGCTGTAACACATGTGCATGATGCAGGTGGTCAGGTTACATCCCTTCCAGTAGCGAGAAGGGTCCTAGAGTTCAGTTGTGGAGGCTCTGGATAGACCGGTTGCAGGATAGAGAGGTCAGTATGTTACTTAATAAGTTTTTTTATTTAACCACGATTTACGAGTTGGGATCACGAGTTGCCCTGACATTGTATAGTTCTGGTTGCAGTTTATCTGGATGCCGTACAGCAGCCCCGACGTACTTCAGGTCGTGCATCCTGAGGTTTTGGAGCCTCGGCATATGGTGCTGTGGCGGTCTGTTACATCGCTTATCTACTTTGCCGTCATAGAGTGGCATCAGATAGATAGGGTTCTTCCGCAGTTTGGAGGGGTGCAGCCCCGTCCACAGGCCGCCCTGAACATCGACTTTCTGATGTCGAAGGACGGCAGAGGCGGCGATCGATGGTTCCCGTCCCATTTGCAGAAGTGGCATCAATATTGGGACTCCCGTACGGAGAGCGTGCTGAGGTTCGATGTTGTTGCTGACCCTAGTCCGTCGTATGAGTTCTTGGATTGGTGGAGTCAGCACGGGAAGAGGTTTTTGTCTCCGGATCCGCAGTTGGGCGATCCGAGAGCCGTTACTATTCCTGTTGAGGCCTCACAGCGGGGAGCTGGGCGAGTTCCTGAGATGGATCGGCCAGACGACGTGCCGGATAGGCGGCGGGTTGATAGGAGAGCTCACGTGGGCACACGGCGTAGCCAGCGTGACTGGGGGTGGCTTGAGCGTGCTATGGAGGATGATGACGAGGCCGGCCCCGCTGGGGTTCGACGACGACGCCATCCTGGCAGAGGTAGAGGGCGTGCTGCGGTTCATGCCGCTCCACCTGATCCTGAGGACGATGACGATGATCAGCATGGACCCGAGGGCGGGGATGGTGCAGGGGTGGCTGCAGTTGTTGGTGTTAGTACCCATGATGGGGTGCACGAAGGTGAGTGGTATGGCTCAGGGATGGGTGACGGGGCTGAGCCTAGTGACGCTGGACTTGGGTCGGGTCCTTTTGGACATTATTTTGTTGGAGTACCCACCGACGACCAGCCTCAGCAGGACGGTACTCCATGGGTTATTCCCGGATCACAGTGGCAGGACTTCCTTGGGGCAGATACGCTTGATGCGGACTTCGGCAGTCCTCGGTTTCTAGAGGAGATTACGGCTATCATGCAGGAGGACGAGCCGGGCAGGAGGCGTGCTCAGACACCTAGCACGCAGGCACCCTTAGATGTTGATCTGAACGAGCCTGCTACGACACCTGTTGCTGACCAGTTTGGTTTGGGAGGTACCCCACACTCCGCTTACACCGCTGCATCACAGTCTGTCGCCGGGCCGTCTGCCGTACCTGTCCATTTTACGCCACCCGCACCGCCTGCCCCGCATGAGGATGTAGATGAGATAGAAGATGAGGAGCCGTTTATCCGCAGAGGTCAGAGGCCACGGGTACCCCGTCGTTGTGGGACAGGCTCCCACTTGTTTAGATGATTTATTTTCATGTATTTTGGACGTTAGTTTTCATTCATGTATTATAACCATGTGGACTACTGTTGTGACTTTAGTGCTGTTTTTCCTTGTTGTTTGTTCATCTTATTGTATCTTCGAAATCTGGTTTTTACCTAGTCGATCAGTGAATATTTATTATCATTGAATCATTAAACACTTTAATGTTGACAATTAGTTATCAACTTTTGCCTTTATGGGGATTCTAGGTATACTCAAATTCGAAAACACCTTTTTCATTACTAGAAGGTAGAAAGATCAACAGATTACATAAGTCCTCAAACATAACATATAACAGGAAAAATAAAAACCAAAAAGCACTAACACTAACAACATCGCTACTATTGTCCCCCCGTTTGAGACGATCCTCCAAGCTGTGGGCAACTCCGACGGGTGTGTCCGGGCTGGCGACAGAGGCCACACCTCCTTGGCCGGTTCGGATCTGCCTCGTCCATATTCGTCCGTATCCTAGTGGATCTTGGACGACCCTCTCTCGCACGCCTCCTGGCAGGGTCCGGAATCACCGTGGGCCCGTCGTAAGGTGGCCAGAAGCCCTCCGGTATCGGTGGTGTGAATTCCATCCGGTACACACTGAACACTGAACTGATCTGATACACGCTGTGAACATAAGAGGACCAGGTAACCCGTGCGTAGGCGCATCATGCAAGTGCGTGCTGGCACGGGAAATGAAGCGCCTGGAAGTACCCGCAGTCGCAGGTCCGGGATGCAAGCGATACTCTGTAGGTACCCAACGAGAAAGAACCAGTAGGAGTGGTCTCTGCTACGGTGAACTCCGAGTTATCACGGTCATACAAGGTCACCGTGAAGCACCTGGCCGTCTTCAAGTTGGCCTCAATAGACTTCACCAAGTACTGACTGAATTGTTGTCCGGTTCCCATCTGAGCCGCAGCCTCTCTCCCCTTACGAACAAAGAGTTCCGCAAGCCTACCATATGTTGCCTTAACCAGGGAGGATACAGGGAGATTTCTGACACCCTTGAGTATTGAGTTCACACACTCGGAGATATTAGTCGTCATGTGACCAAATCGCCGCCCATCATCACGATGCTGAGTCCACAAGGAGTAGTCAATCCGGTTCGCCCACTCACACATCGCTGGGTCTTCAGACCGCAGAATATCAAACCAATAATCAAACTCAACCTCGGTCTTCGCATAAGCGGCATTCACTAGAAGCCTTCGTGCGTCCTTGCCCTTGAAGGTTAGGGCAAAATTAGCAGCTACATGTCGAATGCAGAATGCACGGTATGCAGATGGAGGTAACCACCCTCCGTCGGGTGCCTCAAGGGCAGCCTTGATGCCGTTATGCCTGTCGGAGATAACCAGCAATCCCGGCTGCGGTGTCACGTGCTGTCGAAGGTGAGAGAGAAAGAATGACCAAGACTCTGCATTCTCACCCTCTACTAGTGCGAATGCAACAGGTAGAATGTTCGAGTTCCCATCCTGTGCAATCGCGATGAGCAACGTTCCCCCGTACTTGCCATACAGATGTGTGCCGTCGATGCTAACTAGCGGCTTGCAATGACGGAATGCCTCGATGCACGGTGAAAACGTCCAGAAAAGTCTGTGAAAATAGGCTTCAGACTCGTCAACTTGTCCACCAACTCGAACGGGGCTCGTGCGTAGGACTGCAACAGTACCCGGCATCGTTAACTGGACTCCCAACACCCACCTAGGGAGCTCGTTGTAAGACTCATCCCAGTCACCATAGATGAGGGAAATAGCCTTCTGCTTCGCCATCCAGACCCTCCTGTAAGTCGGCCTAAACCCAAAGTGTGCTGCTGTGGCATTTAGGAGCACCTTTATGCTGACGGATGCATCGGCCCTGACCATTGGCATAATGAACGCTGAAATCACATGATAATCCAAGCTCCTGTGGTCACTCGAGATGGAGGTCGCAAGACAAGTGTGAGGTCCATTGTACCGTTTAACCTCCCAAATGCCCTTGCGCTGCCTGAGGCTCAGTCGAATCAACCAGGTGTACCCATTCCCAAACTCAGAACACTTGCCCACATAACGGCGATGATCAGACTCCACTACCTTGTACTGTACCCCTCGCCGGATGCTGTAGGTCTTCACACTTAACAGGGCCTCATCTTTATCTTGAAATTGCTGACCAACCTGGAACTCTGTCAGACCAGCTGTCCCTTCCGCATCTCTAGCTCCGTATCCAACGCAATGCCCTGAAACACCCTCCTGCCTCATGGCGTCCAGGTCCAAAGAGGAAAAATATGGTGGATACTGCTGTGTGCCAGAACTAGAACCACCGACCGCCAATGCAGGCTCACTCGCTCCGACATCGTCGCCGCTTTCATCCTCAATCATATCCGGCTCGACGTCATCCGCCTCTGCATCATCCAACAATCCGTCTCCGACGCCCACTGGTGGAACACCCTATAAACCGTTCGGCGGAACATCAAATGATCCTACCACGTCACCTACTCCGTCATTGAGATCAACAGCAAAAGACGGGGAGGCGACCGGTTGGACCGCTGTCTCGTACACAGGGACGGACGAAGAAGCAACGGCAGGCCTGGAACTGGAACCGGCTGCCGTGGCTACAGTGGTGGTATTCCGGCTCAAACCCCCTGAACTGGATACCACATCAACCAGCTTTGCCAACAATTCTGGTGTCCTCACCTCTGGGAACTGCCTCCGACAAAGAAACAAAACTTGCAGGTCCTCATCACTACCAATCGTGAAACAATCATACTTCACAGTATCCTGCAGGACCGTGACTGGAATGCGATAGAAAAACTTCTTAACCCGCTTCGCACCTTCCACACCGAGTTTCATCAGCACAGATCTAACAAGGTCATCATAGCTCGTCGTGGGACTAACGACAATACAGAGGGGATCCTTATCTGTGAACTTCACCCCGGAACGAGTTTTCCTCTTAATGGATCCTCTGTGGTGAACCAAAATACCAAAACTCTCCTCACTAGCCATCTTACACCCTCTAATGAGAGCAACTCACGTTTACAACCCTATATATACTGCTCTGTATACCAGTAAATCGAACCAAGGTGGTTCAAATTACTTAATGCAGCATATATACCTATAATTCGAACCAGCCTGGTTCGAATTATATGATACAGCTTCTCCCTCTGTAAATCGAACCAGCCTGGTTCGATTTACTTCAAGCTTCTTCTTTCTCTGTAGTTCGAACTGCAGTGGTTCGAATTATTAACAAATAGAGTTCGAACCACCCTGGTTCAAATTATATAAAAATACGGCCTGGCTTATTGCTGAAACGATTTTCGTTTTGGCGTATTTAGGTTACAGGATTCTTCACTTGGCTTATTAGGGTTTTTTGCCCTTTTATTGTTTAATATTTAAATTATTTATTCTATTATTTTAATGTTATGGCAGCTTTTATTATAATATTTATTTATTTATTTAAATCTTATCTAGTATTCTACACTTCTATTATTGTATAATTTTAAATATTCAAAGACTATATAATATATATTATTTTGGAATTGACTTTTAGAATATTAAATATAATATTCTTTTTAATTTCATAATAGTATAAATATATTTTAATATATTTACTTATATTCATTTAATATATAGTGTGTTTTTTCTTGATTTGATATATAGTGCATATATACTGAGCCTAATCTCCCTTATAAACACACAAACTTTCACAACAGGTCCATCATTATTTTCGCTTGGCTCACCATTTCATTCTAAGCCAGCTACATAGACCATCACAAAAGCCAATCCACATCATCACACTGTATTGGCCATCATGGACATCTTAGGCACCTTCTCGCTGCACAACGGATAAATAAGTTACCGACTACCATACACCCATTTTGATTTAGCATCACATCATTCCTCTTTTTTTTTTTTTTATCTCATCCTTTCATATATTTTATATTAAATTTCAATGGTTTAAAAGTATGGCATACGGAACTTCTAGTGCAGTAAACTTCTTCACCTAAAATGCTTCCATATATATATATATATATATATATATATATATATATATATATATATATAGTATTCCACTAGAATAGAAGTCTTCTCATAAAGAAGCTTTGTTGTGCATTACCATTCCCATTCTTTTCAAAAGGAGCCATATGCCCATATATATATATATATATATATATATTGCAGTGATTGCATTTCCATCTTTGTACCACTTCCCTTATGAAACCCACCGAAAACACTAACATGCTTCTATCCCCATTTATATGATATTAATGAATCATTGTGTTGCGCACCTTCTTCATGTAATTGAAACCATCAGAGTCTCTTGTTAATTAGCTAATGGTTTAACGAGTGAAGGAAATGTGTTACCTTGTTTTAAAGCTTCATAACTTCTCTAAAGATCACTTCACAAAGAAACTTTTTACCTTACACCAATCCAAAGATTTTAAACTGAAATATATGAAAAAAAAATATCTTATAGAACTACTTCACAAGTTCATATAAATACTACTTCAAGATTACAATATTATCACAAACAAGAAAGTAAGATATCTTTATATTTAGAACCAAGAAATTGGCCCAAAAATATTGTTCGAATCTGAAAAGGTAACATATCATGTTTTCAAGTTTCATAACTCCTCTAGCAATTATTTCAAATTTTATGAAAATCTGATTTTTTACTGAACTTTGGCGGGTCATAACTCGACTTCCGAATTTTCAAACTTTTTCAAACTTATTTTAAAAGAAAATTGGGTCCGTGAAGTTTACGCCATTCAAAAAATGGACTAAAATGATTTTTAACAAAAAAATTATGCACATAAAAAATTTGGTATGTAAAAATGAATTTTGCAGAACTTAGCAGCTTTTAACATTTATGGAGAACATGCGTATGCGAACACACACGCGACGTGGACGTTCGGCTCTGTCTAGACGTCTCGCGTATGCGGGCGTGTGCATGCGTATGCGAGGGAGAATTTTACAGGCTCGCCTACGCGGGCAAGTGCCACGCGACGCGAGACTTCTCCTCTGTCTGAGGGGCTCGTGTACGCGGACATGGGTTGCGTACGCGAGTTGGGCAAATGACACCCCCGCATACGCGAAACATGGCATGTGTATGCGGAATCCCTGTTTTTGAAAAAAATGGATTTTTGTGATTTTCAACTTATTTTCTAACTTCTAAACCTCTGTAGCTACCTCCTAAAGTTCCAATTTAGTTTTTAAATCATAAAGAGAGGGGTAAACTTAGAAAAGGAGTTAACTTGACAGTGAAAAAAGTTTTGAAGTAATGATTTGTGGTTAAGAAAGTACGGGAATGATAATAGTATTATGAATAATGACAAAATTGATAATGAATGATTGATATTGAATTATATCTTGGCTTATACACTTCCACTTATCTAAGATACGAGTTTTTCTGGGTAGATGCGGTGGCTAGCCACCACTCGCTCCAGGTTGAGACTCGATACTTTGTTGACTCTACGTCGCAAGATGTGGTTGGACACTTTAACTCCTCAAAAATCTCCAATGAGTTGAGTTTGATAATTGATTGTAAAAGTTATGCATAGACTCTTGGGGATGCATGTTCGGAGGGGCTGTCCAGGGTTAGCTACCAGACATGTCGGATTTGGCTATATTACCGACAGATGAGACTCATTAGCCATAGGACAGGCATACATTATATGCATTTGTTTGTTTTGTTTGAATGTGCATTACTTGGGTTTGCCTATTTGACCAACTATGCTTACTTGCTATATGTTTTACTTGTTGTAACTGTATCCTATCTGTGTGTCTGTATTGTTTGTCTGTGCAACAACTAAGATATCCCTTGTTTGGTGGAGGAGTAGCGATGGTAGTTTAACCGATGTTTCAAAAGACTGGAGGAAGTAAAAAGTAAGGGGTTAAGTTATAATTAAGTATATATCTTGGAAACCTTAAATAGTCTACCTAAATTATGGTTTAGCTTATTCCCTTAAGTTTAATTCTGCATATCGAAGTTCTAGGATCGCCCCTGGCTTTCCCGAGACTTTATATATTATGTATGTTAGTACTATTACCATGCTGAGAACACTCGGTTCTCATTCCATATATACATATATTTGTGGATTTCAAATGCAAGCCGAGATGCACCTCACTAGGCGTCTGGAGTTTTCTTCTGCAAGCGAAGTCGGGTTGCTATATTTTGATATTGTGGCTATATATATATAGACTCCTCCTTTATATATGCTTTACTTTTGTCCCTCTTAGAGGCTTTTTGGAGAACTAGGTGTTTATTTTATATATTTTGGGATATTTGGGTTGTATATATATGTCTATGATATTCTCCGGCCGGCCTTGACTTTGCAGGTCAAGTTTATAGCTTGATATTCTGTAGATTAGATTCTCTATTCTATGTATATATTTCTTTACTTTCCTTCCTACCTATGGTTCCATTTACGCGAGCGATGCGCTTTTCTTTTTATGACTTGTTGTTTAAGTTTTCCTTCAAGACTCCTCGATAATAACTTTTCTTTCAACTATACTACGTATATATTTTATTTTAGAGGTCGTAATACCACACCACCTCTATTTTACAGATTAAGCGTAAAGCTCTATGTGGTATGGTGTTACATAACGCATAGCCTCTAACCAAAATGGCGTGTTTCATTTAATTACCTTGGCGTCGGATTTTTTCGCCCCTAAATCTGACAGTAATGATTGCGCCATTTTTTCCCCTCCAATTATTACCGACTAATTTATCGTCGAAAAATCGAATCCGATAGTAATTTTTTTATCCGACGAATTTATTACCAAATCTGCCGCTAATCTCCAACACTAAATCCAATAGTCTTCAGTATTTTTTTTTATAATGATAAGATTTTATGAATGCTCATTTAAATGGAGTTTTAGACGTTCGATTATATAAAAGTTTAGATATTTGATTATATAAAATTTTAATGTTCGACTATATGAAATTTTAGACATTGATCTTTTTCCTTTGTATTTTTTACAATTTTAAGAAGTTTTAGTTTTGGATGATTAACTTAATTTTATTTTATTTTTTAAAATTTTTGGCAAATGGTTGTAAGAGTGTGGCGGCTGAAGGATGGGCGTCAAAAGATGGCTTATATATTGTAGTTATTCGCCACTCGAAGTGATTGCGAGTGAGTGGCTGCCATAGAATAATCCTCTATGAAAGTAGAAATATTGATATTGGTAGTGACAAGAGTGATCATTAGAGAAAAATAAAACAAAAATAAAAAGAGATAGGATAAAATAAAAAAATTAAAATTAAAAAATAAGCTTCTAAATATTGATTCCCTAATAGAATAAGAGGTGACAAGCAGACTAGTTCATCCCGTCTCACGTTGCCTATTACGGCAATTTTGTATCTCTCGCGTCCAAAGGTAGATTTAGGGGACCAGCATGGCCATAACCCTCCTAAATTTTCAAAACTTAAAATATATTTAATATAATGTTTAGAATTTTTACAATATATCTTCTTGTTCAATGATTAAAGAAAGATTAATTTATACTCTAGGACATGAGTTCAAACCCCATTTCATGCATTTTAAATTTATTTTCTTTTGTTCTTTCAATTTTTTTTTGTAATTCTTCTATCTATTATTATATAAAAATACTTTAATTTTTATAATAATTTCTAATTGAATGTAATAAGAAAATATATACATAAAAATAAATTAGATTAAATTTTATTTTTTATAATATTAAAATCAAAATATATTAAGTGAATTATTTATTAATATGAATATATCTTATATATTATATTTATTAATTTATTTTAAATACGTATATTAAAAGTATTAGAGAAACAAATTTATATTATTTATGTTATATGACTTATATCTTTTATAATAAATCTTTTATAATAAAGATAAAAATTAGAATTTTATGAAAAAAATTTGACATAAATGATTTTTTTAAAATTAATTTTAGTTTAAAATAATATTAAAATATATAATTATTTTTTTTAATTTTGAATTTTAATGACACTTCTAATTTTTTGTTTTTGGCCCTTCTTTATAAGATTTCTGGATTCGCCATTGCTCCCGTCCCGTCTAACGGAGAGCTATAGGTTAGGGGAATGGATCCTCTCCAATGAAAAAAAATTAGATGATGTTTAGTGTATGATTTCACCTTTTATTGTTCTCTCTCTCCTATTTAATTTTGGTCTCACTTATAGAATTAAAGGTGAAAGATCACACTTTATTCCCTCAAGTGTTAAAAAAAATAGAGAGGATCCATTTCCACATGCTAGTAGGATGAGTCAGCCAGTTTTAACTTTTGTTTTTTTTTTTTTTAAAAAAATGATAAAAAGAAACACGCGGCGGGAGACTTTCTCAGCGGTGGACACAGCTTCACAACGGACGGGCACGGTGGGATGGTTCATGGTTGCTCACTTTGGCACGGTGTGACTTTGTTGTATTGCATGTGTGAAACAACGACTCTTTGACAAGTTAAGCTGCCCGACGGACTTCCTCATGTTTGTCGGCCCCTAAATAAAATATTTTTTTTTTAATCGTTGGCTAAATCTTTGGTGACATTTTTGCCGTCGTGTATTCAATAGAATTATAAATTATAAATGGTTACCTTTCCCGCCCAATCGACGTGTGCACTAACGTCAGCATTTACTTTCCTTGGCCACGTGAAGAGGACTATGTCACTTCAAAACTCTCTCAAAACTTTCCTCTTCACAATTTCTCCCTTCATTCATTTACTCTCTCATATATTTTTCCTATATAAATCCTCACATATAGCTAATAGTTGATAACGGTTAAGTGTTAACCAACTAAGAATCAAACCACCTTATTGTTCAGAAAGTTAGAAATAGTAGTAATGATAAAAAAAGAAATGGCAGAGGAAATTAGATTCTTTGAGCTGAACACAGGTGCCAAGATACCTTCTATTGGGTTTGGCACTTTTATTGGGTTAGGTCAGGATCAAAATCCTGGTGTCTTGGCCGAAGCAGTCACTAATGCGATTAAGGTATTATTATTAGAGAAGTGTTAATGCCTAGTAGATTTTGTAATTTGTAATCATCAATTAGCTATTAATAGTGTTTTCAATTATGTGAGATTTTATCTGGAGAATTATTCATTTTTCTTTGGAAAAGTTTTGGGGCCAACAACTTTATTAAATTCTGGCCAACATATAACCAGCAAAGAAAAATAAGCTATTGAATGAAATCTCACACCATTAAAATCATCATTAATGGCTATTTAATGGCTACAAATCACAAAAGTTACTGGCCCCTAACATTCCTCTTTTTCTTTTACTGACTAAGTACTAGTCAAATTTTAATAAAAGTGTTGGCTCCTAGACTTTCTCTTATTATTATTTGTTATTTTTAATGCATTGATAATATACAGTCGGATAATTACATCTATTATTTTAGATAGTCATTCACATATATAGTCCATATAAAAAATAATCATTTTACAAATAGTATATCAAATTAAATTATTGTTCTAATTATTATTGCATGCTTTTGTTTTTATTGAATATTCACTTTAGATTTTAGTGTTATAATAAACTTTTGATTTGAAAGAGAGAACTTCAGAAATGTATGATTACTATTATGTTTTTCATGCAAGGTTGGATACCGGCATATCGACTGTGCTTCAGCTTACCGCAATCAAGCAGAGGTAATGGTTAATGATTAGCCATTAATGATTAATTACTGAATCATTATATATGATCCTACTACTTATTTATTTGCTTTATCAATCTATCTATCTGTGTTCTGTTTGTGGAACTTTCTCTCGTAGTGTTAAAACATGTGAATTAGGATGTTATTAGTAACATAAACAAGACATACTTTATCTTTAATGGGGTTGTATTATCTTAACAGGCCTCCATTTCTAAAAGTGTACAATAACTTTTTATGTTTAAATTATATAGCACTTGACATCTTCGGTAAAACTTGGAATCTTGGTTTGCATGTGCAGATTGGTTTGGCTCTCAAGAAGCTATTTGATGAAGGTACTGTAAAACGTGAAGACTTATGGATAACCTCCAAACTATGGTATATACTTTATTCTAGAACTAGAAATTTTACTCGTAATATGTAAAGTTTTAAAAATAAATTGTATTTTAATATTTAATTTTTTATGTATAAAATTTAAAAGAATAATAAATCTAACTTTCTTTTCATAAATATTAAAAATTTATCAAATAAAAAAAAGAAATATTAGTTTTGTATTCTATCTTAGTGCTTCTTGCATAGTAAATACTTTATAGGTTAGCATTTTTTGTTAGAAGCGCTTTTCATATAGGGGCCTTCCAATTAATATACCAAAAAAAAAATTGTGTTACGGTGACAAAATAAACAGTGATATACTGATATCTAAAAAATAGTTTAAAAAGAGTAATATTTTGATAATAAATTTTAAAAATTGTAGCATATTTATTAAAAAACTAAGATAGATAGAGTGAATGAAGAAGGGAGAGTAAACTCCTTAATTTAAAAAAAAATATTTTAATTACAATGAAATAAAATATTATGATATATTTTAATTGTTAAATTAATAATATATAATATATTTTAATTTTAATTATAATAAAATAATATTATGTGACATATGTTGATTATTAGTAATTAGTAATAATATTAAGAAAAGATAAATAAAAGAGATAGAAAAGGAAAAAGGAGAGATTATTTGATTTTGAAGGGAAAAATTTTAATTCAATTGCAATAAAAAAATGTTATGTCGTACATTTTAATTCTAAAATTAACAAAATATAACAAATATAATGGATGTTATGGTATTTTTCAATGTTAGAAATACTCAAATTGGTTCCTAACAAATTTGTATTCTTAAAAGTCTTCAAAAATTACTCACATCATACGAATTGATTCTTCTATCGTTTTCAATCAAATTTTTAATATACACATTGAATCTATGATATATGGACATTGACATGAACATGACACAGAATACGGTGACACACGAATTTTAAAATTTTATAAGACATAGGGATACTTACATACATAAAATATAAAGTATTTTTTAAATAAATTGTAATGATATTTTGATATTTTATTGATATTAAAATATAAATTAATTTTTTTAATTATTTTTAATATCTTATTTTAATTATATAAAGTATTTAAAATATTTTTTATTTTAATAAATAATAATATATACTATTTTTAAATTTATTCAAAAAATACATATTAAGAATAAAATTGGACACGTTAACATATCGATAGTATTTAAGTATGTCTAAGTGTGTCCGGTAAATATTTTTTATTTTTTATTAAGACACGGTTGGATATGCGTATCAAACAATTGAATAAATAAATCCCTAATAAATTTTTTTATAAGACAATTAAATCCTAAAAAATATCCCTTTAAGACAGTTTTCTTCTTTCAAACCACGGAAGACCAATCTATTCGACTTCTAGAGAATAAAAGTTTGTTAGGATATAAAAATTCTTTTGAGGATCAATTTGAGAATTTAATAATGATTTGTTGGCTATACCCAGGTGTGCAGATCATGATCCGGAAGACGTACCAAAAGCGTTAGATAAAACCCTGCAAGAATTTCAACTCGACTATGTAGATCTCTATCTGGTATGTGTTAGTTTTGTTCAGGATGTGGAAGATTAAGCACTCCTAAATCTTTTATATTTTAAGTTGAGCAATGCTACACTACACAACAAATACATTTGAACTTTGAATTTTTACGGAAATCATTGTTGGATCTTTTTTGACAATTGAATCAAGGCTTGACATTCAAAATGATACCATTGCCACATCATTCTGGGAAATATAATTCCGGAAAAAAGAATTTTCTGGTTGTTGAGGGTGATCCATTAATCTTACTACTTTGATGAATTGAATTGAGTGGTTATGTATAGATTCACTGGCCGGTCAGCATGAAAAGGGGTTCAGTCGGAATCAAGCCTGAAAATCTTACAATACCAAACATTCCGAATACATGGAGGGCAATGGAGGCGCTGTATGACTCCGGCAAGGCTAGAGCTATTGGAGTATGCAATTTCTCTTCAAAGAAGCTTCAAGATCTTTTGGATATAGCTCGCGTGCCTCCAGCTGTTAACCAAGTGGAGCTGCATCCGCAATGGCAGCAACCGAAATTGCACGAATTCTGCAACTCTAAAGGAATTCACCTATCTGTAAGCACACCAAGTAAAATCCAGAGAATATCTCAAATTTCATGTGTATGCATAGAGAAACTTATTTCAAAATCTTCATGGTCTAAGAAAGGAACAATTGTTCCTTTTTTTCCCCCTCATTTTGTAGAAGAGTTTGGTGCAACTTCAAATGGTTGTATATATCATCAACCTTGATTCTAGATGCTAATTTCTTGTGATGACGAATGTTTATTTTCAGGGATATTCTCCATTAGGGTCTGTATTACACAAGAATGACCTCCTTAAGAATCCTACAATTAATCTGGTAGCGGAAAAGTTAGGGAAGACACCAGCGCAAGTGGCCCTTAGGTGGGGTCTGCAGGCGAGGCATAGTGTGTTACCTAAGAGTGCAAATAAGGAGAGGATCAGGAGTAATTTCGATGTCTTCGACTGGTCTATACCTGATGAGCTAATGGCCAAATTATCTGAAATCAAGCAGGCGAGTGACGAATTTAATCTAGTTTTATGTTTGGGTTGCTTCAACTAGTCCAAGACTCTTCCATAATGCTTTCATTTTAGAGGGTGTTTGACACATTATTTAATAAGATTACTAGCAATCTAGATTACCACTTTTTAAATTACTAGAAATGCAGGTGGATAACCACAAACCAGACACCCACCTATGACCACTTAGAATCCTACCCAATAATGTTTGGGCAATTTATTGTTCCCGCGCATCTTTAACAAAAACAAACTAACAAAATCTACCTTAGTTTTTAATTTCTCTTAAGCACTTATTTCCTCTAACACTTGTTTATGAAGCGATAAATTCATTATCTTATGTGCAGCACAACAATAACAGTTGAATTTAACTTATGCAGGAGAGGCTTATTGATGGTAATGGATACTTTGTTCATGAAACTTATGGTGCCTATAGAACTCCAGCAGAACTCTGGGATGGTGAATAGAGCATTATATGTAATATTGTAGTGGTTAAAAATTCCACTGTTATCAGATATTGTTGTAATTGGTGTAATTGATGAGAGTGCAGAAATAAAAGAAATCTAGCTTAGTTTTTTGTCCATGTAATGTTTCCTTTCAAATTGGTTTCTATGCTTATTATATGTCGTTCTATGCTTGAAATAAAAAGAAATCTAGCTTATTATATGTCGTTCTATGCTTGAAAATTGGTTTCTTATGAAAAACAAGTTTAACATAATTCAGGGCTGATTAGTTTGAAAAACTTGAAATTATTGTAATGATCAAACATAATTAAAATGTTAACTAGAAAATTGTTAATTTAATTAACTCCCGTTGTTTGTTAATAGATTTTGTTTAGTGTGCAGATTTTGATTATTGGACCAAAGTCACATGAGTCCAAATTAATAAATGAATTAATTTGCTTTGTGCCAAATTTGATCATTCAAATAGCTGAGGCTTAAATTGGAGAAAAGCCCAAACTCCAGGCTCATTTTGATAAAACAAAATAATGAAGAAAGTGGCCCAAGGAAGCCATATAATGATAATAAAACAAAGAGGTCCAATTTGTTTATGCACCATTCGGTTATCTACTTCCATGGGATATGGAATTCAAATTTTAATTAAATTAAACTCATGCATTGATAACTGAAAGGAAAAATTGAAATTGATTTAATTGCATTAAATGCTCCACACGTTACTCCACTCCTTGGGAATTGTTAATGGGATTTCAATTTCATTTAATTTCACATTGAATGCTTTCTTTCTTCTCTCTCTTCTCTCTCTTTGTTTCGATCATTTTATTGTCAGAAGAAGAAAGATAGCAAAAGCAAGTTATTAGAGATATAGTGAAGCTATAAAGAAGCAAAGGGCTAGGATGAAGAAATGCAGTAAAGAAAAAGGAAGATTCGAAACATAGTGTGACTAAGATCTTTGCCATTGAAGGCAAGATCTCAAGAAGAAGTTTCAAGATCTTCATGCCAAGAATAGAAGCAATCGGCCTCGGTCAGAGAAGAAGATCTCAGTAGTGAAGCTCGTTTTCATTTTTGTTCATCCAAGACAGAAGGTAGCTACTGGAGCTACGTGGAGGAAGAAGCAAATATGGAAAATAAGGAGCTGTCAAGGATCAAAGATTCATCAGGGGTCAGAATTCATTCTTAGGGCCAAAGTCAAGATGAAAGGCTCAGATTGATGAAGCTTGACGAGAAGGGATGAGAGAGAGATACATGCATGTTGATTTGCTTTCGATTTTCCCTCTCTTTTCTCTCTATCTGAACCGGCTATGTATTAGAGAAGATGTTGGTGGCTTGGTTGAACCGGTTTCAACCTTGGAAGCTTCCCCTTCTATAATAAGGGTGAACGGCCAAGGGTTGAGATCAAGGAGAAAAGGAGAGAAAGCACAAAGTTCTCATAGCTACTCTAAGCTAACAGAGTTCTCCTTCAATGGGTTACAATTTGTTTTCTTTTCTTTAGTTTTGTCTGTCTGAGTCTCATGCATGGTAAAAGGCAAACAGAGTGAGGTTTGTAAGAAAAAGCCAGTGAGAGAAAAAGGGCAGAGAGAGCAAAATTAAAGAAAAAGTCATAGATGTCTAAGAGTTCCTTTGTACATCTGTTTGTTGTGTTTCATGATCTTGTGGGGATTCCCTTGCAAGTTGGGTTAGTACTTTGCGGTTGAAAACTTGGTAGGTGTCCAAGTCAAATTCAGATTTGGGGATAAAATCTGGATTTGTCCCAAATAGGAATGGGTAGTTCTTAGGGAAGAATTGGTGTATGTAATCTGATGATTATAGTGAAATTTCATCACAGTTGTGATGGAGACTGGATGTAGGTTGCATTTCACTTAGCAGCTGAACCAAGATACTTCTGGGTGTGATTCTCTCTTTCTCTTCTACTCTTATTCTATTTCTGTTGCGAAGGAGACAAAAATGAAAAATATCTCCTAACTGGTTACGAGACAAAACGAAAATGTCTCTTGACTGGTTATGAGACAAAAAGTAGAAATATCTCCTGAAGATCTTTGAAAAAGGCAGAAATTAATACACAGCAAAAAGGGGCTAAGATTCAACCCTCCTTCTTTTAGCCACTGATTACCATCAATTGGTATCAGAGCTTGGTCTCAAAGAGACATCAAGCTTTATAGCTTAGAGAAAAGATCCTGATGGCAACTAACAGTGGCTCAAATCTAGTGGCATATACTCTTACAGAAGGGTAGTCAAGCAACAGACCCATGTTCTTCAATGAAAAGAACTATAGTTACTGGAAAGAAAGAATGAAGATATTTGTTCAATCAATAGATTACAGACTTTGGAAGATAATCCTGGAGGGTCCACAATTTCCAACCACTACAGGAGCTGATGGTGTGGTTACACTCAAAGGTGAAGCCGATTGGAATGAAGAAGACAGAAAGAAAGTAGAGCTCAATGCCAAAGCAGTCAACTTGCTCAACTGTGCGGTCAGCTTCGAGGAATACCGACGGGTATCACGATGCACAACAGCAAAGAAAATCTGGGACAAACATCAAATCACTCATGAAGGCACAACTCAAGTCAAGAGATCTAAAATAGACATGCTGAATAGAGAATATGAAATGTTCTCAATGAAGAAAGGAGAGACGATAGATGAACTATTTGAAAGATTCAACGTCATCGTCACTGGCTTGGATGCTATGGGGATCACATATTCTGAATTTGTGCTTGTGAGGAGAATATTGAGATGTCTCAAAAAGGAGTGGAAAACCAAAGTAATAGTGATAGCTGAAAGTAGTAACATTGATACTATGACCTATGATGATTTGAGAGGAAATTTACTTGTCTTTGAAAACACATATTTGAAAAAAGATACATAAAAGAAAGGAATTGCTCTCAAATCTGTTACTGAACAGCTGGAAAATGAATCCAGTGATAACTCTTCTAAAAATGAATTTGTTTTGTTTGCTAAGAAATTAAGGAAAATGGTGAATCTGAAGGAACGAAACAAAGGAGGCAGCTCAAGGAAGCCAAAGAGGGATCTCAGAAAAGTAATCTGTTACAACTGTAAAGAAGTTGGGCACTTCAAGTCTGATTGTCCAAAACTGAAGAAGGAGGACAAGCCGAAAAAAGGAAAGAAGAAAGGTCTCATGGCATCTTGGGAGGACTTGGAGAACGACTCTGATGAAGATGATGAAACAGAAACCAAGTCTCAAACGTGTCTCATGGCCGACATAGTTGATGAGGTAATATTTCCTGAACCCTCAACTGAAGACCTTCATCTTATGATTAATCATCTTTCTGAAAAGATTAAATGTTTCTTAAATGAAACCAAGATCTTGAGTCTCAAATAGAAATACTAAAAGTTGAAAATGGTTTTCTTAAAGATAAATTAAGGGAAGCCGAAACTGCCGTAGATCTTGTTGAGGAAAACAAGTGGTTGAAAGCTGAACTTAAAAGATGTGAATATCACCATTCTATGACTGCAAATCTAAATTATTTTGAGAAAAATGAGTGGTTGCATAAAGAGATAAAAAGACTTAAAGAGGACCTAGCCAGCTTTGCTCAAAGTTCTGAAAATTTAAATCAACTCTTGACTAGCCAAAAACCTCTTTATGATAAAGCTGGTTTGGGTTTTCACAAATCTGAAAAATTTATTGAAAAACCTTCCTTTACCAACATGGAATCCTCTTCGGATGACATAAGGTTTCAAAACCCAACTAGCTTTAGAAAAATAGCAACTCATAAATTTTGTAGATTATGCAATCGGAATGGACATTTTCCTATTCAGTGCTTCATAAGTGAAAGAATGATTGGAAATAAAGTTTACAAAATTGTTTGTGATTATAATGGCTTGGGACAAAGGAGATGGTTTGAAATCAAAGGATCCAAAAAGATTTGGATACCTAAGGTCACTTAAGCTTGTTTTGTAAGTTTGCCTAGAATCCAAAAGAAAGGACAGCATGTGGTATATGGATAGTGGGTGCTCTAGGCATATGACCGGAAAGTCAACATTCTTCATCAAGCTTGATGAGTATGATGGAGGCTTTGTTACTTTCGATGACAACGGAAAAGGTAAAATAGTGACCGTAGGTAAAGTTGGTAAGAACTTCTCTTCCTTTATTAGTGATGTTTTGCTTGTTGATGGATTGAAACATAATTTACTAAGCATTAGTCAACTGTGTGATCTTGGATATTGGGTTATTTTTAGACAATTGGATTGCTTGGTTGTATGTGAAAAATCCGGTGATATTTTGTTTGAGGCTAAAAGGTGCTAGAGGACTTAAAGGATCAAAAAGTAACCTGCTTTACATCACTTGAATTTGAAAAATGGCTTTGACATAAGAAATTGGGTCATGCAAGCATGTACCAAATTTCTGAGCTTGTTAAAAAAAATTTAGTTAGAGGAATTCTTAATATTAAATTTGATAAGAATATTACTTGTGATGCTTGTCAACTAGGCAAACAAGTAAAATTATCTTTTAAACCAAAAGAAGGAATTTTCACTAAATGGCCATTAGAAATGCTATACATTGATCTCTTTGCTCCAACTAGAACTCAAAGTTTGGGGGTAAACATTATGGTTTGGTAGCAGTGGATGATTACTCTAGATTTGGTTGGGTTCTTTTCTTAGCTCACAAGAATGATGCATTTCATGCTTTTTCATCTCTGTTAAAAGATCCAAAATGAAAAAGATTAAAAAAATGCCCACTTGAAAAGTGATCATGGAAAGGAGTTTGAAAATCAAGATTTTTAAAAATTTTTGTGATGAACTTGGAATAGCACATAACTTTTCATGCCCAAGAATACCTCAACAAAATGGGGTTGTTGAAAGAAGGAATAGAAGCATTCAAGAAATAACTAGGGCAATGCTTTGTGAAAATGATGTTCCAAAATTTTTGTGGGCTGAAGTTGTAAATACTGCTTGTTACATTTTGAATAGAACCATCATTCGAAAAGGTTTAAAGAAAACTCCATATGAGCTTTGGAAAGGAACCCCACCCAATCTTAAGTATTTTCACATTTTTGGATACAAATGCTTTGTACTCAACAATAAAGAAAATCTTGAAAAATTTGATCCAAAATCTTATGAAGGAATGTTTGTTGGATACTCCACAACTAGCAAAGCATTTAGGATTTACCTCAAAGAACATAGAACAATAGAAGAATCTATACATGTGTCCTTTTATGATTCTAATTCTATTTCAAGTGATGTGTTAGATGATGATGCAAGAAGTGAAGCTAATGTGAACAATCAAGCAAGTCAAGAAAAACCCAAAATTGTCCCAAGTGATGAATCTGTCCGTCCAAAAATGTCTCATCAGCATGGAGGAGACATTTCAGTTTTGTCTCCTAAACAAGCCAGAGAATTCAGAATAGAGCTGTCCACTGAAACTCGTCAAGGCAGAAACGTTCCTCAAAGGCCACGAGAATAGAAGTTTTTGAAGATTTACCCTCATGAATTCATCATTGGTGATCCTTCTCAAGGCATAACCACTAGATCCTCAAGCAAAGCAAATAGAACCAAGAAATGTTGCCTTCTTGTTCTAATTGGAACCTCTCAATGTGAAGCAAGCTCTTGAAGACCCCTTGTGGGTCAAAGCCATGAAAGAAGAGCTAGCACAATTTGAAAAGAATGAAGTTTGGACCCTTGTACCAAATCCAAATGGGAAAAAGGTAACCAGTACAAAATAGATTTTCAAGAATAAATTGGGTGAGGATGGTAGTGTGGTTCGTAACAAGGCTAAACTAGTGGCCCAAGGTTACGATCAAGAGGAAGGAATTGATTTTGATGAGTCATTTGCCCCGGTAGCAAGAATGGAAGCAATTAGGTTGCTTCTTGCATATGCTGCCCACAACGACTTTAAAATGTTTCAAATGGTTGTTAAATGTACTTTTCTTAATGGTTTTATAGATAGGAAAGTATTTGTGGCTCAACCCCCCGGTTTTGAAAGTAAAGAATTTCCAAATCATGGTTTTAAACTCTCTAAGGCTCTTTATGGCCTTAGGCAAGCTCCAAGAGCTTGGTATGAAAGGCTTAGTACCTTCTTATTGGAAAATAATTTTCAAAGGAGTACCACCGATACTACTTTGTTTATAAAAGAATCTAATGATAATATCTTCCTTGTTCAAGTTTATGTGGATGACATTGTGTTTGGTTCAGCCAATGAAGCCTTGTGTGAAGAGTTTGGAAAACTTATGACTAGTGAGTTTGAAATGAGTTTAATGGGTGAATTAACCTTTTTTCTTGGTCTTCAAATTAAACAAACTCCTAGTGGTATTTTTATTCACCAAGGCAAATATACCAAAGAGTTAATCAAGAAATTTGGCTTTGAAAATTTCAAATAAATGGGAACTCCTATGCAACCAAACACTAAACTTGACAAGGATGAAAATAGGAAAGATGTGGATGAAACGAAGTATAGAGGAATGATAGGATTCCTCATGTATCTTACATCCTCTAGGCCGGATATTGTTCAAAGTGTGGGTGTATGCTCAAAGTTTCAATCTCACCCAAAAGAATCCCATCTTTCAGCCACTAAGAGAATCATTAGATACATTAAAGGCACATGTGATTTTGGCTTGTGATATCCTAAAACTAATGAATTCTGTGAAGTAGGGTTTTGTGATGCAAATTATGCAGGAGGCCGAGTGGATAGAAGAAGCACTTCCCGATTGTGTTGCTTTCTTGGAAGTTCACTAAACATGTGGTCAAGCAAGAAGCAAGCCACGGTTGCTCTGTCCACGGTTGAAGCTGAATATATATCCGCTGCTGCATGTTGCTCACAATTAATTTGGTTAAAAACTCAATTGGAAGATTACAAATTAAAAATCAATAGTATACCCCTGTTTTGTAATAACATGAGTGCAATAAACATTTCAAAAAATCATGTACTACACTCTAGAACCAAGCACATTGAGGTTCGATATCACTTTATTAGGGAACATGTGAAAAAGGATACTATTGATATCCAATTCGTAAAATCTGAAGAGCAACTTGCTGACATCTTCACTAAACCACTGTGTGAAGATAGATTTTGTTCATTAAGAAACAGTTTAGGAATGATGGATTTGAGTTTTGTTAAAAAAATGTGATTTTCATGCCTCTGTTTGTTTTTGTCTCGTAGGCAGCAGGGAGACAAATCTAGGCACATGATGAACAAGCCATTAAACAGGGGGAGACAGAACTTTGATACCTTGGACTCAAGCCCAAATCAACCTCCTTTGAAGCCCATTCCATGATACTGGCTCATTAATTTTATTTTGGATGATGCTTTTCATAAAATTATTTTTAATTTATTTCCTTTCACATTATATCATCAAAAAGGAAGTTTTTGTCAAATCAAATCTTTTCCCCATATCTTCTCCCTCTTTTCAAGGAAAGGTCTTTTCAGTTATCTGTTTTGATTTTTAAAATTTTCTTATCAAAAACCGTTTTTCATTAATTCTGTGGGCCTTAAATGAGTTTTTCTTTCCACTAAGCATTTATTGTGGCATAACCTCTCTCCACCTTCCACCCTCTTCGGCCTCTCTTTAACTTCTCCTTCTCCACTTCACTTCCTTCATCATGAGAAAGAAGCTAGCCACTCGTAGAAGCAACCGAACCCCCATTGTAAAAAATCCTCCATCTTCTAAGGATCCCCCATCACACACACATACATTCATATTCACTCCCACTCATCACCTTCACTTTCTTCTCACTCAACAGATTCTATGGCACGTAAGGAAACCCATGCAAGGGCGACATCAAGACAGGAAGCTGCTTCATCTAAGAGGAACACTAAGGGAAAGAATCAAGTCCCTGAAGAGGAAGAAGAATCACCACTTCCATCTCCACAACCGTCTCTACCACCCCTCATCCCTCTGGTCGGTCTCAACGTTCAAAAAGACCAATCCTTCATGACACCAGAGAACCCTCAAACTTGGACTCTTTGGATTTCAAAAACAAATATGGTAAAAGCCATTTCCACTTTAATCCTGCCCGTTTCATATCTTGTGCTGCATTTGAATTTCACTCTCAAGTTTTGGTGAATCTGAAAAATTTTTGTGAAAAAGAAATTGATTTCACTGCATTTTTCGATGATCTCAAATGGGCTCCTTTTCAAAATTCAAAAACCAGTTTATCTGAACTTGGTTTGAGAATTTTATGCTAACATAATGTTTCATGATGGTGCTTTACACTCATATGTTAAAAATGTTCACCTCATTTTGAATCGTGACACTGTAAGCGCTTCTTTGGGATACCAAGACCAAGGAGCCAGGGCTTACATGTCAGGTTAATGGGACAACCAGGTTGGGATTTCCCTCCAAGTGGCTTTTAGTCGTGTTTGCGAAAATTTTTTGCACTTGAAGGCACTAATCTCATGCATAAAACTCTTGGCCCTATGAGAGCCTTGCTTCACCTTATTATTAATCACGTTCTGATGCCTCAAAGCGGCTCTTATCAAAGGGTTACGGTTTGTGACACTCTGTGCTTTTTGCTATTTTAAATTCTACATCCATTTCATTTGCATATCTTATGGTGAGACTTATGTAGGACTGTGTCCGCAGCAACAAGAAAGCAAATCTGCCATATGGAATCTTTTTAACATGCATCTTTGAGTACTTTAATGTGGATTTGAGCAATGAGCCTGTTGAGAATATGGTTTTCACAATTAAAGGAGGAGGGGTTCCTGACTCTATTAAAGGTAAAAAGGGCAAGAGTTCAATGGCATCAATGTTTTCTGATAGTGAAAGTGAAAGTCTTCCTTCTGAATCTACTCGAATTTCTGAAACTGTCAAGGATGTTCTGAATGAGTTCTCCAACTTGTCTAGTATGATGGTCAGGTCATACAAAGAGACTCGAAAGCAAGCCTATGAAAATTAAAAGGCCTGGACCAAATGCCATGAAAGGGTTAATCTGCTGATTAAGAGCTTGGAGAAGGACATGGCTCATTCTGAAAGAGAAGACGATCATCTCAGAATCAAGATGATCGTCTTCTCTTTTAGAATGAGCCATGTCCTTCTCCAATCTCTTAATCAGCAGATTAACCCTTTCATGGCATTTCGTCCAGGCCTTTTCATTTTCATAGGCTTGCTTTCGAGCCTCTTTGTATGACCTGACCATCATACTAGACATATTGGAGAACTCATTCAGCACATCATTAATTGAAAAGATCCGCGGGTTAGGTCAAATTGGAAAGTTTTTTATTTTTATTTTTTACAAAAGCAAGCTAAACAACATTCCAATCTTTTTCTTTATCGCCACCACCCAAGAGATTCTTCCCGGAAAAAAAAGAAAGAAAGAGAGGGATGGGGTTTTTCTCGCTTTTGGCATAGCGGGCCAGCTTCTATAGAAATATAAATTCGAGATTCTATTTAGATAATTTACAAATACTATATTAGATTAGATAGTAGATTACCAGCCTATTATATATATATGGGTATATGGTTATATATGTTAAAATAGGAGGAATTCACTATGACACGGTCACACGATGGGCTATTAGCTCAGTGGTAGAGCGCGCCCCTGATAATTGCGTCGTTGTGCCTGGACTGTGAGGGCTCTTAGCCACATGGATAGTTCAATGTGCTCATTGGCGCTTGACGATTTCAGAAATCCGAGCAGATTCAGAAGGAAGACTTTCACTTTCACTATCAGAAAACATTGATGCCATTGAACTCTTGCCCTTTTTACTTTTAACAGAGTCAGGAACCCCTCCTCCTTTAATTGTGGAAACCATATTCTCAACAGGCTCATTGCTCAAATCCACATTAAAGTACTCAAAGATGCCTGTTAAAAACATTCCATATGGCAGATTTGCTTTCTTGTTGCTGCGGACACAGTCCCACATATGGCTCACCATAAGATATGCAAATGAAATGGATGCAGAATTTAGAATAGCAAAAAGTACAAGAGTGTCACAAACTGTAACCCTTTGATAAGAGCCACTTTGAGGCGTCAGAACATGATTAATAATACGGTGAAGCAAGGCTCTCACAGGGCCGAGAGATTTATGCGTGAGATTAGTGCCTTCAAGTGCAAAAAAAATTTTGCAAACACGAGTAAGAGCCACTTGGAGGGAAATCCCAACCTGGTTGTCCCATTTACCTGACATGTAAGCCCTAGCTACTTGGTCTTGGTATCCCAAAACAATACTTATAGTGTCACGATTCAAAGTGAGGTGAACCTTTTTAACATATGAGTGTAAAGCAGCATCATGAAACATCATGTTAGCATAAAATTCTCGAACCAAGTTCGGATAAAATGGTTTTTGAATTTTGAAAAGAGGAGCCCAATTGAGATCATCGAAAAATACAGTGAAATCAATTCCTTTTTCACAAAGATTTTCCAGATTCACCAAAACTTGAGAGTGAAATTCAAATGCAGCACAAGATATGAAAACGGGTACGATCAAAGTGGGAATGGATTTTACCATATTTATTTTTGAAATCCAAAGAGTCAAAGTTTGAGGGTTCTCTGGTGTCATGAAGGATTGGGCTTTTTGAACGTTGAGACCAATCAGAGGGATGAGGGGTGGAAAGCCGTGGTGGAGACGGTTGTGGAGATGGAAGTGGTGATTCTTCTTCCTCTTCAGGGACTTGATTCTTTCCCTTAGTGTTCCTCTTTGATGAAGCATCTTCCTGCCTTGATGTCGCCCTTGCATGGGTTCCCTTACGTGCCATGGAATCTGTTGAGTGAGAAGAAAGTGAAGGTGATGAGTGGGAGTGAATATGAATATGTGTGTGTGATGAGGGATCCTTAGAAGATGGAGGATTTTTTATAATGGGGTTCGGCTGATTCTACGAGTGGCTAGCTTCTTTCTCATGATAAAGGAAGTGAAGTGGAGAGGGAGAAGTTGAAGAGAGGCTGAAGAGGGTGGAAGGTGGAGAGAGGTTATGCCACAATAAATTCTTAGTGGAAAGAAAAACTCATTTAAGGCCCTCAGCATTAATGAGAAACAGTTTTTGATAAGGAAATTTTAAAAATCAAAATAGATAACTGAAAAGACCTTTCCTTGAAAAGAGGGAGAAGATATGGAAAAAAGATTTAATTTGACAAAAACTTCTTTTTTGAATATATGATGTGAAAGGAAATAAATTAAAAATGATTTTACGAAAAGCATGATGCAAAATAAAATTAATGCGCCAGTATCATGGAATGGACTTCAAAGGAGGTTGATTTGGATTTGAGTCCAAGGTATCAAAGTTCAGTCTCCCCTGTTTAATGGCTTGTTCATCATGTGCCCAGATTTGTCTCCCTACTGCCTATGAGACAAAAACAAACAGAGGCATAAAAATCACATTTTTTCAACAAAACTCAAATCCATCATTCCCAAACTGTTTCTTAATGAACAAAATCTATCTTCACACAGTGGTTTAGTGAAGATGTCAACAAGTTGCTCTTCAAATTTTACAAATTGGATATCAATAGTACCTTTTGCACATATTCCCTAATAAAGTGATATCGAACCTCAATGTGCTTGGTTCTAGAGTGCAGTACAGGATTTTTTGAAATGTTTATTGCACTCATGTTATCACAAAATAGGAGTATACTTTTGATTTTCAATTTGTAATCTTCCAATTGAGTTTTTAACCAAATTAATTGTGAGCAACATGCAGCGGTGGATATATATTCAGCTTCAGCCCTGGACAGAGCAACCGTGGCTTGCTTCTTACTTGACCACATGTTTAGTGAGCTTCAAAGAAAGCAACACATTCCGGAAGTGCCTCTTCTATCCACTCGGTCTCTCGCATAATCTGCATCACAAAATCCTACTGCATAGAATTCATTAGTTTTAGGATACCACAAGCCAAAATCACATGTACCTTTAATATATCTAATGATTCTCTTAACGGCTGAAAGATGGGATTCTTTTGGGTGAGATTGAAACCTTGAGCACACACCCATACATTGAACAATATCTGGCCTAGAGGATGTAAGATACATGAGGGATCCTATCATTCCTCTATACTTCATTTCATCGACATCTTTTCCATTTTCATCCTTGTCAAGTTTAATGTTTGGATGCATAGGAGTTCCCATTGGTTTGGAATTTTCAAGGCCAAATTTCTTGATTAACTCTTTGGCATGTTTGACTTGGTGAATAAAAATACCACTAGGAGTTTGTTTAATTTGAAGACCAAGAAAGAAGCTTAATTCACCCATTAAACTCATTTCAAACTCACTAGTCATAAGTTTTTCAAACTCTTCACACAAGACTTCATTGGCTGAACCAAACACAATGTCATCCATATAAATTTGAACAAGCAAGATATCATCATTAGATTCTTTTATAAACAAAGTAGTATTGGTGGTACCCATTTGAAAATTATTTTCCAATAAGAAGGCACTAAGCCTTTCATACCAAGCTCTTGGAGCTTGCCTAAGGCCATTGTTCCGAGGGTTACCTGAAACTGTAGGTCGATCTCGGATGAGATCTTCTGTACTGGTCGGAGATGACGTGTCCAGCTGGCTGGTGGCGGCCGGAGCGGTTGTGTCCGACTTGTTGGACTGGCTGCACTTCTGATCCTTGGTCACCGGAGGGTGAGGGTACCTGCAAGAGACTCCGATGCTTAAGTTAGCACGGGTATTAAGCAGGTTTATTGTAGAATCAGAGTATGAGTTATACCTGGGTGCTCCAGTGTATTTATAGTAGTGTGGGCTGACCTTTCTGATAAGATAAGTTAGTTATCTTATCTTATCTTATCTTATTTTGGGTGAAGTCAGCTTATCTTCAAGGGAACCGCCTTTATCTCTGTAGGCTTGGATTGCCTTTGGATTTGGGTCGTGTTCCTCTATTTAGGCCCTTTATTGGGCTTTCCTGTTGATTTGGCCGATCTCTTTAAGAAGAGATCGGATAGTCGGACCTGAAAAGGTCGGTCGCCATGTCGCTAAACATCCCGGGTCGGACAGCTCGACCCAGGGTATGAATAGTGCCCCTGCTTGAGCTCGGTCTTCTGCTTTGAGGTCGAGTTTTTTGACTTCGAACTTTTTATAGTGAAGCCGAACTCGAGCACTTTTGTCGATTCCTTAGAGCTTTTTGAATGTAGAACGTTTTTCCTCTAAAAACGCGCGCTTTTGTATTAGCGCTTTGTTCTAGGGAATGTGCGAGGGTTTAATACCTTCATTAATTGGTATTAATTGCCCCATTTCTCCTGACTTTATTTTGAATTTTTCTTCCTCAGAAAAACGGTTTCTCTTCTTCCTTTTTCTTTGTAACTCCTTCGTTCTCTCTATCTCTGTCTTTTCTTGCGTTGCGGTATCTTCCAGCGATCCAGCGATTCCTTCCTTTCTACTTCTTCCGGAGCTTCTCATTTCTCCAGGTTAGTTCCATTTTGCAATTACTTTTTTCTTTCGCTGCTTTAGATTTGGTTTTGTGGCGAAGTTTTGATTTTGCTTGGAGAAAGTTTGGATCTTTCTGTTTTTGTTGCGCCTAATTGCTGTTGTATTGTGTGTTCTGGGAGTTTCTTCGTCTTTCATATGAACTTTTTCGCCTTTCCTGTTGCTTGATGATTTTAGGGCTTTTGCATGTTATCACCGTTTCTGTTTGTGCTTTCGATGATGGTTTTTGTTTGATTCTGAAAAAGGTTGTGTCTTTGATGATTTTCTGCTTGGCGTTTTTGATGTCGACAATGCTTTTTGCTGATAGACTGTAGAAAGATAGTGGCTTAGATGACTTTTGTGTTTTTACTTCCCTTTTTCAAAACATTTGTCTACTTGAAATCTTCTTTTCTCGTTTGGGAAATGCCGGGATGTAAGCTGTAGATTTTTCCTGAAACCTTGCTTTGCCAATGCCTTCAAAGGATGCCCCAGGACTTTGGTTTGAGTCTTGGGGTTTTCCTTTTCTGTTTGTTCGTCTGTATCATATTAGTCGAGTTGCTTTGCCCCTCCTCCGAGATGTTTTTTTAGTAATCCAGTCTTTTTTTCTTTTTGTAGGATTAGTTAGCCTCATGTCTTCTCGCAATAACGTTGTAGAGATGTCTTCCAAAGTTCTCGAGGGGATGTCCGATTGGCTAGACTCCCTCGTCCTAATGTGTGTCTCTGTCGTGGATGCTGAATTTTGTGTAGAGCTGAGGAAACGTCATAGGATTTGTGGTAACAGTGCTTAGGAGAGGGATTATGAGCTTGTAGCTCCTGACTCTGATGAGAGGGCTTGTTTTCCTACTTCCGTCGAGGGGGAGCGTCCCTTCTTCTATGCTTATGAATATTTCTTCAGCCAGTTGGACGTCACTTTTCCTTTTACTGCTTTCGAGACCGACTTGTTGTGGTCATGTAACATTGCTCCATCCCAGCTTCATCCGAATTCCTATGGTTTTATCAAGATATTTCAACTGCTTTGCCAAGAGTTAGGCATAACACCTTCTCAAACTCTTTTCCTCTATCTTTTTGTCTTGGCCAAGCCTGGAGGTTCTTCCAAAAAGAAAGCTTCCTGGGTTTCTTTCAGATCGGCCTAGGGGCACAAAGTTTTTGCCATGTACGATGAGTCTTTTAAAGATTTTAAGAATTATTTCTTCCGAGTCCGTGCTGTTGAGAAGGTCCGCCCCTTTTTTCTTGATGAGAATGACGAGCATGCTTTTCCTCTAGAGTGGCAAAAGAATGTGAGAGTGCCTCGTTATACATGGGAGATGCTTAACGAGGTTGAGCGGGCTTTTCTAGTTGTTCTTGAAGATTTGTGGGGGGAACTACCCCATCTGGATACAAAAAGATTTTTGAGTGATCCATCTTTGGTTCGAACTGCTTTGGGTACTGTCTGACTTGTTTCTATACTTGTTTCTTAGTTTTTCTTCTCCTAGGTTGTAACTCGTCATTATGGTTGATTCTGTATTTTCAGAGATGTCGAAAAACAATGATTCCATGAAGGCCTACAAGAAGGCAAAGAAGGCTGCTGCTGCTCAAACATCTCGGCCAAGGAGGCCGGAGAGGGATCTTCTCAAGTTCGAGTGAAGCCGCCCGTGCCGAGTTCTCCTAGGCCGAGGAAGGTGATTCCCACTCCTCGAGTTCGTCTGACTGATCCTCCACAAACTTCTGCCACTACTTCTGGTGCTCCTCCCAACAAGAAACAAAAAACAATTGAGGCCTTTAACCTTGACGCCCCTGATTTTAATGAAATCGAGTTCGTAGATCAGCAAATCGGTCCCTACGGTGCCCTCCCCATGGATGATGTATCAATCCTTCGCCATCTGGATTTTATGACCCGAAACAGTGTTAAAATGGCATATATGGGGGCTGCCCTATACCGAACTGCTCAGAATCTTCCTCTCCATGCCACCAAAGAATTTATGGAGGAGGCTAAATAGGAGTTCGACCGGATGAAGGGCCTGAAGGAAGAGCTTGAGGTAAAGGTAGCCAAGTTGGAGAAGGATCTGGAGAACGAAAAGGCGAGTTCCCTTGCTCTGGCGGCTTTTGTGCGGTTGGCCGAGGACACGGCATTGAGGCATAGGGACAGTTACGTTACATCTTATCGGGAGGTGGTGCGTCTGAGGGAGGAGCTGGAGTCTGCCCGAGTAGACTATTCCGAGCTCCAAGGTCACCTTGTCGGCAGCGTGAACGCTGCCTATGATAATTTAAAAGAGCAAGTTCAAGTTCTTGCTCCTGAGGTTGACCTTACTCTCTTTAGCTTGGACAATGTTGTGAGGGATAGTAAGATTGTCCCCGACGACCAAGATGATGATGATGTTGATCCTCCCCCTGTGCTTTCTACCAAGGTGTCCACTTCTACAATTCCTCCGGTTGAGGTTGGTCATTCTGTTTCTGATCCAGACTATCAGATCTTGAACCGGGATGATGGTACCATGGATGCTGTACCTCTCCAGGCTCGCCCTCCTTCACCCCAGACTGATGCTGCTAAAAAGTCTTCTAATCTTTAGCTGAGTTTTCTTTGGATATTTGCGTAGTTGGCCCGGCTTGTGGGCTTTAAAACTCTTTGTTTTGTATAGTTGAATATTTTGCTGACTGCTGGTACTCCCTTTGGTTGCTTGTTTAACAACTTTCATTTTTTTAAAAAACAAGTAGCTTTCAAGCTTTTGGGCTTGACCCTGAAGCTTTATAATATTGTATTCTATAGCATGCTTGTTTACACTTGTCTTGGCACCTTTCTGGGTTTTTAGAATACTGGAGCCTTGCTACTCGGGCTCTTTGAACTGCTTTGTACTTGGAGGTCGTAGATGCGTGGATCTAATTCGTATTTCGGTTTGCTTGCTCTTACTTGTATTTATCCATAACCGATTTCTTTACGTCGTCCTTTTCCAAGTTATTTTTGTAGTGGACCGACTTCGTCATGTCGATCTCTTCTAAGTTATTTCGTAGTCCTCTTTCTTGGACCTTTGTTAGGTCTCTTTCAGGGACTACTTTTATAACTTTTCATAGGAGGTCGACTTCTTTACGTCTTCCTCTTTCTAAGTTATTTTTGTAATCCTCTTTCTTGGACCCTTGTTGGGTCTCTTTCAGGGATTACTTATATAACTTGTTTGTAGGAGGTCGACTTCTTCATGTCATCCTCTTTTAAGTTATTTTTGTAATCCTCTTTCTTGGACCTTTGTCAGGTCTCTTTCAGGGATTACTTATATAACTTGTTTGTAGGAGGTCGACTTCTTCATGTCGTTCTCTTCTAAGTTATTTTTGTAATCATCTTTCTTGGACCTTTGTCAGGTCTCTTTCAGGGATTACTTATATAACTTGTTCGTTGTAGGAGACCGACTTCTTTATGTCGATTTCTTCTAAGTTATTTTGTAATCCTCTTTCTTGGACCTTTGTCAGGTCTCTTTCAGGGATTACTTATATAACTTATTTTGTAAGAGACCGACTTTGTTAGGTCGATCTCTTCTAAGTTATAGCAATTCCTCTTTTATAGGGTTGGCCAGACCTCTTTCAAGGGATTTGCTGATAACTTGGGTTGACTCGGTCCGACTTCTTAACGTCGGCCAGTCTTTAAGTTATTATTTAGCAATCCATACGACCTCGTCAGGTTCTTTTTCCGGATCACTTTCGATAACTTGTATTATTCTGTGTTCATCTTTGCCGATTTGTAGAAGATGGTTTCTATCTTTGTTTGTTCAACCTTTAGATGAACCGCGTTTTCATCTCTATTGGTCTTTATCGTGATCGTTGATGAGCGGATAATTTATACGCTTTTTGGCATTGTTTTTAGTATGTTTTTAGTAGGATCTAGTTACTTTTAGGGATATTTTTATTAGTTTTTATGTTAAATTCATATTTCTGGACTTTACTATGAGTTTGTATATTTTTCTATGATTTCAGGTATTTTCTGGCTGAAATTGAGGGACTTGAGCAAAAATCATATTCAGAGGTTGAAGAAGGACTACTGATGCTGTTGGATTCTGACCTCCCTGCACTCAAAGTGGATTTTCTGGAGCTACAGAACTTAAAATGGCGCACTTCCAATTGCGTTGGAAAGTAGACATCCAGGGCTTTCTAGCAATATATAATAGTCCATACTTTGGCCAAGTTTAGATGACGTAAAAGGGCGTTGAACGCCAGCTCTACGCTGCTGTCTGGAGTTAAACGCCAGAAACACGTTACAAGCCAGAGTTGAACGCCAGAAATACGTTACAAACTGGCGTTCAACTCCAAGAATGACCTCTCCACATGTAAACTTCAAGCTCAGCCCAAGCACACACCAAGTGGGTTCCAGAAGTGGATTTATGCATCAATTACTTACTTCTGTAAACCCTAGTAACTAGTTTAGTATAAATAGGACTTTTTACTATTGTATTAGTCATCTTGGGACGTCTGGTTCTTAGATCATGGGGGCTGGCCATTCGGCCATGCCTGAACCTTTCACTTATGTATTTTCAAACGGTAGAGTTTCTGCACTCCATAGATTAAGGTGTGGAGCTCTGCTGTTCCTCATGAATTAATGCAAAGTACTACTATTTTTCTATTCAATTCAACTTATTCCGCTTCTAAGATATTCATTCGCACTTCAACATGAATGTGATGAACGTGACAATCATCATTATTCCCCCACGAACGCGTGCCTGACAAACACTTCCGTTCCACCTTAGATTGAATGATTATCTCTTGGATCTCTTAATCAGAATCTTCGTGGTATAAGCTAGATTGATGGCGGCATTCATGAGAGTCCGGGAAGTCTAAACCTTGTCTGTGGTATTCCGAGTAGGACTCTGGGATTGAATGACTGTGACGAACTTCAAACTCGCGAGTGCTAGGCGTAGTGACAGACGCAAAAGGAGGGTGAATCCTATTCCAGTATGATCGAGAACCTCAGATGATTAGCCGTGCTGTGACAGAGCATTTGGACCATTTTCACAAGAGGATGAGATGCAGCCATTGACAACGGTGATGCCTCCAGATGATTAGCCATGCAGTGACAGCGCATCGGACCATTTTCACAGAGAGGATGAAAAGTAGCCATTGACAATGGTGATGTCCTTACATAAAGCCAGCCATGGAAAGGAGTAGGACTGATTAGATGAAGACAGCAGGAAAGCAGAAGTTCAGAGGGACGAAAGCATCTCTATCTGTTTATCTGAAATTCTCACAAATGATATACATAAGTATTTCTATCTTTATTCTCTGTTTATTTATTATAAATTTCGAAAACTCCATAATCAATTATTATCCGCCTGACTGAGATCTACAAGATGACCATAGCTTGTTTCATATCGACAATCTCCGTGGGATCGACCCTTACTCACGTAAGGTTTTATTACTTGGACGACCCAGTGCACTTGCTGGTTAGTTGTATCGAAGTTGTGAATGAAAAACGATTTATTAAGACGTGCGTACAGAGTTTTTGGCGCCGTTGCCTAAGATCACAATGTCGTGCACCAAGTTTTTGGCGCCGTTGCCGGGGATTGTTCGAGTTTGGACAACTGACGGTTCATCTTGTTGCTCAGATTAGGTAATTTTCTTTTTGTTTTATTTCCAAAAATTTTTCAAAAATTTCTCCTTTGTTTTCGAAAAAAAAAATCTTAAAATAAATGTTTTCAAAAAAATATTTTTCTTTAGAATTTTTAAGAATGAATTCTAGTGTTTCATGATGATTTGTTGAATCCTGGCTGGCTGTAAGCCATGTCTAATCTTTTGGACTGGGGTTTCAACTTATCATCACAAGAGCTTGTTGATCTTCACACACTTAGTTGCTCTATACATGGAAAGTATAAATATCTTCTAAAGCTTGGCTGGCTAGTAAGCCATGCCTAACCCTCAGATTGGAGCTTTAGACTAAGAGTACACGATTCTTGGAATTCATATTAAAAATTTTGGAATCCTTATTTTTCTTTTTCAAATTAATTTTCGAAAAAAAATTAAAATCATAAAAATAAAAAATATTTTGTGTTTCTTGTTTGAGTCTTGAGTCAATTTCAAGTTTGGTGTCAATTGCATGTTTTAAAGTTTGCATAAAATTTTCGAAAAATTCATGCATTCATAGTGTTCTTCATGATCTTCAGGTTGTTCTTGGTAAGTCTTCTTGTTTGATCTTGATGTTTTCTTGTTTTGTGTTGTATGGTGTTTTTCATATGCATTCTTGAATTCTTAGTGCCTAAGCATTAAAGATTTCTAAGTTTGGTGTCATGCATGTTTTCTTTGCATATAAAAATTTTCAAAAATATGTCTTGGTGTTCATCTTGACATTCAAAGTGTTCTTGGTGTTCATCTTGACATTCATAGTGTTCTTGCATTCATAACATATTTTGATCTAAAAATTTTCATGCATTGCATCATTTTCATGTTTTTCTCTCTCATAAAAAAATTTCAAAAATAAAAAAAATATATATCTTCCCCTTTTTCTCTCTTAAAATTTCGAAAATTAGATTTGACTTTTTCAAAAATTTTTAAAATCTAGTTGTTTTTATGAGTCAAATCAAATTTTCAATTTAAAAATCTTATCTTTTTCAAAATCTTTTTCAAAAATCAAATCTTTTTCATTTTTCTTATCTTTACCACATAATTTTCGAAAATAACATCATCAATTAATGTTTTGATTCAAAAATTTCAAGCTTGTTACTTGCTTGTTAAGAAAGATTCAAACTTTAAGTTCTAGAATCATGTCTTGTGATTTCTTGTGAATCAAGTCATTAATTGTGATTTTAAAAATCAAATATTTTCCAAAATTAATTTCAATCATATCTTTTCAAAAATATCTTTCTATCTTATCTTTTTCAAAATCATATCTTTTCCATCATATCTTTTTAAAAATCTTATCTTTTTCAAAATTTGAGTTTAAAATATCCCTTCTAACTTCTTATCTTTTCAAAATTGATTTTCAAAATTTGTTTCAACTAACTAACTAACTTTTTGTTTGTTTCTTATCTTTTTCAAAACTACCTAACTAACTCTCTCTTTCTAATTTTCGAAAATATCGCCCTCTTTTTCAAAAATTCTTTTTAATTAACTAATTGTTTCAATTTTTAATTTTAACTTGATTTCATTCCTAATTTTCGAAAATCACTAACCATTTTTCAAAAAAAATAATTTTCGAAAATCCTTCTCTCTCATCTCCTTCTATTTATTTATTCATCTACTAACATCCCTTCCTCACTCACCAAAAATCCGAACCCTCTCTCTCTCTGAGTTCAGATTTTCTCTTCTTCTTTTCTTCTACTCACATAAGGGAACCTCTATACTTGGGTAAAAAGGATCCCTATTATTATTATTTTTCTGTTCCCTCTTTTTCATATGAGTATGAGCAAGGACAAGAATATTCTTGTTGAAGCAGATCCAGAACCTGAAAGGACTCTGAAGAGGAAACTAAAAGAAGCTAAAATACAACAATCCAGAGATAACCTTACAGAAATTTTCAAACAGAAAGAGGAGATGGCAGCCAAAAATAATAATAATGCAAGAAGGATGCTTGGTGACTTTACTGCACCTAATTCCAATTTACATGGAAGAAGCATCTCCATCCCTACCATTGGAGCAAACAATTTTGAGCTGAAACCTCAATTAGTTTCTCTGATGCAACAAAACTGCAAGTTTCATGGACTTCCATCTGAAGATCCTTTTCAGTTCTTAACTGAATTCTTGCAGATCTGTGATACTGTTAAGACTAATGGAGTAGATCCTGAAGTCTACAGGCTCATGCTTTTCCCTTTTGCTGTAAGAGACAGAGCTAGAGTGTAGTTGGACTCTCAACCCAAAGATAGCCTGAACTCTTGGGATAAGCTGGTCACGACTTTCTTAGCCAAGTTCTTTCCTCCTCAAAAGCTGAGCAAGCTTAGAGTGGATGTTCAAACCTTCAAACAGAAGGAAGGTGAATCCCCTTATGAAGCTTGGGAGAGATACAAGCAACTGACCAAAAAGTGTCCTTCTGACATGCTTTCAGAATGGACCATCCTGGATATATTCTATGATGGTCTGTCTGAATTAGCTAAGATGTCATTGGATACTTCTGCAGGTGGATCCATTCACCTAAAGAAAATGCCTGCAGAAGCTCAAGAACTTATTGACATGGTTGCTAATAACCAGTTCATGTACACTTCTGAGAGGAATCCTGTGAGTAATGGGACGCCTCAGAAGAAGGGAGTTCTTGAAATTGATACTCTGAATGCCATATTGGCTCAGAACAAAATATTGAATCAGCAAGTCAATATGATTTCTCAGAGTCTGAATGGAATGCAAGCTGCATCCAACAGTACTCAAGAGGCATCTTCTGAAGAAGAAGCTTATGATCCTGAAAACCCTGCAATAGCAGAGGTGAATTACATGGGTGAACCATATGGAAACACCTATAATCCCTCATGGAGAAATCACCTAAATCTCTCATGGAAGGATCAACAAAAGCCTTAACAAGGCTTTAATAATGGTGGAAGAAATAGGTTTAACAATAGTAAACCTTTTCCATCATCCAATCAGCAACAGACAGAGAACTCTGAACAAAATACATCTAATTTAGCAAACTTAGTCTCTGATCTATCTAAGGCCACTGTAAGTTTCATGAATGAAATAAGGTCCTCCATTAGAAATTTGGAAGCACAAGTGGGCCAGCTGAGTAAAAGGATCACTGAAATTCCTCCTAGTACTCTCCCAAGCAATACAGAAGAAAATCCAAAAGGAGAGTGCAAGGCCATTAAAATGACCATCATGGCCGAACCCAGAAGAAGAGGAGAAGGACGTGAATCCCAGTGAGAAAGACCTCCTGGGACGTCCAGTGATCAATAAGGAGTTTCCCTTTGAGGAACCAAAGGAATCTGAGGCTCATCTAGAGACCATAGAGATTCCATTGAACCTCCTTATGCCATTCATGAGCTCTGAAGAGTACTCCTCTTCTGAAGAGAATGAAGATGTTACTGAAGAGCAAGTTGCCAAGTTCCTTGGTACAATCATGAAACTGAATGCCAATTTATTTGGTAATGAAACTTGGGGAGATGAACCTCCCCTGTTCACCAATGAACTAAATGCATTGGATCAACTGAGATTGTCTCAGAAGAAACAGGATCCTGGAAAGTTTTTAATACCTTGTACCATAGGCACCATGACCTTTGAGAAGGCTCTATGTGACCTTAGGTCAGGGATAAACCTCATGCCACTCTTTGTAATGGAGAAGCTGGGAATCTTTGAGGTACAAGCTGCTAGAATCTCACTAGAAATGGCAGATAACTCAAGAAAAGAGGCTTATGGACAAGTAGAGGACATGTTAGTAAAGGTTGAAGGCCTTTACATCCCTGCTGATTTCATAATCCTAGATATTGGGAAGGATGAGGATGAATCCATCATCCTTGGAAGACCCTTCCTAGCCACAGCAAGAGCTGTGATTGATGTTGACAGAGGTGAACTAGTCCTTCAAGTGAATGAGGACTCCCTTGTGTTTCAAACTCAAGGTTATCCTTCTGTGAACATGGAAAAGAGGCACAGTAAGCTTCTCTCAAAACAGAGTCAACCAGAGCCCCCACAGTCAAACTTTAAGTTTGGTGTTGGGAGGCCACAATCAAACTCTAAGTTTGGTGTTGAACTCCCATATCCAAACTCTAAGTTTAGTGTTGGAAAGTCTCAACAATGCTCTGAACATTTGTGAGGCTCCATGAGAACCCACTGTCAAGCTATTGACATTAAAGAAGCGCTTGTTGGGAGGCAACCCAATTTTTATTTCTCCAATTTTATTTTATTGTTATTTCATGTTTTATTAGGTTCATGATCATGTGGAGTTACAAAATAAATATAAAAATTGAAAACGGAATCAAAAACAGCAGAAGAAAAATCACACCCTGGAGGAGGATCTTACTGGCGTTTAAACGCCAGTAAGGAGCATCTGTCTAGCGTTCAACGCCAGAACAGAGCATGTTTCTGGCGTTGAACGCCAGAAACAAGCAGCATCCTGGCATTCAGACGCCAGAAATGCACAGTGAAGAAGAGCTGGCGCTGAACGCCAGAAACAAGCATCTGGCTGGCGTTCAACGCCAGAAATATGCTGCATCTGGGCGTTGAACGCCCAGAACAAGCATCAGTTCGGCGTTTAAACGCCAAAATTTCATGCAAAGGCATTTTACATGCCTAATTGGTGCAGGGATGCAATTCCTTGACACCTCAGAATCTGTGGACCCCACAGGATCATCTCAGCATCTGTGGACCCCACAGGATCCCCACCTACCACTACTCACTCTCTTCCCTCTTCTCAATGTTCATCCTCTCTTCCCAATAAACACTCTTTCCCAAAACTCTTCACCAATCACCTCAATCTCTCTTCCCTATCACCAGTTCACCACTCACATCCATCCACTCTTCCCCATAAACCTACCTCATAAACCCCACCTACCTTCAAAATTCAAAATCAATTGCCCATCCAAACCCACCCATATGGCCGAACCTTAACCCACCTCCCTTCCCTATATAAAGCCATCCATTCTTCGTCATTTTCACACAACACAACCCTCTCTTCCCCTTCTTGGCCGAATACACCTCTCCCTCCTCTCCTCCATATTTTCTTCTTCTTCTTCATCTATTCTTTCTTCTCTTTCTCGAGGGCGAGCAATATTCTAAGTTTGGTGTGGTAAAAGCATAAGCTTTTTGTTTTTCCATTACCATTGACGGCACCCAAGACCGGAGAATCCTCTAGAAAAGGGAAAGGAAAGACAAAAGCTTCCACCTCCGAGTCATGGGAGATGGAAAGATTCATCTCCAAAGCTCATCAAGACCACTTCTATGATGTTGTGGCCAAGAAGAAGGTGATCCCCGAGGTCCCTTTCAAGCTCAAGAGACGCATGAAGCTCATCACCATGAGATCCCGGAGATGCCTCAAATGCATTTTCCTCCACAAAACTATTGGGAGCAAATCAACACCTCCCTAGGAGAATTAAGTTCCAACATGGGACAATTAAGGGTGGAACATCAAGAGCAGTCCATCATCCTTCATGAAATTAGAGAAGATCAAAAAGCAATGAGGGAGGAGCAACAAAGACAAGGAAGAGACATAGAAGAGCTCAAGGACATCATTGGTTCCTCAAGAAGGAAACACCACCATCACTAAGGTGGATTCATTCCTTGTTCTTACATTCTTTGTTTTTCGTTTTCTTTATGTTAAGTGCTTATCCATGTTTGTGTCTTATTACATGATCATTAGTATTTAGTAACTTTGTCTTAAAGTTATGAATGTCCTATGAATCCACCACCTCTCTTAAAATGAAAACTGTTTTAATTCAAAAGAACAAGAAGTACATGAGTTTCGAATTTACCCTTGAACTTAGTTTAATTATATTGATGTGGTGACAATGCTTTTTGTTTTCTGAATGAATGCTTGAACAGTGCATATGTCTTTTGAAGTTGTTGTTTAAGAATGTTAAATATGTTGGCTCTTGAAAGAATGATGACAAGGAGACATGTTATTTGATAATCTGAAAAATCAAAAAAATGATTCTTGAATCAAGAAAAAGCAGCAAAGAACAAAGCTTGCAGAAAAAAAAATAAAAATAGCGAAAAAAAAGAGAGCAAAAGCAAGCAGAAAAAGCCACAAGCTCTTAAAACCAAAAGGCAAGAGCAAAAAGCCAATAACCCTTAAAACCAAAAGGCAAGGGTAAATAAAAAGGATCCCAAGGCTTTGAGTATCAGTGGATAGGAGGGCCTAAAGGAATAAAATCCTGGCCTAAGCGGCTAAACCAAGCTGTCCCTAACCATGTGCTTGTGGCGTGAAGGTGTCAAGTGAAAACTTGAGACTGAGCGGTTAAAGTCAAGGTCCAAAGCAAAAGAAGAGTGTGCTTAAGAACCCTGGACACCTCTAATTGGGGACTTTAGCAAAGCTGAGTCACAATCTGAAAAGGTTCACCTAATTATGTGTCTGTGGCATTTATGTATCCGGTGGTAATACTGGAAAACAAAGTGCTTAGGGCCACGGCCAAGACTCATAAAGTAGCTGTGTTCAAGAATCAACATACTGAACTAGGAGAATCAATAACACTATCTGAACTCTGAGTTCCTATAGATGCCAATCATTCTGAACCTCAATGGATAAAGTGAGATGCCAAAACTATTCAAGAGGCAAAAAGCTACAAGTCCCGCTCATCTGATTAGAGCTATGTTTTATTGATAGTTTGGAATTTATAATATATTCTCTTCTTTTTATCCTATTTGATTTTCAGTTGCTTGGGGACAAGCAATAATTTAAGTTTGGTGTTGTGATGAGCGGATAATTTTTACGCTTTTTGGCATTGTTTTTAGTATGTTTTTAGTAGGATCTAGTTACTTTTAGGGATGTTTTTATTAGTTTTTATGTTAAATTCACATTTCTGGACTTTACTATGAGTTTGTGTGTTTTTTTGTGATTTCAGGTATTTTCTGGCTGAAATTGAGGGACTTGAGCAAAAATCAGATTCAGAGGTTGAAGAAGGACTGCTGATACTGTTGGATTCTGACCTCCCTGCACTCAAAGTGGATTTTCTGGAGCTACAGAATTTAACATAGCGCGCTTCCAATTGCGTTGGAAAGTAGACATCCAGGGCTTTCCACCAATATATAATAGTCCATACTTTGGCCAAGTTTAGATGACGTAAAAGGGCGTTGAACGCCAGCTCTATGCTGCTGTCTAGAGTTAAACGCCAGAAACACGTTACAAGCCAGAGTTGAATGCCAGAAATACGTTACAAACTGGCGTTCAACTCCAAGAATGACCTCTCCACGTGTAAACTTCAAGCTCAGCCCAAGCACACACCAAGTGGGCTCCGGAAGTGGATTTATGCATCAATTACTTATTTCTGTAAACCCTAGTAACTAGTTTAGTATAAATAGGACTTTTTACTATTGTATTAGTCATCTTGGGACGTCTGGTTCTTAGATCATGGGGGCTGGCCATTTGGCCATGCCTGAACCTTTCACTTATGTATTTTCAAATGGTAGAGTTTCTGCACTCCATAGATTAAGGTGTGGAGCTCTGTTGTTCCTCATGAATTAATGCAAAGTACTACTGTTTTTCTATTCAATTCAACTTATTCTGCTTCTAAGATATTCATTTGCACTTCAAGATGAATGTGATGAACGTGACAATCATCATTATTCCCCCACGAACGCGTGCTTGACAAACACTTCCGTTCCACCTTAGATTGAATGATTATCTCTTGGATCTCTTAATCAGAATCTTCGTGGTATAAGCTAGATTGATGGCGGCATTCATGAGAGTCCGAAAAGTCTAAACCTTGTTTGTGGTATTCCGAGTAGGACTCTGGGATTGAATGACTGTGACGAACTTCAAACTCGCGAGTGCTGGGCGTAGTGACAGACGCAAAAGGAGGGTGAATCCTATTCCAGTATGATCGAGAACCTCAGATGATTAGTCGTGCTGTGACAGAGCATTTGGACCATTTTCACAAGAGGATGAGATGCAGCCATTGACAACGGTGATGCCTCCAGATGATTAGCCATGCAGTGACAGCGCATCGGACCATTTTCACAGAGAGGATGAAAAGTAGCCATTGACAACGGTGATGTCCTTACATAAAGCCAGCCATGGAAAGGAGTATGACTGATTGGATGAAGACAGCAGGAAAGCAGAAGTTCAGAGGGACGAAAGCATCTCTATATGTTTATTTGAAATTCTCACCAATGATATACATAAGTATTTCTATCTTTATTCTCTATTTATTTATTATAAATTTCGAAAACTCCATAATCAATTATTATCCACCTGACTGAGATCTACAAGATGACCGTAGCTTGCTTCATACCGACAATCTCCGTGGGATCGACCCTTACTCACGTAAGGTTTTATTACTTGGATGACCCAGTGCACTTGCTGGTTAGTTGTATCGAAGTTGTGAATGAAAAACGATTTATTAAGACGTGCATACAGAGTTTTTGGCGCCGTTGCCTGAGATCACAATTTCGTGCACCAATCGTGCAGTGAATCTGTTTTTCACTTTCTGCCGATCTGTTGCTTTATAATCGGACGATGAATGCTTCAGATTAATGCGTCTTGAGAATTTGTAGAATATCTAAAAATATATTTTATTCAAAAGCAAGTGCAAATATATACAGACGGGAGTTTTTCATCCCTTTAAATCGGATAATTTCTGGATCTCGACTTGGTGCCTCATTAAAAAATCTTTTCAGGAAAAAGAGTGCATCCGAGATCTTTTACCTTCTCTAGCTATAGTAACTTCTTAGGTTGCAGGCGTGCCATGATATGGGAAGCTCTCGTCCATCGAGTTCGGACAGTCTGTAGTAGCCCTTTCCAAGTACTTCTATGACTCGGTAGGGTCCTTTCCAGTTTGCTGCTAGTTTTCCTTCTCCGGGTCGAGTTGTTCCAATATCATTTCGGATTAGGATGAGATCATTCTTAGCAAAACCTCTTGGCACTACCCTTTGATTATATCTCGAAGCCATTCGTCGCTTTAGCGCTTCTTCCCTAATCCGAGCTCTTTCCTGGACTTCCGGGAGTAGGTCGAGTTCTTCCCTTTGCAGTTGGGAGTTGGCTTCTTCATTGTAGTGTACTACTCTATGCGACCCTTCCTCAATTTCTACCGGGATCATTGCCTCCACTCCATAGGTTAGTTGGAAGGGTGATTCCTTTGTGGTGGAGTGTGGCATTGTCCAATATGCCCATAGAACTTGTGGGAGTTCCTTAGCCCAAGCTCCCTTTGTGTCCTGTAATCTCTGTTTTAACCCGGCCAATATGACTTTGTTGGCTGCTTCAACATGTCCATTGGATTGGGGATGTTCGACGGAGGTGAACTGGTGTTTTATCTTCAGATCGGCTGCTAATTTTCTGAAGCCTACATCTGTGAATTGGGTACCCTTGTCTGTGGTGATGGAGTATGGGACCCCAAACCTTGTGACAATGTTTCTATATAGGAATTTTCGACTTCTTTGAGCAGTAGCATTAGCTAGGGGTTCTGGCTCGATCCACTTTGTAAAATAATCTACCCCTACTATAAGGAATTTAACTTGTCCCGATCCCTGAGGAAAGGGTCCGAGAAGGTCGAGTCCCCATTTTGCAAATGGCCAAGGTGAAGTTACGCTGATGAGCTCTTCTGGCGGGGCGATGTGAAAGTTGGCATGTTTCTGGCATGGTGGACATGTCTCTACAAACTCTGTAGCTTCTTTTTGTAGAGTTGGCCAATAAAATCCCGCCTGGAGTACTTTTTTGGTGAGGGCCTATGCTCCGAGATGATTACCACAGATGCCACTGTGTACTTCCTCTAAAACTTCCCTTGTGTGGGAGGTCGGCACACATTTTAATAGTGGTATTAAAATCCTCTAGTAAAAATCTACTTCTCACACCCCAGCATCTCTCAAAACAAGAAAAGAAGGCTTCAAACAGTAAGCATTTTCCATCAGAGTAAAACACAAAAGTCTTCAAATACATTGCCTTACAGTCTAAACCAGCAAAAACCATCCCCAAACATCAAGCGCGCCAAACAGAGACCATTAAAGATACAACCTTTTTTAGAACCAGACAAAAGCAACCTTCAAATAAAGCAAGGAACAGATACGGATAGCGGTATCAGAACAGAAACAACAAGGAACATGCAAAGCCTTAAAAGCATCAAGCAAAAACAAAAGTCTTAATTTTGCAGAGAGCAAAGAGAGCGGAGAAAAGAAGTTACGAAAAGGGCGAAGGAGAGAAACCGTTTCTGGGTTTTCAAAATCAAAATAAAGAGCCAAAAGGAAACGGGGCAATTAATGTTAAAATTAATGAAAACATTAAACCCTCGCACATTCCCAAAGTGCCGATATAAAAGCGCGCGCTTTTAGAGGAAAAACGTTCTACATTCAAAAGCTTCTACAAAGGAATCAACAAAATGCTTGAGTTCGGCTTCACTAGAGAAGGACCGAAGTCAAGAACTCGACCTCAAAAAGAAGACCGAGCTCAAGCAGGGGCACTGTTCATACCCTGGGTTGAGATGACTGAGCCGGGATGCTCAGTAGCAAAGCGACCGACCTCTTTAGGTCAAGCGGACCGACTTCTTTACGAAGAAGTCGGCCAAAGCGACAGGAAAAGCCCAAAGAAGGGCCCAACTCAAGGAATACGACCCAGATCCAAAGGCAGCCCAAGCCGATAGAGACAAGGGCGGTTCCACGGAAGATAAGCTGACCTCAACAAAAGATAAGATAAGATAAGATAACTAACTTATCTTATCCAAAGAAGGTTACATCTCACTACTATAAATACACTGGAGCACCCAGGTACCCCCAACTCCGGTGACCAAGGATCAGCAGTGCAGCAAGTCCAACAAGTCAGACACAACAGCTCCGGCCGCCACCAGCCAGCCGGACACACCATCTCCGACCAATACAGAAGATCACATCCGAGATCGACCTCCAGTTTTAGGTAACCCTCGGAACATTGGCGCCGTTGCCGAGGAACCTGGAAGTCATCCCAACACCATGGCGGACGACCATGACAATGACCACGATTCAGATCTAGAAGATAGAACGCCGCACAAAAACACGGACACCACACTGAAAGATACCCCGGAATCCAACAGGGACGAAGACTCACCAAATTCGGGAGCAATAGAAGTGCTTCAGGATCGCTTCAAGCAACTCGAAAAAGAAACCCAACAACAACGAGAGATCGGAAGATATCTACAAAGAGAGGTACGGGGACGTCGGGAATTGGAAGAAAAACTACAGCAATTGGAAGCCGATCTCAAGTTGAAAGCTCCTCAGACCAATCCTAAAGAAAACTCGCGCAAAGAGCAAGACCCGTTCACCAGGGAAATCATGAAAACCAAAATTCCAAAAGACTTCAAACTCCCAGATATGACCTTGTATGATGGCACCACGGACCCCAACCACCATCTCAGCAATTTCAGAAGCAGAATGTACCTCACTGACACCCCAAATGCTGTTCGCTGTAAAGCCTTTCCAACAACTCTCACGAAGACAGCAATCAGATGGTTCGACAACCTACCTCCCAAGTCCATCTCAAACTTTGACGACCTAGCCAAAAAATTCCTAGCCAGATTCTCCATCCAAAAAGATAAGGCCAAGCACGCCCCCAGTTTACTAGGGATCAAGCAAGGAGATCGGGAGAGCCTCCGCAACTATATGGAGAGATTCAACAAAACATGCATGGACATACAAAGCTTACCAACAGAGGCCGCCATCATAGGACTCATCAACGGCCTACGAGAGGGACCTTTTAGCCAATCTATATCAAAGAAGTACCCTACCTCCTTAGACGAAGTACAGGAGCGAGCAGAAAAATACATCAACATGGAAGAAAACGCTCGGTTGGGAGAAACCTCCAAATCTGGGGGCCCTTACCGAGATAAAGACAAGGAATCCAAAAGGAAAGAAGATCGGCAAGGGGAGAAAATAAAAAAATACCACAATTACACTCCTCTCAAGGTATCCCTAGTTGACGTAGAAGTATGCCACACAGAGAAAATACCCCCAGTTCGGCCACTCAAAGGCAAAAGAGGGGGAGGAAATCAGAATGAGTATTGTGAATACCATCGAGTACGAGGTCACTCCACCAATGAGTGCTTCGATTTAAAGAACATCATAGAAAAGTTGGTAAGGGAAGGAAAACTAGATCGGTTTCTAGCAACCCGAGATGATGATCAAAGAAAGAGACGAAGGGACGAAGATATCGGACGAACCGTGCGGTCACCTTGTACACCAGAAAGACACGTCCACATGATACATGGCGGATTCGCAGGGGGAGGAATCTCCAAATCATCTCGTAAAAGATATCTCAAAGAAGTATATCATGTCGAAGGAAAGGAGGAAGCACCCAACATCCCTGCAATCACGTTCACTAAAGAGAACGCATCTGGAATCATCTCGGGACACGACGACCCCATGGTCATTACCATTATACTGGCAAACGCCAATCTCCATCGCACACTAATAGATCAAGGAAGCTCCGCCGACATCTTATTCAAAACAGCTTTCGACAAACTCGGTTTAGAAGACAAGGAGCTTAAGGCATACCCGAACAGTCTGTTCGGATTGGGAGATACCCTGGTACAACCATTAGGATACATATCACTACATACAACCTTCGAAAAAGGGAACCAATCCAGGACCCTCAAAATAGACTACATTGTGGTCGACGTAAGTTCAGCCTACAATGCTCTAATAGGTCGGACAACACTCAATCAACTCGGTGCAATAGTCTCGACCCCACATCTATGCATGAAATTCCCAACTACAGAAGGGATAGCTACAATAAAAGTAGACCAAAAGATGGCGCACCGCTGTTATAATGAAAGTCTAAACCTCAAAGGCAGAGGAGAAGAGTTTCATACAATTGAGCTTGACAGAGTACAGCGACGAGAGGAACTCCGTCCGCAGCCAGAAGGCGAGATAGAGAAGGTTCAGATCGGAGACACCTCGGACAAAATAACTAATATCGGAACAATCCTAAGAGGAGACTTAAAAGAATTACTGATACAATTCTTACATGATAATGTCGATCTATTCGCATGGAAAGCCGCAGACATGCCATGCATAGACCCCAAGCTAGTGTGCCACAAGTTGGCGGTCTATCCAGGATCTTGGCCGGTGCAGCAGAGACAAAGAAAAGTTGGATCGGAGCAATCCCAAGCTGTGGAAGAGCAGGTACAGGCACTACTGGAGGCAGGATTCATAAGAGAAGTCAAGTATCCACTATGGTTAGCCAACGTCGTCTTGGTGAAAAAATCAAATGGGAAGTGGCGAATGTGTATCGATTACACCGATCTCAACAAAGCCTGCCTAAAAGATTCTTACCCACTCCTAAGTATCGACGCTCTGGTAGATGCTTCCTCCGGATATAGATACCTCTCGTTTATGGACGCATACTCGGGATACAACAAAATCCCCATGTATCCACCAGATCAAGAAAAGACCTCGTTTTTAACACCAAAAGCAAATTACTGCTACATCGTGATGCCCTTCGGTCTCAAGAATGCAGGTGCTACTTATCAAAGGCTGATGAACAAAGTCTTCTCAGACCACATCGAAAAAATCATGGAAGTCTATGTGGACGACATGTTGATAAAGACACAAAGTGAAGACACATTACTGTCCGACCTGACTCAAGTGTTCGACACTATAAGGAAGCACGACATGCGACTCAATCCTGCAAAATGCACCTTTGCGGTAGAAACAGGCAAATTCCTAGGTTTCATGCTCACGCAAAGAGGAATTGAAGCAAACCCGGATAAATGCCAAGCCATACTCAACATGAAGAGCCCCACCTATGTCAAAGAAGTGCAGCAACTCAACAGGAGATTGGCCGCCCTATCCAGATTCTTAGCAGGGGCAGCGATAAGATCTCTCCCCTTCTATGCTACTTTAAGGAAGGGAAAGCAGTTCGAATGGACGACAGAATGTGAGCAAGCCTTCCAAGACTTCAAGGAGTTTTTAGGACGGCCGCCTATCTTATCTCGACCACGAGAAGGAGAATTGCTCATATTATATCTCGCAGTAGGAAGCCGCGCAATAGCCTCAGCACTAGTCAGAGAAGACGAAAGTGGGCAACAACCCGTCTACTTCATTAGCAAAGCGCTACAGGGATCCGAGCTGAACTACCAGAAGATAGAAAAGTTTGCCTATGCTCTCATTCTAACATCTCGACGACTTCGCCCGTACTTCCAGGCTCACACCATTAAGGTTCGAACCAACCAGCCCATAAAAGGAATACAGCAGAAAACAGATTTGGCAGGCAGAATTTTACAATGGGCAGTCGAGTTATCAGAATTCTACCTCCAATATGAAGCTCGGACGGTCATTAAATCATAGTATCTGGCCGACTTTATCGCAGAATTCACAGATGCCTTGGAAACCCCCACAGAATGGAATTTCTACGTGGACGGTTCTTCAAATAAGACTGGAAGCGGCGCAGGTGTGATAATAGAAAGCAACCAAGGAACCCAAGTTGAGCTCTCCCTCAAGTTCAGGTTCCCGGCCTCAAACAACCAGGCGGAATATGAAGCGTTATTAGCCGGTTTGAAGCTGGCTACAGAGGTTGGAGCTCAAAAACTCAACATTTACAGCGATTCACAAGTAGTCACCTCGCAGATAACAGGGAGCTATCAAGCCAAAGATCCCACCATGAAAAAGTATTTGGATAAAACCAAGGAACAGCTCGGACAACTTGGGGAATATAAGATCTGCCACATACCCCGCGAACAAAACGCCCGAGCTGACGCACTCTCAAAACTAGCCAGCACCAAACCAGGGGGCAACAATAGAAGCCTCATCCAGGAAATGCTACAGAACCCGTCAATCTCGAAAGAGGAAAAAATCCTAGCCATAACAAGTCAGGACCAAGGATGGATGACCCCCATAATTAACTACCTCAAAGCAGAGACACTCCCCACAAAGGAAAAAGAGGCAAAGAGATTAAAAAGGGAGGCACAGTACTAAACTATTATAAACAACATCCTGTACAAAAGAGGGATCTCAATACCACTACTAAAATGTGTGCCGACCAACAACACAAAGGAAGTGCTAGAAGAAGTACACGGCGGCATGTGCGGCAACCATCTCGGAGCACGAGCTCTTGCCAAAAAAGTACTCCGAACGGGATTTTATTGGCCAACCCTACAGAAAGAAGCTACAGAATTTGTAAATACATGTCCACCATGTCAGAAACATGCCAACTTCCACATCGCCCCGCCAGAAGAGCTCAGCAGTGTAACCTCGCCTTGGCCATTTGCAAAATGGGGACTTGATCTTCTCGGACCCTTTCCCCAGGGATCAAAACAAGTAAAATTCCTCATAGTCGGAGTAAACTATTTTACAAAATGGATTGAGGCAGAGCCCTTAGCCAACACCACCACTCAAAGAAGCCGGAAATTCCTATACAGGAACATTGTCACGAGGTTCGGGGTTCCATACTCCATCACCACAGACAATGGCACTCAATTGACAGACGCAGGCTTCAGGAGACTAGTAGTCGACTTGAATATAAAGCACCAGTTCACCTCCGTCGAACACCTTCAAGCCAATGGATAGTCCGAAGCTGCCAACAAAGTCATATTGGCCGGGTTAAAACGGAGACTACAAGATGCAAAGGGAGCTTGGGCCGAAGAACTTCCACAAGTCCTATGGGCGTATCGAACAACGCCACACTCCACGACAAATGAATCACCCTTTCGACTAGCATATGGAGTGGAGGTAATAATCCCAGTAGAGATCGAGGAAGGGCCATCCAGAGTAGTCCACTACAATGAAGAGGCCAACTCTCAACTTCAGAAGGAAGAACTCGACCTACTACCTAAAATCCAGGAAAGAGCTCGGATCAGGGAAGAAGCACTAAAACGTCGAATGGCTTCCAGATATAATCAAAAGGTAGTGCCGAAAGGTTTCACAGAGAACGATCTCATCCTAATCCGAAATGATATTGGAACAACTCGACCAGGAGAAGGAAAGTTGGCAGCAAACTGGAAAGGACCCTACCGAGTTGTAAAAGTACTTAGGAAGGGCTACTACAGACTGTCCGAACTCGATGGACGAGAGCTTCCCAGATCATAGCATGCCTGCAACCTAAGAAGGTACTACAGCTAGAAAAGTAAAAGATCTCACTATTGGATGCACTCTTTTTCCTGAAAAGGTTTTTTAATGAGGCACCAAGTTGAGACTCAAACACTATTCGACATAAAGGGATAAAAAATTTCCACATGTATATATTTGCACTTTCCTTTGAATAAAATATATATTTTAGATATTCTACAAGTATTCAAGACGCATTAATCTGAAGCATTCATCGTCCGATTATAAAGCAACAGATCAGCAGAAAGTGAATAACAATTTCACTGCACGATCACGATAAAGACAATCGTCCGATAAAGGTGAAAATGCGATTCACCCAAAAGACGATCTAAAGATAGCAACCACCTTCTACAAATCGGCAAAGATGAACACAGAATAATGTAAGAAGTTATCGAAAGTGATCTGAAAAAGAACCTGACGAGGTCTTATGGATTGCTAAATAATAACTTAAAGACTGGCCGACTTTAAGAAGTCGGACCAAGTCAACCCAAGTTATAAGTAAACCCTGGAAAGAGGTCTGACCAACCCTATTAAAGAGGATTACTTTAACTTAGAAGGGCCCGACATGACAAAGTTAGCCCAAAACTAAAAAGTTATAAAAGTAATCCCTGAAAGAGATCTGACAAAGATCCAAGAAAGAGGATTACAAAAATAACTTAGAAGAGACCGACATAACGAAGTCGGACTCCTACTACTAAAAAGTTATAAAAGTAATCCCTGAAAGAGATCTGGCAAAGATCCAAGAAAGAGGATTACAAAAATAACTTAGAAGAGACCGACATAACGAAGTCGGACTCCTACTACTAAAAAGTTATAAAAGTAATCCCTGAAAGAGATCTGACAAAGATCCAAGAAAGAGGATTACAAAAATAACTTAGGAGAGACCGACATAACGAAGTTGGACTCCTACTACTAACAAGTTATAAAAGTAATCCCTGAAAGAGATCTGACAAAGATCCAAGAAAGAGGATTACAAAAATAACTTAGAAGAGACCGACATAACGAAGTCGGACTCCTACTACTAAAAAGTTATAAAAGTAATCCTTGAAAGAGATCTGACAAAGATCCAAGAAAGAGGATTACAAAAATAACTTAGAAAAGGACGACGTAAAGAAGTCGGCCTACTACAAAGCAAGTTACAAAGGTAACCCCTGAGAGAGGCCGGACAAAGGATTACCAAAATAACTTGGAGGAACAACTTGAAGAAATCGGTTATAGATCGTCAGAAATACAAGCAAGAGCGAGAAAACCGAAAGCCAAGTTGGACCCACATAACCATAACCTCAAAGGATCCAAGCTACAAACAATAAAGCAAATACGAAGAGGACGATGATGAGCGGATAATTTATACGCTTTTTGACATTATTTTTAGTATGTTTTTAGTAGGATCTAGTTACTTTTAGGGATGTTTTCATTAGTTTTTATGTTAAATTCATATTTCTGGACTTTACTATGAGATTGTGTGTTTTTCTGTGATTTCAGGTATTTTCTGACTGAAATTGAGGGACTTGAGCAGAAATCAGATTCAGAGGTTGAAGAAGGACTGCTGATGCTGTTGGATTTTGACCTCTCTGCACTCAAAATGGATTTTCTGGATCTATAGAACTCTAAATGGCGCGCTTCCAATTGCGTTAAAAAGTAGACATCCAGGGCTTTCCAGCAATATATAATAGTCCATACTTTGGCCAAGAATAGACGATGTAAACTGGCGTTCAACGCCAGCTTTCTGCCCAAATCTGGCGTCCAGCGCCAGAAAAGGAGCCAAAACCAAAGTTGAACGCCCAAACTGGCACAAAAGCTGGCGTTCAACTCCAAGAAGGACCTCTACACGTGCAACACTCAAGCTCAGCCCAAGCACACACCAAGTGGGCCCCGGAAGTAGATTTATGCATCAATTACTTACTTCTGTAAACCCTAGTAACTAGTTTATTATAAATAGGACCTTTTACTATTGTATTAGACGTCTTTTTGACCATCTTTGGATTATTTTTGATCTATTGATCACGTTTTGGGGGCTGGCCATCTCGGCCATGCCTGGACCTTTCACTTATGTATTTTCACGGTAGAGTTTCTACACTCCATAGATTAAGGTGTGGAGCTCTACTGTTCCTCAAAGATTAATGCAAAGTACTACTGTTTTCTATTCAATTCATCTTATTTCGCTTCTAAGATATTCATTCGTACTTCAATCTGAATGTGATGAACGTGACAATCATCATCATTCCCTATGAACGCGTGCCTGACAACCACTTCCGTTCTACCTTCGACTGAATGAGTATCTCTTAGATCTCTTAATCAGAATCTTCGTGGCGTAAGCTAGAATGATGCCGGCATTCAAGAGAATCCGGAAAGTCTAAACCTTGTCTGTGGTATTCCGAGTAGGATTTAATGAATGAATGACTGTGACGAGCTCCAAACTCGCGATTGCGGGGCGTTAGTGACAGACGCAAAAGGATAGTAAATCCTATTCCAGCATGATCGAGAACCGACAGATGAATAGCCGTGCCGTGACAGGGTGCGTTGACCATTTTCACTGAGAGGATAAGATGAAGCCATTGACAAGGGTGATGCCTCCAGACGATTAGCCGTGCCGTGACAGGGCATTGGATCATTTTCCCGAGAGATGACCGAAAGTAGCCATTGACAGTGGTGATGTATCACATAAAGCCAGCCATGGAAAGGAGTAAGACTGATTGGATGAAGATAGCAGGAAAGCAGGGGTTCAGAGGAACGAAAGCATCTCCATTCGCTTATCTGAAATTCCTACCAATGAATTACATAAGTATTTCTATCCCTATTCTATTATTTATTATTCGAAAACACCCTTATCAATTTATATCTGCCTAACTGAGATTTGCAAGGTGACCATAGCTTGCTTCATACCAACAATCTCCGTGGGATTCGACCCTTACTCACGTAAGGTATTACTTGGACGACCCAGTGCACTTGCTGGTCAGTTACACGGAGTTGTGAACCGTGGTTTTGGCATCATGTTTTTTGGCGCCATTTCCAGGGAAAGAAAGAGCAATGAACTTTACATAATTAAAGTGTAATCACGATTCCGCGTACCAAGTTTTTGGTGCCGTTGCCGGGGATTGTTCGAGTATGGACAACTGACGGTTCATCTTGTTGCTCATATTAGGTAATTTTCTTTTTATTTTGTTTTCAAAAATAAAATTTATTCAGAATTTTTAAGAATGAATTCTAGTGTTTCATGAAGCATGTGAAGCCTGGCTGGCTGTAAAGCCATGTCTAAATTCTTTTGGACTGAGGCTTCCAACCATCAGCTGTTATACGACTGTAGGGTATGTCAGGCATGTCATGTCTGAATTACATGCTGAAGCTTGGCTGGCCATTGGCCATGTCTAGTGTTTTGGACCGGAGCTTTCATTGAAAGCTTGGCTGGCTAGTGAGTCATGTCTAATTCCTGGACTGAAGCTTTAAATTAAGAATGCAAGATTCCTGGAATTTATATTAAAAATTTTGGAATCCTTATTTTCCTTTTTCAATTAATTTTCGAAAAATACCAAAAAAATTAGAAAATCATAAAAATCAAAAATATTTTTCTGTTTCTTGTTTGAGTCTTGAGTCATGTTATAAATTTGGTGTCAATTGCATGTGCATCTTGCATTTTTCGAAAATTCTCATGCATTCATGGTGTTCTTCATGATCTTCAAGTTGTTCTTGGTAAGTCTTCTTGTTTGATCTTGATGATTTTTTGTTTTGTGTCTTTTCATGTTTATCATATGCATTCTTGAATTCTTAGTGTCTAAGCATTAAAGAATTCTAAGTTTGGTGTCTTGCATGTTTTCTTTGCATTAAAAATTTTTCAAAATTGTGTCTATGATGTTCATCTTGACATTCATAGTGTTCTTGGTGTTCATCTTGACATTCATAGCATTCTTGCATGCATCGCATGTTTTCATCTAAAAATTTCATGCATTGCATCTCTTTAGTGTTTTTCTCTCTCATCATAAAAATTTCAAAAAATCAAAAAATATCTTTTCCATTTTCTCTCATCAAATTCGAAAATTTAGGTTGACTTTTTCAAAAATTTTTTAAAATCAAGTTGTTTCTTATAAGTCAAATCAAATTTTCAATTTGAAAATCTTATCTTTTTCAAAATCTTTTTCAAAAATCAAATCTTTTTCAAATTTCTTAGTTATTTTCGAAAATTCCAAAAAAAATTTTCAAAAATCTTTTTCTTATTTTTATACCAAATTTTCGAAAATAACAATAACAATTAACGTTTTGATTCAAAAATTTCAAGTTTGTTACTTGCTTGTAAGAAAGATTCAAACTTTAAGTTCTAGAATCATATCTTGTGATTTCTTATGAATCAAGTCATTAATTGAGATTTTAAAAATCAAATCTTTTTCAAAACTAATTTCTAAAATATCTTCTTATCTTATCTTTTTCAAAAATCTAATTTCAAAATATCTTTTCTAACTTCCTAACTTCTTATCTTTTCAAATTTGTTTCAACTAACTAACTAACTTTTTGTTTGTTTCTTATCTTTTTCAAAACCACCTAACTAACTCTCTCTCTAATTTTCGAAAATATCTTCCCTCTTTTTCAAAAATTTCTTTTTAATTAACTAATTATTCTTATTTTTATTTTTGATTTTAAAAATTTTCGAAAAATACTAACATTTTTCAAAAACCATTTTCGAAAATCACTAACCCTTTTTCAAAAATTATTTTCGAAAATTCTCCCTCTCCCATCTTATTCTATTTATTTATTCATCTACTAACATCTCATCTCACATCTCTACCCTCCTCACAGTTGTGTTTCTTCCATTACATTACATTCTTTATCTCCCTCTTCTTCTACTCACACAGGGATCCCTATACTGTGGTATAAAAGATCTCTATTATTATTATTATTTTTCTGTGCCCTCTTCTTTGTCATATGAGCAGGAGTAAGGACAAGAATATCCTTGTTGAAGCAGATCCAGAACCTGAAAGGACTCTGAAAAGGAAACTAAGAGAAGCTAAAATACAACAATCCAGAGATAACCTTTCAGAAATTTTCGAACAGGAAGAGGAGATGGCAGCCGAAAATAATAATAATGTAAGGAAGATGCTTGGTGACTTTACTGCACCTAATTCCAATTTACATGGAAGAAGCATCTCCATTCCTGCCATTGGAGCAAACAACTTTGAGCTGAAACCTCAATTAGTTTCTCTAATGCAGCAGAACTGCAAGTTTCATGGACTTCCATCTGAAGATCCTTTTCAGTTCTTAACTGAATTCTTGCAAATATGTGATACTGTTAAGACTAATGGAGTAGATCCTAAAGTCTACAGGCTCATGCTTTTCCCTTTTGCTGTAAGAGACAGAGCTAGATTATGGTTTGATTCTCAACCCAAAGACAGCCTGAACTCTTGGGATAAGCTGGTCACGGCTTTCTTAGCCAAGTACTTTCCTCCTCAAAAGCTGAGCAAGCTTAGAGCTGATGTTCAAACCTTCAGACAGAAAGAAGGTGAATCCCTCTATGAAGCTTGGAAAAGATACAAACAGTTGACCAAAAAGTGTCCTTCTGACATGCTTTTAGAATGGACCATCCTGGATATATTCTATGATGGTCTATCTGAGCTATCAAAGATGTCACTGGACACTTCTGCAGGTGGATCCATTCACCTAAAGAAAATGCCTGCAGAAGCTCAAGAACTCATTGACATGGTTGCTAATAACCAGTTCATGTACACTTCTGAGAGGAATCCTGTGAGTAATGGGACACCTATGAAGAAGGGAGTTCTTGAAGTTGATACTCTGAATGCCATATTGGCTCAGAATAAAATATTGACTCAGCAAGTCAATATGATCTCTCAGAGTCTGAATGGAATGCAAGCTGCATCCAACAGTACTCAAGAGGCTTCTTATGAAGAAGAAGCTTATGATCCTGAGAACCCTGCAATAGCAGAGGTGAATTACTTAGGTGAACCTTATGGAAACACCTATAACTCATCATGGAGAAATCATCCAAATTTCTCATGGAAGGATCAAAAGCCTCAACAAGGCTTTAATAATGGTGGAAGAAACAGGTTTAACAATAATAAACCTTTTCCATCATCCACTCAGCAACAGACAGAGAACTCTGAACAAAATGCTTCTAATTTAGCAAATCTAGTCTCTGATCTATCTAAGGCCACTGTGAGTTTCATGAATGAAACCAGGTCTTCCATTAGAAATTTGGAAGCACAAGTGGGCCAGCTGAGTAAAAGGATCACTGAAATCCCTCCAAGTACTCTCCCAAGCAATACAGAAGAGAATCCAAAAGGAGAGTGCAAGGCCATTGACATAAGCACCATGGCCGAACCCAAAGAGGGAGAGGAAGACGCAAATCCCAAGGAGGAAGACCTCCTGGGACGTCCAGTGATCAATAAGGAGCTTCCCTCTGAGGAACCAAAGGACTCTGAGGCTCATCTAGAGACCATAGAGATTCCATTGAACCTCTTTATGCCCTTCATGAGCTCTGATGAGTATTCCTCTTCTGAAGAGAATGAGGATGTTACTGAAGAGCAAACTGCCAAGTTTCTTGGTGCAATCATGAAGCTGAATGCCAAATTATTTGGCATTGATACTTGGGAAGTTGAACCTCCCTTGTTCATCAATGAACTAAGTGATCTGGATCAACTGACATTGCCTCAGAAGAGACAGGATCCTGGAAAGTTCATAATACCCTGTACCATAGGTACCATGATCTTTAAGGCTCTATGTGACCTTGGTTCAGGAATAAACCTCATGCCCCTCTCTGTAATAGAGAAACTGGGAATCTATGGGGTACAAGCTGCTAAAATCTCATTAGAGATGGCAGACAGTTCAAGAAAACAGGCTTATGGACAAGTAGAGGACGTGTTAGTAAAGGTTGAAGGCCTTTACATCCCTGCTGATTTCATAGTCCTGGATACTGGAAAGGAAGAGGATGAATCCATCATCCTAGGAAGACCTTTCCTGGCCACAGCAAGAGCTGTGATTGATGTTGACAGAGGTGAAATAGTCCTTCAATGGAATAAGGACTCCCTTGTGTTTAAAACTCAAGGATCTCCCTCTGCAACCATGGAGAGGAAGCAGAAAAAGCTTCTCTCAAAGCAGAGTCAACCAGAGCCCCCACAGTCAAACTCTAAGTTTGGTGTTGAACTCCCATATCCAAACTCTAAGTTTGGTGTTGGAGAGTCTCAACAAAGCTCTGCACATCTGTGAGGCTCCATGAGAGCCCACTGTCAAGCTATTGACATTAAAGAAGCGCTTGTTGGGAGGCAACCCAATTTTTATTTATCTAACTATATCTTTCTTAGTTATATGTCTTTGTAGGTTCATGATCATGTGGAGTCACAAAATAAATATAAAAATTGAAAACGGAATCAAAAACAGCAGAAGAAAAATCACACCCTGGAGGAGCATCTGTCTGGCGTTCAGCGCCAGAACAGAGCATGGTTCTAGCGCTGAACGCCCAAAATGGGCAGCTTCTGGGAGCTGAACGCCAGAACAGGCATGGTTCTGGCGTTCAACACCAGAAATGGCACACAAATGGGCGTTGAACGCCCAAAATGGCCACCAACCTGGCGCTGAACGCCCAGAGTTGTGTGCAAAGGCATTTTTACATGCCTAATGGGTGCAGGGATGTAAATCCTTGAACACCTCAGGATTTGTAGACCCCAGAGGATCCACTCAGGATCTGTGGACCCCACAGGATCCACTCAGGATCTGTGGACCCCACAGGATCCCCACCTACCTCCACTCACTTCTTCTCACCACTTTCTTTCACACAACCCCATAAACACTCTTCCCCAAAAAAACCCTTCACCAATCACCTCAAACTCTCTTCCCCATCACCTCTTCACCACTCACATCCATCCACTCTTCCCCATAAACCTACCTCATAAACTCCACCTACCTTCAAAAATTCAAAACCAATTATAAGCTTTTTGTTTTTCCATTACCATTGATGGTACCTAAAACCAGAGAATCCTCTAGAAAGGGGAAAGGGAAGACAAAAGCTTCCACATCCAAGTCATGGGAGATGGAAAGGTTCATCTCCAAAGCCCATCAAGACCACTTCTATGATGTTGTGGCCAAGAAGAAGGTGATCCCCGAGGTCCCTTTCAAACTCAAAAGAAATGAGTATCCGGAGATCCGACATGAAATTCAAAGAAGAGGTTGGGAAGTTCTAACAAATCCCATCCAACAAGTCGGCATCCTAATGGTTCAAGAGTTCTATGCCAATGCATGGATCACCAAGAACCATGATCAAAGAAAAAACCCGGATCCAAAGAACTATGTTACAATGGTTCGGGGGAAATACTTAGATTTTAGTCCGGAGAATGTGAGGTTGGCGTTTAACTTGCCCTTGATGCAAGAAGATGAACGCCCCTACACTAGAAGGGTCAACTTTAATCAAAGGTTGGACCAAGTCCTTATGGACATATGTGTAGAAGGAGCTCAATGGAAGATTGACTCCAAAGGCAAGCCGGTTCAACTAAGGAGAGTGGACCTCAAGCCTGTAGCTAGAGGATGGTTGGAGTTCATTCAATGCTCAATCATTCCCACTAGTAATCGGTCTGAAGTTACTATAGACCGGGCCATCATGATCCATAGCATCATGACTGGAGAAGAGGTGGAAGTTCATGAGATTATACCTCAAGAACTCTACAAGGTGGCTGGCAAGTCCTCCGCTATGGCAAGGTTAGCCTTTCCTCACCTCATCTGCCACCTATGCAATTCGGCTGGGATTGACATAGAGGGAGATATCCTCATTAAAGAGGACAAGTCCATCACTAAGAAGAAGATGGAGCAAGCAAGAGAGCCCATTCATGGAGCTCAAGAGGCGTATGAAGCTCATCACCATGAGATCCCAGAAATGCCTCAAATGCACTTTCCTCCACAAAACTATTGGGAGCAAATCAACACCTCCCTAGGAAAATTGAGTTCCAATATGGGACAACTAAGGGTGGAACATCAAGAGCACTCCATCATGCTTCATGAAATAAAAGAAGATCAAAAAGCAATGAGGGAGGAGCAACAAAGACAAGGAAGAGACATAGAAGAGCTCAAGGACATCATTGGTTCCTCAAGAAGGAAACGCCACCATCACTAAGGTGGATTCATTCCTTGTTCTTGTTTCTTCTGTTTTTCGTTTCTATGTTATGTGCTTATCTATGTTTGTGTCTTCATTACATGATCATTAGTGGTTAGTAACTTTGTCTTAAAGTTATGAATGTCCTATGAATCCATCACCTCTCTTAAATGAAAAATGTTTTAATTCAAAAGAACAAGAAGTACATGAGTTTCGAATTTATCCTTGAACTTAGCTTAATTATATTAATGTGGTGACAATGCTTCTTGTTTTCTGAATGTATGCTTGAACAGTGCATATGTCTTTTGAAGTTGTTGTTTAAGAATGTTAAATATGTTGGCTCTTGAAAGAATGATAACTAGGAGACATGTTATTTGATAATCTGAAAAATCAAAAAAATGATTCTTGAAGCAAGAAAAAGCAGCAAAGAACAAAGCTTGCAGAAAAAAAAAATAGGCGAAAAAAAAATAGAAAGAAAAAGAAAAAGCAAGCAGAAAAAGCCAAATCTCTTAAAACCAAGAGGCAAGAGCAAAAAGCCAATAACCCTTAAAACCAAAAGGCAACGGTAAATAAAAAGGATCCCAAGGCTTTGAGCATCAGTGGATAGGAGGGCCTAAAGGAATAAAATCCTGGTCTAAGCGGCTAAACCAAGTTGTCCCTAACCATGTGCTTGTGGCGTGTAGGTGTCAAGTGAAAACTTGAGACTGAGCGGTTAAAGTCAAGGTCCAAAGCAAAAGAAGAGTGTGCTTAAGAACCCTGGACACCTCTAATTGGGGACTTTAGCAAAGCTGAGTCACAATCTGAAAAGGTTCACCCAATTATGTGTCTGTGGCATTTATGTATCCGGTGGTAATACTGGAAAACAAAGTGCTTAGGGCCACGGCCAAGACTCATGAAATAGCTGTGTTCAAGAATCATCATACTGAACTAGGAGAATCAATAACACTATCTGAACTCTGAGTTCCTATAGATGCTAATCATTCTGAACCTCAATGGATAAAGTGAGATGCCAAAACTATTCAAGAGGCAAAAAGCTATAAGTCCCGCTCAGTTGATTGAAGCTATGTTTCATTGATAGTTTGGAGTTTATAGTATATTCTTTTTTTTTTATCCTATTTGATTTTCAGTTGCTTGGGGACAAGCAACAATTTAAGTTTGGTGTTGTGATGAGCGGATAATTTATACGCTTTTTGACATTGTTTTTAGTATGTTTTTAGTAGGATCTAGTTACTTTTAGGGATGTTTTCATTAGTTTTTATGTTAAATTCACATTTCTGGACTTTACTATGAGATTGTGTATTTTTCTGTGATTTCAGGTATTTTCTGACTGAAATTGAGGGACTTGAGCAGAAATCAGATTCAGAGGTTGAAGAAGGACTGCTGATGCTGTTGGATTCTGACCTCCTTGCACTCAAAATAGATTTTCTGGAGCTACAGAACTCGAAATGGCACGCTTCCAATTGTGTTGGAAAGTAGACATCCAGGGCTTTCCAGCAATATATAATAGTTTATACTTTGGCCAAGAATAGACGATGTAAACTGGCATTCAACGCCAGCTTTCTGCCCAAATCTGGCGTCCAGCGCTAGAAAAGGAGCCAAAACCAGAGTTGAACGCCCAAACTGGCACAAAAGCTGGCGTTCAACTCCAAGAAGGACCTCTACACGTGCAACACTCAAGCTCAGCCCAAGCATACACCAAGTGGGCCCCGGAAGTAGATTTATGCATCAATTACTTACTTCTGTAAACCCTAGTAGCTAGTTTATTATAAATAGGACCTTTTACTATTGTATTAGACGTCTTTTTGACCATCTTTGGATTATTTTTGATCTATTGATCATGTTTTGGGGGCTGGCCATCTCGGCCATGCCTGGACCTTTCACTTATATATTTTCACGGTAGAGTTTCTACACTCCATAGATTAAGGTGTGGAGCTCTGCTGTTCCTCAAAGATTAATGCAAAGTACTACTATTTTCTATTCAATTCATCTTATTTCGCTTCTAAGATATTCATTCGTACTTCAATCTGAATGTGATGAACGTGACAATCATCATCATTCCCTATGAACGCGTGTCTGACAACCACTTCCGTTCTACCTTCGACTGAATGAGTATCTCTTAGATCTCTTAATCAGAATCTTCGTGGCGTAAGCTAGAATGATGGCGGCATTCAAGAGAATCCGGAAAGTCTAAACCTTGTCTGTGGTATTCTGAGTAGGATTCAATGAATGAATGACTGTGACGAGCTCCAAACTCGCGATTGCGGGGCGTTAGTGACAGACGCAAAAGGATAGTAAATCCTATTCCAGCATGATCGAGAACCGACAGATGAGTAGTCGTGCCGTGACAGGGTGCGTTGACCATTTTCACTGAGAGGATAAGATGAAGCCATAGACAAGGGTGATGCCTCCAGACGATTAGTCGTGCCGTGACAGGGCATTGGATCATTTTCCCGAGAGATGACCGAAAGTAGCCATTGACAGTGGTGATGTATCACATAAAGCCAGCCATGGAAAGGAGTAAGACTGATTGGATGAAGATAGCAGGAAAGCAGGGGTTCAGAGGAACGAAAGCATCTCCATTCGTTTATCTGAAATTCCTACCAATGAATTAAATAAGTATTTTTATCCCTATTCTATTATTTATTATTCGAAAACACCCTTATCAATTTATATCTGCCTAACTGAGATTTGCAAGGTGACCATAGCTTGCTTCATACCAACAATCTCCGTGGGATTCGACCCTTACTCACGTAAGGTATTACTTGGACGACCCAGTGCACTTGCTGGTCAGTTACACGGAGTTGTGAACCATGGTTTTAGCATCATGTTTTTTGGCGCCATTTCCAGGGAAAGAAAGAGCAATGAACTTTACATAATTAAAGTGTAATCACGATTCCGCGTACCAGACGAGCGGCAGGGTTCCAACATCCTCAGAAAACAAAAAAGATACCAAGTTAAGCGCGAAAGTATGATATAATCTACAAAGTTATAAAGCTTCAGAGGCCACCAAAATCTACCTCAAAAGCTAGAAAGTTACTTTTGTTTGTCAAAACAAAAAGTTGCTAGGCAAGTAACGAGAAAGTATCAGCAGTTAACAAAACATAAAGAGTTTAAAAAGCCCACAAGCCAGGCCAACTACATAAATATCCAGAATAAATGGGCTAAGGGTCAGAAGACTTTTTAGCAGCATCACTCCGAGGAGACGGAGGGCGAGTCTGGAGAAGAACAGCATCCACAGTACCGTCATCCCGGTTTAAGATCTGGCAGTCAGGATCAGAAGCAGGAGGGCCGACCTCGGCAGGAACAGCAGGAGTTGACACCTTGGCAGAGGACACAGGGGGAGGTTCAACATCATCATCATCCTCGTCATCAGGGACAATCTTGCCATCCCTGACAATGTTATCTAGGCTGAAGAGGGTCAGGTCGGCCTCGGGAGCAATAACCCGAACTTGTTCCTTCAGGTTCTCATAAGCAGCAGTTACACTACCAACAAGATGACTTTGGAGCTCGGAGTAATCAGCTCGGGCATTCTCCAACTCCTCCTGCAGGCGCAACACCTCCCGGTAAGATGTCACATAACTATCCTTATGTCTCATAGCCGTGTCCTCGGCCAGCCTCACAGAAGCCGCCAGAGAGATGGAACTCGCCTTCTCATTCTCCAAATCTTTTTCCAACTTGGCCACCTTCACTTCAAGCTCCTCCTTCAAGCCTTTCATCCGATCAAACTCCTGTTTGGCCTCCTCCATAAAAGCTTTAGTGGCATGGAGAGAAAGACTTTGAGCAGTTCGATATAGGGCCGCTCCCATGTGTGCCATCTTGATACTACTCCGAGTTATATAATCAAAATGATGAAGAAGCGACACGTCATCCATAGGGTGGACACCATAAGGGTCGATTTGTTAATCTACAAACTCGACCGCATCAAAGTTAGGAGCATCAAGGTTGAAAGGCTCAATCGTTTTTTGCTTCTTACTAGGAGGGGCACCAGAAGCTGCAGCAGAAGATTGTGGAGGATCGACCAGACGAACCCGAGGAATAAGAATTGCTTTCCTCGGTCCGGGAGAACTCGACACAGGAGGCTTCACTGGAACCTGAGAAGATCCCTCTCCGGCCGCCTTGGCCGAGATGTTTAGAGCAGCAGTTGCCTTCTTCGCCTTCTTGTAAGCCTTCATGGAATCGTTATTTTTCGACATCTCTGAAAATACAAAATCAACCACAAAAGACAAGTTACAACATAGGAGAAGAAAAGCTCAGAAGCAAGTATAAAAACAAGTCAGACAGTACCCAAAGCAGTTCGAACCAAAGATAGATCACTCAAGAATCTCTTCATATCTAGATGGGGAGGTTTCCCCCACAAATCTTCAAGAACAACTACAAAGGCCCGCTCAACCTCATTAAGCATCTCCCATGTATAATGTGGCACTCTCACATTCTTTTGCCACTCTAGAGGAAAAGCAGGCTCGTCATTTTCATCAAGAAAAAAGGGGCGGACCCCCTCAACAGCACGGACTCGGAAGAAATTGTTCTTAAAATCTTTAAACGACTCATCATACATGGCAAAAACTTTATGCCCCTGGGCCGATCTGAAAGAAACCCAGGAAGCTTTCTTTTTGGAGGAACCTCCGGGCTTGGCCAAGACAAAAAAATAAAGGAAAAGAGTTTCAGAAGGTGTTATGCCTAACTCTTGGCAAAGCAGTTGAAATATTTTGATAAAACCCCAGGAATTCGGATAAAGGTGGGACGGAGCAATGTTACATGACCACAACAGGTCAGTTTCAAATGCAGTAAAAAGAAAAGTAATGTTTAATTGGCTGAAGAAGTATTCATAAGCATAGAAGAAGGGACGTTCCCCCTCGATGGAAGTCGGAAAACAAACTCTCTCATCAGAATCAGGGGCAACAAGCTCATAATCCCCCTCACGGGCACTGTTATCACAAATCCTATGGCGCTTCCTCAACTCTGTGCAAAATTCAGCATCCACAACAGAAACACACAACAAGACAAGGGAGTCCAGCCAATCGGACATCCCCTCGAGAACTCTGGAAGACATCTCTACAATGTTATTGCGAGAAGACATGAGGCCAACTAATCCTACAAGTAAGAAAAGAAGATGGGATTACTAAAAACATCTCGGACAAGGGAGAAAACAACTCAATACGATACAGGCGAACACACAGAAAAGGAAAACACCAAGACTCAAACCAAAGTCCTGGGGCATCCTTTGGAGGCAATATTAAAGCAAGGTTTCTAGTAAAAATCTACTTCTCGCACCCCAGCATCTCTCAAAACAAGAAAAGAAGGCTTCAAACAGCAAGCATTTTCCATCAAAGTAAAACACAAAAGTCTTCAAAAACATTGCCTTACAGTCTAAACCAGCAAAAACCATCACCAAACATCAAGCACGCCAAACAGAGACCATTAAAGATACAACCTTTTTTTAGAACCAGACAAAAGCAACCTTCAAATAAAGCAAGGAACAGATGCAGATAGCGGTATCAGAACAGAAACAACAAGGAACATGCAAAGCCTTAAAAGCATCAAGCAAAAACAAAAGTCTTAATTTTGCAGAGAGCAAAGAGAGCGGAGAAAAGAAGTTACAAAAAGGGTGAAGGAGAGAAACCGTTTCTGGGTTTTCAAAATCAAAATAAAGAGCCAAAAGGAAACGGGGCAATTAATGTTAAAATTAATGAAAACATTAAACCCTCGCACGTTCCCAAAACGCCGATATAAAAGTGCACGCTTTTAGAGGAAAAACGTTCTACATTCAAAAGCTTCTACAAAGGAATCAAGAAAATGCTTAAGTTCGGCTTCTGACAAACCCCAATTTGATGGTTTGTTTTGTATTGATTTTTGGGGATTTTATCACCTTTTACCCACATTTATTCAATGAAATAGCATGGTTTTGTATATTCTCCTTTAATTGTGCTTAAGAGTGAAAACATGCTTTTTAGGTCTTAAAATAGCTAAATTTAATTCTCCTTGATTCCATTAGATGCCTTGATATGTTTGCTAAGTGATTTCAGATTTAGAAGGCAAAGATTGGATCAAAGGAATGAAGAAAGAAGCATGAAAAGTTGGAGAACTCATGAAGAAATGGAAGAACCGGAAAGCTGTCAAGCCGACCTCTTCGCACTTAATCGACCATAACTTGAGCTACAGAGGTCCAAATGATGCGGTTCCAGTTGGGTTGGAAAGCTAACATCCGGGGCTTCGAAACGATATAAGATTTGCCATAGTTGCTACACGTATGGTGGCACGCACGCGCAAAGTACGCGCACGCGCCGTTGCTGCCACCTTGTTCACTTAAAGCAAAATGTGGCCAACGAATTCTAAAGCCTTGTGGGCCCAATCCAACTCATTTATGATGCTATTTAAGCCAAGGATTGAAAGTGAATCAACATACTTTTGCATACTTTTCATACTTTGGAAGTTAGTTACCATTAGTTTAGTTTTAGCTTAGTTTAGTAGTGAGAGTTAGTTTCTAGAGAGAGAAGCTCTCACTTCTCTCTAGAATTAGGATTAGGTTTAGTTCAATAATCTTAGATCTAGATTTTAATTCATCTTCTTCTACTTCTATCTTCTCAATTCCTTGTTGTCACATTCATTCTTCTTCCATCCTTTTGTTGTAATTTCCTTTATGTTGTTCTTGCATTTTGTTGTAGATCTACTTTTGTTCCTTCCTTTCTCTTTCAATTCAATTCAAGGTAAATCATAATAATTGTGTTCATTTGATTTGTTGTTATTTAATTCCTTGCAAATTGAGTAGTGTAGATTTACTTTTCTTGCAATTTTACTATGCTTTCCTTTTATGCCTTCCAAGTGTTTGATGAAATGCTTGGTTGGATTTTAGAGTAGAATTTTATGTTCTTGTCTTGGAAAGGTAACTTAGGAACTCTTGAGTTACTAATGTCCAAGTAATTGATGATTGGGATTCATTGACTCTAGTTCTCACTAATTGAATTAGTGGAGAGTTAGGACTTATGGACTAGGATTGATATAGCTCATTTGACTTTCCTTTACTACTAGTTAGAGGATGATTTAATGAGATTAATCCTTGCCAATTCTCATATTGTGGTTAGTGATTAGGATAGAGATCTTTGACCATCAACCCTTGCCAAGACCTTTTTAGCCATTAGTTTACTTTCTTACCATTTATCTTTCATGCTTCATATCAAAACCCCAAATATAACTCACAACCGATAACAAGACACTTCATTACAATTCCTAGGGAGAACGACTCGAGGTTTAAATACTTCGGTTTATAGAATTTAGGGGTTTGTTACTTGTGACAAACAAATTTTTGTATGAAAGGATTATTGTTGGTTTAGAAACTATACTTTACAACGAGATTTCAATTGTGAATTCTAAGCCACACAAAAATCCAATCGCCAGCTTCACTAGAGAAGGACCGAAGTCAAGAACTCGACCTCAAAAAGAAGGCCGAGCTCAAGCAGGGGCACTGTTCATACCCTGGGTCGAGATGACCGAGCCGGGATGCTCAGTAGCAAAGCGACCGACCTCTTTAGGTCAAGCGGACCGACTTCTTTACGAAGAATTCGGCCAAAGCGACAGGAAAAGCCCAAAGAAGGGCCCAACTTAAGGAATACGACCCAGATCCAAAGGCAGCCCAAACCGATAGAGACAAGGACGGTTCCACGGAAGATAAGTTGACCTCAACAAAAGATAAGATAAGATAAGATAACTAACTTATCTTATCCAAAGAAGGTCACATCTCACTACTATAAATACACTAGAGCACCCAGGTACCCCCCACCCTCCGGTGACCAAGGATCAGCAGTGCAGCAAGTCCAACAAGTCGGACACAACAGCTCCGGCCGCCACCAGCCAGCCGGACATACCTTCTCCGACCAATACAGAAGATCTCATCCGAGATCGACCTCCAGTTTCAGGTAACCCTCGGAACAGAGCTCAACTTGGGTTCCTTGGTTGTTTTCTATTATCACACCTGCGCTGCTTCCAGTCTTATTCGAAGAACCGTCCACGTAGAGATTCCATTTTGTGGGGGTTTTCAGGGTATCTGTGAATTCTGCGATAAAGTCGGCCAAGTACTATAATTTGATGCCTGTCCGAGCTCCATATTGGAGGTCGAACTCGGATAACTCGACTGGCCATTGTAAAATTCTGCCCGCTAGATCTGTTTTCTGTAGTATCCCTTTTATGGGCTGGTCGGTCCGAACCTTAATGGTGTGAGCCTAGAAGTACGGGCGAAGTCGTCGAGATGTCAGTATGAGAGTGTAGGCGAACTTTTCTATTTTTTGGTAGTTCAGCTCGGATCCCTACAGCGCTTTACTAATGAAGTATACAGGTTGTTGCCCTTTGTCATCCTCTCGAACCAGTGCTGAGGCTACTGCCTGACTTCCTACTGCAAGGTATAATATGAGTGGTTCTTTCTCTCGTGGTCGAGTTAGGATAGGTGGTCGTCCCAGGAAATTTTTGAAATCCTGGAAGGCTTGCTCGCATTCCATTGTCCATTCGAACTTCTTTCCTTTTCTTAAAGTGGCATAGAAGGGGAGAGATCTTATTACTGATCCCGCTAAGAATCTGGATAAGGCTGCTAATCTCCCGTTGAGTTGTTGTACCTTGATGACACAAGTCGGGCTCTTCATGTTGAGTATGGCCTGGCATTTGTCTGGGTTTGCTTCAATTCCTCTTTGTGTGAGCATGAAACCTAAGAATTTTCCCACTTCTACTGCAAAGGTGCATTTTGCGGGATTGAGTCGCATGCCATGCTTCCTTATAGTGTTGAACACCTGAGCCAGGTCGGACAGTAATGTCTCTTCGCTTTGTGTCTTTATTAACATGTCATCTACGTAGACTTCCATAACTTTTCCGATGTGATCTGAAAAGACTTTATTCATCAGCCTTTGATAAGTAGCTCCCGTATTCTTGAGACCGAAAGGCATCACTATGTAGCAGTAATTTGCTTTTGGTGTTAAAAACGAGGTCTTTTCTTGATCTGGTAGATACATGAGGATTTGGTTGTATCCGGAATATGCATCCATAAACGAGAGGTATCTATATCCAGATGAAGCATCTACCAGAGCGTCGATACTTGGGAGTGGGTAAGGATCTTTTGGGCAGACTTTGTTGAGATCGGTGTAGTCGGTGCACATTCGCCATTTCCCATTTGATTTTTTCACCAAGACGACGTTAGCTAGCCATAGTGGGTACTTGACTTCTCCTATGAATCCTGCCTCCAGTAGTGCTTGTACTTGTTCTTCCACAACTTGAGATCGTTCTGGCCCAAGTTTTCTTTGTCTCTGCCGTACCGGCCGAGATCCTGGATAGACCGCCAACTTGTGACTCATTAGCTTGGGGTCTATGCCTGACATGTCTGCAGCTTTCCATGCGAAGAGATTGACATTATCTCGTAAGAACTGTACTAGTAATTCTTTTGCGTCTCCCTTCAGGATCGTGCCAATATTAGTTGTTTTGTCTGAGGTATCTCCGATCTAAATTTTCTCTATTTCTCCTTCGAGCTATGGACGGAGTTCTTCTCGTCTCTGAACTCCACCAAGCTCAATTGTATGGAACTCTTCTCCTCTACCTCTGAGGTTTATACTTTTGTTATAACAGCAGCGTGCCATCTTTTGGTCTGCTTTTATCGTAGCTATCCCTTCTGTAGTTGGGAATTTCATGCATAGATGTGGAGTCGAGACTATTGCGCCGAGTTGATTTAGTGTTGTCCGACCTATTAGGGCATTGTAGGCTAAACTCACGTCGACCACAATGTAATCTATCTTGAGTGTTTTGGATTGGTTCCCTTTTTCGAAGGTTGTATGTAGTGACACGTATCCCAGTGGTTGTACTGGGGTATCTCCCAATCCGAACAGGCTATTCGGGTATGCTCTAAGCTCCTTTTCTTCTAAGCCGAGTTTGTCGAAGGCAGTTTTGAATAAGATGTCGGAAGAACTCCCTTGGTCTATTAATGTGCGGTGGAGATTGGCGTTTTCCAGTATGATGGTGATGACCATGGGATCGTCGTGTCCGGAGATGATACCAGATGCGTCTTCTTTGGTGAACGTGATTGCAGGGATGTCGGGTGCTTCCTCCTTCCCTTCGACATGATATACTTCTTTGAGGTATCTTTTGCGGAATGATTTGGAGATTCCACCTCCTGCAAATCCTCCGTGTATCATATGGACATGTCTTTCTGGCGTACGAGGTGATCGCTCAGCTCGTCCGACATCTTCATCTCTTCGTCTTTTTCTTTGTTCGTCATCTCGGGTGGCTAGATACCGATTTAGTTTTCCTTCCCTTACTAATTTTTCTATGATGTTTTTTAAGTCGAAGCACTCATTGGTGGAATGTCCTCGGACCTGATGATATTCACAGTATTCGTTCCGATTTCCTCCTCCTCTTTTGCCTTTGAGTGGTCGAGCTGGGGGTATCTTTTCTGTGTTACAGACTTCTTTGTAAATATCCACAAGGGACACCCAAAGAGTGGTGTAATTATGATACTTTTTTATTTTTTTGCCTGTTCGATCTTCCTTCTTCTTGGATTCTTTATCTTTATCTCGGTAGGTGTATCCGGATTTCGAGGCTTCTCCAAGTCGGGAATTTTCTTCCATGTTGATGTACTTCTCTGCTCGCTCTTGTACCTCATCTAGGGATGTGGGATATTTCTTTGATATCGATTGGCTGAAAGGTCCTTCTCGTAGGCCGTTGATGAGGCCTATGACGGCAGCCTCTGTTAGTAAGCTTTGTATGTCTAGGCATGTTTTGTTGAATCTTTCCATGTAGTTGTGAAGGCTTTCCCGATCTCCTTGCTTGATACCTAGTAGAATGGGGGCGTGCTTAGCCTTGTCTTTTTGGATGGAGAATCTGGCCAGGAATTTTTTGGCCAGGTCGTCAAAGTTAGAGATGGACTTTGGAGGTAGGTTGTCGAACCATCTAATTGCTGTCTTCGTGAGAGTCGTTGGAAAAGCTTTGCAGCGAACGGCATCTGAGGCGTCGGTAAGGTACATTCTGCTTCTGAAGTTGCTGAGATGATGGTTGGGATCTGTAGTGCCATCATACAAAGTCATATCCGGAAGTTTGAAGTCTTTAGGGATTTTAGTCTTCATGATTTCCCTAGTGAATGGATCTTGATCCTTGCTAGAGTTGTCCTCAGGGGTGGTCCGGGTAGCCTTTGCTTTGAGATTGGCTTCAAGTTGTAGAAGTTTATCTTCTAATTCTCGACGCCGTCTTACCTCTCTTTGTAGATCCTTGCCGACTTCTTGCTGGTACTGGCTTTCTTTTTCGAGTTGCTTTAGGCGATCTTGAAGTGCTTCTATTACTCCCGGGTGTGATGAGTTTTTGTCTCCGTTAGATTCCGGAGTGTCCTTTGGTGTGGCACCCGTGTTTTTGTGAGGCATTTTGTCCTCTAGATCTGAGTTGTGGTCGTCATCCTGTTCGTCCGCCATGGTGATGGGATGACTTCCAGGTCCCCGGCAACGGCGCCAATGTTCCGAGGGTTACCTGAAACTGTAGGTCGATCTCGGATGAGATCTTCTGTACTGGTCAGAGATAACGTGTCCGGCTGGCTGGTGGCGGCCGGAGCTGTTGTGTCCGACTTGTTGGACTGGCTGCACTTCTGATCCTTGGTCACCGGAGGGTGGAGGGTACCTGCAAGAGACTCTGATGCTTAAGTTAGCACGAGTATTAAGCAGGTTTATTATAGAATCAGAGTATGAGTTGTACCTGGGTGCTCCAGTGTATTTATAGTAGTGTGGGATGACCTTTCTGATAAGATAAGTTAGTTATCTTATCTTATCTTATCTTATTTTGGGTGAAGTCAGCTTATCTTCAAGGGAACCGCCTTTATCTCTGTAGGCTTGGATTGCCTTTGGATTTGGGTCGTGTTCCTCTATTTGGGCCCTTTATTGAGCTTTCCTGTTGATTTGGTCGATCTCTTTAAGAAGAGATCGGATAGTCGGACCTGAAGAGGTCGGTCGCCATGTCGCTAAACATCCCGGGTCAGACAGCTCGACCCAGGGTATGAACAGCCATAAATAGCTTTAGAGAGTTTAAAAACATGATTTACAAATTCTTTACTTTCAAAACCGGGGGTTGAGCCACAAATACTTCCCTATCTATAAAACCATTAAGAAAAGCACATTTAACATCCATTTGAAATATTTTAAAGCCCTTGTGGGCAACATAGGCAAGAAACAACCTAATTGCTTCCATTCTTACTACCGGGGCAAATGACCCATCAAAATCAATTCATTCCTCTTGATCGTAACATTGGGCCACTAGTCTAGCCTTGTTACGAACCACACTACCATCCTCACCCAATTTATTCTTGAAAATCCATTTTGTACCAATTACCTTTTTACCATTTGGATTTGGTACAAGGGTCCAAACCTCATTCTTTTCAAATTGTGCTAGCTCTTCTTTCATGGATTTGACCCATGAGGGGTCTTCAAGAGCTTGCTTCATATTGAAAGGTTCCAATTAGGATAAGAAGGCAACATTGCTTGGTTTCATTTGCTTCTTGCTTGAGGATCTAGTGGTTATGCCTTGAGAAGGATCCCCAATAATGAATTCATAATGGTAACCCTTCAAAAACTTCCATTCTCGTGGCCTGTAAGGAACGTTTCTGCCTTGACAAATTTTAGTGGACAGCTCTGTTTTGGATTCTCTGGCTTGTTTAGGAGACAAAACTGAAATGTCTCCTCCATCTTGATGAGACATTTCTGGATGGACAGATTCATCACTTGGGACAATTTTGGATTTTTCTTGACTTGCTTGATGGTTCACATCAGCTTCACTTCCTGCATCATCATCTAACACAGCACTTGGAATAGAATTAGAATCACAAAAGGACACATGTATGGATTGCTCTATTGTTCTATGTTCTTTGAGGTAAATCCTAAATGCTTTGCTAGTGGTGGAGTATCCAACAAATATTCCTTCAAAAGTTTTTGGATCGAATTTTCCAAGATTTTCTTTATTGTTGAGTACAAAGCATTTACATCCAAAAATGTGGAAATACTTAAGAATGGGTGGGGTTCCTCTCCAAAGCTCATATGGAGTTTTCTTTTAAACCTTTTCGAATGATGGTTCTATTCAAAATGTAACAAGAAGTATTTACAGCTTCAACCCACAAAAATTTTAGAATATCATTTTCATAAAGTATTGTCCTAGTCATTTCTTGAAAGCTTCTATTCCTTCTTTCAACAACCCCATTTTGTTGAGGTATTCTTGGGCATGAAAAGTTATGTGCTATTCCAAGTTCATCACAAAATTTTTCAAAATCTTGATTTTCAAACTCCTTTCCATGATCGCTTCTCAATTGGACAATTTTTAAATCTTTTTCGTTTTGGATCTTTTTACAAAGAGATGAAAAAGCATGAAATGCATCATTCTTGTGAGCTAAGAAAAGAACCCAACCAAATCTAGAGTAATCATCCACTACTACAAAACCATAATGTTTAGCCCCAAACTTTGAGTTCTAGTTAGACCAAAGAGATCAATGTGTAACATTTCTAATGGCCTTTTAGTGGAAATTCCTTCTTTTGGTTTAAAAGATGATTTTACTTGTTTGCCTAGTTGACAAACATCATAAGTAATATCCTTATCAAATTTAATATTAGAAATTCCTCTAACCAAATTTTTCTTAACAAGCTCAGAAATTTGGTACATGCTTGCATGACCCAATTTCTTATGCAAAAGCCATTTTTCAGATTCAAGTGGTGTAAAACAGGTTACTTTTTTATCCTTTAAGTCCTCTAGAGTTAATCCATATATATTTTTGCACCTTTTAGCCTCAAACAAAATGTCACTAGATTTTTCACATACAACCAAGCAATCCAATTGTCTAAAAATAACCCAATATCCAAGATCACACAGTTAGCTAATGCTTAGTAAATTATGTTTCAATCCATCAACAAGCAAAACATCACTAATAAAGGAAGAGAAGTTCTTACCAACTTTACCTATGGCCACTATTTTACCTTTTTTGTTGTCACCGAAAGTAACAAAGCCTCCATCATACTCATCAAGCTTGATGAAGAATGTTGACTTTCCGGTCATATGCCTAGAGCACCCACTATCCATATACCACATGTTGTCCTTTCTTTTGGATGCTAGGCAAACCTACAAAATAAGCTTAAGTGACCTTAGGTATCCAAATCTTTTTGGATCCTTTGATGTTAAACCATCTCCTTTGTCCCAAGCCATTATAATCACAAATAATTTTGAAAACTTTATTTCCAATCATCCTTTCACTTATGAAGTACTGAATAGGAAAATGTCCATTCCGATTGCATAATCTACAAAATTTATGAGTTGCTATTTTTTTAAAGCTAGTTAGGTTTTAAAACCTTATGTCATCTGAAGAGGATGCCATGTTGGTAAAGGAAGGTTTTTCAATGAATGTTTTAGATTTGTGAAAACCCAAACCAGCTTTATCATAAAGAGATTTTTGGCTAGCCAAGAGTTGATTTAAATTTTTAGAACTTTGAGCAAAGCTGGCTAGGTCCTCTTTAAGTCTTTTTATCTCTTTATGCAGCCACTCATTTTTCTCAAAATAATTTAGATTTTCAGTCACAGAATGGTGATATTCACAGCTTTTAAGTTCAGCTTTCAACCGCTTATTTTCCTCAACAAGATCTACAGCAGTTTTGGCTTCCCTTAATTTATCTTTAAGAAAACCATTTTTAGCTTTTAGTATTTCTATTTGAGACTCAAGATCTTGGTTTTCGTTTAAGAAACATTTAATCTTTTTAGAAAGATGATCAATCTTAAGATGAAAGTCTTCAGTTGAGGGTTCAGGAAATATTACCTCATCAACTATGTCAGCCATGAGACACGTTTGAGACTTGGTTTCTGTTTCATCATCTTCATTAGAGTCATTCTCCAAGTCCTCCCAAGATGCCATGAGACCTTTCTTCTTTTCTTTTTTCGGCTTGTCCTCCTTCTTCAGTTTTGGACAATCAGACTTGAAGTGCCCAGCTTTTTTACAGTTGTAACAAATTACTTTACTGAGATCCCTCTTTGACTTCCTTGAGCTGCCTCCTTTGTTTCGTTCCTTCAACTTCACCATTTTTCTGAATTTCTTAGCAAACAAAACAAATTCATTTTCAGAAGAGTTATCACTGGATTCATTTTCCAGCAGTTCAATCGCAGCTCTTGTTTGCCCTATCTTATAAAGACGTAACCGTATACAGATGTTACCCTTGTGCTCTAACCACATCATGAAATTCCAAAACAAACCTAACCTTGCCAATAATACACCGTTCTTTCATGAGTGTTTGTTAAAGTTATGACATTCAATTCATATCTCATCTTAACAATCTTGTTCATTACAGAAAAAGCATAACCAATATGACCCATTTGGCAAAAACATTAGATCAACATGCTTAGAGAAGTCAAGGTAGGAGCAATTCTCCTGAACTCTAATTGTGAAAAAAGCAAAACAGCAGTTTTAGTATTTTTCCCTAATAAGTGATTTAAGAAACTTTTTCATTCTTCATACTTCATAGACGACTAATTTTAAGATGTTGAGTTCTGCAATTATGAGATATTCTTTGTTGCGAACCTTTCATGCTAACACTTGCTTCTTTCACTTTTCCCTTTTTTCTCTCATTCTCACCCTTATTATTCTCATATACATAATGCTGATTATGTTATTTTCTCCTTCAATCGCCTCATCAATCGCCAATCGGCACCATCCTCCTTCTCATGTTGAAATTGGTAAGCTTCTTAAATCTCTTATTAGAGAGAAACACTATCACATTGCTATTTCACTATTTTCACAGTTAGAATTTAGGGAAATAGCTCCTAGCTTGATTACTTTGGGCATGTTGATAAATTGCTTTTGCTATATTAGTCATATGGATTATGCTTTTTCTGTGTTGGGGAAGATTGTCAAGATGGGATATGAATTGGATGTCATAACTTTAACATCACTTCATGAAAGAATGGTGTATTATTGGGTAGGGGTGTTCGTGGTATGGTGCAATTTGGTTCGGTTATTTAGAAAAAAAAGTCATCCGATCCGATCCAATTGATTATTAAAACTGCGGTTCAGTTTAGTTCAGTTTTTTTACCAAGACCATTCAAACCAAATCAAACCAATTGAAATGGATTTATTTTGGTTCTGTTTATTCGATTTATTTAATTAATTCAAACAAAAACCATTCATACTATTTGACAAAGTCACTAGCAAGTAATCGACTGCCTCAGGAATCATTAACAGAAGCACAACAAATTAAAATCATTGACAATTTTGCAAAAATAGCATAAGCAGATCGAACAATAATCAACCTGACTCAAAAATATCAATAAGCAAAAAGAAAAGCAAGAGACCGACTCAGTATAACCAAACTAAATCAGAAATACAACCAAACTAATTCCACAAATTCTTCCTCTTTCACCTTCTCCTTTCCGGCATTAACATTGAATAAATAAAAAGTTCAAAATCAACCCTAAACCAGAATTACCCTAAATCAAAGCAGAACAAAAAGTTCAGAGTTAAAAAAATAAAATCAGAATTAACAACTCAGCCATAGAATCAAGAACAAGCCAACCAAGTGTCATTACAAATTAGAATCAATAAAAAGACTAAATCAGAATTTAAAAAAAAATAGAATCAGAACAAAAAAACAAACCTGAGGCTTAGGCTCCATTAGAGAGGACGACGGAGATGCAGGATGGTGAGACGAGGGAGATGCTGCGACGGAGGCGACGAGGCTAAAAGAACTGGAGAAAAATTAAACTTAATAATAGCAGTGAACCAAGAAAAAATTAAAATCAAGAACAATTAATAATCACAAAAAAATTATAACAAAAATGGAAAAGGAAAAAATGGCAGATAGAGAATGAAAAATAAAAAAGAAAACCAAGAATAAACCTGCGTGACAGACGACACGGCAGCTGGAGTGCGCTGTGCTGAGCGGCATGGAGGCGACATGGGGCTATTGATACGTGGACGACAACACAACGAGTCATTTGCTGCTAGTGCATGCTGCTGCTGTTTCACTGCGTGGGAGACGACGGAGAGAGAGCGGCTACGAGGAAGGGGAGAGGGAGAAGGAGGGGACAAGAAGGAGAAACCGAGAAAGGCGGCTAAAAGGAAGGGAGAGGGAGAAGGAGGGGACAAGGGGGAGAAACCGAGAAAGGCTCCTTCGCAGCTGCTGCAATCTGGAGGATGGCAGAGGAGAGTTGAAGACAAGGGGTTGAGAGTAGGGATGTCAATGGACTACTCCCATCCCTGCCACCATATTTTGTCCCCGTCCCCGCCACGATCCCCGCCCGGAGGGTAATTGTCCCCATCCCCATTCTCTGCGTTTCTTGGGCTCTGTTCTCCATCTTCTTATATCGAACATTTATATGGAAAGTACAGTGAAAAAATTAAAAAATTAAAAAAAAAAACACAAAATATTATTACAACACACATACATATATTATTCAAGATTACAATTTATAAGTCCAAAACTACAAAATAACAAATCATAGTCTATAAAATAAAATCTTTTAAATGTAGTTCTTTTCCAATTTACTTCTCATAATTCGATAATAATATACTTAAATTTCAAGCTCAACAAGTTTAATCATTCAATTGATGATGAGGACCTTAAAGTATTATATTGACAACTGAAATAATTTTACTGTAATCTATTAAATAAAATAATTATGTTAAATTTATTTTTTAATACTCAAACTAACCAAATAGACAAGTCAACTCATTTTAAAGTAACTTGCTTCTTCAAGTTTTTTTTTTTACTTTAATTCTTTCAAGTAATTTTCATAAAAAAAGTTATAAAACAATCGATCACAGCATTTCCTAAACGTTGTTTTAATAAGAAATCATACAATCATACCTAATAAAAATAACAACCACCAACATCAAAAAATCAGAAGTTCAGAACTGCATTCATTAACAAAAAATAACAGCCACCAATATAAAAAAATCAAAATAAAAATAAATTCATGGAAAAAAATAGAATTTAAAATATGAAAAATTACATTATCAGAAACTAATGATTAATTAGTATGAAATCAAATTAATGAAGTAAAATGCTAAAATCCAAGCAGAAAAGGAGAGAGTAGTAAATCTTACCAGGGATAAGGGAGAAATGGCCGAAGAGGTGAGAGACGCCGGCAAAGAGAATAGCAAAGACGCGGAATAGCAATGCAGGACGGCGGCGGCACAGGAGCTGAACGGACTCAACGGAGCAGCGACGTTGTCGAAGAAAAAGGGGAGAAGATAAAGTCGCAGCAATGCAGCAGAGGGGGAACGGCGCGGTGTGGTGATGGTGCAGTGAGTAGGACGGCAAGGTAAAACGGACAGTGGCGAGGGAGGTGTTCGGAGGTGGCTGGCTGGGTGCAGAGAGGACGGAGAGAACGTAGAAGGGTCACGAGGAGGGGTGAGGCGGGAGGGTGACTGGGTAGCGGCACTAGGGTGTGCGAAGAGAGGTTAGGGTCTTAACTTTTCAATATATATATATATATATATGGGAGGTGAAATGACTAAAAAATTAAAGAAAAAAATAAATAAATTACTAAATATGTTTAAGTAATTTAACATATTTGAAAACTACAAAAAATGTGGGGATAGGACAACAATTTCTGCTCGAGTTTTCGCATTTGTTTCGGAAGAATTTTATCCCCATATTCGGATAAAATTTCTCGCTATTGGGTTTCATTAGGGATGGTTTCCACAAAGATCCCCGCTTCCTGTGTAGGGTGAACGCGGATCGAATCTAGCCAAAATTTCGATCCGATCCGCACTAAAATCATCAGATCGGATCCAATATCCGCATTTTTTAAGCTTAGATCTGATTCGATCCGTACATTTGCGAATCGGATCGGATTGAATATCGGATATATCCGCAAAACACAAAATATTTTTAAAAGGTTATTTTTATTAAAAAAATATCAATAAAATTCATTTTTCTATTCTTTTAAATATGTTTACTCTTAAAATAATATTAAACATACTTTACTTAAATAATAAATTAAAATAATACAACGTATATGATAATTATTAGTTGAAATAAAACATAAAAAGAATATTTACTTATTTATTTCTTTATTTTTGCGGATACGTGGATATGTGGATTCTTACACAAAATCCGCAATCCGATCCTATTAGTGTGCGGATCGGATCCGATCTGATTCGATAGCTTTGGGGATTGGATCCATATCCGCAATTTTCAAATCGGATTCAGATGAATACCGCAGATATGCGGATCGAATCCGATCCATGAACACCCCTAGATCTTCTTGGAGATTTTTAAAACCCCTAGTTGAGAGTTTAAGGTAGGGCAAGGTATTGAAATTTGCGGGGCTGAGGAGGTGAAAGTGAATGAATGGGCTTTGGGTAGGCTCATTAGGGTTAGGAAAATTTAAATGTTTTATTTATATACCTTTGATTCATGTTTTTTTAACTAAAACTAAAAACCAAATCGAACCGAATAAAAAACTGCAAAATTTAATTTTTTGGTTATTTCGATTTTCGGTTTTTTTGTCCAGTTTGTCGGTTTCGTTACTCCTATTAAAAAGGTTAAGTTAGTTTTGAAATTTCATGATGAGCTCAAAGCATAAGGATATCAGCTTGATAAGGTTATGAATGAGAAATTAATCAATGGTCTTTGTAAGATTGGACATACAATAGTTACGATTAAGTTGATGCAAGAGCTAAAGAGGCAACCAATCAAGCTTAATGTGGTAATGTATAGTACAGTTATTGATGGGTTATGTAAAGAGGGTCTTTTCAACGAGATAGGAAAATATTTCTTTAAGATGATTGCACGAGAGATTTCTCCTGATGTTATTAGTTACAGCTCTCTAATTCATGGTTTATGCTGTGTGAATCAACTAGAAGAAACCACTAAACTGTTGAATCAAACGGTGCAAACCAACATCAAGCCTAACCTTCATACTTATAACATGCACTTTGTAAGGATGGAAATGCCACATAAGCCCACACAGTGTTTCATTTGATGTTGCAAAGAGGTCTTAAACCTGATATTGTTACTTACAATACTTTAATAGATGGGGATTTTCTTGTCAAGAAAGTGAGTAAAACAACTACTTTGTTTGATGATAAGGTGAAAATGGGCTTGAGAGTTATAATATCATGATTGATGGATATTGTAAGAAGAGAATAGTGGATAAAGCCATGGCCTTTTTTAATGAGATGCTAGAAAGAAATTTAGTTCCTAATACTAACATTTAACTCTCTTATTGATGGATTATGCAAATCTGGGTCTGATGTGCAAGATCTTCTGAATCAATGTATGTCCGTGGTCAATGCCTTAATTTAAATAGTTACAAGATCTTGTTAGATGGGTTGCACAAGAGTAAACATCTTGAAGAGACCATAGAATTTTTTCAAAAAGTTCGTTGACAAAGGGATTCGTCCTGATTTAGTCACATGTACCGTACTTATCTAAGGATTGTGCAAAGGTGGGAAACTTAAAACAGCACAACAGCTTTTCCAGCATCTTTTCGTCAACAGCTACCAATTGGATGTCAAAACATATTTTGCTATGATAAGTGGGCTTTGTAAAAACGGCTTGTTTGATGGAGTCATGATCTTGCTTTTAGAAATGGATAAGAAGGTTGCTCCCCTGACATAATAACTTATAGATAATTATAAGAGCTCTTCTTGAAAGGAATGAAAATGATAAAGCAGAAAAGCTTCTTCGTGAAATAATTTCTAGAGGAGTTATGAAACTTTAAAATAAGGTATGTTGCCTTTTTCCATTGGAACAATTCTTTTGGTCAATTTGTTGGATCTGATTATAAAGATATCTTAGTTTCTTGTTCTCACAATATTGTAATCTTGAAGTAGTATTTATATTAATTTGTAAAGTAGTTTTCATGTATTTCAGTTTAAGATATCTGGATTGGTGTGACTAGCCTTAATTTTGAGTTGCTAGTCATTGTTAATTTGTAGCCTAAAGTGCCTTGATTATTCTAATCCTAAATTGAATTGATTATTCTGCTTGCTCTTTCTTCTACTGCCTGCTCTATTTATTTATTTCGTTTAGTGTAGTCACTACTAGAATTGCCTTTGCTTTCTCAAAGGAACACATTTGCCATCTTAGAATTATCAATTGTGTATGTATACTCCGATTCATCCAGAAAATTTTGATAGTCGGAGCGAAATATATATAACATTATAATAATTTTTATAATAAAAATATTACGTTTACATAAAAAATTAGTTATCAAATAATCTACTATAAATTTGTGTATAAATACATATATTATTTAACTTATTTTAATATATATTTTATATTTCAAAATTTATATTTTAAAATTTATTCTGTATAAGTGATTATTTTATGTATACGTAGCATAATTGTTGTTATAATTATATTTTGTTATTGTAAAATATGATTAGGTTTTAAAATATCTAATTACAAATTAAAATACTAAAATAGTAATTTAAATAATAACATGTAATTTAAAATTTAATTTTTTATATTTCATATTCTAAAACCTTGACAATATAATTAAAATGTCTTTTTTTTTATATATCATTACACTCAACTTTATACAATTAGCTCTTGATGATATTCATAGTTGAAAAAGTTCATTCAATTCAATTAGTATAGTTATTATGAAAAAAACTAAAGCTAATTTTAAAAGAAGAAACACAAATGGATAGATAATATTCTTTCAAGTTGATTTCTAAGAAAGAACACTAATCTTATTTAAATTTGAAAATTGATTATTATAATAAACATCTAATATAAAATTCTCAAATTGGTTATCAAGTGTCAAAAATTGAATAAAAAATTATTGTGAAATTAAATTTAATAATTTAGTAGGAGCAAATAAATATTATTATTATATACTACTCAATAAAATTTCAAATTGTAATAAAGATGCTTATCCCCACACCCACATTAGTGGATCCGTCCCTGCTCCGATCATATGGTTTGTAATAGTTTGCAGTTCTACTGAGCACTTAGAATGATTTTTGTGGTGAAATATTTGGAAAACGCTAACGGTAGTTTGATACTAACTTCTAGTAACTGCCACAAAACAATTACTACTGAATTTGTTGTGGGGAGGGTACAATACGCCACTTCAATCTTTCATCTTTTCTCAAGAAAAAAAAAACGTTATATCAACGACTTTTTTAAAGAATTATGTTCACAACTATATTTAAAGATAAAAAGAAATTAAGATGTATGGCTGTATGCCTTCTAAGAGTTACTAACCCATGAACTAACTTTAACTAAATCTAATTTCTAACTCCTGGCTAATAAGGATATTAGAGTTCCTCAAATCACCTCTTCTCTCATTCATACATTTTAGTTCTTTGAATAAGTTTAACAGAATTTAAAATACAACAATCATTTATTTTATTAAAAATTATTTTCCTTGAGAAACCATGGCAATGACAACACCTATGTTCAAGCATAGACCAACATATAATACAGTGTGGCATAGAATATCACATGGCGAAGAAAATAATTTTCCACAATAACTTTTGTACTATCACCATTGCCATCTTGATGCTGCAAACCCCTCTATTCTCCATCCCAGAGTTCTGCAGGAGTCTTATATGCACCATAAGTTTCATGCACAAATAATCCAGTACCATCAATAACCCTCTCCTGCATGAGTTAAATACCAGTGTTATTTAAAAGAAGCTTCGTTTTATCTTTATTTATTTTATTATTATTATTTACATTCTGACAAACATACTTATTGTTGTGCCAGGCATAAAAAATGAATTATGGCGTCAACAAAAATGCTAGAAGAAAAATAAGTGCCAGGAGAAACTCAAAAACTATTAGATTTTTTTTGAGAGTAGCAGGAAGAATAAATTGCCTAAATATTATAGGATAAGAAGTGTAAGAAAAGATTCACCAAGAAAACTTTGAAGTGGTCAATACATTACCGTTTTCTTTTGTTGAATATTACTGTAAGGAAATTTCTTTGGTGAAAATTAGAATTAGATAAAGAAGGAAGATTTTTACTAAATTTATAAAGAAACATGTGCATAAGCAACCTTCATTATTCACTAAAACTTCACTCTTCACCGTAGCATTACCTTTACGTAATCCATATTACCTTCTAAGAGGTAATCTACATTAACCATGTAGAACCTAATTGGTAGTCTTCCAAACAAGTCATTATAACTTTACCCATAATTTAGAAGATGGCAACATTTCTGGTTGGTAATATGAAATAACAGTAATCTTATTACATAATGTGTTAACCTTCCTCTAGATGATAACAAATTGCAGGGTTAGTGGCCAAAGAATTATGGAAGACTCTTGGACTAGTTGAACGAACCAAACCCAAAGTAGCTATGAAAAAAGTAGATTAAATTTATCACTTGCCTGCTTAATTTCAGAAAACTTGGCCATTAGATCGTCAGGGATAGACCAGTCAAAGACATCAAAGTTGCTCTTGATCCTCTCGTCGTTAGCACTCTTTGGCAGTACACTATGCCCTGCTTGCAGACCCCACCTGAGGGCCACTTGTGCCGGTGTCTTCCCTAACTTATCCGCAACCACATTAAGCACAGGATTCTTAAGGAGGTTATTCTTGTGACCGTTAAATTGAGAACCTAGTGGAGAATATCCCTGGAGAAGGAAATTCAGAAATTCAGAATGGTTCATATGTACACCCATTAGAAGCTGCATCAAATTTATCTTCAACTAGCTCTGGATAACTTCTTTATGTTTCCCAAATAAAAAAAAAAAAAACAATAATTCATTTATTGAATCATCTAGATTTTGAAATAGGTCACTGGATGTTTTGCTTACAGATAGGTGAATTCCTTTGGATTTACAGAATTCATGCAACTTTGGCTGCTGCCATTGCGGATGCAACTCCACTTGATTAACTGCAGGAGGAACACGCGCTATATCCAACAGATCTTGAAGCTTCTTTGAAGAGAAATTACTCACCCCGATAGCTCTAGCCTTGCCAGAGTCGTACATCGCCTCCATCGCTCTCCATGTATTGGGGATGTTTGGTATCGTAAGATATTCAGGCTTGATTCCAACTGATCCCTTTTTCATTTTGACTGGCCAGTGAATCTATGCATAACCAATCAATTCAATTAACAAAACGAAATCGATTAAGCAAATTAATATTTTCTTGTAAGAGCTTCTGTAAGCTACTATTTTGTAATATTTTCTTGTAAGAATGGTACTAAGTATTCAATAACCACTATGATTTCTATAAAAGGGTTCTAGTCGAAACCTTTTTGGTTGTGTAGCATAGAACATCTTAGGCATATATGTATGCTCCATAATGTTCCAAGAATTTCTCATGTACCAAGCAGCATAACTAAAACAATTTCTTTTGAAAAAACAATAAGTAGTGCCTAATCTTCCAAGTCTATAAAAGATAACACATACCAGATAGAGATCTACATAGTCAAGTTGCAACTCTTGTAACGTTTTATCTAATGCTTTTGGTACATCTTCAGGATCATGATCTGTGCACCTGGGTTTATAGTCAAGAAACCAAGTGAACATTACTAAGTAACCAAATGTCTCTAACATTGAGAAATATCACAGCATTCTCAGAAGAATACATACCATAGTTTTGAGGTGATCCATACTTCTTCACGCTTTACAACACCTTCATCAAAAAGCTTCTTGAGAGCAGAACCAATCTACAGAGACCAAGATTCCAATTTTATTTTATTTTTATCTTCAAAGCAAAAAGTTTACTAGCAAACATTAACAAACACATGGAGCACTTCACTTTATCAAAGATAAACAAATTCGCCAGCTAACATAAGCAAATTTTCATGTAAACCAAAAATTAAGAATAAGTCAAAAATCTATAAATAACAGAACATATGCAAGTAAGAGGTAAGATCATAAATTCATAATCATTCAGTAAACTAATGATTATTACCTCTGCTTGATTGCCGTAAGATGAAGCACAATCGATATGTCTGTATCCAACCTGACATGTCAAACACAAAAATTATAATCATAAATTAATAATCATCCACCTCTAGGGTTAGCTCTTCTACTTATAAAAATAGAAAAATAAATGTGAGTGTACCTTGATAGCGGTGGTAACTGCTTTGGCCAAGGCTCCAGGATTTTCAGCCTGAAAAGTTCCTAATCCAACAGAAGGTATCTTGGCACCTGTGTTCAGCTCGAAGAATCTAATTTCCTCCGCCATAATTTCTTTAATTAATTAATTAATTCTCTTCAACGATCACTTGCGTAATCGCTTTGGTGTTTAGTTATTAGTCTGTTTATAGTTTATACAGAAGGAACTTGGAACCTTAGGAGTTAGAAAAGTGAGAAGATGATGTTAGCGCACACGTCAAATAGTGATTGGATAAAGGATAGAGACTAGAGATTAGAGTCTTAAATAGTAATGTGGCCGTTTTAAATTTTAGTAGTAATAAGTAATAACTAGTATGACTCTTCCCATGACATATTTGATAATGAATTAATGATAGTCAATGCATGATACATTTTTGAAGATATCTTTTATTTATTTATTTATTTATCTTAGAGTTATGAGTGAGACTCCAATTCAAGACTTTTAGATAAGGATCGAGAGATTACGTCATTTTGTTAGCTTATTTTATTTTATTTTTTTAAATATATTAATTAATTAATTTGATTAAAATAAATATTAAATTATTTAATATTTTATTTTTTATATTAACTATAATTAATCAAGTACATTAATTATTTAATTTGATTAAAATAAATAAATTAATTTTATTTTAATTTATATTAATTTTTTGGCTTATGTTTTTTTATTAATACTTTTTAGAAGTGTTATAATTTTTGTATGATAGATGCATAAGATATTTTTATTTATTTAATTTATTTTTATTGAGCCAAACAACTATAATTAATTTATTATATTAATTATTTAATTTAACTAATTTAAACATATATTATTTGATTTAATTTATTATAACATTAAGTGTTTGAGTCTTTTTTTTACTAAAGGTTTTTTTTTATGTTAAATATTTTAATTTTAAATTTTAAATTTTTGTTTATTATTTATATTTTTATTTTAGTATCAAATTTAATATTTCTATTAATATTTTTTTTGTAATTTATTGTCTAATAATTATATGTCCACCATCAATTATATAATTGTGAATATTTTTTAATTTATTATAAAAAATACAATTTCATTCTTTTTTTATTTTATTTATTTTTATATTTTATAACTTATTTATTGTAAAAAGTCATATATCTTAAAAAAATCTCATTTTTAAACTAATTGCTCTTCCATTTGATAAGACGGTAATATTTTTTCTTCTCCTATAATGCATTATTTTTACTGTTTAATTTTTTTTATAAAAATTGTAAAACATTATTATTCGTTAATATATTCTATCTCTTTTATTTCTTTTATTTTGTTTCTATTTATTTAAATTTTTATAATTTTTTATTATAAATTTTATCATTTTTATTCCATACAAATTAATTTAACATAACTATTCACATGTTGAGTCTTCTTAATGTTTAAATTATATTCTTTACGTACTTAATTTTGTTTTTAATTTGAGAAATTGAGTAATGAAATAACATTTATTAATGTGATTGTGCATCTTCTTGTTCGTCTTGTTGGCTTACTTTCCGTTTTGTACAGATCATGAATAATTATATGCAACTGTGCTTATGCATAAAAGGTAAGTATAAATCGATTTGAATCTTTTAAATTTTGAACTTCATTTTAGAGGGTAAAGTGTGATCTCTCACCATTTATTTCATAAATAGGACTAAGAAAAAATACAAGAGAAAAACTATTCAAGGGTGAGAAATCACATTTTATCCTCTAAAATAAATTAAAAAATAAAGCACCATAATACATGATATATCTAAAGAATGACCATCTAAACATGCTAAAAATAATGAGTTTGAATAATATTAAAGTAATATTAGATTAGTTTATTAGGAACATATTCATGAAAAAAATATGTAAGGACATTTTAGAACAACCATACAAAAAAAGCCATTAAATATAGCGTACTAAATATGGTGTGGCACTAGACCAATAGTGAAGTAATAATCTCACCCTATAGATTGGAAACCATTTTTTTTCCAATAATTAGTCAGTATTTTATTTTTTTTTTATTTTTTTTTTCTATATACAATAACAATTTAAACAGTTAATATATATATGAATGCTATCCTACCTTTTCTAAAATAATATGTAAGTTATCCTCTTTGATGTGTCATATTTTAATTGGGTGTTTATTTTAACCTGAGTTACTTTAATCTTATGAGAGTTAATAAAATCTTGGAAGATAGTGACGGCTTGACAGAAGATGAAAATGGAATACTGAATAAGACGGTGATATTTAGGAAGCACAACAATGACAACAAAGGAGTGGGGATGAGTAAACGCAATTAGAGAGAATTGGAGTACCTTTTCTGGAAGAATGATTTGGGAAGAGAAAACAAGACACGGGTGATGCTTGGGAGGCGTAACGACGAGGATGAAGGAGTACAATGGGGAGGAGTAAACGTAATTAGAGAGAGTTTGAGTACTTTTTCTTGGAGACTGATTTGGGAAGAGAAAATAAGACATCCAATAAAACAGTGATGTTTGGGAGGCGTAATGACGACAACGAAGGAGTGAAGAGGAGTAAACACAATTAGAGAGAGTTGGAGTACCTTTTCTAGAAGAATGATTTGAGAAAAGAAAATGAAACACCAATGAGACGGTGATGCTTGGGAGGCGCAACGACGACGAAAGAGTGGAGAAGGTAACTCAAGTTAAAATAAATACCCAATTAAAATATAACACATCAGAGAGAGTAACTTACATGTTACTTTAGAGAAGGTATGATAGCATTCACCATATATATATATATATATATATATTAGCTTTTTTCTAGTTAAAAAAAAGTTAATTTTCAAACAAAATAATATTAATTGGATAACAAAGAATTGCTAAATCACGTTTTCTAATTGTAATGATTAAGAAAAAACCTTTCCGCCAAAATTATCCTTTTTTTAATGGAAAAGTATACGTTGCCAAGAGAAGAGTCTGCCAACTATTACCAACACAAATTAAAAAAATTTAAAATAATTTCAAATGGCTTAATTAGGAATTAAAGTGGAGTCCATGAATAACATTAAGAAAGAGTGTGGAACTTGTATCCGTGCATGAAGTGAATAGAACTTTGAAAGAGTAGCCCGCGACACCAACCCGATCACGAGATTCTAATCCTAGTTCTCATTGCCGACCATGTCTCCTTCCATTGTGGAACATTTCTAGTCACCGGGACGCCGCCGTAACCATTCGACGGGGACCGCCTCTCCTCCGGATCCCACTTGGGTGCACCAACAGCCCCGTGGAAGAGAACCACGACGTCAGTGCATGAAGGTGTCGCGGAACCCTCTGATCCTCAACCATCCCCGGTAATCTCTCCGTCCTCAAGTCGTTTACGTCAACTTGAATCTAAAATCGTCGTTCGATTTGTGACACAGACCCTTCCTCGAGAGCCCATTTTCGGTCACCGCAATTCCCTGCTTGACGGCGATTGTATTACATTTCGTCCATGGATCCATCAATTTGCGATGAAGCATCGTATGACACTGCATATGATGTGCGTGATCATTCTAATTTCACCGACCTTAATGTTCCATCTCTGAGTGAAGATGATACACCACATGTGGACAAGGTAATTTATGTGTTAGTAACGCATGTGTCTATGCCTATCTGCAACTTGTTTTTTATGTGTTTATTGTTGAGATATTAGTAGTGATACACTTTGTTGTAAGGGTTGTGATTTCGTTTGTTTAATTAGAATTGGTGTGGATATTCTTTCGTTCAATAATGCTAGAACAATCATAAAATGATGCTACTTTTACTACTTGTGATGTGTTTTATTATGCTTTTGTTCACCATGTTGAGATGATGGTTGCAGCTTTGAGTAATTTTTTTTTCTATTTTTTTTATGCTTATGATCATGGATATTGATGTTTTGTATTAGCTTAGTTTTGGTTGTTTAATATAGGTATTGTCAAAAGATAAGTGGTTATTGGAAGTGTTTTTATGAGTGTCGAATGGTCGATGTTTATCTTCTTTGTTGATATGTGCTCGGTTATCAATTCCAGGAGAAAGAATCTGTAGACGAAATTCAAAAATAGCATGGTGACACAGCGGGATTTCGCTCTTGGTGCATCTGATATTCGAGGTCCTTCAAAGGTTTCAACGAAGGGTCGGCCAAGAATGAAGAAGCTTGGGTCTGAGCTCGACAATTCCATCAAGAAATCCATGCAAAGAAAGAAGAAGAATCCACCGCCGGTATGTGTTTATCATTTCGTAAGATTTGAACCACTTGTTAACATGACTAGTTGGATAAAGTTGAAATTGTTATTCACTTTATATTTATGCATGTTTGTTATTGTTAGGAATTTAATGCAGCAATGAATCCAGATATAGTGAGGGGTTCTGCTGGGAGAGCGAATGAAGTACACGAACATGACAGTTTCTTATCTTTGTTAAACTCATTTCAGTATTCTTAGGAGAATTTTGATTATAGAATTAGACCGAGATATTCCTTTCTTTATTAGTAACTTTTTCCACTTATCTTTGACATAGTATTCAAGTTTTTTATGTAATAAACATTGTTAAGCCGAGGATATATCATTACTTATTGAGTTTATGTATCCACTAATATTCTCATACCGTTACAAGTTTGTTAAGTTTGAATTTGATTCACAAAATAGTCGTAACTGTTATGTCCTATTGGTGTGGAGGTCAAATGCCAATAAATTTATTTGATTTAAGCTGCATTTCATTTTGTTTTGCATTTTGTAGAACTCATACTGAATCAAATAAAGTATTCGTTGAATCGTTCCATCTAAGATAATATAAAATACTAACATAACACATAAGACACATCCATATTAGGCAACTCCAAAGAAGACATGACGGAATTTGACGCGAGCCCTGGAAGATACATTCCGGGATTACATGAAAACACGAGAGACACATTCGTGTAAGACACCTCTAGAAGAAGACACATCCATATATAGACACTTCCTAAAAAATCACTGCTAAAAGATACCTCCAGTACAAGACACATCCATCTACGGACACCTCCAGAAAGTCACAGCAGAAGACACTTCCAGTAGAAGACACATCCATCTATAGACACCTCCAAAAAAGTCACTGCTAAAAGACACTTAGTAGAAGACACATCCATCTATAGACACCTCCAAAAAGTCGCAGTAGAAGACACCTCTCCCAGAAGACACTTCTTGCAGAAGACACATCCATATGTAGACACATCCGAAGAACTCACAACAGTAAGTCACTTTCCTCGAAAGACACATCATAAGTTAAACAACGGATCAAACGAGTCATAGGTAAAAGACACTTCTCCCAAAAGACACATATGAGAAAAGACACCTGCCAACAATACACCACTAAGATAGACACTTCCACCATACCATAGTTCTGTTTTTAGTCAACTGCGAAGAATACATGACTAACAATACATGGCTAAAAAAAGCAGAGACATCCAGAGACAACATCTAGGAACCTCGACAGGTTTATTCACTAACAATAAAAATACTTCAAAACGCCGAAGTTGTTTAGCCTGTGCACAAAATTATCCGAAACCAATGTGCAAAAGACAGAATTCTTATCTACAAGACATACATTATCGTTGAATTAACCAACTAAGTACATCAATGTTCAAAGTGTAACTACCCGTAAACAGAATAGGAATCCATAAGAACTAGTCACATTGTGTAAGACAAGTAAAATATCTAATCCCAACAAAATATAGCATAGGATGTGAGGATATTCCCGCTCAAGGTAAACACGGATGTAACATGGAGCCTTTTTCTTCCAATGTTTATCTCCTTCTGGTTGTCCTTTTCTTCGGCTTTCCTTCAGCTCGTCGTAGAATACTCTTTGTATCAGGTGCTGTGAATGGTGTCCTAACCTCCATACGTTTGTTCCTTGGTTGGTTGCGACGCATAGGAGGTCGAGCACGGCTGTCAAGGGCATGCAAGGCATCTCCCATGGATGTATTTTTGTGACATAGGATGATCCTAAGTAGGACCTTCTATTGTGTTCTCCAAAGCCAACTAAGCTAGAATTAAAAAAAAAGAAAGAAATAAAGCCAACATATAAGTACCTCTTTAAGTGGAACGAATAGCAAAAAACACTAAAAACACCCACACAAATCCAGATTAGGATAATCGAATTTGTAAGACCAACTGTGTAACACCTAGATGTATAGTAACATATTCGAGCTGAGTACGCCAAAAAAAAAAAAAAACTCCAAGACACATTTCACAAAAGGTGCATGTGATCACAGTACACACAACTATAGCATCAATATGCAACATTGCACCTGTCGCTCGGTGAACCATGAAGCAACCAACTATTTACAAAAAATTTATATAAATCTTAAGGCATTTTTTTGAACAAAAAATGAGAACAGCAATTATTTAAATGGCAACGTATCGAATCTGAGCATGGAAAAAAACTTTTATCCACATTTCAACAAGCCTAATTATGCTCAAGACATACATCAATTTTTAAGTGAATTTGCTGTTCTGTGTGTCATAGGAAACTTCAGCACGACACACAATAAGGTATGCAAAGTAAAAAAAAAAAAAAACAGCAAATGTGTTGACGATGAAATCACAACTCACAAGCATTAATTGAAGAACAAGCAAATATGTTTTTAAAGATAATTTTTTTTAACTAATTATTAAGTGAATTATTACTTGATGCACAAAGGATTTATTAACCGCAAGGTTACTTTTATAATTCTTTCTTATTTTTACAAAGCAAAACAAAAAATAGGAATTTATAAACCGAATTGATTATTCCGTCAAGCTACTCGAAAAAGCAAAAAGATTTAATACTAGTTACTACTGTTGTGTGTGTCATAATAAAACTAGGCACAAGACACACTAACTTATGCATTTTTTCCAAACTTCAAATGTGTATGTATTATATCTAGATACAATTCAAGCTAAGTTGTAATTTTAAGAAGTAATCAGAAGACACATCCAAGGTAGATAATTACCCTAAAGTAAGGTGATTAGGCTCACAGTGGCAATCTAATGCATCAAATATAGTACATATATGGCTAGATATAGAAGAAAAAAATATACCATATTAAAAGAAACTGTCATAAGGAGGTGATATACTTACTGTTGAATAATTTAATAGGCACATGCTTCACAAAATAAACTGTTGTATACTAAATTAAATATATCACTAAATTATACATGAGAATAATAAAACCAAAACATGGGAGAAAAGCAACAAAAAAGTTGACAATAGCAACACTATTATATAACAGGGGGACCACAAATATGTTCCAAATTTCACATGACAGTCAAAATCCGTCCAACAAAAACCATATTAGTGATCAGGACAACAGCATTTTTTCCATATAATCGTGACATCACTATGATAATTATATATCTAATTTTCATTACAAATTATTTAGACTTAGAAAAATTAGCCTACACTACTGACATTTGAGTAAAATTGACAGTAACAGGAGTTTGTATTAAAATGCTACTTTATATTTGGAAAAAGACAAATCAATCTTCTAATATATTGTGTCTTTTCCTTTTTCATATAGTTTATCACAGCATATTAAATCATGTTAACTTGGGAACCATATCAACAACAAAAACAGTTACTTCACAATTTCTATTTTTCTAAATGAAACATGCAATAGACACAGCACCATTATTGACTCAATCTCAACTCCAATTTATTGTTCACAAATGACCTCTAGCACCAGCAATTAGTGAAAACCATGAAGACCCACTTACCTTTTGTTGCATCAGTGTCAAAGGGAAGACACTGTGAGGCGGGCTCGAACTCGAGACAGGGAGCGACGCTGGGTTGGCAATGCGGCGGGCAAAGAGTTTTGGGAATGCTATTGTCTCCATGAGGCTGGAACAGTCCCGCTACAGCGTGTCTCGAGGCGGAGCTACGAAACGGCGTCGCGTTGAAGGTGTTACGTGTGGATGCATCTTCAAAGCGCATCCGACATCAACATGCAGCGGCGCCGGGGTCACTTGGGCGGCTGTGGGACCGTTCTTGTTAGTGGCGGCATATTGTTTCCCGGCGGCGTTGACTCCGTTGACAAAGGCGACAGGCGACGACTGCAATCCAACGTCTTTTGCGGCGCTGAAAGTGGAGTTGGGGAAGTGGGGGTGTGTCTCAACGGTAATACCAAGAGAAAGGGGGTAAATTAGGATAAGAAGAGTAAACAAGTAGTTTTGAGATTAATCTGAGTTAATTTAGGATGTAATTTTTTGAATAAGTGGACTTTGTAAACCAGCCCAATAATTATTGGTAAATATTGGCAGATTTTATCTTGATAACGTAACACGATTATTTTCTAATCTATCAAATTAAAGATTAATGTAAGTCCTAATTTTCCTGTTCTTGATTCTATATGTTTATACAAATACTTTTCTATTATATAACAGTATAATACTAACCAGACACAAAAATTGTCATTGGCATTTGCGTTCTCTAATTATATTACAATAGAAAAATATTTCTTCCATTATCTTTTCCTTTTATCTATTTATTTTAGTATCAATATGTCTCGATTTTCCTTCTCTCATCTCCATACAATTTTTTTTTCCTTTTATTATCGTCCTCCTCCTGCCTCCACCATAACGTTATATTATTTTAATAATATTATATCTTTTTTATTAGATTGAATATTATTAAGTGTGTTACGACCTGGCCCAAATTCACACGGGTCAACCCGACCCGAGTTCCCTCCGGCCCAGCAACACGCCCTCCACCCGACCCAGACACGCGTCCCGTACGGCTTGCACACAGCTGTGGGACAGCGTCCTTGAGGGTATGGGCCTGTCCACTTGAGGGGCCCACTACTGACATGTATATAAGGGGGAGACTAGCTCTCCCCCCGAGGTACGTCACATACTCTATCACCCTTTCCACCTGCACACCTTACTGACAAGAGCGTCGGAGTGTCTTTGCAGGTGGCACCTCCCTCTCACGCGAAGTGCTCGGGACCTCGCGCACCGCTGACCGGCAGTCCACGACTTGACGAGCCCCTACCATCATCCCGGATCACAACCCAAATCGTTCATCAACCGACATACCGAACATTGGCGCCGTCTGTGGGGACTCGTCCATGGACTTCGTGCTAGTCGAAACGGAGGCAAGTCGCGAGGCCGTACCCGGAGGCGATGCCGCCAGGACGGGAAACCGACAACATCCGAGATCCCCCCCGAGGGACGCAACCCAGGCGCACGAGAGACGCCCCTTCGGGGGGACTGGCGACAACCACGCCAGAATAATGCAAGAACTACGCCACAGAATGCAGGACTTAGAGCGCAGGCTAGCAGAAAGAGAGCGCGACCAACGCTCCCCAGAGCGGAGCCCTACCCGTTCCCGTTCAAGAAGCCGCCCGAGGCACACGCCCAGCCCCGAATACGAGTCGGAGAGCACTGGGGGGCGGGCACGCCCCAGAAGAAGGAGTCGGGACCCCATCATCTACGCCCGACACGAAAGGCGGCGTGCGTCAAACAGGGGCGACGAGGAGGCGCGCCGTGAGAACGACGAGTCGAGAAGAACTGCCCGAGGACCCGTCATAATAGGAGCGACTCCTTTCCACCGTTCCGTACTCGAGGTCCGACTACCGAAACACTTCGACAAGACGACAGACATGAAGTATGACGGAACGCAAGACCCCATGGAACACTTGACGGCCTTTGAGGCCAGGATGAACCTAGAAGGAGTGGGTGACGAGGTCAGATGTCGCGCTTTCCCGGTCACCTTAGCGGGCCCGGCAATACGGTGGTTCAACAACCTCCCGCAAGGCTCGGTGACCCAATTCTCCGACATCAGCCACGCCTTCTTGGCTCAGTTCACGACTAGGATTGTCAAAGCCAAACACCCAATAAATTTGTTAGGGGTGACACAGAGACCCGGAGAGCCGACCAGGAAGTACCTGGACCGTTTTAATGACGAGTGCTTGGAAATTGACGGTCTGACGGACTCGGTGGCAAGTTTGTGCTTAACGAACGAGCTCTCGAATGAGGACTTCAGGAAACACCTCACCACAAAGCCCGTCTGGACAATGCAAGAGATCCAGTGCGTGGCCAAAGAATACATCAATGACGAGGAAGTCAGCCGGGTTGTGGCTGCCAATAAACGGCAGCCCGCCTACAACCAAGCCCGGCACTTTGAAGCCAGAGAAAGACCAAAGGAACATGCCAGGGACGGCGGTCCGAGTAAACCACCCAAACCGTTCCCCCGAGTTGGGAAGTTCACCAACTACACCCCCTCACGGCATCGATCACTGAAGTTTACCAACAGATAGCAGAAAAAGGGATACTGTCGAATCCCCGACCACTGAAAGACAGGACGGGAGGAAACAAGAACATCTACTGCGAGTATCACAAGGGTTACGGGCACAAGACCCAAGACTGCTTTGACCTAAAGGACGCCCTCGAGCAAGCCATCAGGGACGGCAAACTCGCCGACTTCTCCCACCTTATAAGGGAACCAAGGAGACGCAACCGGGACCACGACAGCGAAGATAGATCCCGACCAACGAGGCGACGACAAGAACCAGAGGGTGACGACCACGGTCTCACGGTGGTAAACGTGGTGACGGCCAGGAATACCGCCCCGAAGTCGAAATCGGCACAGAAGAAAGATGCCAAGGTCCTAGCGGTCTCCACCTCACCCGTTAGAAGTCTTAAGGGTCTCCCACCTATCTCTTTCGGCCCGGAGGACCAATGGTTCGACGAGGTGCCGGGAAGTCCGCCCATGGTCATCACGGCTAAGGTCGGAACTGGCCTCGTCAAACGAATCCTGGTAGACACGGGGGCAGACTCAAATATCATGTTCCGTGGGATCCCTCAGGGGCGACTTGGAAACGGCGGTCGCTTGCGACCACGCCAGCCTTTCTCTCAGGAAAAAATCCAAAGAAGCGTCAGGGGTCTTCCTGGCCGACCTGGATGCCAGAGTAGACGACAAACCCAGACCAGAGCCAGAAGGAGACTTGGAAAAGTTCAGAGTCGGCGAGGAGGACGATAAATTCACATTCATAAACAGAAACCTCCCCCACGAGATAAAGGAGCCTTTGATGGAAATGATCAGGGCCAATGCCGACCTCTTTGCCTGGATGCCTGCCGACATGCCCGGGATAGATCCCCAGCTCATGTCGCATCACCTGGCCGTGAAGGCAGGAGCCAAACCAGTGGCCCAGAGAAGGAGAAAAATGTCGCAGGAAAGGGCGGAAGAGGTGGCCAAGCAAACGGCCAGCCTCCTAGAAGCGGGATTCATCCGGGAACTGGACTACTCGACTTGGTTGTCGAATGTAGTTCTGGTTAAAAAACACAATGGGAGGTGGAGAATGTGTGTGGACTACTCTGACCTCAACAAGGCCTGTCCCAAGGACTGCTACCCCCTGCCTAATATTGATGCACTTGTCGACGCAGCGGCAGGGTTCAGGTATCTAAGCTTCATGGATGCCTACTCAGGGTATAATCAGATACCGATGCACCGACCCGACGAGGAAAAAACGGCGTTCATAACGCCAGGGGGCATCTATTGTTACAAGGTAATGTCGTTTGGTCTAAAAAATGCTGGGGCCACGTACCAAAGGTTGATGAACAAGATATTCAGTGAACTCATGGGCAAAACAGTAGAAGTCTATGTGGATGACATACTCGCAAAGACCGCACGACCCGACGATCTCCTGAGCGACCTTAACGGCGTTTTCTCGTCCCTACGGCAACACGGCATGAGGCTTAATCCGCTCAAATGCGCGTTCGCCATGGAGGCCGGAAAGTTCCTGGGCTTCATGATCACTCAAAGAGGAGTGGAAGCCAATCCCGAAAAGTGCCAAGCGGTCCTTCAAATGAAGAGTCCGGGTTGTATCAAAGATGTCCAGAGACTTGCCGGAAGATTGACAGCTTTATCCCGTTTTCTCGGCGCATCGGCAGCAAGAGCCCTACCCTTCTTCAATTTAATGAGAAAGGGAATGACGTTCGAATGGACCCCAGCGTGCGAAGAGACATTCAACCACTTCAAGGAAATCTTGGCGGCACCACCAGTTCTCGGGAAACCCAGAGCCGGAGAACCGCTCTACCTCTACCTGTCAGTAACCGAGGAAGCGCTTGCCGCGGTCCTCGTTACAGAAGAAGCAAAGACACAACAGCCCGTTTACTTCGTGAGCAGGGCACTCCAGGGACCAGAGCTGAGGTACAGCAAACTGGAAAGACTGGCGCTGGCGCTCCTAGTGTCCTCCCGAAGGTTAAGACAATACTTCCAGAGTCACCGTATAGTCGTGAGGACAGATCAGGCGATTCGACAAATACTGCAAAAACCTGATTTGGCTGGTAGAATGATGACCTGGGCCATCGAGCTCTCACAATATGACCTACAGTATGAGCCCCGACATGCAATCAAGGCCCAGGCAATGGCAGACTTCTTGGTGGAGGTAACGGGGGACCCTCCCGAGGAAACGGGGACACGGTGGAGGCTTCATGTGGACGGAGCCTCCAACCAAACGTCCGGAGGAGCAGGGGTCATCTTGGAAAGCCCAGCAGGGGTCATCTATGAGCAATCGACCAAGTTCGAGTTCCCAGTGTCGAACAACCAAGCAGAATATGAGGCTCTCCTGGGTAGACTAATGCTGGCTCGGGAAGTCGGGGCGACGAGGGTCGAAGTATGCAGCGACTCCCAAGTCGTCACCTCACAGGTAAACGGAAGCTACCAAGCCCGGGACCCCCTCCTCCAAAAATACTTGGAAAAGGTTAAGGAAATGACAAGCCAGTTCCAGGAGGTCATCGTCCAGCACGTTCCAAGAGAAAGGAACACGCGGGCAGACCTCCTGTCGAAGCTGGCGAGCACAAAGCCAGGATCGGATAACCGGTCGCTCATCCAAGGCATGGTGAAGGAACCAACGGTCGCCCTCCACTTGACGGAGTCGAGCGCCTCATGGCTGGACCCCATCACCAACTTCCTGGAACTCGGCAAGTTGCCCGAAGATGAGAAAGCAGCCAAAGCTTTAAGAAGGGAGGCGGCCAGATATGCAATCATACAGGGACAACTATTCAAAAAGGGACTTAGCCAGCCCCTATTGAGGTGTTTGCACCCCGACCAAACGGACTACATGCTTAGAGAAGTCCATGAGGGGTGTTGCGGACACCACATCGGGGGCAAAGCCCTAGCAAGGAAGCTCATCCGAGCAGGATACTACTGGCCGACAATGATGAAGGACTCAAAAGAATTCGTCAGAAAATGCACGAAGTGTCAACAAAACGCCAACTTCCACAAGGCACCGGCCTCCGAGCTAAGCTCGCTAACGACTACACGACCTTTTGCACAATGGGGAGTCGACCTCCTGGGACCTTTCCCGGTCGGCCCAGGACAAGTCAAATACCTCATTGTCGCCATTGACTACTATACCAAATGGGTGGAGGCTGAACCACTAGCCACGATATCGTCCTCCAACTGCCGAAAGTTCATGTGGAGGCAGGTGATAACCCGTTTCGGTATCCCGGAGGTCATTATCTCGGACAACGGGACCCAGTTCACCAACAAGAAGTTCATGGAATTCCTTTCTGGCCTGGGGATAAAGCAAAAGTTCTCCTCAATAGAACACCCCCAAACAAACGGGCAGGTAGAGGCCGCAAACAAAGTCGTCCTCCTTGGTCTAAAGAAGCGCCTAGACAATAAGAAAGGAAGCTGGGCTGACGAACTCTCCTCCGTCTTATGGTCTTACCGGACAACCGAGCAAAGCGCTACGGGGGAAACTCCCTTTCGCCTAACATACGGGGTCGATGCGGTGATACCAGTCGAAATCGGCGAATCGAGCCCCCGACTATTGCTCGCGGGCATGAGCGAAGCGGTCGAGAAAGACCTGATTGAGGAAACGAGGGAGATAGCTCACCTAACAGAAACGGCGCTGAAACAAAGAATAGCCCTGCGTTACAACGCAAAAGTCCTCAAACGAGATTTCGAGGAAAGGGACCTCGTCCTGCGACGCAACGACATCGGCGTCCCGACCCCAGGGGAAGGCAAGCTGGCGGTAAACTGGGAAGGACCCTACAGGGTAAGGGAGGTACTCGGCAAAGGTGCTTACAAGCTCGAAAGACTCGACGGCAAGGAAGTACCCAGAACATGGAATGCGGGTAGCCTAAGAAGGTTCTACCCATGACCAGACGATTCACCGAACTGAGAACTTAAAGAAATAAGTAAATACCCGCTTTGTCCAGATGACAATCTACCTTTTTATCTTGTCAAATATCCACCATATTGGTTAAATTCCCTGGCTAACGATTAACTCATACTTGGTTAATTTGCTTTTTACTCATGCTTGTCTACTTGTCTACTTTTTTACTTCTTCCCTACGTGCGACGCACACGAGCGCGTCTTAAAACGGCAGACCGGGACTGATCACCCCGGGGGCCATCTTAGTTACGGCCAAAGCAAACTGCGACGACAACACGACTACGGCAATCCAAGCCATAACTATCGCAAAACGGGAAAACGGGCGCGAGCCCCCCAAGAGAAATAACAACAAATACAATAAACGACGACCCGGCCAAACGACCAAATAAGTATAACTTATAAAGAGTCAAAACAAAGAACGAACAACAGGTTGTTCAGCAAATGCATTACAAAATATCCTAAGTTACAAGACTTCACTTCCTCGGCATGTCAACAATCTTTCCGTCCTGGATAGTCTTGAAAACGCCAATTGACGACGTGTCGAAATCAGGAGCTGCGATCCTCAGCTGAGCCTTCAGGGCATCTTCGGTCATCAAGATAGCATTCTTCCCTTGCTCCTTGGTCACCTTAAGCTTCTTCTTAAGCTCAGCGGCCTCTGCTTTAGCGGCCTTCGCCTCCGAGACGGCCTGCTCCCGCCCTTTTTCCAAGGCGACAACCCGACCCTGAGCGGCGTTCAGTTGACCCTCCAATGTCATCTCGCGCTCAAGAAGCCGGGCCACGGTCTCATCGGACGCCTTCAACCTCTCCGCAACAAACGACGACTTCTCCTCAGCAGCGCTAAGCTTTCCCCCCATCTCGGACAGTTGACCCTGGAGGAGTTCAACTTGAGCCTTAAAGTCATTGTTCGCCTTAACAGAGGACTCAAGCTTCCTCCAAAGCGCCTCCATACCGGATAACTCGAATTCGGCCTTCCGAGCTATCACGGCCCCACGAAGCAAGGTGCGATACATCCACCTCGCCTGCCCGGACAGTTCGGTCTCGTGAAAATGCTCTTCTGTCCCGGGTATCAGTTGGGAGTCAATGAATTTGGTAGCATCAAAGTTCCTCTCCATTATGGTAAGGGCCCCTTCCGGGCTGGAAGACATCTTTCGCTTCTTGGGAGTATGGATAAGCTCCACATCACTATCCGGATGAGGGGTGAGAGTCACGTGCCCATCAGCGGACCCTTCCTCGCGGGTAGGGGAAACCTGACCCCCTACAGCCTGTTTTCCCGACGTTTCGGTATCCCGGGGAGAAGGCGCAGCCTGATTCTCCTTCTCCCCTGAAGGACCCTCCGACTTACCGACGTCCTTCTCATCGGCATTCTCGTCATCACTTGCCTCAAAAAAGGTCTTCATCAGATTCTCAAGACCGGTCACGGTGGCAGACATTTCCACTGCAACAAACAACAGGCACGTTAGTCGTTAGATCGGAAAGAGAAAAACAACGACAAAGAAACATAGGCAAACAAAGAAGACAACTCACGAATATAGCTCCTGGCGGCCTCCCGTTCACCCATAAGAAGATGTGGGTTCACGGGGTTCTTTTCAAAGATAGCAAAAAGGACGTCGGCTATCTGCTTATCTACAGCCGACAACCTTTTGTACGTCACTTTGATGAAAGGATTCGACCCCGCGCCAAAACTCCAGTAAGTCTGGATAAGGCGCTCCGCCTCTAACGACAACCAGAAGGGATGACGACCCTTGACGGGATGAACCTTGAAGTACTTATCTTTAAAATCGTGGTAGGAGTCCTCAAAAAGGCCAAAAATCTTCCTACCCTGGGCAGAACGGAAAGAAAGAAACCCCTTTCTCGCCTTCCCCTGTTTGGAGGGGTTGGTAAGGTTGAAATAAAAGAGAAAAACGTCCACCGACGCCGGCAGCTCCAAGTAATCGCAGACCATTTTGAAGCAGCGGATCGAAGCCCAGCTGTTCGGATGAAGCTGAGACGGGGAGACGGATATCCGGTTCAGCAGCGCCATTTGAAACTCGGAGAACGGTATCCGAACGCCAACTTGCGTGAACATGGACTTATAAAACCAGATCCAATCGGGGACACGAGGGGAGTGAAAATTGAGCTCATAAATACGCTCATGGGGAGCAGGGACAATGACCTCGTAGTTGGCCTCTTCGTCAGTCCCTCCACACAAGTAGCCGGCTTGCCGGAACTCGGTCAACTCCTCCAAGCCCATCTGGTTGGGTGAGCTCCTTATATCGTCGGTCACCCAAGCATACGGGTCGTAAGCCGCACCAGATCCGGAAGACCGGGAAACAACGCGAGGCATACCTACAGCGGGGTACCACTCTGTTAGTCTATGAGGTCGGGAGCCCGAAAAAACTCAGAAACTACGCCTTTTCAACTCAATCGTGACCAAACACGGCTAAAAACTACGCCTACCACATAAACCACCCAAAAACCTATCCTAGAATGGTACCCCTCCCCTAACTCACCTACCCCAACATTGAAAAACCTTTCGGCAAAAATAAACTAGCCATGCAACAAACGCAAGCAGCAATCGCACAGCAGCAGGACATAACACAGATACCAAAGGAAAGAGACCAAAAAAATTACCTAGAATGATGAAAGAAACTTGGACTGAAAGTTGAAGCAGGAGGGAGTTCGCACTGGAAGCTTTGGATGTTAGGGAGAGAAGGAGTTGGAAATAGTAAGAGTGGGAGGTGGATAGGGAGAAAACTGTTTAAAAACCACCACCAAAAGCGCGAAAGGAAGCAGGGGCAAGATAGTCTTTGCGCGCAGGTTTTTTCAAATCATTATGAGCATTAAATGCCCAGCGCGGAGAACGAAACGGCAAACAGATGCCACAGCAGACCAAGAGACACGCGCACAAGAGACGCGTCTCTCCCATGATCAGCCGACCCAACGACAACGTACGAACGTAGACATCACGCGCCACCGATGGCCCTCACGGCCATCGCTGATGCGTCGGGGGCACTGTTACAGCCTGGCCCAAATTCACACGGGTCAACCCGACCCGAGTTCCCTCCGGCCCAGCAACACGCCCTCCACCCGACCCGGACACGCGTCCCGTACGGCTTGCACACAGCTGTGGGACAGCGTCCTTGAGGGTATGGGCCTGTCCACTTGAGGGGCCCACTACTGACATGTATATAAGGGGGAGACTGGCTCTCCCCCCGAAGTACGTCACATACTCTATCACCCTTTCCACCTGCACACCTTACTGACAAGAGCGTCGGAGTGTCTTTGCAGGTGGCACCTCCCTCTCACGCGAAGTGCTCGGGACCTCGCGCACCGCTGACCGGCAGTCCACGACTTGACGAGCCCCTACCATCATCCCGGATCACAACCCAAATCGTTCATCAACCGACATACCGAACAAAGTGTATACCATAAGAGCGATTTTTAATTCTAATAAAGAGAAATTAATTTTACCAAATTCATATACTATTTGACTGCATTATTTGGTTTAGAGAAACACTAAAAATATGAGACATGAACACTAAAATACATAAACAAAAGAAATGTCTTTGTATTTTATTTGATAATAAATTAAATACAAGATATACAAGTTATTAAAAACCTTTTGTAAAATACTAATTTAACAATGGAAAATAAATTTGAGAATTTAATTGACAACCAAAATTACTCTTAAACTGTAAAAGTGTACATATAAAAAAATGTGAGTATAAAATATGTTGTCTGAAATATCCTTTTTATCCTTTATATATATATATATATAGGTGAATGCTACTCAACCCCTCTAAAATAATATGTAAGTTATCTTTCATTATGTGTCACATTATAATTGGTCCTTATCTTAACTATAGTTGGGGCGCCAACGTCATCGCCATCTATTGCCCTCCCACACAACCTCTCTTCTCAGTATAGCCAGCGCCTTTTTTTTTTTTTTTTTGCCATGGATCACTTCTTACCCTAATAATTAATGGTTAATTTGGTTATTAAATTTTTTTATTAAAAAAACATATCTTTATTTAATTACGTGATGGAACATATATTTATATGTAAAATATAATTAAATAATAAAGTACGAATAAATTAAAAATTAAAAGAATAAAAATACTATAAAAAATACTTGTAAGAAAGTTAGATTTTATCATTTTAAACTTGTGTTATTAATTTTAACAATTTATTTTTTTTAAAATAATTTATGTACGATAAAAAATATGTTTTTTCTGATTTTAATTATACTTTTAAGTACTCTAAATAGAGTTATTATATTATATTTTACATATGAATATATGTTCTATCGTGTAATTAAATAAAGATTTATTTTAATAAAAAAATTTAATAACCAAACTAAACATTACTTAGGTATGTATTTTATATTTATCTCTTAAATATTTATACAATTTATTTTTTAAACTGTTATATTGGTCTCTTCTTTAATATAATACAAAAAATAAATTTTCATAAAAACAATTTGTTTAATTATTAATTAATAATAAAGTACTAATAAATTAAAAATTAAAAAAATAAAAATACTATAAAAATACGGTTAAAAAATTGAATTTTATCATTTTAAATTGCTGTTATTAATTTTAATAATATATTTATTTTTTTAAATAATATATGTATGATAAAAAAATATGTTTATTTGTTTGGAGTACAAATTTTATTATTATATTTGTATATTCATGATTTTAATTATACTTTTAAATACTTTGAATAGATTTATTTTATTATATTATATTTTACATATAAATATATGTTCCATCGTAATTAAATAAAGATATATTTTTTTAATAAAAAAATTTAATAACCAAATTAACCATTAATTATGTGGGTAAGAAGTGATCCATGGCAAAAAGAGGCGCTGGCTATACTGGGAAGAGAGGTTGTGTGGGAGGGCAGTAGATGGCGATGACGTTGGTGCCTCAACTATGGTTAAGATAAAGACCAATTACAATGTGACACATAATGAAGGGTAACTTAATCAATTTAGAGGGTAACTTACATTAAATTTTTTTTAATGTAAGTTACATTAAATTTTTTTTAACATAATCAATTGTCAATACCTTGATTAATTAACTATGATGAGAGGTAAGCACGATTCCTGATTTAAAACCATACAATTCTTAAAGACTAATCCTAGTTAATTTTATGTCACTTATTAAGATTAGTTTTAGACACTTGAAGAATTATGAAAAGAAGTTTCAAATTGATTTCAGTTATTAACTTTTTTAAGGTAATAAAGGAATTCAAGTTAAATTAAAATTATTTTTTAATACATTCTAATCTTTAATATGAAGAATGAAACTTGCTTCTTAAATAAAACATTAATACATTAATCAAAAGTAAAAAAACAATAATATAAATCCATCAAAATAAACAAAGCTTCTAATCTTAATAAAAGAAAATTAGTTACTCATAATTAAGAGCGAAAACATACTGTAAAGTAATAAAAGATAAGATGTTTTCGGAAGAATTCTTTGAACTTATTTATATTCTAACATAAACCTAACTTTTAAATTTCAACAAATCAAATATTTCCTAATCAATCTAAATTAAAAGTGATCTTCTCATTATAACTAAAATTCAAACAGAATAATTCTTTAGTGTTTGGTTTTTATCAAAATCATGGGCTAGCATGTGATCTTAGGCTTGGCGTGGCACTTGGTACGTAGGAGTGGTGTTGCACGCCTTCGTCCTTGGAGGCTGCTTTTAGTCTTGGCGTAGCACTTGAGAAGTGGGGTGGTGTTGCACTTACAAGTTTTATTTGATCTTGGCGTGGCACTTAGTGGAGTGGCATGAGACTCCACTTTCTTGATGATGGTCGAAGGCATGTAACGCCAAGGCTTGGGCCTTGTTGGTGGTGGTGCGAGCCGAAAGTCGGTTTAGAAATTTTTTAAGTGTAAAGATAACGTTGCGAGTATAGTCTCAACTGACACAGTGACTTACAACTAAAGTTTGATTCAAAGGGTATGTCACAATCAAAACAAATATCAATTGGGAGTTTGAAGTTTCGAATCGTCTCCCACGAAGCTAATGATTTGAGTGCACAAGTTTAGTTCTGAAATCGGAATTTCAATGATAGAGCAGAAAATTAAAGAATCAAAGAACAATAAAAATACAATTAATGAAGTAATAAAGGAATTAAAGAACAACCAATGCAAGTAAAGAAAAAGAGGCAAAATTAAGCTAAGTGAATTGTGATTCAAGACATAAATAGAACCTTGGCTTGGATTGAGTTAAGGAATCCTTTCCTTGTCATAACTACAACTATGGTAATAATTATAATGGATTAATCTCACCTAGTTAATCCTTAACATCGAAAAGTAAGTCAAGCGAGTATAATTGTTCTTAATCCACAAATCCTAGCTAACTTACTAATTGTCTTAGTAAAAAGTTAGCGTTAGTGGAAACAATAACAACTAACAACCCAAGAATCACCATTAAATATTGAACATTATGACTCTAGGACCCTATATATATGTTGCCCCAAGTCAAGGAGTGAAAATTCACTCAATTTTCAATATTGACATTTTCACAAACACTTGGTGGGCATAATCACAAAACATAACAAAATTACAAAAATACTTAAAACTATGAACAATCAATGAACAAAATCAACAATGATAACTCAAATAAACATGTAATAATCAATAATCATTAATTTCATCCACTAGAAATCAAAATTGCAAAAGTTTATATATTTATTAACAAAGTGACTTAAACTATAAGAAAGTATAGCACAAATATTGTAATAAAAGAGAAAATAAAAAAATACTTACAATGGAAGCAAGTTAGAACCCAATATCAAAATGAAATTGCAAGCTTGTAAAATAAATTCCAACTAAACCCTAGAAAATTTGAGTGAAAACCTAAGAAAAACTAAAGAATTGGGCCTCCAAACTTTTAAAATCTTGAGTCACGTAACTTTTTAATGAAATCACGCGTTGGGACTTGTGCGTACGCACACTTGCTGATTTTTAACTTGTGCGTACCCACTCTAGAAAGCTCTTCTCCTTTGTTTCTTCATATTTTCTCCCACTTGCATGCTTCTCTTCCTTTCTTATCAAACCACTCTTACCCATTGTACCTGAAATCACTCATCAAAAACATCACGACATCGAATGGAATAAAAGAGAAATAAAATTAATTAAATTAGGCATAAAAAACATGTTTTCATATTTAGACACAATTTAGAGAGAAAACATAAAAGCATGCTATTTAAGTAAATAAATGTGAATTTATGTGATGAAATTCATTCAATTCAATCCAAACTTTACCATAAAATATGGATTCATCAGTGGCGTTACACGCCAAGGTTCTTTTGGTCCCTGGAGCTTTGGCTTCTTGCTTGGCGTTTAACACCCTTGAAGTGGTATTGCACGCCATGGTTGGGGGCTCCCCTAGAGTTTGGCCCAGCATGGCATTTGGGAAGGGCGTGGGATGCCATTCTCTTGTGGAGGCCGAAGGTGTGTAATGCCAACGTTTAGGCCTTGTTGGCATTACACGCCATGGTTCCATGGTGCTTTAATGGTGTTGCACGCCACTTTAGCTCTTGGTTTCTTGGGCATTGGCTTCTTGGAACCTCCTCTGCTTGCTCCTTTGGTTCTCTGTGTTCTTGCCTAAAATCTTTAAGAATCTCTTGAACACCTCATAGCTCGAAACAACTCCACATAAAATCAATGAAGTCACAAGAATCTAAATTATAGTAAGAAAATTACTAAGTTTATTAAGAAAAATGTTAAAGAAAATAGCTAAAGATACTAATGTATCACAATACCAAACTTAAGAATTTACTTGTTCCCAAGCAACAAAAAAATTATGAACAAATGATTCTCTAAGTTGGAGAAAGGAGACACGTCAGCATTGTCGCAGACAGAGAGTTGGCAAGCGGGTAGGAGAGCGCGGGCATGGGTCGGGTTGGACGGGGGCTGGAGTGGATCCGCGTGGGTGCTGGTTTCGACATGTGGCGCTGTTTGGTGCCGTTGATCCTAGGTGTGGATCCAACGGTTCTGGATGGCATCTGTAGAGAGAAGAACTTGAAGTGGTTACCAGTCTTCTGGCGGCGCGTGAGGGAGCGTTCGGCGGCGAGTCTGGTGGCGTTAGAATCTTGACGAAGAGATGAACACGATGGTGACGATTCAAAGCGTCGGAAAAGAATCGAAAATCGGGAGCAAAGAGCACTGCCAAAAGAGAAAAACAAGGGGGCTATGAATGAATTTTCATGGAGAAAAAAAGAAACATATGTTCTTGATACCATGTTAGAAATAAGAAAGTAATCTGAAGTGTGTATTATTAAGTGAGTTGAAAGGTACAATATATAGGGGTATATATAGGTGATAGAAGAATCAAAGTAATAAAAACATACAATCCTATAATTAATATACAGATATTCTATATAAATATAAATGATACTAATTGATCCAAATTTATTCTAATTTATTCTTTAACACGCTCTTTGTAAAGAAAAATTTAAAATATTTTATTTCCTATGACAATAGCAACAAATTAATTTTTTCATCCACATAAAATCAATGAAGTCATAAGAATCTCAATTATAATAAGAAAATTACTAAGTTTATTAAAAAAATGTTAAAGAAAATAGCTAAAGATGCTAATGTATTACAATACCAAACTTAAAAATTTGCTTGTCCTGAAGCAACAAAAGAATTATGCACAAAGAATCCTCTAAGTTGGAGAAAAGGAGACGCGTTAGCGCTGACGCGGACATGGAGCTAGCAAGCTGGTCGGAGAGCGCGGGCCGGTTTGGGTTGGACGCGGGTTGGAGTGCGTGGGTGTTGGCTTCGACACATGGCGCTGTCTGGTGCTGTTAATGCTGGGCGTGGATCCAACGGTTCTGGATGGCGTATGGGGAGAGAAGAACTTGAAGCGGTTACCGGTCTTTTAGCGTCGCGTGAGGGAGCGTCTGGCGGCGGCAGGTAGCGAGTCTGACAGCATTGGAATCTTGACGAAGAGACGAACATGACGGTGGTGGCTGTGACGATTCAAAGCATCGGAAAAGGATTGAAAATCGAGGGCAAAGAGCATTGCCAGCAGAGAAAAACAAGGGGGCTATAAACGAATTTTCATGGAGAAAAAAGAAACCTATGCTCTTGATACCATGTTAGAAATAAGAGAGTACTCTGAAGAGTGTATATTATTGAGTGAGTTGAAAGGTACAATACATAAAAGTATATATAGATGATAGAAGAATCAAAGTAATAAAAGTATATAATTCTATAATTAATATATAGATATTTTATGTAAATATAAATGATACTAATTGATCTAAATTGATTCTAATTTATTTTTCAATACACTTTGTAAAGAAAATTTTAAAATTTTTTATTTCCTATGACAATAGCAACAAATTAATTTTTTTGATATAAAGATTATTAATGTAAAAAATTTGAAATAAGTTAAGAAAAACAAATTTTTAACAAATTATATGATTTTATATATAAAAAAAGATTATTTTAAAATTTATTTTAAAAATAATAACTGATAATTTTAGTCCATAAAATATTATAGAGTAAATCTAAAAGTAAAAGATCTATGTTAACTTTTATACTGTATTTGTTTGGTTGTTAAAACTAATTTGAATTATAATAATTTGATTAATAAAAAAATAATATGTTATGTATTGTTTAATTTTTTTAATCTAGTGTTAATTGGATTAACTCTTAAATAGTTATTAATCGGTTTTAATAATCTACTTTTTTCAATAAATCAAACATATATACAGAATGTGATCATAAATAATATAGTAATAGTCAAATCCACCAACAAACATATTGGTTATTATCACACTATAAAATAAATTAAATATAAAAGCTAGTAGCACTTATAATTCTATAAAATTGCACTGTCTTTGATTCGTGCAAGGGTTTACTTATCAAATAAATTTAAAATATGAACAAAAATATTTATAAAATGGACCTAGCATCACTCGAAAGAATCATGGAAAATAATCAAGTTACCTTATCATTCATGAGAATCATTTCTATGTAAGTCGTCTTGTTCTTTTCAAATTTGGATGGGACTTTCCGTGTGTGTGTGTGTGTACACACACTAATTATACATGGTAATAATTAGCAAATATTTTCAATGAAAATACTTGCTACAATTAGGTGAAAGTTATGCCATTATATTTTATTAACCTTTATGATTAATTCAATAGAGATACTTACTTAATATATATGTTATCGATATTAATTATATGCCAATATTTTTAGGAAAAAGCAAAAACAGGAGATATATAAATATATATAATATTATTGCTATATACGAAGCATACATAAATTACTACATTTTTTTATTATATTATACAACTTAAAATTATAGTATCATGTTATTATTAATTCTAGATACTTGTTATAATTATATCAAATTTAATTATGACTCTAAATAAATAAAATAGATAACATTTAATATTATTTTTTTTTACATTCAATATTTACTGTAAATATAAAAAGTAAAATAATTGATGAAAAATATGAGCAGAAAATAAAACATATTCATTAAAATTCAATTTGTTATCTAATTAATCTTGTGTCCATATGATATAACTTTACGAAAATATTATGAATCACAACCTTTTTTATTCTAAAAAAAATATTATATATAGCCTTTAATAGTAAAAAAATAATTATAAGAATTAATTATTGATATTGATATTAATCACAATTGATTATTGATACCCTAATTTTTTTAAAATATATTTTACCTTTTTAAAATATAATACATGTACCGTGTAGATAATAATAATAATAATAATAATAATTATTATTATTATTATTATTATTATTATTATTATTATTATTATTATTATTATTATTATTATTATTAATGTGTGCATTAACTATCTCCTAATAAAATTATAGCATTTAAATGAGAATTAGAACTATATTAATTGATATAATTAGAATGATTAAAAATATCGATAATTGATAAGTAGTTTAATAACGCATTAATATAAATATTGATTTGATATAATTATAATGAAGATATTTTCTTAAATTAATATAATCATGCATTATTCATGAGCTAATTGTAATATAATAATTATTTTATTTATGTATACGTATATATTAATTTTGTTAAATAATTATATATATATATATATATATATATATATATATATATATATATATATACATAAATAAAAAAATATATGAATTATATTTTGTTAAACTCTATGTTATCGGTTATTAAAAGCATTTAAATCACATATATTAATTATTTTTTTGTTATAATTATTTCGTTTTATATATATGGTTATTTTTTATTCAACAATCGTGCAATAATTTTTTATTTTTTATATTCATATATATTCCTCAATCCTGACTCTATTCATACACATATTAACAATTTTTTTCTAATAGTGATGTTTTAATTTTTTGTTTTTTTTTTCACGTATCTTTCCTTTTTTTTAAATAGTGATATTTTAGTATTTCTTTTTTTTAATACATTTTTCTTAATAATTACATTACTAATCTAAAATATAAAATGAAAGAAATAAAGGTGATACATATATTCAAGAAAGATGTTAAACTTAAAAATTAGAAAAAAATTATATTAAAAAATGTAAAAATAATATATTCAAAAAAATTAGTCGTAATATATAAATTGAGTCAACAATTTAAATTTTTCTAAAACTAATTTAATCAAATACCAATATTAGAAATAAATTACTTAAATAATATTTAATCTATTCTACTCCTTAGATGCGTATAGATTAGAGTCATTCTCGTAACGACAACTAACTGAAATAACATCGTAAGTTCGAACATTTAAAATTCGTGCAAATTCAGATCATTCCCTTGTTCTTTAAAAACCTTCTATATCCTTCATAGAGTTGAATCGCAATTCCTTTTAAGGAAAAAGAGTTACGGATGTGGCTTTGATGTGTTGGAGACCAAAATTCGGAAGTCACTATTTATATGACACCCATTAAACCCTAAAGCCAAATAAAATAGTATTTCTGGTTTTATTCTCATTTAATTCTAAATCAAAAGTAATAATGACTTATTTAATTCAGCATTTATGATAATAAATGAGATGACCATTATATAAGTTATTTAATATAAAATAGCTTAACTTGCGATTATAATTAATATATGTATTGCCCATGAATAGATTAGGAAATAATAATTTCGTAACAAAATAATCATTCAATTTGAATTACAATTAATTGATTGAGAGATTTTATAATAAATTTTATGATATTTAAATAATTAACCAAATCAATTAGTTGATATAATTAATTTATTATAATAAATTAAATTTAATGAGTTAAAAGAAATAAATCATAAAACACCATTAGAAACATGCCACGATAGTTTTATTATTAAGTGTAGAAATTTAATTTTTATAAAATATAATAGATATTTACAGATTGTTATATTAAACACAGACTAAAAAAACACCCTAAACAAAATAAAAGTATCAATGGTAAAATATAACCTAAAAAATCACTTAAATTAAAAAAGAACCTGTGATGAATTATAATAAATTTATATATGAGAAATAAAAATAAAATAAATAATTAAAAATAAAGTAAAAGAAGATAGAAAAGATACTGTGTGGAGTAGATAAAAAATGTATTATAATAGAAGATTAATATAATTAATTTACAAAGGATGAAAGAGAAAAATCAAAATACAATCTTATTAAAAAAAGATAATTGAGTAGATAATTGAGTAGTTGAGTTGTAAATTGATCCACAGTGTGCATCTAATTTTTTTCTTATTTCTAAATAAAAGCAAAAATTAAGAGAAATAAGTAATAATATATAATAAAAAAAGATTTTGCATATGAATAGATAATTGTTACAAAATAAATTATAATTGTGAAATTTTAAATCTTCACATACTGCAAATTATGGAGATCAACCACAATATAATGGTCACTTTTTCCTGCTTTTGACTATGATATAAGTTCTCCTTTTTTGGTCAAAAGTCCAATAACATCTAATTAAAAAAAAGAATTAAAAGCATGAAATTAAATACAAATAAATGAACAAAACAATAATAGTAATACAAATTAACTACGTACCAAATAAGTTAGCTTTTTCATTTGTTTGTCTCAATATATCAGCATGATCGAGAAAATTAAAATGATTGTCAGGAATGTTACGATCATCGATCGTATTTACTATATGTGACTCCTTCTTAAAAGTTATTCTACACATATGTGTAGTCGGAAGATAAATTTCACTTGATTCCTCAATCAGAAAATTTGAGAAGACATAAACCTTTCCCTCGATCAATTCATTCTCAAACATCTTTGCCAAATAATTCTTGATTGAACAATGAATTTTGTCACACTGTAAAACAAATTAAAAATAAAGACTATTAGCACTTATAACTCTATTAAATCGCACTGTCGTTGATTCGTCCAAAGGTTTACTTATCAAATAAATTTAAAATATGAACAAAAAATATCTATAAACTGGACTGTTGGGAATAAGGAGTATGACCACAATCCAATCAATCATGTGTTAAATAATTTGTTATTATTATTATATTAAAATGTTAATATAATAAGGTTCTTGATTAAATTTAGAGATTTATCATTGTGATAGTGATCATAATATTGAAAGATAAATCTTTTATAATTTAATCTAAATTGTTCTTGGTCATAGGATTATTAAAAAGGACATTAATAATCCGAAAAGATCAATATATATATAATGGTCTTCATTGGATGAAGATTAATAGATCCCATTTATTAAATTATATATATAGATGGTGCATATAGAAATATGACCATTGAACTGACTCACTTTGAGAATTCCTAATGGTTATAATTACCATATATTTGTCAATAGGATATTCTCAAGATGAACATAGTAATAGAGTTTTCTTTGACCTGCGACTGTCATAGTAATTAACAATGTATTTATTATACTTTGATTCCGGACACCTAATATCCTAGGGTGCTAGTTGAATGGATATTGGGTATGATTTAAATACTTGTAGAATTAATGATTAATCAATAAGGAATCCGTCAACTCTCGGTAAAGAGTTTGAACTCTATGATTATAATGACTGAGATGAATAAAACCTTGGCCAAGGGGATTGAATAAATGAAGAAATGAGTTTCTTAAGTCATTCAGAGTTCATTATAATAATGTAACAAGTTAGAGTTTGACAATTAAACCATACTCTAAGGGTTAACTGACAAACCCCAATTTGATGGTTTGTTTTGCATTGAATTTAGAGTATTTTGATAACCTTTTGTCACATTTAGCCTAGGAATTAGCATGATTTTGTTATCTCTCCCATGTTTGTGCTTAAGTGTAAAAACATGCTCTTTAAGCCTTATTTTGATGAATTCTAGTTCTTTGATTTCATAAGATGCCTTGATGTGTTTCTAGTAATTCCAGAATTGAAATAGGCTAGGCATGGATCAAAGGAAGTAAGGAAGGAAGCATACAAGTGGAGAGAAGCATAAAAAGTCAAAGAAGCAAAGTCAGCCATGCACGCGCACGCGCACAAGGTGCTCGCGCGCACATCGCAGAATTAGCCAGGGACGCGCACGCGTACCGTGCGCGCACGCGTCGATGAGGGCACATGACCTCACTAATGCAACACGTGCCTGGCGATTTGAGAGGGTTTCTGAACCCATTTTTGGCGCCAAATTGCTAAGGGAAAGGAATAAAAGGATGAATGATTAAGGGGAAGGCATCATCATTATCATCACCTTTTGACCAATAATCACTTTTAGTTTAGAGTTTTAGAGAGAGAAGCTCTCTCTTCTCTCTAGAATTAGGATTAGGAATTAGGGTTAGATTAGGATCTCATAGTTCTAGGTTTAATTCAAGTCTCCTTCTACTTTTACCTTCAATTGATGATTGCTACACTTTGGTTCTTCTCTCTATCCCTATTCTCTTGTTGTAATTTCTCTTATTTTGTTTCTAGGTTTTGTAATTGAGATACTCTTGTTCTCTTTATTTCCTTTCAATAATGCAATTTGAGGGAATTCATGATAATTGTGATTTCCTTGGTTGTTGTTGTTGATTCTTTGTATTCAATTGTAGTTAGAATTCATTCTTGTTGTGATTGACTATACTCTTCTTTTATGCCTTCCAAGTGTTTGATGAAATGCTCGGTTGGATTTTCGTATAGATTTTGTTCCTCTTGGCCTAGGTAGAGTGATTAGTGACTCTTGAGTTATCTAATTCCTTTGTTGATTGATAATTAGAGATTGCTAATTGATTTGAATGCCTCTAAAGCTAGTCTCTCCTTTAGGAGTTAATTAGGACTTGAGGAATCAAATTGATTCATCCACTTGACTTTCCTCCATGGTTAGGGGTTAACTAAGTGGGAGCAATGAACAATTCTCATCACAATTGAGAAGGATAACTAGGATAGGATTTCTAGTTCTCATATCTTGCCAAGAGCTTTTATAGTAGTTAGTTTATTTTCATTGCCATTTACTTTTCATGCTTCTTATCCAAAACCCCAAAATAACTCATAACCAATAACAAGACACTTTATTGTAATTCCTAGGGAGAACGACCCGAGGTTTGAATACTTCGGTTTATAAAATTAGGGGTTTGTTACTTGTGACAAACAATCTTTTGTACGAAAGGATTTTTGATTGGTTTAGAAACTATACTTCGACAAAATTTTATTTGAGAAATTATAAACCGTCAAAAATCCATTCGTCATTAACCAAGAGCTGGAAAGATGGAAGGAATTATACTTTGTTCTTCTGAGGTTCTTAGTAAAAATATATTACTTCATACTATCGGGTCGTTGAGGAGTGTTGCTAGACGCCAACCTTGATAAGTAAATTTAGTATGACTAATTTACTACCCGCTTAGTATTGAACATATGGGTCACACACTAATGAGTGTTCTAATCTTTACTATATAATTATTTAATTATTATTTTGATTTGATCAAATAAATAATTATATTCATTTAAAATGGAATATTATTATATTCTTTACTAGAACCAAGAATATAATAATAGTATGATAATTGAGAATATTAAATGAGATTTGAGAATAATAAGTTCTTCTATTTTTTAATTTGGATGAGATCCTAACTGATTCTGTTTCAAATTGAGTTATGATATGATTCATAAATTTGAAAGATTCAGATTTAGAATTTTAGGATATGATTTAAATTTGAATTGAGATTCAAATTTAAAATCAGTAACACATCTCATACTATATATATGTATGCCAAGAGTAGAGGAATGTGATAGAGACGAGAATAACAAGAGTTTTATTTCTTTACCTCTAAGCACATAAATGTATGTGAGCCTAATTCTTGGAGAAGAATTTTATGGTGTGAAAAGAGTTGAAAGAGGTTTCTCAATTTAGATCAGATATCCATTGGTCAAAGAGTTGACAGCAAAGGTTGGTTTCGGTGTGGATACGCATAGCGCCTTCGTACCATCGAAGGAGAAAGTAATTTTTACTAAAGCGTCTAAATATATTTAGATCTGATCTATATATTATATTATAGGAATAAAGTTTAAGCAAAAAATAGATCTTTATGATTACCTTCTTTTCTTCCGCTACGTGTTATGAACACATGGTAATCCTTCAGTGGTATCAGAGCTTTGGTTTTTTTTGTGTTTAAATCTTTATTCTTATTTTTTTAAAATTTGTGAATTAATAGGATTAATTCAAAATTTTTAAGCATATGATGCAGTTATTTCCGTTGAGTTGGTTTTCTAATAAATTAATAGTTAATTTATTTTAATTATTTAATTGTGATTAAATTAACATTCTTTTAATATAAAAGTTATATTTATAATCAAATATTTTGTTTGATTTTATTTATATATTAAATTTTATTGTGATTTTGATCACATCAATAAAAGAAATAAGATGTAAAATATCTTTTGTTTGTTTCTTATATATATAAGTGTATATATAAAGGTTAAATTTGATTTGATAATTTTTTAAGGCTAAACGTTAGTACATGAAAAATTAAATTTTGATTTTATTGATGTGTTTTGAACATTATAATTTTAGAAATTAGTTTATCTAATGTTCTTGATTATAAAGAGCAGCCTGACAACCAGGAGTTTTATTTTCAAGATAATAATCAGCGTATACATTTGATGTATTAAGGATTTAATTTTATATTTTTACCTAGACAACCTGAGAGTATAAAATGTAATCCATAAATACTGGTAGAAATTCTCTAACAATTGAGATAAATCCTAAAAGTTAGGAGTTTGCCAAAATAAATTTATTTCTTGTTTACAAGGAGCATCCTAACAACCAGGAGACTTGTACTCAAAGATGGAATTTATCTATGCATATGATGATGTATAAGGAGAATTAATTTTATACTTGAACCTAGACAACCTAGGAGTATAAAATATAATTCAGTTAAATAATTGTCTGATAACCAGATAATTATTTGGGATTATAATTATATGAGATATAATTTAATCATGTTTATTTAGAATAGGTATAAGTAACAACTTGACAACCAAGGTATTCATGATTCTAAATAATTTTAACAGAAATATAGATTTCTTAATTTACTTTCATATTTTTAATTTTTAAATATGTTCATCTTTCGTATGGCATACTTGAAAGTAATAAATTGCCTATACATTGAGAATTGTTCTTATGTATGAAAGGGTTATCATGGACATGATAATCCTATTGAAAAAATATTGTCCAATAAAATTAGTGATGAAATAGTAAGTACTTGTGAAGTATCTAAAATATTATTTTACTACAATATGAGTTGTTTTGACAACCATGAGTTCTAATTTTAAAAGCATATACCCACTATTTATTACTAAACATCTTGAGAAGATGTATAGTGCCCAAAGTAAGATAGTATGACTATTAAAGATTTTATTTAAACTAGTGGGAGTATTAGACAATATATTTTGAATTAAATAACTTTAGAAGTTAGAATGCTATTAGGCAAATGGTTTTTGCGAAAATTGTTCTTGCAAGTATTTTTGGAGATTTATTTTGTTACAAATAATTTATAATTAGTCTTAGTATGATTAAGATTTGTGATCTTTTTAGAAAAATTCAATATGAGTATTGCTGATGCGAATCAAAATTGCTCTTAAGGGTTGGTTTGACCAATAATAAAAATATTGAATATTTTTATTATAAGAGTTTAAAGTAAAATCTCTAATATCTAATTGATATTATATTAAATAGAGAATGGGATTCTCTCCGTGCATAAATATTAGTACTCTATGTACTCTATTATGTTTAAGAAACAAGGAATTTGATTCAGCTGCTAATCTTTTGTTAAATATTTAGACTACATTTTAGAAATGTTGCTAAATTAACAAAATTCTCACTAAATCAATTTTTTATCCATATAAGATATGAAAAAGGCATAAGCTGAAACTCAAGAATATTAGAGTTTGGAGATGTCTTATATGTGTTAAGAGATTGCACAACAATAGAGTTGATATTAGGTCCGATAAATGAGATTTATTGGTTACTCTAAAGAAATAATGAGATTATTTTTATCACTCTTCTTATGACAAAATGTATGTGATAAGAGGTTAAACTCCTTTTTAGAAAAGGGATTTCATCTTAAAGAAAGAATGAGAGTACAATTACTTTTATTAGAATTATTTACCACTCAATAGAGGATATACTTTCTCCGAGAAGTATAAAAGATTTGATCGTCAAACTAATTTTTTGAAAGAGTAGCCTATTTGTATAATGATACAATTCTATAAAGATAGATCTAATGGTTACTTAGATTTTTTATAATCATGTTCAATAAGGATTGTCCTTAAAATAAAATTATGCACTATTGTAGTGGGAGATTTCATGTTTTGAGAAAACTTGATATTTATTATGCACTAGGTGTATTTTACAAAAAAAAAAAAAGTCAAGCACATATGTTGAAGAGCTAAGGTGTTTAAAGTCAAAAGAGTTTTGATAAACACAAATGTGCATTGAAAAATTATACACATGATTGATTGGCTCTAGTGCAAGTGGGAGATTATTGTGATAATAGTATGCACAAAATCCAATCTATCATGATTGGCTCTCGTGCAAGTGGGAGATTGTTGGGAATAAGGAGTATGACCACAATCCAATCAATCATGTGTCAAATAATTTGTTATTATTATTATATTAAAATGTTAATATAATAAAGTCCTTGATTAAATTTAGAGATTTATCATTGTGATATTGATCATAATATTGAGAGATAAATCTTTTATAATTTAATCTAAATTGTTCTTGGTCATAGGATTATTAAAAAGGACATTAATAATCCGAAAAGATCAATATATATATATATATATATATATATATATATGATCTTCATTGGATGAAGATTAATAGATCTTATTTATTAAATTATATATAGATGATGCACATAGAGATATGACTATTGAACTGACTCACTTTGAGAATTTCTAATGGTTATAATTACCGTATATTTGTCAATAGGATATTTTCAAGATGAACATAGTAATAGAGTTTCCTTTGACCTGCGACTGTCATAGTAATTAACAATGTATTTATTATACTTTGATTCCGGACACCTAATACCCTAGGGTGCTAGTTGAATGGATATTGGGTATGATTTAAATACTTGTAGAATTAATGATTAATCAATAAGAAATCCGTCAACTCTCGGTAAAGAGTTTGAGCTCTATGATTATAATGACTGAGATGAATAAAACCTTGGCCAAGGGGATTGAATGAATGAAGAAATGAATTTCTTAAGTCATTTAGAGTTCATTATAATAATGGTAACAAGTTAGAGTTTGACAATTAAACCATACTATAAGGGTTAATCAAAAGCTGGAAAGATGGAAGGAATTATACTTTGTTCTTCTGAGGTTCTTAGTAAAAATATATTATTTCATACTATCGGGTCGTTGAGGAGTGTTGCTAGACACCAACCTTGATTAGTAAATTTAGTATGACTAATTTACTACCCGCTTAGTATTGAACCTATGGGGTCACACACTAACGAGTGTTCTAATCTTTGCTATATAATTATTTAATTATTATTTTGATTTGATCAAATAAATAATTATATTAATTCAAAATAGAATATTATTATATTCTTTGCTAGCACCAAAAATATAATAATAGTATGATAATTGAGAATATTAAATGAGATTTAAAAATAATAAGTTATTCTATTTTTTAATTTGGATGAGGTCCTAACTGATTCTGTTTCAAATTAAGTTATGATATGATTCATAAATTTGAAAGATTCAGATTTAGAGTTTTAGGATATGATTTAAATTTGAATTGAGATTCAAATTTAAAACCAGTAACAAATCTCATACTATATATATGTATGCCAAGAGTAGAGGAATGTGATAGAGACGAGAATAACAAGAGTTTTATTCCTTTACCTCTACGCACATAAATGTATGTGAGCCTAATTCTTGGAGAAGAATTTTATGGTGTGAAAAGAGTTGCAAGAGGTTTCTCAATTTAGATCAGATATCCATTGGTCAAAGAGTTGACAGCAAAGGTTGGTCTCGGTATGGATACGCATAGCGTCTTTGTACCATCGAAGGAGAAAGTGATTTTTACTAAAGCGTCTAAAGGTATTTAGATCTGATCTATATATTATATTATAGGAATAAAGTTTAAGCAAAAAATAGATCTTTATGATTACCTTCTTTTCTTCCGCTGCGTGTTATGAACACATGGTAATTCTTCATGGACCTAGCATCACTTGAAGAAATCATAGAGGATAATCAACCTACCTTATCATCTATGAGAACCATTTCTAGGTAAGCTATCTTACTCTTGTCAAATTTGGATGGGACTTTTCATAACCTTATAATCCTTGTCTTTATTTTCCAAACCTTTTCATTATATAATCTACTGTAGGTAATACTGTTGATAGAATCATAGCTTGTAGCTATTAGGTATAAAAAGTAATAAAGAGAAAAAGAAATATGAATGAGGTACGAATTTCCTAAATGATAAATAATTGTAACAATTGACTATTACGAGTTATATATATATACACACACGGTACGAATTTTTAATGGAGATACTTGGTCTGATTTTTTTGTTATGGAGGGGGTGTAGGTGCTTTGCAGGGTTATGAAAGATGGAGGTTCTACACCGTTATGTGGGACAGCTTTTTTATCAGAGTTGGTGTGGAGAAATCGAACCCTTCGAGTTCTTTGTTTCCAAAAATTTATATGCAAATCGGATGGTCCGTTTTGCTTGGAGGAGATGAAACGCACATAATGGAAATCGGACCCTGCGATTTCCCATTGAACAAATCGGATGGTCCGTTTTGTTCGTTGGAGAAGTAGGTTCTAGTAGTCGCATGGTCCGAGTTGTGCAGGATTTTCGTTTTTTTTTAATTCACAGTAAATGAAATCGGACCGTCCGTTTTTATTATTATATATTATTTTTGAATTAGAGTTCACAACTCGGTTGATCCGAGTTCTGTATTTTTATATATATATAGTTGCGAAAGTTCCCGAACCCTAGATAGCCGCCCAGATCCAAGTTTGTTCATCTTCTTCGACTTCTCTTCTTCTTTCTCAGGGTATGGGATCTGTATTGTTGGGTTGGAAAAAATAGTTGCCGGTAAAATTTTTGTTTTTATTTTAGTGAGTGATAGGAATGGTTGAGGGAGGAAGAAGATGAAGGCTTGAAAGCTGGCTGGGGAAGAAAGGGAAAGTGAAATCCCTGGGTACACATGCAATAGAGGGGGTTGGTTGTGTTAAATGGGCACCGTCTCTGGGGAGCACCTGGCCAACGACACGTGGGTGGGGGTAGCAACAAATCGGACGGTCCGCATTGGCAGCAGGAACTCGCATGGTTCGAGTTGCGTCTTCCCAGTCGCACCGTCCGAGTTCTATTTTCCTTGACACCACCCCAATGTCAAGCACCCCTCCTCCCCATATCAGCGTCTAGCACCAGCCATACCTCCATATTAAAATTCAAAAGCGAAATACTTGCTACAATTAGAAAAAAAATTATATAAATAGAGACCCCTACTAAGTATATATATATGTTATTCATATTAATTATATGCCAAAATTTTTATGAAAGAGATAAAAGAAGAGATATATAAATATGTATAATATTATTGTTATATATGAAGCAAATTTAAATTATTATAATTATAGAGACTTACTATAATTACATCAAATTTAATTATGACTGTAAATAAATAAAATAGATAACGATTAATACTATTTTTTTATATTCAAAATTTACTGTAAATATAAAAAATAAATCACTAATGATTAAAAATTTGAGTGAAAAATAAAACTCCATAATAAAAATTCAATTTGTTAACTAATTAATCTTATGTCCATATATTATTATTATTATTATTATTATTATTATTATTATTATTATTATTGTGAACATGTACGGATAAATTATTACATATGAATGAGAATTAGAATTATATCAATTATATTAATTATATTAATTATATTAATTCAAAGTTATTATTATTATTATTATTATTATTATTATTATTATTATTATTATTATTGAATAATGATGATAATTCACGTGATAATAACTTTTACCTATAAAATATCTAAAATTAAATAATATTCAAGTATAATTAGGTTACAATTATAATTTAAATTATTACATATGAAGTCACGTGAATTATTATTATAATTGATATAATTGCTATATATACTCTCAATCTTATCGATTATATCAATTATATTCAAATTATTATTCAATAATTTTAATGCAAATTCTTGCTATAATTAGGTTATTCTTATGTTATTATCTTGTATTAATCGTCATAATTAATTTAATAGAGATATTTATTCAGTATATATGTTATCTACATTAATTATATGTCAATATTAAAAAAAATATTAAAAAAAGAGATATATAAATATATATAATATTATTGCTATATAAAAAATATATATAAATATATATAGACTGTATTATTAAAAAAATAAAGCCTATATATAAGAATAACGAAAAACTCAAGTAAGAATTTATTGATTTTTATGGTTTCTATTACGCTTAATGAAAATTGAGCGATCTAAAAAGTAAATACCGAGGTGATTACTATATAATTTTGTTATTAAGGTAATTATTTATTATTAAGGTAATTTTTTATTATATAGATTTTAGTAAAACAAAAATAAATATATAAATTACTTATTATTAAAGTAATTTTTTATTATATACAATAATTACACATCATATATTAATTTTGTTAAAATTATATAATTTTGTCATATCACAGGTAATTGAAATAGTTTATATATGGGTTATTATTATTATTATTATTATTATTATTATTATTATTATTATTATTATTATTGAATAATGAATAAGAATTAGAATTATATCAATATTTTTAAAATTAATATAATTAAAATAACTAAAAATATTTAAAATCAATGTGCGTTATTAATATCATAAGATTTGATCATTTTATAATTAGAATCAAATATTTTTATCATCATTAGACCGGCGCCATAATAATAATAATAATAATAATAATAATAATAATAATAATAATAATAACAATAACAATAATAATAATAATAATAATAATAATAATAATAATAATAATAATAATAATAATAATATTATTATTATTATTATTATTATTATTGTTATTATTATTATTATTATTATTAAAATAATTAAAAGTATTTTTAATTGATAATTGATAAATAATTTAATAATATATTAAATATTGATTTGATATAATTATAATGAAGATATGTTTCTAAATTAGTATAATTATGTATTATTCATTAAATATTAATTATAATATAATTATATTAAAGATATTTTTTATAAAATAATTTAGAATAGAGAAAATTACATTCATTTTGGAGGAAAAACAGAATCACCTCACTTTTATTAGTTTAGGAAAAATCTAATTTTAGTATATTAAATAAATAATTTGTTTAATGAGACGTATTAGTGACTGTATTAATTTGTTTTAGGATAAATCATAAAAAATACATTCGAATTATTTTAGTGTTGACAAAATTATTCTTAAATTTTATTATAGATAAAAATATTCTTAAATAATTTAAAAATATATCAAAAATAATAATTATGATCTGCATGAAAAAACATAATATAATTTATTTGTCAATTTTAAAGTCTCACTTTTTATTAAAAAAACTAACTTTGTTACATTATTCTTTACCGTTATCGTAGAATATTTTAATTTACCAATGTATATTTTTCTCCTATTTTTAAATAATTTAAAAATATTTTTATCAATAAGAAAATTGAAGGACATTTTTTGTTAGGTACAGAATAATTGGAATGCATTTTTTTTGTTTGCCCTTTGTTTTAAATTGTTAAAGAAAAGCGATTAAGCGAGATGATGGAACCTGCTCCTCCCTAGTTGCAACTTGCAAGAGAGGAGAAGCACTTTTTGTGAGCAACAAACCATTCCACCATTCCACCATTCACTCACTCACTCACTCACTCACATACTCACTTCCTCTCTCGGCTCTCATCTTCCACTTACACTCACTCACTCACACTTTTCTTTCCTTCGCTTCCTCTCTCTCACACACATATTATCACTTTCACAATACCCATCCTTCAATCAAACCCTTTCCAATGTATAGAAAATAGAACAAAAAGGAACAGAGATTCCCCTTCAATTGAACCATTCTGAAATCTAGGGTTTTCATTTTCCCCTTTTCTCTTTATGTTGTTCTTCTCCTGAAATAGAAAAAAAGAAGGGGGATGATGAAGCGGATGGTGGGTGGGCCAGGTACGAGGAGTGGGTTCTTCTTGAGATTAGGGCAATGTGCGTTTGGTTGTGCTTCAATTGGCCTAATGGTCACAGCAGCTGAATTTTCTAACTTCACTGCTTTCTGGTATGACTCTCTGGCTCGTTATTTTTTTTTTAGATTGTTAAGTAAGGAATTTTTATGCAATTAATGTTTTCTGTTAAGGTTCTAAGTAATTGGTGTTGCTGAAAGTGTTTAGCTTTAGTTACTTTTTGCGAGGCTTTGTATTTGTATGCAGATTTATGTTTGTTTGCATGTGTTTGATTAGGATTTAGGTTATGTTTTGGATGAACATGATTTTTTTTCCCTTTCTATTTTGGGAATGGATGCGTGAATTATCATTTCTAAATTTAGAGGGTATGATATGCATATGTTTGTGAAAATGAGCATGGGATAATTAGGAGGTTACCTTGGTGAAGTTATAATCTATTTATTTTTATTTACTGAAAAGTGAGTATGTTTACCTGAAATGAATGGTATGTTAAATTGTTAATATTTCCACCACGTTTTTACTGTCCATACTCCTCCATCCAAACATGACCATAGTATGAAATCACACCCTAATGAATGGTGCCCATGGTAGTGGTGGGTGGCATACCAGAATGGTTGAAGTCTGAGGATGACTTTCAACTAAAGGGTTGCTTTAGTGTTTAAAAGGAAAGGATTTTAACTGTGAAAAAAAAATTCAAGAATGATCTGTATGTAAAAGACTGCATTAACAGCCGATGTGTGCATTTAAGAGTAGTTAAAGAAAATGAGTTACATTTGTTATTTATATATATTTTTCCATTGGGCTGATTAAGGAAAGTGATTTTTCTGCTTCTCACTTGGTTAACCATGCAGTCTCTTTGGGTGTTTTACTGGAGTTATAGGATAGAATTGGCATGGGGAATTGGGATATGCTTCTTACATGTTGTCAATGCCATGATCTTGTTTTTAGTGCCTAAGTTTGGGAACTACTGAAGCATAACTAATAGCTAATTGACATGAATAATAGCTCCTTTGGTCAAATGTGAAATTTAATGCATGCATATTCTGATGTCTATCCTATTTTGATTGAGAATCTTTCTATGTGGTTATGATGGAGAAAATTTCGCATGAATTTTGTTGTATATTGTGACATGACGATTGGGTGGTTCTTTTCAAAACAATATGTTTGTGTGTATTAAAGGGAGAAAATAATTACACTGCTGCCCATACAACTAATTGAGCTTCTTCTAGAATGCATAAAAGGAGATGCATTCTTAGAATCATTTTTAGTGATTAGTTGTAACAATGTGTAATCACCACCAACATTTGGATTGAAATGTGTTTTCTAGGGACCTAGTATATAAGATTGCGTTTGGTTATGAGAACAGGACAAGACAGAACACTGAGAACAAGACACTAAAGACAGAGACACAAATTAATGTTCTTGTGTTTTGTTTGGTGTTAAACTAGAACAAATTATGAAAGTCTAATTTACTCTTATTTTTTTCCATACAAAATGTTTAGGAAGAAAAATATGATGATAAAAAATATAATTATGAAAATTTGATATAAATAATGAAAGAAAAAATAAAAAATAGGTTGTATCTCTTCTTAGTGTCTCTGTGTCATTCCTACCAGGAAGGAAACAAAATACACTAATTCAGTGTCATTGGACACAATGTCTCTGTTCATGTCTTATCTGTCAAACATGATTTTGTATCTCTGTGTCCCTGTCTTACTGTCCCGTACCTGTAAACAAACGCAGCCTAACAGAACACAATAACATTGTTTGGTCCATGTCGCCAAATACAGAAAGGCTTTATTATTGTTCTATCAGTGATATCTGCATCTCAAAATTTGTTATTAATATGAACCTTTTGTCCTTGTTTAATGGTTTAATGGAAAGATGATAGTTTGAGTGCATAAGATTTGTTGCCTCTTCCTCTTTGCATGTTTGTGTGAATTTAACATTTGTTGTCATTTTCTACCATTGCCCTCTTTCCTTGTGTGTGATGTACTCATTCGTTCAATGTGTGAGATTCTATGATAGCTTTGTTTTATAGTTAAAACATTCACTTATGTTTACAACATTTGTTAAAACCGACTCAAGGTAGATTGTTATGTATTTTTTGTCAACATAACTCTGGTACTTTTCTAAACTTTCAGCTATTTAATTGCATCAATGGGACTTCAAGTTCTCTGGAGCTTTGGACTTGCATGTCTTGATATCTATGCCTTGAGGAGAAAAAGAGACCTACAAAACCCAATTCTTGTCAGCCTGTTTGTTGTTGGTGATTGGGTAATAATCAGGCCACCCTCTTTCCTCTAACAAAATAATGGATACTTTCATTTTAATTTCCCTGTTTTTATCAGGAGAAGTAAATTCAAGTTTATTGAAAGAAAGTGAAAGGAGAAACTATGCAGAAATAAAATCATCTTTATTGTTTAATTGAACATGAACTCAAATGGCACTAATACATACAGTCATAAACTTGTTGCTAATAACTTGAAATAGTCACAAAATTTCTTGTTAAACTTAAACGTTTTAAGTTTATTACAGCTGCTGATGTTGCGTAGATAAGGACACTGGCATGAACACAGACCTGCCAAGTTTTAGAATTTGTGAAACACAGACATGTCATATATGTATTACAATGGGAATTAAGGAGTATAGTATCCAAATTTCTTCTTCTTAAAACGTCATCATCTATTATGCAATGGTAATTAGGGGGTTTAGTGTCCAAACTTCAAAATGACAAAGCATTAAAGACAAATAAAATGGAAACCTACATGGCATAACCAATTAACACTAGCTGTTACAATCAATAACCCTTACACTCTCATATCATTGCTCTTTTATTCTTCTCTTTCATGTTATGTACACCTTACTTTTTATGGTACCTTCTTTTAGGTGCCATAACTGTGTATAAAAATACAAAAATGCTATATGCATATAAAAAAGCAGCCACTATATATTTGTGTATAAATAAATGTTATTTAACTCATTTTCAGTGTGTATTTTGTATTTCAACATGTATTATATATGGGTGGTTTGATTTGGTAACTGATTTTTTGTATACACTACAGCATGATTGATAAAAATAACATTTTTAATCTTAATTTACTTAAATTTATTGTAACATCTATAAGTTTCCTAAGAAAGTGGCCTAGTGCGTGAGGTTTTCACCAGGGTCTAGGAAGGAAGATAGGCCTAGCAAGCAAAGAAGTTATATATAAATTTAAGATTTAAGTTATAAGAAGTAACTGATGTAAGACTTGTCCCAGTAAGTTGGGTTAGCTTTATAGATCAAATGACAGTCCCAGTAGGTTGGTTTAGCTTTATAGATCAAATGACACCAAAATCTTCTGTTAATTATGTTTGCATTTAAACCATTAATACTATGAGAAACACAATGCACAACAATTAAAAAGTTTGTATTATTATTTTCAAACAAGTGGCCTTGTTTGTGTATGAGTCCAAGAATAAATTTTAAATTGTATGTCATTAGTATATCTTAATGGTTCAACGGGAACCTCAATAGCATCACAATTGTGTGTTGCAAGTAATTCAGTACTACTTTATTTGGTTATCTAGTGAATTAGTTATCCATGCTTGGTGAAACTTAAGACTTGAGCAGTGTTGATAAGTCTCTGCTTCAACTGCTACATTCTATTTATAATTATAGGATTGGATCAAACGTGTCTTTCTCCATTTCTCATATTACACTATATTATTTATAATCTGATAAAGATTGATGTTGGATTGGTTGAACTAATTGTGAATTATGAAAGCAGGTAACAGCTACTTTGTCGCTAGCAGCTGCTTGCTCATCTGCGGGAATCATAGTTTTATATGCAAAAGACCTGGATTTCTGCAAGAAGCACAAGAGTATTCCATGCCACAGGTACCAGGTTTCTGTAGCCATGGCATTTATCACGTGGTTTTTTACAGCAATGTCATCACATGTGATGTTTTGGATCTTAGCATCAGTCTAGATCGACTCGTTTCGCGTGCTAGACAGAGATGAAGACCATACACATCCCATTGTCTTTGAAAGATCTTGTAAATCCATGTATCAGACCTTATGATGACATTTGGGGCAAAAAATTTTCCTTATTGATTTTGCTTCTTTTTGTTTTAATCTGACCGGCCACAACTCTCGGTTTAGTAGATGTAGATGCTGGTTTACTAAGCTTCAGGTATGAATTTGTTATCTTGTATTGTCACGAACATGTCATGTTTGAGCTGCAGCATTCCATATTATATATGATCATATTCAATCAGTTGAGTAGTCTGTAACAGTTAGAAAGCAAGTGCAGTGCCATCTCGTCTGCTATAACTAAAAATCCATATGAAATGTGGACGATGATGCTCGTTGCCATTTGATGATCCTCGCGTGAACCAATCCATTGAGGGTTCCCAGTTCAGAATCATGCTAATGGCAACTTAAGGCAACTGAACTTATAGTTAAGATTAATTTTTGTTCAAACTCAAATGCTTATTTGGTAAGTTAGGGGACAAAGATATTGAGAATATTGTGTATAATATTTAATTTTCTTTTTCTAACCGGGTCAAAGCTCATTTTGGGCGTTGGAGTTCATTTTTAAGATAAAGAGGGAATCTCCCCCTCCTTCCCTTCCCCCAAACACACCCCCCCCTCCCCCCCCCCCCCCCACTGATTTTGGGCGTTGGAGTTCATTTTTAAGATAAAGAGGGAATCTCCCCCTCCTTCCCTTCCCCCAAACACACACCCTCCCTCCCCCCCCCCCCGGGGCCCCTTCTTTTTTTTTTTTTTTTTTTTTTTAAATTTATTAGGTAAACTACTAAAAATATACCCAAATCATTGTCACTGACAAAAATGACCGTAAAATTTGGGATTTTTTAATTTAAATTAAAAAATATAATATTTACTGATTTAAATAAACGTGTAAGTATTTACCAAAATACGTTTCTAGTCACATCTCGAATACAGTGGGAAAAGCCACAAAAAACGAACATATTTCGGGTGTACTGACCCCGTTTTGTGATGCGGGTTGTGATGCGGGGTCTGAGAGTCATATTTCGAGTGCACTCGAGATATGAACAAGAGCACATCTCGAATACACTATATCCAAGATATGCTTATATTTTGATATGGACCAATGTGAGGATGCAGAACGGGGGTACTACATTCGAGATATAGTTAAGATTCAATATGCTTATGATATAAATAAAAATAGCATAACAAATAAAAAAAATTACATAACTAATTAAATTTGTGTTAACATAATTTTTTAAATAGTAAATTTAAATTTTCCTGAGAGAATTTATTAAATATTTTAATATAAGAATTTTTTTAAATACCGTTATATATAAAATTTAAGAGCATATCAGTACTTTTATATCCTATTTATTTCTATTAGAAGTTTGAAAATAAATTAATAAGCACATATATATTAATATATTGTTTCTATTATTATATTATCTTTGTTCTCATTGAAATTTACGTTAAAAAAATTATATTATTAAATTTAACATGAAACAATATTTATCTTATTATAAGTATCAAAATTAAAAATTAATAAATAAACAAATTCAACATTAATAAATATTGATATATAATATATTTTTTAAAACTAACCAAGCTTATTAATTACTAAGCTAAAATTTAATTGTCTAAACATAATTAAAATTATTAGTTTTTTTTTTCAAAAATTGGTTAAGATAAAAAAGAATATTATCTACCTATTAATATTTTTTAAATTGATAATATATCAAATTAATTTTAAAAACATATATAAAATATAATATTTAATTATTTTAAAATAAAAAGAAAAAAACTTTTTTAATTAATTTTTTATTATTTTAAATTAATATACTTTTCAGTTTTTATATATCTCGGATGATGTGCCCCGTCCTGCATCTTCGCACGTATCTCGAATGAATTGATCCATATCAGAATATAAGCATATCTCAGATGTAGTGTATCCGAGATGCGTTCATATTCATATTTCGGGTGCACATGAGATATGACTCTGAGACTCCGTATCACAAAACGAGGTCAATGCACCCGAGATGTGAACATTTTTTTGTTTTTTTCCAGTGTATCCAAGATGTGACTAGAAACGTATTTTAGTAAATATTTACATGTTTATTTAAATTGGTAAATATTATATTTTTTAATTTAAATAAAAAAATTCCATAAATTTTGTTATTGACAAAAATGTCTTCAAACTATTTAAAAATGTGAAAAAAATGTATATCTGTAAATTGAGACGTCTATGTTAACAGAAAAGAATGATGTGATAAACATAGCTTCTTATGTGCCAAGTGAGATTTTGACATTGATAAGTGAACTACGTCACATTTTTTATTAACGGAGCAGGTCTATTATCACAATTGAGCAATTTTAGTACGTTTTAAAATTATTTAAGGATAATTTTGTTAGCTAACAAAATTTAGAAACATTTTTGTCGGTGCTAAAATAATTTGGATATATTTTTGTGGTTTTTTCAAATTTATTTACTAAAAAAAAATAGTATATTTACTGCATGTTATTGTTTAACAATACCTCTTAGAGAAAGATCAGCACAACTGAGTAGAACCTCATCAACCCTATCTTCTTTCTTATTATTTTTCCCCCCACCCCCACTCCGTTTGCTTTTCATGCTTTCGGATAAACTTAGGCGGAAATATGTTTCTTTTTATTAATAAGATTTAGATGATAGGAATTAGGATTTATAGTTTTAAAGTATTAAAATTGGTTATTTGATTTAGACAATTACTACATTATCAACAGATGAGTGAATGTTGATATATTATATGAATATGTTTTTGCAAAATTAATTTTGATTAAAATTGGATAAATGTTAATATGGTTTGGATTTGAATATTTTTTTTTTTTGTCAAATGTAATTCTGAAAGAATGAATATTATTTGGATGACTAAAAAGAAAGTGAAAGCCCAAGGCTAATAATATCACTCCTCAATATAAATGTCAAAATAGGTAATTAATATCTTACGAACGTAATTTTTAAGGATGACAAAGTAAGAAATTGTTGTTTTTACCAAAAGTACATTTGGAGCAAAATTTAATCCATATTAAGTTAACTAAATATTATTCAAATACAATTGTATTCATTCAAAGCAACTTAAAAATACACTGAGAGAGGCTAACAACAAACCAAACACAGGCTAATAGAATAGTATGTTTTTCTTGTAACAGAAACCAGCGACAATATCTACTAAGACAAACAATTGCAATCTATTTATTCCACAACTTACGGTTCCAATGGCCCCTTAGGCCAAGAAACCCAAACATTTCTTGTAACAGTACATAGTTTACATAGCCCTTTGGCCATAGAAAGTCAATACATTTTCTTAAAGCACCATAACAAATATTTACAGTTGAACAATACTAGTAACTCCAAGCATGGGAATCTTCTCCACACGCTTGCAAGTTGCAACTTCAAATTCAAACTAAAACCCCAAACTTGCACAACACCCCTTAGCATCATATGAAGCTTTCACATTCATTTAGCACTTAGAACATATTGGTTTCCAATAAATGCATGTTCAAGTTGAACCTCCACTGGAATTTGAGCGACGGCGTGGAGATTGGACGCCGGATGAACCTACCATTTGGCTTGAAGAAGAAGAAGCATGCTTGGAAGACGGTGAAGCTGCCGGCGAGAACCTGTGATCAGGGGAAAACAGAGAAAGGGCAGAGGTTTGAAACCGGCCCGAGTCGCCAGGAAGCTTGACATATGAGTAGGAAGGCGAGTCGCAAAGCCATGAACCAATAGGGCCTTCTTTTCCATTCTTGTATTGCATAATAGCCTTGTACACAAATGGAATAAGACCCTCCATTTAGATTGTTTTGATATATGAGAATGAGGATAGAAACAGAGGAAAACAGAGCAAAAACAGAGAAAGTGAAAGTTCTTTGGGTTTTGTGAATAAGATTGAAAGCTTCTTGGGGTTTAAAGGTGTTGTTGGGGAAGGGTTATCATGACGTGGAGTAATGGAATATATTGGAGTCCAGCTCTTCACGCTAAGCTATGGAAGATTTCAACGCAAAAACCATGAAAGCTATGTGCAAACCACATTCATTGCATAAAATAAAAAAATTTACTTTGGGATCATCATTTGTTCATTCCGCTTCTTGTGCACCATTATTGTTTTGTTGGGTTTGAGCTTTTAGAGTAAGATTGGTAGGTTTGATGTGAATTTTTTATTTTTTTATTTTTAAAATTTTTGGTTTCTATTTGTCTATTTCAATATGAAGCTAGTGACTTGGCCAGTAGCTACTGGTTTCTTGTTTTATTTTTAACGTTGTCTTGAACTCTATTGTTTGAATGTTTTTTGAAGTATGGTTCTTCATAACCTAGTTCTTTTTTTTTTTTTTTTTTTTTTTTTTTTTTTTTTATATATATATTATTTTCATTTGTGGCCGGCCACTTCTAAGATTTACAATTAACATGACGCACTATCCATTTTTTTTTAATTACATAAATATTTAGTTATGTTTTGTTATAATATTAAAAGTGTTAGACTTAATTATTTATTATTATCTTAATAGTCACATATAATTTTTTCTTACAACGTGCATACTAAACTAAACTCAATAGGGTTTATGAATAATGTTTTGAATATTATAGATGCCAAAATAATAGCGTAATGCACCTGGATCTGAGATGTTTCTACTTCAACTAACGCTTTAAATCTAAAGGGTTCAAATACTTTGATTGAATCCAACAAAATCTCAGTGTATCCTCCTCATTATTTTTTCTTTGACATGTGTCATCATCTATTTGGATTTTCTTCAGTTTTATTAGTGATAGTAGAGTAAGTACATCAGGCATACTTGTGATAAGAACACAACAAAATTATTATTGACAAAATGTTATATAAATATTAACAGTGGACATACATCACATATATATTATATTAAAAAGAAAAACGCATAAACCTTAGGGATAACACGTTATGTTTAAATAAATAATGCAGTTAGTTTCGAGTTTAAATATTGTGGATAGAAAAAAATAATAGAGAGAAAGAAATTGATCAATTGTTAATTTGTTATTGAGTCCAGCTAGGGAGACAATAGACTATTTGTACAATGTCTACAATGGGCTATTGAGTTACAAAATGAACATCCCCATACTATCTAGAATAACCATCCGAGTACCAGGGATAATAAACTTCTTCCAAAAAATTTAAACTGATTTTTAGATTCACCAAGGATCAAACTCTTGACCTTTCGAATCTAAAACTCTAATATCATATCATGATACTACTCATCCCAAAAGCTTCAACTGATGAGAAAATGTAACACTAATGATTATATCTCTAATACTCCCTAAACCTCAATTGTACACATTATATAAATATTCCATTGACTCCTCATACTTTCCCTTTGTTATTATCTTATTGTGCATCTTGTCAAGTTTAATATTTATGTCTTAATTCCTTCTAGTAGACAATAAGGCGCATAACGCCCCTTTGCCTTTTATATCTCATTTTAAACCCTACTAAAATCCCTAATCTTTATATTGTGTACATTTTGGTCACTATCTTCTTTTATCAAATATTAACACGATGTCATTTTCTTATCCCAATATATTTTTGTTTGCTTTCAAACAAGTAATTGATTAGTGATTATTATTCCTTGCATGTCCCTAAGCAATAACAATAAAATTAAAAAGACATAATTACAAAATAGTGTTGCTTCTTCTTAGCTTTAATTTTTGGGGTGACTTAGGTTAGGTAGGATATGAATGAATTGGAGGATTTGTGGTGTCAAAGTCTAAGGTTGTGTGAATTTCCCTTTTGAACTTGGCTTGCAAAACAACAAAACAATGTGCAATTAAGTAAAAGTAACATCAAAATATAAATGGTTCATTGGAGTGATATAACTATTTTTTCCCCTCCTCCTTAATTAGTAGTTTTGAATTTGAACATAAGATATATTAAAAACAAAAAACTTGCGTTGAGAGAGTTATATCTCTTAGGAAATCTCAAATGTTTAAAAAAATCAAATAGAAAATATTTAAAATTTAAAATAAAATAAAATAAAAGCAACATCAACCATTTTTTTGGCACACACAAATATTATAGTTTATCTTTTGTCTACATCAACGCTAAATTGCTACATTAATATTACATTTCAATCAATTTCCCCAATTGCAACGAATTAGATGTTTTTTATTCACTTAATTTCTTCGCAGACAATCCAAACTTGCATCAGTGGTTTTTATTTTTAACAATAATTTTATTGTCAATTTATTGTGTAATTTTTTGAAGGGGAAATTACATATAATTAAATAAAATGTATTTTAAAATTATTTAAATACAACAATTAGAAATTGGTTATACTTCAATTTTATACTTACTCTGTATAAACCGTTATAGAGTGTAGAGTTTTCAAAATTTACACATAAATCGGATATTATGTTTTATGTAAAAAATAGTTACCAACATTAATTTTTACCGACAGTAGCGGTTTATGAAGAATAAAACATGATTATATAAAACGCAAAAGTTATAACGGTCTACGGGTGCATCTAAAATAGACAGCAATTTCGTGCGCATTGGATATGCGACTTTTTATCAACCATTAAATTTTATTGAATGAAAATCAAAGGATATTATAAAAGAAGAATATTGATAGACTTTATAAATATAGAATATTTTAGTACCTACATACATAAATATATTTTAATACGTAATATTTTAAAAACGGTAAGTGCAATTTTTTGCTTTAAAATAAATAAATATAAAATATATAAATACATACAAAAAAATTTTTTATTTATTAAAATTAATTGTTATGTAGTATTATTTTAATTAAAAAATAGAGTTAATAGTCAAATCACTCCTAAATGATCAGCTAATTTCTATTTTGGTCCTCGAAAAATAAAATTAATCAAAATAGTCTCCAAAAAATAACTGTGTTGGTGGAGTTTGTCCTTCGGTCATCTCAGTTGATGAGGTGGCTAACGTTCGTTGAGGTGGAACGTTAATTGACAGCGTGACACACCCCAATGATTATAATGTCGATGCTTTCCAGATAAATTTGTTTATTTAGCTCAAATTAGTTTGTTTAGGGTTCTAACATTGGGACTAATTTGAGCTAAATAAACAAACTTATCTGGTCAACATCAATATTGTAACTATTGGAGTGTACCATGCTGTCAGTTAACATTCTATCTCAGCAAATGTTAGCCACCTCATCAACTGAGATGATGGAAGGATGAACTTTACCAACGCGGTTATCTTTCGAGGACTCTTGATTAATTTTATCATTCAAGAATAAAAATGGAGATCGGGTGATCTTTCAAAGACGATTTTGACTATTAACTCTTAAAAAATATAAAATAATTAAATTATTTTATATTATTTTAAAATAATTAGATTATTCATTAAAAAAATAATAATATTGTAATAATTAATTTATTAAAAATATATTATTATATAATACAACTTTTTTATTCAAATATTTATAAATATGCATTTTATTAAAATATTATATATAATACATAAAAATGTTAATTTTTTATTTTTCACACTTTTAAACAAATATTGTTAAATTTTTTTATTTATACTCTTAAAAAATACAAATAGAAAATAAACAACATTATTTAAAATACACTGTTACTACACCATATCCGGATAGCAGCGGTTGATATATCCGCTAAAAGATAGCGTGCGGCTAAACCGTTTGCAGCGGTTAATAGCAACCGCTGGAACAACTGCTGCTAAATGGTATTTTACAGCGGTATAATTTTGCAGCGGTTATTTTTGCTACAAAATCGTAAGAATATGACTGCTTGAAGATGGCAGCGGTTGTTAACCGCTGCAAAATGCTATCCGTTGAATTATTCTGTTAAGATATAGCAGTGGATTTAAAAACCGCTGGAAAATATTGAGTTACAATTTAAAAAAAAAAAACCCGAATTTACACTAAAATATGCCAATTCTTTTTTTCTTTATACGTTCTTCCACGCAGTTGTGTTAACTTAATAAAATAACTAACAGCGAATCAAACTACAACACACGAAACAAAACAAAAATATATGTAAAAGTGAAGCATTATAATAGTTATTTGAATTCAGTGCATCGATGACTGTAAAATACAAATAAAGTCACCAAAATGAAAAACTACAAATAAATATCTCAAAAGTCATTATGATAGTGAAAAATTAAAGAGTATTCAGATTCCAACATTGATAATTCAAATCAGTAGCTGCCCACACATCATCTTGCATGGGATGAGGTTGGTGCACTTCTCAAAGAATCCAAATCTGCAGCTATTTCAGGTGGCAAATTACCTCCTTGTTGCTGGATTATGTATCTTAACAAATTTCCCATAGTCTGCATTTTTGCCTTCTCCTCTGCTGCCTCTACCTCCATTCTCTGTCTCTTTGCCTTTTCCTCTGCTGCTGCTGCCTTGAGTTCTGCTACCTCCGCCTTAAGTTCTACTGCCTCCACCTTAAGTTTTACAATCTCCATCTGATACTCCTCAATCTGTACACCGTAGTCAGACTGCTGTGGAATGTTACGAAAATACTGACTGGGACATCGACCAAAACCGAATCCACGAACTCTTCCTGGGTGCTCCTTCCTAAGCACTTGTGCAAGAGAACCATTCTATGAAAATTTCTTGCTGGAAGGGTCTTGGTTCTCAATAAGTTCAATTGTTTCCTGCAAACATGTGAGATTCGGATTTACACTATTTTAAATTCAATGGTAGTAATTGCAAAGAGAAATTTGAAAAAGTAAAGAAGATGATTTACCCCAACCAGACGTGCATCTTCATTCATATACGAACCATTCTTTTTTTTATGACTCATGGTCCATCCCTCTCCTCTACCAATAGGCCTTCCCTGTCGTAGCTCCTATAACAATCATCAACACACAATCATATAATAGACAACATTATATTACCAGAAACACGTGACCATTCTGGAACTGAATTTAAATTAATTACTTCTTCGTGTCTCTTTCTTGCCATCGTTTTCGAACCTCCGGTATGTGTGTACAGTTGCTTTAAACGATTAATGGCATTTTTTTTACACTTCTCCTACACACAAAACGACAAACATAAATGTTATCAGGATAAATTACTACACTTTCAATGGTTTTATAAGTCAGGCATGTACAACTTCAGGAAACACAAAAAAGGATAAGGTGACGAATTTTTTGGTAGTAGTTTTTCCACTATCACAATAAATTTAGCATATTTAGTAGTAATTCATGACGATTTATATTAGAAAACAACGAAATATCAACTAAAAATATTTGTTACCTGTGTGTCTTCGTTCAACCAATATTCAAGAAACTTTCTCCAGTAATTTGCCTCTATTCCTGCTGGCTTACGCTTGAGGTTTTCCCAAAAGTCAGTTCTTTGTCATAAACCTTATGGAACAAATAATTTCTTGCGTTCCTCCAGGAACTTCCTATTCTTTGTACAATTCTCCGCTTTATGATCCCTCTTCCATCGTCCTCATAGTGGAAGACTCGCTACAAGTAGTTCGGATCATAAGATAACACAATAAAGATGATAACGATATTGACATCAGTGCTTTCACACCGTCATTGTAACCATTAACTTTAACTCCAAATCCATTGTACATCACAGAATAACCTATATACACGATTCATCAACTCAACACACAAACAAATATGATTGAGAACTTTCCACCATGAAAACTTTATCCTAAAGGCTAAGTTCAAAATGCAAGTTTGACAACCAATATAAGCATATAAATAGCAAGAATCACCTCCAATATAAGCATGCCTAATCACCTTCAAAGTATGAACCGAATCCCCCTTGTTGGACCAGCTTAGTAGTGATCAAATATATATCACTTCATTAAATAATGATTCTAATTACTAATACAATCTGTTAGAACTTTTTGGCAAAGGAACCCTTCAAATCCTATTAAAGGAATCAGGTTGAATCTCTTTTACAATAGCTTTCTACAGGCATGGACTACCATAAAAAAGTTGAAATGTGAAGGGGTTTTTGGTCGGGAGGGTTGAGAAGGAGCAGACCAATATAGTAAGATAAAGAAAACATATAATAATTAACCACCTCAAACAGACTTACATATTATCAAATGACACATCATTAGACATGATTGATTCTCGGCAACAAAATTCAAAGAAGTGAACAAAAAGAAACCCAACATGCACTATCCTTCTCTAATTTATCAGACTAAAACAAAAAAATAGAAAACCAAAGAAATCCACCTACTAATAGAGAATAGCAGCACATAAAAACAGCAACCCCATAGCTGGGAAATAATTAAATAATCTCTCAACAAATAATTAAAACAATAAATTAGTTTTGTGTACTTTTTATATTGTTGATCTCTTTTTTTTTCTATTTTTAAGTATGTTGTACGTGAAATATGTTATTACAGATAACCTATTCCTTAATTATTGGTTTAGAATATAATCATCTTATATTATTTTTTATGATAAAACTTTTTGAAAATGTTTGGATGAAGAGAATAATTTTTTTGGATGTAATTTTAGGTTTACTAACTCTTTTACTTTTATTTGATACACATTTCAGACTTTTTTTTTTTGCATCTTTGACCTACAAACATAAGGTGCGTAATGAGTTATGTGTATATGTTGTACTATTTGGAGTATCTTGGATTTATTAGTTCCCTTATTGGTTTGTCATAATAATACTCTCAATGGGTGTCTTGATTTTTTAATTTTAAGAAATGGTAATTTATTAATGAATATTGTTATTATTTGACATATTGAATTAATATTTAGCTTATTCATTATCTAATTATAAATATTAATCCTAGTTTATAAAAATTGTAAGACTTAATTAAAATAGTTTGACTCATTTTTTTTGGATTTGATGTGTTCCTCCGCTGAGTACCAATTAGTAGTCACTCTATTGATGATTTGTAATTTATACTAGAAAAAATTTTTGGTGAGTTACATCGCTTTAAAGATTTTTTTTTATTATACATATTATTAAAGAATTTATTATTATAGAAGTTACTTCATATTTTTAATCTCTTTTTATGTTCTCTTTAATCAGTTAATACCTTATACAGGAACGGATCCAAAAAATTTAGTATACAGGGCCAAAATTTAGATAAATTTTTTTATTCCATAAAAATAGTTAACATATAGTTATTAGAGTTGGTTTTTGAAAATATATATAGTTATTAGAGTTATTCCATAAATATTTATCAATATATATATATATATATATATATATATATATATAATTTTTTTCACAATTTTTTAATATGATAATTACATAAAAGAAATATAACAATATCAATAGTACATTATAAAATTATAAAAAACCAATAATTTATAGCGGATTTCTTTTAAAAATGATCACATATCTTATTATTCAAAAATTAATTCTTTCAAAGGTTTTTAAAAAATACTCTTATTGATACAAGATATAAGATATCTTTATATTATTTTTTCTTTTAAGAACGTAAATTTAGAAGAAAAATGAGTATTTTTTACAAGAAACATAATATCTAAAGTACATAATGTGATTACCAAAATATAATTAGGTAAGACATTTTGAATATAATAATATAAATATTAAATATAGTATTATAAAAAATAAATGATGTTTTTAAAAATAAATACAGATTATTTTATAAAAACTAATTTAAAAGGTACAAAGACTTGAAGATATGATATTAAATTAGTTAAGTAAAAAATATTAACGAACTAAACTGTTAAGATAGTAAAATGACATATAAAACTATTAAATTATGTAATATTTTTTTATTCCTAACATACATATCTCGTATGTAAGTATAGTTTCTTAAAATTCGAGGGGGGGACGAGGTCACTATTCGCCCCCTCTAAGAAAGCTAGAAAAATATAGCTCTAGAAAATATAAAAAAAATTAAAACTAATGCTAAAATTTTTTATTAACATACCTAAAATAAAACATAAAAATAAACTTTGAATACAAATAAGAGTACAGTAATTTTAAATTCCCTCCTATAAAAAGATTTATAGGAGGAGTGTTTTACGTACAAAAAATTTTCGTAAGGTACTCCATGAATGAACTTATATGAATGACTATTATATGTAAAAATGAATCTTGTTATTTTTTGCCAAAAAGTAGTTGGCGTAAATTCTATCGTCGTATTATAACTGTAATTATATGGCGTATTTTTTGTTTTATATTAGTTTTATATTCTACCTGTACTGCACATTTTAGTATAAATTTTAATGTTCGTAGTTGCACACGTATTTTACCATACATGTTATGTTTTTAGAACGGTATTTCTTATATCATGCGGAATGAATACAGTAAGATAGTTAACATTATATTAGTGATGAAAAAGTTGTATCACATTAATTATTAAACCGTATATTTGGTGTATAATATATAAGGACAAAACCTGGATTCCTAAGTCACGAGATAGTATAGAATATAGACGAGGACTTAATAAGTTCCTAGACTTTGCATTTGCGAATGCGTCTTCGGATAACATGATAAAGTGTCCATGCCCTCAATGTGGGTTTCAATTTATGCAAACAAGAGAAGATGCGTATGACCACTTGTTGATAAAGCCCTTTCCCGTTGGCTATACTTTGTGGTTGCGTTATGGTGAGAAACCAGCTGAGGAGAGCTCTACTTGCACACCGATAGTTGAGAAACCTACACCCGAGGTGAATCCATATCTTCAAATGGTGCACGAGGCATTTAACTTCACAATGCCTCCTGGAAGTGAGGAGACCACAACAGCGGATCCTGTAGAAGACGATGATATAGAGTTGCCGTACTTGTACGATGGTCCAAGTCGCGAGGCACAGGATTTTGCCGATCTTCTTGCGGATGGAGTGGAGGAATTATATCTCAGCTGCTCGAAATACTCAAAATTGTCTTTCCTAGTGAAGCTTTATCACATTAAGTGTATGTGTGGTGTGAGTGACAAGGCTATGTCGATGATTTTGGACTTATTGCGGGATGCATTTGAGCAAGCCAAATTCCCGTCCACTTTGTATGAAGCCAAGAAAACTATCCGAAAGTTGGGGATTGAGTACAAAAAGGTAGATGCATGCCCGAATGATTGCATGTTGTACGGGGTGAGAATGAGGACGCGGCCAAATGCAAGCAGTGTGGGACTTCACGATGGAAGCAGAAGACGCGAAAGGGTTCCGTTACGAAACTCAAAATACCTGTCAGGAAAAACAGAAAGCCTCTCCCACTGAAGACTCTCCGTTACTTTCCTCTTATACCACGACTGCAACGGTTATTCATGAGTAGCAAAAATTCATCTGACATGTTATGGTTTAAAGAGGCAGATAACAACGATGGGTACTTGAGGCATCCAAGGGACGCTGAAGCATGGAAAGACTTTGATGCAAAGTATCCTTTTTTTTCTAACGATGCTCGCAGTGTTTGCTTAGCTTTAGCAAGTAACTGTTTTAATTCTTTTAGAAATATGAGTACCACGTATTCCATTTGGCCTGTGATTCTTATTCCGTACAATCTTTTTCCCTGGCTATGCATGAAACAGGCATCTTTTATACTCTCTATGATTATTCCTGGTCCTAGAATGCCAAGTAATGACATCGATGTTTATTTGGAGCCCCTGGTGGATGAGTTGAAGCAACTCTAGGATGGCATTGAAACTTATGATGCTAATAAGGGGACCACTTTCAAGATGCGTGTGGCGCTAATGTGGACTATTAGCGATTTTTCAGGGTTGGGAAATTTACCTGGGTGGAACACGTACAGTGGGTTAGCTTATCCCACGTGTAATGTGGACGCTAAGGCTTAGCGACTAACATTCAGTCAAAAATGGTGTTACACGGGCCATCGCCGCTTCTTGAATCAGGGCCATAAATATAGAGTAGACCGGATTAGATTTGACGGACAAGTTGAAAGCAGAGATCCACCGAAGAAGTATTCTGGAGCAGATGTCTTAAGGCAGCAGTGTAACATGCAAGTATCGTTTGGGAAGAACTCAACTCTGACAGCCAAAAGAAGACGCATTGGTGAAGATGCAGATCAAGATGACTCGTATTGGAAAAAGAGGAGTGTGTTCTTTGAACTCCCGTACTGGAAGGATCACATGTTGCGTCATAACCTTGACGTGATGCATATAAAGAAGAACATTTGTGACAATGTGGTCTTCACTATCTTAAACGATAGCGTCAAATCAAAAGATAATCTTAAGGCTCGCAAAGATTTACAAAGCATGGGCATAAGGCCTGAATTGTGGCCGGACGAAGGTGGTAAGTATCCTTCAGCAATCTTCACAATGTCAAATCCACAGAAGGATGTATTCATGAAGACTCTACAGAACGTGGTATTTTCATATGGTTACTCGAGCAATATTGCTCGTTGTATTGACATCCGGCAGCGCAAGTTGTATGGGTTGAAGAGTCACGACTGCCACATTCTAATGGAACAATTACTTCCAATTTTGGTGAAGAAGGCATTGCCAAGTCCGGTATCAAATGTGATTGCGAATCTGTCCTCATTTTTCCGAGAACTCTGTGGAAAAGCTATAAATCCTATGCAGCTTGGTGCCCTTCAGAATCATGTTGTGCAAACTCTGTGTCAGATGGAAATGATTTTTCCTCCATCCTTCTTTACTGTCATGGTTCACCTTACGGTGCACCTCGTTGATGAAATAAAACTTGGTGGCCCGGTACATTATCGGTGGATGTATCCAATAGAAAGGTTAGCTTGCTACTAAATGCATTTAAGACATTTTTTTTCAAATTCGTTACGTATATACTAAGCGTTATGTCATATTTATGTAAAAGGTACTTAGGACGATTGAAGCAATACGTGCGTAATAGGGCACAAGTAGAAGGCTCAATTGCGGAGGGCTATTCATCCGAGGAGATTTTGACATTCTGCTCCAGATATTTGGATAATATTGAGACTAGAATCAACCGACCAGTGCGAGTTGACGATCGACCTGTTGATGTTACAGTTAATACAGGATGTACTATGTTCCCAGAAATTGGAAAAGCTTCAGGGGCTGTATCACATTTTGTACTGACCCCAATGGAAAGAGATCAGACACATCGTCATGTGCTAGTCAATTGCGAGGCCATCGCTCTATTTATTGAGTAAGTATGCACATGTAATCATTAAGCACGATTATAACCAATTTCAAACACTCAATCGTTGGACTAATTTCTTGTTATGTCGTAAAGTATATTTAGGTCAGAAACCAAGCGAAAATTACAGGATCAAACAAGGTCGCAATCTAGGATAGACCGTGTTGTGCATGCAGAATTTCTTCGCCGGTTCAAGCGTGAGGTTCGTAGAAATTTAACCTGACCAACTTATTTGTGCCCTAGAATTATAAATTATGAACTCCAATTTTTTATATGAACAAACTCTAATTTATGGTGCTAGGTTCCAATGGACAATACTGTACATTTGAAAGAAATGAAGTTGCTGGCATGTGGTCCCATGCTTCAGGCAAGACGTTTTGGGGCATACAACGTCAATTGGTACAAGTTTAGAACTATCACAAAGGAAGACGGGCTAAAAACACAAAATATTGGAGTTTATGTCTCATCCAATACAAGAAGTTATGCCAGCATGCGTGACAACAGAGTATCTGTTGGTAGTGTTCCATATTATGGAAAAATTGTGGACATAATCGAACTGAACTACAGCTGCCATTTTACAGTGGTTTTGTTCAAATGTATTTGGGCTGCTACAACTACGAGCAGAGAAATCAAACAAGACCATCTGGGCCTTACCAACGTTAATTTCGCTCGTCCAATTCACACCGGTGATCGAGAAGAGGACGAACCGTACATATTGGCATCAGAAGCTCATCTCGTGTACTATATATGTGATGAAGTAGATCAAGAATGGAGTGTAGTGGTTCATGTAAAACCACGAGACTTGTATGACATGGGAGGAGAGAATGATGATGTTGAAGTTGCTTTTTCTCCTCAGCCCGGGTTGAACATGTCAGCAGCAGGTGACATCAGTGAGTTACAGTTGACAAGGGATGATGATATAGAAGACCTAGTAGCAGATGTTTCTGATAACATCGATTATGTGGCATACTGAAAATATGGCTAAACATGTACATCATTTTTAGAGTATCTGTGTGTGTTTGATAAGTTTAATAGTGTTTAGGATGTACGCAGTTTGCTGGTTACATTACTATCTGTGTTTTCGTATTTGAATTAAGTTTTCATTTTAAGTTGATTTTCATGAATACCACCAGTTCCTTATTTTTTCCAACGATTATTGCTTTTAAAAATTAGTTTTCAAGACTTTGTTGTTCTCATCATCATTGTTATTGTTCTTAACCTCCAATAAAGAAAATTATGATATCGAGTAAATTATCTTGAATTACGATATTGTTATCATTGACAAATATATTTAATGCTAAAATTGTGTTGTAACAGGAGTAATAAAAATGGAGGATTTCTCATCATGCTATGCAGGCACAATATTCGCTAACAAAATGGCTATGGCCTCTCCATTCTCTTCATTGAAACATGCAATTACGGTTGCCAGAGACATATGGTACCGTAAGTTGAATGTTAGGTCTTGGTTGGAGGCTATATCAGGATGCTCTTGTTCTAATGAATACTTGGAAATGGCGAACGAAGCTACTGTGCAGGTCTGTTCATTAGCCATACCCTTAAACACTTAAGTTAAACATTATTTGATTAATAAGTATTTTACTTTGATATATGCGTACAACATTTAACCAATGATAGTTGTTACGTTCATGCTAAAATTTGTAGGACCTTCATGAATGGGGATTAAGGTACGAGGAGAAATTTGGCTATGTTTTTGTGACTTTTGTAGCTGGTAGGACATCTGAAGACATACTTGCTGAATTAAAGATTAGAAATAAATTTCTAGCATAGAAAGTGAATTACAGAGACACAATATGCTTTACAAAAAAGACCATCAACTATACATTTTACTATGGTGCAGATTCGCTTTAATAACTCGCATGGTGTTGAGTTGGAGATTGCTTCAACAGAGGAATTGAAGTATATAGAACGTGCTATTATAGAGCTTCTTTCCAAGAAATCTGTCCAAACTACCGATGAAGGAGATGGTAATAGTTAATTTTGTATTTGTTAATTTTGAAAGTCCTCTTTCCATAATTTCGCAATTTTTTTCGTTAATAACTAGGTAATGACCTAGAAGTTATCAGTATCTTTTAAGTAGATTTATATGTTATTGGTTGCATATTCATATATTCAGTATCAGCTGAATATTCAGGCAAAATAGTTGCTGACACTCTAGATGGAGCAGACACTAATTCAGAAGACGATTTAGATGCTATCTCCTCCGGTGGATATGACATCTCCAGGGATGTTGAGCTCAATAAGGTTCCAGAAGACAATGAAACTTTAAACACCCAACATAGAGAAGATGTCGTACATGCTGCAAAAAGGGGGTTTCGATTTGAACAAGTTGCCATGATTTAGAGATGACTTATCAGATCCATTATCATGTCACTGCAGCGGATTTCTGACAGAGTATTTCTGGCCAGGTCAATACGATGTTGATGAGAAATTATGACTCAAAACTTGTTTGTCTACTTTAGTAATTCTGATTTTTATGCTCCATTGAACTTTGTTTTGAGTTTATGAATTTGGACGTTCACTTGATTTTTATGTTACCATTTATGGTTGAATACAAACTCAAAATGGCTGATAGTCCAAGAGAAAACCTGATTCATAAATTTATTTTTAGTTATTCATTTATAAATATTTTTTTAATTAATGAATTATTTTTTATGTAACACAAAAATAAAAATTTATTTAATGCATTAAGTTGCAGTATTTGAAACATGTTTTTTCAGTAAAAAAAATAGCGAGGACTAGAATAGTTTTAAGAAGCCAATAATGTTTATACAAAAAAAATTCAAGTTAAAAATAATATTGCAGCGGTTAGACAAAAACCGCTGCAAAATGAGTATCAATGTATTCAACAACTTTACATTTTACGGCGGTTACAGAAAAACCGCTGCAAAATGAGATTATTTGGTAGCGTCCCCTAAAACCGCCACAAGAACCGCTGCAAAACGGGTACATTTCGCAGCGGTGACCGAAAAACCGCTGCAAAATGAGATCATTTGGTAGCGTCCCCTAAAACCGCCGCAAGAACCGCTGGCAGGTTCTATTTAGCAGCGGTTGAAAAAAACCGCTGCCAAATATCAGCCGCTATCTGCCGGTTAGTTTTGATTTTTGAGCGCTAGGTCCGTAGCTTATCAAAAGGTAATTACAATTCAAACTGCTAATAAGTTTTAAAAAGCCATTAATCAAAAAGTTAAAAATATAAATTTATTAATTATTATATCAATAATTCAATATAACGTGTACACTTTTTAATATAAATGGGAGCTAAATTGGTGCGTTGCACCATTATGGAAGAACAGGATGTTTGACCGAATGGTGGTAAATCAGACGGTCTAATTTGAAGGAGAGGTAATCGAACGGTTCAATTTACGTACCGTCGTCAACGTGTCGCCCATATATGTGATCCCTCTATCGTTGATTTACATACTCCCGAGCCACACACTCTCTTTCTCTCTCATTCATCCATCCCTTTTACAATTCCACATCCCTACCACCAAATTCTCTCTGAAGCTCTTCAAAGTTGAAGAACTGAAGCCACTATTTCCAACATCAACGAAGCATAAATAATTAAATATATCAAGAAGACTAAAAATTAAAAAAATTGATTGTCAAAGGCTACATATTATTAATGATCTCAGTCACTTAAATTATGTAAGTTATTGTTATTAATTTTTTAATTTAATAAAAATAATAAAAATAATATTAGAAAATAATATTATTAATAATAATTAAATGATAGTTAAAATGTTATTGATAACGTTATATATAAAACTTTTAAATATGTGTTTATTTATTTTGTTAATGAATTTCCGATATTGTTAGAAAATATAGTTAGTACTATATGGATTTTTGTTAAATAAATTTTTGAATATTTTAGAGCATTTAATATGTTAATTGTTTTTATAAATATAGATATAATTAGGTGTTTTAATAATTGTTGTTAGATATTTGATTAGTTAGTAATAAATTGTTATTAGAAGTTTATTAATATATTTATGATATTTATAATTATAATTATGTTTTAAATATTTGGATATAATAATTATTGTTATTAATATAATAATAGTAGTAGATAAGTTATTTGTTAGTGTAACTTGTTAAGGAATAATTGATAAATTTATTGAGTTAATTAATAATTATGAACATTAAAGTTGGTATATAAATTTAATGTTAAATATTAATATAGTGATGTTAGAGTTATTTAGATATTTAACTAATATATTATTGTGGTATAAATAAGTGTTTAAATTTTTGGATATAATAATTATTATTGTTATAATTATAACAACAGTAGTTAAAATATTAATGTATGGTATTGATCCATGTACTGATGTACGTGTGCTTATAATGGATAATTAAATTTAGAATAGTTATTAATAGTTACTAAGAGTTATTAATACTGAATTTGGAATTATATTAATAAGTTAGTTATTAATAATTAGAAATTTATTATTAATATGTTAGAGTTGTTCAGAAAGTTAATCTTTTTAGTTATGTAAATAGTTAGTTTTTAAATTCTATTAGTTAATTAGTTATATATTTATTAGTATATTTATTATAATTAAATTTTTATGGATATTTTTTATTGATGTGAAATTTGGCTACGTTATGTAGAGTTTACGGATGTTGACCTGTAACCACTATTTGCCATCGAATCTGTATAATTCTATTGTGGAGGGGCATATACGGGAGACTAGTTTTTTTCACGTTTCCTAAATTGGAGTAATCCAGTGTCAGGGAGCATTGGTCAACACATTGATCAAAAGATGGCATCCGAATACACATACGCTCCACCTTTCGATTGGTGAGTGTGTCGTCACATTAGAAGATGTGGCTATGATACTTGGTATTCTAATTAATGGTCTTTCGTGATAGGAGCAACAGTAAATAGTTTTGATACCCTATAAGCTAAAAGACCGTTTAATGTTGAATGATGAAATTGAGATTCAAAGGTATGTAAGTGCCACATCATATTGTTATTCGGGACGATCTTGTTTGGAGACAAGTTTGAGGCAGTGGTGCATTGAAAAGTTTTGCCTTTGCTGTGAGATTTTACTAGTATCAGTGAATTCAGTTGGAGATCAGCTTGCCTGGAGCACTTATACAAATCTCTTTGTAGGGCATCTCGTTTCGACTGTAAGGAGGTCGATGGTGCACTAACACTTTTGTTGACTTGGGCTTGGATCCGTTTACCGTTTCTTGCGCCGATTCCTATCAATCCCCAGCTTTTTCTGCTTGTAAATAGGTAAAACTATCTAGAAACAACTTCAGCTATATGTTACACCGTATCTTAATGTTTTGGCTTAGGGTTTGTTAACAAAATAAATGATATTAGGTGGCGTAATTAGGATTGTACTGACCGACCATATAGATTTCATTCTTTTACTCACTTTAGGAGGTTGTTAGATGAACTGCAAGAAGGCCAAGTATGTTTTCCTATTACAAATTTCTGTCTTTCATACATCCGATAATCTATACCTCTACAGATGGTATAATCTTTCATCACCATAATGATAGCTTCCCTAGAACTAAATTTCATTTCCATAGCAAATTTACCATGTGATAAATATTTAATAAATAAATATTAAATAAGTGAAATTAAAAGTAAAATCTGTCGATAAATTATAAATCATTTTTAAGTTATCTTAAATTTATACACATCCTAAACAAACATTAACTAAATTAATATAAATATATACATATATTTGTTTAGAATCATCTAATTATCTCACCATCAAGGAAATAAATACGTAAATACATAAATAAATACTAGTTAATATTAACCAAATAAATAATAAAATACAACATTCTCTTAAATTTAACTAAATAAAGACATAAACAAATGCTAACTAATTATATTTTCACATGTCACGTAACTAATTAATCCATCAATAATATAATAAACAACAAAATTTTAATATCTCATACATATATTCAAATTACGTACCTGCATTCGTATATTCAGAAAATTCCGGTGCATGCATAGCTTCCAAATCCAACGCGCGCATGAAAGATTGTTCCTCAAACAGATGTTGGTTTACTAGTGCATTTGCCACTTCTGTGACATCTGCCTCCATAATGTCGTCAGCTTGATCTTCATCTCCATCTGCACCAACGACCTCATAGTTGCTGTCAAACTCTTCCTCACTATCACTACTGTAATCTTCCTGTTCAATATTTCGATCAGCTTCAGATTGTTCGAACTCAATATATAACTCAATGAACGACATCTGAGAGCGACTTACAATATACATTGAAAACATCTCTTGCATGCTTGCTTCATCAGTTATATATTTGGTTTGAAATTGAACGAATCTGCCAAATACCGATATAGGATACCTGTATAAAATACATGACACTTTCCTTGACATTTGAGGATCTATCTTCTTAGAAATTACACCTTTTAATTCTTCAAACGAGATTGTAAATGGAATAACAATATCTAACGGATTCTCACATACAAATTTCACGCCTTCAGATGTTTGTAATAAAATCTGACCAAAATAATACACTTTCAACATAACTCTATCAGCCATTTTTTTCTTACCTAAAAAAAAATTCTAAAGCTGTAATATCAAACAGAAATGACTATCCAGCCAAAGAGGAGAGAACTTTCGGCTGCTGAAGAAAGAAGAATCAGTGAAGAAGAAGAAGAGAAATCTCAGTAATTAGGTAACGGGTTGAATATATATATATATATATATTATTTTTTAAAAGCAAATCGGACAGTCCGATTTACTAGATCAATGGTTAAAAAAGTTTTTTCCCTTGCTTGTAATCGGACGGTTTGATTACACTAGTGCCAATTTCAAAATTTCTGCAACACACAAATTGTACTGTCCGATTTGTGTCCCTATCTTCATCAACAAATAAATCAGACGGTTCGATTACTTCTACGTAGAATTTAAAACCCAACCACTACATCTGTGTCTAACACAACAAACCTCCATAACCAAGCATAACTCACATGATACTTTCATATCCAAAAGTGAGCCACCTTTCTCTCACTCTGTGTATATACTGGATTTATTACGGAAAAAGATCATTCAGTACACATTAATTAAATAAGGTTTTTATTCACTACATGCATAAATAATGGTATGGTTTATATTAAAAAAAATAAAATCGCTATGCAAGTTGTTTATTTTATGAACAAATAAACAAACAAGACTAGATCAGAGGCAAGGGAGTCCCTCTAGGAATCCAAATAACTCTAATAAGTGATAACGCTCCGAAATTGCATGATCGTTAAGGAGACTTTTGTCAGAGTAGTTCATGTTGCAGAATAAATGAATAATGCTGAACTGTTGTAAAATAATAAATAAATAAAGAAGAGAAAATGAATATAAAATAAAAAAAAAATAAAAATAGAGAACTCTAATATTAATATTTATTAATATTATTATCTCAATATAACTGAGATGATTTATATATATTCACTAATATTATGAGTGTTATAGTGTGCATCTATAGAGAAAGAGAGAAAAGTGTTTTATATTAATCTTATGTGTATTTTGTTTGGGTTTACTCTCTATTTATACACCTCCCAAGTTCACTTTTTCAAATTTCATTAAATTCAATCTCTCTTGATAACAAGAGCCTCCCAATCATAAAAAATTCAACTGCCCATGGACATCCATATCACAACACTCTCTCTTGGATGTCCATTTAGGATTATACCTCATTAACACCTTACTAAAGAAAACCCCAAAAGAAAAAATACAATATCCTTTGTGGACTGCCTCATTAAAAATCTTGTCAAGAAAAACCCAATAGGGAGAAAAACCTGACCAAGGAAAAAAGAGTACAGTCTCCCATAGTTTTTTTTCCTTTCATTATTTTTCTTGCTACCAAAACTTTGCCATTTACCTCTTTTGGGGTTATGATTTGCCGCATTTGCGTTAAAAATCTTGTCAAGAAAAATCCAATAGGGAGAAAAACCTGACCAAGGAAAAAAGAGTACAGTCTCCCATAGTTTTTTTTCCTTTCATTATTTTTCTTGCTACCAAAACTTTGCCATTTACCTCTTCTAGGGTTATGATTTGCCGCATTTGCGTTAAGAAATGGGGCGGCGCCAGCTAAGCGCGCTTCATGATTTCTTTAAAGTAATTCATTGTTACGTTCAGCAACAAGAAAGCAAGAAATTAGCTCAGAATATTTTTTAAATTCTTTTTCTCGATACTCCTGCTGCAGGAGCACATTCGAGACATGGAAGGTCGAGAAAGTTTTCTCTAACATGTCATTATCAGTTATCTTTTTTCACATAATTTCATTCGTGGGATAATTTGTAACATTGATGAATTGTATTCATTTATGAATTTAAAATCCTGTAAACGCAAGTGTGTCTACCCATATCGGGCTTGGAAAAGTATCACTGTTTTTTTTATGATTATACCTTTCTTCAAGGTTTTTTCACAGATTTGTAAGATCTTTTAGTGAGATATTCATTTTTCAACCCTTTGTCAAGATGATGATGAAGAAAGATCATAGCTTTGGCTTTATCTTTATGGGATACATTATTTTCAGCCTTAATGGTATCTCCAAGATTTATTGAATCAAGATGGATTTTGACATATAGTATCCATGATAAGTAATTATTTTCAGATATATCAAGAGTATTAAATTCAATATGAGAGAGCTTTGACATAATAAAAATTTATTACCCGAGTCTTCTTAAATTTTGATTAGAGTCTCGTGCTGATAACGTATTATAAAATAAATAAATAAGGAAGAGAAAATAAATATAAAATAAAAAAGTATAAATAAAAGACTCTAGTATTAATGTTCACCAATACTATTATCTCACTATAATAGAAGTGATTCATATATATTTACTAATATTATATATGTTGCAATTTATACTCACAAAGAGATAGAAAAAAGAGAGAGAATTTATATATTATTGTAGTGTACATATATATGAAAAGAGAGAAGAGTATTTTGTTGTGTATCTATTGTCTGAGACCTCCTCACTATTTATACACGCACAATGTTTACTTTTTCAACTTCATTTAAGTTTAGTTTAACTTGGGAGCTTTATTCTTTTATCATAGGAAAATTGAGCTGCCCATATAACGAATCAAAGTCACATATCATTAATTGAATAGGCATCTATATCCATATCCCATTATAAAGAACTATTTAATATTTTTTTAAATGAGACTGATGAGAGGAACTCTTGCGTGGTCTAGAAATTTGCGGATAAATTCTCGTTGCAAGTATAGTTTCTAAACCTTCAAAAGTCCTTTCATACAAACGTTTTGGTTATCACAAATAACAAATCCCTAAATAAATTGATAACCGAAGTATTCAAACCTCGGGTCGTCTTCTCAAGGAACTGTAGGGAAGTATGTTCTTATTATTGGCTATGTGGATTGTAAATTGGGGTTTTGAGAATGAGGAGCAAGTAATTTAAGTGGCAATTAAAGTAAATGAAGAACAAGTAATTTAAATAGCAAGTGAAATAAATAAATGACTGTAAATAAATTTTTGGCAAGGTATGAGAAATTAGAGGTCCTATCCTGGCTATCCTTATCAATGATGATAATAATTGAATATTAATCTACTTTTTAGCCTTTACTAAGATAAAGGAAGGTCAAGGGATTAATTGGATTGATCTTTGGATCCTATTTTATTTTCTAAGAAAAGATTGGGATTCTTGAAGCTCAATTCAATTAACAAAGATAACAATTATCAAGCATGTTTGAGTTTGATAACTCCTGAGTTACTGATTTCTTAACCAAAACCAAAAGGAGAAAAGTAAATCTACTGGAATAAGAATGTCTTCAGATTGGGAATAATTGTAACTAATAAATAAAAGAAAGTAATATTAACTGAAATACCTCAAATAACATTAATCCAAAATAATAATCTGTAACATGGAAGAATTCATAAATTAAATTGCAAAAGTAAATAATCAACTAGAGTAATGAATAAAAGTAAAAGAGAAGCTTAAAGTAAAGGAACATTAAACCTGGGATCGAGAGTCACTCCCAAACTAAGAGAAATCCTAAATCCTAATCCTAAAAGAGAGAGAGAGAATCTCTCTCTAAACTAAATCTAAATCATGAAAACTAAAACTAAAGTCGTCTCTCTAATCTAAATCTAAATAATGAAAACTAAAACTAAAGTCGTCTCTCTATGAATGGATGCATCCCTCACTTCATAACCTCTGGTCTATGCCTTCTGGACTTGGATTTGGGCCAAAAAGGGCTTCAGAAATCGCTGGGAGCGTTTTCTGCAATTTCTGGTGCGTGGCCTCTGTCACGCGTCCGCGTGGGTCACGCGGTCGCGTCATTCGGAGCTTTTCTTGTCACGCGGTCGCGTCAGTCATGCGGCCGCGTCGCTGTTGATTCGCGCTTGGCATGCGTCCGCGTCGCCCATGCGACCGCGTGGATGCCAGTTTCTTTAGAAACTCTGTTTTGTGCTTTCCTTCCATTTTTGTATGTTTCCTTTTCATCCTTTAAGTCATTCCTGCCTTAGAAGATCTGAAACTACTCAACACACTAGTCACAGCATCGAATGGAATTAAAGGTAATTAAAATAATTAGTTTTAAAGCATAGGAAACATGTTTTTCACATACATCACATAATGAGGAAGGAAAAGTAAAACTATGCAATTAATATGAATAAGTGGGTGAAGGATTGAATAAATCACTCAAACTAAGCACAAAATATATCATAAAATATGGGTTTATCAACCTCCCCACACTTAAACAATAGCATGTCCTCATGCTAAATCCAAGGTGAAAAGTAAGGTTAAAGTGATGGAATGTCATGTAATGCAATCTAATCTAAATGCAACTACCTAAATGAATGATGCATCATGCAATTCTAATTTTTATTCACTTGTATATAAAGCTTACATGTAGTTGAATTAACTCACATTCTCAATGAATCATATATATATATATATATAGCCAAGCCTTAGATAGTGATAAAGTGCCTTTACAATTGAAATGGGAGAGAAAAGCATTTTATAAACTTGCAAGATAATTAATAGTTTAAACAGAGATAAATGTTAATGAGCTATTGAACCCTCACTGGATTTTGTGTTTACTCTCTAATCACTCAGTGTTTATTGGGTTAATCACTCTATTCTTCGTTTTATTCTTACTTTCTATAACTTTGTTCTTCATCTAACCAATCAACAATCATAGAATATAGTCATACCAAAAATCATGAGGTCTTTAAGTAAGGTTGTAATGGGGCCAAGGTAAAGGTAAAGGTATATGTATAAGGCTAAGTGAGCTAATAAGTGAATCCTTAATTAGACTAAGATCTCACCTAACATACATACTTTCTAAATCAAAGCTTCTTTACCTATTTTCCATATTTTCTCACTTTTGATGTTACATGCTCATATCTCAATATTTATTTTTATCCCATGTGCATTGCTTTATTTCACAATTGGGGAATTCTTTTTGTGTCCCCTTTATTTATAACACTTTTTTTTAATGCACATGGTAATTCAATTATTTTGATTTTACATGAGCATGCTTCCCAAAACTTTTATTTTGAGTTATTTTATTCTTTTCAACTTTTCTACCTTTTGTTTTTATCATCCATGTTCCCAATAGGTTTTCTCACATTTAAACTATACATAATTTTCTATCTTAAGCTAACCAAGGATTCAACTTGGAATTTTATTTTGTTTTTCTGCTTAAGGCTAGTAATGTGGCTAATAGAATAAAAGGGGATTTAAAGGCTCAAGGGGGCTAACAAAGGTGATGTAAAGGGTAGGCTATTTTGGGATAAGTGAGCTAAAATCAAATAATGGCATCAATCACTCTCTTGGTATGTATTTCTATTCTATAATCGGACATATAGATTAAAACAAAGTAAAGAACACCAGAATAAACAAGAAGGGTGAAACATACAGGAATAAAATATTATGGTTTGAATGTAACCATACAATTAAGCTCAAAACTCACAGGTTGTGTGTTCTCTAGCTCAAAAATCATTTATCAGTTATGTATGTCATGCAGGTTTAGTTAAAAATTTCCATTATTCTCAATGTAAAACTTATATTGAATGGCTTTAAAGTTCTAGTGTTTCTCCTTGATGAAATGTTGTTAACTAACTAATATGTAATGCTATATATACAAGGTGTGTGGATTGTTTCTATTGTGTTCAAGTTCCTAGTTTACTTCCTTTTTATATTTTTCAATTTAAACTAAGCTATCTTATGCTAAAAAGGGTAAACTATACTAATTAATCCACAATTTCTATAACTAATAAGTTAGAATTGCAACTAAACTATATGGCTAAAATATGACTAAAATGCAATATAGAATAAATACATAAAAATGTCAATATATATAAGTACTGAGAAAAATAAAAATAAAAATAAAAAGAAAAAAATACAGAAAAGTAGCAAAATAAATAAAAAGAGTATGTAGTGGTTCACCAAAAAAAAGAATGCCAGAGATGGCGACCTCCCCACACTTAAAATGTAGCATCGTCCCCGATGCTCACTCAAGCAGGGTGTGAAGGGGTGTCATCACTGGAAGGGTGGGTAGCTGGGGTCTCTGTGGTGGTGGTCTGAGGATCAGCCTGCTGCAGAGGAGGTGCTGACTGGATAGGGATCTCGGGGTCTACAGCCTGAATCTGAGACGGAGCCTCCTGATGTGATGCTGCCTGCTGGGTGCCTGCCTGCTCTGCCTCGCTCTGTGGATGGGTCTCTGCCTCGGGATCATCCGCCTCCTCCTCAGATGCCTCGGATGGTGTGTCAAGCTCGGAGGGGATGTCGCCAAAGCGTATCATCAGCTTCAGGTGCTCATAGCGTCGCTTGTTGCGACGCTCCATATGGTCAAGCCGTCGAAACAGGCGATGCACTAGATGATAGATGGGCTCTGGAGCAGGTGGAGTGCAGTGGTGGTGGCAGGGGTAGCTGTGGAAGAAGAGGGGCCGACAGATGGTGTGGCTGTGTCAGCAGTAGCAGTGAGGAAAGGAGGTCTGTAGCCCAAAGCCAGAAAGTTCCTGCTGTGAGGGATAATCTTCTTGCATTTTGCAGCAGGTGGCTTTTCATCAGCATCCTCCCATGGCACGTCAGCTCGACGGCCTAGCTGTGTAATCAAATAAGGAAAGGGAAGAGTGCCTCGGACGTGGACCCTGGCCATATAGTACCAGATAAAGCGTGGCAGGTACAGGTCCTTACCCTCCATCACACACCATAGGAGGGTGATAATAGCGGCTGGTATCTCAGTCTCGTGAGTACTTGGCATAATGAAGTTGCTAAGTATCTGATGCCATAGCCGAGCCTCATCTTTCAGGTAAATCCGCTTGATTCCCTTTGGCATGGTGGTGTTCTGACCCATAATCCAAGGAACGGTTGGGTCAAGGGCTATCCGGGCCTTTACTGCATCCCAATCAAATCGCATAAAGCGCATGTCTTCCTCAGCTTTCTGATAACCATCCAGCTGATCAGTCTTAGGCAGAAGCTTCAAAACATCTTCAATGGCCTCTTCAGTAACCAGAATCTGCTTCTCTCAGAGGTTCACTGCATATAGGGAAGTCTTGAAGTAATTGCAGTAGAATTCTCTAACCCAAGATTCATTGACCTCAGTCAGAGGTCTCTCCAGGAAGAACCAGCCTCTTTGTTTGATTTGGTCAGAGGTGTATTACTGGAGTTCTTCTGGGATCTTCAGAGTCCTCTCTAGGTATAGGTTCCTGGAGGTTGCAAACACCGCATACCTCAGCTCACAGTATCGGTTTGCAAACTTTACTGGATCAGTAGCAGGGATTAGCTGGTCGGCCTTCTCCTGCGGGGTAAAATTTTTCTCCCGCAAGGAGGCATCATGCATGAGATCTATGATAGACATAGAGGCTTCTCCTCTTTTCCGTTTGCCAGTTGGTGCCTTTCCTTTCCCTTTTCTGTGGGAGTCCGACATCCTGAAAAACAGAATTCAAGGATATAATAAAAACAGGAAAACAAGGAGGCAATTAACAAAAGAAGCACATAGTGGCAAAGGAGCAGGAGAGTAATGAATATGAGCTAAGTAAATGTGCATTAAGGATTGAATAGGAGTTAAAAGTTCGAAAAGAAGAATTTACAATCCAAAATGGAATAGAATTCATGTGAAATAGAAAAATAAACATCATGCCTTGGTTAGAATGTTAAGAGAAAGTGAAAGAAAATCAGAAAAGAAGTTTTTGAAAGGTTAGGTTGGTTAGAATTGAAAAAGAGTTTAGGAAGTGAAAATTAGTGAGTTAGTAGAAGTGGGTTAATGTAAGTGGCATAATGAAAATATTCCAAGTAACAAGTATTCACAGTTAGAAGCGATAAGTAACTCATATCCAAACAAGTAAAACAGTTTGATGATGATTCAAATAGATACAGAGAAAGCAGAAATTTGAAATCAAACATCAAAAATGCAGTGTAGGAACCAGGAAATAAAAAAGGATAAGAAAACTTGCCCAGGCATTCATGAATGGTTTGGTTAAAGCAGAGTAAAACATATTTCAAAATGGCAAAACCAAAACATGAATGGAAACATTTTACAGAAATTTGGGCAGCATTCCGGCTAAAATTGGATTGTCCCGGAAAATAAACAGCATTCATATAGTTCATATGAATCAAAATTAAAGCTGTACTTACATATAAGGAATATAAACATGAAAATTCAGAGTAAAGAGCAGCATGAAACAAGAAATTATAGCATATGAACAAAACTAACAGCACAGCATCAGCAGAATTGCGAAAATAATGAAACAAGAAACAAGAACAGTGCAATTAAACAAACCTAAATCTACTAACCACATCCTAGGCTACCTAACAGCCTAAAATCCACTACAACATGCATATCTAACTAGCCTAAAGATGAACAATAACAGAAAAAAAAATAGGAACTAACGATGAAAGGATAAAAGGGTGGCGTTCGGCGGAACCTGGTAGGCGAACTAGGGAGAGTGGGCAGAAAGGTGGCTGGGGGTGGTGGTACGGCGTCTCGCGCGGTGGAGAAGGGTGGCGCGGTGGCGGTGATGCTATTCGGAGGGCAGGGAGGGAAAGTAGGGGTAATGGGGGTAGGGGGAAGAGGGGAAGGGGTGGGTGGCGGATGGGGGGGTGCGGCTGGGATGGGCCGGCGGCGGTGGGTGGTGGTCGTGGAAGGGGGCAGTGGCGTTGGAGGGAGGTAGGAGAAGGAAGAAGAAGAAAGAAGGGGGAAGGAGGAAGGGGGAGGGTGGCTGGCGGCGGGTTCTGGGTGGTCGGCGATGGTCGGCGGTGGCGTGGTGGTGGCTGGGTGGTGATGGTTGGATTGGAGGAGAAGAAAGGGAGTGGTGCACGAAATTGTGATCTCTAGCAACGGCGCCAAAAACTCAGTACGCACGTTCTTAATTTCAAATTCTTTTTTGTTCACAACTTCGATACAACTAACCAGCAAGTGCACTGGGTCGTCCAAGTAATAAACCTTACGTGAGTAAGGGTCGATCTCACGGAGATTGTTGGTATGAAGCAAGCTATGGTCGTCTTGTAAATCTCAGTCAGGCAGATATTAAATGGATATGGAGTTTTCGAATGATAATAATAAATAAACAGAAAATAAAGATAGAGATACTTATGTAATTCATTTGTGAGAATTTCAGATGAGCGTATAGAGATGCTTTCGTTCCTCTGAACCTCTGCTTTCCTGCTGTCTTCATCCAATCAATCCTACTCCTTTCCATGGCAAGCTCTATGTAGGGCATCACCGTTGTCAATGGCTACATCCCATCCTCTCAGTGAAAAAGGTCCAAATTCTCTGTCACGGCACGGATAATCATCTGTCGGCTCTCGATCATACTGGAATAGGATTTACTATCCTTTTGCGTCTGTCACTACGCCTAGCACTCGCGAGTTTGAAGCTCGTCACAGCCATCCCTTCCCAGATCCTACTCAGAATACCACATACAAGGTTTAGACTTTCCGGATCTCAAGAATGGCCATCCATGGGTTCTAACTTATACCACGAAGATTCTAATATCTCGGACTCGGTCCCCTGTATTAGATATCTAAGAGATACTCATTCTAGCTTGGTTGCATGTAGAACGGAAGTGTTTGTCAGGCACGCGTTCATAAGTGAGAATGATGATGAGCGTCACATAATCATCACATTCATCATGTTCTTGGGTGCGAATGGATATCTTAGAAGCGGAATAAGTTGAATTGAATAGAAAAACAGTAGTACTTTGCATTAATCCATGAGGAACAGCAGAGCTCCACACCTTAATCTATGGAATGTAGAAACTCTACCGTGGAAAATACATAAGTGATAAGGTCCAGGCATGGCCGAATGGCCAGCCCCCAAACATGATCTAAAGATGAAACTAAAGATTCAAATACAATAGTAAAAAGTCCTATTTATACTAGGCTAGCTACTAGGGTTTACAGAAGTAAGTAATTGATGCAGAAATCCACTTCTGGGGCCCACTTGGTGTGTGCTTGGGCTGAGCTTAAAGTTTACACGTGCAGAGGCTTCTTTTGGAGTTGAACGCCAAGTTGTAACGTGTTTTTGGCGTTCAACTCTGGTTCGTGACGTATTTCTGGCGTTTGACTTCAGAATGCAGCGTAGAACTGGCGTTCAACGCCAGTTTGCGTCATCTAAACTTGAGCAAAGTATGGACTATTATATATTGCTGGAAAGCCCTGGATGTCTACTTTCCAACGCCGTTGAGAGCGCGCCATTTGGGTCAGAATCCACTTTGAGTGCAGAGAGGTCAGAATCCAACTTTGAGTGCAGAGAGGTCAGAATCCAACAGCATCTGCAGTCCTTCTTCAACCTCTGAATCTGATTTTTGCTCAAGTCCCTCAATTTCAGCCAGAAAATACCTGAAATCACAGAAAAACACACAAACTCATATTAAAGTCCATGAATGTGATTTTTAATTAAAAACTAATAAAAATATACTAAAAACTAACTAAATCATACTAAAAACTATGTAAAAACAATGCCAAAAAGCGTATAAATTATCCACTCATCACAACACCAAACTTAAATTGTTGCTTGTCCCCAAGCAACTGAAAATAAAATAGGATAAAAAGAAGAGAATATACTATAAATTCCAAACTATCAATGAAACTTAGCTCCAATCAGATGAGCGGGACTTGTAGCTTTTTGCCTCTTGAATAGTTTTAGCATCTCACTTTATCCATTGAAGTTCAGAATGATTGGCATCTATAGGAACTCAGAGTTCAGATAGTGTTATTGATTCTCCTAGTTCAGTATGTTGATTCTTGAACACAGCTACTTTATGAGTCTTGGCCGTGGCCCTAAGCACTTTGTTTTCCAGTATTACCACCGGATACATAAATGCCACAGACACATAACTGGATGAACCTTTTCAGATTGTGACTCAGCTTTGCTAAAGTCCCCAATTAGAGGTGTCCAGGGTTCTTAAGCACACTCTTATTTTTGCTTTGGACCTTGACTTTAACCGCTCAGTCTCAAGTTTTCACTTGACACCTTCACGCCACAAGCATATGGTTAGGGACAGCTTGGTTTAGCCGCTTAGGCCAGGATTTTATTCCTTTAGGCCCTCCTATCCACTGATGCTCAAAGCCTTGGATCCTTTTTATTTACCCTTGCCTTTTGGTTTTAAGGGCTACTGGATTTTTGCTCTTGCCTTTTGGTTTTAAGAGCTTTTGGCTTTTTCTGCTTGCTTGTTCTTTTTCTCTCTTTTTTTTCGCTATTTTTTTCTGCAAGCTTTGTATTCACTGCTTTTTCTTGCTTCAAGAATCATTTTTATGATTTTTCAGATTATCAAATAACATGTCTCCTTGTCATCATTCTTTCAAGAGCCAACATATTTAACATTCTTAAACATCAAATTCAAAAGACATATGCACTGTTCAAGCATTCATTCAGAAAACAAAAAGTATTGTCACCACATCAAAATAATTAAACTAGTTTCAAGGATAAATTTGAAACCATGTACTCCTTGTTCTTTTGTAATTAAAATATTTTTCTATTTAAGAGAGGTGATGGATTCATATTAACTACTTTAAGGCATAGACACTTGAATACTAATGATCATGTAATAAGACACAAATATAGATAAACATTCAACATAAAAACGAAAAACAGAAAATTTAAGAACAAGGAATGAGTCCACCTTAGTGATGGTGGCGTTTTCTTCTTGAAGAACCAATATGTCCTTGAGCTCTTCTATGTCTCTTCCTTGTCTTTCTTGCTCCTCCCTCATTGCTCTTTGATCTTCTCTAATTTTATGGAGGATGATGGATTGCTATTGATGTTCCATCCTTAGTTGTCCCATGTTGGAACTTAATTCTCCTAGGGAGGTGTTGATTTGCTCCAAAAAATTCTGTGGAGAAAAGTGCATCCCTTGAGGCATTAGTGGTTATGGGAAAAAAACAATACTTTTTCCACACCAAACTTAAAATGTTTGCTCGTCCTCGAGCAAAAGAAGAAAGAAAGGATGAGAAGAAGAAGAAATGGATGTGAGTGGTGAAGAGGTAATGGGGAAGAGAGATTGAGGTGATTGGTGAAGGGTTCTTGGGAAAGGGTGATATAGGATTATGAGGAGGGAAGGTGAGTGGAGGTATGTGGGGATCCTGTGGGATCCACAGATCCTGAGGTGTCAAGGATTTACATCCCTGCACCAATTAGGCATGTAAAATGCCTTTGCATGCATTTCTGGCGTTTAAACGCCGAAGTGATGCTTGTTCTGGGCGTTCAACGCCCATATGCAGCATATTTCTGGCGTTGAACGCCAGCTCCATGCTTGTTTCTGGCGTTCAGCGCCAGCTCCATGCTCTATTCTGGCGTTGAACGCCAGCCAGATGCTCCTTACTGGCGTTTAAACGCCAGTAAGTTCTTCCTCCAGGGTGTGATTTTTCTTTTGCTGTTTTTGATTCTGTTTTTAATTTTTGTATTTATTTTGTGACTGCACATGATCATGAACCTAATAAAACATGAAAGAACAATGAAAAAAAAAATAAAATTAGATAAATAAAAATTGGGTTGCCTCCCAACAAGCGCTTCTTTAATGTCACTAGCTTGACAGTGGGCTCTCACGGAGCCACAGAGGTGATCAGGTCAATTTAATAGACTCCCGACACCAAACTTAGAGTTTGGATGAGACCTCCCAACACCAAACTTAGAGTTTGATTGTGGGGGCTTTGTTTGACTCTGTACTGAGAGAAGCTTTTCTTGCTTCCTCTCCATTGTTACAGAAGAACACCCTTGGGTCTTAAACACAAGGTAGTCCCCATTTAATTGAATGACTAATTCTCCTCTGTTAACATCTATCACAGCTCCTAGATATTGAGCAACTTGCTCCCCAGTTACATTTTCATCCTTTTCAGAGGAAGAATAGTCTTCAGAGCTCATGAATGGCAGAAGGAGGTTTAGTGGAATCTCTATGGTCTCTATATGAGCCTCAGATTCTTTTGGATCCTCAATAGGGAGCTCCTTCTTGCTTGAGAGACGTCCCATGAGGTCTTCCTCATTGGGATTCACATCCTCTCCTTCCTCTCTAGTTTCAGCCATGTTGATTATATCAATGGTCTTGCACTCTCTTTTTGGATTTTCTTCAGTATTGCTTGGGAGAGTACTAGGAGGAGTTTCAGTGACTTTCTTACTCAGCTGGCCCACTTGTGCCTCCAAATTTCTGATGGAGGACCGTGTTTCACTCATGAAACTTAAAGTGGCCTTAGACAGATCAGAGACTATATTTGCTAAGTTAGAGGTGCTCTGCTCAGAATTCTCTGTCTGTTGCTGAGAAGATGATGGAAAAGGCTTGCTATTGCTAAGCCTGTTTCTTCCACCATTATTAAAGCCTTGTTGAGGCTTCTGTTGATCCTTCCATGAGAGATTTGGATGATTTCTCCATGATGAATTATAGGTGTTTCCATAAGGTTCACCCATGTAATTTACCTCTGCCATTGCAGGGTTGTCAGGATCATAAGCTTCTTCAGAAGATGGCTCTTTAGTACTGTTGGATGCATTTTGCCATCCATTCAGACTTTGAGAAATCATGTTGACTTGCTGAGTCAACATTTTGTTTTGAGCCAATATGGCATTCAGAGCATCAATTTCAAGAACACCCTTCCTCTGAGGCGTCCTATTATTCACGGAATTCCTCTCAGAAGTATACATGAATTGATTATTTGCAACCATGTCAATAAGTTCTTGAGCTTCTGCAGGCGTTTTCTTTAGGTGAATGGATCCACCTGCAGAATGGTCCAATGACATCTTAGAGAATTCAGATAGACCATAATAAAATATATCCAGAATGGTCCATTCTGAAAGCATGTCAGGAGGACACCTTTTGGTCATCTGCTTGTATCTTTCCCAAGCTTCATAGAGGGATTCACCATCTTTTTGCTTGAAGGTCTGAACATCCACTCTAAGTTTGTTCAGCTTTTGAGGAGGAAAGAACTTAGCCAAGAAGGCCGTGACCAGCTTATCCCAGGAGTCCAGGCTATCCTTAGGTTGTGAGTCCAACCATGTTCTAGCTCTGTCTCTTACAGCAAAAGGGAAAAGCATGAGCCTGTAGACTTCAGGATCTACTCCATTAGTCTTAACAGTCTCACAGATCTGCAATAACTCAGTTAAAAATTGATAGGGATCTTCTGATGGAAGTCCATGGAATTTGCAGTTCTGTTGCATTAGAGCAACTAATTGAGGTTTCAGCTCAAAATTGTTTGCTCCAATGGTAGGGATGGAGATGCTCCTTCCATCAAACTTGGAAATAGGTGTAGAATAATCACCAAGCATCCTCCTTGCATTATTGTTGTTAGGTTCGGCTGCCATCTCCTTTTCTTGTTCGAATTTTTCAGTAAGGTTGTCTCTGGATTGTTGTAATTTAGCTTTTCTTAGTTTCCTCTTCAGAGTCCTTTCAGGTTCTGGATCAGCTTCAACAAGAACGCCTTTTTTCTTGTTCCTGCTCATAAGAAAGAGAAGAGAACAAGAAAAGAAGAGGAATCCTCTATGTCACAGTAAAGAGGTTCCTTGTTGTTAGTAGAAGAAGAAAGGGAATAGGAGTGAAGAAGGATGGATAATCCAAACACAAGGGTGAGGATAGGAGCAGTGATTTGAGATGAGGAGATGTGTTAATGAATGAATAAATAAATAGAATAGGATGAGAAAGAGAAGTTTTCAAAAATTTACTAAAATAAAATTAAAATTTAAAGTTAAATTTCGAAAATAAAAATTGAAATTAAATTAAATTAAAATTTAAAACAACTAGTTAGTTAAAATTGAATTTTGAAAAAGAGGGAAGGGATTTTCGAAAATTAGAGAGAGAGTTAGTTAGGTGGTTTTGAAAAAGATAGGAAACAAACAGAAGGTCAATTAGTTAGTTGAAAAAGATTTGAAAATCAATTTTGAAAAGATAAGAAGATAAGAAGTTATTTTAAAATCAAATTTTTGAAAAAGATAAAATTTTGAAAAAGATATGATATAAAAGATATGATAAAAAGATATGATTAAAAAGATTTAATTGAAAAGATATGATTGAAAAGATATTAAGATTTGAAAATTAAATTTGAAAAGATAAGAAGTTAGAAAAAGATTTTGAAATCAAATTTTAAAAAGATATGATTGAAAGAGATTTGTTTGAAAAAGATATGATTGAAAAGATATGATTAAACTTTATTTTGAAAAAGATTTGAAAGATAAATTAAAAAGATTTTATTTTTAAAATTAAAGTTGATGACTTGACTAACAAGAAACTAAAAGATATGATTCTAGAATTTAAAGATTGAATTTTTCTTGATAGGAAAGTCACAAACTTGAAATTTTTGAATAAAAACATTAGATGTTAGTGTTAATTTCGAAAATATAAGATAAAATTAAGAAAAAGATTTTGAAAAATTAATTTTTAAAATTTTCGAAAAGAAAAAAAAATTAAGAAGAAAAATGAAAAAGATTTGATTTTTGAAAAAGATTTGAAAAAGATAAGATTTTTAAAATTGAAATTTTGATTTGACTCATAAGAAACAACTTATTTTTAAAAATTTTTGACTAAGTCAACCCAAAATTTCGAAATTTATGAGTAAAATAAGGAAAAGATATTTTTTTATTTTTGAATTTTTTTTTATGATGAAAGAGAAAAACATGAAAATGACTCACAATATGAAAATTATGAATCAAAACATATGATGCATGCAAGAACACTATGAATGTCAAGATAAACACCAAGAACACCTTGAAGATCATGATGAACATCAAGAACATATTTTTGAAAAATTTTTTTCATGCAAAAAAAACATGCAAGATACCAAACTTAGAAATTTGCAAACTTCAGACACTAACAAATTGAAAATGCATATGAAAAACAGGAAAAGACATAAAACAAGAAAATATGAAGATCAAACAAGAAGACTTACCAAGAACAACTTGAAGATCATGAAGAACACTATGAATGCATGAATTTTCGAAAAATACATAAATTTTTAGAAAAATGTAATTGACACTAAACTAAAAAATTGACTCAAGACTCAAACAAACAACATAAAATATTTTTATTTTTTATGATTTTATTAATTTTTTTGGATTTTTTGTATATTTTTTTTCGAAAACATATAGGAAAAAGGAAGTAATGAATTCAAAGTCCTCAATCAAGATTCCAGGAATCATACCAGGTTAGTCTAAAGCTTGATGGCCAGCCAAACTTCAGCATACCATTTTGAAACTTTAGAATTCATTCTTAAAATTTTAAAATAATTTTCGAAAACAAAGGGAAAAAATTTTTTTGAAAGATTTTTGAAGAATTTTTTTTTTTGAAAATAAAATAAAAAGAAAATTACCTAATCTGAGCAACAAGATGAACCATCAGTTGTCCAAACTCGAACAATCCCCGGCAACAGCGCCAAAAACTTGGTGCACGAAATTGTGATCTCTAGCAACGGCGCCAAAAACTCAGTACGCACGTTCTTAATTTCAAATTCTTTTTCGTTCACAACTTCGATACAACTAACCAGCAAGTGCACTGGGTCGTCCAAGTAATAAACCTTACGTGAGTAAGGGTCGATCCCACGGAGATTATTGGTATGAAGCAAGCTATAGTCGTCTTGTAAATCTCAGTCAGGCGGATATTAAATGGATATGGAGTTTTCGAATGATAATAATAAATAAACAGAAAATAAAGATAGAGATACTTATGTAATTTATTGGTGAGAATTTCAGATGAGTGTATAGAGATGCTTTCGTTCCTCTGAACCTCTGCTTTCCTGCTGTCTTCATCCAATCAATCCTACTCC